>NW_025333715.1:4473342-5836264 GCF_019186645.2 Phyllostomus hastatus
GTGATTTTTGGGGAATTCATATGTTACATTACAGCAGAAATTGACCACATACAAATTTTAATATTGTGTAGTAAAATTCGTGTTACACTTAAAAAATCCCTCGTCCCTAAGATCATGAAGAACATTCACCTAAGCTTTCTCCATTTAGGTTTTTTTCATTTTATCTTTCACACTAGTTCAAGAAACATAAGAACACAGAAATAAGCATGGTGTGTGATGTGTGTAGGCCATGGAATAAGACAGACCACAGCCAGTGGGGAGAAGGGGGTAAACAGAAAATCTAATTCCCAACAAGCATCCTTCTTGAGTGTCTTACTTTCAACCCGATGATCCTACCATCCCTCCTAGGATTGTCTTTTCCTAATAATTACAGAATCTTAATAACATAACATAACATAACATAACATAACATAACGTAAACCAAGTATCAAATCTCAGGGTCAACAGTGAAATAACTTTCCATTTCTCCACCATTCTGCTGTTGGTGATCACCGTTGCTTCTTGGGACCTAAAACATCAGTCACCCCCATCCACTCAGAGGAGCAAGGGGCTATGGAGATGGGCTCTACCAACCACACCCTTTAACACAGCCGCCCTGAAAGGCAAGCAGTAATACAAGGAACACAGGGACAGTTTTAACAGGCAAATCGGGGCCTAAAATCCCTGCACTCCAATACCGGGGGCACACTCACTGGGACGAAACCCTGGAGCACAGGGACGGCACCGTGTCCCTCACGGGGGCTCTGGGGAAAGGGAGCCTGGAGGAGGTTACTGAATGACGCAGGATGGCAAATGAGTGACTAGGCACCCCATGTTTTCAGTGAGGGGTGAGTAAACCCTTTTTACTGGCAGTGGAACCATAAAGGAAGAAATTGGGTGGAGAGATGGGGTTTCTCAAATGCTTGTTTCATAATCCACAAATGTGTCATATGTGCCTTTGCATTTATCAAATATTACATAACAAAATAAAACATTTGAAAATTAAGAGAGAAAGAAGGCACAAAGGGAAGCCAAAGTCACTCGCAAATGCTCTCCTGGTCTGCTCTGCTTGGCTGTCTCTGGGGCAGCCCCTGACGGTTCCAGCTCCCGGCTTCTCTGGTCCAGCACAGCAGGGGACCCGAGCCAGCTCTCCGAGCTTCAACCCGCCCCCCACCCCCGGGAGTGATCTTCAGCACCACCTTCAATTGCTCTTTCTTCTTTCCTCTGCGGTAAGTTCACTTTGAATTTCTGGCAGGCCTCCTTCCGTGGTATCAGAGTTATCTCTGCTCCACTTCCACACTCCGCCTGACCTCACCTGCAGCCTCCTACCCAGAGACAATCATCTTCTTTGAGTGGCCTGTTGGTCCAGCAGTCCTTCACACCAAATCGAGTTTCTTAAACAAAGCTTTCTACCCACTGCCCCCTCCGACTCCAGGGGACTTCACTTCCCACTCACCCATGTCACCATCTATCCTGGAAACACACCCACGCCCTCTTCCACCCCCGCCTCTGGGCAGTCTGGGCAGTCGGGGCGGGGTTCTCAGAATGTGTTTACCATGCACGCCTCCCCGTTTCCACTTCTTCCCTCCTCCTTCCTGTCTGTGTTTCACAATCCCATCTCAAAAATACCTGCAATCACTTTCATCGAGGACTCTCTTCTACCTCAGGTCCAGCTACCTTTCAGCTCTTAAACCCAATTGTGATTCATTAAGAAAATTATCTAAAACTTGAAAATAAGGCAAAAACCAAAACCAAACCAAAAAAAAAAATATGTCCTTTTAAAATCATATGAGAGGCAGGCATGTCTAACCTGCCCACCCAAAAGTCACCTGATGCTCTATGGAAACATACATTGTTTGACTTTCTGTTTACCACCGATTAGGCGCAGTCTGTGAAGTGAGACATTTGCCTGTAGGAAACTGATAAACTGCAAATGATTTCTGTCTGGCAAAAGGGATAACTTTGAAGGCTTTATTTCTGTTGGCTTGTAGGACATCAATCAGTTTTGCATCTAAAATTGCAATTTTATTCTTTTTTCTACTATGCAAATACCAGTTTTTTACATTCTCTATAAATCTACTATAAATTTATAGTCATTATAGGCAAGATAACTTTGTCATCTTGCTGGTTTTTTTCATTAATAATGTTAAATAAGTCTTTAATGTGTGCTGATAATTTATTAGCATGAGTATGTGTTTAAAATTTCAAAAATTTAATTTTGCTACATTACATACAGTAAGTTATATTTTTAAATGCTTTTCTCATTATCTTGTATCCACAAGCACATGGACAACATCTCCCACTACCCTGTACCTCTCCAAGCACTAAGCACTCTGGTAGTTAAAAAAACTGGCATCAGCCCTGACTGGTGGGGCTCAGTTGGTTGGGCATCCTTGTGCAAAGTGAAAGGTCACCAGTTTGATTCCCACTCAGGGCACATGCCTGGGTTGCGGGTTTGGTCCCCGGTGGGGGCTCATGTTTTTCTCTCACATCAGTTTCTCTCCCTTTCTCCCTCCCTTCTCATCTCTCTAAAATAATAAATAATAAATAAAAATCTTAAAAAAAAACTGATTCAATGGAATCGATTCAATGGAATGCCACCAAAAGCAACTTTCATGAAATCTATAAAAATAGCAATCATTCTTTATGAACAACAACTGCAAGGGACACATCACCTCACAATGGGACCAGATAGTTTTGAAATTGTCCTTGGAAATCCAGACAAATCTATGCAATTTCTACAAAGTTTCCACCAGTATTTGGTGAAACAGGTGTGTAATGCAATACAATTTATAAATTTTTTATTTTTTGATTTGAGAGGGAGGGAGCGAGAGATGGAAGGAGGGAGGAGGAAGAAGGAAAGAGAGAGAGATTGCGATAGATTTTGTGGTTCCACCCATCTATGTGGCCTGCATGTGCCCTGAAATATATACCGACTGTGTGCTGGCTCAGAGATGATAAAGTGCTGCCTGACCTCGAAGAGTTACTGGAAGTGACACAACATGGTCACAGCAGACAAAAAGGACACAGGGAATGTGATCAAACCACTGGCTCCTGCAGATCAAGCAGCTTCCCGAGAGAGCCGGACTGAAGGCTGATCAGGGCGCAAGGTGCACTTTAGGGCCAGAGTCTCAGGAGCCAAGGCCGGAGGCATGGAGCTGTCTGTGTAGGGGGCCGCCAAGGAGAACGAGCGGCTGACAGGGTGGGGCACCCGCCAGGCGGGCGGGCGGGCAGGGTCAGATCATAAAGCGTTCTGCAGCTCATGGTAGTGCACTTGGTTCTTCTCTTTATTAAAGGAAGAGCCAGAGCAAGTTGTCCAATGAAGCTCTAGGGAGAAGAGTCCCTCCAGCACAGCGGTTGCTCACCCTGGTTTGTACAGCGGGGCTGCTGGCCTCCTGCCCGGAGTCCCGAAACACCACAGATTCATTAGGAATCGTTCTGAGTGCCCTGACCAGTGTGACCCAGATGGGTTGTGGGTTCAGTCCCTGGTTAAGGTGTGTATGAGAGGCAACCAACCGATGTTTCTCTCTCCTTCCCTTCCCCTCTCTCAGAGAAAAAATAATTCTGAGCATTAGTTGGAGCACTGTCCCACACACCAAAAGCTTGCGGGTTCGAGCCACAGTCAAGGCACACACCTAGGTTGCAGGTACTGGGGTGCATATGGGAGGCAACTGATTGGTGTTTTTCTCTCTCTCTCACCAAAATCAATAATTAAAAAAAATTCTCAGGTGAGGATTATTTTTTTAAAAAGTCATTCTGAAGGGCTAAATTCTGACTTGAGGGGAGAACATCTGAACAGCTGAAACAAAAACTTGGATCATTTTGTCAACCAATGAAGAGAGTCTTCTGAAACTCCATCACAGGTAAGTTCTGGTTATGTACAGATGGGACAAAAGCAGGTTTACAGTTGTGAGCATGTGAAACAGTTCATTACTGCATTATAGTCATATTAACTACTGTATTTTTTTTCTCTATGGACAAATATAAACCTGTTTTGCCCCACCTGGCATAGTGTTAAAAAAATGCTCAAAACACACACAAGATCAACACCACGAAACAGGCCACCTGCTCGGAAGTGAGGCAAAGAATCCTATTCAGGGAGAACAGAATATCCAAAAGCTAAACCAAGAACTCACAGGAAGACAAAACAGAATGGGGATTCCCGAGTTTAGATTCACAGAGAATGTCACACAAATTCTGTGTGGACGATGACATAAGAACAACTCCCACTGACACCCACTTGGGACTCCACCTGTCTACGGAATCAGCAAGACCAGGCTGTCAACCTAGGGATGTAATCATGGCGCTGCCTTGGGAGAATTATTTAGCCTCCCTGCGACAGTTTCTTTACTAGTAACTATGGGAAGCATCCAAACTCCGATGGATATATATTAATATATAGAACTATGTCCAGCACATAATAAAATGTATTTGATTCTTTGATAGGTTTTTTTTTAAACATCAAGTTGGAAAAGGAGGTATCTGAGTTTAGAATCCAATTTAACCTCTGAATAGAAGCCAATGGTCACACTACTGAAGTTTAAAAGCAAAAACTCAGTGACAAAGTTAATAAACCTATTTTCAAATTGGAAATCATGTTTGCATTTTATTTAAATGTACAGCAAGTGGTTGGAACTGAAATGAAATTCATTTCACACAGATGCTGTGTGGACGACAACAACATACGAATAGCTACCACTGATACCTACTTAGTACTTTACTAAATATTTAGTACTATAAACCCTGAGACCAGTATTATTATTCTACTTTACAAGTGAGGACAAATAAGGTTAAAGAAAATTAAGTAACTTGCCCAAGCCCACCACATAGGAGCTACGGAGTGGCTGAGCCGAGACTTGGACCGAGGTCTGCATTCAGGCTCCTCCGACTCACTCCTCTCTCTACACACAGTAGCTGCCCCTGCAAACGTTCTTGGAATTTCACACTCACACGCACCGCAACCTGAAAGATGCAAGACAGACCTGGAGCGACAAGGAAGGAGGACTTGGGGTACGTGTGTGGAGGGGAGAACTAATGTAGTCCATCTCTAGCTCCCGATATTAAGTTCAATGCTAATGGAAGATGATTAATTTCAGGGTAAGCGTGCATGTAACGGACTCATCGGGGAAATAGGGGAGATTTTTGCCTGCCTGTGTTTTGCAAGTATACTTTGCTACCCAAATTATTAAATTACTCTCCAAATGAGACCTTCTACCTTGACAAGATGCTCCTTTTGAGAATAGTTTCTCTCTTTTTAAATAGAGAACAAATCAATAAAGACACGCCCCTTAAGACATCATCTAACAAACATTAACTGAGCCTGCTAGGTGTCAGACATAAAGTTAAATGCCTTCAAGACACACATGTTCTGCTCTGGCTGGTGCGGCTCAGTGGATTGAGTGCCGGCCTGGGAACCAGGTCTCCAGTAGAAGGCATGCAAGAGGCAACCACACATTGATGTTTCTCTCCCTCTCTCTCCCTTCCCCTCTATAAAAATAAACAAATAAAACCTTAAAAGAAAAAAAGACACACATGTTCTGGTAGAGAAACCCTATGCACACATCTGCCATACACACATTGGCCAGGAACCAAGTGTTGGGATAAAAAGAGAAACCTGTTGGAACTATGTTGCTTAAAAAGCTTTCATTGTTGATTTTTTACTGCTATGTATCTCATCTGTGTGTGTGTATGTGACAGAGAGAGAGAGAATACTTGTATATTTAGAAACAAAATTTAAACTGATTTTTTAAAAAAAGATTTTATTTATTTTAGACAGGGGAAGCGAGGGAGAAAGAGAGGGAGAAAAACATCAATGTGTGGTTGCCTCTCACAAGCCCCCAACCAGGGACCTGGCCTGCAACCCAGGCAGGAGCCCTGACTGGGAATCGAACCAGCAACTCTTTGATTCACAGACCAGCAATCAATCCACTGAGCCACATCAGCTACAACTGATTTTTTTTAAACTTTTATTTTAATTGTTGTTGCAATACAATTTTCTATCTTTTACTCCCATCACAACTGATTTTTTTTTTAACTGAAAAGGAACTTCATTAGCACTGCCACCCAGTTGTTTTTGCTTTTAACACTTTGCTGGCACTTTCACACACCTGTGGCATTGTGTATAATCTTCAAATCACCCTGTGCGGTAGCTATTTTAAGCACTCTATTTTTTAAAGATTTTATTTATTTCTTTTTAGAGAGGGAAGGGAGGGAGAATGAGAGAGAGAGAGAGAAAAGGAGAGAGGGAAACATCTATGTGTGCCTGCTGGGGGCCGTGGCCTGCAACCCAGGCATGTGCCCTGACTGGGAATTAAACCTGCGATGCTTTGGTTCGCAGCCCGTGCTCAATCCACTGAGCTATACCAACCAGGGCTCAAGCACTGTTTTAAATGAGTTAATATGTATAAAGCACCTAATAAATTCTTGAAAAACAGTGGTGGTGGTTGTTACACAGGAAGAAACAAGTGCAGGTCTACAGAGGGAGCAAATGGCACACAGTCCCAGGCAGGTGGGTAAGGAAGCAGCTCACTGAGGTAGGAACCTCCCCCTCTCTCTTCAAAGGCCCCTCCTCTTTCCACAAGCACCCTGCTCTGGTCAGCTCGTTGCCCCAACAAGCACACTGGGGGCTTCCTCTCAGAGCCCCTCTCTGCGACTGGGCTCTGGAATGCTGCAGTCAACAATCAAATGCCATCATAAGTGCCCTGTCCATGCAAGAGCCCCAGCCAGTGTCCAGCAAGGGAACCCAAGCCTCCTAACGTAACACCAAATTAGAGGCATCAGAAGGATAGCACCCACGTTAGAAAGGTGGTTCATTTTATTCAATTTAACTTTGAATGACTGTTCAAGTTCATGAAACCCGGGAAGGTGGTGCTGGTCCTGGCCTGATAAAAAGTGGTCATTGCAAAGACCATGGCCCCTCAGACTGCCCCTATAGTCATGCTCTGGTTGCTGGAATTGGACCACTATCCCCACAAAGTGACAGCCACCATGGGCAAGAAGGAAACTGTCAGGAGGTCAAAGACCAAGTCTTTTGTGAAAGCTTGTAACTACAATCACCTCATGCCTGCAAGGTACTCTGTGAACATCCCCTTGGACAAAATTGTTATCAACAGGACATCTTCAGAGACCCTGCTCTGAAATGCAAGGACCTACAGTAGGCCAAGCTCAAGTTCAAAGAGAAGTACAAGATTGGAAACAACAAATGGTTCTTCCAGAAGCTGCAGTTTTAGATCTTTTTTTGTCATTAAAAACCCCCAAAATAAAAATAGCATAGTAATTGTTAACATTTACTGAACTCTTACTATGTGTCAAAAATTATGCTAAGTGTTTTGCACAGATTTCCTCATTTCACCTCCACCTCACAGGCGAGGGGAATGAGACACAGAGAGGGTAAGCAACTTGTCCAGCACCACCCCGTCAGCAGGTGGTGGTACTGGGATTAATAGTCACCCTCTTAGCCCCAGCCAGTGTGGCTCAGTTGGCTGGGCATCATCCCACCAACCAAAGGGTCGCGGTTCGATTCTGGTCAGGGCGCATGCCTAGGATGTGAGTTCAGTCCCCAGTTGGAACACTATAGACAGCCAACTCCCTCCCTTTCCCTCTCCTCCCTCCCTTTCCCTCTCTCTAAAATAAAAAATATAAGTTATAAAAAATTAAAGAAAATTACATAAAAATGAAGTCACCCTCCTAGCCACCACACTGGTTCTGTTATCGCAGGGATGTCACGAAACAGAGCCTGGCATCAGGCAGATGCTCAGTAAGTGCGTCGTTCGTGAATGAGCATGAACACTCCAGCTCAGGAAGAAAAGGAGCATCACCCCAGCCCTTCCAGTGTTTTCCAACTCTTCACCGGCTCCTGCCCTGCACTGTCTTGTTCTCCTTCTCACTGCTCCAGAACAAGAGACTGGAAGTTGAGAAAGAGCAGAGAGTAAGACTCTGAGGAACCCATCCTGCATGATCCTGTTCCATAAGCCGAGGGCCCGGCATTTCACAATGCCAGGTAACCAAGTGTTAACAGAGTCAGGCACAATCCTGGAACTGTCCTCTTGGGGGCAGCACCCATAGCAAGGGTGGGATGCTCTTCAACCTTTACAGCCCTTAACTGGTTGAGATAAACAAAAACAAAAACAAAAACAAATCTGTCCTGGCTGGTGTGGCTCAGTGGATTGATTGCTGGTTTGAGTCCCAGTCAGGGCACACGCCTGGGTTGTGGACCAGGTCGCCAGTTGAGGTGCATGAGAGGCAACCACACATTGATGTTTTTCTCTCTCTCTCTCTCTCTCTCCATTCCCCTCTCTGAAAGTAAATAAATCCTTTTTTTTCTTTTTAAATTTATTCATTTACTTATGTTTAGACAGGGGGACAGGAGGGAAAGAAACATCAATATGTGGTTGACTCTGGTGCACCCCCAACTGGAGACCTGGTCCTCAACCCAGGCATGTGCCCTGACTAGGAATCGAACCAGCAACCCTTTAGTTTGCAGGCCAGTGCTCAATCTACTGAGTCACACCAGCCTTGGCAATAAATAAAATTAAAAAAAAAAAAAAAAAAAAAAAACAAATCCCGCCACCAACAACTCATCATCTTACCTTTCCAATCATCACCACACCCCCAAATCTCCCTCAAATTAAGAACAAAAATAATACTTGCAAAGCAGGTTATTAAATCATGCTGCAAATATCCACCCAGCCCCTGGGTACTATGGCTGGGAGCTGGAGGATCCCGAGTGCCAGGTGTGGGGCCCAGCATGAAGCAGGACTCCAAAGTGTTGGTTTCCTTCCCACCTGCCAATCTCAGAGAAACCCAACCAACGGAAGGAGTTGTGACAATGGCGGGAACCCACAAGTGCCTCACAAGGAAAGGGCTGTCGGAATGTAGAGAAAGGATTGGTCCGTCCTGGCAGGCAGTGGAAGCTGGGCATAGACAAAGGAAGGGTTGTGAGAGCGAGGGGAGAGTACTACAGGCAGAGGAAAGTCTGAGCACACCCACGGTACCAGGAAGTGTCCGGCAAGTTGCAGAACTGGGGAGGGCGTGGAGCAGAGTGAGGAGGTGCAGCTGCTTACGGTGAAGCTGTGGAAGGCCTCGGTCATGCCATACGGCATCTGACTTTATTTCAGAGGCAAGGAGAGGCACAGCTAGTGTAGTGGACATTTGCCACTTTTGATTTGTCAGCCCATCACCCACCCCTCCCCCTCCCATCAGCACCCTGAGCTTCCCTTTGGAGAACCCCCACAGGTGGTCTTGGCGGATGGAGAGGCTTCCTGCCACTGGGCTCGGATTGATACATACATCCCCAGCAGGTGACTCTTCAGGAGTGACCCAGGAGAGCAGGGATACGGCGGGAAGCACGGTGGCAGGCTCCTAACCCAGTTGCACTGGGGCTGCCCTCGGCTGCTGAGCCTCCCCTGGCTCTGGCCCACTTCCCAAATCTGGCTCCCCAGCTTTTCTCAGTCCCTGCATCTTTCTCCCGCAGACCAGCGATTTCCAACCTTTTCTATCTCATGACACACATACACACACTAATTACTAACATTCTGCAGCACACCAAAAAATGTAATTTTTTGCCAATCTAATAACATAAGGCATAATTTTGATTCATTCACACCAGACAGCTATTGTTGTGCAGACTGTTGTCATTTTTTATTTGACAATCTAAGGGAAAAAGAGGTCAGTGCCAGGTATTGCATGTTTTAAACGTTCTTGCGGTGTGCCGGCGGAAAATCGCTGCCCTGAACTCCTTGTCTGTTTGGTAGCCACCAGAAGTTTCTGCTGCTTATCACCAAGGCTCCTGACTGACACTCAACACACTGAAGCAGAAAAGCAGCCAGATCCAAACTGCGTCTGAGAAAGATAACAGTTATCAACAGTGCAGACTGCAAACTGTCCACGTACCCCCGCACCGGGCAATCCTTTAGAAGGGCTGTTCGCTCGGCTTGGAGCAGGGCTCCTCTCCCCTGCCACCCTTTTGCCCTCAAGACCTGGGGTTACAAGGTGCCCTCCTCCGCACAAAGCCTTCTCTGCCTTTACCTCTCCACTAGTTAGGTGCTGCTCCTGGACTCTGCCCCAGGCCTTCCAGATTCCGATCTTTGGAGGTGCACGTGCCCTGATGGGTTCTTAGGCACCTAGTTTGGAAACCTGTGTCCTATATTGTACTCTGGCCACGCTGAACCACGTGTTCCAAGAACATGTTAAATTATTCCGAATTGTGGTTCCATTCTGTCAAAACGTACACCCTACCCCTTTCCAAAATTCCATGCTCTCACCCACCACAACTCAGCTCAGAGGCGAAGTCCCTGTGAAGGTTTTCCTAATCCCCTTCCTCTGTACTCCAAAAATGGAGTTTATACCTCTTTCACGGTCTCTGTTGCATTTTGCTTGGTACCACGACTGGTTGTTAAGATGTCAGCTCCCTGGAAGTCGGAACTGTTTCATTCATCTCTATACTCCAAAGAGTCTAGCACTGTGCTGGAAATTCAGTGGATTCAAGCTGAATTGAGTTGAACTAATTTTTTTAATTAAATTTAAAAGCAACTTCTGACCAGAGCAGGGACTCTTACTCCGCCTTCCTGAGTCAGGGCATCTCCCACCTTATTCCCACAGGGCAGGAATGAGTGGGAGATTCCACATGAGGACGCCCAAGTTCAACCTCTGACGCCACTTCATCGGCATAGGAAACCTCGGGCAAATCATGTTAGCTCTGCCTCAGTATCTCATCTGAAAAAATGGGAACAAAAATCAAGCACGTGCCTCCCAGCACTGTGAGGAAGACAAGTGTGTCCGGACTTGTGTGACGTACAAGGCCTCATCAGACTGTCCACTCTTAGGAAGAAGCGTGGTCTCCCCTGCTGCTGTGGCTGGTGAGGGCCCAGGCGGAGCAGTGCCACCCTAATAAGGCAGTTCTACATCTGGTCCAGCAGCCGGAATTTCGTCACTGTTCCAAACCAGACCCTAAACCCAACAGACCAGTTCCACGGGGCCGGATATGGAGACTAAATTATTAGGGACATTTAGACACACATTCATTAGCAATTCCAAAGGCCTGAGACATGTGGAAAGAGCTCTGTTTTCCAGTTTCCCAGCCCTTCAATGGTGTAGGACTAGTTTCTAAACAGAGGTTCCCCGGGGAGTCTCACCTTGAGTCCCAGGCTCTGGGATCCTGCTACTCTTCCAAAAAATTCCATCATGTCAACAAAGTTTAACCCTTGAAGCTTGTGGTCCAGAAATGGAACACTTTACCCTGCACTCTGTGACTGCTCCTTTGTGTCCCACCCACACCTACAAAAGTCCTTTCAAAGGAAAAAAGTAAACATTCTAAAACTGTATTCTAAAAAAAAAAAGGCCCCTTGGTCCTAAATGAGGACTCAACTTGCAAACTGAAGTTCCTCATTCATTCTCAGATAGAGTCAAAAGAAAAGGTGAGGTCCTGCCCCAAAGGACCCCCCTTCTCCACCCCTGACAGCAGGAACTGGGGCCCAGGTCTCTCTCGCCTCAGCCCACCACACCGCCTTGGTTTACAGCTCAGAAGCCCACTTACGCCAGACAGGGCTGTGGTGTGGGGCAGAGGGGAAGGACACGGGCTTTGGAGTTGGACAAGTCTAGACTGAGGTCACCATTCTGTCTCTTACTAATTGTGATCTGGGCCTCAGTTTAGTCATCTGGAGTGTGTGGTCCATCTGGAGAAGGGATTAAAAGTGAAACTTATGAGACCTTGTAGTAAAGGGCCTTACACATCGTGTGAGGGTAGGGATCTTGCTCACCCCGAGAGCTCAGCACAGGGCTGTGAGGGTCTGAACTGTGGGCCTGCCCAGTGCTGGGCACGTGGCAGGTGCTGCCTGCACTGTGATTTCCAAGTCTGAGGAAGGATGGAGAACTACAGGCAACTGCAGAGACATCAGTACCTAAGAAAAGACAAGCCTCGTTCACCTGGAGAACACCAATGCGCCTCAGGATGAAAGAAGGTACATGTGCGCGGGGTCCAGAGGAAATGGTCCCGTATTCACTATCAAATACACACATGCGGCAGCCCCACTGATGGTCCTTCATCCTGAACTTACACTGGCAGAGGCACCAAAAGATGAATGTACAAAGCTATTCACCACAGCATTGTTTTCAGTAGTAAGACTGCAAAGGCCCTCAGATGTCCACCGTAAAGGAACTGGACGGATGAGACCCAGCACAGCCATACAATGGAAAACCATGCAGCAGTGAAGGTAACTGGAAAGACCTCCAAGGCATACTGCTAAGTAAAAAAGGGACCAAGGTGCAGAAGAACAAAGCTCAGAGAATGCTGCCTACTTTTTAAAAAAAAACTGATTTGAGAGAGAGAAACATGGATTTGCTGTTTTATGCATTTATTGGTTGATTCTTGTATGTGCCCTGACCTGGGAGTGACCACCCTGCAACCTCAGTGTACCGAGACGACACTCTCACCAACTGAACTGCCCGGACAGGGCAGAGAATGCTATCTATTTGTCTAAAAAACAGAGTGGGGAGCAAAAAATGAAAATCTGTATTTGTTATTTGCTTATATTTGCATTATGTTTTGAAGGAGATAAAAGAACCTAAAAAATTGATTTCCTTGTGAGGAAGTGGGGGTTGTGGTCCAAAAGATAAGGTGGATAGGGCTGGTAGTGAGACTTTTCCCAGAATCCTCTAACACCTTTTATTTTGCTACATGAAGGTATTACCCTTTCAAAAAAATTTATATTGTTTCCAAGTCATAAATCCTGATCAACACAGTAATTTATAGCACAGGGAAGGTTTTAGAAATGGAGGAGCCACAGCTGGCAGTGTGACAGCTCTTGCCTTGAAGGGTCCTCTGTGGGAAACACACACCAGTGAGCCGACGCCAAGGTGACCTGCCCGTCCGTGTTCACAGCAACAGCCTCTAAGATGACGAAAAACTCCAAATGACACAAGTGTCCCACAGGGACACAGATATGTCAGTGTTTGCCTTTCAGATGGATTATGTTGGTTTACATGGCTATTGCACCTCAACTATTTCAACACACAGCAACCTGTAAGTGAAAGTGTAATAACTGGGTGCACGTTCGTAAAGTTCAGACGGAATCCAGAAGGATAGACAGTTTCATATTCAAGGGCTATCTGCGTAAAGTCGCTTAAGAACCTCTTACAACTGAGGAGAAAAAAGACCTAATTGAATAAGAAGTAAAAATACATTAAAAAAAATGCCAAGACATGAACTGACTATGAGACCGACAGAAAGCACGTTCAGTGAGAGGCAGGCAACACCGAAGAACATTAGGCCAAAGGCCTGGGTGTGAAGGTCTGGGTGGAGAATGTTTGTCAAGGGCGAGGCCAGTCTGACCTAGAAAGGAGGAAAAAAACGCCAGGAGACTGGTTTGGTGTCTGTGCAACCCCAGAAAATGTGTCCCAGGAAATGGACCTAGATGAGATCAAGAGCTAAAAATGGGTAGAAAATAGAGGAGCTGTGAGTTAGCAACAGCACTGTCAACCCAAACATCAGTAACAGTGACATACAGGGCGGGGTAGTGGGGTACATAGAACCCAGAATTACCTTCTGGAGGGCGGGCCCCTGGTAGTACAAGTGAGTGTTCTAGAGACCCATCTGTATCAGTGTGGCAGCTGGCATTGTTGTGAGAGGCTGCATTGGGCTTCAGTGAATTTTTTTTGACAACTCTTTCAATGTATTTGCCCATTTTATGATGGGCCATTTGCGAGCACACCTGCCCACACCACACCAAGTATTCAGCAGTCTTTGACCAAAAACGACATAACCCCCATGCCCCACCCTCCCTATTTACCCGATCTCGCCCCGAGTGACCTTTTTTTTTTGTTTCCTCAGATTAAAAAGTCCTCAAAGGGAAATGTTTTGCCAATGTGGAGGAGGTGAAACAAAAAATAGCAGAAGCACTAAAAGGCATCAAAATCAATGAATTCAAAAACTGTTTTGAGCAGTGGAAAAAACCATCTCAATAGATGTATTGCATCAAATGGAGAGTACTGTGAAGGTGGCAAAAGTTTTAGCATGTAAGAATAAATATACATTTTAAAATAAATTTCAAGTTTGGGGGGGTCAATACAAAGCTGATGTCTTGAAAAAGGGATACGCAGGGTAAAAAGTAGATCCGTGTGTGGTACACCTCACTGAGCAGTTTTCCAAATTATGACTCACTGGGAAAATAGGAAGTGAGTTTTTACCCCTCTCACTTCCACTTCCCAGCGGTGTGCGGGCCACACCCTCACCAGCTCTCACCCCTGGCTCACTGGGCTGGCCACTCCAACCTTCCCAGTGATGTGGAGCCCAGGGCTGGGGGCCCACCCAACACCTTCAACTTCAAGTGCGTTCTTCTCCTCATTAGATGTTCCTTTACAGAGCGCCTGGTCATGCCTGGGGACTCCGCTAAAGAGGGGATGACTGCGAGGAGAAGCTCGCAGAGACCCAAAGCAGTGCCACCGAAAGGCTCAGGGACTGAAGTTCCTTGCAGTCTGGGGTGCAGGGTGAGCTACCAGCAGGACTGCATGAATGAGTGCAAGTACCTGACATCATCGGCCCTGCAGAGCCCATCACGCCGGGACAGTGACTGACAGCTCAGTTATACCAGTGTGCACCATCACGGAATTCAGAACGCCACAAAACCCTACAAGCTTCCAGAGGAGAAAACAGGTCACACACAAAGGATCAGGAATCAAAATGGTATCAGATTTCTTAACTTCTAGATGCTAGAAGACAATTAGGCAATGCCTTCAAAATTCTGACGTACAATTATGCTCAACCTTAAAATTCTAAACTCAGCCAAACTATCAAATTGGAGTGAGGGTAGAATAAAGATATTTTTTAGACAGGCAAGGTCCCCCCAAATTTACCTCCAATGTAGTATTCTTCAGGAAGCCACTGGAGGATGCGTTCCATCAAACACATGAGTGAAAAAGCAGGAACTGGGGAACAGGGCTTCAACAGGGCCCCCAGGGAGATGGCTAAGGTGCTTAGGGTAAGTGTGGGACAGCAGACCTGGACAACCTCCCGGTGGGGCAGCAAGAGGGAGGTCTCCAGGAGAGACATCAACGAGGGGGGGTAAAAGGAACTGTCCACCATGGTGAGAATTTCTATCGTAAGATTTAGGACTGAATTAGTTGCGGGAACATGGGAAGTGAGCAAGTGAATAAATGGGGCCATTATAAGCCCTAGGAAAACACATACACCAACAAAAAATGTAGAGGATCTACCTAAGAGAAATGAAAACGTCTACACAAAAATGTATATACAAATGTTCACAGCAGCTTCATTTATAATAGCCAAAAAGTGGAAATAACCTAAATGTGTATCGACTGATGAGCTAATAAACAAAATGTGCTGTGTCCATACAAGTGAACGCTATGCAGCAATGCGGATGGACCCGAACACTATACCGCATACTGTATGAGTCCCTCTGTAATGAAAGGCCCGGAACAGGCAAATCCATGAAGACAGTAAGTAGACTAGCTGGCTGAAGTTTCTCTAACCATCTCAGAAGAGAACGGCTGCCTCTCCTTGTCCATCACCCACTCACCCCCGACTCCCTTCTGGTTTATCCAGCCCTGCATTCCCTTATCTGACTACTGTCAAAGGTTGACCTCCTAACTGCCAGACCCCATGACTCCTTGCATGGCCCTGTCGTCCTTACCGTCCTCTGCAGCACCGTCTCCATCATGCATTAATCACTCCTCAAAAAGCTTAGCTCCTCTCAGGTATGGCACTTCCCTCCCCTGGCCTTCCATTTCTGTCCTCTCCCACCTCTGTCCTCACTCAACTCACCCACAGCGCCTACTCCTCCACCCCCCGTTTGGACCTCCTCCCAAGTACCTGCCTTCCATTTCCTAGTGGATGACCCCCCATGCACCTCCACTTGAGCTCATTTAAGACAAACTGTCATCTGCCCAAACCAGCTCTTCCTACTGGCTTCTGCAGTCTCCCCATACCCCAAGATCAGGGCCTTGATGGGCATCTTAGAATTCCAGCTCTGGTCTGTCTTCAGGGCCAAGCCTTCGGGGGCCATGTCCTGTCGTATCCAGCAAGTTGCACAATGGCCACTTCCCATCCAAGTCGCATCATCCTCTCAGTACCAGCTCACACCTGGATGGCCGCAGTGCTCTCCTAACTGGTCTCCCTGACTCCAGTCTTCCTTGCCCATCACCACAGCTGAATGTCCTTAAACCCATGATTAGCATCGTACCTTCCCTACTTTCCACAAAACATGGGTCTGGTATGAAAATTCCCCATAATTTGGCTCCGCGTCACCTTTCAGAACTTATCTTCTGTTTCCTTATGCACGCCCTCTGTTCCAAGGACTTGCTTGTAGTAATTTATTTTTTGACTGTTCTCTTTCCACGTTTGTCATGCTGTTTCTGCCACCCCTCCTTTTGGGTCCAGTAAAAAAACCTCTATGATTGTGCCTTTCCTGATCCCTGTAGAAGAAAATCCTGCCTCTGCTTTTCCGGAAGACCTGGCTCATCACAGTGTCTCATAACACAGGCACCTATCACAAGATAATACTCTAGATACCCTGCCATAAGAGGCCTGGTGGCCTGTGACAGCTGAGCATTCTGCAGTGGAACAAGACACTGGAGACCTATTAACACACATGCTTTGCTGGGCCAATATT
The DNA here is from genome assembly GCF_019186645.2 of Phyllostomus hastatus. Lineage (NCBI taxonomy): Eukaryota > Metazoa > Chordata > Mammalia > Chiroptera > Phyllostomidae > Phyllostomus > Phyllostomus hastatus. The sequence goes on from NW_025333715.1 coordinate 4,489,944, forward strand.
TAAAAATCTGGGTATTTCACATAAAAATCCGGAGTTGGGGCCCTGGCTGACGTGGCTCAGTGGGTTGAGCACCAGCCTGCGAACTGAACGGTTGCCAGTTCAATTCCTGGTCTGGGTACACATGCCTGGGTTGCGGGCCAGGTCCCCAGTTGCGGGCGGGCAAGAGAAAACCCACTGATGTTTCTCTTGCATATGGATGTTTCTCTCCCTCTCTTCCTAAAAAATAAAATAAAATCTTGTAAAAAATCCAGACTTGGGCATCAGTTGAACAGATGCTGATCACTCTGCTGAGGCCTCTCTAACCTACTCAAGTTTAAATTTAGCCAGCAGTCACTCTCTATAACATGGACCCATTTTATTTTCATAGAGCTATGCCAACAGTGTTATTTATTTTATTTTCAGCTTATTTCCTCCCTCAAGAACGGAAGTTTCCTAAAAGAGACCTTGGATGTCTCGTTCAAAGCTATTCTCAGCACTTTGTCCATCATGGGGGGTACTTAGAAGCTACTCAAGAGATGTGCTTAATAAGTGAATGGATATGGCCTCCTTGGGTCCACATCCTCGTGAACTGCAATAGGGCCAACGATGGCTAATGAAGGATTCTGCCCACTTGCCTGCCAATCCAAGAGGCAGGTATGAGCTCTCTACGCTGAAAGTATCCCTTCTCCCCCACCACACACATACAACAGAGTGTGTGTGTGTGTGTGTGTGTTTCATACCCAGAAGCTTTTCTTCTTCATCTGACTGACACCAAAAGCATCTGGGCTGGCCACCCCTGACCTAACCCAAACCCCTAGAACTATATCTAGTACAACTTAGAATCCTGCCCAGTTCAAGGCCCTGGGCTCATTCGGGTATTCCACAAATACTTAGTTCTAGCTACAAGAAATACAGTATGAATAAAACAAAAGGCCCTCGCCCTCATGGTGCTGATGTTCTGGAGGTAGAACGCATGCGCAAGTATTTGGGGATACTGGCACCTTCAGAGACCACTGGCCTTGACCACTAGCCTTCAGTCTGCCTAGCCCTTCTTGTCCTCCAAGACCCAGGGCAAGGAATCTCCTTGGTGTAATCTTCCTGGTAAGCCAGGCTTCATCAAGCTCCCTCGATGCTTTCACTTACTGCTCTGTGCAATTGTGAGCTATTCTGTATTCAGCAACTACAGTTTTACTGCTATTCATCTCAAGCTCCATGGGGCCATAAAATTGTCTATACCCTATCTTTCATGGTCCCTACAGCCCAGAAACCACAACTGGCTCTTACTGACCAATTAAACACAGGGAGCCACTTTCCCCGAAATCTGGTATGGGGACCTATGAAGCCACTGAACCACTATGGCAATTTCCAGAATGTACACTATACTCAGAAATCTCTGGGGACAAAGTTAATACTTAACCGCTATGTCATTTAACAGATTACAAATCAAGACAAGTAGAGATGGATTATAAAATGAGAATGCAAAATAGACCTAAATTTCTATGTGTGAACATCCTGGTAGGTAGTTTCAGACATACTTCTTACTGGCTGTGTGACCTTGAGTAAATTAATAAACTGCCTTGGGCCTCAGTTCCAGGATCTGTGAGAGTAGACTAGTAGTACCTGTTAAGAATTGAGAACATTGAGGTATATAAGCACCTAACAGAGTACCTGGTATGAAGGGCTCAAAACTTAGCTGCCCTTGTTAAGTTCCAAAAACTACCCTCCCCCACTTATTAATACATCTCTGTTTTAGGGGCACTTAGTGGAAAAGACCGTGGTTAGACTTGGGGCTTCAACTAAAGGTCTAACCATGCTGCCCAGATGACCAAAAATGGAATGCAAAGTTAGGCCAGAGGGTAAAAATGTTATAGAAACAAAATGGGAAACTGATCCTTTTCAACTGGCTGCTGCCACTTATCTCTTCCCCTAGAAGATAGTCTGCAGGTAGGATGGAGCCATCATACCTGCCTGCAAGGCTGTACTGAGATCCCAGGTGCAAAAAGTACTTTGCAAAGAGCACAATGCACCTGAGATACTGCTTAAGAGCATGAAGTTCTGGACAATCTAAGGTGAGTGACCTTATCAAGTTAACATCTCCTGGACTCAGTTTCCTGTAAACACAGAAGTAAGAATATCTATCTCACAGGACTGTGGTGAGGAATAAGTGAAACAACATAAAGTATTGAGTATCTGGGGACTGGAACATCACAAGAGCCCAGCTACTCAGAGTTATTATCATTACAAACCTATTCAATGGATTCCTCACCCCCCAAGGATCAGATGGAAGCCTGATGTAAACACGAACACTGGCCCAGGGACTGGGCTCTGTAACCCGCTGGGTGACCTTGGGCAGGTCGCTGAATTCTCCCCAAACTCTGGGGTCCCAAAATGAGGGCATTGCAGAGAGGATCCCTGGGCTCCTACCAGCTCTTCCACTCCGCTGTTAAGGCCGCTGGAACAAAGGCCACCCGCTCCCCAGCCTGTCCCCGAGGGGCTGCAACTCAGAATTCCTGCTGCTCAACTCCCCTTGCAGCGCGGCAGCAGGAGCACCCGTGTCTCCACGCCACCGAGATGCGTGCAGCCTCCACCGCCACCGCTCGCTTCCTCGACAACTTGCTTCTGCAGCCACTCGCTGCCCAAAGTTTCCCGAACGCCGGAGACCCCGCCGTGGGTCCACCCCAGAGGACCGGGGCTGGGGGCGCGGAGTCCCGGAATCCCAAAGCCGCCCCCGCTTCGGGGCGGGGAGTGGCAGGTAGGACGCGGGGCCGCGGGCGGCGGAGAGTGGGACCCGGGGAGGCGTGTGTAGGCGCGCGAGGGAAGAGGCGGCCGCGCGTTCTCCTCAGGTCGCTCCCGCCGGACCGCCGCGCCGCCCCGGGCCCCGGGCCCCGCGCTCCCTGCCTCACGACCCCTCGCTTCGCTTAAGGGCACGCAGCTCCCGGGAGCGCATCCTATGGCCAGTAGGAACGGAGCCGGCCGGCCGGGGTTCGGACCCGCAGCGCCCGGAAAGCCCGGGGAGCTCCGGGGCGACCGCGTGTGCCGGTTCTTCCCGCGCGAGCCGGGGTTCTGGGCGGGGGGCGCACGCGCACCCGCGCGCGCCGCCGTAACCCCTTCCTCCCCGCGCGCCCCCGCACTCCCACTCACCCACCCACCACTCACCATCGATATCCCCCAGGGTCAGCTCGTCGCCCAGCTCCGTGAGCGTCTCCATGGTCTCCAGACCGCCCAGCTCGCCGCTCTCGTCCATCGCCCGGCTCGGCGAACAGGCCTCCCTGCCCGCCCGTTCAGGAAGACGCGGGGGCGGTGCCGCCGCCACCACCCATGACACCCCACAGCCTCCGCCCGGCACCGCCTCACCGGCCGGTGTCACCCTCCGCCATGTTTGCGCTGCGCGGGAGGGGCGGGGCGGGATTCCCCCGCCCCAATCCGCGCCCTCTGCGGCCACGCCCCCAGGCCGCGCGTACCCCCGTTTGTTGTCAATGGGACCAGGCTCGTCACGGCCAATCGGCGCGCGAAGCCGCGCGTGGGGTGATTGCGCGTCAGCGATCAGCAGCTCAGATTTGCATAGCGAAACCCCTCCCCTCGCGGTGTGGTAGCGAATGCGAATAGGAGCCTCCTGGTCCTCGGCCCAACCTCCTTCCCCTAGTTTAAAGGAGCCGCGCTCCTCTCCGTCGGGTCTGCTCCACAAGCTATTCCATCCACCCGCCCGGCATTGCGGAGTTAACAAGCTCCACCCCCGCCCGCCAGGCAGTCCCAGAGCTGGCTGTGAGCACATTACGTCATCTTCCCAGCGACCCTCCCCCCTCCCCGCACCGGCTTGGGACTGCGAGTGTAATCGGATCTGGCTCCCGAACGCTGGGCCCCGGAACAGTCCGAGACCCTTCAAACCGCGTCCCTCCCACGCCCCTTACAAAGGCGGAAACTGAGGCTCCACGTGGACCACGAATTGTCCAAGTACGAGGCACGCTGGCCACCTCTGCGCCTTCGCACCTGCCGCGACCACGCGCTTCTTCCTCCGGGTCTCACCCCGGGTTCCTCAGAACCGCCTGCAGACCTTTCAAACGCCGCCAGCGCCAGAGCTACCACGAGCCTCCTGAGGCGGGTGCGGCGTGAGCATTTTGCTAAAGTGGCGCAGGAATTCTGACGCATAGCCGCCCCACAGGTTCCCACTCCTTCGGGCAGCCCGCGGCCCCCCATCTTGGAGCTAGCCGCGATGTAAAACAAATGTGCAAGCGTCTAGGGATACATCCTACAGAATGAAAGGACGAGTGCTCAGACAAGTGGGCAAGTCCTTTGGAACTGGGAAATTAGGGAGCCCCTTGAGGGGCCGCATGAATCAGTGACGTCCACACAATGGAATACCATGACATCATTAAACATTATGTGGATAAATGTACAGCTATTGACAGACTTTTGCAACATACTGGTTTTTAAAAAAGATTTTTATTATTTTCAGAGAAAGGAGAAAGGAGGGGAAAAGGGGGAGCAAGATAAACATCCATGTGCAAGAGAAACATCAGTGTGTGGTTGCCTCTCACACGCCCCCAGATGGGGGCCTGGCCCACAACCCAGGCATGTGCCCTGACCGGGAATTGAACCCCTTGACCGTTCCCTTGCTGGCACTGGATCCACTAAGCCACACCAGTCAGGGCTGCAGTATATTGTTAAAAGGGAAAAGTATATTCCCTACGAGGGTGAGAGGCAGCTGTTGCTTTGTGGTCAGGACGTACGAGCACAGAGGCTGTGCGGAGGCAGACAGAGAGACTCGCTCACGCAGCGTGACCTTGGGCAGTTTGACTGCTCTACGCCTTGGTTTTGTCATCTCTAAAATGGACACAGTGCCCTCTCATTAAAGGGATCGTCTGCACGTTCATTTTGTAACGTGTGTTGAACACCTCTGTGGCAGGCGAGCAAACAGTTCCTGCCCTCTGAGAGCTTCCCGCCCAGTGAAGAAAACAGATGTCAACAGAAATGAACATGAAAATAAATAACAGATAACAGTACGAGTGATCAAGGGAAAGTGTGACGAAACTGTAACAAGGGACCTGACGCGGGATGGTCAGGAAAGGCCTCTGACATTGAAGACGAAACCTAAAATTACGAGGAGAGGACTGCGGGTGGTGTGGCCGGGGCAATGGCCACCAGGATGAGGGCCCCGAGGCAGCGGGAGCCGTGCCGGCAGCACCTGGCACAGGGCCTACAGGGCGGTAAGTGCCCACACGAGGTAGCTTTTGTAATAGAAAAAACAGGGATTTATTTGCTCACGTGAAAGGCAAACGAATGGAAGGCCCAACAGCTGAGTGTCAGTCATGGTTATGGGAACGGTGGGTTCAGGGTCGAGTTTACTGTCTTCTTGGTAGTTCAATATGCTTTTTATAATAAACTTGTATAACATAAATAAAGTCTTACTTTCAGGGAAAAAGACAAGAATGTTCTCATCATTACATGTTGGAGAGCTGGTGTTCACTGCACACCAGTCTCACCCTGAGACAGAAAACCAAACCCTGCCACCCTGCTCTGGACCCGGCTCTGAGCCAGGCATTGCGGCCTTCAACCACACCTCTCGGTGGCTCTCACGGGGCTCCCCGCACAGGGCGGAGGTGACCATCTGCTGGTCCGGTGCCCTCCCGTCCCCCAGCCTCAGTAACCCCCCACAGCTCCCAGCTGGGCCTGCCCAGAGGCCCTGGTTCCTAGCAAGGTAGCCTGAAGGGGACACAAATGAAGGCTCCATAGAAACCATGGAAGATGTTGGCACTGGGCCCAGCCTCAGCAAAATACCGACCTTCTCCCTCCAGCCCTGGACCTCCCCTAACTGAACAACAGCTCTTTGCGCTGGCACCTTGCCTTGGCTGGGAGAACCAAGGCCGACTCCCAGGGAGCGACCAGCCCCAAACAAGTCATTCCTCAGACCCTGGGTTCTTCGTCTGGGAAAGGAAGGGACTGCACTAAATGACCGGTATGTCCAGATACCAACCGTAGACCGGGCACCTGCTAGAGGTCAGAGAGAAGAGCTTGGCATGTTTTCCCGTTCACTACTTTGGATGCCTACACGTCCAGGCCTCTGCTCACAGAGTTGGTCTCCTTCTCCCTCCTCCACGAATCTTCCTGGGCTCAGCTTTGATATCACCCCTTCCGGGGTTAAGCAAGAGTAGGTACCCCAGGATTTGACACAGAGCTGAGGCTTTAGGGTGGGAAATACATTTGATTTTGGATAAGCTAAAACATAAGGACTGAGGGTTACCAGGTGGCAACAGGACAAGTGCCATCAGCTTTGTGGTATTAGAGAATGCAGCTGTCAAGAGCAGCACAGGGGAAACTAAACCAAACCAAAACAAACCAAAACAAAAACCTCTTTATTTAGGGCGCAGGTGAGGAAAGAAGGATCAGGAAGAGACAGAGCAGGCTCAGACCGCGGGCAGAGAACCAGGACGACACGGTGGCCCAGAAGCCTGGGCGGATCCCCAAGACCCGTCAACAGCACCACTCTGCGTGAGGGCGGCGACAGGGCTCAGCAGAGGGGGATGGGGGCTGCAGTGGTGGGGAGAGGGGTGGCGGGTGGGCCAGGGAAGCTTTGCCCCCAGGGGACGTCTAGCAGTGTCTGAGACATGGGTGGTTGTCATACTGGGAGATTACTACAGCTTTAGTGAGCAGAGGCCAAGAATGCTGCTAAATATCCTATAATAGACACAGCCCTCCTCACAGTCACAGCAAAGAATTATGTGGCCCCCAGTGTAAACAGTGGGTGCCACTGTTGAGAAGACCTGCCTTAGGGGATATTGGGAACTCCAAGACTTTCCACAGGTGTCTCAGATCGGGCCTGGAAGCTCAACGGGAACAAGGGCTAAGACCACGCTAAAAGCAACACCGAAGGCATCACTGGGCATCCCTGGAGCTGATGTGGCCCCTAGGAACCCCCCTGCCCCCTGGGGCCACTGCCTCCACCAGCACCACTTGCAAAGGCTGGTAGTGGCACTTCGGCCACAGAACTGAATCCCAGCCGCGAGGAGGCTGGACAAACAGTACCCTCGGGCCTCTACAGTTCCCAGCGGGGGAGGTGGACAGGCTCCGCCTACAGTCAGACTCAAGGTGGAGTTCCAGGAACTAGTGACCACAACAATCAGCAGTGCGGCAACGGGAAGGAGAAAGGGGAAGTGGGTGGTTCTGTCTGTCTCTCTGACAGTGTCACATGGGAAAACGTGGAACCATTTGAAGATGGAAAGGAAGATACCGACCAAGACGGAGAGAAGCTGAAGGTGTAGGAGGAGGAGCCCAGGGGGATAAAGGTATCAGGTGGGGTGGAGGTGAAGACTGGGCCCCTCTCTCTGGCTGTGCTTACAGTGGGTGTTTAGCAAATCTATAGGACAATGAAGAACCATCCGAGAAGGACACCTGTCACTGAAAAGCCAGAGCCCAGCCTTGGAAAAGGGCTGGGCAAGCAATTCAGACATCATCAAACTCATTCTGTCCATGAAGCCACAGCACAGACAAGAGGTGGGCCAGGCTCACTCAGCAGGTCTGATGGGCTGAGACAAGACTTGGGTCTCCCCTGGGCTTTGACAGTGGTGCTAGTGGTGGTGGTGGGTTCAGGAAAGGTACATCTCTCCCCTGTTAAGAGGCAGGCCCTGGCTGGCCAAGGTCAAAGGGACAGAGCTAGAATCCACGCCCCCCCAGAGCCCCTCCCTCCTCTCCCTGGGGAGAGCACAACTGACAGGCAGCTGCTCACTCAGAGCCTGCGGCTTCCCCGCCCTGTGGCACAGGCCTCTGCTTGCATCCGTCCTGAACCGGAGAGCTCACTGACCAGTCCGGCTTGGGGCAGCTCTGCCATCACAAAGCACGGCCTTCTGCAGAGCTGCAGCCTGCCCCCCTGCCCCCTGCCCAGAGTCTGAGGGCCTCCCAGCACTGCCAGAGAGGACAGGCTAACTAGCACTTCCCTGTGCCGGTTCTATGGCTGTCCCCAGACAGTGGAGGACAGAGATCCTGTTGCTCCAAGGTCACCTTGGATAAATGCGTTCTTAGGACACTTCCTGTCCCTTTCCAACACTGATCCCTCAAGGACAGTGCTCAGAAGGGATTAGGAGGCCAAGCCAAGGCGCTGCTTCACTGCCCCGCCCCCCCCCCGCCCGCCTTCCCGCGGGCCGGGGGCTCTCCTGATGAGGTGGGAACACCCTCGCAGGTGCTCACTACGTCTCTGAGGGCCTCTGGTTACCCAAACCAGGCCCCTTGCTACCTGCCTGGTGAAGGGCTTCATAGCTACCTGGGGCCCAAAACAGCTGTGGCTTGCCCAGAGGCTCAGCTGGCTTTTATTGTGTCTCTGCAGGGGGCTGGAACTCACACCACGTGGCTCAGTGACACAGTAGAGCCAGCAGCAGGTGTGGCACCCCCACGCATAGCTCAGAGCCTGGTTCTGCCACCTCCCCATGAAGGACAGCAGCCAGCCGGTCACCAGCCCTCACCCCCTGGGAGGGGACAGCCCCGGCCCCCCCTCCCTCCCCCAGCCTCTCCGCAGGGTTAGATCTGCAGCACGGCGTGCTCTGAAGGGCCCCTCCACGCCCCGTCCCTCCAGGGAGGCCCCCGGGAGGAAGTCCAGCCCTCCGCAGCCCAGTCTCTTCAGCTGGGCCTCAAAGCCGGCTCCAGGGGGCCAAGCGAACAGGACCTCCCTTCACAGGGGCCGGCTCTCACCACCAAGCGGTCAGCACTGCTTGCCCTCGGCCGTGCTGCCTCCTCCTCTTCCTCCTGGCCTCTCGAACCCTGGGCTGCGACGGGCCTATAACTCGGACTGGGACCTGGAGATCCGCGGGCCTTTGCGGATCTCTTTCCGCTTCTCCTCCTTCCTCCGGCGTTTCTCCTCTTCTCTCAGGGCCTTCTGGAGAGGGTCCGCGCTAGAAACGAACTGAGGGCGAGAGCAGGGCGGTCGGACTTAGTCCGCTGGCGGCGGTTTCCCGTGAGCCGGGCCACTGCGGGCCGCGGGGACAACTGCGGGCCGTGGGGACGGGGAGGCTGCTAGACACAGGCCCTGCCCTCAGGGAGCCCGCAGACATGGAGATGGTTCAGGGGGCTTGGGGACAACTGCTCGTGGGTGCTGAGAGGCCGACAGCACAGAGGGTGAGGGAAGGTGGACATTCCAGGCAGAGGGGCAGGTGCCACGGTGTGAACCTGCGCTGGCATCAGAGAGACAGTCAACAGACCGCCCCCAGAGTGAGGGGGCTGACAACGGGGCACACCCCCAAGCCCCGGCCGCACACCGCGTAGGAGGATGAGAGGCAGCGTGCATCCTGCCCAGGTGAGGGGGTGCACAGGAGGCCGATGGGTCCCAGGTCACACTGACAGACCCCGGAAAGGGGGTGGGAGGAGGAGAAGGCTGGGCGGTGGAGGGCGGTGCCCTGTGAGGAAACGGAACCCAGGGTGAGCAGGAGTGGGAGGAGGGTGAGGACTCCGGCTGGGGCACTCTTAAAGTGCAACCCCGGGCCCCGCACGCCTTTCCCCGTACTCTCTCCAAACCCAGGCTCCCGTTACATCTGTACGGTCAGTTACCCCTGGAATGTGCACCCCATATCTAAGTGCCCGCCTGGCACCTCCACTAAGATGTCCCAGATGTGCCCCCAACCTGGCATGGCTGAATCTCCCCAACGCCCAGTCCCCTTCCAGCGCCCCTGTCCTCATGAAGTGCTCCCCCTGCCACACTCCACCTCCTGTCCCTCCGAGTTCACCCTGGGCCTCCTGGGGGAGATGAGGAGCTGGGCGACCCGTCAGGCCACCCCCATGCCTCCTGGCTCTGGCTGGGGAGAGGCCAGTCGAGAGGCCCCGCCCCTTCAGCCTCAGAGGGCTCAGCCGTGGTGGGGGAGCCCAGATCTAGTCGGGGCAGGAGAGGAACACTGCCCACTAACCCTTTCCGGGGCCCCTTCCCCAGCAGGCCGGGCCGCCCTCCCACCTCCAGGCCATGAGTCCTTCCTCCCTCCCGAGTCGCTCCCGTCCGCATGCAGACGTACCAGCCTCTCCCACTGACTACATTCAAGTTCCCCTCGAGCCCACATGGCCCCCCCCACCCCGGCTACTCTCCCACTGGTCTGCTCCCCGGGGAAGCGAACTCCTCAGAAGGGTTGGCTATACCTCCAGAGTCTGCTTCCTTCCCCCTCACCCTCTGGAAATCCAGTCTTCCGTCCTCACCCCTCCCCCAAAACAGCCTTTGTGAGGATCTCCGATGGCCTCCATGCTGCTAAGCCCGGTGGCGGGCCTCGGGCCCCGCATTCCTAACCTCTCCTCTCCACCCCACCAGGGTCCACGGGCCCATCACGCCTTCCTGCACCTGCCTTCATGCACGCGGCCTCTGGGAAACGACCTCACGCTTGGGTTGACGGCTCTCACACTGCCTGGTCTTTCCTGGGGCTCTTCGCTAGCTCCTCCTCATTCCCTCCAACCCCCGCTGCAGCCACATCTCGGGCCCCGGCCCTCACTCTGCCCCTCCATCTGCCCTGACCCTCTCCCCCGCCCTCCGACCGCCGCTGACGGCCTCCTGGCCACGGATTTTGATCTTTTCTTTGCATGCGTGACTCACATTTGTAGTCTGAGCTTCAGCCCTTCCCCTGAAATCTAGAGTCGTGGGGCCAACTGCTTCCCTGGCATCTCCATTCCGATGCTCACCAGGTCCACAAACAAGGCCTGGTTCCTCATCCAGCCCCCAGTCCCCCCACTTCAGACAATGGCAGCCCCATTCTTCCACGTGCTCAGGCCAGAAATCTTCCAGCCATCCTTAAGGTTTCCCTCTCACTGCAGCAGGTCCTGCTGGCTCTGCCTTAGAGCGGAACTGGAACCTCACCATTTGTCGCCAGCCCCACTGCTGCCACTCAGTTCAAGCCACCACCGACTCCCACGCGGAAAGCACAGGAGCCTCCTCACCAGTGTCCCTGTTTCCACCCTGGGCCCCCCAACTATTCCCTGCACAGCAGCCAGATCCTTCAAAGGGGGTGAGTCAGAGCCCGTCCCTCTGCTCTCAGGGTGGATGCCAAGGCTCCCGGGAGCCCTCCGATGGCCCTGTGACCCGGCTGACCGACATCTCCAACTCACCTCCCCCCACCCCTCCAAACAAGCTTCCAACTCAGGCCATTTGCACTTGCTGTTCCTTCAGCCAGGAAAGTTCTCCCCCTACCCCCGATGACACGCCAGCTCTCACTTCCTCCCAGTCTTCTCACTGAGACCCTCTGCATCCCACCAGGCAAGATAGGAACTGTACCTCCACCCTACCCCGGGATTCCGTAACCGCACCCCCCCACAGCCACGGCCACCGCCTCGCACAGTGTATTTTTACTGACTGTCTCCTCCAACTAGAACGTCCTCCCCAGCGAGAGCAGGGCGAGTCGGCAGGTGCTCACTAAACGTGGAAGGAAGGAGCGGGCCGTGTCTCTGAGCCCTTGTTTAAGCTGGTCCTTCTGCCTGGAAGGTCTCCCCCGAAGGTCTCAGCTCTGGGGAGACCTTCCAGGCAGCTGTAAGACCTGGCAGCTCTTACTTACCCCACAGCCTTCCCCACTCTGAGGGAGCAGAGCTGGGCCAGGCTCCCTCAGGGGTCCCGCGCTCATCACTTCCCTCCTCCACGGGCACAGTGATCGCGCTGGACAGGGACCGTGCTTCCCTGCCTCCTTCCCCATTAGATGTGTCAGGCCCCTGAAGGGCAGGGAGAGGGCCACCCCTCTGGAGAGGGACAACGGCCAGCACTCAGCCTGACACAAGTTGGAGCCTGTGATAGCCGCATACAGTGGGGGAGGCCCCTGGAACACTCGCTCATGTAGAGGAAGTGCACGACGGGCGCTGAGCAAGCCTGGGCCACGCCAGTGGACGGGTCCATGCTGGACATAAACGTGTGTAAGCCCTGGCCGGCTAGCTCAGTGGGTTAGAGCATCGTCCCGATATGCCAAGGTTGCAGGTTCGATCTCCGGTCCGGGCACATACAAGAAGCGTGCAATGGGTGTTTAAGTGAGTGGAACAACAAAGCAATTTTCTCTCTTCCTTTCCCTCTAAAATCAATAAAATTGAAAGTCTTTTTAATGTGTAAAACCTAGGGGCTGTCCCCAGAGGACGAGAAGGAAGGAGAGCGTGTTGCTGCTCTGGTTCTGTCCAGGCAGAGCGGCGCGTTACAATGAAGCTGAACGAACCCTACCTGGAGCCCCCTCTCTCTGAGGCCCTGGCTCTCACCCCCCACCTGTGTGGGGCACCTGTGTGTGACCTGCAGGGTGAGGACAGAGCCAGCGTCACGGCCACACGGCACCCCTGGGGGCGCTCCGCACCGGGAAAGGCAATCTGCTGGGGCCTTAAGCGCCCCCGCGTGTTCCTGCCAGGCCCACCGAGAACCCAGCCCTGACTGTCCCTTACGGAGTCCATTGAACAGGACTGTGACTGCCGTAAGCAGCCTTGGCAAAGCTCGTCATCTTGGGCTTACGCGAAGGGGTGACAAACCACGGGCTCAACAGGACCCTCTCAACTCACAAGTTACCCTCAATACTCAGTCCTGGTCCACTGACAGTTGCGCTGAATTACTGGCCAATGGTGCTGTGCAGAATGGGTTAGCGGGGCCTCCCTCGCTGCGACCCTCCGGAAGGCCTGCCTCCAAGGCTGGCCCCTGGGGACTGGGGTTCTGGGAGGGCTCCCACCGCCCTGACCGACCAGAGCGGCTCACGGGGCCTGACTGGGGTCCGTGCGGAACGCCTGCTTTCCCCCTGGGCGTCTGGGGTTTTGGCCTGTGCCAGGCAGCGAGGCCTGCGTGATCAGTCCCAGTAACAACCGTGGGCATTAGTCTTTAATGAGCTTCCCCGGTAGACAACTTTCACACGCGCTGCCACAGCTTGCTGCCGGGGGAATTAAGCGCGCCCTGTGACCCCACTGGGAGGGGACAGGCGGCCTGTGCCTGGTTTCCCTCAGACTTCGCCCTTGCGCCTTTTCCCTTTGCTGACTTTGCTTTGCCGGTTCTCACCGTGCTAAATCATGGCTGTGAGCGCGACCATGAACCAAGTCCTAGCGAATCATCAACCTGGAAGTGCAGTGGGGACCCCTGACGTGGCTGTCTACGGATGGCAGAGCCATCAGCCCTTACGACAACCATGAGAGCCCAGCTGCCACAAAGGCCAGCCAGCCAGTGATCTGCATTAAAGCCGTCACCTTTGCCTGGACAACACTCCCTGTGACCGGGTGTGTCGCACTGTTACTAGCTGTTGTCAGTGTCCCACTGTTTGGTCTGCCGCCCACAACACTACAGACTGGAGATGGCCATCCCATTTTGGGGCCATTAACCATAGAGACATCTAGACTGTCCGTGTCACTCAGATGCCCACAGGGAGGACCTCTCCCCGACGAGACTGACGGGATCACAGGGCGGATCGAGCCAGCACGTGCGGGCGTCACGGCACTAGAGGTGGCAGCGCGCACCTGCCACCGCGGGCTGGCACACAACTGACTGTACTTCTGGTTTGACGACCTGGAGTCCCGGACTGGAACGGCAGGGCCCGAGATCATGAGGATAATGGCCGCTGCTTGAGTACATTCCTTGCCGAGTCCCCCCACAGTGGCCCAAGGTGGAGACTTGAGATGCCTCTGCAAATGTTGTGCACGTGCCCTTGTCCCGCTCACACCTGCCCCTTCCGGACGGAGATGCAGGTGAGAGTGGGGGACGACTGGGGCGTGACACACCAGTTTTGTAGCCACAGTCCCAGCGTCTGGGATAACGCCTTGGGTCTGAGGAAATGTGAAGAACAATTCATCCTTTTTGTGCCTTAGATCCAGCTCCACCACTTGGCAAAACAGTCCTAGGATCTGCCCAAGCCAAGGGGGAGCTGCAGATGACCATCTGGCCAGCTGCTGGATGTGTCATTCTCAAGCACGCGACAGAAAACCTGATGTGGACATGGTCAGCACTGAACCACTCCATTGTGCCTGATGCCATCCAAGGCAGCTACCGAAGGACCCTGTGCAGACACACAGGCTGGTACAACCTTGTTCCAATGTGCCCGACCCAAACCCCTCTCCTCTCCTGATGCCTGAGTGGCCCGGGGTTCTGTCGTGTAGGGCCACTGAGGCTGCAACTGCGCAGTGACACTTGGGATTCAGCCAAACAGTGTAATGGTGGCCCGCATCCAGTGTAGCACGAGGGAGACAGTGGGCCATGGAGTATCTCTCCACCGGGGTTGAGGGTCGCTGCAGGTCCATCTACTGCCCGTGTAATTACCGGCAATAACGACAAAGATCAGCAGGTAAGTCTAAACTCTGGGGTGGGTGACAATGGATGGAGACTGGCCTTCGACCACATCTGACTGTCCAGGGTAAGACCTACTGGTTCCCCCAAAACTGATCACAGCGGAGTCCGGGACCCTGGAGCACGTGGCTGACATCAATGCTGCAGGCTGGCCTCATCCTGCTGCGTAGTCGGGGTGATGGCAGCCCTAACTAAACGCAACAGGAGGCAAACTGAACAAATTTGGTCCCAGCCTCTACTGGTCAGCTTAAGAGACTAAGTAGCATGTCCACGTGGCCCTGTGCATCCCGCATGTTCTTGCTGGGCGCACCAAGACTACAAAGCCCTGACCACTCTGTACCTGGGCCATTTCTCAAGATTGTGTTTGCAGAGAACCTTGAAGGATGAGGTGGTGTCTTCAATGCAAATCCCCCCTCGCAACCGAATGTTTACTATAAAAGTGAAAAATGTCTCAAGCTTGATATTCTTTGGCTATGACGTAAACCCACTGCCTGTGTGGCATCTACCTGGGCCCCTCTGTCACCCCCGTGGGACTCAGGGAACACGGGGAACCAACGCGACCAAGCCCCTACTCTAGACACGCTTGTGCTGCAGTAAATTCTGACGTCTCTGACCTGTCAGCGTCCATGCATGGGAGCAGGCTGGCTTGTCGGCCTGCAAGCTGGGTGGAAACTCTGAGGCTCCCCTCAAACCCCGACACCCCGCCCCTTCTTGTACCAGGGGTGAGCCTGAGATCTGAGGGGTCAGTTCTCCAGCCCTTCCTTCCCACCCTTCTGTCCCCCCGCCACCTCTGATCCTCTCCTCTACCGTGTGTGCCCCTACCTGTCGTCCTACCCCCCAGCCCTCAGAGCCCACCTCAGCCCCTGAGAAGGACACAGGTACAAGAATGTAGGACAGAAGCCCGGCTGGGTGATCAGAGGCTCAGTGACAGAGAAGAGCATGACTTGACCTCCCCCGGCTTCCCTCACACGTACGTGCTGTGCGGTGTCTACTGTACACGGAGAAGTATGTGTTCACAGCCTCCGACTGCCCTGCAGCCGGGCCCCCCGTGCTGTGAGTACACAGGCAGCCCAAGGCTAACACAGGGGCAGCGTGCAGGCACCAGTGAGTAAGTGACGGTTCCCGGACCCAGACCCAGGCATGTCTGGCTCCAAGTCCAAGACCCTCAGGCTCCACCCCGGGCACCCAACCCCCTGCAGGACCTGGCTCCCCGAGGCCCAGCAGAGGCAGACAAACACAGCCACAGACCCCACAGCTCACCTCTGTGCGATCTACTTTAAATGGGTTCTGGAAGTCAGAGCCTTTCTCGCTGATCCCGAGTTCCTGGGCCATCTGCGGACGAGGAAAAGCCAGTCATCCTCCGCCTTCTCCTGCCTCTTGCTCACCTGTGAGGCGCTCCCTCCACGCTGGAACCCAGGGCTCAAGACTTGGGCAGACGTGGGCCGGGGGATGACCCCTAGGGGCTGAAGTCGGCACAGGACCCCTCACGATGGCACCTCGAGGTGCCCTGAGGCTGATCACAGAAAACGCAACCAAGGGCTGACGGTCAGGCCCGGCTGCAGGCAGCTGCGAGACTCACGGGACTCTGGGAGCCAGGGCTCCGGACCGCCTCCGCCCCAGTCCTTACCAGGCTGAGGATGGGCGAGTGGGGCCCCTGGTCAAAGACACCCGACTGGTTGCAGAAGCTGATGCCCCAGCGGATGAGGAGGTTCCAGTTGGAGTTGTGGTCGAAGTAGTGGTGCACGATGCTCGGGAAGCGCAGCACCACGTCCCCGAAGAAGGCCGTGTTCTCCATCACCTGGGAGAAAGCTGGCGAGAAGACCCCGGTGAGTGCCCAGGGCGGATGCCTTTCTACTGCCCTCCTGGCCAGCCCCGGGCACCTCCCAGAGATCGGAGCCCGCCAAGCCCACTGAGCAGAGAAGGCACCAGTGCCTGCTGCCCACGGGTGCACCCCGTGGGAAGGGCGTTGTGGCCACCAGATCGCTGAATCTTCAAACCACCACTAGAGGGAGATGGGGCAGCTGTTCCCATTTCACACGGGAGAAAGCGAGTGGCACCCCGGGCTGCAAACCCCGGTCTGACTGCCAAGGCCCTGCCCCTTCCCCTGCCCCTGTATCTCATGGCTCAGAGGACTCATGGCCGTGGGGACGAGAGGAGGGTGTCGTTCTGCACAGGGAAGCAGAGGCGTCACACGAGGCTTTGCTGGGGCCTCCTCTCCCCAACCCGGTACCCAAACGTCCCGGCCTGGGGTTAGCACAACTGCGGTGTCAGCAACGTCGCTTCAGGTCTGGTGGGATGGCCGGGGAGCACGCCAGGGTTTGTCTTTTAAAAATACTCTCAGCTTTATCTTCTTTTAAAGCCTTCAGTACTTATTTTGAAATAATTTTAGACTTACATAATACACTACAAATCTCCTTCACTTGGCTTCCTCTATTGTTACCATCTCACATAACCACTACACCTGTAGATTGTACAACACTCTACATCTGGAAATTAGCATCGATACACTACACCCATAGACTTCGTTTGCATTCCACCAATTTCCCCACTAATATCTTTCCTCTGGTCAACAGGTCGGTCAGTTCAGACTGAGTTCAGCGCCCACCGTGACGGCAGGTCCCCTGAGCCAGGCCAGCAGGAAGAGTTAAGGGCAGACCCGGCCCTGGCGGCAGCGCTGGTTCGAGATCAGGCCCAGACACCCCTCCAGCACTGGCCAGGCCACACACAGAGGTCAGCAGACTCCTCCGGAGACATGCCCAGCTGGGTCTGAGCCACGTGGGGCCGGACCCCGGGGGCTTTCGAACAGTCTTGAACTCAGGAGTCAGCCTGGTTGAAGGGCCAAGATACACGTAACCTCCTCAGTTACAGCGGAGAGATGTCTGTAAAAGTGTCCATCACTGACCTCACAAAGGCTACTTCCAAGCTCCCTCAGTGTAATCTAAGACCTTTTATTGTTAAAATGTTACCAGTTACTGGGAAAATTACCACTGGAGAGAAATTCTTGGAAGAAGGGACGAAGAGACACAGAATATTCTTTTACCTTACTTATCGATGTTTGTCCCAAGTAGTCTAAAAAAAAAAAAGAACTTAAGGGGGCTGGGGCTTTTAGAACAGTGGTAAAGCGTGTGGGCAACTGCCCCCACTGCCCAGTCACTTCAATAGGCCTGTTTTTCCTCCTGTAAATGGGCACAACCCTTGCCTTCTCTACCCCCTTAAGCAGGATGGTGTCAAACTCATTTTCACCGGCAGCCACATCAGCCTCGCGGTTGCCTTCAAAGGGCCGACTGTATAAATGTAACTCCTCCTTCATGAGGGGCAAGGAGCTCGGCACTGCTGCCACCAGGTAGAAACAAGGTACCAGGCCGGATAAAACAAGGTGGAGGGCCGGATTGTTTGCCACCTGTGTCCTTAGGGCTAGGCTGGTGGAGAAGGCAAGGATCCCTGGAGTGGGAGTGGGAGTGGGAGTGGGAGTGGGAGTGGGCAGAACTTCCTCCCTGGCTCCCCTGCTCCGAGCACAGGGCAGCACCGAGGAACATGTGTGTATCAGGGACACAGATGAAGCCCAGGAGTTCTTAGAGAACCACATACTAAGCGCCCATCCACCAAAGGGGAACACCAGACAGAAGAGTGGCAGACACAGAAGGGAAGAAACCACCAGAGAAGGTCAAGGTGGCAGGGAGGAGAGGGAGAGACTGGGAAAACCCTACCATCCTTCAGCTTCTCGTCCTGGGGGAAGGGCCCGTCCGGCAGCACGTCCGCGGCCATGAGCACTGTCCGGGAGTCCTCCAGCACCTGAGGGAACCCCCCGGGCTGAGTGGCTCTGCAGACGACTCCCAGACCGCCATGGCCCCGTCCGTTTACTTAAACCCTACTTCAGATCTTTTGTGCACACGTAGTTCCCCCGCTGAACCCCACCCCCTTGCAAACTCCTACTCATCCTTCAGTTGATCAAAGATACAAAGATTCCCAGGTCAGACGCGAGGTCAGCCACGAGCTGCCCCATGCCTGTACGCACCTTGAAGAGCCCCTTGAGCATGACATCCAGGATCTTGTACTGCTGGTGGACGTCGTTCAGCTGCACCAGGTTTTTCAGTGCCGACAGCTGCTCCCGCCGCTTCACCTCAAACAGCTTCTTGTCTGAGCAGCATCGGGTTAAGGAGCTGGCACCAACACCCCTGCCTGGCCCCGACCCAGAGGGCCCACTCCCGATCAGCAAATACCTGCAGAGGCCACGGATGCCCATGCCTGAGGCCCAGCCCCCCGTGGAAGTAACACACTGGGAAGCCCTCACATCCTGCAATGTATCATTCGTCCAGTCCACAAGGGGTCCCACACCCAAGAGCCCAGACACAACCCCTCAGGACCTGGCCCCGGCCCACTCCTCCCCAGTCCTTCTGCCAACTCCTACAACCATTCGCCATTCCCAGAACCTCCGCTCCCCTGCTCACACTGCACGCTCTGCCCCCGACCCCTCTCTACGAGTCTCGATTCTTTCAAGATCCAGTTCAGAAGCCAGAGCGCAGTGTTTCTCTCATGTTCCGTATCAAACCACTGATCACAAAGTACAATGTGAGGCCTATGAAGGCTTCAAAGCCAGGGACTGACTGGTCCTGACTCATCTCTGTGTCCCCAAGGCCTGGCCCAGAGTAGGTGGCCCAGTATACCAGCACCGGAGTCCCTGCCCAGGGTCTCACCCACAAGGTGCTAGACACGTATGTATAATGCTCAGAGCCCTCGTGGCTCTGAGAGATGTGCCTTGCCTTCTCCACTGAATACAGTAGGGAAACTGAGACTTAGAAGAGAGTGGACTTGATCAAGGTTTGATGAGAGTACCTGACCTGTTCTCCCCTGTTCCCATCGGCTGGGCCTGATCCATCCCTAGGATGCCCCAGGAGGTTGTGAGTATGAATACGTCATTACAGACCCCTCAGGCACAGCCCACTTCCAACGCCAAAGGATACAGATCTCCAGGCCTGGGTCCAGGGAGGTCTTCAGGGAGCCTGTGGCTCCCGTCCCAGATAGTAGCAGGACAAACAGGAAGACCAGGAAGTGAGAGAGGTCCATATCCACGACCCTGGAGCTAGGCAAGTCACCCAGAGGAACCAAGTGAGACCTGGAGTTGGGTGTTCTGGAAAACAGAGGAGGTGAATGGCAACTTCCCCTGACACGGCATAGCCTCCAAGTACCAAGAACCCAACTTTGGGAAGCCCCGGAGTCCCGGTCCCTAGCCCACAGCCCGTGACCAGCAGACAGAATAAAGACCGTGGGACAGTGGGCAGGAGGGAGGAATATAAATGCCAGCGATGCAGGGATGCTGGCTTGGAGCACAGGGGTCAGCGTCTGGAGTTCTGAGCTGGAGCCCTGGCTCGTCCTGACTATGGGACATTGGGCCAATGGCTCAGCCTCTCTGAGCCTCAGCTTCCTCACTGTAAAACAGGGATAAGGGGCTGGTCAGTATCATTCCTTCTCAACCCCACGCCCTCCGTCCTGGCCTCCCAGGAAGGCATCAGGTCAAGGAGGCCCAGGCAGTCAGAGGGGTTGTGAAACTTCTGGTGTTTCCTTTCCTTCCTGACTTCCTTCAGAAAGAAAGGGACACACAGCAGGAAGGGAAGCAGGACAGTCTTGGGATAAAAGGGCTGTTACTCACTCTGGAACCATAGGCACCACAAGCAACACCTACTCCTATTCAGACAACATGCCCCCATTACTTATTGAGTACCTACCATGTTCTGTTTTAGAGCTGGGAATACACCAGTGAATAAGACAAAACTCCCTGCACTCATTGTAGTTATTTCCCTGGTAAGAATAAGAGATAACCAATAAACTTGTAAAATAAGCACAGAAGAAGGAGAGGAAGTTGGTGGTGTGCAATATTAAATACCGTGGTCAGATAAGGCCTCGGCTTCAGATGACAGGGGCCCGATTTCACCAACGCGGAAACCAAGGCACAGAAAAGTGAGGTAACTGCCCAGCCACTCCACTATTCCCGGGCTAAACCAAGAGTCTAAATGAGCACAGACTATCCCCGAGCAGGTCACTGTTCTACCAGGACACCTGTCCCAAGGGAGAGATGCGCAGTTACTGATGGTGAGGTCTGCAGAGGTCACCAAGAGAACCACCCCCACCACACACAGGTAATGCAGCTGAAACCGAGAGAATGAAAAGTAGTCTAAGTTCACCCAGAACCCCCTACCTTCCAATGTCACACCTAAGACTCAGGAAACTAGACACAAGCTAGAAGAGAACCTGGGGGCAGGGGGTTATCAGACACCAGACAGTGACTGAAGCAGGGGAAGAGTGGGAAAGGAAAGCTTAAAAAAAAACAGACTGCGTGGGGAAGGGTCTGCCTTCCCTACCGTTATTTCCACTTTCCGGCCTCCCAATCCTGCTCCCCGCCCGTGCGTCCCTAGAGCTCTTACCAGCTCCGCGAACTACTCTGAACCCATTCTGCAAGAGCAGCGTGGTAATGGCGGGCCAGGCCTGAGCCAGCTATCTGGGCTCGCAGACCCCGGTTGCCGATTCCAGCTTTGGGGCTCCGGGAGGAGAGGAATCTTTCCAAAAGGAAGATGAGAATCCTAACTCTCACTGCCTGCAGCCGGTTCGAGGGCCCACACTCTCTGTCCCCCACCCACGGGGAGCCTACCTGTCCGGGACTCGACCCCCACCTACGAGGCCAGAGCTGCGGGAAGGGGCAGCCGCAGCCCTAGACATGCGGCTCTTAAGTCCGCCGGGACACCCGCAAAGGAGCAGAACCTCACAGTACCGGTGAGCTGTAGCTCTGGGACCACCGCGCGCCGTCCCGCCCACCACGCCACTCCTAGCCAATGAATGAGGGCCGCGACGCCCGCGGCAGTGACCTCACTTCCGGGTCCGCCTCGCGTACCTCTCGGGCAGGTCGCGAGCGAGGTTCCCTGAAGCGGGGCTCCGTCCTCGCGCGTGGAGCTCCGGAACGTGGGGCTCGATAAAGATCGGATTGGAGGAAGTTCAGTCGGCGCCCAGCGTAGAGGGTGCGTCAGCAAAGTGGGGCCCCGCGCGCTCTTCGAAACTGTCGTCGTACGGCAGGGTTTCGGCAAAATCGGTTCAGTGGGTCGTGACTAGCACTTTCTTTTTTTAAAGTAACCAGCAGTGCGGAGTCGGCGCATCCCCCGCTCGCCCCTCCGAGCTCTAAATCCCGTGTATACGGGGCTTCCCTGCCCGTTCATTAGGAGGGAGTTAAAATCACTTTTGGCGGGGTCCGTCCCTGGCACTGGGACCCTTGCAGGCAGGTATTCTAGAAAGGAGCTACAGGCCCCGTGGCCTGGCGTGGAACGGGAGTGGGCAGTTACGGAGCGCAGACATTAAAAGAACTGCACGCGTGGGCATACAAGCTCCAAGGAGGGCCGTTAAAGGAGCACAGAGGACCTACTATAGCCAGGGAAGGGCTGGGCCGGTACAGCTCTCCGCTCAGCTAGAAAGGCTGAAGAGGATTTGATCTGCTCAGCTTCCTTGCCTGGAAACTACTTCTACCTCCACCCGAGGAGAGGCAGCAGGTAAAATGCCTCTGAGAGCACCTGAATAACAGCAGCGCGGAAGACATGGCCTCTCATGGCCTTTCCAGCCCTGAGGATGGATAGTGTTTTCTGGGTACAACAGAGGCAACCAGCTAGCAGTGGTGCTCTTTCTGTGTTAAGAGGACACATCTTGCCCCCCGCCCCCTTTCCCCGAGGAGGCCCTCCATCCTGACTAGAGAAACAGCTGAAAGGGGCCAAGATAGGTTGAAAGTGAAAAGTTTTTGGAGTTCACGTAGGCATGTTGAATGTATCATTTTATTTCCTGATGAGTAAATGGCTCCAGATGAATGGCTGCAGTTGTCGTCCATTTCCCCAAACCACTGTGCCCTGCTGTCTTCAGGTCTCAGTTCTCTCCATTTCCTGGGTCTTCAGTTGTTGCGGGTCAGCCTCTGATGTGGGACAGGGATACAGCCACCCCTCCCAGGCAGCTGGCAGCAGAACATGAGAGGAGAACACCGGAGAGGTAGGGCCAACCATGGGGGAACCACACTTCCAGAGCGCCAAAAGGGTAAGAACCATCAGACGAACAGAGGTGCTCCTGAGTAGAGTGGGCTGGATTCTACAATTGGAACCTGCACACCTGGGCTAGGTAATTGTCACAGCAGGGGACTATTCCCTGGACAAAGGAAAAGAGTGCCAGGAAGGCAGCCAGTAGGATGGGGAGCAAGCACCTACACACACACACACACACACACACACACACACACACACACGCGCACCCCGACCCAAGTGTCTCTGGAGCACCGCAACAACCCCCTGAGGGTCTCTGACCACTGTCCACAACCCCAGGCTTTCTCCGGGACATGCCAGTCACCCAGCACCATCTTGGGCTGAGGGAAGCACCTGTGCCAACTGCGCCGGGCGACTTGCTCTAAAGCTCCTAGGGAAGAACTAGCTCTTTCCATAGTTTGGTGATGTGCCTTTGGAAACATAAACCTATGATCAAATCCTGATGCTACCACTGTGTGATCCTGAGCATGTCATTTAACTTCTCTGGTCTAAGGTACAACTACATTAATACTCCTAGTTGCTATGAGGATTAGATGCAGTGCATGTAAGGTGACTGGCCCTTGGTAGGATCTTTGTTAATAAACAGAACAAGTCATTGTCATTGCTATCACTATTAATTATTCTCACCAACCCCTGCTTGCTTTAGAGGACAGGGCTGTAGGCAGTGCACCTCTCTGTCCTGAAGCACGATGCTACCCCATCCCGTAGCCTGGGTGTCCTTGCCCAGACCAAAGCTCCCACATGCAAGAAAGGATACAGCATGTCCTGCAGGGGTGGCTGGGTGGAGGCGGCCCTGGCGGGAAGGCCCTCCAAGGAGGCCTGCAGTGTCTGGGCCACACTGCAGTCGGCCGGGAGGCCCACGACCTGGACCTGAGGGAAGAAGCAGACAGGGAAGACGGGCCTTTTCGGAGCCTCCTCCACACAGGCCCTCCCCCCTCCCTCCACCCCCTGTACTCCTGCCCCATCACTGGCTGCTGTGGCCGGAGCCCCCACCCTCCACAGAGATGAGGGTGTGGAGGGTCTAGCCTCAGTGACTACACGCACCCCCTTCCTACACACCTGCAGGAGGAAACCACGCAGAGCCTGGAGTGTGGTGTTCGAGAGGGCGGAGAGGTCAGCCAAAGCTGCGCCTTGCAGAACAAGACCCACCTCTTCATGAGAGAGGATGCTGCTGCTCTGGAACCGCACAAACTGCCCAAGAAGCCCCAAACATGGAGCAATTCAGCATTTCCATTCACAGACATTGCCTGTGCCCCTGCTGTGCTCGGCGCTGGGCTAAGGACGCTGATCTGTAGCCCACAGCGCCCTGCCTTCTAGGAGCTCAGAGTCGGTGAGCAGGGTTGGGGTTGTGCCACGGAAGAGTGGGGTAAATGCAACAGACTTCAGACCCTGAGAGAGGTGGCCCTTCAGGAACTCCCCACCCCTGGCCTTGCGCCTCACACCTGTGACCAAAATGGACTGCGTGTGGTTACCCAAACACACCACCGTCTGCTCATTGTGTTCTGCGCTCACTTCACTGCCTGGGTCACACTGCCCTCTCTTTGCCTATTAGTCCTTCAGGCCTCGGCTAAAATGGTATGCTCACTAATGACCTTCTTTCATTTTATTACAGACAGGCACCAGTGCCGACTACACTTGTATTCACCTCCCCCTCCCAGCGCTGGCAGAGCACTTTCTTTCTTCTTCAGAGTCACTTACTCTCTTCCCAGCCTAGCACCGATTTATTCGCCAATCCACTGCACTATCATCCACTGCACGATCCACTGTACTACCAGGCTCATGGTTTTTGTATTTTATAATCGTTGCGTTTTAATTGAGCGCCTACTACATGACAGCTTGTAGGAGACGCTACAACTACTCATTCACATCTCGTCCTTCCCTCCTTCCTGGAACGCCCATTTGTAGTTAGGCAGGAGCCAGTGTGCCATCCCCGTGCTTCCCTTGCCATTCGGCGGCAAACACGCAGCCCCGGTGTTGAGACAGTGGAGCTATGAGGTAGAAGCAGCCAAGGTCCCTGGTTTGCCTGAGATCAGAAAGTCTCTGTGTGGGCTTTAGGCAAATCATTTAAATTCTCTGGGCCTTTGTTGCTGATTGGATCACCGGTTTATTATAAAAGGATATAACTCAGGAATAGCCAAATGCAAGAGATGCACAGGTCAAGGTACGGTATGGGGACACACAGCTTCCCCAAATGTCTAAGTGTTCACTGACCCGGAAGCTCTCCAGATGTTTTGTTGTTTATTCAGCAGGCACTTACTGCGAACCAGGCCCTTAGCACCTCTTCTACTCTGGCACGGATAACGTCCCACTCTAACTACAGTTTCCTCGTCTCTCTCCTTTTCTACACAGAGATCCTCAAGGGCAGAGCATTTGGCTCATCGGCATCTCTAGTCCCTGGGGTAGGACCCGGCATGTGGCAGGCCGGCTCTGGTCGATGCTTTATGAGGGCGTGGACGAAAATATCTGGCTCTTCGGGGGTGGGGAGATTGGGCCTTGAGAGCAATTCTCTGAGCAGGGTGAAGGCCTCTGGCAGGGTGAAGGTCTACCCAGCCCCCTCTACCTTTTGAGGATTAGGGTTACCTAAAACTAAGGCGACCCTGGCCTCCTCAGGACCATCCAGCTCATGACATTATCCAGACCACAAGACCACCCTTTCCGCACTTACCAGAGTCATGAGCCTCAAGATCTCAGGCCTGAGGAAAGAATTCTCTCCAGCATCCAGGAGCGTAAACAGCAAAAACCTATTCCAAGGCTGGGAGGCCACGTGTAGTGCTATAGGAAACACCAGTCACCATGGGCTGTCGGTGCTGCTTTTCCAAAGGTCTTGGGACATTACTAAGGAGCACTTTCCCCTGCTGGCTCAAAAAGGGTTACTCAGCTGGAGGCAGGGTGCTGGACAGGCGACCCAAGGAAGCTGCTTTCTTCCCTAGGCTTCTATCGACCTCTGCAGCCTGGCTCCGGGAGACCACATACCCCACTGTTGAGGGAGGCGGGCAGCAGGAAGAGCTCTGCCACTTAATAGCTTTATGACTGGTGGGTGTGTTGCCTGACCTCTCTGAGCCTCAGTGTCCTCATCTGCATACCAGGCACAACACTGCCCGTGCAGGGTTGTTAAAAGAATTGGACAAAATTAGTGTGCCGTGCAGAACAAGGGGATGGCAGTCTGGAGCAGGAGGTAACAGAGGCTGCCCGCCCCCC
This sequence comes from Phyllostomus hastatus, assembly GCF_019186645.2. Classification (NCBI taxonomy): domain Eukaryota; kingdom Metazoa; phylum Chordata; class Mammalia; order Chiroptera; family Phyllostomidae; genus Phyllostomus; species Phyllostomus hastatus. Next base: position 4,515,411 of record NW_025333715.1, read on the forward strand.
TGCCCCGTTTCCCGCATGGGAACATCAGAGAATGGGGAGAGTTTCTACCCATATCTGGGTTTCTGGCATGCAGGTAGTCAAGCAAGGCCTCCAGGCAGCCGACACAGGCATGGGACAACAGAGGGTCCTTCTGCAAGAAAACAAAAAACAGATATTTATGTCAGGCTTTGCTACCAGTGGATTTTGGTGCCAACCAAGAAAAAAACATCTGGTTTTCAGAACAATTTGGATTTCATAATTTCAGATTTGGGATTGGTTGTTTCATTTCTCACCCACTCACAACAAAGCACAGCGCTTATGCTGATGATTTACCTACAGAGACTACTTTGTTTCAGCAGAGGAGATGGCCCATGGGCCCCACTAAGAGATCTAAGAGATTCAGTTTATCTAAGCCAGTAGGTTTCAACCTTTTTTTTAAGTACCTGAACCTTTCATCAAACAAAATTTTATGCACTAATAAGCATGTGAAAAGATCTATCATAGTCATGAGGGAAATGCAAATTAAAACCACCATGAACTATCACTACACACTCACCAACAGCTCAAATTAAAAAGACTGATGATACAGAATGTTGGCCAAAATATCAAGCAAGTGAAACTCTCATTTACTTCTTCTGGGAAGGTAAAATGGTGCAGCCCCTTTGGAAAATAGTTTGATGGTTTCTGTTTTTTTTTTTTTTATTAATCATTGTTCATATACAGTTTTCTCCTTTTATTTATTTTTTTTTTGATGGTTTCTTATGAAGTTAGACATACACTTAGTGTATGTGGTGGACAGAATTTTAAGATGGTCCCATGACCTTTGCTCCCAGATGTTACTCCTGTGATTATGTTACACAGATGGCAAAAGGGAGACTGTTCAGGTGGGTCCCATCAGTCCACACCAGCCCTTTAAAGGCAGTTTTCTCTGGCCGGTGGCAGAAGAACCAGAGACGCTAGAAATGTGAGAAGGATCAACATTCACTGCCCGTGAGAAAAGGAGGGGCCACGTGAGAAAGAACGTGGGCAGCCTCAGAGAGCTGGGAGAGGCCCCGGAGGGAGAAACGGGCTGTTTCCCAGATGTCCCGGGTAAGTGCCCAAGCTAGCCACCACCTCGTGCTCAGCCTTGGGAGACCCTGAGTTGAGCCGGCCCAGATTTCTGATGCAGAGAACTGTGCGATAATAAATGGGTGTTGTGTTGTTGTGTTAAGCCCTTAAGTTTGTGGTAACTTGTTACACAACTATAGAAAACGAATACATCATTTGACCCAGAAATCCCACTCCTAGGTTTTCGCCCAAGAGAAATAAAAACATGTATCCACACCAAGACTTAAGAGTATTAAGAGTGACTTAATTCATGACAGCCATATAACTGGAAGTCCCAAATACCTATCAACAAGTTAATGGATAAACAAATTGTGACAGCCATGTAATGGACTACTACTACTCACCGATAAAAAGAAATGAAGTAATGACACACACTACAGTATGAATGAATCTCAAAAGCATTGACCTGAGTGAAAGAAGCTAGACACACAAGATCACTTATTGTATGATTGCATTTATACGAAATTCTAGAAATGGTAAAGCTATAGTGACAGAAAGCAGATTGGTGTTTGCCAAGGGTCAGAAATGGGGAGCAGGGATTTACTTCAAAAGGGCACAAGAACACTTTTTGGGGTCATGGAAATATTCCATAGCAAGAGAATTAGAAATCATCTAAGTCTACACTTAAAAACCAGTGAATTTTATTGCATATAAGTTACATCTCAATAAAACAAAATTTTTTAAATGTAAAAGCAAACTAACAAAAAACCCTATGCTCTCCTCCTGCTGTTCTTCGGAAGACAGCTGCCTGATGGCTAAGGGTATGGGGCAGACTCAGATTTCAATCCTCGCTGCGTCACTGACCACATGTGTGACCCTGGCCAAGGTTACTTGACCTTGCTGAGTGGTAAGAGAGAGATTACTGGGTTGCTGAGAGGGCGAGATGAGAAACGGATACAGTGTTTAACCAGTGCTCCGCTCGGAGTAAACACTCAGTGAACGATGACTGTCTCAGTGAATTGTGTAACGGGAATCATGCCCCTCCTTTCACAAGCCCTGAGTCTCCTGCACAGAACCCCTAAAGCCTCCAAGGCACACAGCTTAAGGTGGTTGAGCTAACACACCCAACTTTATTTTACTGCTGCGAAAGTGAGGCCCAGAGGAAAAAAAATACTTGACCTGAGAACACCTGTTTAGTAGTTGGCAAGTCTAGAACCAAACCCTAGGCCTTGTAAAACAAACAAAAATAGTAATTATGATGGAGTCACTTTAAAATGCAGTGTCGAAGCTGCCATCCAAGAGGATCTGCCTCACAAGTCTTAAGCCTCAAACTTTTGGAATGTTAAAACAGGGCAAAATAACCTTTCAACTGGGCCCAAAGCAACATTGTGTCCCAAAGAACTGTTCCCAATAAGAATAAGAAAGTGGATACTATGACTAGCAGACTGATGGCTACCAGACTGAAAATTTAAAACATTGTTTAGAATTAGCATCACTATGTTAGTTTATTGCAGCAATAGAAATGCCTTCCTTCTGTAGATGTAATCGTTCTTCCCTCCCATAACCTCTCGCCTTTGCCTCCTAATTGGAAGCCTGTTTGGATTTCTGCCAGAATCAGTGATTCCTGAATAGGTGTTCTTTTTTTTTAATCTCAAATGCTTCTTGCCTTCCACTTAGAAAGGTCTTTTCTTTTTAGGTTAACAGCTTTGTGCCCTTTCTCCTTCTCCAGTCTAAAATTAACTTTTTTTTTAAGATTGTATTCATTTATTTTTAGACAGAGGGGAAGGGAGGGAGAAAGAGAGGGAGAGAAAAATCGATGTGTAATTGCCTCTCACGTGCCTAATACCGGGGAACTTGGCCTGCAACCCAGGCATGTGCCCTCACTGGGAATTGAACCAGCGATCCTCTACTTCACAGTCCTGTGCTCAATCTGCTGAGCACAGCAGCCAGGGCTAAAATTAACTCTTAACCAGTGGGCACTTCCAGTCTCTTTCCAGGTACTCAAGACCACTGAGCCATGGACCAGCTTGCCTCAGCTTCCCAACCTGGTGAGGAGCTGTGGCCATAGTGCCACTCTCTGACCCTCTGTCCTATGACCTCACACAACCAGCAAGGGCTCCCGGGATGGTGGGTGAGGAGCTGGGGCTGCTGGGCATTAGGAAAACCAGGGACTGCCTCTCAGGCAACAATGGCTTCTATTCACAAGATGTGCTTCTTGAGACACTGAAAGAACTTGGGTCTTGTAGCCAAAAGACTTAGGTTTGAATTGTGACCTTTGGCAAGTTACCTAGTGTCTCCAGGACTCTGTTTTCTTGTCTATAAAACTGAGATGATAATTGCTACCTTACAGAATCGTGATGAATAGATAACAGCTCAACTGCTTGTACAGAGTAGGCAGTCAGTAAAGGTTATCGCCCCATCCTCCCCACCTCCCACTCTCCAGACCCTTAACCTGACATCAACATCTGCTCTTCTAGGAATGGTCCTTTCACTCAAAGCCTCAAGTCTGGTAAAACTAATTGGCTCCCTGGTTTCCAAACTGGTAACACATTCCACTCCCACCCCAATCAGAGAGCGAAGTCTGAGCACAAAGGACATGTCTCAGGTCTGCATGCTCCCTCCCACAGGACTCCCCAGGGATGTAGCAGCTGCACCGGAATCAGAGAAGCCAGCCTGAAAGAACACAGAGACCATCTGACCCCGCTTAGAAAATTATAGAAAGCAAAACCAACCCGTCCACAGAGCCTCATTTTAAACCTCCAGGTGCAGGGCCAGATGGAGACACGTGACTGCTCTGAGCAGGCTAAGCCTCTGTACCCCTTCACACCTGATACTTGTCAACACCTGTCAGGTGCACACTTAAGGGTGTGTCTGAGCAGCAGGACCCCGGGTGGAGGAGGCGGCCCATCTCCCCTCACTCAGCACAGGCTACTCAGCAAGTCCAAAACCCTGCAGTCCCACTCTCCTCCAGAGGCACAAGCCACCTGCCGCCACTTCAGGGCGTCCTCACGTTTCCTCTCCCAGAGTAACACCTGCCTCTGCCCGTGTCCACCTCCTTCCCAGAGAAGGAAGGATGACCAGAACAACAGGTGATTCTTCGAGGAGAAATACGCTCGGCTCAGCCTCTACAGCACTCACTTGAACCCACTGTCTATAGAAAAGGATGGTTTGGTCTGCTCTTGGCCGAAGGGTAGGCTCGCCAGGAGGTGGGGACAGGAGTCCTGGGGTTGTCCAGCTCTGCCTATGACTGGGGGAGTATATTTAACTCTGGGGTGAGGTTGTCGGAAGGTCAGTGTCCTTATATAATAGCCATTTTCTCCCTTGGGCTGTACCAATAAAATGGAAGTTTTGATCTTCATCTGAATTCTGTCTACCATCCAAACGGTTCACATTGGTAGATGGTGGGACATGGGACTGGAGCACTCCTCATGGACCCTCTAGTCCCAGCCAGGGGTCTCACCCTCTGCCCCAGACAGCTTACCCAGTACTTCCTTCTAACCACACATAATTCTTGGAGCTCTCTTCATTGCATCCCCAGGGCTGCTGTGCCCCCGCCAAACTGGACCACTGCCCAGCTCTGCCAGGAAATGAGCCCCTTGAGAACTTCATTTGCTCCTCCTCCACCTCTAATCTCAGGTCACCTCACAAGCTGTGAGACCCTGTGGCAATCACACGACGTCTCTGATCTACAGTCTTCTATCTCATAAGGGTGACTTGTGTGAGAGCCATGAGATCACAGACATAGAGGATCTCGGAAACTGAAAAGTGCTAACTACATAATGTATACTGACGTGGCTATTTTTAGTTCTCCTTCCAGTCTCCTCCTCAGTGACTTGGGCCTGTCCTCCCACAGTGTACCCCTGGGCCTCTGTTTCGTGAGCATTCCCTTCCCCTGAAACAGAATCCCAGTGTTGAAAGAAACCTTAAGGTCACCTAAACCGATGTCTGTCCCACTCTCTAGCAGGAGTTCTCACGGGAGACCTGGTTTCTGCTCAGGAGCCCCCAGCCAGGAGACACTCCTCTCCACTCCTCCCGATCTACCCACAGACAGTCCTGGCCATGAGAAAGGGCCTCTTCCTGTCTTCCTATGGCTCCACGCACTGGCCTCGGTCTCCATCCCAGGAAAACCCAGAACAAACCTATTTCTTTTCTGCTCTGGGAGGTACTCAGAGATTTACAGTCCTGTGTGACCCTTTTAAAACTAAGCAGAAGAGAAGTCTGTCCCTGGCTCCTCCTTACTCCCGTGCCACCCAAATCACAGCAGGGACCACGGCCCTGCTTTGGATGCTCCACTGACACAGACTTGTCCTCCCTCCCCCATGTGGCCCACCACAGGGAACCCTGGACCTGTCTCCATCCTCCCTGCAACCCAGACTTCCCTCCACTATGCTCCATTCCTGCACAAAGGCCCGCATTGCTTAATGCTTTTATTTTGCAGATAGAGAAAATGAGGATCAATGTGCTAAACTCCTTCAGAGTTAGGGGCCAGCCAGGGGCTATGACGCAGATCTGTGTGACTCTGGCCAGCGCACCTACAAAGTTCTAGAGATGGGTGCTGGTGGCGTTTGCACAACGATGTGAATGCTGTACACAGATGTGCTGACAGGACAAGACCCGCGACCCCAGAGCCAGCACAGGGCCCACTCCTGGAGCACCCTCTAGCTCCTTCCATTTCCCAACCCCCCAGCCTGTGCACAGGCCCAGTGGGGACCAATCCTTAAGCATCATCGCCCACAGTCAATAGCCACATCATACGTGTGCAGTCATTATCTGGGCACTGAGTGGGGCCCACTCTACTCAAGGCCCCCCAAGAAGTCTCTGCAACTCCTCTCACTCATCTGCAGGGTGCCCCACCTCCCTCTTCTTGTGCTGGGAGTACCTTGCCATCAGATCAGACCATGTGGATCTGTGACTCTGTCTTGAGCAAGTGCCAAAGGGCAGGAAAAGAGAGTCCAGGTCTAAAACAGCATAAATGTCTGGGGCCTCGGTCACCCTACAGTGATGAGCTCATATTTCAAAATAATAGACAATAAGATCCTTGAAAGCAAAAATCAAGAACAGAAAACAGGCCACAAGGCCAGGGACAGAGAATGAGTCCATATTAGAGACTGAAATGGTGCTGCTGTCCAGACCAATCCCATCTCTGATGCCCCTGCCTTTGGGGACCTCGGACAAGTCACTTGGTCTTTCTAGCCCAGCTCAGGCACCTCCCCGAGAAAGCCTTCTCTGACAGCCGGCCCCACACTCACCCTACACCAGCCTCTTAGTTACGCCCTGTGCCCCCACAGTGCAGTGCTTTAGCTCAGCACTGACCACACAGTGTGTAACACCCTCTGTCCACAAGGCACCATCCTCCCTACAACTGTTAACTACTCAAAGGCAGGCACCTGACTTATCTCCATGCCCCCACCAGCCTTCACAGTGTGTGCTGGATGGCTGAACAACACTCTCCAAAAGTCCTCTAAGCTGTAAGATACAAACCCCTCCTGGGGAGACATCTTCTGTACTTGCTTGCCCCAGATCCAGTCCTCCTCCTTCTGGGAGCGGCTTTCTTTTGCAGACCATCCCTCTCTCATGTTTGCTCCATGTAGGTTATGGGGAGCTGACCATAAGCCCCAGCCAGCCTCCAGCAGAGGGCATTGACTCAAGCCAGAGCGATCAGAGCTTCCCATGCCCCGGCCACAGTGACTGACTGGCACATTGCCCAAGCCAGGCTAATGAGATTCAATTCTGGGGACTGCTGGGAAAGGGAGAAACCTTTCTGCTGGAATGATATAAGCCAGGGGCAGCTGTTGGTCATCCTGCCATCCCATGACAATAAAGCCAAGAGATGGAGACAGTTCTGATGACATTGTCTGAGCCTCTGGGATCCAGCTCTGCCTGAAGCCAGCACTGACCCCTGGACCTCTCAGTTATGAGCCAGTCTGAGTTTCATTTCCATCACTGTAACTTTGAAAGTCCCAATCAATCCACCCCCAGGCCCTGAGAGGCAGCCATTCCCCCTGCTCTTGTCCTGGGAGAAGCAGGCCCCACTACTAGGGACCCACTCGGCAAAGGCCTTACCTGCACCAAGAGGTTCTGCAGTCCAATGACCAAGGACAGCACTTGTGATGTTCCCAGTGGAGCTAGGACAGTGTCCTCAGGGGCTGGCGGTGGCCGGGCCCCTGAGGGCACCAGAGTCACCAGGGCAGAGGAAAAGCTTTGCTGCAGGGCTGTCCGCAGGAAGCGTAAGATAGCGGCTGAAAGCAAGAAACCCCTTACATCCGGTCCCTGCCTTCTTCCCCACCTCCACCCAGCTCTGTCGGAGGGGGAAACAATGTTGATAATAGTGGGGTGACCGCAGGCTGGTCTGGGAGGGGTGATCCACTCAGAATCCAAGGGGAAAGCTTTTCTTTTACTGCTGGAGGCCCCTGAGCCCGCACCTGAGAGCAGCGCAGCCTTTTTCTTTGGAAAGCTGAGGGCCTTCAGCACTTGGTCCAGCTCCACGGACAGTGTCTGGTGGACCTGGCAGGGCAGGGGGTGAAAGGACAGCCCCATGTTCTGGGAGCTCAGACAGAAAAGGACCTACCCCAATATCCGTTCTACCCACCCACACATCCCAGCGGCATCCAGAATGGCAGAGGAGGCCACACGTGGTCTCGCGCGCCTCACCAGCCCCGGATTCCGGAATGTGGGGAGGGAAATCAAACCCTTACCTGGAGAACCCCACTTCTCTTAAGTCTCCCCCATCCTCAAGGACTTCCTCCACCAGGGAGCCTTCCAGGGCCTCTGCTGGGGTCTGGTCCCTGCCTCAGACCACCTCCTGACTGACTGAGACCTGGAGCCAGGCAGTCCAGAACCAAAACCCTGGCTCTGGCAGTGGCCAGCTGCGCGGCCATGGGCGAGCCACCGCGTTTCCTTCCTTCAGCCAGGAAATGGGGACGACGTCGCCTGCGCTCACTGCCTCCAGAGCTACCATGAGGAACAGCTGAGGAGCAGCACTGGTGAATGTGATCCTTCAAGTCAAAGCAGTGCCCTGTGCCCTGTGCCCTGGCTGGCGTGGCTCAGTGGACTGAGAACCGGCCTGCAAACCAAAGGGTCACCCGCCCCATTTCCAGTCAGGGCACAGGCCTGGGTTGCCGGCCAGGTCCCCAGCAGGGGGCGAATGAGAGGCAACCACACATTGATGCTTCTCTCCCTCTCTTTCTCCCTCCCTTCCACTGTCTCGAAAAATAAATAAATAACATTTAAAAAAAGAAATAAACTTTAAAAACGAAGCAGTGCCCTGTGGGGTTAGTGGGGGTGGCAGGCTCAAAGCCATGAGTCTGCTCTGCATCCCTCATCTAGAACACCAGCTGCGGGAACTGCTTCTCCTCTGCTTGGGTCTCTCACACAGCGGCACAAAGCAGTGCTTCAAAAACGTCTGTAGGCTGGTGGTTCTAGCAGGAGAACCAACCTGTGTAAAGTTAGGGCTGTTCCATACTAACGCGAGATGTTAATAGAGGAAAACTGTGTGGGGGCTTCCTCTAACAACATGGGGACTCTCTGTGCTGTGCACTCAATTTTTCTGTAATCTAAAACTGTCCGGAAAACAAAGGCTATTAAGAACCAATCAATCAATCAAAAACAAGCAAACACAGGGTCGGAGATGGGAAGGAGCACAGGTGACTGGGAGAACTGAAAACACCTGGTCAGAGGACGGGCCGGAGGTGGGACGCAGAACACAAGGCCGCAGAGGGGCCAGGTAAGAGGGGCTAAGCAGCCACGTGCGGGACAAAAAGCCAAAGGAGCACAGGCAGAGGGGCAGTTCAGACAGACTGCGGCTTCGGGGACAGATGTGGAGGAGGGGAGCGGGTGGGGGCCAGGAGACTATGATTACGAAGAGGCCGCGTTAGCAGTGAGGAAGAACAACAGGCCGAAGCTCTAGGGCAGTGAGTGGGAAGGACGCAAAGTGAAGGCAGTGACGCAAGTGGCCAGGCAGGAGTTGAGGGCCAAGGCAGAGCCAAGGACTCGGGGCAGGCTTCCGCCCAGGCAGTGACGGTCAGGGATGTGGGCAGGTCCACGTGCTCCACACAGAAAAGCAGGAAAGGTTCCTGCACACCTGCAGTTCTGCTATAGCATAGATCTGCCACCTAGAGGTCACTTCATTATTTTTTAAATTTTAAAAAATAAGATTTATTTATTTATTTTAGATAGAGAGGAAGGGAGGGAGAGAAGCATCAATGTGTGGTTGCCTCTTGAATGCCCCCTAACTGGGGACCTGGCCCGCAACCCAGGTATGTGACCTGACTGGGAATCAAACCTGTGACCTTTCGGTTCACAGGTCAGCAATCAATCCACTGAGCCACACGAGCCAGGGCAAGAATTCAGGATCTTTATGCCATTCTGTGCCCCAAGGCCACAGGGGTTGGAGACTAACCTGAAGACTGCCACTGTGCTGTTGGGCAGAGAAGGAGGCGGTGAGCAACCAGGCAGAGCAGAGGAGCGTGGTCCTGGGAGAGCCTTCCTCAGCCCAGGTAAGTGCCAGCATCTTCTCTAGAAGCTCCATCAGGGATGTACTGCTCAGGAGCACTGCAGCAGCTGTAGAAGGTCCAGCAAGGCAGGGGTCACATGCGTTATACAGAATCCCAACACGGTGGTTAGTTAGCAACCCAATGGGAGCTTCACATACCCAGTGAATGAACCCAAGGATCAGCTAGAGGTTCTAAGGGTCCCGGTTACATTCCACAACCACGGGTTATCAGAACCAGAAAGGCCCTTATGACCATCTGGTCCGGCCACATCCCCCCTCTATTTTTTTTTAAGATGGGAAAGCTGAGGGCAGCAAGGGCCACATGCACTGCCCAGCACCCCTCCTCGTCACTCTTACAGCCTGGGCCCCAGCACCTCTTCTCTGACTGCCCAGTGTGGTCTGGTGAAGGCTCCAGTACAGGAAGTTGAAGGAGGGCTGCAGAATGTCCGTGTCAGTGGGGCTGCATTCCCCACACAGCTTGCTCACTGCAAAAGACGAGAGTCCCCAGACACCCTTCTCACAGATAAAGGCCCTCAGCTCATTTCAGACTTCAGTCTTGGGGACCAAGCACAAACTGGATGTCCTCAGTACTACAGCCAGTGAAAAGAAACACAGTGACGAACCTGAAGTCATCTTCACACTCTCCCCGCGAATAAGCATCTGGCAGGCAGCCCGCCGCTGCACCTGAGAGGAGACTGCACAAGCTAGGGCGGGCAAGAGGTACCCCGTAACGGTGCTCACACCAGCACGGACTCCAGGCTGGATGCAGTGCAGAGGTCGTCTAAGCCAATCTGCTACCCTTAACAGGCAGAAGACCCAGACTCCAAACTCTCCCAGCAACAGAGAGTACCTTCCCAGAGGAGCTCTGCAGCCATCCATATGAGTCCCCTGAGCTTGCCACATTCTCTCTCTCACGGCATCCCCATCTGGCTAACTCCTTAATTCCTGTTCAGCAATCAAGATTCAGGTCAAAGTCCACCTCCCGTATGAGACCTTCCTTAAGCTCTCAAGGCAAGCCCTCGTCAGAGCGGTTACTACACCGTAAAGTACAGAGAACACATCCCTTTCCTCCTGGGAACTGCCACTCCTTGCTCCCTTGTTCCTGCGACTCCAATATAAAACCTACCTAAGTTTCCATTCACCTTTTTGTCAACCACATCAAGCCTGACTTCTAATTGGCCTGTGGTCAACCAGACAATCAGGCCCACTACCCCAACCCCCAAAACAAACCACGTACCCTCACCCCTGAACTATAGTCCTCTACCACCAAAACTCTCACATAGAAGTACTCAGTGGCTATATGTCAATGTGTATTGCATTTAATGTGCGTGTTTCAGCCCATTATTCCTCCCTCTCAGAGACCCTCTGATGGCTAATTTTATCACACACAGACCCCACTCCCAGCTGAGTGTCATTCTGACCTGACAGACAGGCCAACAATGACCAGCACCAAGCTGGGCCTACAGGTCCTTTTTGACCCTGACACTGATCTTCAAATGAGGAGGTCTGAACTCCAGGCAGGAAAAGAACCATCCTCACTTGTGGCCAGAAGACCTGACAGTTCACAGATACTGAAGATGCCATTCTGTCCTATTAATTTCAACCTTTCCTCAGTAAATCTTCCTGAGGGCATCTCCTATGAAGTGGCAACTGAATTAATGAGCAATGAAAAGTCCTAATAAGGTTTGGGGTGGGGGTAGAAAGGAGACTGAGAGAACTGTGAACTGGGCCATCAGACCCTGAGTCAGCTGTGGGGCCGAGGTGAAGCACTGAACCTTTGCCAGAAAAACGATCTACATGGACAGTATCCATTGTAGGCCTACTGTGCACCAAACACTGCGTGGATTCTATATGTACAGTCAGTCCTTCTCTCAGCCCTACATCGGGAAGTAGTATTATTTTACCCACGAGGAACCTAAGGCTCACAGAGACTGGGTCACTGTCCAAGGTTATACAACTAGTGAGAACAAGTGCAGGCCTTCCCAACCCCAGTGCTTGTGCATATCACATAATTTTATATATACACCTATTTTGGGGAGTGTCTCTCAAACACTCCGAAGAACAGCAGAGAAAGATCTGAAAGGCCCCTTAGCAAGAAGCCTATGGGAACATTCATTCGCTTCTTCCAAAGGGATGAAAAGAGGGGAGAAAGGAGCACCCCCAGCCCACCCAGCCCCGGGCCCGCGAGCACTGTGCCAAACAGCTGGCACCTTGGTGAAGGAGCTTCATGGCCATGCTGTCCAGTTCTTGTCCCGACTCGTTCCTGAGCTGCACTAAAGACAGGAGGCTCAGCAGCAAAGGCAGGTTCCCCGAGGCTGTGAAGAAGAAGGGCTGGTCAGGGGCCTGATGGCTCAAGTCAGTTCAAGGTCAGACGATACCCAGCCGGCTGTAAATGGTTTGTTGGGATTTACCCCACTTCCTCCTCCTTCCTTCTCCATTGGGCACGGGGACAACTGAAATACTGAGTGCCAGTTCGGGGCTGGGTACCAAGAATTCAGTATTTCCCTTAATCCCCTTAGAACCACATGAAATGAAACAGGGACTCTTATTCCTATTTCGCAGTAAAGAAAGTTGAGGCCTAGAGAGGCTGAGTGACTTCTGCAAGGTCCCACAGCCAATAAGTGGCAGGGCCAGGACTTGAACCCAAATCTGAATTCAATGCCCACAGTCTTTCTACCACGTGTTTCGACTAAATATCGTGGCTCTCCAACACTCTTGTCAGTTGGGATGTGGTTCACGCTTCCCTGCAAAGAAAGGATTCAGCTCCTCCACACGCCCTTAAATCTATTTCCAAAGCCCACCTCCAGTCAGGACTGGACCCAGTGCCACAGCTCTCCTCCAGTTTCTAAGCACTAAATTACTTGGAAATTTATTTTAAAAATTCAACTTTCTAAAAATACGGTAAGACAAACCAATCCCAACCTTTTACGTGTCAAACACCAAGCTTCCTTGACTCCAGGGAGTCCCATTCCAGATTTGGACACTCCTTCTGGAGCTCACTGGGAGCTTCCAGCACATCACAGATCCACCCCCTGCCAGGCTCCTGCTGGCTGCTGCTGCTGCTGCTTGCCTGGCCTCCCCCACATTTCCAGCTTTCTTCTTCCCAACTGGAGGCTGCCATTCTTGTGACAGCTCTGAGCACATGCAATGTAGGGTGGGGACATGCACACATACATCAAACACACCCACCCATGCTACACACACAGAATCATTAAACACAAAAAGACTCACACTCTCTCTCACACACACACACACACACACCCCATACCAGATATGTTGAGTACCTACTCTCCAAAGAGGAAGGAGGTGAAATTTAGCTTGATCCCACACTGGCTGACTCATCAGGGCAGAGACGCCCACATCATACTGACTTTCAGGTCAAAATGTGGCCCGAGCAGCTGCAGACTGACCTTCTGATGGGGAAGCCCCATGTTCCACCAGCAGATGCTGCAGGATCAGCAGGAAGTGACCTCGGATGAGACCGCCCACTTGAACATCCTCATTCCTCCTCAAAAATGTCCTCAGGACAATCAGCACCTTGCGGGCTACGTCCACGGGGCTGGAATAGATGAGGTCCTGGGCAGGGAAGAAGAACGTCACAGCTCAAAGGGTGTCACGGTCGGTGACAGCAGACAGAGAGGTCTGGGAAAGGGCCCGGGCTGATGGTACCGCAGAACCTGGAGGAAGAAGCGTTCACTTACTCAGCACCAATTATACACCACCCTGACATTCTATAGGCCCATTCCAGGCAGGTGGAAATGGACGCTTACAGAGATGATAAGATGTGGGCAAAAGGGGGCCACATACTGAGCCTGACGAGCTCAGGGAAGGCGGGCACGACAGGCTTCCTGCAGATTCAGAGACTGAAGGTAAGCACATAAGGTGGTGGGAACATAAAAATTCCTAACTAAAGGTGAGTGACGTGGGCAGTCACATCCTAGGCCTGTAGCTTCCTTAACGAAGGGTCAATCTTTACCTTAAAAGTGAGCCTATTTATTAACTTTTTACAGCTCAGGTAGTATACTTTTGAAATGTCCGAGTCATTTCCTTTTCCAGACCCCTCAAGGCACACATACCATCTCTATGCACGTAATTGTTAACTATCCTGTACCCACCAATGTAAAAGAAGTATCTCTTCCCTTCTACTTTTTATGCAACCCCAGAGATTTCCCTCCTACCCCCCGCCCCATCTGTGTTCTCCTGCCCCCTTACTCTACCACCAATGGGCTTCATGTAACCCTCCTTTCATTCTAATGTATAAGATAAGCAGCAAAACTGCTTTTCTCTGGAGCATTTTCTCAGTCCATTGAGATCTAGCTTCCCAGCAATTGTCATCAGTTTGGCTCAAATAAACTCAACAAAATTCTCTATAGGTTTGGACATTTCTTACGTGGACAGTGTGGTGCCAGAGGTCACATAAGCCAGAACGTGGTACAGCTAGGACTTGAATGCAGGACTACTAACTCCAAGTCCAAGTTCTTTCTACTTTCCAGGATGCCTCTCTCATGTAAATGGAAGCATCAGGGTCAAGAAAAGGTTATTTCAGGACAGCAGGTCCTGAGTGTGCCTTCAGGGAAAGGAGAAGAGGGGGATGGAGATGCCACAGGGCAGGTTAGGACAGACTCGGGGCACAGGGAGAAGTGAGGATCAGGTCGGGCCCTTTCTCTGCCACGGCAATCGGCTATTTCTGCTCCAAGCTATTGTGTACAGGCCTTGGGTTCAGACAGTGGGATAGGACATTGCATTTTATTTGCTTTCACAGTTAGTTTAATGAGTACACGTTAAAGGCAAAACCAGTCAGAAGCTGCACCAGAGGCAATTCCACTGATAGCTTTTAGCACCTACCAGCTCGAACAAGACAGTTCCTTTGGACAGGCTAATGTGCAGAGCCAGTCAGGGCTGGGTGCGATGAACACAAGGTCACACGCAGGCTCCCTTTCCAGGGAGGACAGCTCCTGGCACACAGAGACATGTCTACAAGGCACCTGACCAGACAATTCCAGATGTGCTGATCACAGGATGGCACAGGGATATCTGGCCTTGGCTCTTCACAAACCTCTATGACTGCCAGAGAAACAACTATATTATCAACAGCAACCACTCAGTCAGGGCCTACTAATGTCAGGTACTATGTTCTTTAAACAACAGCTATATATGCCTTGGCTGATACGGCTCAGTGGACTGAGTGCCAGCCTGTGAACCAAAGGGTTGCTGTTTCGATTCCCAGTCAGAGTACATGCTTGGGTTGCAGGCCAGGTCCCCAGTAGGAGACATGTGAGAGGCAATCACACATTGATGTTTCTCTTCCTCTTTCTCCCTCCCTTCCTCTCTGTCTAAAAATAAATGAATAAAATCTAAAAAAAAAAACAGTAGCTATGTATGTTTGTTTATCTGTCTTCATAATAACTCTTCCAGGTAGGTTCACCCCGAGTTTTCAAGTGAGGAAATGGGCAAACCAAGTACTGTAGTTTGCTATCAAGAAGGCAGTGGCATTGTAACTATGAATTAATGAAGGACAGAGACGAGATCAGCTTCATCTTTGTCACCTTGTCGGGCTGAGAAAACATTTCTGGAAGGAGAGAATCACAGAACGGAGGGCCAGAGGGAATCTCAGTGTGTTTCCAGCAACCCTTTACTTCACAGAGTGTGAGGCTGAAGCCCAGCGGGGTGTGGTTTGCCCAAGGTCACAGGGCCCAAGGCTAAACCAGTCTCCAGGTCCTGCTCCTTCAACATCAAGTATCTGCCTGATTGCCAGAGCTGGCCCCTCAGAAACCTGAGTTAGTATATTTTAAATGCCCAAAGAAAGGGGGCTACTCAGGCTTTGGTGGCCATGGTGAATGCCAGGGGAAGGAGTGCGCCCCACTGCGTGTGTGACTGGGAAGGCTCTGGGCAGAACACAGCCCACTCCAATCTCTCCTGCCCAGAACTGTCCAGAACTCTCTGGGACTGGACCAACCAGGGTGACGTGGCCAAGCAGGGAACAAACACAGCTTCAGTGACACCATTGTTTTTCCACATCTAAACAACCTACATGAAAGACCACCCATTGATAAGAGTGGCAATTAACAGCTTGTTTTTGGTTGTTAATTACCCATATCAAAAACAGAAATTGGTACCAATGCATATTTTTAGACTCTTTTCCCCTCCTGTGGCTAGAAGCTGGGTAGAAATTGTAGGAATTACATATGTGAACAGACAACAAAGTTGTTTCTCACTTTTTTTAAACCATGGATGTTTCTAGAACCTGATTTAGTGCAAAATTCATTAACTTTAGGCTCCAGTTATCATCATGGCCCTTACTAGCTAATGACCTTGGGCAATTCAATAACCTTTTCTGAGATTAACATTGTGGTTCAGTTGGTCATATTAAGAGTGTTCCTATGTTTTTTTTTTTTTTTAGAGAGAAAGGGAGAGAAGCATCGATGTGTGAAAGATACATCGGCCAGTTGCCTCTCACACACCCCCAACTGGGGACCTGGCCCCAACCCAGGCATGTGCCCTGACTGGGAATCAGACTGGTGACCTTTTGGTTCCCAGGGCAGTGCTCAATCCACTGAGTCACTCTGGTCAGGGCCTATTTTTTTTTTAATTGATTCTAGAAAGAGGGGAATATAGGGAGAAAGAGAGGAAGAGAATCATTGATCGGCTGCCTCCTGCATGCGTTCTGACTGGGGACCAAACCCAGGCAGGACCAAACCTGCAACCCAGGCAGTTGCTCAGACTGGAAACTGACTAGTGACCTTTCAGTTTGCAGGATGATGCCCAACCAACTGAGCCACACTGGCCAGGGCCCTATGTATTCTTTCATTTATCCCCCCCATTATCTGCATTTTACATGTGAGAAAACTGAAGCTCAGAGAAGCCTTTGTCTTCCTGGAACTCTACGCAGCATCCAGCCCTGAGTACAGCTCCTTCTTATTGAGCTCTACCTGCCACAGCTCAAGGCTCCTCTCTGCCCTGCCTCCCCCCAAGAAGGAGGGGTGATGGGGATAATGTACATTCAAGGACAAGAACTGGGTGACCAAAACAAAGGTTGGGGTACCTGATCCAGCTTGCCTAGGACAGGTTTTCTCTAGGAATTTGGTTTCCTGACAAATTCAGATGCAACAGCAAACCCTGCCTGTTGCATCCGCTTGCATCTGAAACTCAACAGAACAACCATCTGGTTGCCTGGCCAAATAAATTGCAAGGGGGGGCAAAAAAAGAAATGGAGGGGAAGTCTATGGAATAAAGGATACTTAAAACACATATTCACACAGAAAAAAAAGGAAGACTAAACAATAGTATGTATACTAACCTGACAAAATGTTAAGTAAATGTAAGAAAGATACGACTATGAAAGTCAGGCTAGTCGTTTCCTAGGGGACAGATACCGGTCACCGCCGAGGGGAGCACGTGCTGGACTTCCGGAGGGGCTGCAGGTTCTGTCTCCGGACGCACGTGGCGGCTCCTGGAGCATTCCCGTCTAATAATTAAGCTGTGCAAGTGTTTGGTGTGATTTTCTATGCTTGTTGAAGGGACAAAAAAAGCCGCTTCCGGTCCCCTTTACTAGAGATAGCCATCACTTCCTTGGGTCTGTCAGGCATAATTCTCTATTCTCAGGCCTGGAGAGATTACTGAAAGCGTCCCCCACGCAGGTGTTTTAAAACTTCTGCAAATAAGACACGCCAGACAGGAGCACCAGACCCGGAACCCAAAGATAACAGCAGAACAAACTGAAGCCTGCATAATCAGCCAGAAACCTCCTAATTTACAACTAATTGCCATGACTACCTAGCTCTATCCTCTTCCCCCTTTACCACCCAATAAAAACTCACAGCCCCAACTTCTTGCTGCTGGTGTATCTTTTCACACCAGCTCCTGTCCTCTCTTAGAAAGTGAATAAAACTGCCTCTTCCTCTCTTTGGGAATTCTTTCACAGCCCACGTCACCAGCCATCCTGATACTTGTGTTATTTTTCATATTATGAAAAAAAAATTTTAATATTTTATTTACTTATTTTTAGAGAGGAGAAGGGAAGGAGAAAGAGAGGGAGAGAAGCATCAATGTGTGGTTGCCTCTCACACGCCTCCCACTGGGGACCTGGCCGGGAACCCAGGCATGTGCTCCAGACTGGGAATCGAACTGGTGACCCTTGGGTTCACAGGCCAGCTCTCCATCCACTAAGCCACACCAGCCAGGGCTCATAATAACATTTTTTTAAATAAATAGAATTTGGTTTCCTGAGATTCATTTTCTTTTTGGCTTGTTTCTTTCCTGTACTTATGTCCTTTGAATCTAGCAGCCTACAGCAGCCTTCAGTTAGGGAGGGACCTCCATCCTAGGCAGATCGGACTGAGAAGGAGAACTTGGGAGAGAAAGATAATGAACTCCATTTTAAACAGAAATGTCAAATAGATAGTTAGCTGTGTGGGTCTGGAGCCCGGAAGAAAGGTCAGGGATGGGCAGAGATACGAGTCATCAGCATATGACAGGAGGCAACCGAAGCTCTGGAAATAAATGAGACGACCCAGAAAGAACACACGGAGTGAAAAAGAGAGCCTAGGACAAAACCTTGAGGAACATAAACTTTCAAGCGCTAGCCAGAGAGAAAACTGTAAAAGAGACTAGCAAGGAGCACCAAGAGAGGTAGGAGAAAAAAATGAGAGCTGGAATTAATGAAACCAAGAGTGAAGCAACAAAAAGGAAGTGGACAACCATCAAATACTAAGAGGATATGTAAGATGGGAACCAAAAAGTCCACTATCATTAGCCACAAGCACACCAGTGCTGGTCCGGGTGAGAGTGCTCTCGAGTGGTGATGGGAGTGGAGGCCAATGGGTGGAGGAGTGAGAGATGGTAACTTCAAGAGCAGAAAACTAGTTCTAGGAGTCTGACGGTCAAGGGAGGAGGGACACAGGGGTGGAAAGGGTTGAGAGGGCAGGGCCGAGTGAGAGTCTGAGTCCAGGCGGAAGACATCCAGAGCAACCAGGAGTAAGCACAGGGGGGCTCAGACTCTCCAGCCACTCCCACAGCCCAGTGTCATAACCCGAGGTTTTTTTCTAGCCTCACCATTCCCTCCCTTCATTGATGCTTTATAAGTCTCTATAAGGTGACAGAGATGAAACAAGCACCTGTGATTTCCTCAAGAGCAAGAACTAATCAACCCTAACTGAATTATCTAATGCCTACTACCTAGTAAATACCAAACAGATGTATGATAAATGAATTCAAGGCCTCTAAAAACCTGATCCTCAGGGTTTGAGTCATTGAAAGGAACTCAAATTTCCAAGAAGTGCCTCTTAAAGGGCCTGTACGTGGACTTAACTCAGACTCACTCCCTCTGAGCTCCAGCACCGGGGTAGCAGCTTGAGAGGCACCAGTGGCATATGGGGAGTAACTGAAGTGTTTGGCATCAGGGCGAGAATGTGGCACAGCTTTATCCAGAAGAGAAAGGTGGGCAGAGATCATTGTTCCTTTTCTGAGCCCTTTCCCCACAGAGCTGCAGAGCCAGAGGTGGGACTACATCAACCTGGCTCACATGGTTTGCTCTACCCCAGGGAATCCCTGATGCTCCACCCCACCCAATTTACATCCCACCCAAGCTGTTAACAGTGGCTTTTCCACATAAACAGCTGGTCTCAGCCCAGGCTAGACATCTTCCTAAACCCTCTCAAACAAGGAGCAATCAGCCTCAGTGAGCCCTCAGGCACCATACCACTGGCCAGGTGGCCCCAGGCCCAGCACTAGCAACAGCCAGGTCCCCTTCGATACTAAACCATTCTTAGCAGAGTCGCTTTAGAGAAGACAGGGAGGTGAGAGGGAAGGGTGACCGAGATCAGCCCTTCATAGTCACATGCCCTGGGGAGTAGAGGGACACATTATCTCTCCGTGAGTGTTGGGAACCGCCCTGACTGGTATCAGAAGCTGAAACCCCCGCCTAGCTAAGGCTAAGGGAACGCCCTTGGAACTGTAAGCCAGCAAGGAGACAAAAGCTTATCTCCCTGGCAGGAATGCTGCTTCTGCTGCTTTATTCATGACTGAACCCCCAAAAGCTTGGTCGGTTAGCCAAAGACGGGTAAGATTCCCCACGGGGGGAACGACCTAAGCCAGGCACGATCACTTTGGGAGGCCCCCCCAAAAGAAGGACTTGGGGGGGCTGCAGCAAAAGGGGGTGATGGACCCTCGCTCCTCGGCTTTGACATAGCCTGAGTTCTCATCGTCTGGGAGAAAATCTCCTTATCTCTTGGTTACCTAGTTCCCTTGCTCCACCTAAGCCTGAAACAATGACAGGGTAGTACAGCTTGGTACTGAGAAGTGCGGATTTCCCGGGGTGATCAGGCCTAAGAAAGAATATGTAAATTACTGTGAAACCTTCTTTGTTTAGAATGCTCTCAGTTGAATGAGAAGGGTCTTAGGAGGAAGTTATTTTGTTCCTCAGTCTTACAGCTCTTTGACCCCAACTCAATAGACCGGCAGAGTTCTTTGTTTTCTGTAGTTCCTTACTTCCCCCGAATGAGTACTGTACTTTACCTGAATTATTATGCAGCATGAGCCCAATAAAAGCAGGTATGGACTGTAAATCGGCGCGCTCCCCACTAGGGGGGGTGGCCATTTCGTCCCTACTTCCCCACAGAAACTAGTTTGTCTCTGTGCATGTTTTTTCTCGCGTGTTTATCGTCGAGCCATCCACAGCGTTCCGTGGTCACTGCTGGCCGGTGACCCACGCGCAACACGTGAGCAGACTTCCATCAGACTTAGGACAGGGTACAAATGCATAGAACCCAGGCACCTGCCAGCCAAAAGGACTTCCTACTCACGTGGGAACAACATAAGTCCAGATGTAGGCGGAAACGGCTGCTGGTGCCTCCTGACCTCAGTAAACCAGCTCCCAGGGAGAGAGGGCCCACTATCTCTGAATGTAGAAATGAGCAAGTGGTCACCTACTAGCAAAATAAGCAGGATGCTGGGGCTGCTTCTGAGTATGTGGAACAGGGCTGCCAAGCTGGCAGGGAGGGTGGGTTGCCCAGCAGAGGGGGTATCATCCAGCTCCTCACAGCTGCTCTCTTCCCAGGAGAACCAAAGTTCCAGGACACCATGCCCGAACCTACTCATCAGCTCTGGATACGACAGGAAGAACCTGAGCAGGAGCGGGTGGTGGGTGTAGATGAGGTGCAGGTCCGGGGTGCCCTCTAGAAATTTTCTGATGGCACTGACCACAGCCTGAAGGGGAAGAAAAACGAAAAGAAAAGAAAGGAGGTAAATACGACTTGCAGAAGCCCCGCGAAGCCCCAACAAACATATAGCTACGACATGACGGAAAATGTACCGGCATCTCAGTACTCCAAGGACATCTTCACTGGCTCATCCCAATGCCCTCCTGGGAGAAGAAAACCCCACTGTGTTTACCTTATGACAGTGGTTCTCAACTGGGGGTGATTTTGCTCCCTGGGGGACATTCAGAAATAATTGGACGTTTTTCATGGTCTTCATTGGGGGAGTGCTACTGACATCTAGTGGGCGAGGACAGGGACACTGCTAAATAGCCTATGGAACAGGAGAGCCTCCCACAGGAAAGAATGATGCCACACAAAAGGTGAATGGTACCAAGGCTGAGAAACCCAGCTCCATAAACATACTTACCACAGCATTTTGTAACTGGCAGCCTATGTGTCTGCCGCTCACACTAGACTTGAGCTGCTGGAGGGCAGGGACTGTGGCCGACTAATCAGTGAGCATCTGGCAAAGGGCCTGGCACAGACACAGCACAAGGTGTGCTGAACCGTTTATTAACCCTCAAAATCCTCTCTCTTCCCACTGCACATATAAAAAAATTCCAATTCCCTACTATGTTATTCCAAGAGTTTTGTACCTTATTTTGGCTCTTTCATTTAGGTCTTTGATCCATTTTTGAGTTAATTTTTGTGTATAGTATGAGGTAGCAGTCCAGCTTCATTCTTTTGCAGGTGGATATCCAGTTGTTCCAGCACCGTTTTGTTTAAAAGACTATTCTTTCCCTACCGAATTATCTGGGTATCCTTATAAAAATCAATTGACCATAAATATATGGGTTTATTTTTGTACTCTCAGTTCTATTCCATTGCTCTAGATGTCCATCCTTATGCCAAAACCACACTATCTTTTTTAAAGATTTTGTTTATTTATTTTTTAGAGAGAGGAAGAGAGGAAGAAAAACATCAAAGTATGGTTGCCTCTCGTGTGCCCCTTACCAGAATGCCAGCCTGAAACCCAGGCATGTGCCCTAGACCTGGAATTGAATCGGCAACCCTTTGATTCGCAGGCCAGCATCAACCACTGAGCCGCACCAGCCAGGCCCAAAACCACACTATCTTGATTACTGTAGCTTTGCAGTCAATTCTGAAGTCAAAATGTGCTAGTCCTCTAACTTTGATCTTCTTTCTCAAAATTGTTTTGGCTATTTTGGGTCTCTTGCATTTTTATATGAATTTTAGGATCAGCTTATCCATATCTAAAAAAAAATAAAGGGCAATTGGGATTTTGATTGCGATTGTATTGAATCTATAGATCATTTTGGGGATACTGCCATCTGAACACTAAGTCTTCTTTTCTTTTCCATTTTTGTTGAAATATAATTGACATATAACATTGTATAAATTTATGATATACAGTGTAAGGATTTGATAAATGTATACATTGTAAAATGATTAACACAATAAGTTTAGTTAATATCTACCACCTCACATAGTTACAAAATTTTTTTCCTTGTGTTAAGAACTTTTAAGATCTACCCTCTTAGCAACTTTCAAATGTACAAAACAGTATTGTTAGCTATGCTCATTGTGTTGTACATTACATTCCCGAACTTACTTGTCTTGTAACTGGCTATTAAGTGTTCTGATTCACGAACACAAAGAATGCCTTTCTATTTATTTAGGCCTTCTTCAATTTATTTCAATGATGTTTTATAATTTTCAGAGTACAAGTCCTTGCACTTTATTAAGTTTTTTCCTATGTACATTATTTATTGATGCTATTATAAATGGAATTGTTTTCCTAATTTCGTTTTTAAGCATGCTACTAAAGATATGCCCACCTTTCCAGCTTCTTCCCACCGTCTCCCACGTCTCACCAAAGGCACACTAAACTTCCCTGAGTGTTTACAGTGGGCAGCTTCCTGATTCTGTATTTTAAATCTTGCTCTACTCTCAGCCTAAAAGTTCTCCCTTCACCCCAGTCTCCTCCGGGAAGCCTCTCCTGATACAACAATCTCCCAAGTGCTTTCATAGCTCCTGGCCAGTCCTTCAGGCTTCAGGCGAGCACCCACTGCTGTTGCCGCCTGCCTTACAGAAAACACTTTTGTCTCTCCCGGCAAACCCTTGTTCCCTGAGGGTAGAGAACATGTCTGATTCATGTCAACCCTGACAGGGCCCCACAAGGCAGCTGGCACATGGCAAGTGGTCAATCCACACTGGCTAGGTTGCTGAAATGTTGAGAAACAAATAAAAATCACGTGCTCATTTGTTTGAGTAGTGCTCAAGGCTGAGGAAATGCTGATCAAACTAGAGAGAAGTTATTAAAAAGAAAGACCTTCAGGAATGACTAGAACTTGACATCCTGAAATGTCCACCCCCCCGAGACAGCCACACTACCAGCAGATTAAAATACATCAAATATTTTTAAATCCATGAGTTCATAACAATACTAAAAAAATTCCCTCAGTCACCTTTGGAGAACTCCAGGCAACCAATTCATTTTTTTAAAACTGGTAATTAAAGGGAAAAAAATCAAACATTCCACCTATTCTAACTCTACAATTTACCATTCATAGTAAACAAACAGTTGATGAGGGAAGTTTTTGGTTTTTCTAAAGATTTTATTTATTTATTTTTAGAGAGAGGGGGAGGGAGGGAGAAAAAGAGGGAGAGAGTCATCAATGTGTGGTTGCCTCTCACGTGGTCCCCACTGGGGACCTGGCCTGCAACTCAGGCATGTGCCCTGACTGGGAATTGAACCAGCAACCCTTTGGTTTGCAGCCCATGCTCAAGTCACTGAGCTATACCAGCCAGGGCAGGGGAAGTTTATTGTTATACAAATATTCCAGTTAATAAACAAAGAGAGAATGACAGAATTAGGATATTATTATTTTGTAGTCCCCAGTGAAACAATGAATAAAGGCCATGATCACCAATGGCTGTTAATACCACAAAAAGAGAGACAATGGGACAGTGTATATCTAGGTCTATCTTGCTTAAAAACCCATTGCACTTCCACTACACCTTCCTGCTTCCATTCAAACTAAACCAGGTTTAATTAGCCCTGGTGGAGTGGCTCAGTAGGTTGGAGCATCATCCTGTACACCAAAAAGGTTGTTGGTTCGATCCCCAGGCAGGGCACATCCCTAGGTTGTGGATACAATTCCTGGTCGGGGCATGTACAGGAGGCAACCAATCAATGTTTCTCTCTCTCTCCCCTAATCTCCCTCTAAAATCAATAAATATATTCTCAGGTTGAGGATTTAAAAAAACCAGGCTTGCTTAAATCACATTGGCTCCAACAGTAACCAAAAGAGGCAAAATGAATAGTCAGTGAAGGAAGAGTATCCTCAGGCTGAGGCTGAAGGGTCCACATCTAAGGAGCAGAAGCAATCTTCAATGAAAAACGGGAGAGAGTCATTGATGAATCAGACATAGTCCTTTATCCCCAAGAGTTTATAAAGAATCTGGAAGGAGAAAACTTGTACACGTATAACCACCACCAAAAGTAACTCGAGGTGGGCCTGATTAACAATGACCTGGGTCCCAGCAACCCACTTTGTTTGATCAAGTGTTACCAGAAGGAAACTCCTCACACCTCTCTCCTGCACATTCCCGGGTCGGTACTAAGAAAAGAGCCGTGGGAGTTGGCCAATCTGAGTCGGAGTCCCGGCTCCCCCTACCGATTAACTGTGTGACCTAAAGAAAATGATTTTAACCCGTCTTGATTTACTTGTCTGTAAAAAGGAAATAATCATCTCTGCCTCCCAGGACTGTTGAGAGAATTAGTTAAATTACATAGGCTCTCTGTGTGTCAGCACCCTACCTCTCCCCCCTCTCTCCCCCATCCCCTTTCTCCATACACACAGCATCACGGTCTCCCAAGGAACCACAACATACAGAGGCGCAGGAGGAGGAAGAGTGCCTGGCGTTCGGCCCATACCTCATCTAGCGCGTTGTCTTTGTCCTGGCACACTGCGAGCAGATAGATGGATGCTCTGAAGACCAGGAGTGGAGGGTGCTCACCCTGGCCCTGCAGGGACAGGAGGAAGCTCTGCACTGCCACAAATAAGTCTGCCTCTGAGACAAACCTGTCGACCAAGGAGAGTCTGAGTGAGAAAGGCATAGATAGCTGTCCCGCCTTGCCACATCCTCCCTTAGCCATCGTCATTTTGCTCCAGCATGTCCACAGCCTAATGACACCTTGCACAAACAGCATGCCATATATACTTCCAAAACATTCTCACATGCACAACATACGTTTCTATGCTTTGTGCAAGGCTCCATGAGGGACCAGAGACTCCTCCCTCACACCTAGAAGGTGAAACATCAGCGGGCGGGGCCAGTACGGTTAAAAAGAAGAATGCCACTCCTGGGGTTAAGAAGGCCCTGCTCTGGCTGCCAGTCTACTCCTCTCTTCTCGTACTCACCTTGACACACCTGTGAGTTCAGTGGGCTAATTCCTGGGGGAGGGAGGCATCTATGCTTGTATACGCAAGGGAGATGGGGATAAGAAGGAGCTTGACTTTTCACTAGTGTCTTTTTATACCTTTACATTTTTCTACCATGATATATGTCTCACCTATCAGAGTAAGTACCAAAAAAGAAAATTTAAAAATGGATAATACTAAATGCAATGTGGTATCCTAGATTCTTCCTGGAACAGACAAGAAACAATAGAGGAAACACAGGCAAAATCTGAATAAAGTTTAATTAATAAGTATTATACCCTCACTATATGATCAAAAGATTTTCAACAAGGGTGCCAAGACCATTCAATGGAGAAAAAAACACAACATAAAAAAATTAGCCCAGTCCTGGCTGGTGTGACTCAATGGATTGAATGCTGGCCTGTGAACCAAAGAGTCACCTGTACGACTTCCAGTTCAGAGCACATGCCTGGGTTGCAGGCCAGGTGCCCAGTAGGGGGTGCACAAGAGGCAACCACACATTGGTGCTTCTCTCTCTTTCTCCCTTCCTTTCCCTTTCTGAAAATAAAAATAAATGAAATCTTTTTTAAAAAAATTAGCCCCAAATGGATCCACAAATAAATGTAAGACCTAAACTATAAAACTCTTGGAAGATAACAGAAGGCAAAAGTTTCACGACATTGGATTTAGCAACAATTTCTTGGATATGACACAAAGACATACGCAACAACAGGAAAAACAGACAAATTGAACTTTGTGAAAGTTTAGAATTTTTGTGCATCAAAAGACACTTTCAACAGAATTAAAAGGCAACCCACAGAAAGGGAGAAAATATTTGCAAATCATATACTTAATAAGGAATTAATATCTAAAATATATAGAAAACTCCTAAACCTCAAGAATAAAAAATATTAATCTGATTAAAAAATTGATAAAGGACTTGAGTAGACATTTCTCCAAAAAAAAGATACACAAATGGCCACTAAGCACATGAAAAGATGCTCAACATCACTAATCACTAGGGAAATGTAAACCCAAACTATGAAAATAACACCTTCACATCTATTAGGACGGCTACCATCAGAAAACCAGAAAATAACAAGTGTTGGCAATGATGTGAAGAAATGATCGAACCCTTGTGCACTGCTGGTGGGAACGTAAAATGGTACAGCCGCTGTGGAAAAGAGCATGGTACTTCCTCAAAAAAATTCAAAATGCTAGGTTTTACTATAGAGTGAAGAAAATGTTTTGGAACTAGATAGAGGTGGTGGTTGCAGAATAATGTGAATATACTAAATGCCACTGAATTGTTCACTTTAAAATGGTTAATTTTATGTTAGGTGAATTTTACCTCAATACCTAATTTTTTAAAACCTTAACAAAGAATAGTCCTTTGACTTTGAAGTTTTAATAAATTGTATATAATTCTCAAAACCAAAGTAAATTACTAAAATTTTTTTCTGTGCACAAACACCCTCAAGGATTACAAGGCATTCTCATCAGGATTCTAGGCCTGTCTCTCAGCACTGTGACTGCCCACGAGCCTTGACCTCCCACTCCATGATATAAATAAACCCCTCAGCAATAAAACCCATCTGTCACTTGTCTGTGTCCCCAGGGCCCAGCACCAGGCTTGAAGAAGACGCCTCCGTAAATATTTCTTAAGCTGAATTGGGTCCCAGCCCCCCCACCAGCCACCAGCCACCAGCCACCAGCCGTGGGCACGGACCTGTCCTCGTGGAGGTAGGCCAGGTAGAAGAGGAGCAGGATGCAGTACTGTCTCTGGCGAGCAGACCCCTCCACGTACTGGCAATCGGACAGGAAGGCAAGGCTTTCGGGGCTCCTGCTGCTTATCCGGGGCAGCCCGTGCTGCAGGACCTCAGACACTGCAGAGAGTTCTGGGGAGCAAGTGAGCGGGAGAAGGCCACACAGGGAACACAGGAGAGCAGGCATGAACATAGGAGTATCTACCACCTGAAGAGCACTGCGCAAGGTGGCGCGGGCACATGCAGGGTAACAGGAAATCAGAATCCCCTCTTCCTTTATGCAGCTTTCAGCCCGCCAGGAGAGACTGACGTTGACATGCGTACGTTCATTCATTCCTTCATTCATGCATTTGACAAACGTTCCCTGAGTGGCTACTCTGGGCCAGGCTGTGAGACACAGGCTCCACACCCGGGAGCTGGGAGCTGGCAGTTGGTGGGGAAAACAGGTAATAAGACAAAAAACTGCAGGCCAGGGGGTCAGTGCCGTGGGAGAGGGAGTGCCTCGTGCCTCCTGGAGTAGGAACAAGCTCAAAGAGGGAACTGTGGGGGGTGAGCAGACAACAGGCAGAGAAGGCAGGCAAGAGAACCTGGGGACGGGAACCGAGGTGTCCAGAGGCCCAGTGGCACAAGAAGACACGTCGTGTTTAATGGGGCAGCAAGGCGTTCAGTGTGACTGGACCGTCCGTGAACAGATGAGGAGTGTCAGGAATCATGGAACTGTGTGGCACGATTTGTAGCTAGACTGTGAAACCTTGATTGCCGAGTACAGAATCAGGATCTTATCCTGAGAGCAGATTCCTAACCTTCTTATGGAACTTCTATTTCATAAACGAAAGGGTATTTTAATACCAAAAGAACATGAAAGAAAAGGACCTCAGAGCTTAAAATCTCAATAAAGTCAACATTGTGGGAAATTTCCTATATGACCCCAATTTTCCACGTGTCATCACACACAGTGATGACAGACTATCGCTTCGGGCCACGGCGGAAGGCCAGGGGAGCTAAGATGTCAAGACCTGGTCTTCAGACAGACCCTTCCAGCGTGGGTAGAGACTGGGTGGAGGACGAGAGACTAAACACAGGGGCCAAGCTGGAGGTCAAACAAAAGGGCCCGTCCTGCAAGTGCGGTGGACGTGGGGCCAAGTGGAAGACGGCAACGGAGACTGCCCACAGCAACGCGGTAGCAGAGCCAGGTCAGGTTTCCGAATTCTAAGTTTAGTGCTTTTGCTACCAAAGCACACGATGAGCACTGTGATGATGATGATGAAACTAGTGTCCTTGAGCCTCACACACCCGCCTGCCCTCTCTCCTGACACTTTAAAGAAGCAGTCTGCCTGTAGCAAGGTCTGCCGCTCTCCCTGGTTCGCTGGGGTGTGACACTGCCTCTGGGCCCAGGGGACAGCTGTGTGGAGTTTCTCGTGTTCTGACAAGTAAGGCAGCTGCCGGCAGCAGTGGGGCTGGCATTGGTGGGCACGAGGAGCTGTTGTGACATGGCTCCAACGTGGCCTTAGGCGACCACCACGGCCGAAGTCGTTGTGCTATTCTCTCTGCAGGCCAGACCACACCACACAGGCAGACAGCTGCAGACCACGTAGAGAGGAGTGGCCGAGTAGTGAGAGACCTAAGAGCCAAGCCATGCTGGAAGGGATGAAAACGCTCACCTGCGCTTCTGTCTTTCTCAGCATGGTGTCTGAGAAAGACAAAAGCAAAGGAGAGTCTGGGAAGTGGCGGAGAAGACAGTCTTCACACGTGTAAAAAGAGGAAACACGAGCAGCACCAAGTCTTACCCTAAAGGAAGACGTAATATTTGTTAAATGAATAAAATAGTGGTTAAATTGTTTTATGTTACACCGAGAGAGAGGGCTAGGATAGAGGACATATCGTATCCCCGGCAGCATCCAGGCCTCCCCAGCATGTGGCAGAAGCTCACTGGATATTCAACCGAAGGAAGAACTTGTGGAGCTGCCAGCCCTGCATTCTGCACGGACTTCCCCTACCTCACTCAGAGCTGTGCTAAAGTGTCACCTCCTCACAGAAGTCTGCCCTGATCGCTCTAGCTAACATGTAGCTCCTTCCTCCATCACCCTCTATCCCTTCGCCCAGTGTTTATTTTTTTGTAGCACCTATCCATCCCTGACCCTGTATCTATGAGTTTATTGTCTGCCTCTCCTACTCCATGAAAGCAGGACTTTGTGTCCCTAGCTCTATCCCCGGAGCCTGGAACAGAGTCTGATACATAGATGCCCAAGAAATATTTGAGTGAGAAAAAGAAACGAAAGAGGCTCAGAGGTTCAAGATACTTTGAGCAGAGGTCTCTGAAGGTAGCAAGAAGAGGACAAGAGGTCTGGTCTGGGGGGTGTGGCAGAGCGATGGCCGAGGGATGAACTGGGCTGGTTGAGCTTGAGAGTCCTTCTCAACCCTTAGAGTCTAAGGGTCCAGGAGCCTCCGATTCCATCGTTTTCTGATTCTATGATCTCAGCTCCCTAGAATCAAGCAACAGTTCCATCATTCATTCCATGATTCCATGGCTCCTCCGGGCAGCCTCAGGCTAAGGGATCTTATTACTGAACTGACTCACTGCCCGGCCAAACAACAAGGTACCCAAACTCTCGAAGACCACACAGACCTCACGAGCAGTCACACAGCAGCATCTCACCTTCCTGAGACAGGGGCTCTGTCTTCTCTAGAGCTGAGAGGAGGCTGATGCACAAGCAGTGGAGGAAACTGGAGCACACCTGGTTCAGGGCTGAGTGACTGAGAGGGGGAATCCAAAGAGAGAATGAGAGAGACGGCACTGCCCCCACCGTGCACTGGAGCGCCGCCGCTCTGTGCCGGAACCCAGTGAGCCCCTAACCGTGGCCCTGGGAGCGGTCTGGAGGTGGCGGTGACAAGGAAATGTGGAACCTGCTGCCCTGCGCTGTAACTTAGGCACTTGGCCCATACAGGCATTGACTAAAAATTTCTGAAAAGTAAATCAAGGGAGGCTACTAAGTTCCAATTTCATAAACCATAGAAACAAAAAAGTGCTCCTTGGTCAGGAAAGGGCTGGGCAGTACTAGAAAGAGAGGAAGCTGCTGAACCCAAGACGGGTTCTCAAGGAGAAACACAAACATCCGAAAGTGTGACTTGGCATCCAGAGGGACCCCCTTGTTTTCTCCCGAATACTGCGTGTTCTGTTCAGACACACGAAAGGAGAGCTGGATACTGCACTGAGGTCACCTCGTGGGCAGGAGACAGCGACAAATGGAGCCTGCCAAGTGCACGCAGGGGCAGTTAGCAAACCATAAATGCGAAGGTAAAGAAAGCTGCTCTGGAAGCCTAACAAGACAGACTGAGGCGGCAACCTCTCTACAGCGTCTTCTCTGGAATTGCTGGGCTGGTGGCAACCAGACCCTTACCCTCAAAGGGTCTTAGTTCCCCCATTTGTAAAGCGAGGAGTTATATAAATGACCTCTAAAAACCCTTCCAGTTTTGATGGGATAGGTACCCATCCAATTATCACATGGAAGGAGAGCCCTTACCAGAACCAGATTAAATAAAAGTGGTGTGTCACTGGTGGTTGAGTAACTCTGACACCGTGTCAACAACTCCCACCCCCACCAGGGGCCTATGACTAGATCAGTCAGAAATTTCCACTTGTCTAGTCAAGGAGGATGCTGGCTCCTTGGCCACTGAGCTTGCCTGGGACCACACGTACCTCAGGCCACTGCAGAACCTGGCCTTCAGTTCCAGAGTCAGTCGTATGAAGGATGAGGCAGCTTGGGAGAAGTGGGAGGAAAGCAGAGAACGGTTTAAACCAAACGCCCTCAGAGCCTCCCGAATCTGGGCGGTACCGAAGAGAACTAGTTTCGAAGTCATGCAGACCAGGGTTCAGATTTTGCTCCATCACTATCTAGTACTGCGACTCTGAAGCACCTGTGTAACTGCTCTGAAAGTCAGTTTTGTATCTCGCTGGCTGTGAAACTGAGACAAAAGCAGAATTTTAAACAGGGAGAAGAACATCAGCAGCTCCTACAGCGCCAGCTCCAGTGTTGGGGATAATCTGTATTCTGTCCCGGGGCTAAAGCATATAGCAAGGACTTAATCTCTCCAAGTTTCACAGCGACTTCCTGGGACAGCAGTTTAACCCATGACTCCCCCTGGGAGGGGGCGCCCAGCTTGACTGCCGGAAGGGCCCCTTCTGGCCCAGTCTCTCAGGGACCCAGCGTTTCCCCACCCCCTACTCCAGGTCTCTGCCCAACACTTGGCCAGCGGTGCCTGCTTTCCTCTTCTCTCCTGCAAGCTGGGCCCCTGATCCTGTTCTATCTGGCTTCATGCTGCACAGATCTCCCCACACAGCCTTTCTCCACAGCCCTTGGTCTCCACTGCTGCCATCCAGAGATTTACACATCTCAGAGTGACAATGATAAGAGGCAAGCATAACAAGGATTAAGAAAATATGCCCTAGCCCTGACTGGTATGGCTCAGTTGGTTGGGCATCATCCTGCAAAGGGAAATGTTGCCGGTTCAATTCCCAGCCAGGGCACGTGCCTGGGGTGCAGGTTTGGTCCCCAGATAAGAGGCAACTGCTTGATGTATTTTTCTCTCTCTCACGTCGATGTTTCCTTTTTCCCCTCCCTTCCCTCTTCCTAAAAATAAATAAATAAAATCTTAAAAAAAAAAGAAAAAGAAAAGGAGCTCTAGAGCCATCCTCCAAGTTTGAATCCTGGGCATGCCACTTCTGGTGTGACCTTGGGCAAGTTACTCAACCTCTCTGAGCTTCAGTGTGCTCGTCAGTAGAATGAGGATAATCACAGTACATGTCTCCTGGGGCTTCTCTGAGAACTAAAATAATTAATGCATGTAAAGCACTTAAAACGGTGTCTTACCCATAGTAAACATTTAATAAATGTTAGTTATTAATTATTCCTTTCTCTTCCCCTTTCCATTTCTGGCTATTCCTGCTGCCATCCTCACCATCACTACCACTGTCTAAGGAAGATAAGGGAGACTCTGCCTCTGATTCCTGGGCTTATTCTGCAGATTCGAGTATTTACAGGGTGAAAACTGGAGAAGTGAGAAAGGAAGGTTTACACCGTAGAGAAGAAAAAGAACTAATGAAAGACAGAAACAAACAGATGCCAGACAGCCTAGAGAAGGATACAGGAGTCAGGAGCTGCTTGGGTTCAGTTCTAGAAAGGCACCTCGGTGCTGAGCGGGAAAGCCGCCTTCACACTACTGCTACCGTTCCCCTGGAAGGCACCTGCAAGTGTGCGGGGCTGTCTCTCAGCTGTCACGTGACTGGGGGTCCTCCTGGCATTCAGGGCTCAGGTGTAAAAGATGCTCAGCATCTTGTGAGGTCTGAGGGAACGAGGAGTATAACAGTAATATGGAAAGAGGTGTGTCATGGGCTTTGAACCAGAAACTCCTGGACACTTTCAGAGAATTATTAATATATTTGAGAACTGCTTTGAAAGACTTTGCTTCTGGATGACATTTCCTTCTACTCAACACTGGGCAGAGTGGGTTTTGATTCTGAACAAATACGTACATTTCCTACCCACAGGTCATGCTCTTTGGGTATCTGAGCAGCTGCCTAAGGTGCCTGCCTCCCTCCCAGCTGCCACACTGGCTTGCTGCCTACCGAGTTTCTTGGAGAACTTCTCTTTCATGTGGGGAACGATGAAAAAGAGGCTGTGCAGAATCGAGAGGAAAACTTCCATCAAGGGCGGGTGAGTGGCCTGCTCCAAGTGCCTCTGCAAAGAGCCAGGGGAAGAGCACAGTCCGTCAGGAGTGAGCCTCTGGAAAGACAAATCATTAGCAAAACTGGAGTCAAATCTAAAACTGTAGACTAAACCTTTTCATTGGAAGGAAACCGAAAGTCACAAGCCTACATCCAAAGTTTATGATCACTTAATAGTGTGTATAAGATACTTCACCTTTCCGGGCTTCTGTATCGAAAAGGGTAAAACAGGAGTAACAACTAGTCTACCTCCCAGAAACAGATGAGATCTGATGTGTGAGAAGTACATTCTAAATGCTAATGCAGAGTGACACCCATGTTCCTATTACTATAGCCATAGTAATAATAACAGTTTACAAACTGCCTTCACATCCATTTTTCATGTGATCTGTGCACAGGGTCATGAGACAGCCTGATGTAGCAGACAGAGCTCTGGATTTAGAGAAGAGAGACTTAGGTTCTAGCTCAAGCTCTGCACAAAGTTGCTCTGTGCCCTTGGGTTACTCTCCGCCCTCCCTCCCCTGGCCCCCCCAGCCCCATCATTCTTCTCAGTGTCTCAATTCTCTATCTGTAAAGAAGATCTGGGACCTCAGAGACATGGTTCTTAAAGATTTTGTTTGGTTTTTAACCAAGTTTTTTTTTTAACTTGGAAAATAAACAATGTGTACAATACAGAAAAGTAGAAAGCAAAAATAAAGATTCTATGATTTAGTTCTAGATCTTGCTCTAAAATCTTGCTCTAAGGAAAATTGCTCTAAGATCTTGCTCTAACACTTTAGAAGTCTGGGAGGAAGGCAGAGCAGATGAGGACCTCCACACGAATTGCCCAAGTGTTGCTGCCTGCGTGTGCCGGTCAGGGCCGCAACCCAAGGCTCCTGACAGTCCCCAGCCTGCAGACCCTGGCACACTGGCTCACATCCTCTTCAAGGAAAAGAGGTTCTCTTCAGAACCTGATGGTTCTGCCTCCCTGCTGCCACCTACTGTTCCCAGGTGTCCATCCCTACTAACGGCATGTCATCAAAGGCTCACAGGATGTCCACACCTCAAACGGGACAGGACTCACTCAGTATCAGCTGGACAGTCAACAGCCCTGGACCAGATCTTCCTGACATCTCCATCTTAAGTCGGCTCAAACCGAAGCTCCTCCAGAGTGGCCCTCTCTCATTTTACAGAACACGTATATGTGTTTCTTAATTATTGTGGATCACAGACATTCACTGCCGCTCTTTACCATGCACAAGGGGACATGTGTTCAAATCTCAGTAACATCATGCACTTGCCTTATAGCCACAGGAAATGACAATATCATCTTTAAATTGGGGAAATTGTAGCATCCGTCTCACAGGGTCATTAGGGTGATCAAATTAGGTAATGACTATAAACATTACCAACTTTCCCCCATCTATTAGTGTCACAATGAAATACTGTACTTTGCTTTTAAAACCAAAGGCGAAGCGGCCGCGAGAACAACGCTGCCGAGAAGCTCCGCAGGCCCGGCTAAGCAGCAGTCACTGCCTCGCGTCTCCAGGCCCGGCTCCCTTTCTCCTTCTCCCCCCACAAGCTTCCTTCCGTCCCTGGCTCAGGGGAACCCACCATCACCATGGGGATACAGAAGGAGTCACAGGCACTGAGAAGAAATTCTGAGAAGGCCTCCAAGGTGTCTTCCTTCTCAGCACTGGGAGCTGTGAATGGATTCTCCTGGGCCGAAGGGTCGTTCTGGAATTCCACGGCCAACCTGAGGAATCAACGTGTGAGTTCATCCACTACCTCCTGTGGAACATGAAGGTTAGAAGTGTCCTCCTAGAGGAATGCCTGAGCTCAGGATCCAGGGAAAGTACCCCTACCAGCAGCCTGAGAGAAAACTCAAGAGGCCTCAACAAAGGAGGGCCTGGTCCTTGGCTACATCTCTGGCTTCATGCTCCCTACCCCCTCTCTCACAATAGATGACTCTTCCACCCTACTTCAGGTACTTCCCCGGACATACCACCCTGTCTGCTGCTCCACAACTCTTTGCCTTTACATATGCTGTTCTCTCTACCTGGAATGCCTCCCAGGGATCTGTGACGACAATGAATTTCATGTATATATATACAAAATAGTCTCTTCCCCAAGAGACTGTGAGCTCCTTGTGGAGCTAACCTGACTCACCTTTCTACTTCCACTACCTAGCCCCAAGCCTAGCACACAGTGGATATAAAAAACACTAGAAATGCCAACTGAATTAATCCAACAAGTATTCAGTGAACACCTACTGGGCTAGGTGATTTGGGAAGAGGAACAAAGCTGAATGAAACAAAACCTCGTAACACAGTAACACAAACATCACGACAGGGAATCTCTAGAAACCTCCTGCTCTAGCTCTGTGTCCTCAGACCCCCACACACACCCTCCACACTCACACTTACCCCCAGCCCCACCCAGCCAAAGTCCTCTCACTAGGCAGCAAAGCATCAGAAATCAAGTGTTGCGTCTAGCGCTGTGTCCTTTGTCTGAGTCCTTTCCGAGCCCCGCCCTCCGTACTCCTCTTCAGGCCACAGAGGGCACCTCACCTGCAGGCGTTTCTAAACCCCTCCAGAGTGCTCAGGAGAAACTTGCCCCTTCGAAGAATGGCTTTCTCCAAATCTCTAGAGCAGGCGTGACCCTGAGGTGCGGACAGATAGGAACCTGTTGGTCAAGTGCCACCCCGCGTCCCAGGCTGTGCAGATCTCCTCCTCTCACACTGGGGCCCGGCCGTCCCACACACCTAACACTTCCCAGGGGAACTCGGTTATCTCCTCAGGCATCCAGCCACCTACCAGGTCCTTCAGAAAGTGGTAGAAGGGGGAACCTTAACCATCTGTTTGCCCGTGAGCCCCAGGACTGGCTCTTCTTCTATCATATGCAGAAAGCTGCCAAGGCTGGTGGCATTGGCCAAACTGGCTGTAATGCCCACATTAGTTGCTTTAAAACACACAAAAATCTCCGCCCCATCAGGTGTGAAGAACTTAATTTCCAAAGTTAATCCTCAAAGGCATAATTATTATTCACAATAACAGTACCTTTACTGATATTTTTAAGTCCATGGACATTTAAAAGTCCACAGCTCGCCCTTGCTGGTGTGGCTCAGTGGATTGAGCACCGACCTGCGGACCTCACTGGTTCAGTTCCCAGTCAGGGCACATGCCTGGGTTCTAGGCCAGGCTAGAGGCAACCGATCGATGTTTCTCTCCCTTTCTATCTCCCTCCCATACCCTCCCCCTAAAAATAAATAAATAAAAATCTTTTTTTTAAAGCCAACAATTCAACATATTGCAGATTGGTCAGATTCTTTCTCAGATTCTAGTAAATCCAGTCTCCACTAATTTTGTGAGCATGTTTATCATACCTACTTGAATAATATAAAAGATAAAGCACGTAGTAGGCTTGGGTACAAACACCCTGGGATTTACCATCCAAAATCAGGTATTTGCTACTTTTGAACTTTAGAGAAAAGTTATTTAACCCTGTGGCTTCAGTTTCCTAATCTGTAAAATAAAAATAGCAATTATTAAGCCTCACAGCTCTGTAGGTGGCGGGGTGGGGGACATATTGTAGGTATATGGGCATGAGGAAAAGTTATGAAGTGCATACAAAGGTAAGGGTAAGGTGGTTATCTTCTAAAAACACATTACAGTATGATATCCGACTGCAGCTCACTGACCAGGGACCGCCTGCTCGGCGGGGTCCGGGAGAAATCGGCACACCAGTTCAGCATGACTTCCAGCAAGGCCCGCAGCTCCCTGTACTGCACGGGCGGAGCACTCTGATGGTCCTTCCTGCACCCAGAGAGACAAAGGCAGGCTTAGGGCGACAGAAGGGTGCGCCAAGATATCCTCAGGTTCTCGGGCAGTGGGGGCCAATGGGGCTGACCAGAGCACAGGTCCAGGATGTGCTCTGATAAAAACCCCTGCCCCAGCGCTTACCTAGCTGCATGGCTTTGTGCACATTCCTCATCCTCTCTAACCCTCAGTTTCCTCTCCTGTTAACTGAGACTTACTAGCACTCTCCTCATAGGACTATTGTGTAATCAAATCTAATCAGATCATGTATGCCAAGCACTTAGCAGCACGCTTAGTAGAGAGTAAGTCTTCATAAATGACAGCCATGACTATTATTGTTGTTGCTAAGAACACAGTGGGTTTCCTCACCGAGAAGGCCCTGCTGGTGAAAGTACTGTCCAGGACTGAAAGTGCATCAAGAGATATACTAGGGCCTCTGTTCTCAAATGCATGATAAGCTCTCAGTGGAGAAGAGGGATCAGATTTGTCCTCTGTTATCTTGCTGAGGAAAAACCGGATCAGCAGGTAAGCGTTATCAGGACCTAGATTTTATTTCAACATAAGAATTTCCTATGGGTCACACTCTGTAGAGGTAGAGGGACTATCTAGGAAGGCGTGAGCTCCCTCCTCTTGGAGATTATAAGCAGAGACTGAGAACTACTTTTGGAGAGTCAGTCATTGTGAGTGTGGGGTAAATGTGAAAAGTAACACGGAGGGTCCATCTGAACCCTCATATTCTATGGACTCAGGGAAGGCAAGGGTCATTGACTAGTCTAATCGTGAGCCCCAAGAAGCCAAGGACCAGTTCCACCTTTTCACTTTACCTCAACAGAGCTAGATGCATTGTAAATTGATGCTTAAAAGAAATGTTAAATGAGTGAATTCGTCCTTTGCAGGGTATAAGGTAGCAGTAATGGTTTCCTAGGGATGCTATAATAAATTATCACCAACTGTGTGGCTTAAAACAACAGACGTTTATTGTCCCCTAGTTCTGGGGGACACAAGTTTTGAAATCAAGGGGTTGGCCCCCTCTAAAGGCTCTAGGAAGAATCCTGCCTTGCCTCATTGCCTGATACCTTGTCAGACATCACAGAGTCCTCAGCTGCAGCAGTATCCCAGCCAGTGAGCTCTTCTGGCTTACTGGCCAAACCTGTCCAGAAAGATGGAAAAATTTTCCCATCTTGACCCTAGGTTCTCTTAGTCTCACCATCCGTTTTAACACCCTTCATTCTATACTGACTACCTATTAGTAACAAGGCAAATATATAGCAGGAAAAAATTCCCATGGCCCCTGATCTCTTGAAGATTATGTTATAGTGGCAGGAGGTGGAGGGACAAAAAACAAACAAACAAGTGAGTAAACAAGAACTACCAAGTGTTTGATAGGTGCTATAGCAGCCTAACCAGGGAAGTTAGGGAAGG
This sequence comes from Phyllostomus hastatus, assembly GCF_019186645.2. Classification (NCBI taxonomy): domain Eukaryota; kingdom Metazoa; phylum Chordata; class Mammalia; order Chiroptera; family Phyllostomidae; genus Phyllostomus; species Phyllostomus hastatus. The sequence continues at coordinate 4,553,278 of NW_025333715.1, forward strand.
ATGCTCTGAATGAGACTTGAATGGCAGAAAGAAGTCAATCATGCAAAGATTTAAGGGAAGAGTATTTTAGGCAGAAGGAACAATTAGTAGAAAGGAAGTGGGAGGAAAGTCTAGACTAAAACAAAAGACTGAGATTTTTTTTATAGATTTTATTTATTTATTTTTTAGAGAGGGAAGGGAGGGAGAAAGAGAGAAACATCAATGTGTGGTTGCTGGGGGCCGTGGCCTGCAACCCAGGCATGTACCCTGACTGGGAATCGAACCTGCGACACTTTGGTTCGAAGCCCGCACTCAATCCACTGAGCTATGCCAGCCAGGGCCAAGGCTGAGATTTTTTAAAAAACTACTGGTACATCCATGAAATAAATGCAGAATAAAAGTGCTATTTAAAACATTCAGAGAATTGAAAAGAACTCTTCCAAATGAAAAATATGAAAGCAGAATACTCAGTTTTCCTGGGTCTCTCCCATGCATACAGGAGGTATGTATGTTTCTAAACTTTGTTTTTCTCCTGCTAGTCTGTCTCATGTCAATTGATTAGACCAGCCAAAAAACCCTTAAAAAGCAGAGTAAAATTTTTCTTCTAACAGTTTTGGCCAGTATGCCAGAAGAACGCACTGGCTGGGATACTGCTAGCTACCGGGAACCGCTGCAGCTGAGAATTCTGTGGTATCTGACACAATGTTTCCAAGAGGAAAAAAGCGTGCCTATTACTCATATTAGTGAACTTTGACGGGAAGAGATAGGTGCATCTCTGGAGTTAATCGTTACTGTGTTCAAAAGGTTTAGAGAACATTGACTAAGGGGGCATTTTCTGATTGATGAAAAATAGTGCAGTTATTCTCAACTACCCCTGCTGGAAGGTTATGCAGTGTATTTGTAGCATGCAGTATATTATGAAATGTATAATAAAAATTTTTTAAATTTTATTTATTTTTAGAGAGGGGAGGGAGGGAGAGAGAGAGAGAGAGAAACATCAATGTGCGGTTGCTGGGGGCCATGGCCTGCAACCCAAGCATGTGCCCCGACTGGGAATCGAACTTGCGATACTTTGGTTCGCAGCCCAAGCTCAATCCACTGAGCTATGCCAGCCAGAGCTGCATAATAAAAATTTTAAAGTAAAAATTAAAAAAATATGAAAGCAGAAATAAAACACTCAATAGAAGAATTGAAACAGAAAGTCAAGAAAATCTCCCAGAAACTAGTTCATAATGACAAAAAGATGAAAAGCTGTCGTAAAACAGAGAACATGAGATGACCCATCCAGGACGTCCAACATCTGAGTGGCAGTTCCAAAAAGAGAGAACAGGGTAAAAGGAAGAAAAAAACCAAGGAAATTTGCCTGACGAGCAGCCCCCCCAGCCGCCCTGGGCCCTGACCCGGCCCTCAGGTACGCACGGAGGCGGGGAGCCGGGGAGCTCAGCCTGCCCCGGCCTCTCACCTCAGAAAGGCAGAGGCGGCCTTCACGGCCTCGGTGGCCACCTCCAGCACGGGGCTGCTCACTGCCTCCTGGAGGGCACGGCTGGCATCGCGGCACACGGCCGAGCTGGTGAACAGCTGGATCTCCTCCGGCTGCCTGAGGAGCAGCAAATGCAGAGCAGGTCAGCGAACTCTCTCACCCCACGGGGAACCAATGCCGCACTCTTCCCTCTCCAGGCTGGCCCCCACAGGCCTGCCGCCCCACCCCGCTCACCGAGTCAGGATCTCGGCGAGGAGCAGCACGCCCTGCTTGTGCAGCTCCGTGTTGTTCATCCTCAGGCTCCCCTGTAGGCTCCTCACCACCGACTCGATCCCTACTCAACACAACACAGCGGAGGCAGGGATCGGGGCTTAGTGGTTCCTGCAGTGCCCACCCGGGAGAGGCGAGAGGCTCCGCACAGCGCAGATTTGCCAGCGGCCCCTCATGGAGGGGCCGAGACAAGGTTGGGCTGGTGGCACAAGGCCGCGAGGTCTAGAGGGCAGGCCCTTCTCGGACTTATCCCTGTCTCCCGGAAACCCAGCGCAGGCCCTGGCACTCGACTATTTAGTGAATACCTACTGACTGGGCTGCACCTCCTCCACTAGACGTTCCTATTCCTCCTCGAACAATCACACTGGTCTCCGCTTCTCCAGGAAGCCTTGCCTGACCCACTCGGGCAGAGCTGTGGGCCTTCCCCAAGCTCCCGCACCTCCTGTTCTTGCCTCCAGCAGAGCCCTAATTGGCTCGTTTGTGTTTCTCTCCCTTTCCAGAGGGCAGGGACCACGTTATACGTATCTCTAAATATCCAGGTCTCAGCCTGGTGCCTGGCACAGAGTAGGGACACAGAGTAAAAATGAATGACTGAATGTGCTCAGACTAAAAATCCGTACGTGATATAAACAGTCCCCGACAAGTGCTTCCTTACTTCACCAGGAAGGAAGAGAAGGGATAGTTTCAAAAAATTTGAAAGGATGAATCAGCAAAACTTAGGGACTCAGATGGACAGATATGTGGAACACAGGAAAGGACTGAATCCAAGGTTGACTCAAGTTGTTCTTAAGGTGAAATAGGAATTTATTTAGTGGCTAACAGGAGTGTCCCTCTCTTGAAACGTATAGATACACACACGCTTCTGCTAATCAGTGAAGAGCAGAACTGTTTCCATGTGGATGGATCAGGTAATGAGTTTGGCCTGCCGGAAGTGACCAGAACCAGCACGCCCCTCCCAGTGCAGGTCAGCCCTTCACCACTGCTGTGGCCACCCAACTTCCAAGTGCTGTCCACCCAACCCAGAGCCGGCACAGGACTCACTACCAACCGTACACCGTGTGGCACTTGGAAAACAAGAGTGGTTCCTCCGCCAGAAGCATCAAGCAGTTGTAGCTGGACCAGATAAGCACTTCGCTGGAAGAGGAAAGATGCTCAAAGAGGAACTCTGGCCGAGGAGAGGGAAAGAAAACAATAAACGCCAGCTGTGTAATCACGATCCCTCCACTAACAGGGCCTGGGATTTATTCAGCATCTCACACCTGTTACGTCTTCTCTTCACACACCCTCTGTCTCCATGAGACGTGATACTAATTCACCGGCAAACCTGAAAAATGCCCTCAGGGTCATGGTCTAGCCTCACTTGTTAACAGATGGGGAAACTGAGACCCAGAGAGAGGTATTATGAGTGGTAGAGGCGGGGCTAGAACTCAGATCCCCTAATTCTCAGGATGGGCAAGCAGCGTGATGCAGAGAAAAGTGGTGAAAACCAGAGAGGCTGATTTTACTACCCTTGTCGATTTAAAGCAGCTATTTCCCTTCTTTGACCCTCAGATTCTTTATCCATAAAATAGAAAAAATAAGAATCTAAATGTGGCAACAAGGCACCTTAGGGAATATTTCCTGGCTCATAACAAGCCCTTGAGAAATATTAATTCCCTTTGCCCCCCGGTCCATGGGTCTTTCCACCATCTCACACTAGGTGTTTACTCCTAGATGGTCAAACAAATGACAAAGATCAGTAACAAATTTCTCAAGGTCATATAGGAAATCTGTAGCTAGAGAATTCAGACGTCATGAGGCCTACTTTCCAGATTCTGTCATGTACAACTGAACCTGCCACCAACCCATCCCCCCAGTATGCATTATCACAGAACCCCAGCAAGGCTGCTGCTACTGCTGCGACTCAAGGGTCTCCAGTCAGAACTCCAGGGTCCTTGGAGGAGAAGGTCAGAAGGGGCCCCCTACCTGGGATGTCAGCATGAATGAAGGCTGGGGCATGTTTCGCTGGGGAGTGGACCAGCACCGCAGTTATACAGTGGGCACTGGCCACCTGCAGAATCTCGTCTCTGGACAGGAGGAGCTGGAGAAACAGGAAGCAGGAAGTGCAGCAGTCACCCCACTGACAGGACTAGAGGGAGGCAGCCTGGGTGCCCGGGGGCAGGAGCCTAATTGTCTCCTGACCCCTCCTGCTCTACCAGTCACCGGCCACGAGGACGGGCTCAGGGAGGGCAGTTATGGCTTATGGAAAGGAGTCTATGAATAGCAGCAGGTGAGAATTAGAACAAAAGAGAACACATTGGCACTCAAAGACCATTAAAACCATCACCAAGAAGGGCTCAGACCTTCATTGACAAAGGTCCTTTCACAGCCCCCATCTGGGTTTGGTGTTTGCAGCAAGCCTGGAACGTAACAAGGGAAGCGTCCACTATGGGCCTCGCTCACTTCACAGAGTGTGCAGGCAAGAGGTAACATGGGGGCCTGAGACTGTTGTCCTCACAAAGGCCTGCCTGCAAGAATGACCACTGGCTGGGTTTGGGAAGTTGGATTTCAGGGCAGTTCCCATCATTCCCAGAATTCATAAGAGTGGCTCACTTGACTAAACAATTTGTTTAAACAATATTGTTTATGCTGAACACCCAGGCTTTCTTTTTGGAGTCTGGAATTTTGGCATGCGTGAGTCAGACAGTGCCTACCTGACTGGCCAGCTCCCAGTAAAACCCCTTAGCACTGACACCCTAATGAGCTCCCCTGCTAGGCAACACTTCACGCTGTCACAGTGTACTGCTGGAGGAATAAAGCGCATCCTGCGTCCACTTGGGCAGCACTCTCAGGAGCGGCGCCTCGTTTCTGCCCCTCCCCGGCACTTCACCCCATACACCTTTTCCCTTTGCTAATTTTGCTTTGCATTCTTATTTTTTACATTTTTACTTATTAATTTTAGAGAGAGAAGGGAAAGAGAGAGATTGATTTGTTGTTTCTCTTATTTATGCATTCATTCATTGGTTGATTCTTGTATGTGCCCTGATAGGGGACCGAACCCACAACCTTGGTGTGTAGGGATGACGTTCTCACCAACTGAGCTTTCCAGCCAGGGCACTTTGTATTCTTTCACTTAGTAAGTCATAGCTGTGAGTGTGACTCTACACTAAGTCCTGGGAGTCCTCCTAGTAAATTGTTGAACCTGGGGGGTGGTACTGGGGACCTTCGACAGTGAGGTTAAGTTACTTACTCCAGGCCTCACTTTGCTAGTAAGTGGCAAAGCTGAGGTAGAAACTCAGACAAGCCATGTCCAAATCCAGTTTTCCAACAGCGGAGATGTCTCCCACACCAAAATTTTATATGAGGTTATTCCTCTACTCAAAACATTTCAGTGAATGTCCACTGTATAACATACAAATCCCTACTGGACACCACAGCTTTCAGGAGACCCTGTAACACAGATGTTAAGTGTAGTAGAAACTGGCCTTCCGGGGGGAAATAATGAGTAAAACATATATAACAGGACAAAGGTTTTAGAGATTCAAAAGAACAGGACGAAGCCACACTCACGTCCGGTGGAGCGGCATCTGAGGACTGCATGCTCAAACCCATCTCAGTCATGTTAGACTTAAACACAGACACATAAAAAGCCTTTCTGTTAGCATGCAAAGGAATTTCTAGATATTAATTTCTATCTTGTCCTCTTTTATATAGCAAAAGACATGTATTTTTTAAGATGCTACTAATAGAAGGCAAACCATTATTTAAAGAAAAAGAGCTGTAATTAAACTATGACACACTATTAATGATAAAATGCCTCCCAACTTCAGAGCTGTTAAAATGTGGGTGGAAAAATGTATCTTACAAAAATGGTGTTTAACCATTAAACAATGATTCTTGATTTAAAATGTATAGTCCTTATAAGTAGTATTAAGAAAAAAAACATTCTAACCCTACATATTCCTCATAGACAAAATTAATTATAAAAATCTTCTTTAAAATCCTCACCCAAGGATATGTTTTTTTTACTGATTTTAGAGAGAGGAAAGGAGAGAAAGAGAAACATCAATCAGTTGCCCCCAGTATGTGCCCCAACCAAGGATCGAACTCACAACCTAGGTATGTGATCTGACCAGGGCTCAACCCCAGAACCTTTTGGTGTACAGGATGACATTCCAACCAACTGAGCCACCTGGTCAGGGCTAAAAATCTATCGTTAAAAAACCCTAATAACTTACCATGACCTGTCAGGACCCGCATGACTTTCCCTGCTTGATCTCGAGCCTCATCGTGGGCCACTTCACCTCCCACCCATCCAACCCCGCTGGCCTCCATCTGTTTCTGGACCACATCAAGCATGTCCCTTCCTCTGGCTTTTACTCGCTGTTCCTTCTATCTGAAATGCCTTTCTGCCTGCTCTTCATATCACCAGCTTGCTTACTTACTTTATTTATTTATTTTCAGCTTCATTACGATATAATTGATCACTGGCTTACATTAATCCAAGTGTCAGCTCAACTGTCAACCCTTCAGAGAGGCCCTGCCTGATCACTCAACTTGTGGGTGACATTTTCTGCTACTATCTCTTCCCTCTTTCTTATAACACTTATCACAACCTACAGTTACTGTGCTTGCTCATTTACTTATTATCTGCCTTTCCCACTAGTTTATGAGTAGGCAAGAAGCTCATTTACTTACATACCACAATATTCCCAGTGCCTAACATAGTGACCAACATATCACTTAGTGCTCACTATGAATTTGACAAAATGAATAAATCAACGTTGCAACAGCAGGAACACAAACATTAACAATATGTTCCCAGGGACCTCAATTTTGAGAGAACAAGTTGATTATCAGCCAAAAGCAGGACGAGACAGCATGAGACTCTTGATACAAGATGCTGGAATGGAGGTACACGGATACATGCCAATCTTATCTTTATTTAAAATTTTGATATTTTGTACGTCATGAATTTTTTGCATTGACTTCGATCTTTTAGAATATTGCATTAAAATATTATTTATCTTGATTGCTGAATTTTTTATCGCCCACTTAAAATTTGCACCTAAGGCAAGTGTCTCCCTGACCTCGCCCTAGCCCCAACCTTGCTAGCCGCTGTAGTAAAATAAAATGCCAGTCATCCTTGCCCTGACTGGTGCGCTCAGTGGACTGAGCGCTGGGCTATGAAGCAGAGGGTCGCTGGTTCAGTTCCCAGTCAGGGCACATGCCTGAGTTGCAGGCCAGGATCCCTGGTGCAGGGAGTGTAAGAAGCAACCACACGTTGATGTTTCTCTCCCTCTCTTTCTCCCTCCCTTCCCCTATTTGTTTATCTAAAAATAAACAAACAAATAAATAAATAATCACTCTTAAAAAAAAAGAAAGAAAAAATTTTTTAAAAACCCAACCATCAAAAAAACCCCAAAAAACCCAATCATCCAAAGTGGCCTATGGAAGGACAGTCTCTACATACAGACAGAGGATGGCACCTCTAAACCAAAACCCCTGTCTCCACAAAGTCCGTGCCCCCCTAAGACAGTGCTCTCTAATCTCCACCCCTGCCACCATCATCATGCTGCCTTGGTGCACTCTAAGGACAGAAGACTTTGTGCCCCTGCTGAGACCAGGGTCAGCTGTTCTAACCAGATGTTACCATGAACACTCGAACCTCGAAGGCTGAATCAGAGAGGTCAACAAAGGAGAGAGAAAGGCTTTAAAGGCAAAGGGGAAGAGCACCTGCACAGCTAGACAGGATGTCCGCGCGTGTGCAGGTCCAGGGAGAGGTTGCATATGGCTGGAGAACTGGGTTGTGGAGTAGAAGAAACAGGTAAGCAGGGCTGAAGAGACAAACAGGGTCCAGAGAAAGAGGGCTCTAGGTAGGTACCATGCTGAGAAACCTGAGCTGTACCCCTAAAACAACTGAGGCAGCTTTGTTCCTGTTGTGTCATGTATGCTTCTTTCCCAGGCAGCCCGGATGTGAAGGGGAAGATGCAATATAAGGATTCACAACTGAAAAAACACATACGCACTTTCGGTCTTCTAACAGCGTGTTGTTTGGCTAGTAAGAAAATACTTGGTAAATCCTAGACAGAAAGAGTGGTGGATGAGGGCAGGCCTTGTTACTGAACCTAGAGACAAAGAATCACAAGACAAGGACCTTTTTGAGCACCAATGGCAGTGAGGTCTCCCCTGGCGGCCCCTCACCACCGTCGGAACTTTCCGCCAGTGCTGACTTGTTCATGATCACGGACACAAAGAGATCGTACTTCAGCAGCTGCCTCAGCAGACCTAGAAAACAAAGGGGTTGGGCAGTCGGGCAATGGGGGCGCGGGCACCGGGGAACACCTTAGGAGGCTCCTCACACCTGCCCTAGAATCTTCTTTATGCCTCCAAAGGTATGCCTAAGTATTTTATTCTTTTTAATGCTATTGTAAAAGGGATTGTTTTCGTAATTTCTTTTTCAGACAGGTTGTTGTTAGTACATGGAAACACAACTGATTTTGTATCCTGCAACTTGACTGAATTCATTTGCTAGTTTAAGCTTTTTGGTGAGTTATTAGGGTTTTCTACATATGCGAATTATAGTACCACGTTAAATAGAATCACACCCTCTTCTGTGCAGCCCCCATAACAGCACTTGCCACACTGGACTCTAACTGTCCACATCTCGACTCTGAGCTCCCTCAGAACACAGCTGGAGCTTGATCAAGTCTATGACCCCAGAGCCCAGCACAGAGGCCAGCCCGGAATGAATGCTCACTGTGTGCGGCTGGACTGTTCATAACATAGCTTTCGGCCCAAACTGTGAAAAGGAACCACTGTCACCCACAAACTATGTGTTCCCCTATAGCTCCTGCCTAAGGAGCCTCAAATAACACGCAGAGCAACCCGGACGTCACCCTGGAGGCTAGAGGGAGCCGCAGATGACGTTCCAAATGGGAAACCGACAGGGTGCGAGCACTGCAGTGTGAAGACTGACCTGGCAGCACCACAACAGGCAGTGAAGACTGGAGGCAGGGAAAACTGCTGCCCCACTTCCTTTCTTCTCCTTCTAAAGGCAACATTCTTAAGCTGCCACACCAACTCTACCTATCTTTCACAGTCTATACATCTTATCTCCCAAACCCTTGGCCTGGCGAAGCAGCACACTTCCCCACCATTAGAGAACCAGTACCTCAAGTCCTCGAGCAAAACCTCAAACCCTTTCTGTTTCCCCTGCCGCCTCATGTTTTACCCAAGCAGTTGATCTGCAGCTCCTTTGTCTGGGCGCCATCCAGCGTGGAAAGGAAGACAGGGCACAGCTTCTCCCGGAAATGGCCTGAAAGCACCTCGGCTGCCTTTGGTGAGGAGTACAGCTTCCCGTAGAGGTAACAGACGGAAGCCTGCACCCCCTCACTGGGGTACACCAGAGCTCTCAGCAGGTGCTCCGTCATGTCACCTGTCCGGAAGACAACCAAGAGGCCGGGGAACCACACAATGTCAACTGCCATGCGAAACTCAAATGCTGCCCTCAGTGGGGTACTAATGGTAATCCCCAATAACCCCCCGCAAGAAATGACTTCTGGGCATTTAATCAAAGGGAAAAACTAAGGTTTAGAGAAGTTAAAGGATTTACCCTTGTATAAATCCTCTGTGAGATATTTATTTGCATTTTACTGGCAGAAAAAGAGTACTTCCAATAATTCAGAATTAATTCCCCCTTCCACCCAAAAGGAAGACTCATACTAGGTACTTAATTAATTTGCCTTAAATAGTGAACACAAATAGCCAAGACCAGAGTCAAGAGACACTTTTTTCAAACTGGCCAACATACAGCACATTTTGCAGATGGGGAAACCGAAGCTTAGAGAGGGAAAGTAATGAAGGTGTAATGGGCCACAGATGGAAGTGTGATCAAAGCAGGCGAAGGCGAAAGGAGGCTCTTCCTGAGGGGTCACTCACAGTGCTCCACTGCAAGCTCGTCTGCCAGAGCTGGGATGGCATCCACCAACTTGCCGAGAAGGGTCAGCGTGGCCAGGCTGCCTCGCATGGAGGGCGTGTTACAGAGCTACAGAAAGTGAACACACTGCACTCTATAAATTAGGGTCAGGTGAAGCTCCCGCCAAAATTTATTTTGCCCGATCCACCCTCAGCCTGTCTGGTGCATGTCTCCCACCACCATCAGCGACCAGCCTCTTTAGCTACGTGACCCTCTCCCCTACTGGTCTGGGAAGCTCTAGGGGAAAGGGGCCGAATCAGATTCCCCTCAGAGTCCTCAGTACCTAGCTCAGTACGTTTGTTAAACTGAATTAAAAGACAAACTAAAGTACAAATTAGCATAGCATGTCTCCTATAGAGCCAGAAACTGGGAAATTTAAGTTGGCAATGTCATAAAGACAAAATTCTGGCTCAGTGCAAAAAAAAATTATTGTTATTATTATTACAGTTAGCTATTATTATGGAACACTCTATATGCTGGGTACTTTACAGGGAGAGTCAGTAGTATACATTTCACCTTTTCTATTGACTAACTGTAGCACTTTAGGTAAGACTCTTAACTCCAGCTGTGGGAGATGATAACAGTACCAACTTAGTCAGGGTAGTTGGGAGGACTGAGTGAGACAGTGCATGTAAAGCACCTAAAACAATGCCTAGCACACAGAAAGTGCTCAGTGTTAAGTGGCATGACATATATAATTATAAATCCAATCTGATCTATTAACCACATGCAGGGTAATTATAATGACATGATAATTTCATATAATTTATAATTAAATGTTGCTCTCAATGGTGTTAACATGAACATTTCTCTTCCTTTTGCAAAAAAGTAAAAAATAAAAAGTGATTCTGAGCATTCCAAAATCGTAAACACAATGTAAAAGTTTCTGGTTTAATTGATGTCTTTGATTACACTGCAGAAAGCAGGTTACACATACCCACTCAATGCTTACCTTAAATCATGACAAAAGCAAATGCCTTCAGTACAAAATACTGTTTTCAAAGCAAATAAAAATACTAAGCCAAGACACAGTGGAACATATTTCCCTGGTAAATTCATCAAGGAACTCTGTATCGTATGTAGGAGAACGCAGAGAATGGCCAGGGGATGATTATGGCAGAAAGACAGACTTCACCACATGGAGGCAGCATTTGGGAGTTTGAAAGAGGAAGGCAGGAAGCTACAAGGAGTATGTGAGCAGGAACAGAAGACCCAGGCCCTGGCTCTGGCTCTGCCACTGACCTCAGACAGTAAGTCCCTTTCCTTTAAGATTTTATTCATTAATTTTTAGAGAAAGAGAAAGGAAAGAGAAAAAGAGGGAGAGAAACATCAATGCCAGAGAGAAACACCGATCAGCTCTGCCTCTCGCACGTCCCCGGACAGAGGACCAAACCCGCAGCTCAGGCATGTACCTGACTGGGAATCAAACCGGAGACCCTTGGCTTTGCGGAACAGAACCCAACCAGTCAGGGCTTTTCTCTGGATTTTAATCTCCCATCTACCCAAAGAAGGGTTGGCCCCGCTGTGGTACCTGAGGATCCAGGGGGTACTCAAGAACTCACAGGTACGCACTGACCTCTTTGTGGCACTCATCCAGCAGGCAGCGAACGGTCTGCTCCAACTTCAGCTGAGCTGTGAGCTGGATAAGGACTGAACACACACAGTGGCATCACTAGTCAGAAGGCACCCCAGAGTTCACCTTTTGCAGCCCTTCTACTCCAAGTCACTTGCTTGTGCTAATCGGTTCTAGTCTGTTCTGTCTCCCCCATTAAACCATGCATGCATGTCCAAACAAAAAGATTTCTGGCTTCTTCATTTCTTTTATATCAGCAGTTCACAACTAGACTGCACAATAGGACCACCTAGGAAGTTTTTAGAAAAAATATTCATGTCCAAGACCAATTTACATCAGAATCTCTACAGAAAGAAACTAAGCATCTAGACATGTTTAAAGTTCCCCAGGTGAGTCTATTGTGAAGCCAAGGCTGAAAACGACTATTTTTATATTATCTCTACATTTTTTCCTTCCTCAGAATTCACTCCTCCGTAGGCTAGAAAATAGAATTATGAGTGAGTTTCTTTGCCAGTAATTGCCAACAATATTATCTCTCAACCCCAAACCCACCCTTCTATACAATCATTTGTGATGTTTCTGCTGGTATTTGGGGAGAAGTGGAGAAGAGGCTGGTTCTGCAAGAGTCAAAAAAAGTACTGCTGTAAATAAAATTCACCTGCTGCTGTGGGACGGCTCTGCCACTTTCAGGGTAAAGAAGCGTTCTGGGATAACACGGAGACAGGAAGAAAGCAGGAAGCGAACAGGAAACAGTGGGGAAGGAGCAAGCCCTCCTTCTCCCTCTAGTTCTGCGGTCTGCATCTAGGGCCCACCACCTCAGTCAAGTTCTTGGGGTCTGATGACTGGGTTCTGCAAGTTTTGCTGGCACTAACCAGAAGTGAATGGCTTTAGGATGACAGCCCAACTCAAGAGTGACCTTGAAGAAAATAGTGAAATCTCCCCTCCCCTGCCAGCGGTCAGAGCTTCAGGTGTCAGAAGTACACACAGGTCATGTTAACTTATGATCCGTTACAGCTGCCAGCAGTTACAGCTGCTAACGGAATGGTCATGACCCAACAGCGGCCAAGCAGCACCCTCCACAGAGGTCTGAGTTTCATACATGACGTCCCTCCTCCAAACTTGTAGTTTGAATAATTCCAACCTCTCCCTTTGTTTCCCAAGCCCTAGGGGTGGGAGCTGCTTTCAGAAACTGCTACCTCTGTGAAAATTTGGTATTCTCTTTTTGTCTTCAGTTACCTAGCTAATAATTCTTTATATTAAAGTTTTTTTTCTGTCCAAATCACTGATGAGGTTTGTTTCCTGCCTAGACCCTAATGGACACAGTTCTTGCTTTCTGCAAGAATCCTCCCATCCCAGTGCTCTTGTCTTCCTTCTCCTTGAGCCTTTTAAAGGCAAGCCTTCCACGGCTAGCCACCAACCTATGTGCAGACAACTTCCAACCAACCAACATGAATGCAATAAAAACGGAATTTTATACATCTTTGCAACAGCACTCAGCAGTTCTTGTTATTTAGCAGTCAACCTCTCCTCCACACTGTACACTGTTAAAGGGAGGAACCATGTCTTATTCATCTATGTATCCCTAGTGTCTGATACAGTACTTGGCACAAAGTAGGTGCTCAAGAAAGAAATGCAGAATTAATAACTGGCAACTAGTTGAGATTTCTTTATTTGGATCTGAAATAAAACATGCCATCAAGGTTTCAAGTAACCGGAGCTGCAACTGAGGCTAATATCCCCAGCTTTAAATGTTAGGCACACACAGTTTCACCTTACCTTCGATACAGAGTTCTGCCATACTCCCATCATCCACATTGCATAACAGCCCTTGGAGCAGAGGGAGGTAAGAGAGGGACAGTTAATAGTTAAAAGAAAAACAAACCCACAAAGGCACACTGTGAAGTCTAAAACTAACATCAGCTTTAAGCAATGTCCCAGCCATCCTCAGCACCAAACACCTAAATTTTCAATGACCCACTCTGGCTTTCAAAGAATTAAAACAGTCAGTGTAGCACAGCAATAAAACTGTGTACTCTGGACTCTATAACAGACCTGGGGTAAAATTCCAGTTCTGCCAGTTGTCAGCTATGATTTCCCTGAGCCTTAGGGATCATCCTCTCTCCCTTAAAGCACTGTCTTGGCAGCTAAAAGCCTAAAAAGCCTCTGGCAAAGTACTCAGTATGAGTTAGCTTCCCTCCTCTCCAAAAAGGCTCCTTCCAAAGGACATGATAATTGTATTAAAAGAAGGGACATCTTAATACATCTCATTTTACACAAGAAGAAACTGAAGCGCAAGAAAGGGGTAGTAACTCAATCAGGGCCACAGCCAGGTCAGCAGACTCTAGTGTGGACCTCCTGATTCTGTTCAAAGACCATGTAAGACTCGACTCTTTGAAAAGATCACACGTTTTCCATATTCATCTTCACACTTTCACTGACCTCTTAGCTGTCAAATTACCATATAATGCATCATGTACCTTAGAAAGGTGACCCTTTCTTCATCATTATGACAAAACAATTTGCTAATAAGTTAAACGGTTACTTCACAAAAAGTCTAAACTATCTTTCCAAGGCCCCCCAAACCAAACATACATGCTATAGGAAAATGCATGCCAAGTTCCCCTTTTCGTCTCACCAAAAAGCATGCTCACGAAGTGGACACAGACTCTCTGATCCTGACCCACCAGCTGCATGACCAGGGAGGCGTGCCTCACGAGGACGTCCCGGAAGCAGGACAGCACGTGCTTCTTGCGCACCAGCTTCAGGTAGGTAAAGAAAAATAGTCAACAGCAACCGAGTCTCAGCCATCCTGAACCCACACAATTGTAATTATACATACAATACATAACAGTACAAATATAATTACAAGATGATACTGGAGGGACCCTCTAATTCATGGTTAAGATCGTGCTCCCTGAAGGGAGTATGGAAAAGGGTATCACTTACACATTACACACAGGACTCCATATGTTCACACAGAGGATTATACACGTGCTGAGGTTCTTAATACCCGATACTTACATAGCACTTCACTGTGCGCAAATCACTCTTTTGTCTACCTGCTTACTTAAGCCTGACAAGCTGGCGAAGCAAGCAGAAACAAGTATCATCATAGCCATTTTGGAGATAAGGAAACTGAGGTTCAGAGGCTTTCCCAAGGACCCAAACCTAAGTCTCCAAACAGATCCCGTCAAAGGTCAGAGCTCTTTCCACTTCGACAGCCCAGGAGTGTGATACTGGGGGACCCTCCATGAACCTCAGAGGTAGATGGAGAACATGCACCACCCTTCCATTCAACGTGGATACAAATCTTCACACTCATTTCACCTCCCTGAGCAGGAAACTGGGTAGTAGTTGTGCCAAGTGCTCAAGACAGTGGCAAAAGTTGGGTCAAAAAACGGGTGTGCACAGAGGATAGAACAGGAACATGGGCCCAACTGACTACATCACCCCCTTCCACTGGTGGGAGGTGGAGCTAAGCAAAGCGTGTTGAAGGAAAGAAGTTGCATCTCCTACCGCCTCTAACCTGTGCTACTGCAAACCTGTTTTCCTCCACCAACGCCCCCTACACAGTACGTTAAGCTAGTGAGCTAAACGAGTCACTCAAAAAAATCTCAATGACTCTCCTTCACCGGAACTGATCTCAACCGAGTTTTCCGCCCTCAACTTTCTTTCAAACGCTAATGGCTCCCTAAACTCATCCTTGCTAATACCAGCCTCCTAGGATAAGACCCCCCCCCCCATCTCTTCTGTTCCAAATCTTACCCCCTACTCAAGCCTAATGCGAACCCTTCCTCCGAAGGAAAGGGTTCCGGGCAACCCTGAGGCCCAAACCGTTTTCAGAGAATACTAAGGCGCCATTTGCCTTTTCCACTCTTACTCTCTCACAAGTGTACAGTGAAGCTTTTCGAGTATTTTGTGACATGTGATAACAGATTACATGCATATCTGAAAATCCAGCTGCCTCCTATTAAGCCAAACATTAAAGTGACCTGCAAAAAAAATGTAAAAAGCCAGTCCTCTCACTATCTTTTTTGTTTGGGAAAATAGAGTTATTTTTACTTTTTAAGCTTGTGCCTGCTGCCTTCCCCCTTGGCCTCACTGGTGCCTGGCGGTCGCTTCCACCCGGCGGCCCCGCCGTCTCGGAGACCCCGGCGGCCCTCCGCGCCACACTTCCACACTCAGGCGCGGGAAGGACACGGGCGCGCCCAGCGCGCGTGCGCCTGGCCCCGGGGTGAGCAGGCGACTTTTAAAATGGACGGAGCCGAGCTAAGGCTAAGTTCCGGCGAGAGGGCCGCATGCGGCCGGACAGCTAGCCAGAGGGGGGGGGGGGACGGGAGCCTGGGGTGGGCGCCGCCGCCGTCCCTGCGGCCCCGGTCTGTCGGCCACGGGGACCGGCGGCCCGAGGCTCAGAGGGGGCGGCAGGGCGGGTTTGGAAAGGGCCTCGGAGGGCGGCCTGGGGCCGACGTGGCGGGGAGAGCACGTCGCCGCCGGCAAGGGGCAGCCTGCTGACGGGGTGGGTTCCCCAGGCCGGCGGGGCCGGCTCCGGGAACTCGGTCTGGCCCGGGGCGGCCCTGTTCGGGGGCGGAACGCGGGTGCGGGCGGACCGGGGGCTGGGGGGCGGGGAGCCAGTTCGCACCGACACGCCGGGCTCGGGCAGCAGCTCCAGCACGCAAGCCAGGCAGAGGCGCGGGGGCACGGGCAGCAGCCAGCGCGGGTCGTGCCGGTGGTGGGCCCTCTCAAAGAGCAACGCCGCCTCCTCGTCCCTCCCGGCCCGCGAAGGGCCCGCCGCGGCCTCCCTCACTGCCATCGGTCCGCTCGCACGCTCCCGCGACGGCGCGTTTTCCCGCGCAAGTTGTGCGCAAGCGCACGTGGCCGTACACTGCGCCTGCGCGAGTGCTGGAGCGCGTCCGACCGAACCCGAAGGTTTGCTCTGAAAGTCTGCAATCTTCATGTTATCAAAGGTTGAAAAACATTTGTAAAGAAGCTATCGTTAGCCTGGAAAAAGAAAGCAATCTATTTTGCCCTGGCTGGCGTAGCTCAGTGGATTGAGCGCAGACTGGGAACCAAAGTGTCCCAGGTTCGATTCCCAGCCAGGGTACATTCCTGGGTTGCAGGCCATAACCCCCAGCAACCGCACATTGATGTCTCTCTCTCTCTCTCTCTCTCTCTCTCCCTCCCCTTTCCCTCTCTAAAAATAAATAAATAAAATCTTTAAAAAAAAAAGAAAGCAATCTATTTCTATTTTAAAATTAAATGAACAATTTCAGGGATGTTCATCTAAATGCTATTGCTATTATTATTTTAAATTTACGTGACACCGTCCTCTCAAAGAATCTAAAGTGTTCCCCTTACAATGTCCTCTCACGGAGGGCTCCCACAGCACTTGAGACTTTGAGAGTTCACCAGGAACACTGAAGAAGAAACTTTATTGTGTTAAATATATTAATAGTAACAATCCGTCAATCTACAAGGATTTATTTAGCACCAAAATGCCCAGCAACTGGCTAATGTGGAAGGAGACAAGTTCCAGAGGTGTTCTCTACATTCAGAGCAGTGTGACTAAGTGGAAAAAAACACTTTCCATGGCAAAATAGTTTGGGAAACAACGGTTTATTATTCAATGGAGTGTTATGAAGTAATGTTTGAAAAAAGTAGATATTAATATAGAAAAATCCCCATTAAAATGTTAAGTGTACAACAAATGCATAATTATATAGTATTCAAGTGTGTAAAATAAATAAGCAAACAAAAAACATTCAACACATCTCATAACAGTAATACATGTTCAACAAAGACAATTAAAAAATATTTTCCAGTCTTTTTCTATACATTTTTACACCAGCAATGTACAAAGGTTGTAAACAGCTTTCTCAGAGAAAACTATGTTGTGTACATCTTCCATATCATACTTTAAATGTCCACAAAGTGTGTATTTTTTTGACAAAATTTAAGCCAGGAACTGGAGTAGGAATTAGAGAATTCAAAAGTAAACAAGAAAGCCCTGGCTGGCGTAGCTCAATGGATCGAGCGCGGGCTACAAACCAAAGTGTCTCAGGTTTGATTCCCAGCCAGGGTACATGTCTGGGTTGCAGGCCACGCCCCCCAGCAACTGCACATTGATGTTTTTCTCTCTCTCTCTCTCTATCTCCCTCCCTTCCCTCTCTAAAAATAAATAAATAAAATCTAAAAAAAAAAGTAAACAAGAGACAGTCCATGTCCTCAAGGAGCTAGAAGTCCAATCAAGGAGACAGATAAGCAAATTATTACAATAGCATATATGCATATGCCCATTACTGTGTAACAAATTACCCCATGTGATGGGTTAAATGGTGAGCCTCGAAAAGATATCTGCATGTCTACAATGGACTTAATTGTGCACCCCAAACTCAGATATTGAAGCATTAACACATAATGTGACTGTTTGGAGATAAAGGCCTTTAGGAGGTAATTAAGGTTAAAGAAAGTAATAAGGGTGGGGCCCTAATCCGATAGGATTGGTGGCCCCCTAGGAAGAGAAGAAAGATCTCTCCACCTCTCCCTGTACATGCACTGAAGAAAGTGCATGTGAAAGGTTCGTGCCTGCCTTTCCTGTAGCAGTTCATGCCTGCCTTTCCTGTAGCACTTGAACTGTGGTAGGCAGCCTCTCCACCTCCCGGGGTTCATGCCCTCATGTGTTCTCTCCTCGAGTGTGGAAAGTGCATGCACTGAAGAAAGTGCATGTGAGAACATGTGAGAACACAGTGAGAAGGTGACCATCCATGAGCCAGGAAGAAAGCTCTCACAAGAAACCGAACCAGCCAGCAGCCTAATCTTGGACTTCCAGTCTCCACAACTGTGAGAAAATAAAATTCTGTTGTTTAAGCCTCCTAGTCTGCAGCAGCCAGAGCAGACTAATATAACATCCTAATCCCCAGAACCTGTAAATGTTACCTGGTTTGGAAAAAGGATCTTTGCCATTGTCATTAAGCTAAGGACCTTGAGATGAGATCATCCTGGAGTATCGGTGGGCATTAAACCCAACAATGACAAGTGTCTTGAGAAGAAACGCACGGAGTACAGGAGGCGGCAATGTGAGCACAGAGGCAGAGATTGAAGTGACGGTCCCACAAGCCAATGAACGCCTGCAGCCACCAGAAGCTGAAGGAGACAAGGAACCGATCTTCCCTGCAGCCTTCAGCCCTGCTGACAGCTTGGTTTCAGACTTCTGGCCTCCAGAACTGAGGGAGAAAATTTCAGTTGTTTTCAACCACCAAGTGTGCGGTAATTTGTTACGGTGGCCCTGGAAAACTAACATGCCCCAAAACTTAGCTCGAAACATCTCATAGTTTTTATGAATCAGGAATCCAGGCACAGAGTAGCTAAGTGACCCTGGCCCAACGTCTCTCATGAGTCTGTGGTCATCTCAAGACTAACTAGGCCTGAAAGATCTGCTTCCAAGTTCGCTCACATAATTAGTGGCAGAATTCAGTTCCTCGAAGGCAGTTGGAGTAGGGGACTCACTTTCGTGACAGCTTTTGTCCAGAGCACTCCCTCAGTTTCTTCCCACAGTGCCTTTCCACGGGGCAATTCACAGCATGGGGGACGGCTTCCCTCAAGGAGCAGGCAAGAGAGCGAGACAAGTGCCCAAGATGGAAGCTACAGTCTTTGTAACCTATTCTCAGACGTGACATTCCATCATTTCTGCTGTATTCTGTTTGTTAGGAGTGAGTCACTGGATCCAGTCCACGCTCGAGGAGAGGAGAACACATGAGGACATGAACCCTGGGAGGCGCAGAGGCTGCCTACCACAGCACAAGTGCCACAGGAAAGGCAGGCACGAACTGCTATGGGAACACCTTGCCGGCAGCAGTGCATAGGAGGAAAACATCCAGACATTAACTGGGTCATATCATTATGGATTATTTTTCCTTTCCTGAATTTTCTAAACTCTTTTTTGAAGATTTTATTTATTTATTTTTAGAGAGGGATGGGAGGGAGAAAGAGAGAGAGAGAGAAACATCAATGTGCAGTTGCTGGGGGCCATGGCCTGCAACCCAGGCATGTGCCCTGACTGGGAATCGAACCTGCAATGCTTTGGTTCGCTGCCCGCGCTCAATCCACTGAGCTACTACAGCCAGGGCGAATTTTCTAAACTCTTTAATGAGCATGAATAGGTTTGACAGTGAATTCAAAAAATCAGGAAGCTAAATGAAAGGAAAAAAACAGAAAGGGAGAAAGGAAAGAAGGGAGGTGGGATAAAAGAGAGACAAGGAGAAACCCTGAATTAAATTTTCAAGTCCGGCACTCACTGAGATAGGCTCTGTGAATCTGTTTCTACCTGCTGAAGCTGTCTACAGAGGTAGCATAGGATATAATACCCTTTAACTCAGAAATTTTACTCTTAACTAAAACAAATAATTAGCTCCAGGACGTCCTTCAGGTGGGCCAGGCAAAGCAACAAGTAGTCGTGGTTGGCAGTGCTTGAGAACTGGAGAGCTGCGGTGGCTTTTCTATGGAGTTTGTCCACGGGCGGCAGAGTCCCGGCAGGGCAGGTGCCCAGTGATCGGCTCCCTTTGCTGTTCCCGCAAGGACGTGAATGGTAGTTTCCAGGGCACAGCACTAACCCTTCCACCAAGCAGCTGAGGCTGTCTGGGCATTTTATCCCAGTCACAGTTAGCTTGGACTGGGGCAGGACAGAACCGTGGCAGGAACCTCAGTGAACCCTGCTGTGAGCGGGTGGGGGAGGGGGTGACTGTTAGGAGATGACATGGGCTGACCCACATTCCCCAAACCTTCACAATCATAGAGCGAAAATGGCTGCTATCGCACCCACAAAGTATCCCGAACCCCAAAAGGGGGCACTTAGAAAACACGTGCCAAAGAAATCAGAGCCCCCACAGGTTCCAAATAACCGATTTTATTCGAGCCTCTGGGGGTGAGCAGGCCGCTCTCACGCCTCCTCCGATGTGTCCTGAGGACTCCGGGTCTGCGGCCTATTTTCTAAAGCAGAGCCGGAGCGGGAAACTCCTCAGATGCTTTATAAAACCGATTTTTTTGGAGGCTGGTGGGTTCCGTGGGGTGCCCTTTGGGTTTTCAGGTTCCCCTTGACTCTGGACGCTTTCTGTCTTGGGAATAACAGCACCAGCACAGCAGTGACCTCGTGGCTGAAGGTCCCTCTTCGAAGAAGTGTGGACTCCCATGCTGTCCTCCCTTACATGCGGGTCGCCCACTTTGGGGTGCAGGGGGGGATCAGAAACCCTCCGGTTCGGGCTGGGGGCTGCTGAGTGCTGGGGCTTGGCCAGGGGTGGGGACCAGGATGTTTGGGTCAGAAGGGTCCTGCTCAGGCTCTCAGTGGCAGGGTGGAGACCCCCTTTGAAGCCAGATGTGTCTGCGGAGCAGGAGGAAGGCTGCTGCTCGGCCCCTCCGCCCTCCAGGCTTGCTCTTCTCCAGGGCGCGGGCTGCTGATATTTGAGTCTGGGCGGCTGCGAGGCCTCCAGGGATGCGCTCTGCTTCCTGCCGTGGCCCTGGCCTGCCCTGGAGCACGAGGTTCTCGCCCTGCTGGGAGCCCTCTCTGCGGTCTGCGAGGCTCCTGGCCCCACCGTTTTCCTGTCCCGGAGGTTCCCACTGGAAGGCTCTCGGACCCTTTTTTGGCCACATGCAGGCCCTGCTGCAGGCCTGGGGTTCCTGGGAGCAGGGCGCTTGGCCCTAGGAGGAGCCTCTTTCTGGACATCCTGTCTTTCTCTGGGGCCGCCTGGTGGCCTGGCTCTCCGAAGCTTTGACCGATGGACGGAAAGACCCACGGGCTCCGATCCCTGGAGACCGCACCTCTCCAGAGCTCCAGCCTGTGTACAAAGTTTTGAGCTTTTTGTTTTGGGGGGTTCAATCCTCTGGGACTTCTCAGGGGACTTAAAGCCTGGCCTGGAGGCCTGGGCCTCACCAAGCCTTTCCTGCTGCTGTTGGAGCTCACAGGCTATGTATATTCCAGGGAGCTGCACTCTGGCAAAAGGCAGTGGGCCCGGATCTAACAAGTTGAAGAGCAAATGGGACTCCAGGATCAGCCACTGGCGCAGGTCCCACTTCGGATGCGCAATCTTCCGCCGCATGAGGGACTCCAGGAGGAATCGTTGGCCCTTCCTGTGCCCCGGCCACTTGGACGGGACGGGGTGGGCACTGGGAATACCCACCAGAGCTGTGGCAGCTTGGGGTGCTTGGCCACACAAGTCAGAGGGACAGGAGGAGGGCAGGTTCACGGAAGCAGCCAGAGAGCGTGGCTTCTGGAACCGCCAAGCCAGACCGGAGGCCTTCCCAGGATTCCTCTGTCGTCTTCTCTCGGGTTTAAGCGGGGCCTGCGCGGAGCCCGGACTGACGTCCTCTCTGTGCCTCCCGGCAGGGGCCATGCTCTGGCCGGCCAGAGGCTTTCCCTCCCCGCTGGAGAGCAAGAAGAGCTCCCCCTGGTGGGGGAGAGGTTTCACCTCAGGACAGGTGGCAAGGGACACCGCT
The DNA here is from genome assembly GCF_019186645.2 of Phyllostomus hastatus. Classification (NCBI taxonomy): domain Eukaryota; kingdom Metazoa; phylum Chordata; class Mammalia; order Chiroptera; family Phyllostomidae; genus Phyllostomus; species Phyllostomus hastatus. The sequence continues at coordinate 4,575,019 of NW_025333715.1, forward strand.
CGTTCCTGTTCCATGGCCCCAGGCCCAGCCCCGGTGAGGACTGGGGGCACCTCAACCCCAGAACAGCCAGCTGGCGGGTTGCCTTTAGCAGCGTCCCTTTCTCTGACCTGGTCCTTGATTCCTCCCCCTGGAGCTCCGGGTTCTTCGGCATCCTCAGCCATGCACTTTGTCCGGCTCTCTACGTTCCGGGTTACCGCCGCATCCTCCTCTCCACCCTTTTTCTGGTTCTCTTGCCCTTGTGTCCGGATCTCTCCATCAGTTTGACCTCTTAACTGTCCTTGGTTCTCTCCCCCAGGAGCCTGGGTCTCTCCGCCATCCTCACCTGTGGGCCCTCTTAGGTTTCTCTCCCCTTGCATTTGAATTTCTGCCCCGTTCTCCCCTCCCATCTGCTCCTGGTTCTTCCACGCTGATGTACAGGTTTCCCCATGAACTTTAATTTTTAACAGTTTCTGGTTTGCTCCACTAAGTCTCTGGATCTTTCTATCATCCTCGCTTCCAACGTCTTCTGCATCATTCTTTCCTCCATTCTGCTCCCAGTTCCCCCTCCCCGGAGAACGATGGCTCTCCCCATTTTCACTGTCTAACTGTCCCGGGTTCTCCCGCTCGGGTCTCTGGGTCTCTGCACCATCCTCACCTCTCAGTTCTCGCTGGTCTCTCTTCTCTGGAACCTGCATTTCTGTCCCATTTTCACCTCCCATCTGCTCCTGGTTCTTCCACTCTAATACATGGGTCTTTGCATCGATATCACCTCTTAACTGACCCTGGTTGTCTTCCCCAGGCGCCCTGGTCTCTGTACCATCCTCACCTCCAGCTTCTCGATGGTTTCTTTTCTCTGGAGCTTCGTTTTCCCTTCCATTCTCACCTCCAGCCTGCTCCTCTTTCTTCCACTCTGCTGAGTGAGCTTCTCCATCAATTTTACTTGTTGATTCTCCCCAGTTCTCTGCATCAGATGCCTGGGTATTCACGCCATCCTTGCGTCTAATGTGTTCCTGATGTTTCCACTTTGGCGTGTGGGTCTTTCCATTGATTTCGTTGTTTAACTGACCCTGGTTTTCTGCCCCAAGTTCCGGGGCCTCTTTATCAGCATCACCTTTAACCGCTCTCGGATTTTCCATCTCGGGCCCCTGCATGTCTGTACTAGTCTCACCTCCAAACTGCTCCTGGCTCCTCCTGTCTGGTGGACGGGTGTCTACATGAGTGTTCCCTCTTAATTGTCCCTGGTTCTCTATCTCAGATGCCAGGGTATTTATACCATCCTCATCTCTGCCCTTCCTTCGGTCTCTTTTCTCTGGTGCCTGAATTTCTGCTCTACGATCACCTCCAATCTGGACCCAGTTCCCCCAACACGCTCTCTCAAATTCTCTGTCAACTTCAATCGCCACTGGTCCCTGGTCCTCCCACCACCGTGTCTGGATCACGACCCAGTCCTCCTCTCTTATCTCCTGGAGGCTCTTCCTTCCAGAGGTCTGGGTGTCCCCAGCATCCTTGCCCCCTTGCGGGCCCTGGCTTCCCCACACCACTCGAAATTCATGTCCTAGTTCTCCCGCAGCTTTCTCACTCCTTCCCCGATCCTGCTTCTCCCACCCTGGTGTCTGTATCTCTCTAGCATTCTCACTTTCAACATAGTCCTGTTTCCCCCAGCCCAGGGCCTTGGTCTCTACACCATGCTCTTGTTTTATCGCTCCCAGGTTCTCCCTCCCAGGTGTTTGGCTTTGCACGACATTCTCACCTCCAACCTGGCCCTTGTTTCCCCTCTCCTCCGCCTGAACTTCTGCACCAGCGTCATCTCTAGTCTGGTCTTGTTTCCCGCCCCATAGCGCCTGGAACTCCTCACCATTCTCACTGCCAGTCGGGCCCCGCCTCACCAACCCTCGTGCCTGGGTCTGTCCTTCATCCTGCCCCCTGGCCTCTTGCTCATTCTTCTCAAATACCTGAGTCTCTACTGCGTCCTCGTTTCTACTCTTATCCTGGTTCCCCCACTCTGAAGTTTGGTTCTCTGTGTCAACTTCACATCTTGACAGCTCCTGGTTGTCTACTGTGTGCGCCTGGTTTTCAGGGGAATTCTCACCTCCAGCCTTCTTCTGGTTTCTCTTGCCTAGTTTCTGAATTTTGGCTGTATGCTCCGCTCCCATGTGGCCTGGGCCCTCCCACCCTGGTGTCAGGATCTCTCCATCACTTTTCCTTATCCCTGGTCTCTGACTTTCCCACTCTAGGCCCTTAGTCTGTGCACTGTCCTCCATCCCCAAGTTTCTTGGGAGCTGCCTGCCAGACACCTCAGTCTCCCGAGCGTGCTCCGCACTGCTGTCTCTCTGGTTCCCCCACTCCGGAGCCTGAGTGTCTCTAATATCCTCTCTGCCTAGCTTCTGGCTGTCCATCCCTGGTGCCCAGGCCTCTGGTGGGCAGTTCCAGATGCGCATTCCCACGTGCTGGTTAGGAGGAAAAGGCAGAGATTCTCTGGAGCAGCACTGAGGCCTCTGAGAAGGGAGGTTTGGGAGGACGGCGGCTAACGTCGTGGAGGTGGGATGGGAGCACAGGCTGACAGCCGGCTCCAGTGGCACTAATTTTTGGGGGGAGTGGGCCAGCGGTTGCTCCATCCTTTGATAATACACGTCCAGGTCAGGCAGCAGTGACCTGCCAATCAGGGGAGCGCGCTCGTCACGGAGACACCAGGGTACGTGCCATACCCTGGAACCGTCCTGAGGGAGCACACAGGTGCTTGAAAAAGAGGTGGTGCAAAGGGTGGTCTTTGAAGGGGTGTGGAAGTCCCGAGGTGGGCACTGGCATCGGCGCTGCCAAGAGAGCAGGTATCGGACCCCTGATTCCCGGAGGCTCCTCCGGGATCCCCTCCTCTTCTTTTGTGCCCACTGCCGCACGCGAGCATCCGGGCCCCGGCACTTGCCAGAACTGCAGAATACTTTAGAGGTCGGCGCCAAACAAGTGTCACGTCTCATGGAGGGCACTGCCCACTTCTGCGGTGGCACCTATAGGTGAGAACAGAGAGGCAAAATCCTTGCACACATCATCTTGCACACACACCCGTCATTCAGAAGTGGATGCTGGGGCTTGGGAAAGGGGGGCTCATTTCTTTAAAGGCAAACAGTAGTCATTCATTCAAGAAAGAGAAAACATTTACTCCAGGCCAGGTGTTACTCTAGATGGTAGAGGTACCACCATGGACAAAACAAATCCCTTCTAGACATGGAGAGAGAAGAGCCAAGGATACCACATAATGTTAGAGCTGTGTTAACTCCGATGCAAATAAAAGCAGAAAGGGAATGGGGTTCGCTCCATTAGACAGGTAGTCAGAGAAGGCCTCTCAGAGATGGTGACATTTGACAAGGGAAGTGATACAAACCACGGGACCCCTGAAGAAAAAGCATTGTAGGTGCAGCAGATATTAGTGCAAAGGCCCTGAAGACAAAACAAGGTCATGTACACAAGAAGAGCAAGGAAGCCCATGTGGTCAGAATGGAATGAGTGATGAGAATGCTGAGAGATGAGGTCAGAGAGAAACATAGGGGCAGATCATGCCGTCCTTGGAGCTGAAGTTACGAGTTTGGATTTTATTCCAAGTTTGATGGGGAGTGTATTCTTAAGAGCCATTACTGGGTTTTGAGTGGCCAAGTGCAATGATCTGCTTGTAAAAGTTTGTTCTGGCCTACAAGCATAATGTTAGGTGTAAGCCAGGTGCAAAAGAAAGCGTACTAGATGATTCCATACAGAGAAAAAGCAGTCTGTGTAACTGGAAATCAGCACACTCGTGCCTGCAAGCTCCTGAGCTGCTGGTAGTGGTCCACGTCTTAACTGGGTGCTGCACATGGATGTGTTCAGTGTGGGAAAATTCATTGATGTATACGCTTATAATCTGTATGTGTATTACCCTTGGATTAAAATTTTTAAAAAGAGACAGAGAGAGAGGGAGAAAGAAAGAGAGATAGAAAGAAAGAAAGAGAGAGAGAGAGGAAGGAAGGAAGGAAGGAAGAAAGGAAGGAAGAAAGGAAGAAAGAAAGAAAGAAAGAAAGAAAGAAAGAGGGAGTGAGTGGGGGAAAGAGAGAGCGAGAGCATGCAATTGATTCTGTCGGCCACACGGAGCCCTGTGGCTGGGTGAGAGAGGTGGTGGGGACCAGGCAGAAGGCAGTGCCTGCAGTCCAGGTGAGACACAAGGGAGCTCTGCGCAGGTGGCTCTGAGAAGTGAACACATTTGAGATACAGTCTGCAGGTAGAGCCCGGAGGACTTACAGATGGGTTGAACGTGTGGAGTGAGGAAAAGGGGAGTCCAGGGCGACTGCTGGGTTTGGGGCAGGATGACGTTCTCCCTGACCAGCCTGAGTTCCCCAGGATCAATCATGTCTGTACAGGGGCCATAGAACAGGATCTTCATAAACAAGTGACTGAAACAACCAGGGTGCTGAGGGAAAAAGGTGTGTGGGGCCCCTCACCTTGATGACTTTCTTCATGCTGGGGTGGGTCCTGGTGACCTGGTGCCAGTAGTGCCGGACCTGCCAGATCAGAAAGAGGCAGAGGACAAGCAGGTTGCCACAGCACCGAGGGCTTCTGCAGCTGTGATCCTTGGAGAGCAGGCCCGACACCGGCTCCCACTCAGGGCCCTGGAATGGCCCCACCACGATACAGGCACCCAGCAGTGACAGCAACATGAAAAAGCTTGACCTAAGGGTCAGGCAGATGGCATTAGGCAGTTGGAGGGCAGGACTGATACAGCTGGTTCCCCAGCCAGTTCGGGGTGGGGTAACCCTGCCTCCTAGCACCTGTCACTGAGGCCACCTCACAAAGAAGCCTGATCCTCCAGCCTCAGCTCCAGCTGCTGAACCTGGCCAGAGCTGGCTAACGTGCCCGTGCTCGGAGAAGGTGAGGGCAACGCTGGGGAACTGGCCAAAAGCAAATAAGAAGAAGGATTTTTTTTAAATAATCTGTCCTCTGGAGTGAAGAGGCTAAATTCCCCCTTGGATGATGGGTGATGTAACTTGTGGTCTACTTATTTCCTTCTTCCTATTAGATACTTTTATCCATTTGTCCATGTCTATCCAATATCAAACATTTAATGGACACCATACTGAACATGAGTATTCTTTTTGACCACTCAGAATTGCTTTTCCCATCTCAGGGTTAGTGTTGGCGGGAGGACAAATGCTACCCTGAATAAGTGTTACTGTCTTTCAACCAAAGATTATATTCAAAATACTGAATAACAGAGCAGGCAGGAATACCACCTTGTTGGAATGGGCCAAGGCTTCACTCTTTAATAACTGTGTGGTAAGTGGCCCCTGGGGTCCTGGGAGAAGGGCATCACCTATTTACCAACCATTTGGGAAGTATTTCTCTATTTTAGGAACCCAATATGCTACACAATATACCTTGGCTGAATATCACCCCAGCTTATACCTGATACTCTCTCACAGACCCAGGGTAGTCAATGAGTGAGGAGTGACCTTAGTCTGGCCAAATGGGCTTTCTTTGTCAGGGCTCTAAGTATCAAGGACAAAGATTCAAAGTAGGAATACGAAGCTGGCGATAAAATGAAAAGCAGATCATGGCAGCTGGGAAACAGCCCAGCTCTATCAGTTAGGCCTTGATGTTGCTAGGAGCTGGCCTGACAATGGTAGTTGGGCCCTGGTGTTCTGCTAAACATAAACAATTTCATAAAACATCAATATCAGATGAAGCCACTCTAACTGTGAAAATGAAGACAAAAATAAGACCAGTCTTTAATCATGTCTGAACACAGACAAAAACACGAATGTTGTTGGAAGTGTAAAAATAACCAAACATCCCCTTATCCTGACTGATATGAATGGCTGCTAGTTCTTCACCAATTCCAGCTTTAGATTCACTGCATCTCTTCCACCTTGTAGATAAGATTTGTTACAATGTCCAACCATAGGATTACTTACACTTCCTGACAGCCTCTAATCTAGAGCAAATACCACTTCCTCAAACCCTCCCTAAAATCACCTAACATAAGCCCAAACCCTGTATTAAATATTTTCCAACACCCTCTCATTGAGAAGTCCCACAGTTCCTTAAGGTGTGCATTCTCCCTTTCTGCAACCAGTAATAACTTTGCAGGCATGTTCTTGGTGGTCTTTGGCTGGAGGACATTGACAGTGAAGTGAGACTGCAGGACTGGTTCTGCTGTCACTGTCAGCCCCCCCTTGAACCTCTGGGCTGCACTACAGAATCTTTTCCCGAATTCCTTTTTGGTTGCGTGTTTCCAAAGGTCCCTAAGTGCAACAGGGACGCCCTTTGGGCCTGGCTTTGTGCCAGAAGATAGGTATCGACTGTGTCCAAGGCAACTACAAACCCTGCTCTCACAGCACTCTGTGTGGTTGGACAGGTGGACACCGAATGAAGATGAGGTCAACAAGTGCTGCAAAGGGCAAGCACAAGGGGCGTGTGGGTCCATTAACAAGGGCAATAACCTCGCCTGGGTCATCAGGGAGGTGTCACTGAAGAGGTGATGAATAGGAGTTAGCCAAGCAGAACAGTGGAGCACATCACCCCCGACAGAAGGTGAGGAAAGGGATTGGAGAGATCGGGGTGTGCTTAGGGTACAGAAAGAAGCTGGGTGGGGCTGTACCATAGAGGTGAGGCAGAGACTACTGAAGAGGGAGCTAATAAGCCGTGGCAAGGATTTAGGTTTTTAAGCACAGAAGTGAGGTAAAAAGCAAATTCCTACAACAGGTTGATCCTGATCATATGTCAATGTTTATTACTAGCAAGGAAAACAGCGAGATACAAACAGGTGGGCTAGTTCTGAAAGACTATGGAAATTAAGTAATTATACAGGTGGGAAATATAATTAATTAGGTAAAGTGTACTGTCTCATACTCTTGGTCATAAAAACATCAAGTCCCTCTCAGCCATTACTGAAGACATGTGGGACGTGATGGTCCACGATGCCAGGTATGCCAAATGGCAATCAGAGATTGTTATAAAAGACAATAAGAAGCAAATGATAAGGACACATCTATTTGTGTCCTGAACTGGAATAATAAGGTTTCATTCCCCCAACAGTGGTGGGTGATAAGTCCAATTCATATAGCAGCAAGAAAGAGGATCTAAGAGAGGTGAGAAGCAAAGTCAAAATCACAGGTTCTGCTCTTAAATAGGAGACATCAATAAACATTTCTTAATTTGAAGGCAAACTTTGTTTTTTGATAGTCATGAATGATTTGCATGAGGTGAAGTTAATGGGGATATTTTTGATGTAGTAAATGTAAAGTCCTGGAGCCCGTTCAACCTATGCGGTTGCCCAGTGCCATGGCTCACCTCAGGCAGAGCAGCCGGATTTCATGGAAATAACCCAGGCCCATAGCCCAAAGCACCAGGTTCAGGTCTGGCTCGGCCACTTCTTCACTCTGTGATGTGGGGTAAGCAGCTTCCCCTCTCTGAGCCTCAGTATCTTTAAAATGAAGGGGTTGGGCTGCATAATTTCTAACAGTCTTTCCAGTTCTCTACCTCTAGGTTTCCAAAGGAATTAAGCGAAAGGAGGCTTTAATGGTCCAGTTTTGGCTAGATTCAAACAGGTCCCAAACTATGCCTGGTATTATGTTGGAGAGAGATAAAAAAGGACTGTAAGATTCAGACAGAACCTCTTGAAAGTGGGGAGGCATGAGTCCAGCCTTAAATACTGGGGAGTTGGCGAAACATAGAACAGTACGCTGGCCAGGAGAAAACGGATGTCCTACGAGATCTCCAAACTCAACCAGACAGGAACCCAACTTCCATCCCCAAACCTGCTCTTTCCTGAATTCCCTACTCAATTGATTCCATTTCTGGTAGACTCCCCTCCCCATCAGAGATTTTAACAACGATCTCTGAATATGAACGGAAACATTTAGGACTACCTATCGTTATCTCCATACCTTTCCCTCACCAGTAACGGGTCAAAAAGATGATTTTGAATACAAGAATGTGCTGAAACATAAGCTGACAATGGAATAATGACACCACTGAAACTCTTGGTATTTTTTTTTAAATGTTCAACTCGTTTCTGCCGATAATGCATAGCAGAATGAAGATAAACACGGCAAAGGGGGCTCCCCCACTCAGCACTGAGAGCACTCCCCGCGCCCCCTCCCAGCAGCGAGACCCGCCCACTCTCAGTGACTTCACTTCCGCTTCCTGCCGCGAGCGCGGCCATTTCTACTTCGTCCGTGCGACTTCCCGGCAGTGCGGAGCGCTCCTCCTCTGACGTCCTGGGTGCTTCTTAAGGGGAAGTGAGGCCGCGGAAGCGCAGCGATGGTGAGTGCATGTGCCTGGCCCGAGGGCCGGGAAGCGGGAGACTCGGAGTTCGGTTCACTCACTAGCCTGAAGGGGCTTAAAATCTGCTCCGTCTGACCGCTGGGCTGAGACTCAAAGTTCCGGCAGCTGCGTAGCCTCGGCCTCCCAGCCCGGCGTCTGAGCTCCGGCAGCCGCTCGATCCCAACAGCCCCCTGGAGGTTACAGCTTCGGAAGTCTTAGGGTCCCAATTATTGTGACCGGGGTGGGGGTGCAGCAGTCTGGGCGTGCAGCCGAAGGCCTCTGGTTAGGCGAGGCGGGCATGGTCCGACCTGGGAGAAAGAGCCAACCCACGTGGATGAGGATAGAAAGTTGGACGAGAACACTTGACTCAATTTTTTTAAATTTAGGGGATGGGGATCTCTAGAGAATGGTGTGGAACCCTGAATTCGGGCCAGTCTCTCCTACCCCGCTTCCCTTTGCTGATGTTTGGGAGAGAGAGATCTCCATGGATCTGCGCCTAGTGCTCGCCGCTAGTTACACGTGCCGGGGACCTAAAGGAGCCTTTGATGTGGGGATGTGGGGAACGTGGAGGATTCTCGAGCCCCGCGGAGCATGGAGTAAAGCAAAGGCTCCTCCTGCGAGGTAGCAGTCTCAGAAATCAGAGATCCTGGTATCACCATGTGCGGTTCCTCCGAACTGTTGGTGGTCTCCAACCTTTAATCAAACTGTGTAGCCTGGTAGCTAGTTTAGGTTGGCATTTGTTGAGGAAATAGTATGCAAAGTACTTCCATTTACGTAATGAGTTTAATCCTTCCCATAGAGCTTGGATCCAGGTGGGTATCATCCCCCTTCACTTTCCCAACCCCTTCCACCTGCCTCATTTTGAAAGTAGCACTTGGCAGAGCCTAGAACTTGAAGCTTCTAAACCAGTGCTTGTCTTAACACACTTCGGTGAAGTTTTGCAATTGATGGTCTCAGGTTGAACATAAGAGAAATTTCCCTCAACTTGTAAAGCGGGAAATGCACTGCACGAGCATGTTGTGCGCATTGAATTAAATGAGATATTGCACGATGAACACCTAGTCCTAATAATACCTGGTACGGAACGAGTGGTCACAGTATTTGTTCAATCAAAACCTTGCAGTTTGGGGCTGTCTGGTATAAGGAGACCAAACTGCTGGAGCTAGAGGCTAAAGTTAGCCAGTGGTATGATTTTCTTCACTCCTTTAGTTAACCCTTGAAAAAGTTAAAAGGTGGATAAATACAGTGAGGAATTTCAGATGCTATTTATGAGATAAGTAGTTTGGTTATAAAGTTGAGCCGACCTTCTGTTGTTGATATTAAACAACAAAGTCTGATATTAAAGCAATAAAATGATTCCTCTTTGATGGTGGTTTGGTCTCCTGAAGTCCTCTTCTTTTTGGCTCTTGATGTTTATTCAGACTTGAGAATACTTACTTCCCAATATGGGTTGTTGGAAGCCACAATGGAAATACCTGCCATTTCTAAGAAGTAACTTTGAGGAGTGATTGGCATTCCACTGTTGTTGGGTCTTTGTTGAGGAGGAGGAGGATTTTTGGTGAGAATTATATTTTGATAGGTTAAGGACAAATGTGCTTTCTCAGGTAGCTGCCAAAAGGATAAAGATACATAACTTCAGACTCATAGATGGGAAAATAGTGCAGAAAAATAATAATGAACACAAAGGAAGAAAAGAAAAAGAAACAATATGTGGGACCAATATAAAGCGCAAAAAGATTTAAACTCAATGTTTACCTAATTTACCCAATCAGTACTTAGGTAAATATAAAAAGGGACTAAATGCTCCAGTTGAGACAGTTTGAAGTAAAAAGAATGAAAAAGATACGCCAATTTAAAAAGTATAGTGCAGCCTATGTAAACCTCAGAAAGAAATGATCTGTAAAGATAGAGAGTGGCCCCAAAATACGGGACAAATATGAAAATGACATAATTACAAAAAGAAATAGATATGCAATCATGCATCATTTAAGTATATCATCGTTAGATTATGAAGCCAAAACATTGTATGGAAATGGAGGATTTGAACAGCACTGTGAGTAAACGTGATCTAGGGGTCATAGTGTAGTAAATACTGTACCTGATGCGTATAGAAGACACTCCTCAAGCAAGGAACCCGGGTCATAGTGCAAGTTCAACAAATTTTAAAAGGCTGTTAATAATACAGACCATGTTCTCCCAACCAAATGCAAATAAATTAGGAATTTATTTGATAATCAGTGACAAAGTGTTTGGAAAGATGTAAATAACTCTGGGAAAATAAAGAAAGTGTGATGGAAATTTGAAAACAACTGAACAATAATGAAAATACCAGATACCAGAGCATGTAGAATACAACTAAAGTAGTATTTGGAACCTAAAATGCTTATGTTGGGGTAAAAGAACTAAAAAGGTAAGAAAAGAACAAAAGGGCAAAGTAACCCCAAAGGAAGCAGAAATTACTGAAATAGAAGATAGATGTTAATGTTACAAGATGGACAAAATCAGGACGATTCTCTGAAGCCCCTGTAGTGAAATTGATGAGAAAATGAGCATAAAGGCAGACATACACAAGGAGTGACAGCGCGGAGGAGACGCAATCTGCAGGCGTTAGAAAGAAAGGGTAGTGAGCACAATTCGATACCTATAAACAGAATTTTATTTTTTCTTTTATTTGCTTTTTAATGTAATCTTTATTGTATTTATTTTACATTACCTTTTAGTTCCATTATATCAAAACATAGAATTTTAGACTAAACAAGTGACTGAAAAAAATATAATTATCAAAACCAATTCAAGTAGAAATTTTAAAAAACTTGAAGAGTACACTGAGCTAAAATTTTTTAACCAGGAGAAAACTCTACCAGGGCTGTCCAGCCCACGGGCTGCATGTGGCTCAGAATGGCTATGAATGCGGCTCAACACAAAACTGTAAATTTACTTGAAACATTATGAGATTTTTTGGTAATTGCGTGTCGCAGTGTATTTAATGTGTGGCTCAAGACAGCTCTTATTCCAGTGTGGCCCAGAGACGCCAAAAGCCCCTGCATGTCTAGACCTAGTTCATTGTATAGCTTTACTGAGATAATTTACATACCACAAGGTTAATTTGTTTAAAGTTTATAATTCAGTGGTTTTCATATATTTATAGTTGTACAACCACCACTGAATTGAGTTTTAGAGCATCTTTATTATCCCCAAAGAAACTTTAATGTCCGTTAGCCAATGGATATAAAGTCTTATTTAAGTTGTTTTTATCTCAAGAATGCAAAATTGGTTTAACATTAGGAAAACTAAAAATTAAAGAAAAGTTTTATTTACCTGAGTCACTACAAAAAAAAAAATCTGACACATTTCGCCAATTAATTTATAAAAGGAAAAATTCTTAGCACACTAGGAAATACAGTGAATTTTTTTATCTTGAATTATCTAGGAATAAGTCTAAAAGGTATTAAGGGTTTTGGAGAAATAATAAAGCTTTATCTGAAAGCATTAAAGCATTAGTATATATATTATAATGATTTGGCAGGTTCTGCATCCTAAAGGTGGTTTACCAGAATTAGTGTTACATCAAATCTATGAATCAGACAGATTGCCCCAGCAGGCTTTTTTGTGGGCCTTGAAAAGCTAATTCTGAAATGTTTGGAGAAGAGCAGACAGATAACAAGGCGGCTTTCTTACCCACTTCTCCAGGGAATCCTCTAGCCCTCACCTAATTCCCCATCACCCAGGCAGGGATCGTGACAGATGCACCCGGTGCCATGTGTTAAGGACCAGGTGTCTTGGTGAAATCTGCCCTTGATGTCACTTCCCCTGGCATCATTCCTGTGTTACTTCCTGCTTCTCCAGGGGTGGGTCATTTCAGTCTCAAGAGACCGCCAAGGCAGATGCAACTGTGAGAGTTCCCACCTGGCCACCGCTTGCGGGTCAGCTGCCTGTCTATAGTTGGCGGTGCTACATGCCGCCTGCGAGGTCCGGTCCCAAACCCAGAGTCGGGCCACACTGCCGCTGGCAAACCACAGGGTGCATGTGATGGTGGCGTGGAGCTGCATTTGGGTTATATAGGTAATAAAAATACATTTGTAAAAAGAATCACAGGGAAAACAAATGAGAAATTAATGAAAATGGTTAAACTTGAAACTCGGAAGGAATAGTGAGGGTGGATCCCATCCAGTTTGTTCCCTGCATGGGTTATTTTGAAGCAGACTCCAATGACATAACATTTTACCCATAGGTGTTAAGGTATATATCTATAAAATAAAGACTTAACAACCGCAATGCCACTGTAACACTCCAACATTTAATAATTCCTTAATAATAAATATCTAGTATTAGAATCAAAGTCTTGATCAGATTTCTTTATTTTTTCCCTAAGACTACTCGATCATAGATGTTTTGTTCTTCGAAAGGGGGCAATAAGCACCTGTTACCTTTTGTAGTGTCAGTACCTGTTAATCCCTGTCTGGATCCATTAACTAATGTCTGGATGGGTTAATTAATAAAATATAGGTTATAAGGTGGCGATGCTTAATTGTGTCATTCTTTAGTAGGTGGAGATAATGGGACCGGGGAAACGTCTCATCTGCTCCTTGGTGACATGGTGGTGTGGTCTGTGCGGGAAAGGCAGGGGGTGCGGTACTGGTCGCCAGGTCTCAGAGCACTGTTGGCTCACCGGCATGGCTTTGACTTTGGAAACATCAGATGTTTTATATATTTGAAAAATAAAATGTAAAAGAATGCTTTTTAAAAAACAGACTGAATACAAAGGAATCTTAGTTGTATATCAAATTGATAACCACGTGGAAAATTTTTAATTAAATAACTTTTAAATATAATACTCCGACCTGATGGTTTTAGGCAGATATATTCTAATAACAGAAAGCAATTTTAAGTTTGATGAGCTTGTTGTTGGTTGAGGCAATATTGTTCAATAGTGATTCTGAAGTCATTTTGTATGTTATTGTAGGGTTGAATAAATGAGAAAATACTTTGATGTTTTAGAAACAAGGGTTCTTACTGAGGGCGAAGGGAAATTCAAACACTGAATGGGGAAAGGAGGGAGGAAACTTTAACTTTGACTCAGTAAACTTGGGGTGGAGTATGGGAGTCCGAATTTGAAGGCTACCCCCACATGGCTCACAGATGCTGCGCCTTGAGAGCCCATTTTTAATCCACGCGCTGTGGCTTTACTCGGCATTAGGCTAAAGAGAGGCAAGTTAAAAGGTGTACATTATTGTATCTATTATTTATGCATTATTAGATTGTGTGATTACTAACCTTTTTTTAATCCTAATTCAGTTTCTCTGAGTTGGGAGCGTGCAGGCCAGTGGCATTTGTTAAGCGTGTGTTTGGGGATGAGGGAGCCGGGAAGCTGACCGTTGTGCCTCGGTTGTTGATTACGCTGACACTTGTCTGGGACAAGTTCCGGTTCCGTTTCACTGGTGCCTTGTCCCCCACCCACAGACCGAGGCTGATGTGAACCCGAAGGCCTACCCTCTCGCAGACGCCCACCTCACCAAAAAGCTCTTGGACCTCGTGCAGCAGTCATGTAACTACAAGCAGCTTCGGAAAGGAGCCAACGAGGGTAAGGGGGCCGGACGTTCGGGGCGGGCGTCGCCGGCACCGGTCCTGTCCGGGCCCAGCCCGGATGTGCGGTGCGGAGGGAGGGCCGGGTGCTCCTGACCGGGACTGGTGAGAGGGCGCGGGAGCGGCGTTTTGGCATCAGATGCTAACGGTTAGTGGACTGAGAATTTTTTTAGATCCACCAGCTGTTAACCTTTTGTCTGTCACAGGCACCTTCTAAGGAAAGGGAGAGCCAGAATTTGGACTTGGGCAGTGTTGCTCTGGGGCCCGTGCGCTTGGCAAGGGCCCCCCAGTAACGCAGGGTGCGGTCCGTGGGCTAGCAGCGGACTGCAGAGATAAGCGGTCAGGAGTGAGCATTTGAATGGCGCTGTGTGGTGCCGCGGGTCCTCGGTGAGGGGCACGTGGGGTGAGCTGAGGCCGGCCGGGGCGGTCAAGCCCTCGCGGAGCTGAGTCTGGAAGTGCCGGGGCACGCGGCTTCGTGCCGGCGGGCTGTGTGTGGGCGTCCGGTGGGCCGGGCAGGAGATGGCGGTGGTGTGGACGGGCGGTGCCGAGGAGAGGAGGGGAGAGAAGGGGTCCGTCGGATACAGGGTGTGCTCTGGCGGAGCTGGGGGCGAGGGTGGGGTTTCAGAAAGGCCTTGCGGGCGGCCGGCTGGTGACCGGATCCCTTATCACCTTCCAAGGCCGCCACGGGACACCAGGACAGAGCACGGCTCGTGCCTGGGGGACTTGCCCGGCTTTCTTCCACCTGGATTTCTTTTCCTCAGAAACTGACATTACGTCATTACGTCATTACGTCGTTATGTCATTACAACTTCCCTGCCCAAACCCACCTCACCTGTTGGCCTCGCGTCCTTCTGTCCGCAGCCACCAAAACGCTCAACAGAGGCATCTCTGAGTTCATCGTGATGGCCGCCGACGCAGAGCCCCTGGAGATCATCCTGCACCTCCCACTGCTGTGCGAAGACAAGAACGTGCCCTACGTGTTCGTGCGCTCCAAGCAGGCGCTGGGGCGGGCCTGTGGGGTCTCCAGGCCCGTCATCGCATGTTCTGTCACCATCAAAGAGGGCTCGCAGCTGAAGCAGCAGATCCAGTCCATCCAGCAGTCTATTGAAAGGCTCTTGGTCTAAACGGGTGGCGTCCGCCACACTCTGCCGCGGGCACCTTCCCCTAGGTTGTGTATTATATTGTCTGTGTTAACGTGTAGTATTTTCCGGCCGCCTTACATTGTTATATTGTTCTGGTAAATCTAGTGTTTGCATTTTTTATTACGTTTTCTGTCTTGCAGGTTGTCACCCACCCCTGCCCTAAATCTCCCCTTCCACCTTCTCTCTGCCACCTTTCTCCTCTTGTGGCAAGGGAACCAAGGCCCCCTGTAGGTGGGAGCAGAGCGGTGACGCCCTTCAGAGGCAGGGACGAGCCAGGATGGAGATCTGGTCCCAGCTCTCGGGCACGGACCCCTTTCTGTGTGCGGGCGTGGTGAAGTAAACACCACCCGCGTGATTTCCCTCATGCCAGCGTGTGGAATCATTCCATGTGCATTTAAGTGGTCTAGGAGGCTCCTGTGCTCTCCAGGGATCGTGTGTCATTCGGGGAGGAAGCATGTGCCCTGTGAGGTTTTCAGTTGTGTGCCCACATGGCATCTGCTCATGTACCTCTGCCATTCGTTTTTGGTGATGTGATATGATGTTACGTCGGCCTGCCCCACCCCCACCTGTGCCCCTGAGGGTGGCGGGACAGCAGCATACCAGAAAGATGTGTGCTGCTAAATTCTAGGCGTGGCCTGTGCTGGTGAGATGGGCCGTTGACCCAGGTCTTAAAGGAGCCCAGAATGACAAGAGAAAACAGGACCAACTGGTCCTGGAATGAAGGATTCTGGGCAAGTCTCGGAGGCCTGGAAGCTACGACAGAGATAACGGAAGGAATCCAAGGAAACATCCTCTCTGGTGAATGGAGAGTTCTTCAGTGGACGCTTGGCACCTGCTCTGAGAGCCCTTACCCCTGTTTCCTGCCATGATGTGGGTCAGATGTATGTGTCTTTATCACATTAGAAGGACAGTGCTAATGTATCATTCTTATGAGAGTCCCAGTAAAGAAATATATTCATATTCCAATGTGAAGAAAGAGTGTGATTCTTGGCAGGGCTCCAGCTACTACTTGCAAGGAGAGCTGTTCATTATAAGAATGGTGTGAGTTTCCTGGCTTCCCACAAAGAAGCTGTGCAAAAAACATCACTCCCCGATGGTTTCTGGCAGTTCCAAATGCCTTGTGCAGACTTCACGGTCAAGGTGTTGCTATCACCCCAGAGCAGGATTTCTCGCCCTGGGCACTCTGACATTCTGGGCTGGACAGTCCCTGTGGTGTAGGGGCTGCCTGTGTGTTGTGGAAGGTAGAGCGGCATCCCTGGCCTTGACCCACTAGATGTCATGGCAGCCCTGAGCCCTCCCTCCAGACATTGATACATGTTCCCTGGTGGCACCATCGCCCCGAGTTAAGAATCACTGTTGCAGAACTAGGGCTTCTAGTAGCCCCTGGAACATACCAGTGGGGGTGGGGGGGGGGTGGTATTGGTGACTGAAGCCACTGCCACCTCACCTGCCTCGTCTACATTTCGTGTCACAGAGGAAGTGTGCTGTGAGAGCCTCCTACCTCAGCTTGAGACATTACCTTACAAAGAACAGATAACTGGTTCCTGAATGGCCAGGTTAATGAGCCTGCATTGTGATTGGTTTCCTCACTGCCAGCTCTGCCGTGAACCCACTCCAGCAAAAAGCAACCTGGGGGACCTGGGGACCACCCAGGCCTGCTAAGGCCCATTCTGTGCCTGCAGGGCGACCCGTCCCCCCAGCTCACCCCACTGTTTATATGCTGCCCCGTAGTCCCACCCCAATAGTTTCATGTTTGTGGATGGTGGAGTTGGGGGTAGTCCTTGTACTTTTATCGTATATGTCTTTATAGTCATACCTAAACAACTAATTTGGGGACCAAGAGACATCAGCCCAACCTCCACCTAAACTAAAACTAGAGTTAGGGCTCTGCCCACTAGAGCCCTAAGAAGTGGGGCGGGGCAGGGGCTCCCGGGATCTTCATTCCTGGGGCCCAGCCTACTCTGGAGCATTGGCCCAGTGCCCACAGCTGCACTGCGAGCCTTCGGAGCGCAGGGTGTCAGTTTGCAATCACCTTACAAAAGCCCTGCGGCCCCAATGGTCTTGACTGCCTGTCCTGTGTCTTCTGCCCCACCACGTTTTGTCTTTGCTCAGTGTTTCATATTTTCTGGAACACTCCATAGTGACAGGAACTTCTGGGTTTGTTTTTTTTAGATTTTATTTACTTCTAGAGAGGGAAGGGAGGGAGATAGAAACATCAATGTGCGGTTGCTGGGGGTTATGGCCTGCAACCCAGGCATGTACCCTGGCTGGGAATCGAACCTGCGACACTTTGGTTCACAGCCCGAGCTCAATCCACTGAGCTATGCCAGCCAGGGCTAGGAACTTGTTTTAGAGTAAGGTTTTTGAAACCATTCTTTCAAGAGGACCTATGATTGAGGAATACTTTTACGTTTATGATAATGACCTTGTGAAAGATTATTCATTTGTTGTTAAGTACTAAACAATGCATTTCCATTATCTTAAATCCCCAATTGATGTTTTAATCCCCAATGGAGGGAGGGAGCTTTTGTTCAAGCCATTTAATATGCCTGGGTATCCTCTTAGTGTCAGCTAAGTTACATTTTGAAAAAATCAGATACATGCCTCTGGCATTAGCGGATACATCTTACAGTGGGGCAGAGGCGGGTGGGTATACTTATTTTCTGAAGGAAGAAAAAAAAGATTTTAAGTAGCGAGTCTCCATGATGCTCTGTGGCAGCCAGCTCCCAGCTGGCAGCAATGGTCCTCACCTGGTACAGCTCATGCCCTCCGGAGTCCCCGCCCACAGCCGCTCGGAGCTGGTCTGCGGGGCTCGGAGGACTGAGGAGTGACGGGAGACGTCCAAGCTTCCATGAAAGACGTGGCAGTTTCCGCCTTCATCTCGTACCCCCATCTTACTATAAACATGAGGGACTGGAGGTTTGAAAATGCCAGGCCCATTTCCCACAGTCACGTGCGTGTACGTGATGGAGCCAAGGCAAATCTGACGTACGAGCTTACAACAGCTGAACCAAACTACGTCTGGACCTGGCGTTTCCCCCGCGGGCAGCTCAGCAGCGGAGAGGGCAAGCCTCGTGGCAGAGGCGCAGCTCACACTGGTGCCGCGTGGCACGGACTCCTGCGGTCATTTCCTGCTAGCATTTACATGACGGGCAGGTGTTCGTTGTCGGACCCTCGAGCTCTCATTCGCTCTGTTTCGTAAACAGAACAGAGGAGAGGGGCGGAGCCTTGCACGAGGTCCCTTGGGCGTGCACAGACATCCAGCACTCGGCCTGGGCCCCCACCCCCCACCCTACCCCCTGCCCAGCCAGGAAACCCAGGGTGAGAATAAAGGCCCACTGCGGGGGCTCCTTCTCACCTTCCCACGGTGCCTCGCCTGATTCTAACCTATCTCGGTGGGAGCCCCGAGTAGAACCCGGTTTCCAAACGTGTCCATTTAGGAGGGATGGTCTCATTTCTCAACGAATGAGCGCTACCCTGTCAAATGGTTTTGCATTATCCTGCTGTATATCAAATCATTTTTTTAATTTAAAAATATTTTCCATTTTTTATTGGATTGATAATAAAAAACTATCTTTTTCAAAAATATGCTGCAGACAGGGACTTCTGGCCAAGATGGAGGTGTAGTTAGACACACTGTGCCTCGCACAACCAAAAGGACAACAATTTAAAAACAATCAACCAGAACTGACAAAATCAAACTGTATGGAAGTCCTACAACAAAGGAGTTCAAGAGGACACATTCATCCAGACCAGGAGGAGGGGCAGAGATGGGCAGCCGGGTGGAGAGGACTCACGGCAAGGCGGTGGATTGTGGACTGAGGCAGGCAAGGCTGCAGCTGGCCGGCAAGGTGGCAGCTGGTGGAGCGGGCGGTCCCACATTCACGTGCGGACAAACCAGAGGAACAACTTGGGAGGAAGACAGACCGCACAACCTAGGGTTTCCGAGCAGGGAAATAAAGCCTCAAACCACACATTGAAAACACCTGTGGGGGTTGAGGCGGCAGCAGGAAAGACGCCCAGCCTCACAGGAGAGTGCACTGGGAAGACCCACTGGGTCCTAGAACGTACACAAGCCCACCCACCCGGGAATCAGCACCAGAAAGGCCCAGTTTGCTTGGGGGAAGCAGGGGAAGTGACTGAAACCCGGCAAAAAGTGGAGCAAGCGTCATTGTTCCCTCTTGGTCCCCGCCCCGCATTCAGCATCACAAAGCAGCAACGTGGGTTACCCCGCCCTGGTGAACACTTAAGGCTCCACCCCTTACTATGTAACAGGTGTGCTGAGGAAAAAAAAAATGGCCCAGCCCTGGCTGGTGTGGCTCAGTGGATTGAGCACCAGCCTGTGAACCAAAGGGTTGCTGGTTCGATTCCCAGTCAGGGCACATGCCTGGGTTGCAGGCCACGGCCCCCAGTAGGGGGCGCCCAAGTGGCAACCACACATTGATGTATCTCTCCCTCTTTCTCTTCCCTTCCTCTCTGTCTAAAAATAAATAAAATATTTTTTTAAAAATTACCCAAATGAAAGAACAGATCAAAGCTCCAGAAAAAATACAACTAAGTGACGAAGAGATAGCCAACCTATTAGATGAACAGTTAACACAAAACACTGGTAATCAGGATGCTCACAGGACTGGTTGAATTTGGTCGCAAACTAGATGAAAAAATGAAAGCTATGCTAAGTGAAATAAAGGAAAATGTATAGGGAACCAATAGTGATGGGAAGGAAACTGGGACTCAAATCAATGGTGTGCTTTAGAAGGAAGAAAGAAACATTCAACCAGAAAAGAGTGAAGAAACCAAGAATTCAAAAAAATGAGGAGAGGCTTAGGAACCTCCAGGACAACTTTAAACATTCCAACACCCGAATTATAGGGGTACCAGAAGGAAAAGAGGAAGAACAACAAATTGAAAACTTATTTGAACAAATAATGAAGGAAAACTTTCCCAATCTGGGAAAGGAAATAGACTTCCAGGAAGTCCAGGAAGCTCAAGAGTCCCAAAGAAGTTGGACCCAAGGAGGAACACACCAAGGCACATCATAATTACATTACCCAAGATTAAAGATAAGGAGAGAATCTTAAAAGCAGCAAGAGAAAAGAAGACAAAGTTACCTACAAAGGAGTTCTATAAGACTGTCAGCTGATTTCTCAAAAGAAACCTTACAGGCAAGAAGGGGCTGGAAAGAAGTATTCCAAGTCATGAAAGGCAAGAACCTCCATCCAAGATTGCTCTATCCAGCAAAGCTTTCATTTAGAATGGAAGGGCAGATAAAGGGCTTCTCAAATAAGGTCAAGTTAAAGGAGTTCATCATCACCAAGCCCTTATTTTATGAAATGTTAAAGGGACTTATCTAAGAACAAGATTAAAAAATATGAACAGTAAAATGACAGCAAACTCTCAGTTATTAACAACCAAACCTAAAACAGAAACAAAAGCAAACTAAGCAGACAACTAGAACAGGAACAGACCCACAGAAATGGAGATCACACGGAGGGTTATCAACAGGGGAGTGGGAGGAGCAGACAGGGTGAGCAGAGAATAAGTAGCATGGATGGTAGGTAGAAAATAGACAGGGGGAGGGTAAGAATAGTGTAGGAAATGTAGAAGCCAAAGAACCTGTATGTACAACCCATGGACATGAACTAAAGGTGGGGGATGTGGGTGGAAGAGGGTGTACATGGCAGAGGGGAATAAAGGGGGGAAATGGGACATCTGTCCTAACATAATCAATAAAATATATTTTAAAAAATGTTTCATGCTGCAGACGACTGTAATTGAATAAATTAAAATTTATATTTTATGCTATTAGTTTTCCCAACTTTTCCCTTTTGCCCCACTCTACCCAGCCCCCCAGCATCTCTTCTAATTAGAGAATTACCTTCCCTATCCCCAGATAAGAAATCCAAACAAGAATATACATTTCCTTCCCAAACAAAAACAAAAGCTAAACAAGTGAAAAACAACTTCATTATTTTTTTTAAAGATTTTATTTTCAGCCCTGGCTGGCGTAGCTCAGTGGATTGAGCGTGGGCTGTGAACCAAAGTGTCGCAGGTTTGATTCCCAGTCAGGGCACATGCCTGGGTTGCAGGCCATGACCCCCAGCAACCGCACATTGAAGTTTCTCTCTATCTCCCTCCCTTCCCTCTCTAAAAACAAATAAGTAAAATTTTTTAAAAAAGATGTTATTTTCTAGAGCGAGGGGAGAGGGAGAAACAAAGGTAGAGAAACACTGATGTGGGAGAGACACATCGATTGGGTGCCTCTCACACACCCGGCCTGAGGACCTGGCCCACAACCCAGGCATGGGCCTTGACTGGAATCAAACCGGCCACCTCTTGGTTTGCAGGCCAGCACTCAATCCACTGAGCCTCACCAGCCCAGGCCAAAAAAAAGAACAACTTTATAAACCTCAGGGCAAAGAACTCAAAACTGAAAATCTCTTACAAGAGTAATTTGACCCCTCCTACACTCTCCTCATGAGATGCTCATTCTAGCCCTGACAGACACAGGCCCTAAAACCCCTGAACCTCAAACACCCTTAGAGGACACAAACCCTTCCAGACGCTTTCCTTCCTGATCTCAAGGGAATGTTTCAACAGCAGCAGCAGGCAGAGCAGGAAAGGGACAGGGAAGATGGAGAAGGATGGGCGGGGGAGAACACGAAGGGAAAGACACTCCCCTCCTCTTCCCCTTCTAACACGAGCACCTCTCATCTTCGTGAACTTGCTACGGCGCCTGTGAAACATAGCTGATTTCACTTACACTGGAACCCAAGTTCTCGGGGCAATAGAAACATATGAAGGTATATGTACCTTCATATACCTGAATGCCACATTAAGAGAAATGCAACGTGAGGAGGTGCTATTTACTCGTGAAGCAAATGGGACCAGTATTAGAAATGTCATATTCTCACTGCTTCTGAAATCTTTGGATCTTAATATGACACAAAGGAAAACAGGTGAGAAGTCGGGATCTGGCTTGGGCCTTGTCGCTCCTGAAGTATGTCCATCTGTCCTTATGCATCATGTTCTCCCCTCCCTTTGTTTTGTCCACATGTGATGATTGATGTCCCAAGTGGGAGAGAAAACTAAGCTCATAGCCAACAGCAAGTGATATTTGTATGTGAGGCAGACACGTCTTTCGTTCACAATGAAGGACAGTCTATAGTACAAAATTAGGCTCTTTATTTAGACAATAGAATAAGGCACTGCAGAGTGGAAGGGCTATGATGTCTCCATGGCAACAGAAAGTCTCCTAAAGTTCTGGTTTCTATCAGGCAGACTCTTCCTGGCTCAGGAGGAACACATTTTCACTTGATGAGAACAAAACCAAGCAGCCCGGCCACAGGGCAGAAGCATGGCTGGGTGTCCGGTCTCCGGTCAGTCCTTCTGGAAGTGCTTGGTGAGCGCGTCCAGCAGCTCCTGCTTCCTCACGCCACCCTTCAGCCCGTGCACCCTGCAGGCTTCCCTCAGCACGGGCACCGTGAGCTTGCCCAGCGTGCCGCTGCTGACATGGACCTTCAGTTCCTCTTCGGACAAATCCAACTTGGGTCTTTTGCTTTCGGGACCTCCATCATCTGGGGGGAAGGTCAGGAGGGAGTGACTGGAAATGCCACCAGCGAGCAGCGTCCCAGCTACACACTGCATAGGGCCCTCATAAGATCTGGCCTGCAGTCAGCCGTTCTCCATAAAGCTCTGATACCCACTTAGAACATCAGGGAAAGATAGGTGTCTTGACAAGGCAGCTTCATTTAAGCATAAAATCAAAACTGTATCAACCCAGGAGGGAGTTAGGAGTAGTCTGAGTCCTATCAGTTTACCGGAAACTGCTGCTTACTCTGTATGTGCAAGGCATTCACCCCTTCCCTCCTGCCTTCCGAAAGCATTTACAGAGCACCAAGTAAGTACTAAGGCACCATGCTAGGTGATAAGAATGTGCAGGCTGAGTGAGATACACAAGTACACCATGTCCTGGCCAGGTAGCTCAGTTGGTAAGAGCATCACCCTAATATACCAAGGTTGCAGGTTCGATCCCTGGTCATGACACATACAAAAACCAACCAATGAATGCATAAATAAATGGAACAACAAATCAGTGTTTCTGTCTTGCTCTCACCCTTCCTCTCTCTCTAAAATCAGTAACAATAAAAATTTTTTTAAACGGGAAAAAAAAGTACAGTGCTAGAGCACACACAAGTACAAGTTAAAGTGTCACACTGGACACTAAAGTCACTTCACATGCAAAACAGGCAAAGCACCACGGCCACACCTACCTTCGCACAGCTCCACTACCCTCATTGGTCTTTTAGGCAAGGCCCAAATTTGGCTTTACTTGACCAAAGATAACCAAAAGGATTACAACCTAAGAACTATTCCCAGATGGTGAGGAACTCACAACGGGCTGTCCAGAAAACTGTGAGTCATGCACTGTACAGTACTTTGGATCCAGTGGTAAGAAAAACGACAGTCCTGGCTGGCGTGGCTCAGTGGGCTGAGCACGGACCTGCGAACTGAAAGGTCACCAGCTCAACTCCCAGTCAGGGCACAGGCCTGGGTTGCGGGCCAGGCCCCTAGTGGGACAACTGATGCGGGAGACAACCAGTCAGTGTTTCTTTCTCACATGGAGGTTTTCTTTTCCTCTCACACTCCCTCCCTTCTCCTCTCTCTAAAAATAAAAAAGTAAAATAAAAATCTTTAAGAAAAAAGACAGTCCAATAGAAAAAAAAGACAGTCTAGTAGAAAAAAAAAAGTTAAGGCCAAAAACTAGAAGTCATAGAAAAAAAGAAGTTCAAGAAAACTATATTTCACTCGTAACTGGAGAATTACAAACCAGAACAGAGTATCATTTTCCTTTTACTATTTCTTGTGAAAATTTTTTAAAAATAGTAAATGAAGTATAGGATGGGTGAGTGTAGAGAAATGCACCCATCCCTTCTTAGACAGGATATAAATTGCATCACTTTTTCACAGGCAAACTGGCAATTCCTATAGGAACTTTAAATGTTTATACCTCGACCCAGCAATTCCCATGCACAGAATTCACCCGATGGCTCTGCCCCCACTAGTACATGACGGCGGTCCAGGCACAGTGCAGTGTACCCGTCAGTAAAGGTCTGGCTGAATACACTAGCACAAATAAGGCAGATAGGTCACTGTGGATGTAAATCACTCTCTAACACATACAGGTGAGTAACAAAATGACCTACAAACAACCTGAGTACTATTCCACGTATGCCGAAATAGATGTTTGTATATTTAAGTATGTAGGGTTGTACAGAAATTTCGGAAAGGGCGTTGCCCTCTGTGGTAAGACCGTCAAGACGAGTTTTCGAAAGAGCCCTCGGATGTCCGCACCCAGCTCTCACCTTGTTTCTGCCTGGGAGGTTTTCTCTCGGGATTGTAATCCGGGGGGTAGACAAGCTCCTTAAACTCATCCACGAGGGAACCCAGTCTTTTATCCATTTCTTTAACCTTAGGCACTAGAAAAGCAAAACATGGGAAGAGCGGCCTGGTGAGCCACAACCCCTGGCTTCAGGTAAGCACCCAGCAGGTTGGGGGAGGCTGCGGGGAGAGGGGTCCCCAAGGAGACGGCTGACCTGGCTGTGAAAACATTCAACCAAGTTCTTCTGGCATGTACCAAGAACCTTCTAACAACTGCGTTTAATGAGCACGTATTATAGCCAGGCACCCTTCTCAATGCTTTGTTAACCTCCGGAGTAGGTACATCTGTGTCATTTTACAAAGGAGGAAAACAGGTTAACTGACTTGCCTGAGGTCAAACAGCTGGGAAGTGGTCGAGGGGAAACTGGGCTGGATTCTGGGGATTCAAACAAGTCTGTGGCCTCGTGAGGCTTACAGCTGAGCCAGGGGAAGGAGGTGGTCAAAATGCCGATGCACTACAGCTGGGCGATGCCACGGGTGAGGGACTGTGCAGTGCACAGGGGAAGCTGGGGTGGGGCGGGGGTGGGGGTGCGTGGGGGGGGGGGGGGGGGGGGGCGGGGGGTCAGGAAGGACTTTCGGGAAGCTGATTGTTCTTCCTCAGGCAGATACTATCCCAAGCAGGAAAAAGAACAGGGGTGAGAAACAGCAGGTAACGAACAGCTTGACACAGCGTGAGGAGGGCAGGACCAGCAAGGTGGCTGGAAAGGCAAGCGTAGCGAGGTCCCAGGAACCCGGAAAGCCTGCCCAGGGACTAACTCTTCATAACAACAGCGTGGAAACACGGAAGGCCTACGAGCAGGGGAGCAGCACGATCAGATCTGCATTTCTGAAAGGTGCCCCCCCCGACAGCCGTGTGGAGTATGAATGGAAGGCAGGTAAGGCAGAAGGCTGAAGTGCTGTGTGTGAAACCGGAGGGAGGAGGGGCGGGTTGGACCATAAACATGTAAAGTGATAGAGCGGACAGGACCTACTAATGGAATGAGGTGTGGAGGCAGCGGGGGGGCAGTGGCTGGGGTCCAGGAACATTCAAGACCAACCAGCGCCTAGCTCACAGTTTCTAGGACTAACTGAGCGAGCACACAGGACCGTGCCTGGCACACAACAAGCGCTCAAAAAATGGTGTCGGTTTTGTTTTTTAAACTTTTACCACCATGCAGCCACGGGCGGCCTCGCTCAGAGGCAGGCCTCAGAAGCCCGGCACTTTCTCCTCCTCCTCCTCTCGCTGCAGGACTGGCCGAGTCTGTTCCCCGGCAGGCTACGCTAGTCTAGAAAACCGCTCCGACAGACGGGGGCTGGACAACGAGGTTAAGTCTCGAGAGGGTGCTAGGAAATGCACCCACAGGACTGGCCAGGGTGCGACCAGTAAGAACGGCTCCCACGACAGGAACTTCTCAGCCTTCTTACGTGTCACATCCACGGCCTGCTCGGGCTCCATCAGATCCAAAGCCAAGGCCTCCAGGTTCCTGAAGTACTGCTGCAGCACCGGGTTCTCAAAGCTGTCGCTCCTGTTAAAACAATAATGATGGTGAATGTTAAGTAAATTTTAAAATAAAAACATAAACACTTTAAAAATAATAAAGTTAAATAAACCCAACTCAGCCCACGCTCCAGGTCAGCTGAGAAAAATGCCCCAAATAAAAGGAGCTGAGAATCTTGTCTTTTGCATCAACCTCTCTTTCTCCAATTTCTCAATTTATTGTCTGATGCTAGCGATCCAAAAGCTAATTTAAAAGCAAGCAAGAGCTGCCCTCCTGTCTGTCACTGGAAGCTCGGGGCAGAGACAGGCACGGGGGAGGCAGGGCTATGTACGGACAGAGAAAAGACAAAGGAGAGGTGATGAAAGATGAGGAGGCAATGGACCTAAGGACTCTTTCTTCCCAGATTCAGCCGCAGTGTGCGTGTAAAAAGAGACAGACTCTACAGTCGGAAAGACCTAGCTCTTTCCATCCGGATGAGTCTGCACAAGCTGCCTCACTCTACTAAGCCTCAGTTTCTCCATCTGTAAAACGGGCATGAGACCTACCTTTCAGGGTTCTTATGAAGAATAAGCGAGATGATGTTAGAACTGCATCTAGAACAGTGCCTGGCACAGGACGGAATCTTACTAATGCTTCCACTTCCCAATAAAGGACCATGTTTGGAGGGGAAGGTGTTTGCCCAGAGGTCGGCAGAGACAGGGAAGCAGTCTAAACACAAAGGAGGAATGTGGAAAAAAAAGTATGTTTGGTGTCTGTCCCACTATGCGGGTTCTGAGAGGCGGTCTGTGTGTGTGTGACAGGGAATGACTTGAAGTATATGACCATCCTGTTAATCCTGGGACAATTTACACTGGATGTACTTACTTTTCCTCACTGTGTGACTAAACGAAGGAAAAGGCCAACTAAGAATCCTCTCCTCACTGCTGCTTTCTTGAACTTGCTCGACTCACCTGGCTTTCTCAGCGCAACCCAACAGGTCGCCCAGCTGTAGGCACTTAGCACAACTCCAGTGTGCAGTGCAGGCGGGGGCAAAAGTGGGCTTCCAGTTGTTTGTATGGAAAACAATACAATAGTAACCTCTGTGTGTGCACAGTACTCACAACTATAAATCCACTTTTGCCCCATCCTACACAATAAGAACTTCCAGTCTCTAATTGCTTTTAAAAAATAATAATCTATGAGTTAAAGGAAAAGAGTAAAATCTCATTCTCTTGGTCTGTGCGTAACTCAAATTTCCAACAAGAGTTCCGACTCGGGGGGCAGGTCCAGAAGGAAGCCCGGGACTGACCGCCTGCTCACCTGTACTTGAAGCGGAGCTTCTGAACAATGGCCTTCATCTTGTCTACCTGCTCTGGGTTTGCCACGACCTTTTCAGTGAAGGGCACCTTCCGCTTATCATCGGCGTAGGGCAAGAAAATAAGATGGAAGCCTGAAGGAGGGAGATAAGATTTCTGAGATCTGACTTAACAGAAGGTCTCAGTGACTGAGTTGTCCTTTGTCCCTCAGCTCCAGATTCACCCTTCTATGTCCCATGATGCTGCATCCGCCAGAGACTCCGCCCACGGGGTGACCCCAGGGCAGGGGCGCTCCTCTCCATACACTCCGTGTTCCTGTCACTGCGGCTCCAGCCCCGGCTCTTTACCCGGCGGCGGCAGCTGCTTCCACCTCCAGCTTTTCTGATACACCAGGGCCTGCGGGATGCTGCCCACTCCCCCTGGAAGACCAAGTCCCACCTTCCTCACACACCGGAGGCCCGGAGGCCCTCCTCGGCGCCCCCTCTTATCCCCCACCCTCCACCACACGCTGAAAAGGGAGACGGGAGGACACTCAGGGTGAACTCGTTCCGGTCACGGACTGGTTCTGAAGACAGAAAAATCTGGAGACTGGAGCCAGCGGCTGCCGCCGCCCCTGGAGGGCCCTTGCAGGCAATGCTGACAGCATGAAGCAAGGGCAAGGAGCAAGGCCCCTCGCTCTCCTCCGCCCTGCCGTCTCCCCGGCCCCTGCTCTTTGCAGAGCCCGCTCACACAGGAGACCCTGGGTCTGGAGAGTCTCGGCCCCAGAGCACTGAAGGGTGAACTTGGAGCTGAGCGGTAACAGCGTAAAAACTGATAAACAAAGCTATTCCTGAGCGTTGTGATGACCAGGCTCAGAAATAGTACGTTCGTTCAAAGAGTTACTTTATAAAGTCAGTATTTACTAGCATGGTTAAAGAAAAAGGAAGGCCATCATCCATAGGCTACTCTGTGCTGGGCACCTGTATGTTTATTAGTGTATTTCAAATGTGAAACAACCCTGAGAGAAAGGTGTTCCAGGATTCTCATCTTTGCAGATAAGGAGTATGAATAGAAAGGTTAAATTATGTGCCCAAACTGGCCAGCCAGCGAGTGGCAGAGATGGCCCTAAAACAAAAGAAAGCTTCCAGACACACAGCATAAGGTGAAGTCTAACTTCAAAACCCATGTCTTTCCGCCACAGCTCACGGCCTTGGTGGATGCAGGAGCCACACTGAACACTAAGCATGACAAGGGTGCCAAACAACGGCTTTTGGTCAAGACAGGCACTGGCAGTGAGACCCCGTGAACTTGTGTCGGTGACCTGCACACAGTCCGCTGAGCAGTCAGCCCTCAACCCTCAAGCGGCCTCGTGCGGCTGTGTGTGCGGCGCGCCGTGCGTCAGCCTCGCCCCTGAAACCTTCACAACACGCTCCCCGGGCCCCACTCCTGCAGACTCTGCTACAGCGGGTCTGAGCGGGAATCTCCCACGAGCGATTCCAACGCCTCAGCAAGCTTCAGGAGCACTGGAAATGCCTCGTTCACATACCTGGGGGAGCCACCTGAATCTTCTGGTCATCCAGCTCCTCTTCCTGGGGCACCAAGGCCACAAAGTAAGGGGGGGTGTTGTGGCGGGGGGTGTATCTGCACACTGCCATGACCTCCTTCTCCAGACACTTGGTGAGGAGAGCACTGAACAGGGTTGAGCTCCCTGGAAGACAAACATCCGAGGGGTCTACATCCTCAAGTGTCTCTTCCTTTCTTCCCTCTTAGCCCTCGCTATAAGCCTACAGTTTCTCTTCCATTGTTTAAAACGGGCCTATGATACTTCAGCAGATTTAGGGGTGGTGACCCACAGCTGAGGGGAAAGTGGGGGCAGCGGAAATGTGGAAAGGAATGAGAGACCGGATGTCTCAGATACTCAATTTAGGGGCGCGAATTATTAATGGCAGTTCACTCTTGCTATCTTTAGGCCGATAACATAAGCCTCGGTTGCTGGTGAAAACCAATCGGGTCAGATCAGGGAGGTTCAGTAGCACTCCAGCACCACGCAGGTCTGAACAGCAAAAGCACTCAGTGGCTGAGTGTAGATCATCTTTAACCGCCAGCACGAGGGAAGAAGTTTTTTGTTTTGTTTTCAAGCTATCTGATGTCTCAAATAAAGAATTCCATATTAGTTTTTTTTTAAGGTATTTTCCCCCCAACCTCAATTTTCCTTTATTTATTTATTTTTAAAGATTTTACTTTTTTTTATTATTTTTAGAGAGGGAAGGGAGGGAGAAAGAGAGAGAAACATCAATGTGCGGTTGCTGGGGGCCGTGGCCTGCAACCCAGGCATGTACCCTGCCTGGGAATCGAACCTGTGATGCTTTGGTTTGCAGCCCGAGCTCAATCCACTGAGCCATGCCAGCCAGGGCAGAAGTTTTTTAATACTAATTTCCATATCCCCTCCTGGACACTCACAATGCACACCAGTGTATTATAAGTCCTAAAGAAATCTCTTTCACTTAGTTCAGCCCCGCCCTCCCAGACTTTATTCGAGCATGAAACACTTTCAAAATACCCCGGGAACACACCCGATCTCGTTTCCAAGCAGCACCGGTTCAGGAAACGCTGCTCAGCAAGTCGCCTTCTGAGCGCCTCACGCGTCCCCCTCGGTCCGCGCCACTCACCGCTCACCAGGGACTCCTCGGGGCACACGAACAGGGCCTCTCGGTCCGCGCCACTCACCGCTCACCAGGGACTCCTCGGGGCACACGAACAGGGCCTCTCGGTCCGCGCCACTCACCGCTCACCAGGGACTCCTCGGGGTACACGAACAGGGCGGGCCGCACGTAATGGTGCTTCTTCAGCATCACCAGGGGCTTGAAACCGATGAGAACCAAACCTGGCTCATCGAACCGCTTCAGCTGTTCCGTCTCCTCCTTCTCTAGCACGATCTGACGACTCCTGTAGATCTAAAGGCGGGGGACAACGAGGGGCCACCTAGACAGATGGCTGGAGATGCGCAATGGCTGCCACGCGACAGACACAGCGA
This sequence comes from Phyllostomus hastatus, assembly GCF_019186645.2. Classification (NCBI taxonomy): domain Eukaryota; kingdom Metazoa; phylum Chordata; class Mammalia; order Chiroptera; family Phyllostomidae; genus Phyllostomus; species Phyllostomus hastatus. The sequence goes on from NW_025333715.1 coordinate 4,605,233, forward strand.
GTCACAGCCTGCTTGCCTCTAAGGAGCAGGAGCCTGGCTAGCCAGGGCCATCGCCCCCTGCCACCAGGAATGAACGTTTACTGAGTGCCCGGCGGGCCCTTCACACCTGTCATCCGGTGTATCTTCTGCAACAGCGGTTGGTGGTGGATGTTAAAAACTGTTTTAAGGTAAGTGAACCGAGGCTCAGTGGTCGGTAACTTGTACCGGGTGACACAACTGATTTGGACTTTAAACCCACATCTGTCTGGTACCAAAGACCATGCTCTTCAAGCATTTGTGCCTCCCCTCATGTATGTGTATGGAGCGCTCATCCCTGACGCACAAAGAGTGCTCAAACCACACCGATTTAACAAGGAAGAAAAGAAAGAAAACCCCACCCCTACTCATTGCGAGGACCTGGGTCAGGGAGTGGGCTGGGTCTCGATTAGTGCGGGAGGCAGGCGCACATGCACCAAAAGAACTATGTCCGACCTTCAGTGTCTGCCTTTTGATCCTAGCTATGCGGTTAGTGACAGAGTCAAACTGGGGTTTTATAAGAAACAGGACCCTCAGTGTGTTTTTTTTTAGGGACATTGAATCAAGAAAGAAACTCAACGCCCTGGCTGATGTGGCTCAGTGGGTTGAGCACCAGCCTGCAAACTGAAAGGTCGCCAGTTTAATTACTGGTCAGGGCACATGCCCGGGCTGCGGGCCAGGTCTCTAGCTGGGGGCGTGCAAGGAGCACCCGATCAATATACACACTGATGTTTCTGTCCTGCTTTCTCCCTCCCTTCCCCTCTCTCTAAAAGTAAATGAATAAAATCTTTAAAAAAGAAAAAGAAAAAAAGAAAGAAACTCAGTGACTAGAAAAGCTTCCTACTGTAAACGAATATGGAAAAATAATTACTTCCAAAATGGAAAAGGAAGTTTCTTCCTTTCCTCTCTTTCAGAAAGCAGGGCGGAGCACTGCGGCTTGAAATCTGTACTCCACCAAACATCTCACACGCTTCGATCGTCTCCCGCACTTCGCATAATCAAAAAGGAAGAATGATTCATTTGATTTTAATTTCAGATATCAAACCCTTCCACAGACTGAACAAAGGTGAAAGGACGGGGATAGATAATAATGTTCTACATTCAGAGTTGATGTTTCAGATTAAGAAAGGCATATGTGTATTATTTCAAAGCACAGGAAAAATCTAGTTAGTTTGGCCAAACAAAAAATTCCCTCCTTTTTTTTTTTAGATTTTATTTATTTATTTTTAGAGAGGGAAGGGAGGGAGAGAGAGAGAGAGAGAAACATCAATGTGCGGTTGCTGGGGGCCGTGGCCTGCAACCCAGGCATGTGCCCTGACTGGGAATCGAACCTGCGACACTTTGGTTTGCAGCCCGAGCTCAATCCACTGAGCTATGCCAGCCAGGGCAAAATTCCCTCCTTTAAAAAAAAAATTGCACTTGACACCTAACACACTTCCCCTGGCTCCTCGTCTCCCCAGTTGACTGAGCACGTTCTGCTGTTGCACTGAGCGAGGACTGACACTGGAAGACACAGGGCAGCCTGGGCCAAGTGGTCAGGGGCTGGAGTTCCACTGACCTCTCTTTCAAACACTGGCTCTATCTACCTTTCCAGCCCTCAAGGTACCCCTGATCTAGACGCCGTAGTTCCAAAGCTTTAACAGCTTGGCTAGAAACATGAGCACATGAAAGCTACCTGGTTAGGCTGATAAATGTCTCCCCTCCCTGCTAACCCTTCAATGGGACAAAATTCAGTAGGCAGGCAGGCTTACCCGAGACCTCTTGGTGTCGCTTGGCAGAAGCAAACCGCCTGTATTTACATTAAATGTCCGTGTCTTGGTTTTCACTGGTTCGTTGGTTTCCCGATAAAGCCTGATTGGAGCAGGCCTGACGGCCTTCTGGACTGTATTATAAATGCCGACAGAGAGCGCTGTATCTTTGTTGAGCTTAAATTTCAACCTGGAGGAGAGAAAGACAAGCATAGACTGAGAGATTATACTTCCCTACCTAAAGTTCCTTCATGGCACCCAAGCCTTAGTTTGCTTCAATCTCTCTTATAACCCCAAGCAAGCTTTTAGAGTACACATTTAATTAATTTTAATAGTATAATGGAGCCCTGGCTGGCATAGCTCAATGGATTGAGTGCGGGCTGCGAACCAAAGTGTCACAGGTTCAATTCCCAGTCAGGGCACATGCCTGGGTTGCAGGCCACGGCCCCCAGCAACTGCACATTGATGTTTCTCTCTCTCTCTCTCTCTCTTTCTCCCTCCCTTCCCTCTCTAAAAACAAATAAAATCTTTAAAAAAAATTTTAAAAATAGTATAATGGAGTTTGCTGTAATACTATCTCAGGGTCTACTCCATAAAAATTAGCTCCGGAATATATTGACTATGTAAGATAATAATAAGGAAAATACTATAATAAAAATAATGATTTTTTTACATTGAACCCAACACTATTCCAATCCCTCTACAACTATTCACTCACTGCATCATCACAGTAACCACTTATGTAAGTGCTATATTGATTATCTGCTCTTTCTGCCTGTCTAGTATCCCTTCTCCCTTCTTTTAACAACAAAACCCCAATGTTTCTGTGGGAATCACCCGGCCACCACTGCAGTTTCGGGGGCGCGCTAATCAAAGTGCTATGCTCTTCCCTGGCCCAGAGGTGGGCATATCTGATCCAGGCTCAAGCCACACTGGACACATTCTCTTTGGAGTCTGGGTCACGGTCAGAGGGACGCTTTCTGACAGTGGCACCCTGAAGGCACTGTCATTACTTCTTGCTGTCTAGATCCTTGGAGCCGCTCTGGTTCCTAGACTATCTACCCTGTTTGGAAGTTTGCTTGATTATACTGAAATTGGTTAAGAGTCAGTTTCTATTGCTCGCCAACCATAAACCTTATTATTGTCCTTATCACAGATGAAAACATTGAGGCTCAGAGATGTTATATAACTTATTTAGCAGCAGACAACATAAAAACTGGTGTTCAAACTCTGGTATGTCTGATTCAAAACTCAGGTACTTATCTGTTGTGACATACTGCTCCAGAATATTCATACCAACATCTTAAGAAACAACAGGACCTCTAGAAAATGTAGTGTTGTTTTTCTACAGATTTCATTTACTTATTTTCAGATAGAGGGGAAGGGAGAAAGGGAGGGAGAGCAATACTGATGTGCGAGGGAAACATCAGCTGGTTGCCTCTCACATGCCCCCGACTGGGGACCTGGCCCACAACCCGGGCATGTGCCCTGACTGGGAATTGAACCGGCCACCTTTTGATTTGCAGGCCGGCATTCAGTCCACTGAGCCACAGCAGCCACAGCGAAAATGTGTTCTATAGTAATCACAATGTGCAAAATATTTACAAAACGATATTGTAAAAAAAAAGGCGCAACACAAAAATAACCCATGTTATGCCTTTTTTTCCAAGCACATACATGTGGAACATTTTCTAGGATAGACCATATGCTGGGGCAGAAAACAAGACTAAATGTATGCAAAAAGACTGAGATCATACAAAGGATCTTCTTTAACCACAATAGAAAGAATTCTGGGAAAACCTCAAATGTTAGGAAATTAAACAATATACTTCTAAATAACCCAAGAGGTCAAGAAAGAAATCACAAGGAAAATTTAAATTGTTTTGAAAGTGAGAATACAACATATCAAAAGGTATAGGATGAAGCTAAAATCAAGTGTTTAGAGGGAAATGTATGGCTTTAAACACCTTTACCGAAAAGAAGAAAAGTGTCAAATTAATAACCCTGTCTTTACTGTTGCGGAATGTTTAGGAACAAGTACTGACTTTAAAGTGAGCGTTGTAAACACGTGACAACTAGTTCAAAGGTATATCGGTTCGCACGGCGGAAAGAACACTGTTTGAAGACCGAGTCCTACCTAGAAACGTTGGCTTCTGGAACAAGCACCTAATATATCCCCAGATCAATCTGATATTGCACAGTGTGGCCCCCCGGTGAGTACTAGTAACAGGTGGCATTACTAACACCACCAACCGTTTGCTGGCTTCCTATTTGAAACTGTTCTGGTGACTCAAACTCAGTTGTCTAACAGCTGCTGAAGGAGGGCTGAGAATAAATGTAACCAATTAAAAACTACACAATCTTCAAAAGCAATTTAAAAAAATTGCTGTATCCTGGAGAAAAGCACTGGCCAATGTGGTCCACTATGACTTCAGGCTTCAAGTGACCTTGGTTCTATTTTTAGCCCAAAATAGCAAATCCAGTACTCCTCCCACCCGGTCTTAAATGTTCGTATTTATAAACTAAAGTAACTTTTGACCTTGAAAATGACATAAGTCTAAGTCAACCTACAGTTACAGGACAGCATCCCAGTTTATAACACCATGGTGTAAGTCATAACCCACCAGGGAAGACGTGGAAGCCACAGTGCAGAACGAGTTGCTTCCTATGTTTAACTTCCTTTGAAGTGTCTTCAATGTTATTAATGGGTAGGTTTCAACCCACTTGAAAGGGCTGTCATTACGGATTAAATAAGTTACTTGATGTGTTCACAAAGAACTTAGAGTAGTGCCTGGCACACAATAACCACGCACTAAGGTAAATTTATTATTCGATTATAGCAAGAACAAGTGCAATAATTTTCTAAGGCACTATTAGTTCTCAAACAGCTCCAATGTGTCATTACTCACATTAAGTAGCCTACAATGACGCTTCCACAGAATAGCAAGAATCGCTCCCATTCATAAATAGTCACTGCGTGCCAAGCACCGTGCCGACGTTATCCCCTTTAAGCACCACCGCGGTCCTGTGAGGAGCTATCGGTTTTGCTCCCATTTTACTGAGGCTCAGAGAAGTTACATGCCGTACCTCAGGCCACACAGCAGAGGGGCCAGGACTAGAATCCAAGCCATCTGCCTCAAATTTAGGCTCCCTGCCACCCAGACCGAAAGGTGTAGATTTCCACACTGTCACAGGAACAACATGTCACCATTTCAGGAAGGGAGAAGCGGTAACAGGGTGCTTGTCTGAGGAAAGAGTAAGAGTTCCAAAGGGAAAAGGAAGGCAATGACAACACGACAACCGCGGTGGTAAGCTGGGCCGTGGCTTCCTTACGACAGTGTCACGGGTCTTCTGGTAGAGTACCAGTCATCTCTTGCAAAGTGCCCCAAACCCACCGATCGTCACATTCCCCTATGTTGGGGAAATAGTCTCAAGTGCAAACCTGATGCTCTTTAGGAAGAAACGCTGAGGGGCCCCTAGGACCCAAAGCCAAAGCCTCCAACAGATAAATCTAACAATCTGGTTCCTATTGGACTCGGGCTTGTAAGAAATCAGAATAACGCCATTTCGGCAACAATGATAGTAACTAGCACTTATGGAGTTTTAGCTCTATACCAGCAACTACTGTCATCCCCAATTTATAGAGAAGCAAGCAGACAATGAACTAGTGAGTGCGACTGAGGATACTGTTAGGCCACGACTGCTTGCCCCCAGAAAGTGGGGGGCTGTGTTACTCTGAAGAAATATACCAGCTCTTTCCGGGGGAGAGAAGCACATTACGGGCGCTGTCCTGAAATCCAGCAAGTCTTTTAGAGGAGCCCAGCGAAGCAGAGACACACACAGCCCAGAGTCAGGCAGCCAGGGCGTCAGAGCCACGCACTGGTGAGTTCTTTTCCTGTGCTTCCTTTTTGTTGTGGTGGTGGTGATTTCTTTTCTGATGTATTGATTTTAGAGAGAGAGAAACATCAACCTGTTGTTCCACCCATTTATGCATTGATTGGTTGATTCTTGTATGTGCCCTGACTAGGAACTGAACCTGTAAGCTTTGCCTGTCAGGACAACGCTCCAACCAGCTACCGGCCAGGGTCATGCACTGTTTACGATCAGTTAGGAGACTCGTGGGCGTTGCTGGCCCAGGCTCAGTGCCCACCTGACAAGCGCACGCTTCTTGGTCTCCTTGGCGCGGACCCGCCTCAGCAGGTCCTCCAGCTTGCTCGATTCCTGGAAGTGGACCTGCAGGTCCTCGTCCTCCGCCACACTGACGATGTCTCTGTAGAACAAGGACGTGTCAAAGCCCCCGTGTTTCCTCAGGTGCATCAAGTCAAGGAAGATACCTGGGACGAGGACAGAGAGAAGTGAGGGGAAACAATTTGCAGCAACGATTTTTCTTTTCCGTTAGGCTCAAACATGCTTCTTAAAGCTCCCCAAAGAACTACACTAATTATTAACATGTCAGGAATTAGAGAAGATGGCTAGGGGAATCAGCTACTACAATGACTTCAGATGATGTATTCCAATAACCACCATTCACAGTAGCATTAAAATCAAGAAAATCTTGCTCTGGGAGAGCCCTTCAGGCGATTGACGGCCTGGCCATTTTCACTGGGAATGTCCCACAGGTGACTCCTCTGGCTTCCCTTTTATTTCCATTTTACTCTGAATGGTGAAAAGCAAATGTTTGACATCAACTATAAAGAAACAATGGCATTAAGTACCAATTTAAAAGAACTGGGAAGCCCTGGCTGGCGTAGCTCAGTGGCTTGAGCATGGGCTGCAAACCAAAGCATTGAAGGTTCGATTCCCTGTCAGGGCACATGCCTGGGTTGCAGGCCACGGCCCCCAGCAACCGCACATCGATGTTTCTCTCTCTCTCTCTCTCTCTCTCCCTCCCTTCCCTCTCTAAAAATAAATAAATAAAATATTAAAAAAAAATAAATAAAAGAACTGGAAAAATGCCCACCTGTGTCACGGAGATCCCCAGCTTTGGTCCTGGCCCGACTGGCTTTGGCACTGTCGTCGCCGTGGGGGTCATCTTCGTTGGTGAAGAGCATGATCCTCTTATGGCTCATCTTGACCTGGACATCGCTGAAGAGGTTGGCACAGACCCACAGCACTTCACTTAGTGAGTAGGCACACCCACCGCCGATCCGGTCTTGGAAATGTTTCTGCCCCTGCCGCCCCTTGAACTGCGCGAGCTCCAACACTCGTTTAGCACCTGCTCAGAGACAGGGAGTCAGATGGGCAGAGAAGGCAGGGCAGCGTCAGCGGACAGGTGCCTTTACCAGGGCAACAGGAGAGCCTGAGGTCCCGTCCTCACCCCAGGGCTGGTCAAGCCCTACAGCCCAAGTCCACACCCCGGTGAGAAGCCCCTGGTGCAGGAAGCACACTCTCAGTCAGGGTGTCACCTGCCCCTGTCTCCTCATCTCTGTTCAGAGCCACAACCTTCTCGTTTAGGGGAAAAGATCGTCTTAGCCCTGACCAGCATGGCTCAGTTGGGCATCATCCTGCAAAGTGAAAGGTTTGATTCCCGGGCAGGGCACCTGCCTGCATTGCAGGCCAGGTCCCCAGTTTGGGGTGTGCGAGAGGCGACTGGTCAACGTTTCTCTCACGCATTCACGTTTCCCTCCCCCACTTTCTCTCTCCCTACCCCCTCTCTAAAAATGGATAAATAAAATCTTCAAAAAAAAAAAAAGTTAATCTTAGAATGCTACGGACCTGGATTATCCAACTCCTGTAAGACATAAATATTTTTGAAATTCACTGAGTTTTTGTCCTTCTCAGTACCATAGAACACCACTGCCAAGAGATCTCGATCACTGCTTATGATTTTATTGGTGTACACACTCTGGATACACTGGAGAAATAAGAACAAGAATTCAATTAATGTTTAACTACTTACCACTAAACAAACTCTAAGTGCCTGGCACATAATAGGTGTTTGATATATGCTTGCTGAATGTGTACATGGCATTAGAATAAGCTATGACCTCCACCTTCAGGAAATTCATAAATCAGTGAGAGTGATGGGCATATATAGTGCACTGAATTAAGAAACTGTAAACTAGCCCTGGCTGGCGTAGCTCAGTGGATTGAGCGCGGGCTGCGAACCAAAGTGTCGCAGGTTCGATTCCCAGTCAGGGTACATGCCTGGGTTGCAGGCCATGACCCCCAGCAACCACACATTGATGTTTCTCTCTCTATCTCCCTCCCTTCCCTCTCTCAAAATAAATAAAATCTTTAAAAAAAAAAAAAAGAAACTGTAAACTTAATTGAAAACATAATGAAGGAGAACTTTCCCAATCTGCTGAAGGAAATAGACTTCCAGGAAGTCCAGGAAGCTCAGAGAGTCCCAAAGAAGTTGGTTCTCAAGGAAGCACACACCAAGGCACATCATAATTACATTACCCAAGATGAAAGATAAGGAGAGAATCTTAAAAGCAGCAAGAGAAAAGGAGACAGTTACCTACAAAGGAGTTCCCATAAAACTATCAGCTGATTTCTCAAAAAAAAAAAAACAAACACAAAAAACAACAACAACAAAAAAACCTTACAGACAAGAAGTATTCTAAGTCATTAAAGGCAAGGACCTACACCCAAGATTACTCTATCCAGCAAAACTTTCATTTAGAATGGAAGGGCAGATAAAGTGCTTTCCCAGATAAGGTCAAGTTAAAGGAATTCACCACCAGCAAGCTCTTATTATATGAATTAAATGTTAAAGAGACTTATCTAAGAAAAAGAAGATCAAAAATATGAACAGTAGAATGACAACAAACTCCTAACTATCAACAATTGAACCTAAAACAAAAACAAACTACTAGAAGGGGAACAGAACCACAGAAATGGAGATCACATGGAGGGTTATCAGCAGGGAGGGGAGGGGTGAGAATGGGGGAAAAGGTACAGGAATAAGAAACATAAATGATAGGTACAAAATAGAGAGAGGGAGGTTTAGCATAGTATAGGAAATGGAGGGGCCAAAGAACTCGTATGTACAAGCCACAGACACGAGCTAAGGGGCGGGGGACGCCGGGGGTGGGGAATGTCGGAGGGAGGAGAGTGCGGGCGGAGGGGGATAAAGTGGAGAAAAAAATGGGACAATTGTGATAGCATAATCAACAAAATATACTTAAAAAATAGACAATGCAGTGGTAGGTAATAAATATACAATGTTATGCAATGACTACCTTTATCTAGTTCCAAAATATTTCCCCCACCCCAAAAGCACCCCATACCCATTAAGCTATTGCTCCCCATACGTCCCTCTCCCCTGCCCCTAGGAACCACCGACCTATGGATTATCAATTCTCTATTTCATGTAAATGTAATCACGTGTGACGACTCGTCTGGCTTCCTTCACTCAATATATTGTTTTCAAGGTTCATTCACTGTGTGGCATATATCAGCACTTCATTGCTTTTTCTGTCCGAGTAACATTCCAACTGCAGGTATAAAAATTCTGTTGATTCTCGCAGGTTCGATTCCCAGTCAGGGCACATGCCTGGGTTGTAGGCCATGACCCCCAGCAACTGCACATTGATGTTTCTCTCTCTCTCTCTTTCTCCCTCCATTCCCTCTCTAAAAATAAATAAATAAAATCTTAAAAAAAGAAAAGAAAATCTTCCAGATGAGGAACTGACAGTAACATAATGTTTATTTAAAAAAAAAAATTCTGTTGATCCATTCAAAATGTTTGGTAGTAAGACAAGAGGTGGTGTTTACTCAATACTGTGAATGACGAAATACCTTTGAATTGTACACTTTTAAATGGTTAATTTTATTACATGAATTACACCTTAACTTAAAAAACGAAACTATTTAATCCTCACATCAACTTGATGGGCTAGATACTATTCTTCTTTCCATTTAACAGGTAAGAAAACAGAGACCAAGACGTTGAACTACTCTTCTAACATCAGACAGCTGGGTTTTTTTTTTTAAGATTTTATTTATTTTTAGAGAGAGGAGAAGGGCGGAAGAAAGAGAGGGAGAGAAACATCAATATGTGGTTGTCTCTCATGCACCCCATACTGGGGACCTGGCCTGCAACCTAGGCATGTGCCCTGACTGGGAATCGAACCAGCAACCCTCTGCTTCGCAGTCCAGAGCTCAATCCACTGAGCCACGCCAGCCAGGGCATAACATTAGACCGTTTATACGTGGTGGCATCAGGATATGAGTAGCTGATTTTCATTCTGCCAGGTGCATACCCGGGAGGAGTGATGCCGACGGTAACGCTATGCTGAACTCTGAGGAACTGCCAAACCCTTTCTCCGCAGCAGGTGGCCCATTTCACGTTCCCACCAGCAACGTATGAGGTTTCCAACTGTTCCACATCCTTCTTACTTTCCTTTTTTTTTTAAATTATAGCCATCCTAGCAGGTGTGATACCTCATTGTGGTTTGATTTGCTTTTCTCTAATGACTAAAGATGTTGAGAATATCCTGTGCCCAACATTGTTGGCCACTTTGTATATCCTCAGAGACATGGATGTTCAAATCCTGTGCCCATTTTTAAATTGTTTTTTTCTTGTCATTTTGTTGTAATAATCTTTTTCAATCACAGATAACACCCAACTTCCAACTACCACTTCCAAGAGAACTCATTTCCAAACTGTGATGGCTGGAGCTCCCTTTCTTCCACTGCCCTCCCATCCCCCACAGCAGGAGCGGCCCACTGCCACTCCCAGGGCGAATGCTGAGGGTGGGAGCAACACCTTCCCAGGGGCCAGAGTTCAGCCTCAGCATAAAATGCGCCTGTTCTCCAGCACTGCTACTCTTCTTCCGCTGGAAGTTAACACAGCCATCCCAGGAGGCTAACCACCATTTATCACTCACAAACACAATTTTCAGAGTCCATATTTTTTAAAGTGGCATTAATACTTCAGGGTTTTTGTTTGTTTTAAATAAAAAGGTAATCTTACCTGGATGCTCAAGTCAAAAGGAGTCAACTCATCTTCATCCTCTGATTTAATAAACATGGCCTTAGAAGCATCAACCAAAAAAATCAAACTGTCTCTTCCTGAATATGTATATTCTCCTACATGGGGAAAAAAATGGAAGAAAACCCCTGCTTTGCATTCATATTTATGTTTTATGTTTATTATTTTAATAAAATAGAGAAAAGCCCATTAAGCAAAACTATAACCTGATGTGTAAAGTGAACACCCTTAAAACCACCACCCAGCCCTGGATGGCGTAGCTCAGTGGATTGAGTGCGGGCTGCGAACCGAAGTGTCGCGGGTTCGATTCCTAGTCAGGGTATATGCCTGGGTTGCAGGCCATGACCCCCAGCAACCGCTCATTGATGTTTCTCTCTCTCTCTATCTCCCCCCCTCCCTTCCCTCTCTAAAAAATAAACAAATAAAATCTTAAAAAAAAAAAAACCACCACCCACATTCAATCTTGCCAGTCACCCCAGAAGCCCCCTCTGTGCGCCTTCTCCCAATCACAACTCTCACCCTCCTCCCGAGAGTAACCACTATCCTGACTTCACTTCCTTTTTTAAAAATAGTTTTCTCCCCAAGCAAACACTCCTGAACACTTTCTTGTTTTGTTTTTTATCCTCACCGGAGAACATGCTTGATTACAGAGGGGGAGGGAGGGAGAAAAAGGAGAGAAACGTTGATGTGGGAGAGAGACATCTATCGGTTGCCTCTCCCCCTTGCCCCGACTGGGGACCCAACCGCAACCTATGCAGGTGCCGTGACCAGAAATGGAACCCATGACCTTTCAGTTAATGGGACAGCGCTCCAACTGAGCCCCACCAGCCAGGGCAATACTAGTTTTGATTCTTTTAAATGTTTTTCAAGTCTTTTAGTCTATAGATAACCTTCTCCATCTTGTCTTTCAAAACAAGTTTATTTGTTGAAGAACTGTGCCATATGCAGTTTCCCATCTTCTGGATTTCACTACAGGCATCCTTTTGGTGTTGATGAACAGAGTCCTTTGTCTTTCCTACTAAGGACCCAGAAAGGATTCATCAGATTCAGGTTTTCTTTTCCTGATGTATTTTTCATATTCAGTTGTCTTCCTTTTTTTAATGATTTTTTAAAAGATTTTGTTTCTTTACTTTTAGAGAGAGGGGAAGGAAGAGACAAAGAGAGGTAGAGAAACATTGATTGGGACCTGGCCCACAATCCAGGCATGTGCCCTGACTGGGATTTGAACCAGTGACCTTTTGGTTCACAGGCCAAGGCTCAATCCACTAAGCCACACCAGCCAGGGCTGGTTGTCTCCCTTTTTGATACTGCTGCTTAATAAAACAAATTTAATTATCTACCTTTTATTAAAAACAATATAATTGTATGTGTTAAAAGCCTTAAAGAAAATTCTACCTTGACCCAGGAAATCTTGTGGCTTAAAAATCTTAAGAAAGTAAGATCTGGAAAAATCCTTATACAAAATTTTTCACAATGTTATTTATTAAAGTAAGAAATGGACGCCCAGCCCTGGCTGGCATAGCTCAGTGGATTGAGCGCGGGCTGTGAACCAGGCATCGCAGGTTCAATTCCCAGTCAGGGCACATGCCTAGGTTGCAGGCCATGGCCCCCAGCAACCACACATTGATGTTTCTCTCTCTCTCTCTCTCTCCTGTCTCCCCCTTCCCTCTCTAAAAATAAGTAAAATTAATTAAAAAAAAAAAGAAAGAAAGATAGAAATGGACGCCCCTGACCGGTGTGGCTCAGTTGAAAGGCTGCCATTCATACCCAGTGAGGGCACAGGCCTAGACTGCAGGGTCAGTCCCCAGCTGGGGTGCATATGAGGCAACCAATGGAGGTTTTTCTCTCACATCAATGTTTTTCTCCCTTTTTCCCCCCTCCTTCCCTCCTCTGTAAAAATAAATAAATATAATCTAAAAAATAATAATAAAATAAAGTAAGAAATTGAAAATAACGTAGAAATGGCTCTGGCTGAGTAGCTCAGTTGGTTAGAGCATTGTCCTAATATGCCAAGGTTGTGGGTTCGATTCCCATCAGGGTACATACAAGAATCAATCTGCATAAATAAGTGGAACAACAAATCAATGTTTCTCTCTAAGATCAATTAAAAATTAAAAATATCCAAAAGGAAGCAGAATGAATAAATTATAATAAATTTAAAATGAGCTATAAAGATTATATTTATGTACTTACATGGGAAAAAATATATCTATGATAAATAAGGAAAAAAGAAGCCCTGACTGGCATAGCTCAGTGGACTGAGCGCAGACTGCTAACCAAAGTGTTGTAGGTTCGATTCCCAGTCAGGGCACATGCCTGGGTTGCAGGCCATGACCCCCAGCAACCGCACATTGATGTTTCTCTCTCTCTCTCTCTTTCTCCCTCCCCTCTCTAAAAAAATAAATGAATAAAATCTTAAAAAAAAAAAAGGAAAAAAGGCAGAACATAAAATTATGTATGTGTTTAAAATTCCTTTTGTTAGAAGACTGGTATAAATTAAAATTTTAAGTGTATATATACTACAATTATCACTACATAAAGAAATCAGATACAAAGAAAAACAGACATACGTAGTTAGGAAATATGCAGAATGAAATTGTGTTAGGGTGGCAGATTATATAGCTTACAGTGAGCTTCCTCTATTCTCAATATTTCCTATGTTTCTCCATTTTAATAAAAACACTTTCAAGTTTTCTACCCAGGACTTAAACTAACCAGTATGTAGCGTACCTCTAGCCCTTATTTCTCTTTCTTTGTCCTATGTGTTACTGTGTTGGCTGAACATATACTCCGCACATGGAGGTTATGGTGAGGGAATGACACTTGTAACTGTTGCTAATGTCTACTCTTCGGTGGCTGAGATTATTGTTAGGTGATTTTTACACTGAGGTCCTGAAATGAGTGTAACTATTCTGAGTGAGGAAGAGGCTTACCTGTGCCATCTAAGGTGACAAAAGATACCACTGCTCAGGGTCATTTATTGGAACTCCACAGGTAGCAATCTACTAGTGTCCAGCAAAAGTTTAAGACTAGAAACGTCCCACAGGCTAGAGTAGGACATGAATAAAAAAGCCTACGGTAACTCTGTAAAGTTCAGAGGGAAAAAGGTATTTGAGGTATTATCTGGGGAGAGAAGGGCAGGCCCTCAGACAGCCAAGGACAACCCGCAGAGACAGGCAGGGGACGTTTTCCCCACAAACAGTACAGTTAAAGTCACTGACCACCTGCTTCAAGGCCCTCCTCTTGTTCTTCTTCTTCATCGCCCTGGTTTTTGTAATAAGACTCCCACTCTGACATGTTGGTAACTGCTCGCTGGGTGAAAGAGAGTTAAGATCAGTAACAAGCAAAGTTGAATCTAAAAACATCGACTGCTTTGAGGCCTGTCCTAAGGGCTCGTGGTGAGTCATGAGCAAGGGGCATGCTGGATCCTGCCGCCTCGGGAGCCCGCGGTAATTTGAGACCCGGAGGAAGATGACCCTGGGGGTCATTCCAGCAGCCCCACCTTAGCTAGCCCTTAAAGACACTCCAGGACACGTGGTGGGTGGCCCAGGGTGGCCGCTCCAATCGATGTCGAGGTCCGTTCCACCTTCGGCACCATCTGGACTTGACGGATTCCCGCTCCAGATACTCCGTCCTCCAGGGGACCTATGTGTCCTCACCCTGGCCCTCAACTCCCCAGGCGGCCATGCCCAGTGGGGTCTCCAAGGCCGGGTGCGGCCTGTCCCAGGAGGAAGGAAGGGGAGCCACAGGCTGCCTCTACCCTCGGGCTGCACACTCACGACTAGGGGGCCCTGTAGCGAGGTTAGGAGGACGCGCCAGACCGAGCGGCGAAGCAGGGTCAGGCCAGCCTGCACTGGCCAGCAACACACACACAACCCAGGCGGTTTCGGCCTACCTCCCCCGTAGGGAAAAGATCGATTTGGACTGCAAGTGGGGTGCCTCGCACGCGCGGGATCCAGTTGTCTCTCCCACTCAACGCCCTACGTCACCACGCAAAACGCGCACTTTTACAGTCGGCGGACACACCCACTCCCCCAACCTGCTCTCGGTACAGGGCCCCAATATCGACCTCTCCGCAAAAGCCCCGCCCCCTCCCTCGAAACCCCGCCCCTCGCCAGCCGTCGGGATGGTGTGCACATGCGCGAAAGTGCGTCCCCGCCCCCGCCTCTCTTCCGCTCCGACCCCGCTGGCCCTGGCTCTGTCACCTCACAGTAGTCGTTGCCCGAGGCGGGCGTGGGGGCGCGAGCAGCGAAGGGGCGCGAGCAGCGAAGGGCGGCCTCTTCCCCCGCCCCTCAGGCCGGGCCTAGGCTCGGTTCCCCCACGCTCCTTTCGTTCCCCACCCCGGTCGGGTACGGGAAGGTCCAAGCCGCTGCCTGGTGCCAGAGGGACTTTGTGGCCGCCGCCACGGGTCCCGATGGAGCCGCCGAATCTCTATCCCGTGAAGCTCTACGTGTACGACCTGTCCAAGGGCCTGGCCCGGCGGCTCAGCCCCATCATGCTGGGTGAGGGGGCTGGGGGCGGGCAGGAAGGAGGGCCAGGACGGCCGGCGGCGGTGGGGAGGCCTGGGCCCACGCTCGGAGGGCCCAGAGGATGGAGAAAAGCCCGGGTAAAGAAGGGAGGGGTCTGAGATTTCGGCCCCGCTGCCCCACTTGGCCATTTGAATCCTGGGGGGAGGGATGGAGAGGAATCGCGCCCTGCGCCCGCCCTTCTCCCTTCCGAGCACCTTCAGCAGGGAGGTGGGGTAAGCTGGCGCTGGGTCGGGGGTTCCGTACCTCGCTGGGCGAGCCCTCTAGCACCTTCCACGGCGCAGAGGTGAGGATGCCTGCCGCGTGGTGCGCCTCGTGGTGAAAGGGACACTGCGGAGGAAATTCTCGGGTGGCCCTCGGGGAGCCTGCCCTCCCAAGAGGAAGCGCTTTCTGCAGTCGCTAGGGTAGGTGGGAGGAGAAAGCCAGAGCGGCACAGGGACCCAGCCCGGTCCCTACATAGAATTGAAGTCAGGTGTCCTGGAGCCCGAACCCGAGAATTCACCAAGTTCGGCCTGACAGTGTGGTATTGCTTTTGCAGTTCCCGGGGAGGACTGGACTCTGTTGTGTCAGTAAGGATTAGTAAAGTGTGCTCCATTAAACTACTTAGCCGCCAGGATCACACACATCATTATAATCCAGATACCAAATGCCTTGTGTAACGTAGTGATTGTCAGGTTTGTGATTTCAGGTGATAGTTGGGCAGGAAAGCATTCCAGGAGCTGAAAACCTAACAACTTTGGCAACATCCATTTGAGTGACTGGTGTTTCCTGGCTTATGGAGACATTAGAGAATGTTTTGACTCATGTGCCTAAGAGAAGAGGGCAGAGGTCAAGTAAGCAAGGCTGCTTTTGAGGGCATCTCTTCAATATCCTTGAGTTTCTCATGTGCTGGAGTGAGCACATTAGGTTGAACTTAACCTCTTAACCCTGGGCCAGTGAGTGGTCTCTGTATTCAGCTTCACCTCAGAACTACCTAGGGCGCTTGTGAAAAATACAGACACCTTCATCTTCAACATATATTGTGAAGCAGGTATAGAAACAACAAAAGTAAAACAGTTCTTTAAGTGTACAAGTGTGTCTTTAAAGCAAAGGATATGTAAAGGATTACTTGCTTAGGCAAATAATTGCCTGGAAGAATACAAAAGAATGGTTACAGTGATAGCTTATCGAAAATTGAACTTGCCCTTGAGTGCCGTGATTCAGTGGGTTGGGCATCATCCCGCATATCCAAAGGTCAGGGCACATGCCTGGGTTGCAGGCCAGGCCCCCAGCCGGGGGCGTGGGGCATGTGAGATGTTTCTCTCATACATGGATGTTTCTCTCCTCTTTCTCCCTCTCTTCTCCTCTCTCTAAAAATAAATAAATATATTTTTGAAGTGAACTTGAAGCTGAAAGACAGGAGAATTGTATATAGTACATACATGTATTATCTATTCAAAATAAGCAAAGTTTTAAATATATGGATCCTACAGCCTCATTATATAAGTACGTAAATAGACTTTTCTGGAATTGTGGTCCAAAAATCTGTAGTTTTAAAAAGCTCCTCAGAAACGTGTGTGTAGCTGATGCGTTATTGGACAGAAGTTGGGCCTAGACTGTTAAAATTAGTAAGGCAAATCTGAGAGCAAAACTTATGAAGTCACTGTTTGGGGAAGGTGCTGGTTACTGAGATTACATCAGTCATGTTCTAACTAAACTTCTTGGAATGGAGCCATTTGGTTAGTTTTATCACAGTGAGGCATTCAGTGTTTCCTAGATCCAAAACTAAAAGCCTCCCCGCTTGTACTGGGTGTTTGTTGTTGATGGTGTATTACCTAATAGTTATACTGATTTTAGCTGAAAGTCGTACAGATCATTATTTCATGATTCATTCAGCAGATGTTTATCGAGTGCCTACTATGTGCTCACCATGTGTTAAGCTTAACTAAAGATGATGTAATGAACACAGATACTCTGTGTCATCATGGAGCTACTTAGCGTGCAAGACATTAAGAGTAAATAAGCAGCCCTGACCGGCGTGGCTCTGTTGGTTGGGCATCGTCCCACAAAGTGAAAGGTCGCCAGTTCGATCCCTGGTCAGGGCTTGCTTAGGCTGAGGGCTCAGTCCCTTTCCAGGAACCTACAGGAAGCAACCGATCAGTGCTTCTCTCTCACATGATGTTTCTCTCCCTTTCTCCCTCCCTTCCCCTCTCTCTAAACATAAATAAATCTTTAAAGATAAATAAGCAGCCCTGGCTGGTGTGGCTTAGTGGATTGAGTGCCCGCTTGTGAATCAAAGGGTCGCTGATTTGATTCCCAGTCAGGGCACGTGCCTGAGTTGCTGGGCCAGGTCCCCACTGGGGGACACACGAGAGGCAACCACACATTGATGTTTCCCTCCCTTTCCCTCTCCGATAATAAAGAAATAAAGTCTTATAAAAATAAATTAATTAATTAATGATAAATTATGGTAAATACTGAGCTGTACAGGAAGCAAACTGGGTGCTGAGAAAGAATAACAAGACCTACTTTTAAATAAGGGTTGCCAGGAGTAGTGACTTTTAAGTTGAGAATTTAAAGATGAGGAAGAAGTAGCCAAATCTAATTCTCCCTTCTCTCCGCCTTTTTTCCATATTGTTTCTGTGCCTTTTTGCAAAAGCAATAAAGACAGCGTTATCAAAGCTAATAGCCATTACTTTCTAGGGTTGAAAACTTAACAGAAAATGGGCATTGCCTTACTGGCCCATCCCATCCAGACCTCACTAACCCAATTCTGTTAATAGCCGTTCCCATTCCTAAATGTATTTGAATCTTTAAAAAAGCAGTTTCTTTCCTGATTTCTCAATGACCCCTACGAGCATATTAGTAGCTAGCATCTATTGAGAGCTTACCATGTGCCAGACCTTTTCTTTCTCAGAACTTTGCATGTGCTGTAATCCTCATCACAGTTTCGTGAGGGAGGCCCTGTTGTTACCTCTCGTTTTCAGTGGAGGCAGAGCTGGGTGGTGAACAAAGGCAGTCTGACTGCCAGAGCTCGTGTTCTCGGGTGTTCTCTTACAATGGATGCAAAGTAGGCACCTTCTTCGTGCTTATAAAAGCATCTTTGGCCAAGTGTTTCAAGTTTGGATGAGATAAAAATCTGGGCTCAATGTGTATGTGCCATTTATAATCATAGGTTTGTGATCACCCCTCTTAACCTTAAATTTCCCAAACTAAATTGGTGTGGCCTCAGCAGCAGCAGCCTCTTACTCCTACTATCTCGGTTCCTCGTGATAAAACCCCACCTAGCTCTATTGTAGTCACCATTGGGCTAGATAAAGCCCAATCCTCTTCTCCAAAACCACGTAGACTACAGTGTTCTGCCCTGTGTCCTGATGCTTCCCACGAAGGTGTTCCTGTCACGCAGTCCCCTAGGTCACCAGGAAGATGATCCCGGACTATCCTTATTGTTCTAATCTAGCAGACTGCCTGATTGTACCATTTTTTTCATAGTCACCATTCACCCAAGATAATTAGCTATTATAATTGTCATTTGATTCCTCCTCTTAGTACTTTTGGCTGCTCTTTAAATTTCTTGACCTCTTTCTATGCTAAAGTACGTAGAGATAAATGCAGAGGGTTTGGATTTTCTTTAAAATCCAAATTCTTTACTATTGTAGCAAGAGCTACCTTTATATTTGCTGATGGTTTTTTGTACATGCACATATCCTGAGATCATATATATATGTGTGTATATATATATGGCTGAACACAATCTAATGAGTATTTAAGATTTTACTCTACGCTCAGTTCCCGACTTAATTCTATAGTGCGAGTAATAATGAACTGAAAGGCATGAACTCTGTTCTCCAGGAGTTAATTTCACTAAAAATAATGTCCGTATGCATGTAACAGCATAAAAGAGATTATGATTAGATGCCAAAGTGAGTAAGTGGTGAATCAATTATTTTAAGCCTCGAGGGAAGGGAGATCCCTGGGTGGGTGGCCTAGTTGGTTGGAGCGTCATCCCATACACCAAAAGGTTGCAGGTTCGATTCCCAATCGGAGCACATACCTAGGTTGTGGGTTCGATCGTCAGTCAGGGCCTGCAACCAACTATTGTTTCTCAATGCCTTCCTCTCTGTCTCTAAAATCAATAAGTATATCCTCGAGTTGGGATTAAAAAGAAGGAGAAGAAGAGAGAGAAAGACCATAGTGAGCTGGATGTATCAGAAACACTTCAGCAAAAACTCTGAGCTTCTGGAGGACAGAGATTCTGCCTCGTTCCTCTTTGCGTCCCCAACAGCCAGTCGGAGATCGTGCTCAATAAATACACGAATGACTG
Source organism: Phyllostomus hastatus (assembly GCF_019186645.2). Lineage (NCBI taxonomy): Eukaryota > Metazoa > Chordata > Mammalia > Chiroptera > Phyllostomidae > Phyllostomus > Phyllostomus hastatus. The sequence goes on from NW_025333715.1 coordinate 4,624,766, forward strand.
AGACTTGACAATTAAGTAGAATTTATTTGTAGCTGAGGGGTTTTTTTCAATGTTTTAATGCCATCTATTGTGCTTTGTTTTAGATTTTTATTGTTCATTGTGTGAGCTGTTCTATATCCAGCTAATGCATTAATTTAGTGATCATGCAATTTCTTTATGGCAAAATGAAAACTGCTGTGGCTCACAAGGCCCTTTGTGACCCAGCTCCTGCTTTTCTCTCTGCCCTCACCTGTCTGCATGTACTGACACTATCCTTTCTCAAGAAAATTAAGCCCCAGGGAAAATGATCTGAGTGCCTTTCCTCATTCTCCCAGCAGCTGCCGAGGGACAGTGTGGCTTGATTCTCTTGCAGAACCCCAGTGGCAAAGGGCTGCTGTGCACCCTACCGGACTGAGCCCGGCCAGTTCTTTCTCTCCCTCCAGGCTTTTTAAAGGCTGTGCCCCCTGCCGGGGATACTTCCTCTCCTCATCTCTTGGCCTGGCTCATTCAGGTCTAAACTAAAATGTCCCTTCCTCCAGGAAATTTTCCCTCCCCCAATCTTGGTCAGGCATTCCTGTTGAGTGCTGATAACATCTTCTACGCTCCTTCCATAGCATTCATCGTTCTATTTTATAACTTCTTGTTTCCTCATCTGTGTCCACACCTGCCCCAACTGGACTGACTGGAAGCTCCACCGGGGGATGAACTCTCATTCGATGGCACCCCCAGAGTCTAGCAGTGCTTTGCAATCAGTAAACAGAGCTGAGCGGATGGCAGGAAGTCACACACCTGCCTTAGAGCATTGCTCGAGGGCCTGACTAACAAGGACGAGGGCCTGACTAACAAGGACGGACAGGCAACGGAGGAGAGGGGGCCCTCTCAGTGCCGAGGGAAAGGACTCACACGCCAGTTATTTTTATGCTAGGAAAGAATCCTGTACTGACTCCAAGAAATCTTAGTGAATTAGAGTATTAGGTACAACAGTTTGAAATCTACTTTTTTTTTTTTGAGGATTAAAGTACCCTCTCAGTGTTCAACACTGTAATGCATTTTGATTTTGTGATAACCTTTCTCTGCCTAAAGGGCAAGACACCCTGCCAATAGGATTTTTTTGCAATATTCGCACAGTGACCCACTTATGTGATACACGAATCCTTTTACTTTTCCCCGCCTAGATTGAATATTTATCCAGCAGTCCCAGAGAAGAATAAGCTGATTTTTTTTTTTTTTTAGGTTAACATAAACCCTTTCACGTTGCTGGTAATCTGGCAAATAACTGAGCCAACCATCAGATTAGAACATTTTTAGTTAGAAACACCCTGTCACTGGGGGAGGAATCTGTGAGGTGAGCCGGGGCTGCATTCGGTTCGTACCAATGAGCTAATGCTGCCTGCACAGAAGCCCCGGCCCCTGGAGCTCCATCACCGTCATCCACTTTATGCTCATTCATAGACATTTGTTTAGCACCAGCAAGCATGTCTGTCTGCACGAGCTCCATCTGTCTTAATGGGTGAGGAAGTAGATGGAGTCTTTTCTCCTTGGCTTTTATGTACTCATTTTACTCTTACAGTCAGTGGGAGGCCGACTAATGAGGACCTCACTTTTTTGTTATTCGTGATGGACAAAAAGGCTGACGTCCATGTCTTTCATTTGTTTTCATGTGCGTATTTCATAGACCTCACAGTCCGTGCGTTCATTGGATGTGCTAACCAGCTCAAGCTTGGAGCCGGGCAGCTGTCTGACCCACCTGCTCTCCAGCTAGCTGAGGAAATCCTAGTGGGAAAATCATCTGTGTCTGTAATGTGCTAATACCCACCAAGCCTAATTCATTGTCTCAAAATGGCCTTGTGCCCTAATTTAGTATCAAACTGCCACCTCCTACTCACCTGCTCCCACCCCAGTCTAGCCAGAAACATTTAAGGATCAGTCTAGTCCAGTTCTCCATTGCCCATCACCCTGTGCAGGAAACCATGGCCCTCACTTTTTTTTTTTTAACCAAGAAAGTAGAAGAGAGGGAGAGAAACACCTTTTAGTTACCTCTCTCACACCCAACCTGGGAACTGGCCCACAGCCCAAGCATGTGCCCTGACTGGGAATCAAACCGGCAACCTTTCGTTCACAGACCAGCACTGAATCCACTGAGCCACCCCAGCCGGGGCGGCCCTCACTCTTTTCCTCCCGAGGACAGGCTGTCAAGTAGCTACCTTTATGTTTCTGTCTGAGCCGCTCCAACAAGTACATCATCATAGCTTGCTTTTTCTTGGTTTTATGCCAGATAAACCATGTGTCCTTACTTGTAAAATGATGTTAATAAATATTTGCCCTGCTCTGCCATGTACAGATATGTGAGAATAAGGATAACTCTGAAGCGCTTTTTTTAGAAGATTTTATTTATTTTATTTTTAGAGAGGGGAGAAGGGAAGGAGAAAAAGGAGAAATGTGCGAGAGAAACATTGATCAGTTGCCTCTTGCACACCCCCAACCAGGGACTTGGCCCACAACCCAGACATGTACCCTGACTGTGAATCGAACCCATAACCTTTCAGTTTGCAGGCCAGTGCTTAATCCACAGAGCCACACCAGACAGGGTTTAAGCACTTGAAATTAAGATTGAATCTGCTCACTCCACATGTTTGGATCTGTTTTCTATAGTCCCTATCACTGTTCTGTGAGTGGATGAGACCTTGAGTGTCCCTTGATGTAGCTGAATAAGAAAGAAGCATCATGTTCAGCTTCCAGACACATTTAATGAGCAATACAGAAACTGTCAAGAGAATAAAGCAGAGTTTGTATCTTGCCACTTTTGAATTGTTTTTCAGCTGTAAAATAACTGACAGTATGGTCTCTGAGACCCCTTTCCAAAATTGCATTCATTTGCTAGGGCTGGGTTAGGACTGATGCATCTCCAGCTCTCTTCCTCGGTCACTGAGCATGGGCATCTAAGAGGACAATAGCAGACTCAGTGCAGTATGCCAAGGTTGCAAAGTCCTGTGAATAACAGGCCAGGGCAACTAAGATTGGGGTTAAGAACTTTGGCCTCAATACCACCGTATGTCAACCAACACAGCTAATCAGACAATACTTCATCTCAGCAGATGGGCGTGCAGCATCTGTGTTCTAGGTGCTTTGTTTGGTCCGGGAATTACAAAGATGCATAAGAAACTGCCCTTGTCTTTGAGACACTTGTAGTCCATTGGGGGAGAAAGACACAAAAATAGGTAGTTTTGATACCAAGGTACTGTGAGAACAGCCATAGAACTTTCAAATTCTAAAACCTGAAAGAGCCCTGGCTGGTATGGCTCAGTGGATTGAGCTCTGGCCTGCGAACCAAAGGGTTGGTGGTTCAATTCCCTGCCAGGGCACAAGGGGGTTGCAGGCCAGGTCCCCAACGAGGGACTCATGAGAGACAACCACACATTGATGTTTCTCTGCCTCTCTTTCTCCCTCCTTTCCCCCCTCTAAATAAATCTTGAAAGAAAGAAAGAAAGCATGAAAGAAATGAGCTAGCCTTTCTTAGGCAGGTGTTATATGCCAGGCACTGTGCTGGGCATATTTCATGTGTCACCTCTTTTAATATTGGAAATGTTATGAAGTGGACACTATTATCATGGGATTTTTTTAACAGAATAGGAAACGAAGGGTTAAACAGCATTGTACGGTAGAACTTTCTGCAGTAATGGGAGTGTTCTGCATCTGTACTGCCCTGTCAGTAACCACTAGCCACGTGTGGCTGTTGTGAACTGGAAATATGGTAGTGCAACTGAGGAGCAGAACTTACTCTTTTAATTTTCATTTTAATACTGGTAGTGGCTACCATATTGGACAGTCAGGCTTAGAAAAGTCCTCAACTTCTACAAGGTTCTTTGTGATCTGGTCCTCTATTATCTCTGCTCATGCCCTACTTTTCTCCTCCTCACCCACCCACTCTAGCCACCCTGCCTTCTGAAGATCCCTCAGACACACCTGGCCTGGCCCACATCTGCATAGCTCCTTCCCGTCTCTCCTTCAGATCTGTGCTCCAATGTCACCTTCTCAAAGAGTCCCGTCCTGGCCATCCCTGAAACTCCCGATCTCCCTTACCCTGCTCTTAATTTTTCTATATCACTCATTGTTGCTAACATATTATTATTATGATAGCATGGTTATTATTATTTGTTAACTGTCCCCTCCCCAACCTTGTAAGTGCCATGAAGATTTTTGTCTCCTTTGTTTACTGATGTATCTCTAGTGCACTGAAATACAGTAGTCACTCAATGAACATTAGTCACCGATAGGCCTGGTAGGATTCAGACCTGGCCTGTCCACGCCAGAACCTGTGTTCTTATCCACTGCACTGTATTTTCTCGTATGAGTGTAGTGTTCCTCCCGAAGTGAATGAGAGGAAGAACAGGCAAAAGAAAGCAGTATCCCTAATCTGTCCGATTTCACTGCATTATTACATGCCTTCAAGGAAATAAAACAACAAAATTCCTGCCATTTAGACAACAAGCTATTTTATAAATGGCAGTCTGGAAGAGCACATCAGCTCTATTTAATTTTTTTATCCTCACCTGAGGACATTTTTTCATTGCTTTTAGAGAGGATATAAGAGAGAAGCATTGGTTGCCTCCCACCAGAACCAGGGATCATCCATGCCTGGACTGGGGACAGAACTCTTAACCTAGGCACGTGCCTTGATTGAGAATCAAAGCCGCAGCCTTTTGGTTACAGGACTATGCTCCAACTGAGCCACGCTGGCCAGGGCCATCAGCTCTATTTAAAACACAATATTAGCCCTGTCTGGTATGGCTTAGTGGATTGAGTGCCAGCCTGAGAACAAAAGGGTCACAAGTTTGATTCCCAGTCAGGGCACATGCCTGAGTTGTAGGCCAGGTCCCCAGTTGGGGGCACGTGATAGGCAACCACACATAGATGTTTCTCTCCCTTCCCCTCTCTCTAAAAATAAATAAATAAAATCTTTAAAATAAAATAAAACACAATGCTAATCTCTCCATTTTACACACAGTAAACAGGAAGGAGGAGACTTAGTGATCTTGTAGAGTCAGCTAGGAAAGATAAGAATCTAAGCCAATTTATCTTACAGCCCAGTAAGCCAGTACTTGAAGATGCTTGTCCTAAATGGCTTGCCTCTCCCCTTTGGGATCCAGTCTGTTTCTGACCCACCTCTGTGGGACTGTAGCTCAACTTGGATAAGGACGGAGTCCGCCCCGCAGTCTCTGGGGGCCACCCCAGAAACCCCAGGCCAAAACCCCTTTTTCCATTTGCGATCTTGTGGGCTGGAGCAGCAGATCTGGAGCTGGAAAAGAGGCAGAAGAATTCTGCTACATCTATTTTCCTTTGTTATTCCATTTAGCCTTACAACACTAACAGCAAAGAACGAAATGTTTATGTGTAAAACAGATACAGCATTTCATACTAATTCGTTGATGAATCTGTTGTTAGATCTCACCCACCAATCCTGATGTCAGATTCCATTTCTCTTTTGGAGGTTTTAACCCCTTTCCCCAAGGAGGGCATTATACCTAACAGTGGTCTACGTTTATCAAACTTCTGTGTACCACAACCGCGATGCTTTCATGCATTATCATCACTGGCCACAACAACTCGATTGAAGAAACTGAGGCTCACAGTGGTTGAGTAATCTTGTCCAAGACCCACCACTACCACCAGGAGAAGCCAGGTTCTGAACCTACTGTTCTCTCTCTTATTTATTTATTTACTTATTTATTTTTAGAGATTGGACAAGGGAAGGAGAGAGGGAGAGAAACATCAGTGTGTGGTTGTCTCCTGCGCGCCCCCACCAGGGACCCAGCCCACAGCCCAGGCACGTGCCCTGACTGGGAGTTAAACCAGCGACCCCTTGGCTTGCAGGCCAGCACTCAATCCACTGACCCACACCATCCAGGGATGAACCTATTGTTCTCTTAACTGCTGCTGATGACACTCCACGGAGCCATCAGTAGGTTCTCCTGAGGAGCCATGTTTTCTATCCCATTTTAAAAGTTTTCTTAAAGGGACCATAAATATATTCCATGTATTTCCCAGGTCAATCCCTGGGAAAAGGGAGAAGAAGCCCAAGCATGTCACCTCTCCTTCCCCACAGTGCTTGGGGTTTCATCCCTAAGAAAGTCACAGAGCGAGTACTGAAAGTAGCATTTAGCAATCAGTAAACAAGTAACATGAAATCATCACCGAAGGCAAGTACATGGGTTGCTCGGGCTCTCACCTCTCTCACTGCCCCTCCTCCTCGTCCTCAGCACCGTGGCGTAGTGCTGCTCCTGTGGGCTACTGCACAGGCCTCACTCCAGTCTGCTGTCTTTGCTCTCCTCTGTGCAACTCATCTTCTCTGCCTAGAGTTATCTTTTTAATGTTCATTGATTTTTAGAGAGTGTGGAAGGGAGAGAGAAAGAGGGAGAGCAACATCGGTATGGAAAATACTGATCACTTGCCTCTCGTACGTGCCCCGATCAGGGCCAAACCCACAACCCAGGCGCGTGCCCTGAGAGGGAATCGAACTGGTGGCCTTTTGCGCTACGGGACTGCACCTAGCCAGCTGAGCCACACTGGTCATGGCTGTAGCTGCCTTGTGAAAATGTGGATCTGAGCAAGGCACTCTGCCGCCTAACCACCTTCAGCACCCGCGCCGTGCGGGACGGCCCCCAGCGCAGGCTCACCCCACTTTGCTGGCGCCCTGGCTGCTCACTGTTCTGTTGTCACCGTCACTGCACCCTTCGCTCTGACCTGCGGGATGGGCTTTTCCACAGCCGTGCGTTTGCACGTGCTGCCCCCCCCCCCCGGCAGAAACGTCCATCCTGCCCCTCTTCATTCACGGGTTGGACTGCCACTTATGAAGGTGGTCATCTTTATCACAGGTGGTGCCTCATTCTTACCGCATCAGAAAGCCAGCACCATGCTTTAGTTGGTTATGTGTGTGTCTCTTTCCTGTTAACTTTGGGCTCCTGAAAGGCAGGACAGTGATATTTGCATATGTGCATTTTCCCACCTGACCTCTTTTCTGTCATGTAGAGTGACAGAATACAACTGTGTTGACTAAGTGGATGGCATGTGCAACGTTTTGCTCTCATTTCTGAAGGACTGTCCCACATACGCGCAGTGGAGAAGCGGAAGTCCCTCGGGAGGTTTGCGGCGGGCTCCTCTGGGTGGGAGCGGCGTTCTGAATTTACTCGGGCTGGGAGGCCTTCCGTCTGGTCCCAGTGGCTAAATCTCTTCTTCTCTCCACAGGGAAACAACTGGAAGGCATCTGGTAAGTCGGGCGGGGCGCCTCGCAGCGGCTGGTTTATGAAACGCAGCTGTACCCAGGCCTTTCAGGCCCCAGTCTGTGGCTTCCGGCTTGAAACCTGGCTCTCTGTACCACACATCTTCAAGTTGCAATGCAGGCTTCTCAGCCAGGGATTATTTTGTCATCCCCCCGACCCCCACCCCGGGACATTTGGCAGTGTCCAGAGACGCTTCTGGTGGGTGGCGGGCGGGGGTGCTGCTGTAAACAGCCTACAACGCACAGGCAGCCCTCCGCACCAGCAGTGGCGGTGGTGCCGGCGGTGCAGAGACTGAGAAACCCCGTCCTCGGGAAAGGCGGACGGCTGTGCTGCCCGCCCCGAGCACGGTTTCCGACGGCAGGAGGCCCGGGGCCACACGTGTCTGTGTGAAAGCACTGCTGCTTTGGTCGCTCACCGCGGACTCGGCCCTGGCAGACAGGATGGTGGCCGAGCTCTCAGTCCCATTTACAAGGGAACCACAGGTCAGCATCGGGTGTCGACGCCCATGCTGACGTTGGATTGGCCAGAATAACCTTTTGCTGCGTTCAGCTTGAAGCAGATAATGTGGGCACCTTCGCCTGAAACAGGTCCGCACTTGTTACAGCGCCTGCTCGTGCATCAGCACGCTCCAGACGCACTGCTCCCGTCAGTCTAAAAAGCCTGGGGACTCCCCTTGCTCTTTACTTTGGTAATTGATTTGTCAAAATCGGGGTGAATCTCTAGGGACTCCCCTTCGCTCACACGATCTACAGCAGTGGTTCTCGGCCAGGGACAGCTCCGAGACATTTGACAGTGTCTGGAGACATGTCTGGTTGTCACGACTGAGGGGGTAGGCGTGCTCCTGGCGTCTGGCGGGTGGGGACCAGGATGCTGCTACCCACCCTGCACCGCACAGGACCGCCCTGGCTGTCAGCAGCACCAGAGCTGAGAACCGTAACCCACGTCCTTCATCTCGCCTTTGCTGGGTTTGCGTTATCAGGCCGTTGACCGCAGTCATGTCCTTGGGCAGAAGCGAATCTCGTTGCGGGGCGGCGACTGCTCCTTCTCAGGGCGGTCTGCCGTTTCCCGGCTCACGCCGCCTCCCTTCTGACCCGCAGGCACACCTCCATCGTCGTCCACAAGGACGAGTTCTTCTTCGGCAGCGGCGGGATCTCCAGCTGTCCCCCGGTGAGTCCTGCCCCACGCCCTGTCCTGCGGCCTCGGGCTCCTGGGGCTTCCCAGAGACCGGGGACCTGGCCTCGACTGTTCGTGTTCTGGTTTCTAGCCCTGGGACATATGTGGGCCTGGGACGTAGTTCTCATAACTGCCTTAAGACTCAGCCCAAGAAAGTTCTTCCCGGACCCTCCAGCCGGCCACTCGGCTGTATTCCCATGGCACTTCTGGGTCCCTCCGGGTCACACCGAGCATGTGACGGTGAAATGGGCCGTTCCCGAATCTCCACGGGGAGCTGCGTGTGAGCTCCTTGTAAGCCAGGGCTGCGTCTCACTTTTCTGTGCGCGTGAGCAGCTCAGCGCCCGGCCCCCAGCTCGCCCCCAGCCAGTGTGCAGCTGGGCGCGAGGGCTCTGAGCGGGAAGGCGAGGCGGCCGAAGGCACACGGCCAGGCAGGCGGCACCGGCACTGACAGGTCTTTGCCTAAAGCCCACGCCGTTCTCCACAGTGTTTCCGTCTGAGCTGTCTAAGGGCTGTCACCAGGGCGCTCAGAAAGGACACACATCTTGATACTCACAAAGGGGAAGTCATCTTGGTTTCCCCTCACCGGTCGCGCGCCTTCTGTAAGGAATCCTTCCCTAAGCCCAGCCAGTGCCACCTTGTCAGTGTGTCTTAAGTCAGTCTCGCTCTCCTCGCCTTTCCCCGTTCCTCCGGAGCGTTCCCCTGAACCCAGGCCACGCTGCGGCTGGCCTGGGCCCCGTGGAGCACCTGCTCCTCCTCGTCAGTCAGTCCCCCCACAGGGGGCAAAGTGACTGCTTCAGAAGGAGACTCTGACCGTGGCGGTCCCCTGCCTGAGTCAGAACTCTCCCGGTGGTTCTTGAGATAAAGACCAGAAAGCCCGGCATGACCCGGCATGACCTCCGAGGCCCTGGCCGGTCTCGGGCCCCGGGTGGCCTGTTTTCGGGTCACGCCCTTGCCTACCCGCTTCTCTCCTCGCTCCTTGAACAAACCTTAGACATTAAACCTGTTCTCTGACATGGGTGCCATTCCACCCTCGTGATCAGGCATGCTGGGGGCAAAGGGAGACCTCAGGTGTTGGGTACCTGTCTCTCTGTCACCTGAATGGGTGGACAGCGCCGGGAGCCTGGCCTACGTGCGACCCAGCTTCCCAGGCCCCCCGGAACCAGAAGCCCAGCGTCTAGCTCCGGCAATGGGAAGTCCGTCTCCAGGAAGCTCTAACCGGGGCGTCCGGCCCGAGGGCCACAAGCGGCCCAGGAGGGCTGTGAGTGTGGCCCGACACAAAATCGTAAATTTACATAAAACATTATGAGATTTTTGTGTGTGATTACGTGTCAATGTATTTAATTGTGTGGCCCAAGACAACTCTTCCCGTGTGGGGCAGAGACGCCGAAAGGTTGGCACCCCTGCCAGCCATGTGGCCCCGACGCTGATAGGAAGTAACGCTCCTCATCCGCCCTGGGCGCTCTGACAGGTAGAAGGGGCTGGAACAGAGCATCTGTGGTGGCTCTCCATCTTCCATGGGGAGCCACACTAAAAAGTTCCATGGAAATGGTAATTGAATGACTCTCTTCCGGTTGGCTCTTCCAGGGAGGGACACTGCTTGGGCCCCCGGACTCTGTGGTTGACGTGGGGAACACAGAAGTCACAGAAGAGATCTTCCTGGAGTACCTGTCCTCCCTGGGGGAGTCCCAGTTCCGGTGAGTGGGGGCGGGCGGCGGTAAGGTGTGTCTGTCTCCCCTGCCGGGCGATCGGCCCCCAGGGGGCCGCCCCCAGGGCACGCGGCACAAGCTCTGGCCCAGCATCTGCTGAATAAACACGAAGAGAAGGCACTGTTCTGCCCCAGCAGACCTTCTGCTGAAACTTGGAGGGAACGATGGACGGTTGATTCTTTCTGGTTAAAGTCAGATGCTGGTATTTCAGCAAACACTGCTTTCCACCTGCACTTGCCAAGGTATTTTGTCCTGAACATCAAAAGCAGGGTTTGGCCCTGGCTGGTGTGGCTCAGTGGATTGAGCACAGGCTGCGAACCAAAGGGTCACTGGTTCGATTCCCAGTCAGGGCACATGCCTGGGTTGCAGGCCAGATCCCCAGTAGGGGCCACGTGAGAGGCAACCACACACTGATGTTTCTCTCCTTCTCTTTCTCCCACCCTTCCCCTCTCTCTAAAATAAATAAATAAAATCTTTAAAAAACAAAACAGGGTTTGTAGAGGGGTTGGGATAAAATACAAACTTGAGCAGATTTCTCCCTGAGAGAAGTTTTGCCCTGGAAGTGCTAAACTCAGGCGCCAGAGCTCTGCTCTTGTGAACGTAAAGATTCTCCTGAGACTGTCGGGGAGCGTCGTGTGCATGTTTCATCCTTCCCTTCGGGATCTGTTTTCAATGGTCCGGAGAGGCAGGTGGAGCAGTCCTTCGGAGGGAAGGGAAACCACCACACCACCCCACCCCACCCCATCCCCACCCCCCACCCCCGCCCTCGAGGGCCTGCCCTTCCGCCTCCGGCTGTGCCTGACTCCAGGCACTTGCCAGCTGGCTCTCTCACGTCTGTTCTCCGACCTTTCCCACAATGCACAGGGGCGAGGCCTACAACCTCTTTGAACACAACTGCAACACCTTCAGCAACGAAGTGGCCCAGTTCCTGACCGGGCGCAAGATCCCTTCTTACATCACTGACCTCCCCTCTGAAGTTCTATCCACGTAAGTAGCCTCTGTCTCTGCTCCTGCCTTTGCAGGCCCCGCCCCCCCCGCCCCCGTCAGCGCCTCTCCTCTGCCCACATCTGCCCTCCCTTGGTGTCCGCAGACCCGCCCCAGGCAGGGTGGGCCCTGTCACGAAGGCCACCGTTCCCTCTGCTCAGCAAGGCTCACCTGTTACCTTCGCCCTGCTCGGGGCTGACCCCTCTACGGGCCCGAGTGCAGTCGCAGAACTTGGAAGCCCACTCATGCAGCCTTCCCATTGCACGGAGGGCACGCCGCGCCCCAGGAGTGCCTGCTTAAAACGCAGCGTTTTTTAGCCCCGGCCAGGTGGCTCGCTGGATTAGAGTGTCATCCTAAGACGTCAGGGTTGAGGGTTTGATTCGTGGTCAGGGCACATACAGGAATCAACCCATGAGTGCATAAGCAAGTGGAACAACAAATCTCTGTTCTCTCCCTCTGTCTCTGTCCCTCCCCGCCCCAACACACCTCTCTTTCTAAAATCAACAAATAAAAAATCATAAATAAAAGGACACGGCCACCCAAAGCCATCACACCCCTCCCAGCCTTTGCCATTGAGCTTGTTCAGGCAGCCCCTGCCCACTCCAGGACCGTGTCCGTTTGCTGGCTCTGACTCAGTGTCTCCTGAGCTGGGCCCTGTCCAGCAGGGGTGCTGGCAGGTTTAGCAAGCCCAGCAAGGCGAGCTGTGTCCACCCTGGGTAGGAACCCTCAGGAAAAGCTCGCATAGGAAACGAGGCTTCTGTGTCGAGCTGGCGAGGAGAGCCCCGCCTCCCGGCCCCGGCCCTGCCTTCCTCAGTGGGTGTGTTAAACCCCACAGCCTTACTCCAGGATCTAGGTTGTGGGGCCCAGAGCACGCTTTAGTCGCTGGAATGTTCTTGCTGTTACTATTTGATGGGTGGAGCCTCTGACCTTGTCTGAATGAAAGATACGGTTTCTCAGTTTCATCTGTTTATGTTTTGGAATATTTCATTCTCACGAGCTTGGGGACGGTTTTCAAAAATGGCAGCATCCACCAAAGGAACCAGACCCCAGTATCCAAGATGTGTTGTGGGCAACCTGTCTTAAGGCTGAGGTAGCCGTGGAGAATCTCGGAGGGACAGGGCAGCGTTCCTCCCGGCTGAGCTCCTCCGAACTTCCCGCGGAGCGAAGGGGGGCCCTTCCCAGAGCAGCGCCCTCTGGCGGCCGGCCTGCGTGTGCCCTTTCTCCCGCCTCCTCCCTGTTGCCCCGGCAGACCTCGGCTCCTGGAGGAATTTCACTCCTGACTCTGCCTTTCTCATGTCCCTTTCTTCTTTTTGTTAAACTCAGCTTCCTCGTTAAACTTTATTTTTATCCTCTCGTACCCTGAGAATTCAAGACGCAAGTACAGAAAGTACAGGAAGCTCTAGTCCCTGTGTGTAGTCAGCCCGTTGGAGCCACAGCTAACGAGGACCTAGAAGCAGAGGGAGTGAGTGGTAGCATCTACTGAGGAGGGGACTCAGGAGTCCAAATGCGGAGGGGGCTATTTAGAGACCCCCCCCACCCGTGTAAAAGCACGGGGGAGTAGGTGAGAAAATGGAGTGGGGCGACGGAGCCCCTCCCCACGCGGGGGCGCCGGCCGCGGCAGCCTGTGCCCGGGGCCCGCCACAGCTCCCGCGTCTGTTCTCTCCGCAGCCCCTTCGGACAGGCCCTGCGGCCCCTCCTGGACTCCATCCAGATCCAGCCTCCCGGGGGCAGCACCGTGGGCCGACCCAACGGCCAGAGCTAACAGGACCGCACGGACCGCCCTGTCTCGCCAGGGCTTTTTCTTTTTAAACAAAACAAACCCTACCAGATTTCTATTTTATAATTTTACATCAGAGCTAACAACCAGGGGACAGCTTTTTAAATTTCCCAGGGAAGGAGATCATCAGGCTGCGTGTAGGACAATGCTGCTAAGCAACAGAACAAAACGCCACCCCTTCCAATAGTATTACACTAATTTATTAAGGCTGCCTTGTCTGTGAGTTCACTTGTGACCCTGCTTCCTAAGCGTCCCCCACGCTCGAGAGAGGGAGTGGGTTTGTTACCGCAGAAAGTGGAATCACAGTTTGGGGGAGCCCCAACCTAGAACCTCTTTCCAGAGAATGCCCACGCTCTACCCAGGTGAGTGTTACAACAGCCATGACCCGGAAGCGGATGCTCTCTAGTGCTAAATGAACCAAAGGAGCTGGTGCACGTGGAACCCGTCTGAGAAGGACTCGCCCAACCTAAGTGAACTCGTTAGCCACAACCTGTGTCACCTTCCCTCCTGTCCCCCGGGAAGGCCCTGGGGCCGGAGCTGGAGCAGCCAGAACCGCACATTGAGGGAGAGTGACAGCCAGTGTCAGGTGGAGAACACGGGACAAAGCCACTCCTCCTCCCTCCTGGACCGAGTGCCAACCCTCCGACATGGCTCCTGGAGAACCTGCCTTGCCGCCGCGGGCTGCTCTTCCTCAGCAGGGCTGGCCTGTCGTGGTTAACGAAGGTCTGGGCTGGAGCCGCAGAGACCCGGCGTTCTGTCTGCCAGTAATAACGTAGGTCACGTGCAGTCACTGGACCCGCCCCCCAGGCCAGCATGCTGTCTGCAGCTAGGGACCAAGGGGAGAGGACTCCCTGCCCCAGGAAAAGATCCCTGATGTAGAAAGAACAATAATGCGCAGTCGACGTGGCAAGGAAATTCAGAGTTGCTGCTGGTAGGAATTTTCACATTACCCTAAATGTGCTGTGAAGACACGTGCTGTTTCCGTCGTCATTCTGACTTTAGGGAGGCATGGCATGCGTGGGCATTTTCCTTATGAGCTGCTGTTAAGAGCTTACAGGCAGGGAAAAATCTGGAAGTCTCTTATCTAGAGTGGCTTTCGGATTCCTTTTCTTCACTTGAGTCTCCCCTTAAGTCAGCTCTTGGGGACATGAGGTGGGAGGAGGACTCAGCTGCCAGGCACCTGCGTCCCCGCTCCGGCATTCATGGGCCCCTCCTGCCACTTCTCAGACTTGAATTATGTTGTCTTTCCTGGGGTTTGGCCTGCAGCAGGTGCCTTTCCTCTCCAAAAAGCTGCTGCTCACCCCGGCCACCTCCCCTCCCATCTGCGCCGTCGGCTGCAACCGTTGGCGTCGGCAGGGTCTCAGCCAGAGGAAGAGACGTTCCGCTGCCCTAGTGCTTGCCTGTGGCCTGACCCGGGGCGCGTGCGTGACATGACGACCAGCTGTGATGTCAAGTAACACTTTGGAACTTTTAAGATTGGAGGCCAAACCAAGGAGCAGTTTAGTTCTAATCAGGACCCACGGATTTGCCAGAATGCTACACTAGAGCAGTGATACATCAGAGCAGTAACTGGCACTTAATGTTGACCGACGAGCAGAATGGACCGTGGAGACTGGGTTGCAGGCTGGGCGTGTCCCGGGAAGGCAGTGTGCTGGCCCGTGCCTTCTCCAGCTCGCCTTGCGCAGGTCTCCCTCTCCAGCGGGCTCTTGCTCCAGACCTCTCTGCCCAGAGCTCCGGCCAGAGAGTGGGGCTCGCCGCCCCAACAGTCACCTCCAGACCCGAGGCAGTACTGAGAGACGGCTCCACTGAGAGACTTCGAGTCACTTGGCTCGTTGAAGGTCCCTCTCATGTCCAACACCCATTTGTGCCAACGCCTGTGCCCCAGGGGGAAACGGGTCAGTCAACTGTCTTCTCAGAGCCCTGCAGGAAAGCAAGCTCCCCCCCACCACGCCACCCCAGTCCCAGCGGCACTGACTCCGGCAGCCCAGACTCAGGCTCGGCGCCCCCCGCCCCCACCCATCTCTGCATCCCTCTGTCTGCCAGCACCCCAGGAGCGTGGCCACTGTGCCCAGCTAGCTCCGCATGGGCGAGCAGAACGAGCCGTGTTTCACCGTAGCGTGCAGCGGGCACCCCAGAGAGGCCCACTGGTGTGAAGGAAGAGGGATGAGACGGCACCCCATCCCAGAAATAAAGCTTGTACCTTTGAGATTCTTTTTTGCCCTTGAAGTCAAACTAATAACGGTTTAGTATGGAGGTGTTTGCTGGTTTTCTGTGATGTTTTTTCTAATGCAATAAACACTTCTGCCTGCTGCTTTTGTGTCCTGCGTGAAGTTCTGGGTGCACCCCACATGAAGAAGCCCTGCTCTTGATCTGTTTGCCTCTGACCTTGACTCTGCTGAGTCTGGACATGCCGCCTTCGCTTGGTCATGAGCCTTACCGATCAGTGGAGGTGGCGGCAAAGAGTGGGCGGCTTTCACCGTTGGTCCATAAAGGTGGAGACAGGCCCCAGAGGGAAGACTGCTTGCCCAAGGTCCCCGCACCGCTGCTGGGTGGGTAAGACTCGCGAGCCTGGCTGCTGGCCCCAACATCTGCGAGGACCTCGGCCATCGGGGCGTCTGACCTCACCAAGAAGCACACACTTGTGGTTTCAGCTCGGCCCCAGGGATCTCTCCCCACCTTGTGACTGTAACTTCACCCCCTGCCGCAACCAGACACCCCAGCCTGACTGCACATGTCTTCAGGGGTAGTCACCCCGCTTCGAGGGAGCCCGGATTGTGCCATGTTTCCACGGTGGGTTGGGGATGTGGGTCCTGGTCCCGTTCACAGACGGGGAACGGTCACCCAGGCGACAGGAGGCTGTGCCCCTGAGTCAAGGTCACGTTCTCACCAGCACCCCACTGGAGCACTGTGTCTTTCCAATGTGCTAGTTTCAGAAGAAAATGAGGTTCTGTCTCCAGAGGATACAGGACTGGTGGCTTTGCCTGATAGATTTGCTTCCCAAGAGCTGATAGGCGCAGAGACAGGAGTCCTTCCTTAGAAGTGCCCGCCCTGGTCCTTCCTGGGCTGAAGCCCTAACTTGGCCACTTCTGGGCCCACCCGTCTCACCTCTAAGACGGGGCATTCGAATGGGACTCTCCCACCGGCGGCTTTGAGGAGAGTCACTGTGAAGCACTTTGCGGGCGCCCGGCACAGATGAGGTGCTCGGTGAACATCGGACTGCGGGAAGAGCCGTTCACCTGCCACTGACTGAGGGCTCTGCCAGCCAGCTCCACGCAGAGGCCCCGGCCAATGCTCTCTCCCGGGGACAGTTTTTAGGACAGGGTACTGGAGACACGCACTGCCTGCTTCTGGGGGGAATGGCAGAAAACACAGTTCACCCCTCCATTTGGCGAGTCCGTGTGGAGTGGGCTCATTCAACCCCGCACACACTTCCCCGGGAGCACACTGTGGGAGGCAGCGTTGGGCCCTGAGCAGACAAGGGCACAGACAGGGCCCCGCTGGGCAGGGGTGGTTTCCAAGAAGGCTGGGAGACAAGAGGGTATGCACTGGGTCACCTCAGGTGGCGACAGTGCTCAGGAAGAAATAGAACCAGGTGGCAGCGTAGTGTGGAGCGGGGGTGTGTGTAAGGAGTTGGGGAAGCCTCGTGTGGCAAAGGGATGTCCAGTCTGAGATGGAACGAGGCCCAGATCTGAGGAAAGCGCATTCCGGGCACAGGGGCAGCCAGTGAAAAGGACACTGGAGGCGCTAAGGGAGGCCGGAGTGGCCGGAGTGCCAGAGCAATGGGGAAGGGAGTGGGGGAGTGAGGCTGGGGAGGCCTCACGCGGGCCAGACGGAGCAGGGCCTTGCAGGTCAAACAGGGACGTGATCAGCTGCTACACTGAGAACAGACTGGGGCGGGGGGGGGCAGTAGGGGCCTCAGAAAACCGGGGGGTGGGGGCACTGTGGTTGTCAGGCCACAGGTGAGGTATACTACGTGTTGCTAGGTGCCTGGAGCTGTGAAGAAGCAGCCTTGGAAATTAGTTTGGTTCCTGCCCCCCCCGCCGGGAGGAACAGAAGACAACAGAAACATGTGAAGGCAAGAGCCGCAGGGAGCCCTGACTGGTGTGGCTCAGTGGGTTGGGCATCATCCCCCAAACCAAAGGGTGCCTGGTTCGGTTCCTGGTAGGGGCACATGCCTGGGTTACAGGCCAGGTCCCCAGTCGGGGATGTGGCAGGGGGCAGGGCGGGCAATTGATTGGTGTTTCTCCCCCTCTATCTCTCCCTTCCCCTCTCTCTAAAAACATATACAATCTGTAAAAAAAAAAAAAGAGCTACAGGGGCCGCAGAGCCACTGTCAGCCACTGCCCTGCTTCCACAAGCATTCACTGGGCTACTCCAGCTCTGATTTGGGGTGTGCTTACAGTTCTTAGTTTTTTCCAAAATGAAAATAAGTTTTTGGCTGTGTAACTATATTTTATATATATTTGGAAAATATAAGCAACCCCTAACAGCACAGAGGTGAGGGAGAAAGTGACCTAAAATTCCTTCATCCTGAGAGAGAGCATCTCGTGAACATCATTACAGACATTCCCGTGGGTTTGAAGCCACACACACAGCAGACGAGCTGTGTGGTACCTGCCTTCGTCCTCTCCACGTGTAGCGCGGCTCCAGCAAGGTGAGAGTAGGCTGCTCACCACAGATGCGCGCATGGAAGCAGGACGGCTGTGGAGGGTGGGCTGGTGCAGCAGGAAGGTGTCTGCCCAGGCTGGCCAGCTGCACCGTGAGACCTCTGTGTCCTCAGGCTCGCTCACACTGGGATCGTGAGCCCTCGGCCACGGAGCCTGGTTGCTTTGGAAGGGGACTGAACCCCTGGTCTACAAGGTGGACCAGGAGTTCTGTTCAGGTTGATCAGTAACCAGATCTCTGACCCACCCACCGTTTCCGTGGCAACATCAAGCTGCACTGAGAGAGATGTACACCAGATGGCGCTGTGGAACCCACGCGGCACGACCCACCCCCAAACACGGGTGGCCTGGGGGACTGCAGGTCCCAGGGGCATGCCATGCACCCCACCCACTTCTACACTTCGTTGGCCCCCAAAGAGCCCCTGGGGCAACACACTTGTCAAGGCCCTTCTCTAACTTGTCCCCCGACTTCTCCAATCCCCACACCCTGCTGTAAGAGCAGGTTGCTATCACCGCAGGTGGTTTCCACATATGGTTTCAATTCACTATTGGCTGCACCAGAATTCCCACCCTTCCCAAACCTTCCATCCCCCCACCCCTCGCCGCCTATGCTTAGAGCAACCCTTCCTCCAGTGCTACGGGCCCAGCACCAGCACTTCCTCTGCAAAGCCTTCCTGACCGCTCTACCCACCCACAGCTGCTCCTGCCCTCCTGCAGGTGCCTCCCCGAAACACTCCCGCCAGCTGGGGCAGGGCCTGGCTGTGATCCCCTGGGCACCCAGCACCCAGCACAGGGCCTGGCACACAGCTGCCGCCATGCAGTGAATCAGTCCTCCCGTGCAGTCCCGGTAGGCCCACACTGAGGGGGAGGGGTGGGCCATAAAAAAACCTCTACCTCAGATACCTTGATTAAGGCTTCCCCTTCACTGCGCCTCAGTTTACTCTTCTGTAGGATGAAAATTGTGGATCAGATCGTCTCTAAGGTCCCTCCTAAACAGGGGACTCCTCTCCCTGCTCCTGCTGTGGAGGTGAGTGGCTGGCCCAAGGTCTCACTGTCCTCGGGTCTCAGGTCTGAGCCAGAGATCACGCACCCCAGGTGTCAAGAGGCTGTTGTCCCTGCTCTTCACCCCCGGTGGGGCAGCGCTGGGGCTACCTCTGTCCCCGCTGGCTTCGGCTGAGGGAGCCCCAAGGGGGTCCCAAGGGGGCCTGTGCCAAGCCACAACAGCTTCCACCGCTCCAGAAACCACTTCTAAACATGCTCACTGCAGCTTGTTTAAATGCGACACACTTGTTTGTTGTGAAAACAATGTAAGCTCTGCAGGCACTTTGGAAAATTAAGGAAAAACAGCCAACACCCACAGTCTCCCCAGCCACCCACTGCTCAGCACCAAGATGGAACCAAAACCAGCAACAGCCCCGACCTGCTCCCTGCAGAGCCTCTAGCGACTAGTCTAAGCACATCTCCTCGCCTGCACCCTCGTCTTCCTGACAGCCTGGACAGGCTGCAGTGGCCGTCCCATTTAGCAATGACAGGCTCAGAGGGTGGGAGGGACCTGCCCAAGGCCACCTGGCTGGGAGGGGCAGCCCCAGGAATTATCAGTCCGACTGTACACCCACTACCCCTGGGCTGCCCTGTTGCGCCGAGACGACCCACCTTCAGAAGGTCACACTTAAGCTAGGGGAAAAGAGGGTCAACGCCACCATATTCATTCAGGAACATGCTGACACCTGGCCTCCCATCAAGGGGCCAGGGAAAAGCATGGGCTTAGGGGGCTGGAACTGAGTGTGAATCCTGACTGTTCTGTGTGACACGGGAAAGCCACCTCACCTCTCTGGTGTCAGTACCTATATCTGGGAATTAAGTATAAGGGTACTCACCTCGGAGGGTTCTGGCGAAAGTAAATGAGACGCCCAAAGCATGAGCTCTATACCTGCCCAGAGCAAACATGGAAGTCACTGACCTTCAAGCCTTAGCCAACTGCCTGGCCCAGAGGAGCCCAGGCTTCCTTCCCGCGCAGGATCCCACCCGGATGGGGTCTCGGGCCCCTGCCTTCAAGCCTGGCTTCCTCTGTTGCTCTGGAAACACACTCCCAGCCAGGCGTCTCAGTCCCAGCTCCCTCGGTCCTGCTCCTCGCTTTCCCTGGGGCCTCCCCAAGGCCACACCTGAACACCGGTTGCTAGGGATGAGTCTCCCTCTTAAAGGGACATACTGGTGGCCATAAGGGCCACCCCATCTGATTTTCCTGGGTCTGTGTCTCAGGGCGTTTCACTTGCCTCTCTGGGTTTCAGTGTCCACCTCACTGAAATGGTTGTAGTGAGACATTAGGGAGAGGCCGTGAAAGGTATTTGTGAAGAAACTGGGTCACTACAGGTCTAAAGCGCTATTATTGGGAGCTTATCCTTGCTTGTCTCTGCAAAGGTGGACCCAATGCGTGGGGGACAAACACTTGTCCTGCCCTATGGGCCCCATCCTACAGCTTCCACATTCCAGTACGGGGTGGAGCCCAGGCATCTGCATTTAGCTAACTCCTTAGGAATTCTTATGCAATGGAATAGGTGTCAGCTGTGAGATGTTAGAAACTAATCTGGCCAGTTACAGATCCACCCACAGGTGGGCCCGGAAGAGGGTTTTAGGGCTGCCGGTGGCCTGAGTCTTAGAGACCAGATCTAGCTGGAGCAGGAGGTGAAAGGGAAAGAGTTCCTCTTCTCTCCCCTGGAGATGGTTTTGTTTTCTGTCTGCATCCAACAGAAAACAAAAGCTTCTCGTTTTTCTATAGTGTTCCCTGAACTCCCAACAATGTCTGACACAATACATTTGTCTCACCAATGAACCGAATTTTGCTGCGGGGCCTGGGAAAAAAGATTTTTGCTTTTGTCTCTGACTCCAGTATGGCTCCTCAGAATGATTATTGATTCTCTGTTTTCAATGTTTTTATGGCTACAGAATTTTTTTAAAGATTTTATTTATTTATTTTTAGAGAGAGGGGAAGGAAGGGAAGAAGAGAGGGAGAGAAACATCAATGTGTGGTTGCCTCTCGCGTGCTCCCTACCAGGGACCTGACCTGCAACCCAGGCATGTGCCCTGACTGAGAATCGAACCAGTGACCCTTTGGCTTGCAGGCTGGCATTCAGTCCACTGAGCCTCACCAGCCAGGGCCTCTCTTTTATATTTTTTGATATTTTGTACATCACAAAAATTTTTAAATATTTATTTATTTATTTATTTTTAGAGATGGGGAAGGGAGGGAGAAAGAGAGGGAGAAACATTGATGTGAGAGAGAAATATCAAGTGATTGGTTGTCTCTCCTGCACACCTTGGCCAGGGACTAAACCTGAAACTCAGGCATGTACCCTGGCCAGGAATGGAACTGGCGACCTTTTGATGGCGGAACTCGAGAAATGGAAAATTTTAGTTCTAAATAATAGTCAATAAGCTTAGTAATCCATGCATGTAAAAAGCTATTGTTCTTCCAGGAACTGAAGGTATGACCCGCCTGGACTCCAGGAGACCATAAACAGTTCCACCTTTGTGCCTCAGGAGGACTGCAAGAGGCCAAGATGGTATCTGAGCCATTGTGCTCCAGGGCGAGGACTACCAGCTCCGGACCACCGCCCAGGACACAGATGAGAGAATGACGCAGCTTTTTATCTGATTAAATTTTCCCCTGAATTCCAATCCCCTTACCTACACTTCTCTTCTCCTTATGAAAAGGGTCGGTTTAAAGTGAAATATAAGACAATCTGTCAGGGCACATAACCCACCATCTTCTCAGATCGCTGTCCGTCTGAATAAAGTGCCCGTAAAGATTCAATCCCTGTCTCTGCTTACTGATTCTGGTAGTGACAGGCAGCACTTCTGCTTTGCAGGAGGACTCTCAACCTGCTGAGCCACACTGGTCAGTGCTCATCACCAATTTTCTTGCATTAGTTTTGATTTTTAAAAAACATTACATCAACCCTGGTTGCTGTGGCTCAGAGGATTAAGTGCTGACCTGTGACCCGCAGGGTCACAGGTTCAATTTCTAGTCTAGGGCACATGCCTGGGTTGCAGGCCAGGTCCCCTGTAGGGGGCGTGCGAGAGGCCACCACACATTGATGTTTCTCTTTTTCCTTCCCTTCCCCTCTAAAATAAATAAATAAAACCTAAAACCAAACCAAAACCAAAAAAACACATTACATTAAAACACTATCTTGATTATTGGGGTGTTTTTTTTTGTGCCTGCTTAAATTCTGTGCCTGAGGCTTGGTCTCAGCCCTGTCAGCCTGGAGGCGCTCTGTGCAGCCTTGGGCTCATCCTTTCCTTTTTCTTCATCAAGTGGAGACAATAATACCTTCTAGAGCTGCTGTGGGAGTAAATGAAGATGTGTGGCCAAGTGTCCAGTATGATGACTGGCACACGATCAGGGATTGACAAATATCAGTTTTTACTATCTCACCTTCTATAGTCCTAACAGGTGGGAATTATGTCCCCATTATATAGATGAAGAAGCAGGCCCAGTGAGGGAAGGTGATCTGTTCAACTCCTATTGTTAGAAGGGATCAAACTGCAGTTTCCTGGACTCTGACACCAGTGGTCTCCTCACGGCAGCTACCAACACAGAAAAGCAGACGGGCCATCAAAACCATGGTGCACAGTGGTGCCACTCATAGGTGTGTGGATGAGTGTGTCTCTGCATGACCTAACTGCCCGAGCTGATCACTGGAATCAGGGCAAGGATGGCAAGTGCAGCAAAAATCCCTTCCCAGGCAAAGCCTCAAGCTGAAGGGCAACCCCCGGGAGCACAGAGGGATGTGGAGGCAGGCCTTTGGCTCTGGAGTGTGGGAGAAGGGAAAAACAGAGGGCCCTGGAGAAGAGGAAGGAAGCTGTAGCCAACACATTTCCAAGGAGGGAAATGTCTTTGAATTTCATGATACTAACACCCAGAGAAAGCCTGCTACTTTTCAATATCAAAAACAGGATCGTGATTTTTCCATATTAAATATTCTACAACACAGCCCTGGCTGGTGTGGCTCAGTGGATTGAGCACAGGCCCATGAAGCAAAGGGTCACTGATTTGATTCCCAGTCAGGGCACATGCCTGGGTTCCCGGCCAGGTCCCCAGTAGGGGGCGCAAGAGAGGCAACCACACATTGATGTTTCTCTTCCTCCTTTCTCCTCTCTCTAGAGATAAATAAAATCTTTTTAAAAAATAAAAAGAATAAAGATAAATAAATAAAATCTTAAAAATAAATAAATATTCCTCAACATGGTTTTTTATGACTTCATCTTATAGATGGATCATAGTTAATTTAACGAATCCTCCTTTTTTCCCCTTTTCTTATTTTCTAAAAGTTGAACTGCTGGCTCAAAAGGTTTGCACATTTTTAAGACTTTGACAGGCAATGGCTGTTTAATCCGTAACAGTATCAAGCTTATCTAGACAAATTCTCCTTTGGAGTGAGCCTACCGTGTGCCAGGTGTTCTGCAGGGTCTTTTACACATTTTTTTCTTTTTTTAATGTGCACAGCAACCCTACAGTGTAGGTGTTCTTCCCATTTTTCAAATAGAAATACAAAGCTTCAGAGAAGTGAAATGACTTGCTGGAAGTCACATAGTAGAGGAACCGGAAGACAGCCTAGAACTGACCCCAGGGTCAACGTGATGATTAAATAGTTGTGAAAGAGAGATCCAGGAAGGCTTCTTGAAGGAGGTGGGCCGTGCTCTGAGCCTTATGGAATGGACAGAACGACAGCAGGAGAAGAGAGAGGATGGCCATCTGGCAAAGTCCAGAGCCTGAGCAAAGGCCATCAGATTTCAACCTCAAGATTTTTAGGTGAAAGGTATTAGCAGGGAGGGGCGAGTCATGAGTAATTTAAGGCGGGCACGGAGAGTTGGGACAGTCCCGCCCTCGCCCCGCCCCGCGCGGCCGTGCACTTCGGACTGAAGACCCCGCCCCCGACCAGCCCCTCCACCGCTAGAAACAATCCGAATCCTCCGTCTACCGCCGAGCTGCCGCACAAACCCTCTCTTCCGGGTTCTACCCCTCACTCCCCTCCACACCCAGGCCCCGCCTCCGAGTGGGTGGGAACAATCGGACTGTGCCGGGCTCTGCCCCGCCCCATTTCACGTCCCTTCTCCGCCTAGTGCAATCAAAATCATCCTAACGAGTTAGCTCAGGCCCCGCCCATACCCCCGCCCGGGCCCCCACCTCCAGCCTAGACCACGCCCCGGGCACGCCCCTTTAGAGTTTGGCGCAACCCGGCAAGGCTGCCGACCCCGCCCCTCCCAGCCCCGCCCTATCTTGCCTCTGCCGCGCGATCCCGGCAGCCACATCCCGCGACTCTGCCGGGCGCGCGGAGCTGCAGCCATGGCTGTGACCACTGAGGGCGCCCGCAGGAAGGAGCGTGTGCTCTGCCTGTTTGACGTGGACGGAACCCTCACGCCAGCTCGCCAGGTAGGGTCCTGACCTTCGGAAGCTCGGTTCGGGAATGTCACGCAGATACCCGGAGGCCGAATGTGGGGCCTGCAGCGGCGTGACCCGGACCTCAGAGGCCGAATGCGGGCTGCAGCCGTACTCGGTCCCTGACACTCTTGATCGCCGCTAGGAATGACGGACACCCGATCACTCACGTCACAACCCCCGAGCGTCCGGGCTGGGTCGATTCTGGAGGGAGGAGGCTGCGAAGGAGGGTCAAG
Organism: Phyllostomus hastatus; assembly: GCF_019186645.2. Taxonomy (NCBI): domain Eukaryota; kingdom Metazoa; phylum Chordata; class Mammalia; order Chiroptera; family Phyllostomidae; genus Phyllostomus; species Phyllostomus hastatus. Next base: position 4,649,001 of record NW_025333715.1, read on the forward strand.
CTTCCCTCCCTAACCCTCTGCCAGGCTTCCCCATGCCAACGTTTGGCTCCCGGAGACCCCCGTATCCCCAGCCGGGGCTCACCGCAGTTCAGTCCTAGGATGCACCGGTAGCCGGAAGCTGGCGTCTGAACCCGGGTTTCAGATGGGGCTTGGAGCGCACCCAAGTGTCAGGTGCCATCTGGTGGGGGGTAAGGGGATTTCAGAACCATCCATTCCGACCTTTGCAGGCCTGGGCCTGGGTCTACTTTCTCAAGCCCCTCTTCCACTTCCCACCCCAGCTGTGGAGGGAAGGAGGGAGAGCTTACTATACCTTTTCGGTAGACTATGGGCCCTGCCCACCTAGAGGTGGGCGTTCTCAGGCCTAACCTGATCACAGTGGGGATATTGTGCTACTGGTTAGCTGGGAGCGCAGTCCTTCTAAAGACATCCCACCCTGTGGATCCTCCAACATCTGCTGCACACCCTGTTTTTCTCCCTTTGGATTTCGCCCTGGATGAGCCACGGACTCCTCCTCACTAGCTGGCTGCTTGGATAAACAGGCGTCTTTCTTGCCTGCCCTGCCTGCTACTCCACCCTCCAGTCTGGGGCCACAAGGACCAACCGAGGGATCTCCTAGAGTGGGGAGCCGTTAGGGCTGGGTCACAGGCCAGAGGCTGATGGAAACACAGGTCTTGGTGTCCACTGTTAGGTCCTGCATGTCCCGTCCTCTTCCCTGTGGGAGGGCCCTGGGGATACATGGAGGAATCAGGCCTTCCTGCCCTCCAGCAGCTCCCCAGTCCTCTGGGGTGGGAGAGAGATGACAGTGGAGGGGGAGTGGCAGGGTCTAGGAACAGCCCCTTTCCTCTGGCTCTGCCTCTCTGACCCAGCAGCCTGTACGAGAACAGTGTGGTTAATGCTGCCCACCAGTGTCGTTGCCAGGCCCTGTCCTTAGTGCTTTCTGAAAGTTAATTTTTTAAGATTTTATTTATTTATTTTAAAGAGGGGGAAAGGGAGAGAAACATCGATGTGCAAGAGAAATATCAATCAGTCGCCTCTCAAATGCCCCCAACCGGGGACCGCAACCCAAGCATGTGCCCTTACTGGGAATCAAAGCCGCGACCCTTGGGCCACACTAACCAGGGCAAAAGTTAATTTGTAATTATACAATTATAATTTATGAACATTTGTATAATTAAAAGTGCATTCTCTTGTAATAAATGAAAACAACAGAGAAGGCTAATTCTCCACTTGCTGGGTCAGGATCCAGCCCCCTCCCCAGGGCAACCTGGCTGCCTGCTGTGTGGCTTCCTCCCAGACTTTTATGTGGGTCTCCGTTTGCCCAGAGGAAACATTAAGTGTTGTTTTAGGAGGCTTCTTAAAAAATAAGTGGTATCGTACATCACACTGTGCGCGTCTTCCTGCAAGTTGTCTCTGGCGATCAGTGGGTCTGAGCACTCTCCCAGCTGGAAGCACAGGCCCGACTGACTCTGCGTGACCGCAGTATGATATGTCAGAGCAGGTGTGTGCCCTCTGGTGATTGATGAGCACGAAAGTCGCTTGAAATCTGCCACTATTACAAACCCCTGTGACCCTCTGTGTCCACATGGGCAAGAGGAGTGGAAATGCCAGATGACAGGACACATGCATTTTAAGTTTTAGTAGATTTCACCAAATTACCCTCCAAAATGGCCAGTTTGCACTCTCTCCAGCAGCATTTGAAAGTGTCTGTCCGCCCAGTGTCGTCATCCACTCTTGATATTGTCAGCTTTGAATATCTGAATGTTTGAAAACATGGATTATAACTCGTTAGTGTACATTTCCTGGGTGGGGAATCTTTTCGTGTAATCGGTCACCAGTTCATTGGTCATTTCTAAGCACTTCCCAGGAGGGACCCCCTGCAGATGTTGCTGCCGTGATCCCATTTTATAGATTGGGCAAAGAAAGGCAAAGCCATTTGCTCAAGGTCATCCTGCTATTGAGGGTCTTGAGCCAGAGTTTGAACCCAGGTGCATCTGATTTTGGTTGTTTTGTTTGTTTGTTTGTTTTAGATTTTATTTATTTACTTTTAGAGAGAGGGGAAGGGAGGGAGAAAGAGAGAGAGAGAAACATCAACACCTGGTTGCCTCTCACGTGCCCCCTACTTGGGACCTGGCCCGAAACCCAGGTATGTGCTGTGACTGGGAATCAAACCGGCAACCCTTGGGTTTGCAGGTCGGTGTTCAATCCACTGAGCCACACCAGCCAGGGCCCAAGTGCGTCTGATTTTTTTAAGATCTGTGTCCTAAACCTTGAACTGCCTCAGATCCAGGTAGAACATGGGCTCCCTGGAGTTTGAGCGCTGAGTGAGGGCTGAGTGGAGGCCCCAGACGAGCTGACAACCAGCATCCTTTGCTTCTCTACCCTGCTGCAGAAAATTGACCCTGAGGTGGCTGCCTTCCTGCAGAAGCTGCGAAGTAGGGTACAGATCGGTGTGGTGGGCGGCTCCGACTACTCTAAGATTGCTGAGCAGCTGGGAGAGGGGGATGAAGGTAGGAGGAGCTGGCCAGAGCCAAGCCCACGGTGGGCTTGGGGGTGGGAGTGGGGAGATCCCCGGATCAATGTGCCTTCAAAGACCCAGACCTGCCTCTGTGGGGCAAAGGAGGTAGAAGAAACAGCCAGATGTTTCCCTCACTGGTTCTGCAACCACTTAGTGAGCACCTACCGTGTGCCAGGCACTGTTTTTGTTTAAAGATTTTATTTATTTATTTTTAGAGAGAGGAGAAGGGAAGAAGAGAGGGAAAGAAACATCGGTGTGAGAGGTGGTGATCGGTTGTCTCTTGCACACCCCCAACTGGGGACCTGGCCCGCAACCCAGGCATGTGCCCTGAATCGAACCAGTGACCTATTGGTTTGCAGTCCCGGGATTAATCCACTAAGCCACACTAACCAGAGCCAGGCATTGTTTTTTGGAGAAACAGCAGGGAACAAAAGCAGAATCCTGCCCCTATATAGTTTACATTCTTAGTTCTCCCTGCTGAATCTCAATTTCCTCATCTTTAAAATGGGCATGGGCATAACCAATAATGGCTACCATTTCTTGAAAATGACCATGCGTTAACTTCCTTTCAGTTAACCCTCACAACTGTGCTTCAGGGCGTACATGAGTATCCATTTTACAGAGGAGAATTCTGAAGTCACCAGGGAGTGTTTGGCCCCAGAACCCCCATTCTCAGCCGAGTTCCTGATCGTAGCTCAGGCACATACTCCAGCTCCTCAGACCAAAAACTTCCTTGAGCTTCCCTTTTCCCCACCTCCTTGTCCTCGTTCATCAGCCAGTCCAGAAGTATCTCCCTGCGTGCCCATGTCTCCATCCCCACGGCCCCACCGTCGATCGCATCCCACCTGGACCGTGCGACAGCCTCTGGCCGTGTTCCCTGTGCCTTCCCGCTCCCGCCCACTCCAGTCACTCCTCGTCTCCTTGGCTCTGGGCACCTGGTCTCACGCTCTCTCTTTCTGCCCTGGCCTCTCTGTGTCCCTGAAGTCATCGAGAAGTTCGATTACGTGTTTGCTGAGAACGGGACGGTGCAGTACAAGCATGGACGACTGCTCTCCAAGCAGGTCAGTGTCGCCCCAGCCCCTTACTTAGCCCAGGGACACTTTTCCACGGTGAGCGCGGCCGTCCGTGGTGCCCTCCGTCCCGGGTGTGGGGAGGGGCGCCACGCCTGCCCCTCTCAGAGCCCTGCGTTCCGTGCCCAGACCATCCAGAACCACCTCGGGGAGGAGCTGCTGCAGGACTTGATCAACTTCTGCCTCCGCTACATGGCCCTGCTCAGGCTGCCCAAGAAGCGGTGAGACCCTGCCCGGCCTGTGTCCAGCCCGTCCTCCCAGCTCTGGGCCTGAGGAGCAAAGGGCGGGTCTCTGGTGGGACCTGGAGATGCTCCAGCCCCGACTTACTGAGGGTGGACTCTTGCCCCCTGCACGGTCCAGACGGGGCTGGATTGAATTCAGGGCCTTTGTCTCTTTCTCTCTGGCTCCCACCCCCCATCACCACCAGTGGAACCTTCATCGAGTTTCGGAATGGCATGCTGAACATCTCGCCCATCGGCCGGAGCTGCACCCTGGAAGAGCGAATCGAGTTCTCTGAACTGGACAAGGTGCCGCCACCTTAGGCTGTAGGGCCTCAGTCACTCAACCTCTCTGAGCCTCTATTTTCTCGTCAGTGAAATGGGTTGGGAGTGGGGTGTTCCGATAGAACCGATACCCTTCTGGACACCTACCACGTGACGGCTGTGGGCATGCGTGCGTCTTTCCAACCCTGCTGGGCTCCCTCCTCTGACGGCTGACACCACCAGCCACCTGCTTACGCAAACTCGCACCTCAGGCATCCTCCACGCCTCCCCACCCACACGGGATCCAGCAGTCACTCCTGGTGGTTCAGCCTCTGGAGTTGGTCTCCAGTCTGTCCGCCCGTGTCTCTGCCGGCACTCCCCTCCCCCCCCCCACACGCGGCGAAACCAGTCCACTCTCCAGCGGCGTGTTGAGAACCTTGTAAAGCACATCCGTCCCGTCTCCTCTCTGCTCACGGTCCTCCGTGGCCCCCTCGCCAACCAGACAGTGTCCCAGCCCCCTCCCGTGGTGTCCTGAGGGTCTGCCTGCCTGGCTCAGGCCCACCTGTTCGGCCTTCTCTCCGCACCTGTGCTTAGGACTTCCCAAGGTCCTTTGTGTGCCGCCCCTGCCAAACCTTGACTTGTGTTTTGCTTGTCGTCCTCACCCCCCGCATCCTTCCAGGGACGGAGCGAGTCCATCCATCCGAGCCTTTTCATGCTGGCCCGTCCCCGGCCTCTCTGACCTCAAGTCTGCTATCCCCCTTATGCCCTCTGCCCCGGCCACGTGCCCTCTGCTGACCGTAAGACCGCAGGCGGTCTCCGGCCCAGGGCTGTGCCCCCAGACGCGGCTCGTCCTCACCTCCCTGACACCTGCTCAGGTGTCACCTTCTCAGCGGGGCCTTCCCCGAGCATGACATTTAACACTGCGTCCCCTTGCACCTCCGACTCTGTCTGATGTCTCCCCTAGCAGCCCTCGCTACCCTGTCAGCACCGGATCCCCTGCTTGGCTTTTAAAAAACCTTGGCTGTTGTCTCGCCCCCACCGAAGCTGTAAGCTCCTTCAGGGCCAGGATGTCTGTGCTGTTCACTGCCCAGTCCCCTGTGCCCAGCACACGCCCGGCGCATAGCAAGGGCTCAAGAAATACTTTCTGAATGAATGAAATAGGTGGTATCATCCCCATTTTATGAATGAGGAAACTGAGGTCCAGAGAGGGCAAGTGACCTGTTCAGGGTCACACAGGGAATTGGTTGCAGAGCAAGGATTTCAACTTGAGACAAGTTTCCCTGAGGGTGGGCGGGGACTCCCAGTGAAGCCAACCCAACTCTCCGTCCCAGCTCAGCAAGCCCCACCCCCACTCCCTGTCCAGAGGCTTGGCGGAGTCAGTGCCCCACCGGCAGGGAGACTTTCCCCGTGGGCGTAGTTAGGATTGACCGTTGGCAGAGAACGGCTCCCGCGCACATGCCCCTCCTGGGGCCACGCAGGGTTCCAGGCCCAGCTCCACCGTCTGCGCGACGAGTCAGTCACCTGGAAAAGCGACTTCACTACTGTATGCCTCTGTTTTCTCATCTTTTTTTGTTTGTTTGTTTGTTTAGGATTTTATTTTTCAGAGAGAGAGGGGATGGGAGGGAGAAAGAGAAACATCAGTTGGTTTCTTTGCACACCCCCAGCCCGGGACCTGGCCCAAAACCCGGGCGTGTGCCCTGACCGGGACTCAAACCAGCGACCTTTCAGTTCGCAGGCCGATCGATGCTCAGCCAACACCAGCCAGGGCGTGTTTTCTCATCTTCAAAGTGGGGGCGGTCTGAGTCCCCACCTTGCAGGGCGCACCGAGGACTGGGCAGGACGGAGGGCTGGCGGCGCTCACTCTCCCCACAGCCCCGAGGGGGGTCTCCCCTCCTCTCTTTGGCTCCTGTTCACCTGCCCCCGTGCTGTGTGGGGCGTGGGCCGCCGGGCCTCCTGCGTGCCCTGCGCCGGGCAGGCCTGATGTAAATAATCGCTCTGCTCCCCTTTGGTCCCTCGGGACTCTCGGGTCCAGACCCCGAGGACAGGTAGTCCCCTTCCTTAGATGAGGTGCTGAGGCCAGAGGTCACAGTGCTAGTCCCTGCTGAAGCTGAACTTGGCACATGGGGCTGGTTCTCCAGGGACAGAAGGTCCAGCCCTGGAGCCATTTGGGAGCACTCGTCCGTACCAGTCGGACGACTTGCCCGTGGTCACACGGCCGGGAAGCACAGTGGCTGGGCCTGGAGCCTGGGCCATGGCAGGCCCTACGGCCTGTGTCCTCCTTGGACTGCTTCTAGGCTGCAGAGCGCCGGCCATCACCTGCCCCCCGCTCTGTTCCAGCCCCACCCAAGGCTCTGCTGACAAAGGCACAGTAAGGCACTCCACTCCTGTGCTCTGAAGTCCCTAGTGGCGTTAGGTCCCCCAGGATGTGTCCTAACTCTCCAAACCGGGCCTCCAGGCTCCCTGTGAGCGGACCATCCTGCTGAGCTGCTGGGGCCACATGGGGACAGCCCACCTCTGTCCCTGGGCCACAGAGAGCCTGGGCTGAGGGAGCTGGCCACTCCTGTGGTGCTGCCCCCGCCCCATCCCCCTGTTAGTACGGCCGCCCCTCTGGGCTCGGCATGGCTGTTCCCCTCTGTGGTCCCAGCGGGGCCAGGCTGGGGACCCTCCGGCTGGTGAGTGAAAGCCCCCCGACTGCACGTTTGTAGATATGCTGCCCCAGGGGTGGGGGCGGGGGCTGCCTGGGCACTGCTGGCCCCCCCCCCAGCCCGGGCCAGTCCACTGCACCCAGGGGCACTCAGCAGATGAACGTTGCCTGGCTGGTGCTATGTATGTTCGTGCCCGGCATCCTGCTGACCTCCCTCTGAGCGCCCGCTGCTGCTTGTTCGCAGGCCGTCACGTGCGCTCTGCTCCTCACACGCACGTCTGCCGTCCGAGCCACGGTTCGCCTCGTTGAACCGGGCGGGCTCCCTGACTGGGGGCTCCACTGCCCTTTCCCTCCAACGCGCCTCCTTCAGCCTCTATCTACTCCAGGGCGTCCTTCCCATTGCTCCCCAGTGTCCCCACTGGCAGGACGCGGCACTGAGTTCAGTCACAGACCTCCTGGGTTCGGGCCCTGGCTCTGCCACTGAGGCTGGGTGACCTTGAACAGGCGCAGGCCCTCTCTGAGCTGGCTTCCCGTGGGTCAGGAGGGGTCATGTGTCCCCCAGGGGGACTCAGGGAGTTCGCAGGAGCTGTGCGCCCCGCACGGGGCCTGGCTCGCAGCGGTGCTCTGAGCCCCGGTCTGCTCTCTTCCTTCCTCCAGAAGGAGAGGATCCGGGAGAAGTTCGTGGAAGCCCTGAAAACTGAGTTTGCCGGCAAAGGGCTGAGGTTCTCCCGAGGTACGTCCACCCATGTGGGGCCTGAGGGGCCCGGCCCTGGGGCCTCGCTGCACTCCGACCCCACCCTCGCCCCCCAGGCAGAGCAGGGGCAGGCACAGCCCAAACAGCCAGGGACTCTGTGTGCTACCGCCTCCCACTCCCCCGCACCCAAGCCCAGGCAGCAGCCCCCCACCCAGGTGCTCAAGGCAAAAACCAGCGCCTCCTTTGAGGTTTCTCCATCACCCCTTCCCAAGTCCAGTCTGCTAGCAAGTCCCGGAGCCCCCTATCTGGAATCCATCTGGAATCTGCCCCTGCCCACGCCTCCCCTACCAACAGCCTCGGCCGGGGCTCCGTCTGGCTAACTCATGTGGCTGGCCCCCCGCTGCCCCCTCACCTTTGACCCATCCCCACAGTGGCCAGGGGGCTCCTTACAGAAGAACAGACCTGTTACACTCCATGCCCCTACCTCCCTTGGGGGCTGTCCTCGCTCCCCAGCCACCACCGTGCTGGCTTACATCTCAGCTCAGTGTCACCTCCTCAGAGAGGTCACCCCTACCACGCTGGCTAGAGAGCTCCCTGCCACCCACCGCCACCCCTGGATCAAAACCGTCACAAGGACCCCAAGTGCGTCTGTCCCGCGCCCTGCGCCTGGGCAGCAGGAGGCTCTCAGGGTGGTGGAATGAAGTAACAAGTGAAGAGCCTGACCCAGGCTCACCCTCCAGCCACCCCTCTGCGGGCTTTGCCCGCCCCGCCCCGCCCCTGCAGGAGGCATGATCAGCTTTGACGTCTTCCCTGAGGGCTGGGACAAACGCTACTGCCTGGACAGCCTGGGCCAGGACAGCTTCGACACCATCCATTTCTTCGGGAATGAGACCAGTCCCGTGAGTGTGGCTCAGCCAAGGCCCCTCCCACTCCACGTCACCCCCCCAGGTCAAGGCCAGGACATGGGGTGACAGAGCAGACTTTGGGGGACTCCCCGAGAACAGCCCGTGCTCACCAGCCCGTTATGCAAACTGGAAGGCTGGGGCCCAGAGCTGGCTGGACCCTTGCCCCGGGTCACATAACAAGTCAGGGCACGGGACAGCGTCCTGGGTGTTCTCAGGGGCCCTCCAGAGGGGCAGTGCTGCAGGAGCCCGTGTGGGAGGAGACCCCGTGTCAGGGTGGGTGTGGGTCCCCAACCCCAGGAGCCTTGTCCAGGCGCCACCTTCTCTGTCTCTGTGCGCAGGGTGGGAACGACTTTGAGATCTACGCCGACCCCCGGACTGTGGGCCACAGCGTGGTCTCCCCTCAGGACACAGTGCAGCGATGCCGTGAGATCTTCTTCCCAGAGACAGCCCACGAGGCATGACCGCAGCTCCCGGAGACCTCCGCCCGGGCCCAGAGGGCGCCCTGGCCCTGGTGCTCAGTGGGTGCTGGGACCTTCCTCCTCCGGCCTGGGATGCCTGCCTCACCACCGCCTGCCACAAGGCCCCTCCCCCCCGCACCGTGACAGGGCCAGGGTCTGCATGGCCCGTCCCTCGTGGTCAGCTCCTGGAGGGACTGGCTCCGCCCTCCACCCCAGCGGCCCTGGCTCCAGCTGCTGCTTGTACTTCTGAACGGAACAGGGTTCTGCCTGCGCTGGGCAGAGGTGTGTGTGAGTGTTGGCATGGGACAGAGTCCACCCTGCCTTCCTGCCCCAGAGTGGGTGCAGGGCGGCGGGGAGGGTGTGTGTTTACTAGAACTTTGTCACAAACATTAAAGCCCCCAGGACAAGGTGTGGCGTCAGCTCTTTCTGACTGGGGAATTGGTACCCGTCACAGATGCCGTCGTGGCCACCTCTTTGCAGATGAGGAGACAGGCACAGGTGACGGGGACTCGGCACAGGTCACACAGGACATCGCCGATCCAGTGAAGGAGGGTGGTCTGGGCTGTTCTCCCCCGCCCCTCCCCAGACACACAGGCAGCTCTGGGCCAAGCTGAGTCGCAGTTGAGGGTTTATTGCCAGTGTTGGGGTGGGAGGGGGTCTGGGTGGCCTGGGGGCCGGGAGGGTTTGTGACTGGACACTGTGGGGCGAGGTGACGGGAGTGCTGCTGCTCCTGTCACCCCCGGTGGCCCCAGGGCTGATGTCCCCACATCCTGCCTCCTCGCCAGTGCCTCAAAAAGGGGGTCTACTCACAGGAGGGGGGTTTTGGGGGGCTCCCAGGGGTTAGTCTGCACCAGCAAACCTACCAAGGAGGCCGGGGAGTCCTTGTTCTCATGAGAGAGGCCTCGGGCCTCGCCAGCGCAGCCCCAGCTCGCAGCCGGGTGTCAGGCCGGGCCACTCTCAGGGTCGGGCAGCTGGCCAGCACGTCCCAGCAGCGCGGGGCTCCCAGGCCCTGGTGGGGACTGAGGATGGGACCGAGGACGGGGCGCACGTCCCGGCTGATCTCTACCCCGCGGCCTGGGCGTCTTCAGAGCTGGGGGTCCTGGGCAGTTGTCACCCCTGCATCTTGGGCACACGCGCCCCCACTTACACACAGACTGCATGTCCTCAGGGTCACTGTCCTGCAGGCCCCGCCCCCTAAGCCCCGGTTCAGTCTGCATCAGGTCACGTGCTCTGGGCGGGGTCGGGGGTGGGGGCGGAGCCCTCCTTCCCCGCCTCCCAGGCCAGGCCCACCCCACCCCACCCCAGAGTGAGCACACACGCATGCGTGCGCATGCACACACACATGCACACGCGCGCGCGCACACACACACACACACACACACACACCCCGGAAGGGCTTGACAACGTAGGGACCGCGACTTGGCCGCTGGCTTGAGGGCCGGCGGAAACCGCCGTCCCACTGCTTTGAGATGAGGGACCGGCAAGGGGTCTTAGCAGGGTTAGCGGCCTCCAGGCTGAGGGCCCTCTCGGTGGGTGCCCCGCCGGGCCCTGCCCGAGGGGACGGACGTGGCGCCGTCGTGTGGCGCACAGGCAGGGCATCCGTGAGGCTTGTGAGTCAGGACCAAAGGGAGGCCTCCATCCAGGCTCGGGGAGACACGTCCCCTCCCCCCACAGACCCACGCCTCCTGGGGAAGTTGAGGCAGCCGGCTGAGCGCGGCCCAGGGGAGAAGATGCAACCTCAGTTTGGGGTTCATGGAGCCACTGCCAGGCTGAGGAGAAGGGGCAGGCCCCAAACGCCTTGGCCCTCAGCCCCTCTCCTGCCTCCAGGGTGTGCTGGGAGAGCGGAGGAAGACCGGGTTGGGGCACCGGCGAGGGCCTGCGTGCCTCCGCCTTCCGCCCTCTTTCCTCGCCGCAGGCTGGGAGGCCCCCCCAAGTGCTCGCTGGCCTGGCTCCTGAGGGTGGGGTCCAGGCCACTGTGGGAGGCCCCCGCCCAGGGGGCGGGGCACAGGGAGCACAGGTAGCCCTGGCCCCCGGGCTGGGGCCTCAGGCCGAGGCAGGGCCCAGGGGTGCCCCCTGCAGGCACGTGGGCAGGGGGGCGAGAGGTGCTGAGCCGATTCAGCAGGGAGGGGAGGAAGGAGGGAGAGTGGACGAGAAGAGAAGGCAAGTCCAGGGGCTGCCCCCTCCGTCCAGCTCACATAACAGTCACGGGTCACAGGGCTGGATGGAGGCACACGCTCACGGCCGTAAACACAGACAGACAGACAGACAGACAGACTCGCGCACTGAGGCCGCCCGGGGGACAGACCACAGCCAGTGCCGTGGGGCAGGGAGCCGGCTGCCACCTGTCCACCCCGGGGGACTCCCCGCCCAGCCTAGGAGCCCACGACCTGGCCGGACCACGTCTCGTGGGGAGTGTGGGGGGCCAGCTGGGTGAGCACCACCTCCACAGCCTGGAACTTCTGGTTCTTGGGTGGGATGGGGCACATCTTGAAGGTCACCTCGTCGCCCTCCACCGGGACGTACTCCCCCTCGATGCTGGAGACAGGAAAGGGTTGTCAGCCCCGCAGCAGGCCCCCGCCCTGGACACCCCCTGCAGCCTGGCCTACGGGCGGCCCGGCCTCCCCGTCAGAACCTCAGCCCGTGACCTTGTACAGTGGGAAGCATAAACTGTCCTTTTCTCCGTGTTGTTGGGGACTAAGTGAGATGAGAAAGGGTGCAGGGAGGTCCCCGAGGCTTAGAGAAACTGTGACCCCGCCAGGTCATGCCTGGCATTAGGGCTGGGACACTGGCCTAGCCACAGCTGTCCCCTCCTGGCTGGCCTGCCTGCCTGCGGCCCCTCCCAGGCAGAAGGGCTCAGGGGCTGGCCCCGCCCTCCCAGGCCCCTGAGGCGGAGACAGGATGCTGGGGCTCAGCTGGCAGTTCCTAAAGCTCCTGGGACCCCCTCCTGCCATGCACCCCAGCTCTCCTCCTCCTCCCACCGTGCACCCAGCCCCGGAGAGGAGGAGAATGACACTGGGGGGGCACAGACCTCAGCTGCGAGGGGAGAAGCCTGAGGAGGCATTTCCGAGGCCCTGTGAGGACGCTGCAGCTGACGAGGGTGGGGTGGGGGGAGACAGGAGGGACCACTGAGGTGGGGGGCGGGGGACAGGACTCACTCTGACACGTGCACAAAGATGTCCTCGGATCCGTTCTCAGGGGTGATGAAGCCGTGGCCTTGGGAGCGGGAGAACTGCTTGCAGACGCCCTTGAACACGGGGCCAGCAGAGGCGCGGGCTGTCCTAAAGATAGAGCAGGGGCTTTGGCACTGTGGCCTGGGGGCACCCCCCCACCCAGACCCCCACAGCCCTCCTGGGTTCTGCCTGGGGAGCCGGACTCAGGAAAACGCCCCCCCTCACCTTCCACCGGAAACTGCACTCAGTTATGCTAATTCACTCAGCTCCTTGCGCTGACAGAACAGGAGACTGGGGCCCCAGCGGGGTACCGGCCCTCCTGGGGCACCTAGCAAGTGGGTCTCCGACTCCCAGCCAGCGCCCCTCCATGCACAGCAGCCCCTCCTCACTCTCCCCTGCAGCAGTGACACCCTCTTCACTCATCTGCCGCTCCTTCGTTCTCCCTCGTTTGTTTATGTATGTGTTTCGAGTTCTAAGAGGAAGTTTATTTAGAAAGTTACAGAGGCAGCAGGAGTGAGCCAGCTGGGCTCTGTGGGCTCAGGGAACAAGTTACGGAAGCAAGAGCAGGACCCCAGGCGCTCAGAGAGGGAAGGGCCAGGTAAGGGGCCTGGGGCTGGCGGCGGGGGCGGGGGGGGGGGGGTGCGAGGAAGGCGAGCCCTTTTGACTGTTTGTCAAGCACCTGCGCTGTGCCTGGCCCCGGGCTGGACGAAAGGGATGCTTAGCACTTGCCGTCCAAACAGTCCTCCTTCGGCCAAGCCATGTCATCCTCCCCGCGGGTCTGACAAACCCCCTCCGCCCTCTGACCCCATCCGTGACTGTCCCCCAAAGGCCCACGCCACTCCAAAGGGCAACCCCACGCCTCCATTTTTGCCCAGGCCGTTCCGTCTCCCAACTTTGTCCTTCACGTGCTGTATCTTCCGAACCTGGCCGAGAGGTCGCCGTCCCTAATGCCTAGCCCTGATCCTCACTCCCACCCCTGCCAGAGGCAGCGAAGGGGGGACGGATTCCCTGGGAATGGTGAGCAGCTCGTGGAGCTGAGACTTTGTAGAGTTTACCACCGGAGCCCCTAGCCAGGAGCTCAATAAATCTTTATGGAATGGATGGATGAATGAATGAATGAATGAACGAACACCGGCAGTCACTGAACAGTCCACACGCAGCTCTCCCGTCCTTGGGAAAGAGCAGGGGCTGGAGAGGGATGGGGCGGAAGCCAGCACGAGGGGCAGGTACTCACGCTGAATACGTCCTGGTCCGCTTGGTAGGCAGGGGGCTGGGCAGGTCCCGAGAGGAGACACCGCCCCTCTCCCAGACCCTGCTGCCCTCCCGGTGGAAGGGGAAGGTGGGCCAGACCGGGGACTTTGGGGAGTGGAGTGGGGGCACGACCGGGGACGAGGTGGGCTCCGAAGTCATGGCGCGGCTGGCGGGAGAGCCAGGGGGGCTCCCAGGCCCAGGGGCCGGTGAGGGGCTTGGGCGTCCTTGCGGGCAGGGCCCGGCCTGGCCCTGCTCGGAGGCCTCTGCAGCCGCAGGCTCCGTCTGGAAGGGAAGAGAGAGGGAGGGGTGAGTGCGGTCCGGGACGGGCAGCTTCTGGATGCTGAGCACCAGCCTGGAGGGCCGGGCCTGCCTGCCTGCCTGCCTGCCGCGCCCCCCAGGACGACATCAGGCGGCCCTTCTCTGACTCAGTGTCCTCACCACCAAGACGAAACATAGAACCTGGCTACGGGCGGGACTGTATTCTCCTACAATTCGAGTGCCAAAGTCCTGCCCCTGGCCTGACGGTGTTGGAGATGGGGCCTCTGGAAGACAGCTGGGGTTTGATGAGGCCAGGAGGGTGGGACCCCACGAAAGGGTTAGGGTCCCCAGATGAGCCCTTGCAGAGCCTGCCTCCTCTCCCCCTGGCCTGTGAGGACACAGCGAGAAGAGGGCCGTCGACGAACCAGAGCCACACCACGCTGGCACCACGAGCTTGGACTTCTAGCCTTAGAACAGTAAGACGGGGCGTCTGATGTTTAAGGCCCCCGTCCGTGGTGTTCTGTTACGGTGGTCCGCCCCAAGGGAGACGGGCACCAAAATCCTTCCTGCTTCACATTGGATCCTCCGACTCCGGGGGCCTGGGGGGTGGGATGAGTGAGGTGAGGTGGCCAGCGACGGTCAGGAACACAGTCTGGCCCGAGTGTCAGCAGCTCCAAACCCACAGATCTGGGTTTGAACCTTGGCTTTGTCAATCATAACCTGGCAACCTCCCTTCCAACGTGGTGGGTGGGTGGGTGGGTGGGTGGACCGTGGGCCCAGAGGGCCTGGGTTTGAATCCTGGCGTCTCTGCCTACGGGTTCTGTGACCGTGGTCGACACTCAAACTTTGACTCAGTTTCCTGTTCTGTAAAATGGGGATAGTGTTGGTTCTGACGTCACAGGGAGGTTGCTGGGAGGACTGTGACTTTCTACACGCTCGGAACGGGGCACAGGCGAGGAGAGCTCTGGGAAGGCTGGTGGGCTGCCCTTGCCCCGTTCCCTCCTCTCCGGACTGAGACCGGGCACCCTTACCTCGCAAGGTTGCTGAGGACTCAGCGACTTAGTGTGTGTGACAGCATCTGGCATCTTGCAGGTACCCAATCAATTGCTGTTATCCTTTTACTATACATGGTTTTTCTTTATCTTCTTTTCTTAGATAAGTCCCTTTAACATCTCATAAAATAAGGGCTTGGTGATGACAAACTCCTTTAACTTGACCTTATCTGAGGAGCACTTTATCTGCCCTTCCATTCTAAATAAGAGCTTTGCTGGATAGAGCAATCTGGAATGTAGGTCCTTGTCTTTCATGACTTGGAATACTTCCTTCCAGCCCCTTCTTGCCTGTAAGGTCTCTTTTGAGAAATCAGCTGACAGTCTGATGGGAACTCCTTTGTAAGTTACTCAATTGCTATTATCAATGCAAACCAACAGAAATTCCCGGCCCACAGCTCAGTGTATAGATGACCTTGAAAACATTCAACCTGTGTCTTCTTCCACTGAGGAAGTGAACACACCGTATTTTGCGGTGTACAATGTGAACCCAGGTTTTTGTGCACATTATACACGGGATTATCATGCCCATAGCATGTAATCACTTATACCCAGGTACAATGAGCATCCTTATTTTTCCCCCAAAAAATGTGGGCGAAAAAGTGTGCATTACACGTGGCAAAATACGGTCGTTTCCCCGCCCCCCCTCCCCACAGGGGCTGGGAAGCCTCGGACCCCCAGAGGTGCTGCCGTGGGACCCTGGGGAGAAGGGCTCCGTGCACCAGGCCAGGCCTGTGGACTGAGCCTGGGGCAGGCGGCCTGCCGCGTGGGGCCAGGCAGGACGCCTGGGCGGAAGAGCTCCAGCGCAGCTGCGGGTTAGCTGTGACCTTGGGGAGCAGGGGCCTCTCCGCACAAAGGGACGGACGAACCCCACTTCACCCCTCACAGGCTGTGGGGGGCTTGGCTCAGCCTGGCGATGCAAAGAAAGTCCTGGAGTCCACAGTCACGTAGGGGTCAGGGTGACGGGTTCTCCACCTTCTCACCCCCCTTCCTTTGCTCCCCCAGCCCCTCACCCAGAGGCTCCGGGGTCAGAGGAGACTCCCGGAGCTGCGAGTCTATTCCTGGCCTCCACATTGCCCCACCCCCGAGCCTGGAGTTTCCAGGGAGGGGTTTAAGGCTTCCCAGGAGCCTGGAGAGCCCAGGGAGCCGTCCAGACACCCCACGGTAGGGCTGGAAGAGCGAGGAGTCACTTGTTCAACGCCCCTCCCAGGAGCAGGATTCCTGGCCGCTGTAAAGATCACACAGCAAATCAGGTGTTTCTGGGTCAAGATGATGAGTGGCTCTGCCCGCCCTGGGGGTGCAGGTGAGACTGCCCCCGCCCTGCCCAGGGATCCCCCTCCATGCAGCAGAGCTAGAGGGGCAGGCAGTTGCCGTTCATGGCTCCCACAGTCATCGTCACGGTCCCCTACAGCCCCTCACTGCCCCCATAACCCCCTCAGGCTGAGGTCAGGTCTTCCTCCCAGAGCCCACTCCAAGAAGCAGGGGTGGGCTAGGTTTGGCATTTCTATCCCCATTTTAGAGAGAAGAAAACGGAAGCTTCAAGAAAAGAAGCCTGCACACAAACACTTGAGTATTCACGGCAGTATTCCTGCTTACAGCCGGCACACGGGGGACCGCACCGAGGCCCCTCGGCCGGTGGACGGACAGGCAAACCGCCGTGCCGTGTGCAGCAGGACGCTGTCCCGCCGGAAAACGGGAGGAAGTCCCCACACAGGCTGGACACAGAGGAACCTGAGGTCATCATGTCAGGGGGAGAAGCCAGTCAGGAGGGACCATACAGTGCCTGATTCCGTTCATGAGAAGTGACCAGAATAGGCAAATTCGCAGAGAAAGCAAGCAGATTAGTGTTTCCCAGGGCCTGGGGGAGGGCAAAGTGGGGAGCAACTTCCAGTAGGTACAGAATTTCTTTTGGGGGTGTTGGAAATGTTCTAAAACGGACACACCCAGCTCTGTGAATGTACCCAAACCTCGGACTCGCCCGCCTTCCCCAGGCAGGTGAACTGCGTGGCATGTGAATTGTATCTCAGTAAAGCTGTTATCACAAAGACGGGCAGCAAAGCTCCCCAAGGCGCCAGCCAGGAAAGCACCAGGTGCCAGGCTGGTTGTCCCCTACCTCACCGGGGCGAGGGTGGCGGGTGGTGGGGACGGAAGCTCTTCCTTCCTCTCTGCAGGAAGCAGGGAGGTCCCGCCCACTGCAGTTTACCCAGGCCTGGTACTGTGCCTGGTGGTGACAGCCAGTGCAGGGAGGTCCTGGGGGGTGGAGGAGGGGACAGAAGGCGGTGGGGGAAGGGCAGAGGCGGCCCACAGCGGTTACCAGGGAGACGCAGCTGAGCTGGGCTGGGCACTGGCCAGCCAGGCCTCCCAAGCCTAGGCCAAGGGAGCAAGGCTCCCAGGCGGTGGGAAGCGGGGAAATGCAGGGATTATCCAGGGTCAGCCTGGATAGCAGAGCAGCCCTCTTCTTTCCCCTCCCATCAGTGGGCTCCCCAAATGGACCAGCAGCAACCGGCCCCCATGGGAATGGGCTGCGGCTGCTCCCCAGCCACATTCTCCCCCGGGGGTGGGGGTGGGGGGTGGTGCCCTCGGGAGAAGGCAGGGAGTCTGCCTTTGGGTGGGAGGGGCAGGTGCGGCAGCCCCCACAGCGGAGCTGCTCTGCGCCCTCCGCCCGTCTCTTTCCTCTCCTGGAAACTGGGATCACAAGACTCCCTCCCTGGAGAGCTCCTCGGAGGAAGAAATGGGATGGAATGCGGGAAGCACCTGAGTAGGTGCTGGGTAAGAGGTTGCTCCTCCCAGACAGGGCTGCTAAATGGGGCGTGAGGGGAGGAGAAAGCAGGAGGAAGGAGAGACCCAGCGGAGCTAACCAAGCCCACCGTTCACTCACCTGTTCCCTGCCCCCCCAGGGACACACCCACCCACCAGATCCCCGCCCCATCTGTCATGGCTTCCCCTGTTATGAAATTTCTGCAACAGCCCTTTGAGGCTGGTACTATTATTAGCCCATCTTGTAAAAGAGAAAACTGAGGATCAGAGAAGCTAAGCCACTCACACAAGGTCACACAGCAATTAATGTCCGAGCCAGGACTCAAACCTGGGCAATCTGCCTCTGCGGCCTGGAGTGGGAAGTCAGGGTCCCGGGTTCGGGCCCTGCATTGTTACTGGCTTGCTCTGTGACCTTGGACAGACAGAGTCTTTCCGTCTCCGGGCCAGAGCCCTGGACTTGAAGGAACCGCACCATTCGCAGCAGCTGAGGAGACCAGGGAGAAGGGACGCAGAGAAAGCTTCCAGCCCAGGTCCTTGCTACAGACAGTCCGGGTGCTGCTACAGAAAGGGGCGGGCCAAGACGGGCTTCTATCGTCAGAATGCCGTACACATCTGCAGAAGTCTTCAGAGACGATTTCTCATTTTCCAACCTCCTATAGTTGCCCTGAGAGGTTGAGATTGGAATTGTCTCCATTTTATAGATGAGGAAGCTGAGGCTCAGAGGGGGTAGGTGAGAAAGCCCAGATTCATCTGCAGGTAACCAGTGCTCTCCCTGCGAGGACGAACTGTGTTCCTAGCCCAGCCAAGACGAGGCTGGCGTTTTTCCAAAAGAACTCTCCCCGAGAAACTGAAGGGGAAAATAAACTCCTCCAAGAGCAGAGAAACGAATGTGTCTGCAGAACATTGGTTTCAACTCACGCAGACCCAAAGCCCAGCTCCCAAAGGCCCCCGTGAGCTGGTCTGGGGGCATGTCCTGCCGGGAGCAGTGCCCTTCAGAACCGGCGGTCTGGGCAGGCGAGGACAGCTCAGGCCCCAGCTGTCCCTGGCTCCACAGTGCTCTGGCTGAGGGACGGCACCCCTCCTCCCAGGCCTCCGATTTCTCTCGTTTGTCAAATAGGGCTGATCACAGAGCACCCGTGCCCTTGTGGGAGGAGCCGGGGAGCTGTGCGTGGGCCCACCTGTGAGGGGGCAGCTCCCCGGCTACGTGGCTTGGCTCCCAGCCACGCCCCTCCTCGTTTGCCCGGGTGCAGGCCTGACCCCAGCTGACCCCGTGATTCCGCAGATGACAGCGCCCAGGGAGGCGAAAGCAAAACACCTGAGCTGCTGGGAGATAGCCGGAGGGAGGCCCCTGCGACCCAGCCAGCTTCGTGGCACCATGAGACGGGTGACTCAGCCCTGTCAGCGGGTGACCGTGGCCCTGGTGCCGGGGCTCCTCCAATTCTCAGCTCCTCCAGGAAGACAGACAGGAAATGGCTGTCAGCGTCCTCTCTTGGCCACGTGAACAAGCTCTCCTTCGGGGCAGACCCGGGAAAGCAAGCTGGCTTAACCTCCCGGTGCCCGGTGGCCTGGGACAAGCACCTGACCCGGCGGCCTCAGCTACACGAATCTCCACGGGCCAAGATGACGAACGAGGGTCCGCCCAACTGTCCCCTAAAGTCACGCACCTACGCACACACGTGAGGGAACACTGGGTGCAAGGCACCGGGACCACACACGCGAGAGGAGGCAGCCCCGCCCAGACCGCACTGGAGCCCCGGGGTGGGGAGAGTCTGAATGACAGGCCACGGCCACTCCAGCACCACTCGGTGCCAGGTGGGGTGCCAGGCCCTCTGCCCCGTGTCCTCATGGGGAGTTCTCACAGCAGCACTGTGTGACTGCGCCGTGCCCACCCCCACCCTTCGGAAGAGTAAACTGAGGCTCATTGGGGTCGCCCAGCCAGTCAGGGGTAGCGCTTCCACAGCCCGGAAACATTTGGGGGTGCAGATTCAGCTCCTGCTGGAAGGTGGGGGGAGGGCCAGCACGTCCCTGGAGAAGGGAGGGCTGGGGTGTGGAAGAACTGGGGAGTCAGGACTTGGGGCTCTATTCCTGGCTTGGCGCTGACTCAGACCATGACCTTGGGTGAGTCACCCGCCAACTCTGCTTAAAAACAGCTTCCCCAATAAAAGCATTCCAGCCCAAGACCCCACTGTGGAGAAGCAGGCGGGGAGGAAGGATATGGTGGCCTAAAAATGGGAAGGACAGGGGACACCGGATGACAGTGGAAGGGCTTTCTGAAGGTTGCGGTCCTGTCTACGGTGAGCCCTGGGAGCGGAGGGAACAGCCTCAGGACCACTGGGCAGAGGCTGACACTTCCCCGGCCCCTCCCCCACCCTGCCTCTCAGACACTCCTTAAAATACCTCAGTGCAAAGCTGCTCCAGCAGCTGGAGGTGACCTAATTAAGCCTGGTTCTTTCCCCCTCCATGGTGTGGGGGGAAGGGCAGGGAGGTACCCCAGCCAATACTTAAGTTTAATTGAGACTCTTTTGTTCTGGTCCTTGTCACATGTCCATGCCGTCTGGGGGGGGGCCTGCTGGGATTAGGCCTTTGGGCCTTCTTGGCATCAGCATCAGCGGGGGCAGGGATGCCGGGATGGGTACATGGAGGGCCAGGCTGTGTGACCCTGGGCAAGTCACTTCCCCACTCTGAGTCCCTTTAGAGACAGGAACATACTAGTCAGAGTAACTTGTAAAGGGACTGAGCTTGAACTCCCATCAGCATGACCCACAGGCTTGACCTTTCCATCGCATCCTGCCTCTCATCCCGGTGACCACCATTTCAGTGGTCTGGGGCAGACGAAGAGCCCCACACTGCTTTTTGCACCACCCCCCCCCCCCCGCCCCCATCTTGCTGCTCCCCTGTCCCAAGTCCCCTTTCTACCAGGCTCTGGGCCCTTCCTGGTCTTGCTGGTTGTGACCCGCTCAGCCAGGCCCAGAGCGCCCTCTGCTGGTGCCACTCTTGGGAATCTACTCCAGACCAGCCTCCAGGTGTCCCCTCCCCACCCACTAGCTGTGTGTGGCCCCCCCATGCTCCCTAGCGAGACTCACTCTATGGCCAGTGGCCACCCCTGAGCACTGTCCACCTGTCTCCAGGCCCGGAACGGCCCCCTGGCCTCCCCCAGGCCAGTGTGCATTCCTGCTTCCATCTGTCCTTCTTTTGGAGGGCGGGCCAGACACACGCCGGGGGGCGGGGCAGGCCTGGTAGCATGGATGTTTTAGGGAAAGGCTTGAAGGAAGTGGCAGAGGGGAGGCTGGGAGGAGGAAACATCCAGAATGTGGAGGACCCGGAGGCCTCTGGGATGGAGTCTGATTTGGGGGAGCTGACTCCCCATCGCCCAGGGGGCTGGAGACAACCCCTTCCCAGAGAGAGGCCCCTACTGGAGCGGAGCCAGGCTGGCCCCACGCCAGGCTCCCAGAGGTTGCCCACCCCCCACTGGGGTGCACTTCCGCCTCCCCTCCCCCCTCGCAGCGGATGCAGCAGTTCACACTCAGTGTTTATTATTGTTCTCACCCTGCATCCCCCTCCCCTCTCCTTGGGAAGAGGCCGCAGGCTGGCAGCCTGGCAGGAACCTGCTGTCTCCGTCGTGGGTGCCAGTATCACGGCCCCTGGTCTCCACCTGGACTCCTTGTGCCCGGGTCAGGCCACTCAGGGACCTGGCGCCAGCGGAGGCTGCCCCAGTCCCTGCATCCCACCGCCCCAGGCCCAGAAGCCTCTGGCTTATCACCCCTGCCTTCCAGGGGCTGCACCCCAGCAAGAGTGGAGGTCAAAGCAGGGGAGAGGGGTGGCCTCGGGAGAGGCAAAAGGACAGGTGGGGTGGCTCCAAGGTGAAAATAATAGCATAGAGCTACCTTTCCAAGCCAATCATCATAGTTAACCCCATCACACTGGGAAGAAACAGAGTCAGGATAAGACAGCTGCACTGGGTCCAACTGTGGGCTCCAGATTGCCCTTCCCCCCTGCCCCTCCCTGCCCCCTCCAGCCCCCAAAGTCCTGGGGACAAGGCCCATTATGCCCCCTCCTGCACTTTACTTTTGGCATCTGGTAGGGGCACAATTGCTCAGATTATTTCTCCAGTCATTTGTCTCCCCCGGTTCCCACACAGGAGGCTGCGGCTTGGCAGGTGCCTGCTCTGCTCTGCTTCTCGAGCCAGACGCAGGTCCCAGACACAGACGCGCAGACACACGCTGTCTCGCTCGCTGGGAGCCACACAGCCCCCGCTCCCCTCGGGGGGCCAGGGAGCGGGAGGGAGGGAGGGGTGTGGGCAGGGTGGGCTCCTCTACACACCCGGCCACATCCCCTCTGTAAACCGGACGGGGCTGGTCCAGCCCGGCAGGGGTGGGGGGGAGGTACCCACCTTCCCAGCACCCCCCACATCGTACCTCTCTCCTTCGCCCCTGCCAAACCAGTCTCTAGAGCTGGTGTGGCCTCAGCCCCCTCCTCTCCAGCCCCTTACCTCTCCCCGGCGGCCGAGGTCAGGGGGCCGGCTTCAGCACTCTGCCGCTCCCGGGCGCCTGGAGCTGGGCTCAGTGGACGGGTCTGAAAGATGTGTTGTGTGTATGAGCGCGTGCCTGTGTGTGTGTGTGTGTGTGTGTGTGAGAGCATGCGGCACCTCAGCCCCTCACTCACTCACACACGCCTTCCTCCTGACGTCAGAAAGAGCAGGAGGGAGGGGCCGGGATGGGAATTTGTACTCCCTGCTTAAAGGCACACGGGGCGCAGACGCCACCTCCCGAGCCAGGCACAGGCTGGGGGAGAGAGTTAGCTGCGTCTCTCTTGGGGCCCCAAAGCTTCTTTTTTTGGAAAGTGGCTTTTATTGCCGGGCCAGGGTATAATTTGCCCTGCCAGGTGGGAGGCACTGCTGAGGAATGCAGGGGAGGAAGAGCTGGGGGCAGCTCGCATTCCTGCCAATTAGAGAGTAAGCGGGGTGGCGAGCGAGCAAGCGTGAGCTTGAGCAAGCGTGAGCTCAAGCAAGCGTGAGCGTGAGTATACCTGTGAGCGTGCATGATGGGGGGCTGTGGGGCGGGGCTGAGTCTGGGAGGGTGGAGGCCACCGCAGAACGGGCCCCCCAGAGGGTGCTCCAGACCAGGGTGGGGACGGGGACAGCTGGGTCCCCAGGGACTCTCCTACTTCCCTCTGCCCTCTGGGCCTTCCGCGTGGCCCCTGCCTTCCATTAGCACCAAAACTGAGCTCCGTCTGCCCCTCACTTGGCTCTGAGATCCGTGTGAGGGAATGCACGTCGGCCAGTCACAAGAACTCACCGCTTTCTCGGGAGGCCCTTGAGATACTTGTTTTGAATTGAGGAGGACCCTAAGGGAGTGACAGGCTGGCCCCACACACAGCGGGGGAGGCTGCGTCCACCCCTCCCGGAGAGTTCTGGGTGTCCGCAGCAGATAAGCCCCGGGTGTGACTCTCAGCCCAGCACGTTAAGGCTGTGTGACCTTGGGCAAGTCTCTTGTGACTCTGATCCTCCACAGCGCCCTCTGTAGGGGAGGGAGGAGAGGACTGTTGGGGGTTCAAGTGCACTAGCCATTAGGCTGGGGCCGTTTGGAGGAGGCATCGACAAAGGAGTTTCTCCTCCTTCATCCAGCCCCCTCTCCTCAGCCTCAGAGTGGAAAGGAGGAAGGCTTTCCCTCATACACCCTCAGTACTACTGAGACAGGCTGGCACTGTCAAAACAAGTCTCACTAAAATAAAAATAAAAATAAAAAGGGGGGGATTTAGCAGGGAAACAATCATCAAAAACACCAAAGGTGGATAAAAATAGCTGGTAAGGAGCACCGAGGTCGTCCCACTTGTCGGGCCACCTGCTTTGCCCCGGTTTCCGAGCTCACGGCAGCCCATGCTCCGCTGCAGCCGCCCCTGTGTGCCGGCGCGGGGACAGGCTCCGACGGGGGGGGGGGGGGGCTGCTGTGTTCACCGCCCGGCGTGAGGGGCGTCTGAACCCAGGGCACCCGGCGCTCCCACGTGCCCCGCGGTGCCAGAGCCTCCCAGAGCTGGCTCGCACCGTCTGCACTCCTGACCCAGGGGGAGAGACCAGATGCTCGCCGCCACCGGCGCTGCCCAGGCCCAGAGCGCTGACTCCTCGCCCCCCCACCCCCGCCCCCGTCGGAGGACCCGCCCCCAGGAATCTGCCCACTTTTAATTTGTTTCCTTCTTTGCCGTCCTCTCTTCCAAAGATAGTAAGTTTCCATTGTCTCATCTGCTTCTTTTTTTTAAAAAGATTAAATGCTTTTTTAAAAGATTTTATTTATTTATTTATTTTCAGAGAGGGAAGGGAGGGAGAAAGAGAGAGAGAGAGAAACATCAATGTGAGGTTGCTGGGGACCGTGGCCTGCAACCCAGGCATGTGCCCTGACTGGGAATCGAACCTGCGATGCTGTGGTTTGCAGCCCTCGCTCAATTCACTGAGGAGCTACTCCAGCCGGGGTTCATCTGCTTCTCATAACAAGTCCGTGAGGTTTGCCTGGGTGAGGGAACAGGCCGGGAGGGGTGGCGGGGCTCCACGGGGTCCCCGAGCTCAGAGGGGACGGGGACAGAGCAGCAGCCTGAGCCCCGGGCTCCAGACCTGGGCCGCGGTGGACCCCTGGTGATTCTCACCGCCCACCGCCCACTGTCCCCTCTTCTGGGGACGCCCCTCTCCTCTCTCGGGCCACAGGACCCCTGGCCCAGGCTCGGCCAGTGAGACCCGGTGCCGGGACTTGGTCTGGGATCTCCCTGCGGCTGGCTCATCCCGGAGGCTCCTGAGTCTATGCGGCATTGGCCTTGAGCTGTCTGTGGACCAGCGGTGGATTACAAACACACAGAGGCCAGCAGAGGGGCGTGGCCAGGGAGGACTTCTCCAAGCTAATGATGTTTCAGCTGAGCCCCAGCTGACCAGAAAGAGCCAGCGTTGCCAGAATCCAGAGAGAAGACATCGTCAGAAGGGGACGGTGGGTCGGGGGGGCCCACAATGGGCATGAGCTTCCAGGGGCCTGAGCGGGAGGAAGGAGGCCGGTGCGCTGTGAAAGAGGCCGAGGGTTGGGCAAAGGCCCGGGGCCCGGCCCTCCCTGCACCCTCCCTGCACCCTCCCTGCACCCTCCCTGCACCCTCCCTGCACCCTCCCTGCACCCTCCCTGCACCCTCCCTGCACCCTCCCTGCACCCTCCCTGCCTGTCCAGCCTTTTCTCTCCAAGGCTCCTCCCCGCCAGCTGGTGAACACGTGCAGGGCTGCGGGGCGGCCGGAACAGCGAACGGCGGAGGCTGGGGCGAGGGTCGAAGTAGCGCTACGATGTGCTCGACAGCGCGGAGAGGGCACAGCTGCTCATTCAGGAAATGAGCAGCCCGTGGCGCAACCCACCCGCCCACACACACCGTGAGTAACAAAGAAATCGTCTGCTTCAAACCAGGGGCTCCGCCACTGAGGCTATTTTTGTGAAAAGCTGAGGATTCAAAAGCGCGTCTCCTTGAAAGCCTCCCTGATCTCGGAGGAGCTGAAGACGCAGGGGCAGAGCTGAGCGGCACCTGAGTCCTGTTCACTCCGCCGGAATCATAATCCCCGCCCCATTGCTGACGGCCCGCCCACCAACAGGGGCCAGTCCGGGACAACCGCGGCCTCGGTCCCCATAACCTTTTAAAGTACGTACATGCCTAAGGGGTTGGTGCCAATTTGGCAGACGCAGGAACTCCGGCACAGAGAGGTTAAGAAACCAGCCCAGCGTCACACAGCTGGTACTGGAGCTGGGATTGACACTCAGGAATTCTGGCTTCCATTTAAAGAATAGTTGCACTATTATTCTTCGCTCCACCACGCTGTCTTTGAAACGCCTTCTCAGGTCCTTGCACGCCCACCTCCTCCACCGGGCACTTGTCCCCACCCTGTCCTCTGGTTCCTCTCTCCGATCTCACTACTGCCCTTTCGCTGGAGATCTTTTTCTGCAGCTCTGACCGCACGATCCGTTCATTTTGTTTACACGCGTAACGAGTATCGTTTGACTACCTACTATGTACCAGATGGTCTGGGCTCAAATACCGCAGGGAATAAGGCAGACACCTGCCCTGAGTTTACAACACTGTCTCGTCCAGGGAGAGACACGGCACCAAGCACACAAGCACATCAATGTATAATCACAAATCTGAAGATGACGAATCTGACACCCAGGAGACTAGGAGGGCCAAGTCTAGCCGCCGACATGGAGGGCTGGGAGACGAGTGCTCTGACAAGGGATCCTATAGGCCAAACCCCCACGATGACAAGGATCCAGCCTTGTGAAAAGCAGGGAAAAGTGTTTCTTAAGGAGGGAATAGCATGCGTGAACTCCCAGCGGCAGGAAAGAACTCTGTGCATTCAAGGAAATTAAAGTCCCTGGCGTGGCTACAGCTGGGAAGAGGAGGGGAGGAGAGCGGGGACCGTACTGGGGAGGGTCTGGGGGACCTAGTGCGAGGCAGGCGCCTCATCGGAAGTGAGATGGGGAGAAAGGGCACCGTTCTGCCTCTAGTGCCGCCGGCAGCCTGGCGGTCCTGTCCAGGGTGACGATGGGTGTGAGCAGGAGAATGAGGGAGCACTGAGGGGTCCCCGGCCTGCCCCCCCCCGTGTCCTGTCCTGAGGACCTGGGGCTGGAGCAGCCAGGCTGACCTCCTGCTGGTGCAGGCCTGGGATGGGCTGTGAGCCGGGGCTCCATCAGACATGTGTACACACACACACACACACACACACACACTCCTGAACACCCTGGGCTGTGTGCCTGCACCTTCTCAACACCTGGGGCTCACCCCCATCCTCACCTTCTGAGCGAGGCTATCTCTGAACCGCCCTGACTAGAGTGGCAGCCCCTGTCCCACGCTGTCCCATTATCCGGGTGACCTTTCTTGATAGCAATGCCCGAAATGACCTCCTGCGTCTGTTTGTTCCCCATTTTCTGTCGGCCCCCCTCCCCGCTCCCCCAGAGCAGGGGCAGCCCCAACAAGTGCCTGTTGACTTTCTGCCCTTGCTTTCGGCTCAAGACGAAGCAGAGAGCAACATCCCAGGACGCTTCATTTAGGTCCCTTCCAGAATCACCGTTCCCGATGGCACTTCGGCTGCGCCTTTGCCCGCATGGAGGGGTCATTTTAAAAGTGCCCCAATGAGAATGGTTCTGGGGCCTGTCCGGACACCATCCAGGGCGCCCTTCCGTCCCCCAAAGCCCGCACTCCTCACGAACCTGGAGAGAGTCCTCCCAGGGCCCAGAATCAAGGAAACCTGGTTAGTTTCCATGTGTAATTGACATGTTTTTCTCTTTGCTTTGATTGCTGGAAAGCCCAGGGGCAGGTTCTTCCACTGCCAGCGAGTTTACAGGACCACGGCCATCTCCAGGCTAATCTGTTCTCGTCATCCTTTCGTCTAATCCAAGAAATATTGGTCCTGGGCTTCCCCTTCACTGGGGAATCGACAGTGAGTGAAGCAGACGGAACCCCTGTTTTCACGGCACTCACAGTCAGCAGGGAGAGACAAGAAAGCAACCTAATAAGTACCTATGCCCTATGTCAGGGGGCAATAAACGCTACAGAAAACTATTAAGGAGGGAAGGGGGGAAGGGAGCCCGGGTTGGTCTGCAATTTAAAAAGGGGGTATGTGTGTGTCAGGGAAAGGTGACACCGCGGTGACATTAAAGCAAGGGCTTGGAGGAGGTGAGGGATGACAACCAGAGGGTGGTGAGAGGAAGGATGTTCCAGGGAGAGGGAACAGCAGCAGACAGAGGCCCCGAGTGCAGAGGCAGGAGAGCCATCAGGCAGAGGAATGGGGCACGTGGTCACAGGGGTAATGGGGTGCGGGCCCTCAGGGCAGTGAAGGCTCGTCCCTGAGTGAGACGGAGCCTTGCGGGGTCCGGAGGGGAGGACTCCGAGTTTCTGAGCGTTGTTATGACAGCATCTCTCTGGCATCTGTGTTGAGCGTAGACTGGGGGACAGGATAGGACACCAGGGGAGGCTGCTGCCAAGGCCCAGGGGGGAGTGTGGCTGGGACCCCCGAGCAGCCACGAAGGGGTTGGGGAGGCGTTGGAATCTGGATGCGTCTTGGAGGTAGAAGCAACAGGATTTCCTCAAGGTTCACAGGGGCGTGAGAGACCGAGGGGAGTCAAGGGTGACTCCCAGGTTGGCCTGAGCAGCCGGAGCAGTTGCTGTCTGGGACGGGGAGACGGTGGTGGAAGCGGGTTTGGGGTGGGGTGACCAGCAGTTCCGTTCTGGTCCAGGTTAAGTTTGAGTTGAGAAAGGGGGATTTGGAGCAGGCAGGGTGCGTGAGTCTGGTGCTCCGGGAGAGGGCTGGCCGGAGATGGACGCAGGAGCCAGCCGTCCGCGGGCGCTGCTGAACTCGGCCAGGCCCCAAGGGGTCAGCAGGCAGGAGTACAGACCCCAGAGAAGCGGGCTGAGGCTGCCTGCCCACGTTCCCGGTGCTGAGAGGAGAGTATGCGGTGAGGGGGGCCGGGGGGCCTGGGCTCCTGGAAGCCAGGTGGAAAGAGTGTGCGAAAGAGGAGGGACTGATCAGCTGAGACCAATGTGGCCAATCAGGACTGAGAATCACCACTGGCTATGGCAACGTGGAGGCCATTGGTGAGCTTGAGCCAGCAGTTTGGGTTGAGAGGACAGGCTGGCACAACATAGGCAAGGGCCCTGACCGGGAACCGAACCGGCGACCCTTTGGTTCACAGGCCAGCGCTCAATCCACTGAGCCACACCAGCCAGGGCTCATCCTTTTTTTAAAAGAAGAGTCTATTTAGTTTTAGAGAGAGGGGTGTGAGAGAAACATTGATCGGTTGTCCCTCACACATCCTGGCTGGCGCCCTTTTGGTTTGCAGGATGACGCCCAACCCCCTGGAATCCGCCAGTCAGGCCCACTCTCGTCCTTTGTTTACGGCTTCGTATGATTCCATTCTGTGAGACACTGTGTGTTTTTACCCAGTGCCCCCGGGGCGGACAGCCATTCGAGGTCGGACCTGTTATTATCTCCAGTTTACAGAGGAGCCACTGAGGTGCCGGCAGGCTCAGGGGCTTCCCGGCGGCTCAGCCGCTCGCTGCGGTGGGAACGCCACGCCCGCAGCCGCGGGCTTGGCCGTCCTCCGCCTCCCGGATGAGTTTCCAGCTCTGCTTTCTCCCTCGCTCCTACACGCTTAGCAATGACTTGACCACCCTTTTGTTCATGCGAATGCCACACATTTACAAGCCTTGACCAGGTGCCAGGCTCAGGGCAAGGCCCAGAGGATGTGAAGGACGGGACAGAGAAGTCCTGTGCCGCACAGGAGTGGGCAGGCCGAGTCTGTGTGTGTTTTGTAAGCCACCCCCAGTCTTCCTCGAATGACAGAGAGAATAAAGAAGCCTGGTCCCTGTTTTTCACTAACGAGGAAACCAGCCGTGCCAACGAATGACTGTGACAGTCCTGGGAGCTGAACACTGCTAAAGAAGCCTGGGAACCCAAAACACTGAACTCTGCAACGCTGGCCCCATTCCCTGCCACCTCCCAGCAACTCCCCACCACCACCTGGCCCTCCTCCAATTTCCCATCTCTGCGAAAGGCCCACCGCCCAGCCAGTGGCTAAAGCCTTCAGGGATTGGCCCCTCCCACTTCCCATCTCAGGTCATCCACCCTGTCCTGAGACCATCCCCTGAAGACCTCCGGACTCTGCCTCACCTTACTCTGTGGGGCTACTGACCCCTGCCAGGGGCCTTCTCTTAAAGGAGTCACCCATTCCTCCCTGGTCTTGTCTCCACGCCGGCCCCTTCCCATCCACTGTCCATCCAGCCGATGTGTCACTGCATCATTTCTTTGTTCTAACCTTCTAAAGCTTCCCTTTGCTGTCTGTCCTAGGACTAATGTCTGGGAGAAAGAGCCCAGTGCTTAGGACCGTGGGCTCTGGGGCCCGAATCCCAGCTCTGCAACTTAGCAGGTGTGAGACCTTGAGGGACCCGCTTAACCTCTCTGAGTAGGCAAAATTCGAGATACTGTAATGGCATAAACAAGCATGATAAATGCTAATGAGATACATTAGATAATGATAATAATCGCCCCTACCTTTCAAGCTGCCACGAGGATTAAGTTAATGAGGTCCACTCCCCTCCCAGGTGTGCAAACCCTGAACGCTGAGGGTCCCCAGGAGACTTGCCACCAAGGGAGCAACAGGTGGAAAAAGCTTGTTCTGGACTCCGAGGCCCCCTTTCCTCTGACTTCCCAGGGAGCCAGAGCAGCCCTGCCTAAGCTCACTTCTTTCCTGTAATGTTTCTAGAGCCGAAGAAGCCCCACCCGGGCTCTCTCCTGTTGCTCCTTCTATCCTAAGCCCTTCCCTGTTTCCCTGTCCCCAGCTTAAAGAAACATGCTCTCAAAATCAGAAAAGGTCGTGAATATTATAACAGGCCCTGTGCTCTGGGTCACATCTAGGTCTACAACCTCACCAGTTCTCATCTCCTCTATGGACCTGCGGAAACGCTTTTGATTTTCTGAAAGCATCACATTCCCTCCCACTCTGTCCTGTCTGCAGCCCCTCTGAGTTGAATCCAGGGTCCTAGTTCTATTCCATCATATCTCCAACAGCTAGACACACGGCATGTTGAAAAACAAAAATGAATGAATGAGAAAGGCACTGTATTGCATTCTAATGGATATGAATAGCAGTTTTCCAGGTAAAGAAGGGACGGAGGTAGGGCTATGAAAGGGCTTGTTCCACCCTGGGGGCTGGAGGCTCCCAGTGCCGGGAGAACAGAAGGAAGATGAGGTTGGAGAGGAGGGCTGAGCCCAATCCAGACTTTTCTGTGTGGGCACAGGATATTCACAGGGGAAGGCTTTTGTAACAGTGGCAGTTGCAGGAGAGATGGAGGCCCGGAGCTGGGTAAGTGGCTAAGCTCCAGGGGAACAAGGAAGAGGTCTGAACCAGGGCAGTAGCTGCGGGAATAGAATGAAGAAGGAAGATTTGAGAGAAAGAATATAATTTCCTGAGCACTTTTACTGAATGCCTCCTAGGAAAGATGTGAGGGGATTAAGGGAATAAAGAGCAGAAGTAGCATTTTCCCCTGTCTTCAAGTAGCTCAAATCCCAGGATAGGCGGACAGACCTATAAATAAAAATATGAATGCAAGGAAGGTCAAATTCAGTACCACTGCAGCCAGTCTCATAGAAGGATCTCTGTATGTGTAAAATCAGCAAATTAAAGCATCATCCACTTTTGAGTCCTCTGTCACCTACCCCAAGGCTCTTTTTAAGTTCTCAAATTATTGCTAAAACACACTTCAATATATTTTCACAACCCACCAACTTTTAGTAGTATAGACTTAGACTTAGCAGCCCCTGATCTTGGACAAGTTACCGAATTCTCTTAGCCCAAGCCCACATTAGCTATCATATCAAGGTGAATGAGATGAGAACGGGGTGGGGGTGAGGGAGGGCAGAGAATGTGGAGGTGTGGTATTGGGGCAAGATCCTGCAGGGCCTTGTGAGCTACCAGAAAAGTTTTGGACTTTATGCCCTGGCTGGTGCGGCTCAGTGAATTGGATGCCGGCCTGAGAACCAAAGGATCCCAAGTTCAATTCTCAGTCAGGGCACATGCCTGGGTTGCAGGCCAGGTCCCCAGTAGGGGGCGCGTGAGAGGCAACCACACATTTATGTTTCTCTCCCTCTCTTTCTCCCTCCCTTCCCCTCTCTTAAATAAAAAATAAATAAAATACATTTTTTAAAGTTTTGGACTTTATTAGTCCACTGGGAAGCTACTGAGGTGGTTTATTTGTCACAACTTACTACCACTTTTTAACTGAGATGTACTCTATTATAAATGCAAAGATCCTAAGTGTTGAGTTCCGTGAGTTTTGAGAATTGTATACATCTGCGACATTTCTATCACCCCAGAAAGGTCCTGCCTGTCCCTTTCCAGTCAGTTCTCCCGGGTCCGAAATACTGAAGGGTCTAAGTGCACTACTGTGTCTGCGTTTTGAAGGGATCACTCTGGCTGAGGCGGGCGCCGAGGGCAGCCTGAAAGCAGCAAGGACAGCACGTCCGAGGCGAGGTCGCCTAGCAACCAGAAAGCGTTGTCCGAGGGTTGAGAGCTCCGCCCTTGGGGAGGGCCATTCAGGCCCCGCCCCGCCCCATCCAGGCCCCGCCTTACCCGTTCCGCAAAGGAACCAGTAGGCAGCGTCGCCTCGCGAAGTGGGGCGGGCACAGTCTTCTTATTGGTCAATTCTCCGGAAGCGATAGGATTCAGAATCTCGCCTAGAGTCGTGAGACTGTCGGATGCGTGGGGGTGCGCGGTGCGTGGCGGCTGTGAGTGGTGTAGGGTGGGCGGGCTGGTCCGCGCGGCGCGGGCGTGCTCATTTCACGCTGGACTGAGAGACTCTCGCGCTGAGCCTCAGTTTCCTCCCTTCGCAGTAGCGGAACATGTCCCGCACGGGGCATATCAGGCCCTACTGCGCAGCCACACTGCCGACCAGAAGATTATCTCAGCTATTGGGAGGGGACGAGGGGAGCCCGGAGGTCCTCACAGCTCCAGTCCCCGGTGCCTGACTGACCCTCCCGTTCCCAGAGCCCCCAGCGCAGGACAGGATGTTCGTCTTGGTGGAGATGGTGGACACTGTGCGGATACCCCCGTGGCAGTTTGAGCGGAAGCTCAACGACTCCATTGCCGAGGAGCTGAATAAGAAGTTGGCCAACAAGGTACCGCATGGGCCCAGGGGGTCGCGGGAAAGCCTTGGCACGGGAGGGCCCAGCACTGCCCACCCGCATGGTGCAGGCCTGGCTTGGCCATGCAGCTTATCTCAGAACTCGGCTTCCTCACCTGTACGTGGTAACCCTCATCCCACGAGGATGCTGGAGGGAGTCAAAGGGAAACAGGGTTTGAGAAGAGCCCTTGTGACTGTGCAGGGCCAGATTCCACACTTCCAAATTACTTTGCAGCCTTAGGTGAGCATTTACCGATTCTGAGCCACAGTTCCCATTTGTAAAGTAGAAAACAATCACTGCTGTCCACCCAGGCATTGTCTTTGTGAAGACGGCCGGGCAGGAGGCTTACCCATTCATTCCTGCAGGAGAAATGCGTGTGCGCCTTCTGAGTGCCATGCCTGTGTGCCTGGTGCCAGCTCGCCAGAGGTCTCCCACCGCCTTTCCTGTAGTGACCCTCCCTCCTCCGTCAGTCTGTGTCCTGTCACTCTTTCCTTCCCAGCACTTCACTTACCATTCGCTGATTTCTTATTGGTTTCCTGGGTTGCTGGGTGTTTTTTTTCTTTCCTTCTCCATGAGGGCAGGGACCTTGCCCATATTAGGCAAAGCCAGGCACAGAGTAGATGTCCCATAATGGTCTGCCGATTGAATGAGGGACACATAAGCTTTCTCCGTAGAGTGTGGCGGGGACAGCGGATGTGAACGAGAGGCTCCCACGGTTGAGTGTGACGACAAGTTGAGGTGGAGGCTTTGAAGGACAGGTGTTCACATGCCTGCGGAAGAAAGGAGCTTCACCCACAGTGAAGGAGACAGGCTGCTTTGTGAGGGCCTGGAGGAGCTAGCCAGGGTACTAGTCTTTTGTGGTGGGAGGGGCTGGGCCATGCAGGCGGAGGACACAGCATGTGCAAAGGCCCTGGGGCCTTCGGGGAGAATATTGCACCTTCATGGCCTGGAGGAGGCTGGGATGGCCTGGCAGGCCGAAAAGGTGGCAGGGGCCGGGCCACCCAGGGTGTAGGGCTTCCTGAGGTGTGGGACTGCATCCTTAGAACAGCAGGAGGCGATGGGTGGGGTGGGGCCTGCCAGAGGGAGATTGGCTGGTTTTAGTCAGTGCCCCCAACTCATTTCCTGCCGTGAAGTGGGGTGATCACCCCTGCCCTGAGGGGGTGGGTCTCCAGAGAGACCGCCTGGGGCTGGGCCCCGGGGTCACCGTGTGTATGCGCACTGACGCACACAGGTCGTGTACAGCGTGGGACTCTGCATCTGTCTGTTCGACATCACCAAGCTGGAGGACTCCTACGTGTTTCCCGGGGACGGCGCGTCGCACACCAAAGGTGGGTGCCTCTCCCCCTGGGGCATCGGACTCCTGAGGCTCAGTTTCCAGTGGTGAGAGTCCTGTTACGGGGGCTGGGAGACCCGGGGCCTGGTCCCGACTTGGCCGGGGACTGACTGGGTGACGGAGGGCAGGATCTTCTCTCTGGGCCGTAGTTTCCCCCCATATACGAGATGGGAGGGGGCCCTGGCCTGGTAGCTCAGCTGGTTAGCACGTGATCCCAAGAGGCCAAGGTTGCGGGTTCAGTCCCCAGTCAGGGCACATACAAGAATCAACCAGTGAACTGATAAATAAGTGGAACAACAAATCACTTTCTCTCTCTCTCTCTCTTTCCCTCCTTCCTCTCTCTCAAATCAATAAGTAAAAATTTTTTTAAAGAAAGAAATGGGAGGTGGACACATCCTCTCCAGCCCTGAGATTGCGGCTCTGTGTCCATGCCCCCTGGGTGTTGCCTGCTCCTGAGCCCTGCTCCGTGCCTGGCCCTCAGGCTGTTCGGTGTGGGGCAGTGGCAGGGCGGAGGGAGGGAGGGAGCGGGTGAGGCAGCTTAAGCCACGTGGAGAGGTCAGAGGTGTGGAGAGCGGAGGGGAGCGCAGCCGCCCCTCCCGAGGAAGGCTGGTTGGGGGTGAGGGATTTCGAGGGCAGTAGGACGTAATGGCTCACAGTGTGGCCTCTGGGTTCAAATCCCAGCTCTGCCACTTCTTCACTGTGTGTGTCCGAGCTTCGTTTCCTCGCCTGTAAAATGCATTTAACAGTAGTTTTGCTGTTACAGGACTGTTGTGAGGATTACCGTGTTAATGCATGGAGGGCTCTTAGGACAGGACTTGGGTGCATAGTGAACTTTTTGCCCCAAATCTGTGGGTGAAGATTTTATTTATTTATTCTTTTTTTAAATAAATCTTTTTTAAAGATTTTATTTATTTATTTTTAGAGAGGGAAGGGAGAGAGAGAGAGAGAGAGAGAGAGAGAAGAGAGAAACATCAATGTGCTGTTGCTGGGGGCCATGGCCTGCAACTCAGGCATGTGCCCTGACTGGGAATCGAACCTGCGATGCTTTGGTTCGCAGCCCGCACTCCATCCACTGAGCTACGCCAGCCAGGGCCTTTATTTATTCTTAGAGAGAGGGGAAAGGAGGGAAAAAGAGAGGGAGAGAAACACTGACCTTACCAGGGAACATTGGTATCTCTGTTACATGTGGTCTCACCTTTCAGTAGGCTGGAGTTGGCTGAGAGCCCCTGCTCTTATCCCATTGGCCAAAGCAGGTCACGTGGCTGCAGGCAGCTTCCGGGGATGGAGAAGTAGGCTCCACCTCTCCACGCTGTCCCACTGCCGAGGGGTGTGCCCTAGGGGTGGGAGGGAGATGCAGAGGAAGGATCCCCTTTGTGAAGAGCTCTCCCGGAGGGAGTGCGCCGTTCTTCACTCTCCTGCCTGGACCCAGCCGAATCAGAAGCAGGGGGCAAGGGGGCCATTTAGGTGGTTCAGGGCTCGTCGGAGTCTGGGCAGGAGACCTGCTGTGTCTGCTCCA
Source organism: Phyllostomus hastatus (assembly GCF_019186645.2). NCBI lineage: Eukaryota > Metazoa > Chordata > Mammalia > Chiroptera > Phyllostomidae > Phyllostomus > Phyllostomus hastatus. The sequence goes on from NW_025333715.1 coordinate 4,683,783, forward strand.
GGCCCGCGGAATTGGAATCGCAGTGTCTGGGGGTGGAGCCCACTGCGCATCCCACGGCCCGGCCCGGCCCCATCCTCGCGGGCCCTCCAGCTGGCCTGTGGCCTTCTGTTGTGTTTGAACTGGGGTGCAGTTCAGCTCATGTACCGTAAGGTTCACCCTTTTAAAGTGAACTTTTAAAGTTCACCCTTCCAGTGACTTTTCGTGGATCCACGGAGCTGTGCGACCATCACCGCCAATTCCAGGACACTCTCATCGCCCCAGGAGAAACCCCGTGTTCACTTGGTTCGCTCAGCCCCTGGCGCCACTCGTCTCCTTCTGCCCTGGGTCTGCCCGCCCCGGGCCCCTCCCAGAGGCAGGACCACACGCTCAGTGGCCTTTGTGAGTGGTGTCCGTCACGCAGTGTGGTGTCCTCCACGTGGCAGCGCTCGCCAGCACTTGCGTGCCCGGAGGCGGAGCGCTGTCCCGGGCTCGCCCTGTGCTTCTGGGTGCGCTGTGGGTGCTCCGGACAGGTGCGCCCCGGGCACCGCGCCCCACTGTCCTGCCCCTCCCCGGAATCCAGGGCCGAAGCCCGCCTGGCGCAGCCTTGGAGACTCGGTAGAGGCTCTGCGGGGGTGCCTTACACTGAGCTGGTGTCGTGTCATGTGGTGGACGGGAACTTCCCGTCCTGTGGGTGGTGACCCTTGGCTGCCCTCCTTGTCTGCTTGCTCTCCTTGTGGCCAGACAAGGCCCTGCCGTCTTCGTGATGGCTGAGACGGCTCTCCTCTCCTCTCGGCTCCCTGCCCGGTGGAGTCACGAGGAGGCAGCCCGGCAGGGTGCTGGGGGCCACGTGGGCCCGCTGCCCCTTGGCAGACCAGGCGGCTGAGGGTGCCGGTGGCAAGAGCCTGTGAGGGGAGTGAGCCTGCCTGAGGAGGGCAGAGTCGGCCCCATGGCCCTGTCTGGCGGTCCCGGCGTCTCCCCGTGGCAGGACAGGGCCGAGCAGCTCGCAGTGTGACCGTGAGCAGGTGACCCAGTCTCTCTGTGCCGCGGTGGCGTGACCGCTGACACGGTCAGACCGGGATAGTCACTCTCCAGCCCTGGCAGTACTCCTGCCAGTGGTGGGCCTCCCTGCCCACGCTCAGCGCTTTAAGCAAGGGGCAGGAGGGACAAGGTGATGATGCTGCCAGACCCTGGGGTCAGAGTCTGTGACGTGGGCAGAGACCTCACCTGATAGTTTCCATGAAGCCCAGCAAATGGGGGCCATCTAGGGCAAGGCCAGAGAACCCACAGAAGCATTTTTAAAAAAAATATTGTTATTGATTTTTCTTTTAGAGGGGAGGAAGGGAAGGAGACAGGGGGAGAAACATCAGTGTGTGGTTGTCTCTCCTGTGCCCCCTCCACGGGGCCTGACCTGGCCCGAAACCCAGACAGGTGGTGCCCTGCCTGGGAATCAAACCAGCAACCCTTTGGTTCGCAGGCCAGCGCTCAAACCACTGAGCCACACCAAGGCCACAGAAGCATTTTCGCTAGGTGATCGGCTCTGTCCCCCTTAATGTCAGGGCAGTTTCAGCATTGCATTCCAGGTCAGAGCTGTGCTTGGGGCAAACTGCACTGGCCAGTGGGGGCCTTTGCCAGGCCCTGCCGCCCTCTGTAGAATTTAAAGGAGGGAGCCTGGAGGAGGACTGGGAGCGACGTGGGGGCCGTTGATGGCCCAGAATACGAACTCAGGTGCGACTCCCCTGATGGATGCGGGAGCCAGCCCCCCCCCCCCCCCGTTCCAGGGCGTTGCTGCTGGCCTCCCACGAGGGCCAAGCTGGGGCCTGGCAGGGAACGGCAGTGTGAAGTTCCCTCTGGCCCCGCTGCTGTGTCTGGGCCCACAGAGGGGGCTCCACGGGGAGCGCCGGCCGGGCTCCTGGAGCAGCCGCGGCCCCTCTGGGTCGGTGTGCTGGCGAGCGAGCGCCGCCCTGGTGGAAGCACCTGTTCCTCACGTGCTTGCTCATCACGGATGCGCTCGCTTCCTTCGTTTGCAGTCCATTTTCGCTACGTGGTGTTCCACCCGTTCCTGGACGAGATTCTGATTGGGAAGATCAAAGGCTGCAGCCCCGAGGGAGTGCACGGTAATGGCGGCCCCTGCTCCCCAGACGGGACCCGGGAGCACGGTGGGACCAGTGGCTAGGGCTGAGCCCAGGCCAGCCGGCCTCCCTTCAGCTCCTGTGCTCGGCCACGGGGTCGGGGGAGCAGTCAGGTGCAGAAGCAGAACGTCGCCACGGTGTCAGAAGAGCTGGTCGGCGAGAACGCGCAGCCCCTCTCGTGTTCCTGTCACAGTGAGGACCTCGGTGGGCTGCGAGGCTTCCCCACGAGGCCGAGCGTCAGGGTGGGCCCTGGAGCTGCTCAGGGTGACGACTCGGGCCTCGGCACACACCGGTCCATGCTGTGTGCGGTGTCCACCTGAGGTTTGGGATGGCCGCTCGGGGTGTGGGGGTGGCAGAGGCAGAGGCCCGTGTGGGACTCCGAGGGCGGGGCGGGGCCCAGGTTTCTCTGGTGACGTCTGCCCCCCGGGCAGCACGTGCCAAGGGGCTTTCCTCTCGAGTATCCAGACCCTCAATGTGGCACCGTCCACCGTGAGCCCCGGTCCCACGCTGTCACTCTCTTCAGTCTCTCTAGGGTTCTTCGATGACATTCTCATCCCCCCAGAGTCGCTGCAGCAGCCCGCCAAGTTGTATCCTCCCGAGGTCAGCATGGGGCGCAGGGGGGCTCTGGGCGCTCTGGAGGCTGGTCCTCACCCCCCGGGGGCGGCCCTGGGTCCTCCTGTGGTCTGACGCTGCTGGCCTCTGTGCCCACCCTGCCTGGGCTCCCCACGCTGCCCGGGGTGCCCACGTGCCGGTCCCCTGTCTGGGCTGCGGGGCCTGGCAGTGTGTAGGGTGTGCGCTGCAGGCAGGGAGCTGTTCGCCCCTGCCCCCTTTGCTTCGGTGGTCCCTGCAGGAGTCGTCCCAAGGTGACTTCCCTGGGGAGCTGTGCCCTGACTGGCTCCCCTCCCCTCCCCTCCCCTCCTCTCCCCTCCCTGCTGGGCTGCACGTGGAAGTAGCATCAAGCATCTGAGGGGTTGGCTGTGAGGGTCCTGGGTGGGGTTGGCGCCCTCTGCTGGTCTTCCCCATTGTCCCTGCCCCAGCCGCTCGCTTGCTGCACTGGGGTTGTCTGTTTTTGCACATCCTCACTGAGGCTGCTCCTTGGGAGGGACCCGGTTCTGTGGGGACTGTACACACTGTGCCCACCGCAGGACCCGGGGCTGCCACTAGAGGGCAGCGTGGCTCCTCAGTGAGGGCTCTGCAGGGCGACCAGGGGCTACCCTGCCCTTCCGCCAGGCACACGGCCCTGGCTGGGCCTGCGCAGGGCCAAGGCCAAGGCCTCCGTGAGTCTAGAATTTGTCAGAAACCCTGGCCCAGCCCTGTCGGTCCTCTCGCCAGCTGTGGGCCCTCAGGCACGTGACCTTCCGTCCCACCGCCAGCCCCTTGAACGCGAGGGAAGTCCTTGCGCTGCCCGGTCAGTGTCAGGAGGCGTGGGTGGCGAGGGGTGTGGAGCCACACCGGGCACGGAAGCAGGCCAGCGTTCGCTAACAGGGGAGGGCCGACCGGAAGCCCTTTCCGCGTTTTCCTCCTCACCACGCCCTTGCAAGGGGCACCTTGCCACACAGTCCCTGTTTTATTCGCGGGGACCCTCAGGCCCAGACCTGAGGTCGGGCCTGACCCCAGGTCATAGCTGGCAGGTGGCGGAGCTGATGCTGTATTTGGCCTCTGAGAGGACCCACAGGCGGATTCAGACCGGGCAGCGAGGGGACCCCGGGCAGCAGCAGGCCGTGGTCATTCCCATCTTGAACGCCGCTCTTGAGCCTCCGTCCGGCTTTTATGGCCTGGGGGGGTGCTGGGCGGGGGCCGTGTTCCCCAGCTGGATGCCGGCCCCCAGCAGCTCTCGCTCCTTTCTGGGGGACCTGCCCCCGGCCCCGCCTTGCCCTGGCTCGTGGGCCTGCTTTCCCTGGGACTCCCAGCCAAAGGGGGGGGGGCTGGGTGCTGGGGGAGGAGGCCCCAACCCTCAGGAGCTCCCCCACGGCTTGAGAGTTGCCTTGACCTGGGCCCACGCAGCGACGAGGCGGAGCAGATGTGGGTGTGGGAGTACGAGACGGAGGAAGGCGCGCACGACCTGTACATGGACATCGGGGAGGAGATCCGCTTCCGCGTGGTGGACGAGAGCTTTGTGGACACGTCCCCCACGGGGCCCAGCTCCGCCGAGGCCGCCTCTGCCAGCGAGGAGCTGCCCAAGAAGGAGGCCCCGTACATGCTTGTGGTGAGACGTCCCGAGGTGCTGCTAGACCCCGGGGGCCGTGGGGCGGCAGAGTCCCGCGGCGGAGTGGTGGGGGAGCCGCTTCCCGGTGCGGCGACCTGGGTCCCGGCGCTGGAACCCTCTCCCAGCAGGGCAGGGTGCGCGTCCCTGTGTGGTCTTGGGCAGTCGCTGCACCCTGGGCAGCCGTGGTCTCGGGGGGCTGGGGCAGGACGCCTCCAGGTGAGGTGATCAAGTGGTCAGGAGTCAAAGCCCCGAGAGGACGCATGAGGCTGCGGAGGGGTGAGCCTCAGGGCTGCTGCCCAGCCAGATCTGACTTGGGTTTGATTTGCCTCTTATTTTCGTGAACTCAGGCAGACACACATGGCAAAAGTGGGGGTTCAGGGGCCTCCTCGTAGGGCTCCCGGTGCCGTGTGGGCCCTGGGTTATTCCTTTGGGGGCAGCTGACTCTGCCAGGGGTCCAGGTGGCCCAGGGCATCCCCTCTCTGCGTATTTGGCAGCAGCAGGGCCTTTCTGGCAGGAAGACCACGGGGGGCTCGGGAGGGCATGCTCATGGCGGGCCTGCAGTGCCCGGGTTTGGACAGGCCTGGGGACAAGAGAGGGGACCTGACCCCCAGGCCTTGAGGCCAGGGCCGTGTCCTCAGGAAACTAGCACTCCCCTTAGAGGCCTCAGGAGAAGCTGGGGCGGGAGAGGGGGTCTGGCTGTGCGCCCACACGCGCCCCTTGCCAGCGCTGGGCCCGCCTGGTGCCCGAACAAAGGGCCCCTCCGCCCCCCGTCGCAGGTGGCACAGCCCTGAAGGTGGGTGACATGCACCTGTTCTCCCCCCCGCCGCCCCCTCCGGCAGGGATCCATCAGTGAGCCGGGCCTGGGCCTCCTCTCCTGGTGGACTAGCAGCTAGCCCTGGGCCCAGCTGCGGACCGGCCTGCGTCCGCAGACCCCAGCCCTCGGGAGGGGCCCGAACCCCGCGGCAGCGCACAGACGCCGAGGAACTGAGAGTGCAGCGAGGACCTGCGGGGCGGGGCCGCGAGTGCCCTGCCAGCCCGTCCCCTCCCCTGCCGCCCAGGCCGGAGTCCTCTTCCCGGAAGGCCTGCTCTCGGTGACAGCAAAGACATTTAATAAACAATGGCAACCCCCGTTGAAGAGCCACCGGTCTCCCTGGCTGTCGTCAGGACCTGTCGTTGAGGTGCCACAGCGGGGGCAGCATGCCCTTCCTCTCTTCACGTCACTTGTGGAGATGGCTCCCCCGCCACAGCAGAACGTGGGGGCTGCGAGATCCAGGCCGCCTCCGGCCAGGCTTTGGGCTGTTGAGCCTGGTGGCTCCCTGGGGTGACACAGGGAGCAGAAGGCTGGCCCTGGGTGGCTGCCGGGGCCACGGAAGAGCCTGAGGGTAAAGAACAGGCACCTTCCTTCCCGCCAGCTTGTGGGCGGCGGACGCTGTGGGCTCTGCTGGCCCCCGCTAAGGGCAAGTGACCAGCTATGTCCCCCCGTCAGTAGAGCAGGAAGCCTGGGGACAGCTGTCCCCCTCAGACCACAGCCACATCGGGAACACCCCGTGGGTCTGCCACGGGCCCCCAGAGCCTGACATGGGTGCAAGCACCCGGCGTCCACTCACCAGAACGGCTCTGCCGGGCTCCTCTCGCCCTGCCCCAGTTCTGCCGGGGCCAGGACACGGGTTTGTGGTTAAGTCTCGTCCTGGTGAAGGGGCCCTGTTCTGGCCTTTTTGGCCCACACTGGGCACGGGAGCATGGGGGTGTGGGCAGTGCCAGGGAGCAGTGTGCACCGTGGGCCAGCTGTGACCTTGGACAGGGTGGCCTGGGTGGAGGGTCTGGGCTGCCCCACTGGAGTCTGGCGGACCGGCTGCCCGGGGGAAGGGGGGCGGCGGTACAGGAGTTCTGGCAGAGCAGCACCGGGGCCTGGTTTTAGCTGCACGGGGAGGGAGGAGTTCCCCTGGGGCGTTCCACCTGGGCCCAGGGCCCCCTGGGGCGGAGGGAGGGGAGGCTGCCCTGCGATGGACGTGGGGCAGGGCAGGGAGAGGGGCCGAGAGGCGGGAGCCTGCCAGCTCACGTCCCCACGGCAGCGTGGGGTGCAGCTGCGCCGTGGTTATCGAGGGCCTCCACCAGTCCCTGTGACAAGACCCCCGCAAACCCCGGAGTTGACGATGCCGCCACCACTCACACACGGGAGCCGTCACTGAATGTGGATTCTTATTTTTCTTGCAAGACCAAAACGTTCTTTAAAATCCTCCAGCCACCAGTGAAATGATCAGACAGGAGAAAAACTCTAGGTGGAAGTCTTGTCATCAAAAATAAATAGAGTTGGTTCACGATCTGAACCAGTCTGAACCAGCTGAGAAGAGGAAGGCAGATTAGCCACCCTGCAACCACGGTCACTCCGCGGGCTGAGGGAGCGGAGGGCGGGAGGCCTGGCCACGCCGTCCTCGTGCAGGAGGCCGCGGCCAGACGGGACTGGGCGCGGTCCTGATGACACGCGGAGGCGTGCCCGTGCCACCAGAGCTGAGTCCGAGGAGCAGGGCGGCCCGGCGGGCCCTCACTGCTGCTGCAGCTCCTTCATTCTGTTGAGCGCGCTGCCGGCGCGGAACCACTCGATCTGGGTCTCGTTGAAGGTGTGGTTCAGGAGGATGGTCTCCTGGGTCCCGTTGGGGTGCTTGATGATGCATTTCAGGGGCTGCGGGACAGGAAGCAGGTGTGGGTGGAGCGGCCCTTTGGGACACGGCCCCGGGTTCTGCTGGAGGGCCAGGAGGCAGGGCGCCGCTCTGGGGCCTCGGGGGCCGGCAGGTGAAGGAAGTTCTGAGCTGGGTCTGGGCCCAGGTGGCAGCGGCAAGACCGGAATAGCCTAACTCCTGAGGCCACGTGCGTCCTGCTGGGCTGGCTCCACCCTCACCACTGGGAAGGCACCTCCCTCCCTTTCTGGGGGCTGCCCGGGGAGTTTTAAGGGCCCTTGCAGCTGAAACAAAGGCTCGTGGGAAGAGTGCAGGGGGGGCCAGGTGCAGAAGGGGGAGCAAGGTGGCTGCCCCCTGTACCCCCCCCTCCCAGGAGGGCCCCTGGGGAGACGGCATGGCCAGCCCGCTCTCCCTCCCCGGCCCCCTGACCTTGCCAGGGGCAAAGTCCTTCAGGCCTTGGATGGTCAGCTTGTCCACGGGGTGGATCTTGTTGTAGTCGGCGGGGTCGGCGAAGGTGAGGGGCAGCAGGCCTTGCTTCTTCAGGTTGGTTTCTGCAAGGCAGGGGCACACTCAGGCGGTGGCGGGCAGGGCCCCGCCGCCCCTCCGTGCAGAACCTCACCCGCTGGGGGGCTTCCTCTCCTAGGCTCGGTCGGGGCTCTGGACACACCCTCGTCCTACCCCCACCCCCCCACAGACCTGGGGCTGGGGCCCCACACCAGCAGGCGGGGGTGCTCGTGTCTCTGAAGCCTTCCTGACAGACATTCACCAGCAGAAAAACCCCTTTGACCGTGAGCCCTAGATCTGCACTGTTGAGGTGCACAAGTTTGGAAGGAAGGTCAGATCGGTGCTCGCCAGAGGCCGGAAGCTGCGGGCGAGGCCTGGAGACCAGGCGCGTGGCCCCGACCCGACTCAGCCACCGGCAGCGGGGCGACCTTCCTTGGGCTGCCAATGAGGGGAGCGCATGGGGCGGGGCGGGGGCTCCCGCTCACCGTGGATCCTGGCGAAGCTCTTGGTGATGATGGCCCGGCCCCCCAGGTGGCGGGGCTCCAGGGCGGCATGCTCCCGGCTCGAGCCCTCGCCGTAGTTCTCGTCTCCAATCACCACCCACTGGATGCCGTGTTTCTGTCGGGCGTGGGAGTGGAGAGGTGTGAGGGAGGAGGGCCTGTGCCCCTGGGCTTCCTGAGGTCCACAGGACAAGGGGCTACGCAGTCCCTTTGTCACCTCCCCAAGGACAGGTGAACCAGGTCCACACTAGGCCCTGAGCGCAGAGAGGTCATGAGGCACGGGCCCCGTCTGTCGTGGGCAAGGGAGGGTGCGAGGGCCCCAGGGCGGGCGCAGAGCCCGGAGCAGCGGGTGCGGGCTCCCGGATGGCGAGCACCCCTTCCCTGGGCCGCCCGCTCTGCCCCACCCGGCCACCAGGAGGTGCCAGAGGACCCCACCCCGTCCCTGTTGAGTCCGACCCACCTTGTAGTAGCGGGCAGTGTCTGGGACAGGACCGAACTCCTGGGTGATGGCATTGCGCACGGAGTTGGCTTTGCCGTTTTCGATGTTGATGGCACCGATGAGCAGGTTGTTGGAGATGTTGTCCAGGTGGCCACGGAACTTGAGCCAGGGGCCAGCAGCTGAGATGTGGTCAGTGGTGCACTTCCCTTTGACCTTGGATGGGTGGGTACAGAGGACAGAGGTCGGGGCGCGGCCCCTGACTGGTGGCCAAGGGGAGAAGCCCTCCAGAGGTGGGCCGCAGGCCAGTGGCCAGGACCCAGGGGGCGACGAGATGAGCAGGTGCGAGACACAGAGTCTACAGTCCTGGCACTGTCACCTGTGGCCGGAGGGGCCCAGCAAGGCCAGCACACCCCTCTCGAAGGCCATGTGAGCGAGAGCTCCAGGCAGGACACTTGAGGGGGCAGCGGCGAGACAGGGCGGACGGATGCCTCTGCTCGCACAGCCTCCGGGCCTCGGCCCCTAGCAGGAGACACCCAGCCCGGAAGGCCAGTCACAGCCCTCATGCCGGACTCGGAGAGCGGAGCGAGGGGGTGGCTCTGGGTCCTGGCAGGCCATTGACCCGTTTCATCTACCGCGTGGGCTGAGTACGGGCGGTGCCACTGCTCGGACCCCCCTTGGTCAACGGCAGACATTCACGGCCCGCATGTTCGGCCTCGTCACAAAGGCTGTGTCAGCTCGGCGCCCAGACACAGGCCACACCACTGATGCCCGGCTGTGGGGACGGCAATCGATGGCTTCCGGGGCCCATTTGGTCAAGCCCGAGGGGTGGAGACCTGCTGTGCTGGATCGCACGTGCCTTTCCTGTTCTTCTTGTGGTGCGTTCACTGTCCACACCCCCTGGAGGTGGCACTGACCAGTCACAGCCGGATGGCTGGGAGCCCCAGACAGCAGCCGGCGTGGGGCTGCAGAGAAGGGGACTCTGGGCTGCAGACGCCCCGGCCCCTCTGCAGCTAACCCCTCCCTCCGCCCCCACCTTAACCATGTCCCGCTCCTTCCCGTGCCCAGAGGAGGGTGTGTGGTCCCGAGGCCGGCCCCTCCTGGAGATCCGGGCGGGGGGGGGGCCTGGCAGGCAGGGGCTGCGCTCCCTCGCCCCCACGCTGCTGACCTTGATGAGGATCTGCAGGTCCTCCAGGTCTTTCCCATTCCATTTGTCGAAAGGCTCAAGAAGCTGCAGGCGCTGGCTGGTGGGGCTCACATCCACTCGCTGCCCACTGCTGTCCTTGGGGGGGTGCTGGTAGGTGTCCTGCCCGGGGTCGAACTCCTGCAGGGAGACGACAGGGACAGAGACGTCAGTCCCCTCCCGCACAGAAGATGAGCCCCTGTGCCCGAAGCAGATGTAGCTCTCGTGAAAGGTGTCACCCGTGCCTGCCCGAGGCGGGCAGGGCCAAGACGCCTGGATGCTGGGAAGCACGTGTCTGGGCCCCGTGGCACCGGCAGCGGCCTGAGGCACCCGGGCCGAGGCAGAGCTGCAGCGCGAGAGCGGGGGCGCAGAGCGGCTCACCGCGCGGGGGAGCTCGTCCGCGTCCGGGGCCTCCAGCTTGAACTTCTTGCCGTCCTTGCCGGTCAGGAAGTCAGTCTCGGGGTTAAACTTGAGGGTGCCGGCGATGGCCAGGGCTGTGACGATCTGAAATGGGGGTGGCCAGTTTGTTGGTCAGCACCGAACATCACTGCTGTCCCCCAACCCCAGCCAAAGCCTAGATTAAAACTGAGAGTGAAGCCCAGGAAATTTCCAAGTTCTCCGCAGAAGCTGGAGCCGGTCTGCAGAGGACTCGGGAACCAAGGGCAACTGGGCCTCGGCGCCCCACAGGGCAGGGCCAGCGCGGCTGGGTACACTGTCCTCTCGTACAGGGGTGCCGCCCTGGGCTGGGAGAGGCCCTGGCAAGAAACACTGCTGGGATGAGAGTGTCCCCATATGGGCAGCACACTGGGAACGTGAAAGGCCACCGTGTCACTCATTTTTGGCAAACAAGTGTTTCTGAAGCACTCATTTAAGAAATCAAGTCAGGCCCTGGCTGGTGTGGCTCAGTGGACTGAGCACTGGCCTGCGAACCAAAGGGCTGCTGGTTCAAGGCCCAGTCAGGGCACAGGCCTGGGTTGCGGGCCACGTCCCCGGTTTGGGGGTGCATGAGAGGCAACCACACATTGATGTCTCTCTCGCTCCTTCCTTCCCTTCTCTCTAAAATTAACAAGTAAAATCTTAAAGCTGAGCCCCCAGTAAGTGCCTGGAGCGCTGGGCTCACTCCACGTTCGTCAGGACAAGGACTCCGCGTGGCCCGGAGGCGGCGCCAGGGCGCTGGGGCGTCTCACCTCCGGGGATGTGACGAAGGCGTGGGTCTCTGGGTTCGCGTCGTTCCGACCCGTGAAGTTCCTGTTGTAGGAGGTGACAATCGTGTTCTTCTCCCCCTTCTTGATGTCCTTTCTGCCAGGTCAGAGGACAGAGTTAGGGTTGTCTGGCCTTGTCACCCGGCCCATTCTGCCTGCCTCTCTAGAGAAGGGGTATCAGAAAGACCCCAAGAGGGGCCTCCACTGGGGGACTCCCACAGAGAACGGGAAGGAACCCTACGGATCACAGGTCCCCCGAGACCACGGCCTGACTGTGCCGGCCTGGGCCCCCGCCCCTTCCAATGGCTGTGAGAGCCCCTGCCGTGCCCGTTAGGGTGAGGCCTCCTCGCCCTCCTCCCACCGGCCAGGGCTTCGGCCGGTGGCCGCCCGGCCCCGCTGCAGGGCTCTCGGCTCCTCTTCCAGCCCGGCTCTCCGATCCTGCCTGAAGCCCGAGCCTCTTCCGTCCGCCCCAGACACGTTTCCCTCCAGCAGCCGGGGCTCCGCACTCAAGGGACCGCCCTCCCAAAGACGTGCCTCTCACCTGTCCCACTGGCCAATGCAGGGGCCACAGGCATTGGCCAGGACGATGCCGCCGACCTCCCTCAGCACCTGTGCCTGCAGGGGAGAGAGGGCTCAGGGAACTGCCGGGCCCTGCCCGCGCCCTGGCCGACAAGGTTCTGACGCGCCCGGTCCTGAAGCCACGCTACTCAGCAGGCGGGAACCAGGGGCGGGGGCACGCGGGCACTCACGTAGCCGTCCCGCTCAATGGTGGCGCGGATCTGCTCAGAGCCTGGTGTGATGGTGAACTGGGACTTGCACTTGAGTCCATGAGCCAGCGCCTGCTTGGCCACAGCTGCTGAACGCCCCATGTCCTCATAGCTGGAGTTGGTGCAGCTGCCGATCAGACCTGGCGCGTTGTGCGGGGAGAGGGCCAGGAGTCAGGAGGAGACAGCGACCAGAGGTCTCCACCTGACCTCAGACCGTCCAGACCTGGTCAGGTGTTCACCCTCCGTGCTGGGCCAGGGGCTGTTCTTAACAGAGACAGGTCAGAAGCAACCTAACTGTCCAACAGTGAAGAATAGGCTACTCGTGACCCAGCCATTAAGGGAGGGCAGGGTGGCCATCAAACACGCCATTACTCTTACACGAACAGAACCATTGCGTGTGCGGGCACATTAGTGGGCTCACTGAAACATGGACGGACCACCGCTGGGTGAGGGCTTACAGGAGACACTGATTTTCTTCTTAATTTTTAGAGGGGAAGGGAGGGAGAAAGAGAGGGGGAGAATCATCAGTGCGTGGTTGCCTCTTGCGCACCCCCTACTGGGGACCTGGCCTGCAACCCAAGCATGTGCCCCAACTAGGAATCAAACCAGCAACCCTCTGGTTCACAGGCCAGCACTCAATCTACTGAGCCACACCAGCCAAGACTGATTTTCCTCTTTTAGACTTTCTAGAATCCTCTGGCTTTTTAAAGTTGGTTTATAATCTGGGGGGCTGGGGGGTTCTTTTAAAAAAGTCTGTCAGTTACTAAGGAAGTCAGTAAAGACTGGATGGCATCGTGCTATCTACAGATCTCGAGGTGGACCTTCGTATCAATTCAGCTGTTTATGTCCTGACTGTTAAACCACCAAACACGGTGTGCGCTTCGACTAACACGGGCAACACGTTACAGCGTGCCTTGTGCCCTGCGCTGCGGAAGCTCTTTTCACACAGTAAAGCGTCATTCCCCCCGAGAACGTCGATGGGGAAGCACGATCGTCGCCCCCATTTTACAGACGGGGAGCCAGGAGGTGCAGTGACTTGCTCACGGTCACCCAGCGGTGAAGTGGCAGAGGCAGATTCAGACCCGGGCCACCTGGCTCCAGGCCCGTGCTCTGCCCGGCCACACTGCGCCAGGACAACGGCAGGCACTAGCGGTGCCGGCACACCAGTGCGCCTGTGTCCGTGAAGGGAGCCCAGGCACCCCGGGCAGCACGACGGAATGTCTGTGAGACAGAGACACGCCTCAGTGTGCGCGGGGGCGTGGGACCGGCGTGCCTCTCGAAGAGCCCCTAGAGCTGCTTTCTGGTCGGGCTGAGATCAGGGGTGCTTTACAGTGACCGTACTTCTTTTACACCCGGATAAAGAAGTTTCTCTAAAAAGCCATCAAGAAAAAGCAAACCATGTCAGGAGGTGCCTGGCACCCCCAGGAAGCGCCCCTCGGGGAGCACAGGTGGCTGCCCACAGCCCCGGGCAGACCCGCGGGCCCCGAGGCCCGTGAACCCGGCGGCGCGGTCAGCACGGTGCTCACCCACTCTGATGTCCACGGGCCAGCCTTCCTTCTCCGCCACGGCGCCCACCTCTGCCACAGGGTGCGCCAGGTCAGGGGTGAAAGGCCCATTGATGTGCGGCTTCAGCTGGAGAGAGGAAGTCATGAGAAGCAGGAAGAGGGGGGGGAGGGCAGACCTCAGGGTGCAGACGGCCTCTCCTCTTCAGAGGTGGTCTGGCTCCTGCTCACCAAGCCCCTAGGAGGGCCCGGGAAGCCAACTACTGCTCTTAGGTTCAAAATTCCCCCCAGGCACAGCCCCTGGGATCCTTCCGGCCCTGCCACGTTCCTGTTTATCTCCAGTCGTCAGTGGTGCCCTGCTCAGGGTCACAGAACTAGGAGAGGGCAGAGGCATGGAATGAATCAAGGCTGGCAGCCTCCCGAGTCCATTACCTCCCACACTATGGTGCTTTGGGAATCGTACGGCAGATGGACTTCAGGCCAGACGCTTTACATGCCATAATACTCATCAACAAACTCGGGGCACTTAGCAAGGTGCCTGGCACTCAGAAAGCACTCAGCACATGTTAGCAACTGGTATGGCATGAATGAGCTCATTCAATGCCCGACCGCCTTAGATCTTACACGTGACGGAGTGAGGTCTGCAGAGGTTGACCGACTTGTCCGGGGGTCACAGGCGTAAGTGGCAGAGCCAGGATTTGAACTCCTGCAGACGGGCTTCGGGGCCGAAACCCTTGACCACTCCCCTTTGCTGCTTCCGTTCCTGCAGCCTGCCCGCCCTCTGGCCTGGTCTGCAGGTCTCAGGGTGCCACACCCCGCTCAGGCCTGGGGATCTCCGGCCTTGACCTCTGAACTCTGACAGTGAAGCAAACTCCAGGACGTAATCTTGGCTTTTGCTCAAGCTGAGGTAGGGCAAACTGGCCCAGATTCTGAGTCACCAGCCACAGTCCCCTCCACTCTCCCCTTGGCCACACAGTCCTGCTGCGGCCCGACTCCGGCAGTAGTTGGCAGGGGCGCTGGGGAACCCCGGGCCCGAAGAGCCCTGCTGGCGCGCAGGCCAGAGCCCTCCCTGACCGCCCCAGGGCACCCCAAATGGGGCCCAAACTCCCCACCCTCAGAAACCCCTCGGACCCAATGCCCTTCCTCACCTCGGTGAGGTTAATTTCAATCAGTTGGTCATAATGGCACCCCGGGTCAGGCACCAGGTGCTCCTTGAATTCCTCAGCTAGGTTGGCAATGTCTGGAATCAACAAGGAAGGGAGGCTGAAGCACGTGAGACAGAAACTGGTTACCAGACCTTATCCATCCCCCCGACCGCCTGTCCACCGGAGCCGCAGAGACCCAGCGCCTGCCGGACACCAGGCCCCGGGCACCGATGGCAAACAGACAAGGCAAACAGCCCAGGGCACCGTCCCTGCCCTTGAGGGGCTACAGCCTGGGGAAGGAGCGACAGGTGAGCCAGAAGTGACAATGTGGGATGACAGATGCACAGGGACACACAGGAGAAGCACCGACTGAGTGCAGTCAGGGAAGGCTCCCTGGAGGAGGTGAGAAATGCTGAGTTCTGAAGGAGACGTTACCAGGCGGTGGAAAGGAGGAAGGGCCTTCCGGGAAGGACTGGTGCCCAGATCCTGGGAGCGAACTGACACTCTCCCCGCAGCTGCCTGGCCTCGGGCTCCATCCGTCCCCTCGCTCCCCTCCCCTCGGAGGCTCAGCTGACCCCTCCCACAACCCCATTTCCCGTTCCGGGCTCCAGGGAAGCCAAGCTAGAACCTCAGGGAAGTTGTGAGGGGGGCTGGGACAGTGGTTCTGGTTCCAAATGTGCCCCCCCGTGACAGGGCAGGAATTATAAACGGAAGCAGACCCACGTCAGTCCCATGGCTCCCTGTAGGGGGCACCAGGGACCAGGCCAAGACGGCTCGACAGCCACCCTCTCAGGTGAGAACTTCGGACCCGAGGCAGGGATATCTCAAACTTTGAAGCCAGTCCCTGCGAGAAGCTGGTGAGAACTGAAGACACCTCACTGCTAAACGGCGACACACACGTAACTTTCATGCCCTTTTAGGAGCTTTTCAGAGCCCCCGAGGCCAGTCCAGAGACAGGCCCACCTGCCCAGAAGGGAAAGGTGCAGCTGATGGCTTTGTTCCCTCCCGAGCCCTGCCCTGCTGCCCCTCACCTGTGCGGCCTGTCTTGCTCAGGTATTTCTTCATCCTGTGGTTGTAAGGAAACACTGAAGTCGTGGCCCCGATTTCTGCGCCCATGTTGCAGATTGTCGCCATGCCTGCAGAGGAACAGAGCCCGCGGGGCTGGCTGAGCGCTGGGGTGGGCCCCGCGCACTTGCTAGATGTGCTCACCATCTTCACACCAGGGAGTGGGCACCACTGCTTCCCTCACTCCCACGGCCACCTCGTGGCAGTGGGCAGGCTCCTCCCACTGTGGCCCAGGTGCAAGCCAGGGAGGGCCAGGGCAGGGAGGCCACAGGGGCCAGAGGCAGTGTTCTGGCGCTCAGAGTAGCCGCTGCGCGGAGTGAAGAGGACACAGGCTTCGGCCCCTACAAGCTGAGCTCCACTTCTGGACCGCCTGTCCTGCTCAGCAGGGTAGCCCGCCCTCCGTGAGGGGCCTCCATCCCCTCCTGCTTAATGGGGACCCGGACTACCCGTCTTCCCTCTGCCTCTAAGTATCTGCCCCAAGTCCTCAAACCGGACGGGTTCTCAAGGGAAGGCCAGTCACCGCTTCTACAGCTCAACCACGGGCCCCGCCAGGCCCCACGCAGGCCGAGGGCCACGCCGCGTGGCGCCTTCCTCACCAGTGCAGGAGATAGAGTCCACCCCAGGCCCGTGGTACTCCACGATAGCGCCCGTGCCGCCTTTCACCGTGAGAATGCCCGCCACCTTCAGGATCACATCTTTGGGCGAGGTCCAACCGGAGAGCGAGCCCGTCAGCTTCACGCCAATCACCTGACAGGTGGGCAAGACAGCAGTCACAGGCCCCATGTGCCACGTGCCCACCAGGAACCCACCTGCTGGACCCCCATTTCTGCTTGTTTCTCCCTGCCTCCCTCTCAGAGGCGCGAGGCTGGCCTAGCCACGCGTCCCTTCCGGCTTCCACATCTCCCATTCATCCCCACGGACCACCCCTCCGCAGCCACCCGGGAGCGAGCCCTTCCCTACCCCTTACCTTGGGGCACTTCAGCTCCCAGGGGATCCCGGCCATGACGTCCACTGCATCAGCACCCCCAACTCCAATGCAGATGCCCCCCAGGCCACCGCCATTGGGGGTATGGGAATCAGTGCCAATCAGAAGAACCCCAGGGTAGGCATAGTTTTCCAGAATGATCTGGAAAAGAACCCAAGGTCTTGAGCTTTAAAAGCCTTCAGCAGAGAACGTAGAGCCCCAAAGGGATCTGCAGAACTGCCTCCTGTGGACAATGGGCCGCTGGGCCGTGCCCAGGTGCCCCTCCGGGGGCCCGGGAGAGCCAGACACTCGGGAGGCAGCTGGCCTGGGCCCGTGGACGGCTCTGCCGGCTCCGGGCTGACTGACGCGGGCTCGAAGTGCCTCCCTGCACCTCCGTTTCCTCGTGTGTTGGCACGGCGAGGAGAACACCCACACCCTCCAGGCCCCAGGACTGTGGTGATAACCATCTAGATAAACTGTCAGACAAGGACGTGTCTGTGCCAGGCCTGGGACAAGCCTGACCACCGAAGGGTGCTCCCGACGACAGCCCCCACCTCACGAGGGGGACGTGCGGAGTGCACCTATCCATCTGGCTTCTCATCGGGGCAGACGATTCTTCCGTGAGCTGGCGCCAGCCCCGTGAGGCAGCGCTGGGCCCAAAGGGCGCGCCAGCTGTGAGCCGCTTTCTCCGCCGCTGCGTGCAAGCGCGGGCGAGGCCTTCCCACCCGGCACAGGCTGGCGGTGGCTCCGAGAACGGAAGGGGCTTGCTCAAGGGAGACGGCGACTCGTCTCTCCTCTAGTCACCCTTCCTGGGGCACAGCGCTCCCTCATCAACACCCCTCCTCGCCGGGAGGGGCTGGCAGTGAGCGTGTCCCCCTCGTTCGACGGTGGCACAGGGTCAGC
This sequence comes from Phyllostomus hastatus, assembly GCF_019186645.2. Classification (NCBI taxonomy): domain Eukaryota; kingdom Metazoa; phylum Chordata; class Mammalia; order Chiroptera; family Phyllostomidae; genus Phyllostomus; species Phyllostomus hastatus. The sequence continues at coordinate 4,700,943 of NW_025333715.1, forward strand.
CCTCCCAGCGCGGCCGGAGGTGGCCGAGGGATCCGACTGGGCCAGCCCGGCCGGGAGTCGGCGTGCCGAGTCTGGGCCCGGCCCCACCGCCCACAAGTAGCCGTGGGCCCCGAGGTGAGTCCCCTCACCTCTCGCAGCCCCGGTTTCCGCACGCACGGAACAGGCGGACAGTGGCGCTCCCCTCCCTGGGTCACAGTGACGGCTCAGGGAGATCATGCGCATTATTAAGCTGTAGTCGTGCCTGGGAAGTGCGTATTTTTATTTATTATTTTGCGGCAAGATCTGTTAACCAAGTTTCTGCTGCCTGTCTGTCGGATGGAATCACCCCCCAGCACGTGCGGAGGGGTGCTGCGGAGGGCAAAGGAGATCAGAGACGAGAGGGCCCTATGGCTCGTCAGGACCCGCCGAATGGAGGGCCGGCTCCCTGCCCGGCAGACTCATCGAGGCACGAGGGGTCTTCCCTTGGGCGTGCAGAAAGTCAGAATATCTGGTTCCTCCCCCGGAAGGCGGCAGCTGGCCGGGAGAGCAGGCCGGCACGGAGGAAATCTCTAACAAAAGCAACTGCTGGAGTGGACTCTGGTTAACCGTTTTATTTCTCCAGCCCTGCCTGCCTCGGCCGTGATGAAAATTTAAAACTAGCTACTCTCTAAACCTCCTCGAGGCTGCGAGAGACCGGCCCACGAGGACCAGACACACAGGACGCAGTGTGCTCGCGTGTGGTCCGCGTCTTGAAGGGCGAGGCCAGTGCAGACGGTGTCACAATGCAGCTGGTTGTGACGGTGACCTCAGTGGTCAGCTGGACGTGGCTGAGGGAACGCGGGGTAGGGGGTGATGGCGAGAGAAGTGTATTTTGGGCTCCACTAACATCTAAACATAAAGCTGGAAATTCAGCCGTTCACCCACACCACTCACACATACACTGAGGACCTATTCTGTGCTGACCTGGCCCCAGGCCCAGGGCTGGAGAGGAAGAATGAACCACAGTCCGTGTCCCCACAGAGCGCACGCCAGGGTCGGCTGCGAAGGGCCCACAAGGGGGCGCCAACGCGGGGCCCAGGGAGGGCCGGCAGGGGAAGGAGGTAAGCTCCGACCGGGACACAGTGGGTTAAAGCTGCTCATGGCCGGTCACCAAGGGGGACACAAAAGCAAAGCTGCACGGGATCACATGATCCCTAGAATTTTTTTTCTTTTTTTTTTTTAATTCATACTTTTCTTTTTTTTATATTTTATTTTTTATTTGTTTTTAGAGAGGGAAGGGAGGGAGACAGAGAGAGAGAGAGAGAGAGAAATAGCAATGTGCAGTTGCTGGGGGTCATGGCCTGCAACCCAGGAATGTACCCTGGCTGGGAATCAAACCTGGGACACTAGAATTTTCTTTTTAAAGGAACAGATATGCCAGACTGCACGCTCAGCTGGCGGCCGGTGGCAGGTGTGAGCTGCCACCACTCACAGCCCCAGACTCTGGCCCTGGAGCTCCAAGCAGGCCTGGGCGTTTGTACTGAGGCAGAATGGAGGTGGAGCAGGGGGCACCTGGACTGGGACGCCCTCAGTAACCAAAGGCCAGAGGGCTGGGCCTCTGCCCTCCCCGACCCTGCTGACCCTGCCGCTGAGAGAGGCTTTCTGGCCCCTGCAGGCTGTGACCTGCTATTCCCAGGCAGCCCCGTCCTGCCGTCCTGCCGAGAGTGGCTGCTGGAAAGGGCAGAGCAGTGACCCGTGGGCTGTTTTGGAAGGGGCGGTGCTGGGTGCCCACGGGTCGGATTACAGCCTGACTCAGCGCCCTGAAGGAGTCCCGGGAAGTGAGGCCTGGGGTGGAGGCGGGGAGAAGGGTCACCTTGGAAAGGGGCAAAGAGGCAGGTTTCGCGTGTAAGACGGATTGCAAATGGACACCCAAACCTGCGCACACCCACAAACCAGGCCACTGGTCCTCCCCGGACACACACACGCACAAACACACTCACACTTGCAGAGACAAAATTGCCAACCAAGAGAAAATTCCTCCTCGGAGAGATCCTGGAAGAACAACCGGCCGATAGGGCCCTGTGGCCTACGGTACCTCCCTCCTACGAAACACCATCAAGGGGTCGAAAAGACCCGGAGGAGCGCTGTGCCCTGAGGGGGGGCGCCCCGGAGTGGTGCGCCGTGGGGAGCACTGGCCCCAGGGCCAGGCGCGCGCCTGGGTGTGAGTCTGGACTGCACGGTCGGGTGGGCAAGCTGGGGGTCCCCGGGGCAAGCAGGTTATGGTAACTTCCCAGTGCCTCCGTTTCCTCATCGGTAAGGCAGGGCTAATGAAGCCGCCCACCTCAGGGTCCTGAGGAAGCGACTACCTGTGGGACACTCCCACCGTTAGCTGTTCATGTGGCAAGGAGTAACACTTGCGGGGGGAAAAGCAAAACAAAAAATAATACAGTACTATAATGCTTAAAGGGAGAAACACGTCAAACTTTTTTTTTAAAGCAGGACTCAATAAACGGCTTTTTTGGTAAGTATTAATAATGTAAGCCCTGGCGGGTGTGCCTCGGTGAGCTGAGCACCGGCCTGGGAACCAAATGCAGTCAGGGCACACGCCTGGGTTGCGGGCCAGGGCCCCCCCCCCATAGGGGGCGCTCCAGAGGCAACCATACACTAATGTTTCTCTCCCTCTCTTTCTCCCTCCTTTCTCTGCTCTCTAAAGATAAAATAAATAACATCTTCTTTAACAAAGTATTAGTAACACATTTACATTAAATCACGCGGCCTCACGAGTAGAAGAGAAGCCTCTCAGGGTTGCATGTTGTATTCAACTATTACGACCTCCTCGTGCTACGGTCCCCGAACCGGCCTCTGCATTCAATGATTCCTTTTTTTTGGTTTAAGACTATTTCATTGATTATGCTATTACAGTTGTCCCATTTTTTTTTTCTCCCTTTTATCCCCCCCTGTCCTGCACCCTCCTCCTACCTGCATGCCACACCCCGCTCAGTTCATGTCCATGGGTGGTACATATAAGTTCTTTGGCTTCTCCATTTCCCATACTATTCTTACCCTCCCCTGTCTATGTTGTACCTACCAATTATGCTTCTTATTCCCTGTACCTCCCCATTCTCCCCCTCCCCCTCCCTGCTGATAACCCTCCATGGGATCTCCATTTCTGTGGTTCTGTTCCCCTTCTGTTGTTTGCTTGGTTTGTTTTTGCTTTTGAAACACATCCAACTTAAAATGCTGGTTACTGAAGTGGTCAGAAGGGACTATTTTAATTTCTTACACGGAGAGTGAGAATGTGTACCTTGACATAATAAAAATCAATTTAAAAATGGCGGAGGAGCCCCAGGGCTGACTGAGATGTTGCTATAACCCAGTCTCCCCTCCCTGCTCCCGAGCCCCTGCTCCCACAGGCCCGGGGGTGCTCCCTGGTTCCCCAGGGGCAGCCCGCCGCCCCCTCCACGAAAGGCAGGCCAAGCCCTGCTTTACCTGGTGAATGATTCCGGAGCCAGGCCGCCAGAAGCCCACACCATACTTGGCACCTGCGGTTGCCAGGAAATTATACACTTCTTGGTTTATGTCCTATTGAGGCAAATCAATAACCAGAGCATTAGTAACACAGTTCACGTCTGGGACAACCTGTGCTCATGCCCGCCACCCTCTGCCCAGCACCCCTGTGACCCTGAAGGGCCGGCACGGCGAGGACAGCCCTCTCCTGGAGGCCTTCCACACACACCCCCGGGCCTGGGTGCCGGCCCGGTTTCAGCCGGCAGGCCTGGGAGAGACACAGGGAGCAGAGAGAAAACCCCGGCTCCGTGACTCCTCGCCAGGGAGTGGGTCCAGAACAAGTTCCTTCTCTGCCCGGGTCTCAGTTTGTTTACCTGTAGCAGGAACCAGGCTACATCCCCTCCATGGGGCCCTCTGGCAGCCGGGCCTCCGCCAAGGCCAGCAGCGAGGGCGCACCGGAACGGTGGTGCTGCCTCTCCACCTGAGCCTCGGACGCCTCCTCTGTGACCCTGGCTGTCATTTCCTGAATGAACGTCCAGCTACGGAAAGGACACCGTGCGAAACACCCTCCCAGCCACCACACGAGGGGAGAGGCGCTGTCATCACGCCCATTTTACAGACACAAGAACAGAGAGTTAAAGACAAAAGTCAGCTTTGAAACCAGGCCTGTTCCACCCCAGAGCCTGAGCACGGCATTCTGGTATAAAAGAACGCTACCTCCTTGTATCTCGGCACACCCAGACCAGCATCGCGCACGGCGCAGATGCTCCACACTGTGTCCCGTGTACGACGGCCCCCAACAGAAGGACTGCCACACAGACCGTGGTCTGACGTGCAGGTTTCAACAGAACAACGGGGTGGGCTACACCCACTCCGTCCGCGATCCGAAGGCGGCTTCCTCGGAGGGCAGGGCCGGCCTCCTCGCACACTGATGCGCGGCCGGGGCTTACCTGCATGCCGTGCCTGCCCCCGGACAGGTGAAACGCCAGTGTCAAAAGGGGTGGGACCGCCACGGACTGCACAGAGTCCCCAAGGCAGCATTAGGAAATGAGACCGGCCAGCCTCTGGGCTCGGGACAGTCATGCTCCAAGGCAGAGGAGGGACCCACTGTCAGCTTCCCGGGCCCTCAACAGGACACCCTCAAGACCACGTAGCCCCCTTCGCCCAAACCCCAGACCAGCAACGCATCCTTCTCAGGGCCCGTTTGGTTCTTCCAGGTTAAAAAAAAAAAAAAGGGGGCAGACAAAAAACTTGGGTCCCCAGAGTGGTCCCTTTTCGATTAATTATTAACAATACTGGCTTTTTCATTTACAAATCAGTCACTTATAAAACTGGCACCAAGGGCAGGAGGCAGGCGGTCGTGTGTCTGGGTACATACGCACGTGGGTCTGTGCGAGTGGGGGAAGGGGCCGCGGTGGCTGGGCCCGAACTCAGCCTGGACCCCCCGGCTGCCTGTGTGATCCTGGACAGGCCACTCCGCCTCTCTGGGCCCCAAGCACGTAAGTCTGACCATATCCCTCCCCTGCCTAAACCCTTGGATGACTCCTAGGCTGGCGCTCTTGGCCCCCAAGGCCCTGCCCACGCCCACCCCGGCCCCCCTCCGCCCACCCCTCTTCTGCACAGAGCTCCAGCCCCACGGCCCCTGCTTCCAGTTCCACAAACGCACGGCGTTGCTTCCTGCCGTGGGGCCTTCATACGCTCTAGAATGTTCTCCCTCCAGTTAACATCATTTTATCTGCTCGGATAGGTCTCAGCCTACATGTTACATCCTCAGAGAGGTACCCTTTCCCCCAAAAGTATAGATTAGATACCTTCCTTCTTCTCGGAGCCCCGTGCTTTCCCTTCATAACACATGCAAACGGGCAACTCCCTGTTTGTGTGACCGGCTCTGTCTCCCTGCTAGACTCTTAGAGCCAGGGCGGCAGGGCCGTCTGGTTCACACCGCATCCCTCGCACCCAGCACAGCACATGGCATATAATTAACGTTCAATAAACACTTGTTAAATAAACGAGGGAATGAACTCTGAAGCCCTACGACTCTGTGACTCCCATCTCCGGAAGGCATATTCTGAATCCACAGAGTGAGGCGAGGGCCAGGCCCTGGCCTCAGAGGGGTGACGAGGCCCCAGGTCCTGACCATGCCCAGTCCCTGGCAACACAGGCCGCTGCTGCTGCACTAACATGGGAACCACCAGCAGCAGGCTGGGCTCTTCCAGCGGAGTGGAAAAGGAGCCGCTGCGCAACCGGGACACAGACCGGCGCGCCAGCACGGGGAGAAAGGGCCTGAATGGGAAAGCTGTCCTGAGCATTTCCCATGGGCCTCGGGGGCTCTCTGAGCTGCGCTGACCCTGGGAGCCGCAGCACTTTCAATAGCATGCCACGCTCTGTGCCCGGCCCGGCCGAGGGCCTGCCAGCATTCAGCTCCTGCCAACAGCCCCCCACGAAGGGCGCCCACTTCCACTGCAGGGGGCGGAGAGGGTGGGGGCCCAGGTCTGGGAGAGACCTGCCGCTGCCAAGAGCGAGCACACACAAAGGTACCACAGGCGGAGCCTGGGGAGAGCCGGGCCTGGGTTCACAAGGAAGGGTGGGGGGAGCTCGGCACGGCGCACAGTCCCTTGCAAAACAGAAGAGAAAAGCCCCCAAAGGAGGCCAGTCATAGGCGCCCGCCCCCAGCCACGAGGCTACAGGACTGACTGCACAGGGCCTTGGTGGCCTCAAATTTACACCACGGCCGTCAGCCTGCCTCCCTGACGGGGCCTCTGGGGGTCAAACAGGACTGAGTGCGCGCACACGTGACACTGGCAATGGAAAATGCAAACCGCCCCCCGCAGAGCAACCGGCAGCGTGTGCCAGCACCCGATGCCTGCGTCATCTCTGCAATACAACAGAAAAGGGACCAGGAAAAAGGTACCTTTACTGTAGTAAGATTAAGGATGATTATGATTTTAGGTTTTCTCTGTATTGTCTAACATCTTCACAATGCGAAAAAGATATTTTAAGAATTAGAAAAGAACAAAAACAAAAAAAAAGACTAACCCACAGAAAGAGCCCGGGAGAATCTGGAGGCAAGCCCAGCGTGAGGGCTTCCCCTCCCGCCCGACGCCACACCCACCGCCCCCACAAAACCGTCAGCTCACCTTGGCCCGACGCAGGTCTTTCTCGCCCCCGACCTGGGCCTCGATCAGATGGTCACAGTGGATGGTGGACGGCACGGCCACCTTGGGCAGCCCGCTGCTGATGAACTGCAGCATGGCCATCTGGGCGGTGGCGTCCTGCATGGCCACGCGGTCGGGCCGCAGCCGCAGATACGTCTTGCCCCGCTCGATCTCCTGATTGGCTGGGTCATCCAGGTGTCCATACACAATCTTCTCAGAGAGGGTCAGAGGCCGGTTCAATCTGGGGGGGAGAGACGGGGTTGCCTGGTACCGTCCCCACAATCTCCTGCCCACACGTGGCACTCCCGTCTGTGCACACGGCCACCCTGACAGAGGGCAGGGAGGGCGCCTTTTGCCCCACCAGGGTGGGGATGGAATGGTCCTGCTCACCGTGGCACCTCCAGCACACGGCACAGAACCTGGCACTTATTAGGTGCTCGAAAGCTACTTGGTGAGTAAGTGAATGACAACAGCCCAAGAGATGGCAGGGATTTTTTTAAAGGATTCTTTTTTCAGCAAATTAATCACTATTATCTGATGAGCATCTATTATATATATTTTGCACCATTTAATCCTCATTGTATTCCTGGCACTTAATAAAACCACCAAGAGGGAGCAGAGGTTCAGCAGAGTGGTGTTAACAGCTCAAGTTCACAGCCAGTCTCACCTTGAACCCTGTACTTCTCTCCGTCTACCAGCAACTCCCCTGTTCTGTCAGCCCCACAAGGACAGAGGATCTGAACCAGCAGCCCCCTCGCCCACCCTGCCCCACCCTGCACCCACAGCCGCCCCGGGGGCTGGAGGCCCCCTTCCCTACTGTGCTACGGCCTTGCCCACTAGCTGCACTAGCACTTGCTCTCACTCCATTGAGAGAGGCATGGCTGTCAGCTCTCGAGAACAGAAACCCGTATCACCGCCTCTAGCCTCTCACTGGTCCCCCTCTTTTCCCACCCCATTTCCCCGTACGTCTCACCCCCTCTTCCTCATCAGGGCTAAAACGTCAGTCCAAGCCTGACCCTGGGGAGATGCAGCCCCTGCCGAGACTTAGGCGCCCCATTTCATTCTCCCAAGGCCCTCCCCATGCAGACTGAGGTCGGCGCCGGTCAGCTCCCACCCACCCACCCGGGGGCATCCCGAGGACTCCCCGCTGCTGCCCACTCGACGGGGCGGCCCACACAGCACAGCCGCCAGGGCTGGGCCTCACGCCCTGCCTCCCACCACTCACAAGGCTATCGCCGAACCTGAGGCCTCCAGGGAAGGGCGGAGTTCCATGTACACCCAGTGACTCCAGGGAATAGGAGTGTGAGATTAGGGGTCGGAGACTCTGGGTCTAGACCTGGCCCTATTTTTTTTTTTCTAAGATTTATTTACTTCTCAGAGAGAGGTAGAGGCGGAGAAAGAGCGGAAAAGATCAATGTGTAAGATATACATCAGTCAGTTGCCTCTTGCACACCCCCAACTGGGGACGAAACCCAGGCATGTGCCCCAACCGGGAATTGAACCTGCAACCCTTTGGTTCACAGGCCAGCACTCAATCCACTGAGCCACACCAGCCAGGTATGACCTGACCCTATTGACTAAGCCCACTGAGTAACCAGACAAGCAATTGCCCTTTACAGGGAGCTCACCAACCTGTAAGTCCAGGGCTTCGACTGGAATGAGGTAACACATAGCACTTATAATAAACCAGCTTTATTGAGGTATAACTGGAGTGCAATAAACTGCATACATTTAAAGCATACCACTTGATAAGTTTCTACATACGTATACACCTATAAAGCAAACACCACAATTAAGATAATGAACACGCCCAGCACCCGCAAAAGTGCCCTTGTGGCCTCACGCCCACTCCCGTCCCCAACAACCGCTGGTCTGCTTTCTGTCACCCTACACTGGTTTGATCACAGCACTTACTTCCAGCTCGGCATTGCTAAGCACTTCACTGCACATAAATCGTTTCATCCTCACAACACAGATGAGGAAGCCGAAGCACAGGGGAAGTAACTTGCCCAGGTCACAAAGCCAGCAAGTGGCACAAGGGGCGGACAAGCAGTGTGACTCCACGGTTCGTGCTCTTTACGTGACACTACGGTCCGGCCCGCGCAAGTGTTCAGTCGTTACCGTCATTGTCGCGACCGATCTGACTGTGCTGGGAGGGCAGAGAGCCTTGCTCCCACCAGCCTGGGCTCCAGCCCCTCACTCCCAAGTTCACCTAGTCCCTGGGAGCGAGAGCCCCCTAAGGCGCTGGCTCTGTGGGCAACAGCAGGGCAACCGGGGATTCTGAGAATCCCTACGGTTCTGCTGTCTCAGGACCTTGAGTAAAAATAGCACCGGCCTGGGGCACAGCCTGCCTCCTTTAGCGGCAGCCTCTCCGAGGCTGGCGTGCCCACTGCGCAGAGCACAGCCCCTCTTTCGGGGCCCCAGGGGAGACAAAAAATAGCACACAGGCCGAAAACCAAAGTCCTTGACAGCAGAGGCCTGGAGCTGTGTACAAAAGCCTGACGGCAGTGAGAGCCTGAGGACGGCTCATCACCAGCTTCCTCGAGGGGCAACTGAGGACAGCACACCGGGTCCCACCTTCCCTCCGCTTCCCCAAGTGACAGAGAGCCGGGTCCCAGGAACAGAACTGGGCCCCTCCTGTCATGGACACAGGGTGGATGGAGGAAGAGTCCCCTGGCTTCCCAAAATGCCGTAAATGTATTTTAATTCACTACCATCTTTTTAGAACAGCCTCACTTGTGCCTTCTTTTTCTGCCCAGTGCTTCTCGAGTGTGGTGCCGCCGACAGTATGGACCCCACGGTTCTTTGCTGGGGGCCGTCCTGCGCACTGCAGGACGTTCAGGACTCATCTTGGTCTCCACCGGCTAGATCACACGAAACCACACGCCGCCCGGGACAGGACAACCAAAAATGTGTCCAGGCACTGTCGAGTTCCCCCAGGGGACAAACTCAACACCCCCACCCCCAGGGAGAACCCTGCTCTATTGCAACAACGAAAACTTAATATCCCTTATCTGTACTAATCTGGAATGCTGAACCTTTATGGGCTTTTCTGGTTAGAGCAGGGTTGGAATAACTAGGCAAAGGAAAAAACCTTCTTTCGGTTAATTTTACTGATGTAAGTAAAACCAAATATATTCCCAGTGCCTTAGAAGGCAGTTTTTCTGGTTAATTTTTTTTAGTGCAAAGACCAGACGTGAACAGTACTCTTTGTCACGTCGTCACGAGGCCATCTTCCACGTTGACTCCCCTTCTGAGCATAACGAAGACCAAGGTGGAAGTGTTTTGCAGTTTTCCATTGAGCTATGGTCTGAAAGCTCCAGAAAAAAATAAAACATTGTTTCCAGGAGGAAAAAAAATATTTGTACAAGGGTCCACATCAGTGGGGACAGCGGTCCACAACCCTGACTCCACGAGAGGGAGAGCTGGGAACCCGGCCAGGGCCGCGCAGTCTGGGGGCCCACGAGTCCCCCGGGGAGCTGTTGAAAGAAGACGGAGACTCAGCGGGCCTGCGTGGGGCCTGCGGCTCCGCACCGCCGACGGCCTCCCCGGGGGTGCCCATGCTGCTGACCTCTGGACCACACCTTCGGGAGCAAGGCCTTCACAGCCTGAATCCGAATCGCTGGGGGCCCAGTATCGGCAGTTTCCAAAGCTTCCCAGGGACTCTCAAGTGCGTGCAGCCTGGGTGAAACCCTCGGCAATGCGGGAACCGACCCCGGGAGGCACTGGAGCCAGACACACTGCAGGGGGTCTCCCCAGTCTGACACTCAGTCTTCGCATCTGCAGAATGGGGGGGTGGGGGGGATGCCAACGACCTACGGGGGTCATTGAAAAGAGGAGAAATCATGCGCGTGACACGCCCAGACCAAACTGGACACTGAGGTGGCCCCTTGCCGAGCACTCACAGGTCCTCACTACAGCTAGAGAAAGACTAAGGCGGTCCCCACCCTCAGGACTGAAGTGAGGGGACCAGTAAGGAGGCGAACGGTGGCCACAGAGAAGAGGGGTGGGGCCAGGGCTAGGGCACTGGATGAGGACACGGAGACAAGGTCCCCACCACCGGCCCGCTGTGTGGCTATAAAATGGGTGCGTTCATATCTGTTTTCTCTTACTCCCAGGGTCACTGTCACCAGGTGGGGAGTCATTCAGGTTCCAGGAGCGGTGCTGGCTGGGGTACACTACCATCCCCCCAACCTCCAGTGGCAGCTTATCCATCCTTCTGGGGCCAGCATCCAGACCAGCACCTGGCCCACAGGACAGCCATCATAGTGCAAAGATGGCTGCCATCTTACCAAATGAGAAAAGGAAGACCCCCAAAAAGATACAGTCAGGATCCCACCCGAGCTACTCTGGGCCTACTCACAGAAGAGGAAATACACACACTGGGCCCCGTGGGTCCCCGAGGGCTGGTCCAGGGTCAGCAGCCTGTCCCAGTGTCCGGAAAGGTCAGGCCTAAGCACCAGGGAGTCTCTGAGACCTTCCCTATGGTCCAAATCACCAGGCTTCTTGATGACAGACTCTCCCTGAGCAGAGAGGGCAGAAGGGCCACCGCCACCCCAGAATGCCTTCCTCGGCAGGGACCTCTGTACCCTGAATTCCTGACCCTGCACCACCATCAGCCACCCTTTACCAAGCAGCCCCTCCATCCCCGGAAAGGGGCAGGGGGCAGAACTGGCACCGTTAGCCCTCTCCACCGCTCCCCCGGCAGCCTTACCGTTTGCGAACGGTGTTGATGTTCTTCTCTAGCAGGTCGTACCGGATGTAATCACTGGGCTCGAAGTGGCTCATAGCCACCTTGGCCCGTTGGCACAGGGCCGAGGCCACATGGTACTGCCGCACACCCAGGGCTTTCTGCAAGGAGACAGAGAACAGCACCTGTCAACGGAGGACTCGGGGCGGTGTGGTGAGTGAGAGAGGAATGACCCCGTCGGGGCGCTCGGTGACTGCGACCCCGTTTCTTCGTCTGGGGCACAGAGATGACACGGACGGGGCAGCAGCCGCCAGGAACGCTGCTTGTGGCGGGAGAAAGGGCAGGGGATTTGCCATCAGAATTGCTGGGTCAAAGTCAAGTTCTACCAACCTAAGAAAATGCCCCAAGTGCCCCATCATCTGAGCACCAGAGGCGATGGGGAGGGAGGCCGGACCAGCTCCGGTGACCACAGGGTCACTGGAAAGGACAAACGAGAGCAGACTGTGAACGCCCTCGCTAGGCCACCAAGCACTGCGCACGCCCCGGCTACCACTCCGCCTGCCCTGCAAGGTCCCCGGGGGCGGGCCGAGCTCCCCGGGCTTCACTCGCCTCCGCGCCTGGACTGCCTGAAGCGCTGCGGAGCCAGTAACTAACTGCCCGACAGACGGGAGAACGAAAGAAGGAAACCCCAGGCACGAGTTTGGATGTTCTCTCATTCCCTCGACTGGGTCACAAAAAGGATAGCTTCTGCCGGGCTTTTACCTCCGAATGCTCTGGGGGAAGACAGGCACCAGGGGTTAAAACACGGAAGCAGCCCTGCGAGAGGCCCACCCGGGAGCTGAGGCCAATAACCAGCACCAGGTGGCCAGGGGTGTGAGAGGCCACCTCGCCGCCACCTCGCCAGCCAGTGCTCTCCCCGGCCCAAACCTTGAAATAAGCGCAGCCCTGGCGGACATCCAGGCGGCAACTTCTTCAGCGACCCCCACGCTCCCCAGGTCCTGGCCCACAGACTTGAAGCAAGAAGTACTTGTGGGTTTAGGCCTCTAAATTTGAGGGCAACGATCTGTTCTGTAGCAATAAACAAACGACTGTTGTGATGGAGTCTGTATCAGCTCATTTTAAACCGTGGATGACAACCCTCGCGGCGTTCACTGTGACCAGGGAAGAACGAACGATCCCGGAGAAACGACAGAGGGAAAGAAACAGCTGCTTCCCTTCTCCGTGGGATTCGCCGTCCCAGGGGCAATGCGCCCTCAGGCAAGGACGAGGCAACACTCAAGCTACTGCCCCAGGATCCCTCCTTTGTGTCCCCTGGACGTTTAAACCCTACCCCTGCCAACCTCAGCATCCGGACCAATGACCTGCCTCACTGGGCAGGGGTGAAGAACGCGCCAAGAGCACATCGAAGGACTTCCGGCAGCCTGTGTGCAGAAGCACGTGCCACACTGCGGCTGTAGCCGCCACCGGCCCTACCCCAGCGGGGAGACCAGGGCTCGAGTCCGGCAGGCCACTTACTGAGTCATCGGGACAATTCAGTGTGCTAAACACTCACTTCCACGCAGAGCGACTGTGATGGCAGGGGGGATTACATGAAGTACTTGGCACGGCTTCTATTGTCACCCCTGTGCGTGTAGAAGCGCACACTCAGCCCCCTCTCGAGTGTTTTTCGCACAGACGAGAGATTGCAAGCTGTTCTGCAGCTGGCCTTTCTCACTTACCAACATGCACACCTTTCCAAGGCCTACAGAGCCATTGCTTTTGGTAAATTAACTGCCCACTCTCTTCTCCATCTGCCCTTTGTCCACATAATTCCCACTGATCCTTCAAGTTCCAAATTAATTTCACTTCCTCAGAGAATCGTCCTCGGACGCCCAGCCCAATCAGAGACCATTATATATTCTCACGCATTACTTCCTGGCACCCACCCGTGAGAGCCGTCTGCAGTAGTCTGTAAACTCCCGCGGGGGAGGGGCTGTGTCTGTTCATTAGTAACGGAATTCACCGTGCCTGAGCACCGGGTCCGACACACAGGAGGTGCCACGGAAACACCAGTCCACCAAACCGATGGATGCTGCTTCTCGTTTATCAACCAGATCTCTCTCAGTGAGCAGGGTTCAATACAGAGGGCGTCTGGCCAACCTTGTGAGAGCAAACCGTTAACAAGACAAATCCATACTTCGCCAGTCTCAGATGCTTTTGGTTAGACTGCAAATAGGTTCAACATTTTTGAAAGACAATTAATTAGGCACTACCTATTAAATGTAAAATGTTTGGACAGTAGACTCCCCCTTAACCCATTTCACTTTCCATGGTTTCAGTGACCAGAGGTCAACCATGGTCTGAAAACATTGAGTGGAAAAGTCCAGAAACAAGCCAGTAAGTTTCAAACTGCGCACCCCCCGAGCGGCATGAGGACATCTCTGCAGCCCTCGAGGGCCAGCAAGTGGAGCTCCTCGTACGCTCACACGGACAGCCGTGTTCCTCACGACAGCCGACAGCTGGAAGCCGCCCGAGCGGCCACTGACGGATGAATGGATGAACAAAGTGTGGTCCACACATTCGAGGGACTATTAGTCAGCCTTAAAAAAGTTTTTAAAGCCTAAAAAATTCTGACACCTTCTATAACATGGATGAATCCTGAAGACATGCTAAGTGAAATAAGGCAGTCACGGCCCTGCTGGGTAGCTCAGTTGGTTGGAATGTCGTCCCAAAACACCAAAGTTGCAGGCTCGAACCCCAGTCAGGGCACATACAAGAAGCAACCAATGATTGATATGTGGAACAACAAATTGATGTCTGTCTGTCTGTCTGTCTGTCTCTCTCTCTCTCCCCTTCCTCCTCTCCTCCCTCCCTAAAATCAATAAAAATTAAAAAGAAATAAGAAAATGGACGAATATGACTGCAGTTACATCAGGTACCCAGAGTAATCAAGATCATGGAGACAGAGAGTGGAACGGTGGTCTCCAGGGGCTGGGGGAGGGAAGTGGGGCGTGATTATCTGACGGGCAGAGTTTCAGTTTGCAATGATGAACACGTTCTGGAGACGGATGGAGGTGATGGTTGCACAACAATGCGAATGTACTCGATGTGCTGAACTGTACACTTAAAAATGCTTAAAACGGTCTCTTAAAAATATTTTTAGCCCTGGCTGGTGTGGCTCAGTGGACTGAGCATGGCCTGTGAACCGACAGGCTGCTGGTTCAATGCCCAGTCAGGGCACACGCCTGGGTTGCAGGCCAGGTCCCCAGTAGGGGGTGTGCAAGAGGCAACCAATCAATCTATCTCTAGCACATCAATGTTTCTCTCCCTCTTTTTCTTCCTGCATTCCCCTCTCTAAAAAAAAAAAATAAATAAAAGTCTTTAAACAATTTGTTTAAACATATGGGGGGGGGGGCAGCAAGGAAGCCATTGTGCCAGAGCAGAATAAACAAGGGAGGGTGAGGTAAGAGATAAGATGAAGAGGGAGTTGTAAGGGACCTTGTAGAACACGGTGAAGGTTCTGGGCTTCACTCTGAGTGAGACGAAAAGCTAAGGGAGAGTTCTGAGCAGGAACTACACGTCCTGCCTTACTTACAAGAATCATCCTGGCTGCCGCAGGTAGAACAGGAGGAAGCAGGGAGACCGGCAGGGGCCAACACGACGGCCAGGGAGAGACGACGGTGGCTTAGACCCGAGTCCCAGTGGCGGAGGTGGCGAGAAAGGGCTGGAGTCGGGGTGTGTTTTTAAACAATAGGACTTGCTGACAAACTGGCCAAAGGGCACGAGGGAAGAGGCGAGAACGTCTCTGAGGCTGCAGCCTGAGTAACTGCAAGACCGGAGGTGCTGTGAGCCGAAACGGAGAAGACGGCAGAACGACGGGCTGGGGGCGGGACCAGGAGACGGGCTCTGAACCTCTGCCGACCCGACACCGGGTGCAGACGTTAAGAAGGCAGCAGGATTCTAATCCTAGGACCCGCACCTCTAGAACTCTGCTCGTTAAATGACTCATCTGCAGTCACAGATTATGAGCCCAAGGTGACCGAAGATCACAAAATCTTTTTTCTCCATTTGACAGATGAAGAAATGAATGCCCAAGGTCACATACCTAGTCAATAGCAGTCTGGGGTACAACTCAAGCTGATCATTTCTCATGTCAATGCTTTTCCCACTGCACTACCCCCTAATTCAAACTAAGGTGTTACTGATTCACTGAACAAATGTTTCTCCAGCCCCAGACTTTGCGCTGTGCTGCCTGAGTTAATGAGACAGTCACAGCCCCTGCCTTTGTTGAGCTTACAGTTTGGGGGAGAAAACAGGTACCAAGCACTCACTCCAGGGACATACAAGCAACTGTGTACGAGAAGGGCTATGAAAGAAAAGGCATGTGGCTGTAACCGTATAAAGCTGGGAAAACGAATCGAGAACAGGGAAAGGGCTTCTCCAAGAAAGTGGTATTTAATCGGAGAGCTGGGACATTACTAGGCGCCCAGGGAACCTGGCACGTAGAGAGAACAGAGAGCAGGTGCAAAGGCCCCATGGCAGGGAAGCACTCACAGCTGCAGGAAGAAAGAGAAAGCCCGCCTGGCTGGAGGAGAGTGAACCCAGTGCAGGGGAAATGGCCTCAGTAAATAAACAAATAAAGCTAAGAGAAAAAACAGAGCCAGGTGTCATCACGGGCCTTGTAGCAGGAGAAGAGCACTCCAGCAGCCTGGAGCCACAGCTTCTCGAGCCTCGGCGGGGGTACCGAGGTGAGAGGCCACCTCCCACGTGCCTTATCCCCGCTGGTGGCTGCCTTGAGACGGTTTCTCCTCCCTCCCTCCCCAGACCTGGTGAGGTTCAGAGCTTTCTGCCCCGGCCCCTTCAGGCTAGGGCCACAGCGAGGGCAGCAGCTCCTTTGGTTTTGGCGTCACCCCTTTTGGCGTGTGGGACCCAGACCCAGGCAGCTGGCACCTTGGGCCTGTTCTTCCCACTCTGTATCTAAGAGACGCACTATCTGAATATGGCTCATTCAGTGGCTCATGGTGCCTTTACCTTGTCCTGTGTGAGGTTTACAGTAGATGTTAAATTTTTAACCTGATCCCCAAAGTAACAGGAAGCCAACTGCAGCTAAGTGGGGTCATGACGAGGTCAGATATGCATTTTTTTAAATCACGGCTGCTATGTAGAGAACGCACTGGAGAGGGGCAGAGGCAGAATAGGCTAATGGCGACTCATCTTGTAACCTCTTTCCTGTAAGCACATTTGTATTTTGACACTTCAGCACCTTTTCTGTACCAAGCAGTATGACACAGATACCAAGAAGAGTAAGACGGTCCCTACACTTGTATACATTAGTCTGGCCAAGACAAGCACATAAATGAAATGCAACACGTTGTGACCCTTGCAAAGAAGGAAGCACACAGCCCTGGCTGGTGTGGCTCAGTGGATTGAGCGCGGGCTGAGAACCAAAGGGTCACAATTTGATTCCCAGTCAGGGCACACGCCTGGGTTGCAGGCCAGGTCCCCAGCAACCACACACTGATGTTTCTCTCCCTCTCTCTCCTTCCCTTCCCCTCTCTCCAAAACTGAATAAACAAACTCTTAAAAAAAGAAGAAGAAGGAAGCACACAGAATGGGCAGGAGTGCAGAAGGGGGAGCAATGAAGTCTCCTCTGGAACCCCCTCCCCCTCCCCCCCCACAGGCTTCACTGAGCAGGACTGTGGGGGACACAGAGGGGTTTGCAAGGCACTGAGAGAGGACAGTCTGGATGTTTAAAAAAGTCGCTCCCAATGGCAGGAGGTAAAAGACAAAGCAGGAGACGGAAGGTCAACTGGAAACCAGGCAGGGCCAGGGAGGGTGTGATTCACCACCCAAACAACCTGAGGTTTACGAGGCGCAAGAGGGCACAGTAAAGGGAACGTGGACCTAGCTCCAAAGTCCAGCGCTGCTACCACTTAGCAGCTGTGTGACCTCACGCAGGTTTCACCTTTGAACCCATTCCCTCCTTTAGACAAAGGGAGTAACACCTACAGCATTACATCAGGCAAGAAATGACATGAATGGGCCCCAAGAACAGCATCATTATATAAAATGCTACAAGCAGGGTTTTTTTAAAATTGTCATTTATTGGGGTTTTTCCTCCCACTTTAAAAAGTAGGACGTATTTCATGGAAAATATTTAGAAAATACATAAAAGACACATTTTATAACTCCCCGAGGCCCACCCAGGGTTGCCTACCACCACTGCTCCTCCACCAGCCTCCCTGGCTCGACGCCAGGTACGGGGTAACTCCAAGAAGGGCACCCAGTACCGGTTCCACAATGGATCTGTCCCTCCCACAGCCCCTGGTGCCACCGTACCCACATGGAACAGGTATCATGGCCGAGGTTTCTAAGCAAAGACAACCATAATAGTCATCATTATTAGTAACATAATACTTTCCATCGAGTGCCAAGTTGTAACCCTTTCCATGGACGGACAGCCCCGCTGTGTGTGACTCGGCACGCGAGGAAACCGGAGAAGGGCGCTGACTCTCCCGGACCGCACGCATGGAGACCCAGTAGTAGCTCCGCCTCTCCTCCCCTGTCCGTGCCACTCCCACACACGCAAAGGCAGCTACGGGAACGCTCGCTGCACCACTGCGTGAAATATTTTAAAAATTAGAAGCAACATGAATGTCCACTTATTTTTTAAAAAGTTACGTTTCTCCTGGCTGGCATAGCTCAGTGGATTGAGTGCAGGCTGCGAACCAAAGTGTCACAGGTTCGATTCCCAGTCAGGGCACATGCCTGGGTTGCAGGCCACGACCCCCAGCAACCGCACATTGATGTTTCTCTCTCTCTCTCTCTCTTTCTCCCTCCCTCCCTTCCTTCTCTAAAAATAAATAAATAAAATCCTTAAAAAAAAAGTTACGTTTCATCCATTCTGTGGAACACTGTACAACATTTCAGGGAAACTCCCCAAGATTCATTAGGCTGCAGTAAAATGTACGACACGGTGCTCTAGGACTCTGGACTCCTGTGTGCACATTCACGGACGCAGAGACACACCGAGGAGGACACAGCCCGAAGGACCTGCTGCCACGCCCGGGGAAGAGGAAGTTCAAGTGAGGGCTGGCAGAAAAGGAGGATGGTAGCTTCATCAGTAGCGTCCAAGTATTTGTAAGAATGTTCTCATTGCTACCTGTATAAATGCCCGTATTACTTATTGCACATGTTTTTAATTTGAACTGTAAAATTTAAAAACCTTGGAATGAAATTTACCAAAAATGTTAACAGTAGTTATTTCAGGGTGAGGTGGGATATCACAAATTAATTATAGGTGATTTTTATGATATTCTCTATACCTCTGTATTTTCCCAAGCTGCCTACAGTAGGCACCTTTATAAACAAGAAAAAAGGTGATGAAAAAGGCAAAGGGGTTAAGGGGAAAACTCACGGCCACGCACAACAGTGTGGTGATGACCGGAGGGAAAGGCGGCGGGGGAGGTACAGGCGGGGGACGGGGATAAACGGTGATGGAAGGAGACCTGACGGGAGATGATGTGTCAGAGAACGGTACGCCTGAAACCTACATAATTTTACTAACGAACATCACCCCAAAATTCAATTAAAAAAAGTAAAAAAAAAAAGCCCTGGCTTGTGTGGCTCAGTGGTTTGAGCACCAGCCTGCAAACTGAAGGGTCGCAGGTTTGACTCTTAGTCAGAGCACGTGCCTGGGTTGTGGGCCAGATTCCCAGTGGGCAACGAGTCAGTGTTTCTCTCATACACTGATGTTTTTCTCTCTCTTTCTCCCTCCCTTCCCCTCTCTCTGAAGTAAATAAAATCTTTTAAAAAATACTTTTTTAAAAAGGTAAGAAATTATTTTTACCTTAAAAGTAGATATTACTGAGTCTCATAATAATATGCTGGCCACTGTGGTTGGGGTATGAGTAGTCCAGATTATTATTATTTTAAAAAGACAAGGTCCCAGGTTCATTCCCCAGTAACTCCACAAAACAAAACAAAACAAAAACAGAATGATGACTTGGGCATGTTTTTAAGAAAATCATTTACTGGGGTTTTGTTTTTATTTCCTAAGTCAAAAAGTAAAAGATGCCTGACCCGAGGGCCCAGAGACATCCCCAGGTTTGCCCACAAGGCCATCCAACCCAGAGGTCACAGTCAGGAAATGGGAGGCACTTCGGTACTTGGACCCCGAGTCCCAGGCCTGTGGAGTTCTCGTGGATCAACACCAAGCCCTCACCTAGAAGACAGCCTCTGACTAAGAACTCAGCCGTCACTTTCTCGAGGGACACAGGGGACGAGGGACGAGGGCGGCTTCGAGGTCGGAAAACGTCTCTCTGGCAGACTCCAGAAGCCCGGTTCAACTAGGCTAGGCTGGGAAGCTCGTTTTCTTCCAGGAAGCCTACTCCACGACTAGACAGCTCTAATACCTCACAACAACAAATGCCTCTTACGTCAAACTGAAACATGCCTCCACTACATCGGAGGACGGACTCTGGCGTTGAAGACCTGGGCTCGAAGCCCAGCTCCGCTCCAAGCAGCTCCGTCACCTTGTGTGGCTTCAGTTAAGCCTCTGAACGCTGCGCTTCCGCTCTGCAAGTGTGGTTAACACCTTCCCAGGCTGCAGCGAGGATCGGGGAAGAGCCCTTACAGGAGCGCCGCCAGCCCAGTGCCTGACACGGCGAGGCCTCACTCCCCAGACCCGTGCTTCGGAACCAGACCAAGTGAGCCTAACCACCCCCCCCCACCCCTGCTGCAGCCCTTCAAACAGCGCTGGAAACCGTACTCGCGTCTGCTCCATGCTGGGCGTGCCTGCAGCACCTCCTCTGCTTTAAAACAGCTTCCGAACTTTACACTTGGGCAGGGTCTCACATCAGGGTGCCCAGTAGCCCGATGCACTGAGATACACTTTGGAGTAAATAGCAGTTGGTTGCTACGCTGCTCCGTGCCGGTGACACTGCACGGAAATCGGCCTCCCTGCCTGCCCTGAAGATACAGGGGCTCAGAGACAGGAAGTGTCCTGCCCAAGGTCACACAGCTGGCAACCTGCTGCGCCCATGCCCTGCCCACGGTGCTCCAGACAGTGTTTCCCAGCCTCTGCTAGGGGGCGGGGCTCAGTCCTCCACAGGGACTCTCTGAGTGCCTCCAGTGGAGTGCGGCTCCTTGGTCTGTTAATGTCCTCTCCCTTGCTAGATGGGTTACAAAGCTCCAGGGTCCCCAAGGATTAATGAAGGCTCTGCTGATCTGGCATTTACTGACACAGGACAAACTCTGAAGGAAAATACTCTAAGCAGACCCTAGTAGGGAGCCAGACCAGAAATGAAATGAAAATACACGCATGGGAAAAAAAGGAAAGAAACAAAGTGAAACTATGCCAGGCAGGAGCACAAAGGTCACCTAATGTCACCCTCCCAACAACTGCGCCTAGTGGGACTATTACAGGTCGTGTTCCCTGTTTAGATGACAAAATGGTGACTCAGAGGAGAAAGCAAAGTCCGCTAGAATCTAAGTTCCACGAGGACAAGAAACTTGTCTATACTAGTCACCTCTGGATACTCGGTCTAGGCCAATGTCTGACACATAGTAGTTGCTCAACAAATCCCTGGTGAGAAAACAAAGGCGGGGCAGCCAGTTGAACGCAAGTCTCTTCGCCATGCTTTCGAATTCAAGCCGGGAGTCCCCCTCCCTCGGCCGAGGCTGTGCTGAGCCGGCAGTGCCCGTTCAGGACCCAGTGCGTGGGAAAGTGGTCCACCCCACAGCGTGTCCCGTGTACGCCCTCTCAGAACTCGGGCCTCCCCGCTTGGCCACGGTCAGACCTGCTGCTCTCCCTTCCCAGAGAAAAGGTGACTCCCCTTGGGATCACTTGTGTCCAGAGAACAGCCCAAACCAAAGGGACTGACACCTTCTCAGGGAGAAGGCCAGGGGGACGGCACCAGTCTGACGGCCTGTCCACCCTGTGAGGCACGGGACATGCCAGCACTGCCTGGGGGGCTGTCGTGGGCGCTGACACGCAGAGCAAGTGAGCTGTCCAGCTGGGCTGGGCTCCGGAAGGAAGCCTGCTCTCTGGAGGCCCCTGCTCCAGCCAGGGACAGGCACGTCACCAGCCACACCTGGCCTGCCCCGTGCCATTTAGAAACACCCCAACCCCAGTGCCGAGTCACAGAAAGGGCATCCACTCGAGAGCTGGATGGACCTGGCTCAGAGTCTCAGCTGCCCAAGCTGTGGGGCCGAGACAGTTTCCTTTACCGCACCGAGCCCCTGTCTCCTCTTCTGTGAAGTGGAGATCAGAGAGCAGAGACTGCATGAAGCGCAAAGAATGTGATGCTTGGAAGTGCAGAGAAAACACTATGGAATGACACACACCACATTCCTATCAGTGGTTGCCCCTGGGGACTGCAATGGAGAGAAGGTATGAGAGTTTTGTGACTGTATTGCGTTCTTCAAGGAAAAGATATATGAAAGGCACAGAGCTTGACAGCGGGGTTCCTGGCAGGCAGTCAATAAATGTAAGCTGTTTTTATTCGGTTTTCCCAGGAGAATGAGGTGCTGCCCCCAAGACACCGCTCGCCTGTGGACTGGGAAAGAACTGCGGGCTGCGGTTTCCCTCTGCGCCTTCCACGCACTTCCCAGCCACCCACAGGCACCGGAGCCCCAGAGCAGGTGACAAGCGCCAGGGCGGCACATCTCAGAATGGAAGTGGGACTGAAAAGGTCTCATGTACCCGCTCCTTCTGCCCCTGAATGCCTACCATGGAGTCATCCAACCTACGGGGGCCCTTTCCAGTGGGGGGGAACACAGCACCTTACGAGGCAGCCCATTTTACCAGCAAGATGCCTTCAAGGTCTTGGGCAGGGTAAGACCCTGGTTCCTTTGGCCAGACCCTTCAGGCCCACAGCTCAGAGCAACTCGCTGCCCAGCTCCTCCCCGCAGGGAGGCCTCAGGTGGGAGCTGCCTAGGTGGGCAACACAGGAATGCATGTCAGTCAACATCCTCCTAGAAAAAAGCGTCTTCCCACACCTCCGCTGCTTCCAACGACTTTCTCCCACCCGTGGCAGGCAAAGCCTGGCACCTCTCCTAAAACCCAAACCTACACGATTCCGTCCTGCCAGGAGGCAATCAGCTAGCCAGGTTGCTATGCAATTGGCAGGCACAAAAGCGACGCAGCCCTTTTCAGAAGCTTGGAAAGGGAACAGGGAGTGGTGTCTCTCCAAGTCTCGGCCTCTAATGGGCTCCAAGGCAGTACGGGGTTCCTTTTAAGGAATCGGTTGATAGATTCACTCATCTGTCTAGTTCTCCTCTGCTGCTGGCGTCAGCAGCAGAGACTCCGGGCACACTGTGAACTGCATGCAGATCCCCAGCCCTGCTCTGGCCTCCGGGCAGCAGCTCTGCACCGTGACGCACTCGCGGGCACTCCCGAGCTCGGCCTGTGAGGCTGTCGCACAGCACAGCCTCTCTCCCTCAAGCTACGCAGGTATTCTGAGCAGGAGGCATTCATGCCCCAAACGGACATACGTCCAGATAGGGCATGGAGCCAACCGAACTGTGTCCCCTCTGCTGAGCCTACTCAACAGACGTCTAGTCTCTTCTCCCTAGCCCCAGGAGAGGACTCTGGGAGAGCAGTCTGGCTGGGCAGTAGAAAGCCTGCGTTCTGCAGCCAGACAGATCTGCATTCACAATCTGGGGGTTACAGGCTAGCTGTGACCTCAGACAGCTATTTAACCTCTCTGGGTCTCAGTCCCATCTTCTCGAAAGCAGGCTAATGATTCCTACTTCCCAGAGTGGTTGCGAGGGACAGGCAGGCAGTATTCATAAAACAAGAGCGGGTTCAGTGACTGGTGCGGCAGCCTGACTGAACGTGCCCCTGCAACGTCCGAGGTCCGGGATGGGGCAGCGCGGAGTCAGCCCACCCAGCCCGTGGCCCCTCCCCTTGCTTCAGCCCAGTGTACTGCAGTTATTGAGTGACTTCTCCCTCACCAGCACATACGATTTCCACAGGCAGAGTCCTCGTCTGCAACCAGCTCTGTAGTAGCTCTCTCAGCAAACAACGAAAATAACAGCAACAACACAACTACCCAGCGGAAGGCGAAGGAGCCCAGGTGAATTGGTGGGCAGGGGTTACGGGAATTCCTGAGACCCCTTGGGCACCTCCCAGGACTGGCCAGGAACTGAAGCTCCCAATCAGAAACTGTCTCAGCTTCCGTAGTGTGAAAGCAGAATACTCCTACTGGGCCTCAAATCCCCAAGGAATTTAATATCTAAAGGTTTTATTTATTTATTTTTAGCGAGGGGGGACGGGAGGGAGAGAGACAGAAAGAGAAACATCCACGTGAAACAGAAACATCGATCGGTTGCCTTTCATACACACCCTGACCAGGGACCAAACCTGCAAGCCAGGTGCGTGCCCTGACCTGGGAATGAACTAGAGGCCTTTTGCTTTGCTGGATGGCACCCAACCAAGTGAGCCACACTGGTGCGGGCGGAATGTAATACTTAGTGATGGAAATACTATAAATGTAATTCTAGAGCTCATTTCCTCAATGTTGCCCTTCAACTTAAGAGAATAAAATACAAGAACTTTATGATGATGTAGTTTTAGGAAGGGACTCCTCATAATTTTAACTTGTTTAAATCGTGAGGGTTTAAATGTTTACTTATAAAGCTGTGTAGAAAAATAATCTTTCCCTTCAATAAATTTACCAAGCAGTGCCAATCCAGAATTTTTTTGAAAATAAAAATAAAAAGCCCTGGCTGGTGTGCCTCGGTGGACTAAGCGCCGGCCTGCAAACCAAAGGCTCACTGGTTCGATTCCCAGTCCAGGGCATATTCATGGGTTGGGGGCCAGGCCCCCAGCAGGGAGCGCATGAAAGGCAACCACACAGTGATGTTTCTCTCCCTCTCTTTCTCCTCCCTTACCCTCTCTAAAAATAAATAAATAAAATCTTTTACAAAATAAACAAAGAAAAGAAACCAGTGGATTTATTTCTGCCTCCTCTCCGAACTCTCTTAGAGTAGCGCCCAAGAGGTCTTCCTGAACAATTACTACACACCCAGTCCCCATGGAGACCACAGAAGGAGCAGGCAATTCCCCTGGAGCCAGTCTACTTTAAACACATGCGCTGCAGGTACATGCCGCGGCCATGGAGGCAGCAGGCTCCCTCCAGGGCTAGGGACAGAGGCTGACGTCCCCCTGGTGCCCATCCACACCCTGTGTCAGACTTGCCTCAAGCACTGTGTACACGCAGTCCCACTTCACACTCACAACTACCATCTACAGCAGAAGACACTGGGCCCATTTTGCAGATTACGGAACCGAGGCTCTCATGGGGTGTCCAAACTTTTGGAGTCTCTGGGCCACAGTGGACGAAGAGCTGTCTTGGGCCACACATTAAATATGCAAACACTAATGAAAACTGATGAGCAAAGGAAAGGCTTTAAGGAGATTGACGATTTTGTGTTGGGCCACATTCATAGCCGTCCTGAGCCGCAGGCTGGACACCCCTGCCTAGAATATTAACTATTTTGCCCAGGACCACACAGCAAAGGTGACATTCCAGTCCTGGCTCCAAGTCGGTGCCCTTTCCTTTGGCCCAACCTTTGTGGAATAAACACAAGAAAACCATTCTCCATCCTTTTAGGACCCCCGCCCCCCGCCCCAAATAAGAGTTTCAGCAGGTTTGTTCTGAAACAATCTGAGGAAGAAGTCTGTCCTTATTCTCAATGTTAGAAATGGCCTATTCCTAAAGTGACAACAGAAACTAGTCACAAATTTTTAGAGTGCATTAGAGCTTAAAGAACGTTTCAAGTATTATTAGGGTTTCAGGACCCCTCTTAGTGGGAAAGTAGCTATTAACTGTCCCACTCTGCAGACGTGTAACCTGAAGGCCACAGGACTGAGACCGTGTGTGAGGCCACACGGTAAGTCTGTGGGTGGAGGAACTGTCCCTCAGGTTCCTGATATTCCACGTGCTGCTTTTTAAAGACTGCCGACAGCCCCCGCACAGTCCCCCTCCCCTTAGGCTGAGAGGCCCAGGGCCCCCCATCACCACCTTCCGAACCAGGTGGGGCAAAGAAAGCAGGAGCCATCAACACTGATTTTAAACAGTACCCAGATGGCCCTCTGGGGGTCACCAAGCACCAGAATAAGGCCTGCGACAGGACAAGGCTCACGTCGTGCATGACGCTCATACCCAAGTGAGGGGCCCTAGGGCAAGGCACTTGACCCCATCCAGCTTCCTTACCCGTGAAATACAGGCCATCTGCTGAGAGCTGATGAAAAGACCGAGAATTTATCAACAAGCTTCGGCCACACCCCGGTTCTACAAGTACTATGCAAACACATGAGGACTGAATTCAGGTCGACTCAACCCTCAACTGCTCAAGCGCCAAATCCGGAAGTCACCCTTACTTACACCCTACCCTTCACACCTGCATCCAACCCAGGAGCCTCCAAAGTGTCTCCACTACCAGCACCCTAACCCTAGATACCTCCAACCCTCTGGGATCAATCCCATCAGCCCCACCAGTCTCCCTGCTTCCTCTTTTATCCCTTCTGTGGCTTTTCTCAACCATAAATCAGAGCCTGTCGCTCCACAGCTTAAAACCTTCACGACATTTGGAGTAAAATCTGAAATCCTTATCACAGCATGCATGACCCTGGGTTCTTGAACCTCTTGCTCAGGCTGCCCTCTCCTCTCAGCACCCCAGCCAGACTGGCCCTATTTCTTATCTCCAACATACTAAGCTCATACCTATCTTGGGTGCTTTGTACATGCTGCTCCTTGTACTTGAAGTCTCCCCTTCCAAAACACTGAAGGGCTACCTTTTTTTTTTTAAAGATTTTATTTATTGATTTCAGAAAGAGGAGAAGGGGTGGGGGGAGAAAGACAGGGAAAGAAACATCAGTGTGTGAAAGGTACATCATCAGTTGCCTCTCGCGCACCCCCAACTGGGGACCTGGCCTGCGAGCCAGACACGTGCCCTGACTATGAATCGAAAGGGCAGCCTTTCAGTTCGCAGGCCAGAGCACAATCCGCAGAGCCACGCCAGCCAGCACCGAAGGGCTGCCTTCTTACCACTGAAGTATCAGTTCATATCTCACCTCTTCAGAGGCGCCTACCCCAAGCACCCCAGTTAAAGCCAGGCCATATCCCCACCCCTACTCTACCACACTATCCTATTTTATCTTGCTTTTAGCACTCAGTAGCTACAATTTTCCCATTTGTCTAACTTGTTTATCTTCTGTCTCCCCAGAACTGCAATATAAGCTCCGTGATGCCTGTTCCCTATTGAGCTCGCAGTGTCTAGAACAGCATTAGGTGCGGAGTAAGCGTTCACAAAACACCTGCGAACAGCTGGTCCAAAAGGCAGCAGTGTGCTCCCCTGGTCTTCAAGAGGCTGCTTTGACTGCCTCTCCCAGATCTGAGACTGGAAGCTTGTTTGCTCATCCACTGAGTCACTCATTCATGTGTTCACGCAATTCAAATCAAGTTGACTACAGGACACCTGAGAAAGTATCACAGTGAACATGCAACTAGAATGAACTGTTTCACAATTTAAAACAAGATTTTTTGAGGCACTTTTAACTTAACTTCCGCCCAGAGTCAGGCTTCCCTGCAGTTAACTGCCATCCCAGATTTACAGCTGAGGTTACGTTAAATACATGCACCTGAAAGTCACACGATGGAAACTCAGCACCCCAGTACCTCACGGCAAAACCAAAGACCTAAGAAATGCATTTGCAAATACCTGACTCCTTTTATATACCACCCGTAGCCCTTTTCAAAAAAAATAAATAATAGAGACCAGAAAGTAAGCGTGACTTTTCAAAAATTTCCCCTCCATTTTCTTCACTATTTCTAATCTACCTGGTAGCAGGCACTGTCAAATGATAGAACACTTTCAACCTCAGGAGCACTGTTCTAGACTGACAGCTGTGCGAGGGCAGGGGGAGGCGGGGACTGGATGGAAGAAGGTGAAGGGATTAGCCAAAGGTCAGGTATGCATGACCCGTGAACCCGGGCTCCTGTGGGGGACTGCCTGAGGGAGCTGGGGCAGGGTGAGGTAGGGGGAGAAAAAGGGGGGAAATGGGACAACTGTAATAGCATAAACAATAAATTGTAATTAAAAAACTTTTTTTAAAAAAGAGCACTGTTCTCAGGTTATGGGGTACTAATGGTACCTTGGGCGACAGGCTGAATCATGATGCCAAAGGAAAGCAGCGAAGCGCAGGGGCTGGGACCTCAGGGTTTGGAACAGAAAGCTGCCAATTCAGCCCTGGCTGGTGTGGCTCAATGGACTGAGCACTGGCCTGTGAACCAAAGGGTTGCTGGTTCGATTCCCAGTTGGGGCACATGCCTGGGCTCCCCAGTACAGGGCATGCAAGAAACAACCATACATTGATGTTTCTCTCTGTCTCTTTATCTTTCCCTTCACCTCTTTTTAAAAATAAACAAAAGGCCTTAAAAAAATAAGAAACGAGCCCTGGCTGGCATAGCTCAGTGGATTGGGCACGGGCTTCGAACCAAAGCATCGCAGGTTCGATTCCCAGTCAGGGCACATGCCTGGGTTGCAGGCCATGACCCCCAGCAACCGCACATTGATGTTTCTCTCTCTCTCTCTCTTTCTCCCTTCCTTCCCTCTCTAAAAAGAAATAAATAAAATCTTTAAAAAGAAAAGAAAAAAAAAAGAAAGGTGCCGATTCAAATGAAATCTAGCAATAAGGCCCTAGGCAAGTTTATTTTATTTCACTAATAAGTACATAGCACTTACTACACGCAGGGAGGTTCTAAATACACTGCAACTATAATATGATTACTAGAGAAGTCTGAAGTACTATTTATTGTTATCTGTATCTTACAGGTGAAGGATCAGGGAGAGAGGTGCAGCAACTTGCCCAGAGTCACAGCTCGTGAGCACTAGTCAGCAAATAAGGTAGTGCGAAGCAAGAGTCCATGCTCTCAACCATTACACTGTGTTTTTGCTCTATTCCTATTTCTTCATCTATAAAACGGGGCTAATAGGTTTGCCCTATCTCACAGGGTCATGTGAGATTACTGGTACACAAGTAAATGTTAGTAACTCTTAGCGGTAGCAGTAATTGTCATCATTCTATCATCTACCTTCACCTTTGCTCCAGCCAAGGGCGGAAGAAAAATATTTTGGCTGAGAGAGATCTCCAAGGCTCCCCGGAGTAGAATACATTGGAACAGAGTGGAAACTCCATGAGAACAGGAATTGTCTGCTTTGCTTATCATTGCTTACGGAAGTAAGTCATGGGTGCTCGGCAAATACACAGTGAATGAGGTAGGAACAAATTTAACGCGTAGACAGGGTTCTGCAGACATGACAACCAAGGGAGTACCATCACATCTCAAATGAGGCTGAATATAAAAAAGGTAAATTTACAAGGTTTTCAGAGGACAGTGTTAGCTGGCCACTTGGTGATTGCTTAACACAGCCTGGCTATTGGGAGGCAGTGAGGTGTTACTCTGTTCATTCATCTCAACAACAACAACAAAAAGATCTGAATTTTAATCCTGACTCTTCCTGAAACTCACCCAGGCTTTCAAAGTCTAGGATTGTCTCTCTGTAAAAGAGGAAGCTGGGTCCTGACTGGTGTGGCTCAGTGGACTGAGTGATGGCCTGCAAACCAAAGAATCACTGGTTCGATTCCCAGTGAAGGCACATGCCTGGGTTGCAGGCCAGGTCCCTGGTGGGGGGCCCTAGAGAGGTAACCACAACATTGATGTTTCTCTCCCTCCCTTCCTCTCTCTAAAAATAAATAAAGAGGAAGGTGTACTCCATGATTGTCATAAAGAAGTATATTTTACTTCCTCATATTATAACAATCATCATAAAATTCTGAATGGAAGCCATTCACCAAGTGTTCAATAAACATTTGTCAATGAAGGTGATCCCCAACTGACAGATGAAGAAACTAAGAAGTAACTAATTCAAGGTCAGAGAGTCAGGGTAGAATATGAACTATATAGCCCAGGTCTCCTTCTAGACTGGTATAACACCCGTGCTTTCTAAGATCCTTTTGCAGTTCAAAAATACTGTGATATAAGTCCTCTCTTCCAAGCTCAGTAAATCTGTCATCATTTATCTTAAATAATCCTCCCTGGCATCACTACAGCATAGGACAGCAGATCAAAAAGAAACAACTACGGTATTTCCACATTGTAAACCTGGAGATTCAAAAGATCCGAAAAGGGAATTAGCAAAAATCCTTTGTCTTTGCCCAGAATTGAGAGATCAGAAGTATTTTACGGTAAGTGATTTCACTTTAACCACATGGTTTAATTTAAGCAAAAAGATTTAAAAAACCCCCACAAACTTCTAGTAACAATGCTTCCTGAGAGTACAGCATGTAACAATTTCTTTTTAAATCAAAGTTGTGCCACTTGATTCAAAGTAGTCACAAAGTTAAAAGACTGTCAGAGAACACAGAAATAATTGCTTTATTTTTATTAACAAAACACATACTTGACGCTGAACCTTTGAGTATAGCCCCTTTCTGGGGCTGTCATGTTAGGAGTGAAAACCCATCTGGCAATCAGTCAGTTTTCTTAGATACTTTCTTAGGGTCAAGGTCACACTGTTGAGTCTCTACCCTTCCATCTTGTATTTGAAAAGCAACTAATCGTGAGCTCCAAATACTCTGGTATGCTCCCAGATACAAATGTTGGCTCAGAAAGCACACTCTGGTTCCGAAAGGTTTGTGAGGACAGGTTGACATGACCAAGTAGAGCAGAGGGGCTACAGAACAGGATGCTCAGGCCACTTCGATGACAGCAGTAACTTTCACCCCCTTTCTGGGAGTGTCATTCCTTATCAAGCGAGAATAATCATCTCACCAGATGTTTACATGACTCACAATATGACAAGGACCTAAAACAGTCCCTCAACCTTGCAGAAAGGAGAGAGGTTACTGTTATCACGATTTACTACATCTGGGGCCGGAAGACCCCCTTTCATTCTTGGATACGTGTTCTGCAGGATCCTCAAAACATGGGACAGGGCACTAGTTTCTTCTCCAGACTCCAGGCCTGGCAACCGTAGATGCACCTGGCTAGCAAGTCTCCGCTTCTTAGAGGTGAACCTTCAGGCTCTGAGCCTAGCGGGCTCAGCATCGACCGTACCCCCCAGTCACCTTGTCCTCACCTTGAGGAACAGAAAGAAACCCTACAGGGAAGGAGAATCGGTCCTCAAAAAGGAGAAAAAAGTGCCTGCATTCTTCACTCGGCCGTCACTGCTTAGACCCACACTTCCCTCGGGGCGGGGACTGTGCTGGGAGAGCTGACAGAGCGGGGACGCCTTGACCTCGGGCGCCGGAGGAGCGGGCAGGACGCTGGGCCCGCGGCCGCGACAGGTACACAAAAAGTCACCGCAGGTCGGGCCTGCCTCGCCTCGCCCACAGCCGCAGGCGGACTGGGAGGGACCCCGCCCCCATGAACCCAGAGGGCCCTGAGTTCGCTCACCTGCAGCCGGGTCACCAGGAGGCTGTAAGGCGCCATTTTGTGCACTGACAAAGATGAGGTCGCGTGAAAGATGACGTCCCACGCGGCGTACTTAAAACCTTAGGGAAGGGGGCGTGGCCTGCCGAAGGGCGTCACGGCGAAGGCGGCACTTCCACCAGGCTCCAGTGCCAAAGGGCGCAGTGGGCGGAGCTCCTGTGTGAGCAACCAATACGGAAGAGGAAGACGCTGCATAAAAACGTTTGTGGAAGTAAATACCTTCACGAAGATGACTTATCAAAGTGCAAATTTTGTATTTGTACTTCAGATTATCTCTTCCATCCTAATCGGAGAAAGGCATTTTTTTTATTAACTCAGGGACCTGTCTCCCCAGCTACGACGGAAACTGGTCTTTGGAAAGTGAAGGTTTTGATACCGCGAGAACGAGCGAGGTTTGGTGCAAACACTGTGACCGCCGAGGGAAGCCTCAGGACCAATGACGGCGACTAGGAGGCAGGAACAATGGAGGTTAAAGGTCGAGCGGAAGTTCCGGGAGCTTCGGGTGACCTGCTTGAGTGCGAGCTATGGCCAAACATCACCCGGATTTGATCTTCTGCCGCAAACAGGCTGGTGTTGGTGAGACAGCGTTCATGTCCGCAGCTCTCTAGGTGGGGTTGGTATTAGGAGTTGGGGAATCGGAGATCCCCGTCTCTTCCTAGGGTCTGGCCTCGAAGGTGCCATGTTTCCCGCCTTACGGCGGGTGGCGTCGGAGCGCGCAGGTTTGCGGCCTTCAATAATGGAGAGGGCGGAGAGCGCATGCTGGGGGCCGCAGGTGGGTGGGTGGCAGGGGTGGGGTCCAGAGAAACTCAGATTGCCCAGGACCTGTGATGGACTTCGGGAACCCGTGGGTTTGGAAAGTTCATAAGGATAAAATGGGTGAAATCGCTCAGGACTCACTGAAGTCCCTGCTTCTGTCCCCACTCCAAGCTTGGGGATGTTTCTCCCCTCTTCGTCAAACTCTTAATTCTAACAGTACTCTACCATCTTTGATCTTGCAGCCATCGGAAGACTGTGTGAAAAATGTGAGTGGAACGCGCCCTCCCGAACACCCCACCCTTGTGCTCCGTTTCTGTGCAAACAGCAAATGGGCCTTTCCTGTGGGATCACAAAGGGAGCTTTAAGTAAATGTGCCTGGACGCACGTGAACACTGAATGCCAGACTGCCACCAAAGGCCCCCTTCACCTCCCTACTCCAACGTACCCATCTTAGACACTATGTTTAGGTTTTGAGAAAAATCTGTAGCTTTGGACAGAAAGTAACATGACCCCTGTCTCCAGCTCGCACAGTTTTTGCCTGTAATTGTACAGACACCATCTATCAGGGGCTGTGCTAAGCTCTTGTTAGATGATTGACTTGTTCCTGTGTGTGGTGGGGATTGAGATGGACACTGAGTAAACCAAGTTTTGCAATGGCAAAGTAGAAGACTCAAAAGTCACTCTCAGATGGAGACTAGTGTTTTTTTTTACCCCAGTACAAAAGGAGGGCAGAGGACATGGGGTACTTGCAAGTGGGCATAACTCCATTCTCTCTCCCTCACAGGTGATGGCAAGTGTGTGATCTGTGACTCCTACGTGCGCCCGTGCACCCTGGTGCGCATATGTGATGAGTGTAACTACGGCTCCTACCAGGGGCGCTGTGTGATCTGCGGAGGCCCGGGAGTCTCCGATGCCTATTATTGTAAGGAGTGCACCATCCAGGAGAAGGACGTGAGTGTGCTCCGAGCTTCCCATCTGACCTTTCTTTTATTTAGAAACACTTGGCTGTCCACGGCAAACTCCTATGGTCTGTGGAGATTGCCACGTTCAGCTGGTCACCTAGGTTATAATTTCAAATTCTGTGAGCCAAAGTGGGTGTGGTCCAATAAAAGGCAGTTATTTTCCATCAAAGGTAAAAATGCAAGAGAAGCAAATCTTTGTCAACACCAGCAATTTGGAGAGGCCTCTGTCTTTTCCTTTGCTCTCTATTTTTATTCAGAAACAACACCCTACATTTTGTAAGTCCCAGCACAGTGTATGGTGTGTAGTAGCCACTCAGTAATTCTTTTTCCTAGCATTAAGGACTGCTTGGGTGATGGTAGTGACATTTGCATTTGGGACAGTTCAAGTTGATGTCAGCTTTGAGTGGTTGAAAGAATGCCTTTGGTTTGATATCGTAGAATTGATTGTGATTCTGTCTCATGACATTGTTGCCTCTTGACATCATGTGGTGTCAGTGGCCAACCATTCCACCCCTTAAACCAGATGCAGTGGAGAAGGCTTACAGGTCTACTGTAAGGATGAGTTTTACTGTTTTCTTTAGCAGACTTCTTGGTGGTGGTTTCTTCTCGTGACACAATAAAAGGAAGTGTGATACAGTACCAATAGGTGAATAGACGGTATCTGGTACCTAATCTAGAATAAGGCAAAAGATGTATACTTCTTAATATACCCACAAGCAAAGAATAGGTGGTTTTCCCTGGCTGGCATAGCTCAGTGGATTGAGTGCAGGCTGCAAACCAAAGCATCACAGGTTCGATTCCCAGTCAGGGCACATGCCTGGGTTGCAGGCCACGGCTCCCAGCAACCACACATTGATGATTCTCTCTCTTTCTCCCTCCCTTCCCTCTCTAAAAATAAATAAATAAAATCTTAAAAAAAAAAAGAATAGGTAGTTTATAGATGTTACCTCCCTTATTCTTCACAGTGACTTTGTTAAGTAGGGATTATTATTATCCCCATGTTACAGTCCCTTACCCAGCTAACAAGTGGCACGCCCAGAGTGTCTGATTAAACCTAGTGGTGTCACATTACCCTGCGTTGTCCTTTCATAAATCCTTTTCGTTGGATGTGCCCATCTTGAGGAGAAACAACCCAGCCATCTCAGCAGTCTGTGTACTTGGATTTTTTCTACCCCCAGTAAGTGTGACGCATCCGGCCAGATAAGACTGTTCTTACACAGTTAAGTCTTATTTAGGGAGATGAGAAGGGTCACAGATGAAGTAGGAAAAACATAACTTCATTTGGCGATTTGAACTTTCTCCTGACCTAAACCCTTATTTGCATTTATTTACGTTTGACTGTCAAATCGTATTCTGCTTGGATCTGGTCCACCAGCTAAGTTTCACTTGTTTAGAGAAAGAATGTTGGTTTGTGCGTCTGAACCCCATTTTTCCCACTTCTTGGTAAAGTGCCTGACACGTGTTGTAAGCATGGGCCACACTTTCAGTGCTGCCCCTACAAGTCGTCCACAGGAGTTCCCGTTATGAACTGTCTGGTGCCTAGCTGGTGGTTGGCGATTATTTATAGTCCATAGTAGTGAAACCACGGTAAGACAACAGCAGTGGAGAGGAAAGTACAAATGATCTTAAACTAGCTAAAGAGTCCATTAAGGAAATTTTCTTGAACTTTTTTGTGGTTGCAGCTAGAGTTACTATTGGCTTGAGCTTGCAGCCAGAGAGTGCTTATTGTTCATTGCTGTCTGACTCATCTTCGTGTGGTGTGTGACCCGATCCCTCTGGATGCTCATGCCTCATTCTGTCCCTGTCCCTGAGCGTTGTTCCAGACGTCACTGCCCCCGCTTCACGTTATACAGGGATGTTCTGGGGATATTTGAGATAGCACCCAGCTCACACCACTCAGTCACAGTTTCCAGGGAACACAAAGCAGCTCAATGGCATGGTCCAGTCTCTCAGTCTTATAGATCAACATGTACATTAAGAGCCTAAGACTTTTTCCTATACAGAAACCTTCCTGCAGCCAAAGCAACCCTCATTAATGTTCTCTTCCTGCAACTTTAGTCATTTTTAAGGGAATTAGACCAACAAACTAAGCTGGGTGTGCTCTGTAGGTTTTGGGGTGGGGTTAAAGATTTTATATATTTTTTCAGAGGGGAAGGGAGGGAGAAAGAGAAGGAAAGGAACATGAATGTGTGGTTGCCTCTCATGTGGCCCTCACTGGGGAGCTGGCCCGCAACCCAGGCATGTGCCCTGACTGGGAATTGAACTGGAAATGCTTTGGTTCGCAGCCCACACTCAATCCACTGAGCCACACCAGCCAGGGCTGCTCTATAGTTTTTCAAAGCTTCAAGAGTACTCGGGAGTTGTCCTAATAGGCCACGGATGTGGGTTGGATCCCCGATCAGGGCACATACAAGAAGCAACCAATCAATGTATAAACGAGTGGAACAACAAATGCATGTCTGTCTGTCTGTCTGTCTCCCTCCCCCCTCTCTCCCCCTCCCCATCCCTCCCCCTCTCTCCCTCCCTCCTCTGCTCTCCCTCCCTCTAAAGTCAAACTTCTAAAAAAAAATTTTTTTTTTAATACTCGAGAGTCAGGGATAATACCTGTGGGCGTTGCTGCCAGAGGAGTAATTCGTAGTTTCTTCTAATGTAGCATCATCTTGATCCCTTGTAACCCTTAATTCCTTTACTCCTTTTACTTACCATTTTCCTCAGCCGTCTGAACCAGAAAACAAAATAGCAGCTAACATCTGTGGAGTTCTTACTATGTGCCAGACACTCTGCTGAGCATTCTTTTCCAAAAACGGTATGGATATAGATGGGGAGGTTAAGGCTTAGAAATGTTTCCCTGGCTGGTGTGGCTCAGTGGATTGGGCACTGTCCTGCAAACCAAAGGGTCACCGGTTTGATTCTCAGTCAGGGCACACGCCTGGGTTGTGGGCCAGTCCCCAGTATGGAACTCATGAGAGGCAACCACACATTGATATATCTCTCCTTCTCTTCCCCTCTCTCTAAAAATAAATAAAATCTTTAAAAAAAAATACACAGCTGCCTAAAATAATACTTCCCTGTGCTAGGCACGGGGACTGACAGGTGACGAAGGTTTTAGTGTTCACACACACAGGTGCTAGAAGAGGTCCTGCCATGAGGCAGGTACTTGGCAGGTGTTTTCAAAATGTCTTCTAGCTGAACTCACACCCTGCGCCATCCTCCAGGCTTCCTTACCGGCCCTGCCACTTTCCTTCCCCGTGCTCCCCATTCACAGGCGTCCTGTGGAAGCCTCCCAGCTCCGGCGTCCACACCCTCACCTTCCACAGCGTTGGTAGAAACTGGGCACGGCCACGAGACCCGCAGGAAGTACGTAGACAATAAAACACAGGGGAGTGTAGGCAAGAAAACAGGAAACCTGTGAGTCAGTGAGCGAAGATGCCACAAACCCCAAAGATCTAATAATCCAATACATTGGTTTGCCAACTTTTTTTTTCTGGGTCCCTCCCCCCAAACTTCTTAAAAAATATGTGGAGTCCTGTCTTCACAGAAGTATCTTATACTGAACTTGTGTGTGTGTGTGTGTGTGTGTACGTGTACGTGTACGTGTGTACGTGTACGTACGTACCATTATGAAATTGCTGGTATTTGATTTTGGCAATTTCTTAAACTTACTAAGAGCTGACTATACATCAGACACTGTTCTGAGTACATGTATTGATTCTTGACTCCAGGAGGTAGGTTCTGCCGGTGTGACTGGAAAGAGACACAGGGAGGTTCATAAACGTATGGAAACCCAGGTCGCCTCACCTCGGAGCCCACCACCTGAACTGAGGCTCCGAGTGGGAGCGCAGCTGCACGTGTTGGGGCGGCGCCTCTCGAGACTCTCCAGGGCTAGAAAAATACAGATTTGCGAACATCGGCCAGTCTACTTATTTTACAGTTGAGGGGTGTGAGTCCGAAGAGGACTGATTTACCTGCAGTCACACAAGTCAGCAGAGCACAGTAAGTCTCAACAGGTCATTGTCACACCACAGCACCTCACAACGTCTCAGAAGGCCTTAGCGCACTCTTGTGTTTGAGGTCAGGCTCCCCTGAGCGAGGACGAGGCCGCTGTTCCCTCATTTGTACCAGGACTTCCCATACAAATCACATGGCTTACTAGAGGTCACCCGGCAAGCTGCCGCGGGGGCTGGGCCCATAGCCCGGCTCACTCAGCACAGCGAACTCCACAGATGGTAGTTCTCAATGTAATACATGCTACATGTTTTCTAGAAACTAATGACATGTTAGTGTTGGCTTTCTCTTTTCGGGGTTTGTTTGATTTTTTGTGTTTGTTTTTTTAATTAGAGAAATAGAAACATTGATTCGTTCCACTTATGCATTGATTGTTTGATTCTCCTGTGTGCTCTGACTAGGGATTGAACCTGCAACCTTAGCCTATCAAGACCACCCTCTAACCAACTGAGCTGCCTAGCCAGGGGTCAGATATTTTTGAAGTGTTGATATCAGTCCCTGAAAAGGGAAATCAGCTGCATTAGAAATGAGGTGTCTAAGGACTTCATTGGTTCATTCTATAGCCCGGTGTCACAGGAAGCAACCTCCTCTGACATGGATGTTAAATAAAATCATCAGCCCTGTGAAGGTTTTATGCAATGGCAACGCGCAGTTTTCCTCCCATCATTCCAGATCAGCTGATGGAGTCATCACGTCTGCAGAGCACAGCTTCCCAGGGGCCTCCCTGAAACCACTCAAGCTCAAAGCTCGCAAAATGGCCAGGAGAGCATGTCATTTCAGATCAGAGTAGGGACATCAACAGGGCACTGAAACACTCTTCCCCCAAGAGCATGTGTCACACCGGGTGAATTAATAAGGACACATCAAACCCAGTATCCTGTGAGATTTTTTTTTATGTATGTATTTCAGGGGAAGGTAGAGAAAAAGAAGGAAACATCACTGTGTGGTTGCCTCTAGTACACCCCCTACTGGGGACCTGGCCTGCAACCCAGGCATGTGTCCTGGCTGGGAATTGAACTGGTGAACTTCGGCTCACAGGCCAGCGCTCTTTATCCACTGAGCCACACCAGCCAGGTCCTCCTGTGAGATTTAAAATGTAAGGTACTGTTCTGTGAAGTCTTTCAGTTTCCTTCCTTGGTGGTAGTCTCTCTGTTCTTGGGATAGTGGAAGAGAGCTAGAAAGCTTGATTTGCAGATGATTGATACTTCTACCTTTCACTAGAAGAACACCCTTTGGGTATTTTAAGAGTTTTAGATCCTGCCTGGACTATGTCATATTAGCAACTTACGTGGGCTGAGAATCCAACGTTGTAAGCTCAGGCCACTGGATTGAAGGCAGACGGGGCCTGGGCACTTGCTGGTTGCTTGGTAAGCTCTTGGTTGGTTGAATAGGAGAACTAAAGTGGCAAGATGTATGACTAGACCGTTAGTCCAAACGTTATTTTCATGTTAATTCCCTCTCGATACAGGCTCCAAGACTTTTGACAACTTCTCTGTTCTTCTGTTTTCCAGAGAGATGGTTGCCCAAAGATTGTCAATTTGGGGAGCTCTAAGACAGATCTCTTCTACGAACGCAAAAAATACGGCTTTAAGAAGAGGTGATTGGTGGGTGGCCTTTCCTCCCTCCATTAGGCTGCCGAAGCTGCCAGAAGAGACGCCTGCTACTGCCAACAGAAAGGGAACGAAGCACAGCACCTTGCCGGAACCCCTCTCAGTACACTGGCGCCCCCCGCCCTCCTCTCTCCTCTCCTCTCCCCCCACGAGGCGATGGAATGGAAAAGGGTCGGCACAGAGGGTTCTGGTGGACTGGGTCAGAAAAACTGATAGAGTAGTTCATGGTTTTTCTTGAATGCAGGAAGCAAAACTCCGTCTTCTGTATTGATAAGTTCTCTACGCCAAGAGCTTCTCAAACAGAAATAGTATCATTTCAGCGTTCTCGAGGAGTCCACGGGAGGTGCCTGTGTTCACACAGCAGCGCTGACGGCAGCTGTCTTCGATGAAACATCCGCAGGGGCAGGGAGCTCGCGGAGCAATAAACGAGGGCATTTAATCTTGATGACACTTACTGGGTAGGGCTGGTTCATGTTACTGTTTTTTAAGAAAATAGAAAACCCTTTCTGTTGCTATTAATAAAGGAGGTGTTTATTTTCTGGCAGTTGATCACTGTCCAATTTAAGTTTAACTCTAGGAACTTAAACTCCAGTTTGTTTCAGTCACCCAGGAACTTGCGATTCAGAATAGAGGTATTGGGACTCATCGAACACCTCGTCGTCTTATTACTACTGGGAGGAATTCAAAACTAGCCGTTATAGGTCCTTCATGACCTTCATTATAGGTCAATTTTAGTAACAACATTTTTTCCTCCTGCCCAACTTTAATTTTGAACTGAAGACAGAGTTTAGTTGATTTGCTTCATAAAGTGCATGTATATTCACATTAAGGATTTTTTGAATGAAATTAATGGAGGACTGAGGACAAATTCAGACATTTAACCCTAACTCAGCTGTCTGCACGTTTGCCCACTAGAGGTGATAAGGAGGTTAACTTGAGACACATAATTCGAGACATCTGGTTACGTAGGCCTTCGGACACCATTGATTTGAAAAAGGTTACAAGTCTTGAGGATCCAAGGTGGTTCTGCAACTTGTGGGCAAAACCACAGGAAGAAATGAGAGTGTTCTGACTTCTCTAGTTTGGATCAACAAAACCTGATTATTCGTGATGTGCTGTCTGCCTTCAGGAATTCAGTAGAGGAGCCTGCCAGAAGCAGCTCCACTGTAACCCTGAAGGTGCACAAAGGAAGGGTTCTTGACCCAGCTTTGGGACACCTCACGGAACCTAGGGCCAGTTCATGGTCACACGGGTAAAGGTCACCCTTAAGGCTTTCCCATTTTGTCTCCTGCCACCAATTTCCTGTACTCCAGCCACTGGGGTTTCCTTCAGTTCCTGAAACTGCCGCTCTCTGTTAGGTCGGAGTCGCTCAAGAAACCAGCCGGACCCAGCGAACTCGGGAGAACGGGGTTTCTTGGCGGGG
Organism: Phyllostomus hastatus; assembly: GCF_019186645.2. Lineage (NCBI taxonomy): Eukaryota > Metazoa > Chordata > Mammalia > Chiroptera > Phyllostomidae > Phyllostomus > Phyllostomus hastatus. Next base: position 4,740,490 of record NW_025333715.1, read on the forward strand.
AGTAAGGGGGAAAGTGGAGCGGACGGAGGGCGCACTGAATGAGTAGCGGAATAGGGTGGAAGGGGCCAGAGGAGAAGCTGGAGCCGCTGTGCCCTAGGGTTTCTGAACAACTCTGCGGTCGGGGAGTCGGGTTGATGGGAGGCCAGTCCCAGTGACCAGAGAGCGGGCCTCCAGCCAGGTGCCCAATCCCGGTTTCGGCACCAAAAGTGTTAGGTCGGAGTCGCTCAAGAAACCGGACGGACGCAGCGAGCTAAGGAGAACGGGGTTGATTGGCTAGCGGGGATAAGGGAAAGGGGAGCCAACCAAGGCGGTTAAGACTTACTCGCTCGATTGTTCTTAGGTCAGGGTGTTGAAACACAGAAACCTGCGGAGGGTATCAGAGTTTGATTGGCTACAGCTGGTTGCTGGGTGCAGGCTCAAGACAAAACTGCAACCTGTTACGCCGGATTGGCCGACCCCAGACCCTAATCTTGATCTGTTTTTCCTGGGCAGGGTCTGCAGGCAGCTTCCCACGGTGCTATTTTCTAGCCTGGTTTTTCCCTCCTCCTAGGTCTGTCCCTCTCCTTCTGGCCTCGGTGCTCTTTACCGGTTAATCCCCCTCTAAGATCGGGCTGTCTTGATCACCTAACTCCTGCTCATCCTTCAGACCTCAGCCGAATGCTTCCTCAAATACACCTCTGGACCCCCAATCTGAGTTTTCCCTTTTACATGTCTGTGTAGCACTGTAAGCATTTGGTAATTATTGACAGCTAGTAGGCTGTGTTCTGTGGTGGCAGGAACCAAGTCTGCTGTGCCTGGCAGGTAGCAGGTGCTCCGTACTGAATAAATAATGTAAACCAAGGAAACCAGATAATTGGGCTTTGAAGCACATGTTGGAACCCATGGGTAAAGGGGATGATGGGAGACCATCTGAACCGGATGATGTGTTTGGGAGCTAAGCAGTTCTAAAGCATCAGGTAAGGGTTCTGGTATGTCAAAATGTTGCAGAGAACAGATCATTTTCAGATTATGTTTAGAATTGCCATTGATTCCACAGTGATTTTAAAGTGTAATGTAAGTCGAAATGTTTCGCAAAAAAAAAAATTAGGTTTTTAAAATTTGCTTATTAACTACTCTGGTCAATATAACATCTTGTATCTACAAATGATTCCAAAACTCCTTAATTTCAGCAAAGCACGTTAAGTGTTCTATCAGCCTCCATGTGAATGCCTCTAAAACATCTTGCAAGGAAACTTAAGAATAATGCCCAGCCCTGGCTGGTGTGGCTCAGTGGATTGAGTGTTGACCTGTGAACCAAAGGGTCAACAGTTCAATTCCCAGTCAGGGCACATACCTGGGTTGCAGCCGGGTCCCCAGTCGGGAGCGCAAAGAGGCAACCACACACTGATGTTTTTCTCCCTCCCTTTCTCCCCCCGCCCCCCCCACTCTCTACAAATAAATAAATAAGAAATTTTTAAAGAATACTGCCTAGTAGGAGGTCAGAGATTATAAGATTATACCCTCCACACTGATAACTAATGGAGCAAGTCGACCTTAGCCCAGTGAGTTCATCTGAATGCCACTCCTTGTCACCTACTTTCATAATCCCGTTCTTGGTTCCTTTCTTATAAGAGACCAAGGAAACAATATAATGCAATAAATGAGTTCCAAACCACCTGAGATAAACTAAGTGGTTTTGATTTTAATTTTTGTCCACCTTGGACTTCAGAAATTCCTTTTCAATTGTAAAAATTGGCATAATGATAGTACAAATTTTCTGTGGGGAAAACATCACAAGCTGAATTTTCACCTCTAACAGTATACAGTTCTGTGAAGAGAATTAGAATAATGATCTGTGTATGGCCACCAAAAATCAGAATGGTCTTCAAAATTACTGTTTTTCTCCAGTGCTGAAATGAGCACTACTGACAGAGAAAGTAGTTCCCTTTCCTGACTATGATTAATTAATCTCCTTTAAACATCGCACTTATTATATTGCTCTTGTTAAAAAAAAAAAAAGGTGTAATGAGAAGTGTGCCGGGTTTATAATGAGACCTTGATTCCTGCTCTGCTACTGACCTTTAGTGAGTCGTTGAGCCTTTCTGTGCTTCTTTTTTCTTATCTACTAAATAATGGTAATAGCGCCTACCTTTTTGGGACAACAGATTAAATTTGACCTTGTTAGCCCTGACTGATGTGGCTCAGTTGGGCATCTTCCCAGAAAGGGAAAGGTTGCAGGTTCGATTCCTGGTCAGGGCACATGCCTGGTTGCGGGGTCAGTCACTGATTGGGGCACATACAAGAAAGAGGTAGCTGGTCAGTGTTTTCTCTCTTGCATTGATGTTTCTCCCTGCTTTCCCCTCTCTCTAAAAGTAAATAAAGTAAAATAAAAATTGGACCTTGTTAGTGCCTGACCTTTACTGGGAAAGCTTTACAAAAATGGTGGGTTGTTTTTTTTTTCAAGACTATTTATTTTTTAGAGAGGGGAAGAGAAGGAGAAAGAAAGGGAGAGAAACATCAGTGTGTGGTTGACCCTCACATGCCCCCAACTGGGGACTTGGCCTGCAAGTCAGGCATGTGCCCTGGCTGGGAATTGAACCGGCGACCCTTTGGTTTGCAGGCCCGCATTCAATTCATTGAGCTACACCAGCCAGGCAAAAATGGTGGTTCCTTTACTGTGAGTCTCTACTTTTTCACAGAGAGACATTTAAGTCCTGGCACTGAGGTTCTCCAAATGGTTCCCTCTCTCCCCTACCCGCAAGGTTTTTCTCCACTTCTCTCTCTCTCTCATCACTAGGCCGTTGAAGGGACATTCCTTGCACGCTCCTGTGGTCTTGGCTCTGCTTTCCTTTGTTTGAAATGCCCTTTCACCCTCACATCAGCCAGCCAACTCGGTACCTCTTCCTTCTCAGCTCCTGACCTCTCATGAGTGCTCCAGATGCCCCACAGCAGTCCCACTTGGACTAGCTCCATGCCTAGTATATACATACGAGTTTCATAGAACAATATTTACTGTGTGTATTGCACTCCAGCATTTTCATTTTATCCCATTCTATTCTAAAGATTCTGGCTGAAATACATGAAACTAAGTGGTTTCATGACACTACTAATGGATCACACCCCAGAGTTTCAAAACTGAATTAGATCATAAGGTCCTTGAGCTCATTTCTGCCTCTCCCACCACTTCAGGGCACACAGCAGGCAGCCCCTCAAAAAATCACTACATTGAACTGGAAAAGGGGTCACTAACACAGGAGTCAGGGTGAATAATACAATCGATTGAAAAGGGAGGGGTGTAAGCATAGCCCAAACACGCTGATAAATGGTATGTGACCCTTGGCTTTCCCATCTGGAAGACAATATGGAGGTGGGGACTGTGGGAGAACCAGAGTGCACAGGCTCTGTTTTAAAGGAGAGGGCTGCCATTCAACTCCATAGAATTGTCACCCTGAATGCCCAGTATTATCAGAGCTTTTGAATTAAGGACAAGTGGTAAAATAAGATTTTTGTGCCGTCTTCCAATTTTTTAAATATTGTTACTTCATGCCCTGGCTGGTGTGGCTCAATTGGTTGGAGCGTTGTTCCTTAATTGAAAGGCTGAGTGTTTGGTTCCCAGTCAGGGCACATACCTAGGTGACTGGTTCCATTCCTGGTTGGGGCACTTACAAGAGAAAACCAATTGCCCTGGCAGGTGTGGCTCAGTGGATTGAGCACAGGCTTGCAAACCAAAGGGTCACCAGTTCAATTACCAGTCAGGACACATGCCTGGGTTGCGAGCCAGGTCCTCAGTACAGGGCGCACAAGAGGCAACCGCACACTGATGTCTCTCTCCCTCTCTTTCTCCCTCCCTTCCCTTCTCTCTGAAAATAAATACATAAAATCTTTTTTTAAAAAGAGAGAGAGAGAAAGAAAACCAATTGATATTTCTCTCCCTAAAAACAAATGAAAATATGTCCTTGGGTGAGAATAAAAAAAAAAATTCATCCTTGGCTGGTATAGTTCAGTGGATTGAGCATGAGCTGCAAACCAAAGGGTCGCTGGTTCAAGTCCCAGTCAGGGCACATGCCTGGGTTGCAGGCCAGGTCCCCAGTGGGGGTCACGTGAGAGGCAGCCACACATGGATGTTTCTCTTCCTCTCTTTCTCCCTCCTTTCCCCTCTCTAAAAAGAAATAAAAACTTTAAAAATTTTTTCAGCTCATTAACAATTTTTTAATGTATCAGTCTATGCCAAGACAATACATCCAACAGATGTGGACCTGGTGTGGACCTTGGCCTGCCAATTAGCAGATTATAGATTATATATATAATAAATATATAAATATATTTATATATTTATGGAGAGGGAGAAACATCACTTTGTTGTTCCATTTATTTATGCATTCATTGGTTGTTTCTTGTACATGCTCTGACCTGAGATCAAACCCGCAGCCTTGGAGTATTGGGACAACAATCTAACCAACTGAGCTACCTGGCCAGGGCCCAATTAGCAGCTTTTAAATTAAGAAAACTAACTTCCCAGGGAATCAAACTGAAATGACTAAATTTCAGAGAGACTGTCACTCTGTTCTGACCTGTAGCTGCTTAATAGTAGTTTGAAGCTAGGACATAAAGTTGAAAGATTCTTTGCCTTGGGTGGAATTTTTGTGCCTAAAAAAAGCATTCCAATTCCCACTTTTCCAGTTCCTTATCAACTCTCTCCACTACCTACACTAAAATGTTACTCTCAGCAAAAGATAGGTTTGTTCATTTGTTTACTAGAATTCACTCACATTGCCCTGTACATTCAATCACTCTTCTCCAAAGCCAGTTTCTGCTGTGGCTTTCTTTGTTCGTTCCTACCCTGCTGTGGCAATGGATTTGAAGAATCAAACCGAGGGACTGTTTTCTTGGATAATATAAAAGAAACCACAAAATTCGTCACCCTGGCATGTATGTATGGGAGTGACTCACCCCTGACGGTTAATTGGTCCTAATTATGACCAGCCTGACTTGTCAGAGTAACAAAACATCTGGCATAACTTGCTTCCTCTCAGGGGACCTGCCCCCACCTCTCCCCTCTGCACATGCTTACTTTGAAACTCGCCATGCCTAAAACATGGTGTGTGCTTCTGAAGGGATGATTATTCCAAATGGGAACGGAATGCTCGAGTAGGGATTCAGCTCACAAGCCCTGGCAAGATGAAATCATGTTTGGAAGGGAAAAAACGTCTTCCTCTTCACATCATAAATGGAGACATCAGCAGTTAAGGAGGGTGAATACCTTTTTCCCCCCTGTGTTTTATCTTTTCCTGTTTGCATGCTCACCCTTTGCACAGGGCTCCCATCTGAGAAGGAGCCTGGATTTCTCAGTTTGTTTTTAGTGACGTTGCTCAGGGCTGCTGTTTCCACAGTGCAGGAGAAATACGAACCAAAGCATGAACACACTAATTCAGCGCCTTCCTTCCAGGGCTCAGTTCGCCCTCTCTCAGCCTGCATTGAATGGTGGGAGCCCTCCATCTGCGTGTATCGGCTCCATTACTCCCCTCCTGAGGTACTATACTATAGGAGAATTCCTTTCAGCTCACCCTCACCTTTCTTATCATTCTGTCTTGTAAGGTGTCTTACTGGGGAATACACATTGAACTGAACACAGGTTATGTAAAATATAATTTGCCAGAATGGTTACCTTTAAGAATAGCAACTATTTGTTAGGCTTTGCATACAGAATCATGTTTAATCCACACGATCCCCAGTTTAAGGAGGAGAAAACAAGTTTGATGATGGGAAGAGATTTATTGCCATTAAATCAAGATAACGTGATTGGCGGCAGAACTAGGATTCAAACCCACATATTTCCATGGCTACCTCTAATAAATAACTACCAATACCAGCAGCCTTTGCAAGGCCCCACTGCGCAAACGCTTCCTCTGCCCGAGGACCTGGCTCCCCGCTCTCGGCCCCCAACCCTAGTCCCAGCGGCTGGATGAAAACCCAATCAGATGCCGCCTCTCCCCTGAACTCGACCAATGGGAAGGCTGTTGCTAGCATACCAGGTATATTTTTAGCTATTCAGTTCTCTGGAACCCTGTGGGTCGATGGGGACTCTGCCCGGGCAGGGCGTGCTGGTTGAAATGAAAACAAAAACTAGGCGAAGAGGGAAGGAATAGGGAGGGGAAAAGCGGTGAAAGGAAGGAAGGGAGGGTAGAAGAATGAGGAGGAGGGAGAGGGAAAGGGAGAGGGGAGGAGTGGGGCATGGCGGAGGGGGCGTGTATGTGACGCTATGCTTCTCGCTGACGCACATGGCAAGTAGTCCCTGGAGGTGCCCCAAGAGCTGAAGCGCTCAGAGTGTGGGGGATGGGGCTCTCGTGCTCCAGATCCCTCGCACCTCCCTTTCCCCGTGGAGTTTGCCCTGCAATCCGGTTTCTCTGCTGCAGTCAAGGAAAACTAATTTAAACCCCCCACGCTGCCCTCTGCCCTTGCCATAAAAAAAGAGTGACCAATGAATTTGCAAACAATTCGTAGCTGGAAACTCAGATCTCACCCACCCCACCTGGGCTCAGCGGCTGCCGACGGGCTGGAACCCTCTAGAATGAGAATAAAGGTCAGGGGTGGGAGAGACCTGGGAAATAGACGATTAAAGGAGGAACAGGGTAAAAGACTTGACACTCAAGCTCCCAGGAGCCCTGTGCCTCGCCACCCGACAATCCGGGCACAAGCCTCCTAACTCCGCGTCGCACGCAGTCACAAAGTGACCGAGAGCCTGCGTGGCTAGGGCCCGGGAAAGAGGCTGGTGCGCGCGGCCCGGCACACCACGTCCCGGGTTCGCCGAGCCTTGATCCAGCGTCCGAGGGACCCTCGGGTGTGCGAGTCCCAAGTCCCTGGCACTGGCAGGCGGCAACACCCGAAGGCTGGGGCTGTTACTAAAAGAAATGTGGCTTTCTAGTGTCCCTTATGGGGGTCACCAGCCGGGGAGAGAACGGGGCAGTCCGCAGAGGGGTCGGCCCTGCCACGAGGTAACAAGGCGCCAGAGGCGGTTCCTTTTCCTGGTCGTCTGCCCTCTTCCTCGCCTCCCCCTTTTCTCGCTCACTGTGGCCGCCCCGATCTCCCCCTCGCCCTCCCGTGGACGTTACAGGCGTTCGTTCCCCGACAAGGCGCGAGGCGCTCCGGGGAGTCGGGCCAACCTAAGTTGATAAGGGTCCAAAACGTTTCCAGAGCTCGTGTCGTGCTCTCAGCGCGCCCCGCCATCTCCTCCTCCCCTATAATTCAGGTGGTGCTAGTGCTGCGGGCCGGTCGCCCAGAGCTGGAAGGACTAGCCAAAGTGGCCTGGAAGCAGGTGTAGGGCCGAAGACACAGCGTGGACGTTTCCCTCCCCGCAATATCCCTTCAGGACACCCAAAGTGAGCATCCCGGTCGTAGTCCAAAGCCCCTGCCCTGGCGGAACTCTGTCCACCTGGGAAAACACCCTACGCGAGCATGATTTGATTGGTTTGGGGCGTGAAAAAAGACAACTATGAGAAGGCGTTGCAATGGGGAAGGAATTAGCTGGGATGCGGCTTGAGCTAGGAACTGAGTGATGAAGAGGGGCCTACCACGGGGGTGGGGGGGGTGGGGACGAAGGAAGAGAGGGTCGCGAGGTACCAGCGAGTTCGTAGTGCAAGAGCCTCTGCGCCCCAGGGGTTAAGCTACCCGCTGGCTCGAAAGTAGTCCCGGCACGGTGCCGGCCCCGCCCCTGCAGGGCGGAGGGACGCATCACGCAGGGGTGGGGAAGCCAGATCCGTGCGCAGGGTTGCCAAGGGTGAAACTTTTCATTGACTTTGCTCACTTCGGGACGGGGCGCTGGAAGGTGCGGGTCCTCTCGGAAAGGAGAGAGTGGCTAGGAAGACTCAGGGCCAGAAGGGCAGGACCACCCGCCAGCCACAGCCCGGACTGTCCTCCCCCCGTGACACAAGCCACCCTCCAGTCCGCCATCCCAACGCGGTCACCGCCGGCCGGCCCGCCCGCCCGCCCTCTGTCCCCCGCCGCTGATCCCGACCTGCAAAAAGCTGAATTATTTGAGAGCCATAGCCCATAACCTCCACCAACTCGCCCACAGACCTCAAAGAAGAAAAGGACACATTGGCCCCGGCCGGGCGGCGCCCAGGAAAAGAAGGGCGAGCGATCTCTGTCCCGCGCCCCGGACCACCCTGGAGGGAGAAGCCGCCCCGTGGTCCGCAGCCCGCCCCGCCGCCGCCGCAGAGACCCGAGTGAGTGAGTGGGGGGCTTGCGGGCGGTTGCCCCCTGATACCTGGTAGTCCCGACAGCTTCTCCTGCCCCACTCCCGCTCTTCGTTTTGTTGGATGCTACACGTTGCTGTCGCGCCCCCGCCCCATGCCTGGCTAGCATTTTCCTTTCCCCCTGTGCTCCATTTCCCCTCCTCACGCTCCTGCTGTCCTGGGGTACCCAGAGACCTCTTCTCTCCCTATTGCAAGAGTAGCTCCCTCCTGAATGGTGTGCATCCCCCACCCCCGTCCGCCTTCCTCAGTTCTTCATGTCCTAGAGACTTGCTTGATTTTTCTTGTTCCCCAACTCTCGCCACCATAAAATAAATCAGAGGAAGAAGGAAGGGGATCCAGGCCTTGTTTTCTGCTCCCCCCCGCCCCGTGTGTAGGGAAGGGGGTGGCAATAATTAATAGGGTTTATTTCTGGCCCTGTGAAGCCTAAGAAATGAAGGTGGACACCCCCCTCACCACCCCCCCTTTTGGACCGGTCACTGGTGACCGTCCTCTGGCCGCTGAGCCAGAATTCACAATTTGGGCTTAAGGTCTTTATCCTCTTTAGTGTTTTCAGTGGAAACTAGGCGGAAAAAAAAAAAAAGTACCTTCAGAGTAATAGCAGTGAGTGGATTCTGATGGATCCTGGTGAGGTGCCTAGGAGGAACAGCCCCTACTCCTAAGCTCATTCTCCTGCCCGAAGGATGGACTGTGTCCTTGACCACAAAGGGAGGGGAAGGAGGGAGCAGGGAGGAAGGGCAACTGGCAGGCCCTTTTCTATCCCCCAAGAGAAACCAGAACCCCACACAGCAGGCTTCAACTTGGGGGCCAGTGGAAGGGGTCTTCGGGGCCTGCTCTGTATACTAACCTTCTTCTCCTTCCTGTCCATCCTACCCTGGGAGTGGGTCCCTCATCTTAGATTTTGCAGCAGAAAAACACCCCTATTGCTTTCTTAGGCACCTATCCCCATCCCCCTCTTAAGCGGAGGGGGAGAGGAGCTCATGTGGGAGGAAGGATTAGGTTTGTTTAACACCCTGTAGGGGAGTTTTGCTTTCGATCTGTAAGTCTGGTCATAGAGCAGGCCTTGCAGTGGGAGGAGACTCCCAAACAATTTGAAGTCTTGGAAGGTGATGTCCGAGTGTCAGATATACAGTTTTTCCCTTCCCTGCCCGGGAACCTCTTCCCATTTCCCTCACCGGGTCTGGTTACTCGGACTTGAATTTAGAAGCGTGAGGCTTGGGCCCTGCTGGCTTCTGGCCTTCCGATTGCCGGCCCGGCGCCTCCCCGCAGCTTAACTGGGAATGTCTTCGGCTGAGAGGACGGGGAAAACTGGCTTTTAACTACTGCCTTTACTTTCCTGGTTGTTGGGGTGCTGGAGCCGAGCACGCCGGTCCTTAACTGAGAAGGTTCTTTCTTTCTGAATCCACTGTCCCTACAGCAACTCCCGACGGAGACCGCCAAACCCCAGGAATACAGATTAAGTGGCTGGGATGGGGGAGGGAATGTGACCTTATCTATTCAAGCCCACCGCCTTCAGCCAGGAAACCTCATTTGAAGCAGATCCTTAATTGGGCAGCCATGGGAGGCGGTAAAGAGAAAGGGAGAAAAAGTTAAGCCTCTCAGGAAACCGAGACATGGGTATGGTACGGCGATACAGTACGGCAAGTAGGCCTTAGGGGTAGAATTTATATAAAATATATTAGGCGGTGGGCGGGGGAGGGGGCAGTCCACCGCAGCGCGCATGTGCCTCGGAAACTTTTCCTCGGTTCTCCGAGCCTGGGCCACCTGCCCTCACTGGGCATGCGTGGTTTGCCCGGGAGCCGTCGCAAAGTACGCCGGGAGGTGTAGTGTGCAAAGAAAGTAGGTCACTTGGTTCAACCCGAGCTTGTGCTTTCTGAGGACTACGAGTCCCAGAGTGCGGGGCGTGACTTCGCCGCTGGCCTCCCCGCTTACATCGGGGCGCAGTCAAGTCTTCCCGGCTTCGGAGGAACCTGGAGTGCCCTAGAAAAGGCCGTCTCAGGCGGAAGGAACCTTGCCGTCAGACTTGGGGCTGTGCCAGCCAGTGTTTGGGGGAGATGGTGTGAGACTCTGGGCGGGGTTGTGTAATCAGTCAGTCGGCCCAAGTCCTGGCAGCCTTTGAACCACACCTGCCCCGCCGGTGCTCCGGGATTGGTGGGGTGGGTTTGTCCCCCGTGGCCCTGGAGCTTAGCTCTTACTCCCTGGCACCCAGTTTGTGGCACCCACTAACCTTGTCAAAATTGAGGACCCCTCCTCCCTGACTGCTCTGGCCACACTCACGTGAATCCAGTTGCACTTGATCATAAGACGCTTTGAAAGTTAAGGCTTTGGATGCCTGAGTATTTTTATAGGGTCTCACGGTTTGAGAGCCTGGTGGGGTCCCTTGTCATTATCTTTCCTTTTCTCCTGTTTTTTATTCGATTTTTTTTAAGTAGAAAAAGACTTCGATTCGTTGTTCCAGTCATTTATGCATTCATTGGTTGCTTGTATGTGCCCTGACCAGGGATGGAACCCACAACCTAGACGTTTCAGATGACGCTCTAACCAGTTCTGCCCAGCCAGGTTCTCCGTTTCTCCTTTAGTATATAACAATTTTTCTTCTTAAAATTCTTCCTTTGCATTTTTTGTTAGGCATTCTCTCTGGACTGTCCATTACTCTATCATTGCCTGCAGCCACCACCGCCCTCATTTCTGTCCTTTTATGCACTTTTCTTTAAAACGAGCCAGCCGGAGGGATCCGATGAACTTTGTTGCTGTTAGCAAACAAGTCGAGGATAAGATTCTAAATAAGGTTTGACAGAATTTATTCTCACATTTGCAGCTTTTTAATATGTTGACAAAAGGTAAATTTGCTATTGTTAAACAGTTAGCTGCTTAGAGTCCTCTTCTGCTGCTTAACCCAAATCTACTTGTGTCTTTTGTTGAAGGGTAGTTATTTCTAAGCTTTCTAATCTTACATATTCTATAAATATTTTATATATAAACTCTAGAATTTGTTCATCGCCTAAAAAAAAATGAGCAAACTCATCAGAGTGGTCACTTCTATCTTTAGTTAAAGACAAGACGGCACTAGTGCTTTAATCCTCTGTTCCATAAGCTTCTTGAAGTCAAAATTAGAGCCTGAGCTGATAGAGCAGACAACCCCATTCTGGTTGTCCGGCATTTTTGTAAGGTCCCACCCCACAGCCATCTGGCCCGGCCTGCTCTCCAATTAAAGAGGCAAAGGTGGCATTATATATACTTCCTTCCTTGTGCGGCGGCATCACTGAGGTATAAATGGGTGTGCAGCTTTGGTTGCTTATGCTGCAGAAAATGGGTAGCGAGGCAGGGCTGATGATAGTGCTTCTGTTGTGTTTCAAGGTGGGAGGCTCACTTCCCAGTGACTTCGCCTGCATTTCAAATGCTCTCAGTTCCAGACTGAACCGTGTAGGGGGGGTTAGCTTGGAAGGCAGATCCGCATTAAAGGTGGAGGAGGGCTGGAAGTGTGTAGGGGCCCTTTGGCCTGAGTGGCGTGCTAAGAGGCCGTGCGATGCCTTGAGAAGTGTCATTTACTGGATTCAAGTCTGTGCCTTTAACTTCAGGCTCATTCTTGGAAACCAGTGCCGACTTCTTCACAGCATTTTACATTTTAGTCTCCTCTGTGTTGGACACCTCTAATGGGCTACTGTAGCCCTTACATACCTCCATTTTTTTTAAAAGATTTTATTTATTTTTAGAGAGAGGGGAAGGGAGAGAGAAACATCACTGTGTGGTTGCCTCTTGCACGTTCCCTACTGGGCACCTGGCCCACAACCCAGGCATGGATCCTGACTGGGAATCAAACCCGCGACGCTTTGGTTCGCAGGCTTAATCCAATGAGCCACACCAGCCAGAGCCGCACGTCCATTCTTGAGCCGAGGCCCAGGCTCCTGGTGACTAGCTTTGCATCTGGTGATGAACCCAGTCCTCAAAAACAGAAAGCCCCTTGGATCTTAACCCTTCCTCTCTTAAAACCAGAAGGCCCCTGGAAGTGATCTGTGGTGACCACGAATAGATATTTGAAGTAACTTGGAGATTCAGTGTTTGTTGGAAGCTGTGATAGAAGGGAGATAAGGGTCTCCTGAATCCAGAGCATCCCTGTGGGGAGCTTCGGGGAGGCTGTGCTCAGAGCATCTCTGTTGGTGACTCCCCCGCATGACCCTCTGTCTGCTCAGACCTGAAACGAGGGCAGGCCTAGACCCAGCCAGTGTGTGTGCTGCTCCAGATTGGCCTGGTGCATCTTCTCCGAAACTCCCCTGGGAGAGCTTCACTTGAGGATTCAGTCCTAAAAATGCCCCTAGGAGACATGGCCCAGGTCTGAGAACCACAGGGAAGTGAGTTGAGACAGGTGTTCAGAAAATGCAAGATCCTCAAGCCTAGAATTAGTCCCTGGACACTCTGTGCTGGACCAAGAAGGGACTTGAATCACATTCCAGCGCCAGGTCTGTCACAGGACTGAAGATGCCCTTGACGGATCCTGGATCGGTCTCACTTCTGTGCTGAGCTCAGCAGCACAGCCTCGCCCAGAGGTCTGGCTAGGAACTTGTTCTGGCCTCGTCGGCCCTGCGAGGCAGGGGGCCTCTTCGGTTCGTTTCTCCCGTGGCATGAGCCTGGAGCTGTCCTTTTGGAGAAAGCGAGGAGATGGGGATCACTGGAGCTCTTAAGGCCTCGCAGATCATCTTCCTGGGACGTGAGGCTGGCCTCGAAGTCGGGAATATAAACCTCTTCGACCTCTGTGCGATCTGGCTGTGAGACAATCCCAAAATAACAATCTGAGTGTTTATCTTGAGCTGCCTCCTCTCCAGGGATCTCCAAACACTTGATAAATCTGAGCTGGTGCCAAGGACAGGTGGTCAGACGGTCCCCGGGAGACTGAGTGATGATGGCTCCCCAGCTGGAAGCTGCGGGGTGATGGAAAATTTCTTCCCTCTGCCCTCCTCATCACCTACCCTCTAGACACGTGTTGGCCAGCAGGACCCTCCTTCCCTCTCCTTTCCCCTGCAGCCCTGGGCAGTCCTCGTCAGCAGTTCCATTGTTGGCCCAGGCCTCTTGACTTTGTCCTGGGAATCATGCTCTCATCTCTATTCTTGGAGGCCGTCTGGACAGCAGTGCTTGCCTCGGTTATACTGCGCCGTTCTTAGATCAGTTCTGCAAACCCAGAGTGAGCCAGAGCACATACATGCCCAGGAGCCCGGGTGACAGATCAGATGTGACCGGAGTCCAAACCTTCAGTGAAACATTGGCAGTGCTACGTCTTGTTCAGTGACCTGTATCCCTTTCCGTTGAAGGGGGGAAAACTAAAGATTTTAAATTTATATCTTGGCCTGTGGCCACTTGGGAGCACAGTTTCAGATGTTGCAGAGACTAACGAGTTAGCGGAAGCCTTCCCTTCTCCAGCTGAATTAAGGGTTCAGTGTTTTCGTGTTAGTCGTGCAGTGGTCTGAATTCTCAAAATATTGGAAACCACGACATCTCAATTTCTTTAAAAAAATTATATTACTTAAAAAAATAATAGCTCATTTTATCAAGTACCTCCCAAACACCAGGTAGAGCATGAGGTGGTTTGCATCCTTGAACTGACCTAGTCTTCACGGCAACCTCCTGTTGCCAATGAAACTAAGGCTCAGAAAAGGCGACCTGCCCTCAGCCACACCACAGAGGCAGTCACTAGTAGAGCGGAAATGGGACCTGGGGTCTGTGAGATCCGAAGTCGGGGCCGTTATGTCCTTTGCCATTGATCGCCCGAGGCTTCCTGCTCCCCTACTCACGATGCCCTCTCTTGTTTCCCAGAGCCACCTGGAGCCCGAGGCTGCCTGCCCTCCGGCTTCCGCCTTTGGCCCGTGCACGTGCCCTGCAGTGATTGTCTGCCCAGGAAAGGACCATGCAGCTGGAGATCAAAGTGGCCCTGAACTTCATCATCTCCTACTTATACAACAAGCTGCCCCGGCGGCGGGCAGACCTGTTTGGGGAGGAGCTAGAGCGGCTCTTGAAAAAGAAATATGAAGGCCACTGGTACCCTGACAAGCCACTGAAGGGCTCCGGCTTCCGCTGTGTCCACATCGGGGAGATAGTGGACCCCGTGGTGGAGCTGGCCGCCAGGCGGAGCGGCCTGGCACTGGAGGATGTGCGGGCCAACGTGCCCGAGGAGCTGAGCGTCTGGATCGACCCTTTCGAGGTGTCCTACCAGATTGGTGAGAAGGGGGCTGTGAAAGTGCTGTACCTGGATGACAGCGAGGGCTGTGTTGCCCCAGAGCTGGACAAGGAGATCAAGAGCAGCTTCAACCCCGACGCCCAGGTATTTGTGCCCATCGGCAGCCAGGACAGCTCCCTGTCCAACTCCCCGTCCCCATCCTTCGGCCAGTCCCCCAGCCCCACCTTTATCCCGCGCTCCACCCAGCCCATCACCTTCACCACCGCCTCCTTCGCTGCCACCAAGTTTGGCTCCACCAAGATGAAGAAGGGCGGCGGGGCTGCAGGTGGTGGGGGTGTGGCCAGCGGCGGGGCAGGCGGCCAGCAGCCCCCACAGCAGCAGCCTCACATGGCCCGCTCTCCCACCAACAACCTGCTGAAGCACAAGAGCCTCTCTTTGTCTATGCATTCGCTGAACTTCATCACACCCAACCCGGCCCCGCAGTCCCAGCTCTCGCCCAATGCCAAGGAGTTCGTGTACAATGGCGGCGGCTCCCCCAGCCTCTTCTTTGACGGGGCCGACGGCCAGGGCAGTGGCACCCCGGCCCCCTTTGGCGGCAGTGGGGCCAGCACCTGCAACGGCAGCAGCTTCGACATGGCCCAGGTGTTTGGAGGTGGCGCCAACAGCATCTTCCTGGAGAAGACACCCTTCGTGGAAGGCCTCAGCTACAACCTGAACACCATGCAGTATCCCAGCCAGCCGTTCCAGCCCGTCGTGCTAGCCAACTGACCGCCCACCTGTCCACGGGGCCAGGAGAACGCAAGACCACAGAAAAGAGAAAGGAAAGGAAAGGCCAAAAAAAGAGGAAAAGAAAAATATACAAAAAGATGTCCAATCTTCTCACTCTCACTTCTAGAAAAATGCGGCCGAGGCGTGGAGTGGGAGGGGCTCCTGAAGCACCCGAACCGTGTTTAACTCAACCTCCCTGCCGTTGTCCCGCCTTCCTCTGATTGGTTTGGTTGGTTTGGGTTTTTATATTTTTTCTTTTTTTCTTTTTTTTTTTTACATGTAGTTTTCTATATAACATCTTTGATTAGTGGCTTCCTGTGCTATAAGGATGGTCCAGATGTGAATTGCTGCTCCCTCTCGCCCGCCTGCCCGCCCACCCTCCCTCCCTCCTTCACACACCTGGTCTAGGATTGGTGTGTCCAAGCTCACGGGGAAGGGAGAGCCGCAGCCGGGGCCGGGCCCTCCTTGGAGCGGGGAGAGGCTGTCCCTCGTCACTGCATCGGCCACTCAGCTGTCCTCTCACTCAAAGCCATCCAACCTCAGCAGGCCTTCTCGTGTCCTGCCACCCAAATAGGCCTGACACCGGCCCCCACTCCCTCTCAGGCATGGGTCACAGGGAGGTTAGTCCTCTGTCTGTTGGAATTCCTTTCATCTCTGCCCTGTGCCCCCCACCCCGCGCCACCACCCCAACCTGGAGTACCAGACTGTCACTGTGGCCCTGGAGACCCCGCTGTTGCCGCGTGTGGCATCTCACGCAGCCCCTTCTTCCCTGGGCCTGGGGTGGGGGGTAGGGAGGTGGGGCCAGTGGGGGAGGGGTGTGTGCGCATGCGTGTGCCTGGTGTGCTGTCCTAGTTTAAAGGGTTCCCAGCCATGTGAAACTTCCCCTCTGGATGTGATTCTGGGTTGCCGCAAGTGCTTATTTACGTCTGAGGTTGGGGAACGGGCCGGGGCAGGCTGTCCGTCCTTCTACAGAGTGGCTTGCCTGGCGGGGTGAGACCGGCTGAACCCGATACACTCCCAGGGGAAGGCGCTGCAGAAGGAACTGGTTTCCGAACCCGGAGGGATCTGCACTTTTGTTTTTGACCAAAAAAATTGTTTAAATGGTTCACCGCGAGGGACCGAGGGAACGCCCCGCCTCTGACACCTGAGAGAAGTCCCTGGACCCGGGCCCTCCTGGTGTGTGGCCCCCGCCCATGCGGGAGCTGAGACCCTGGCGGGTGCGAGTCTGTGTCTGGGGCCGTGCCTGTAACGGGCAGTCCTGAGCCTCAGACTGAGACTTCTCGGTCCTTCGGTCGTGTAGATGTTTTACTGCATTTCTGCCCCTGCCCGCTTGAAAACTTCTTGGTGCCTCTTGCCGTCCGCCCTCACTGCCCGGCCCAACCCCACTGGGCCTTGGTGCTGCGAGGGGTGTCCTTCCGGGCGGGCCAGGCCGAGCCAGCGCAGCAGGGTGTCCGGACGGTGGAAGAGCGTTCGCTCCCCCCCTCAGCCAGAAGAGAAGTTGTTTCTCCCATCCCACCCCAGCGGGCCAGCTCCCGCACCATGAGGCTTTGGCAGGTGGGGCACGTGGCATCAAGATCCCCACCACCAGAAAGTACCAAAGCCTTTGGCACCCCACCCTCCCCAGCGACCCCAAGTGAGCAACTGCTGTGGCAGTGGGTCCCGCCCAGACAGACACTGCCAGCCTCTCCCTGCACTGGGCACCAGCTCTACCTCCCCCAGCGGGGCAGTGCCCTGGCTCCCCAGCCTAGCGCCATCTGTTCCCCAGACTTCTCAGGGGCCAGCCCGGTCTGGGCCGCTCGCTCCCCCTCGCCACTGGCTCCCACACAGGTGACGGGCTCAGGCAGACCGCTGCTCTCCGGGAAAGGCTGGACGCCGCCTTATGCCCCCTCCCAGCCCCCTCCTCCCGCACTCACGCGCACAGGTACCCCCACACCTGGTCAGCTTGTTATCTCGCCACGTGCAGGGAGAGGGGGAGACCTACCCCTTAGTGTCTTGAAACACGAAGAAAAGCGTGTGTCCAGGAGCGTGGCTCCAGCCCTGGGCCCAGGGCCCAGTCCAGTCTGTCTCGTCTCAAATCTAGGCATTTTGCTTCGATTTTATTTTTTTTAAGAAAACAAAAACAAAAATCTGCACTAATTTACCTGGTTTCGTAGACAAAGTTTTTTTTTTATTTTTTACATTTTTTGGTGTCCGTTTGTATTGAATAATTTGCTACATTTGTAAAATGTAAGAGGTATATATAATATATGTATATTTCTAACGTAAAACGTAATTTTTTTCTTTTCAAGATTTTTTCTTAAGAAGAGAGAAACAAAGATATTTTTTCAGGAAAAACAAACTTTAAAATAAAAAAGAGAATAAAACGTTTCTCCCCTTTCCCCATCCCCTATCTATCTACCCCCTCTTTCCAGGAACAAATCAAGAGGTGGATCGTCTTGTAAAGAAAGTAAACTTTTAGTCCAGAATGATGTCTTTTTCTCAATGCAGTGAGCTGTAGACTCTCCCGTCGGACCCCCGGAGCCGGGAAGGGGGCGCCGAGGTGACGTGGAGAGGGGCGCAGGGGGCGGGGCAGTGGACTTGTTTTCTTTAGTGAAGGAGGAATACAATCAGGCATTTTGTATTCAGAACGTTGTGCAATATTTTGGAATGGGACATTGGTGTGTTTAGATATTTAGTTTAAAAACAAAACAGTTGATCAAATCTGTACAGTTTATATTGTTCCAGATTTTTTTAAGTTTGTATTAAAAGCATGATATATAATAGCCTTCTGCGCACTCCTGGCCTGCTTTGTCTCTGGGCTCCGCTTTGGGATGGGGGGAGGGAGCGACCCGGCCCCTGTCGGCTTCGAGAAACACTCGCCCTCACCTGACCGCTGGATGAGCACAGGTGTCACGGGCTCCTTTTTGACCACCTGTCCCGTCAACACAGGACGCCTCAGGGTGCCCACTGCCCCGGGGCCTTCTCTACGCGGGAGATGGGGTCCCGGAGGTTGCGCGGGGCCCTAGCTCCCTGCACTCACCGGCGGTGGAGCCTGGGCTGGAAGCAGAGCCTTGAGAACAAGATGATGCGTCTCTGGCTCCTCTAGGAACAGCCCCCAGCAAGCTCTAGAACCAGCATTTGCCCACTCATTAGACCTTCAGGAGTGGGCAGGGCCGAGAGAGCCCCCCTGAGCCCAGGGCTGGCGAAGAGCCGGCCTCCTACCTGATCCCTGGGGAGTTCATCCACCGCCCCCATCCTAGGCCCATGAGGCTGGGAGAAGGGAGGAGAGACACACAGACAACCCCGTTCAGTACCTTCCCTGCAGTGATTGACATCGGCCCCAAAAGGCCCCTGGGTGGGAGCTGGCGGCCAGGTGCTTGTTGGACCTCACCTCGCCCTCACAGTGACCTGCTGGTGCAGGCATGACCTCCACAGTGCTGCTGAGAAGTGGGCTCCAAGTCAGGTTACCTGCTAAGTTCACAAAGCTAGGAAGTGGGGAAGCTGACGTTTTGACCTGTGTGTGGTGGTTTTGTTTTTGTTCTCTTTGATATTTTAAGATTTTATTTTATTTTTAGAGAGAGGGAGGGAGGAGGAGGGAGAGAAACATCATTGTGTGGATGCCTCTTGTGTGCCCCCCTCAGAGCACCTGGCCCACCACCCAGGCATGTGCCCTGACTGGGAATTGAACCGGTGACCCCCTGGCTGGCAAGCCAGCACTCGATCCACTGAGCCACATACACAGTCAGGGCTGTGTATGGCGTTTTTCATGCATAAAACTGGTAACAGCTATGGAAGGGTGACACGAGGCAAGCAGGCAGGGCCTGACCACCAGGCTGGGCAATAGGCAAGCAGCTCTTCTGGGCATGGTCGAGATAGGGGTCTCCTCAGGCTCCCCCCCCACCCCGGCAAACAGGCCAAAACTGATAGCCCACCCCCCACAAGCATGTGACCTGGGCCTAGGACCTCAGGTCAAACATGCAACCTCCGCTTAGGGTCCTAGGAGCCTCTGATGGCATGCCCCTCCACTGGCCACTTCCTCCCACAGCGTCGGACCTAGGGTGCCTGCCAGACATAAGGCCGCTTCCAGGGGTCTCCCCTTCCTCTGTCCTGCCGGGGAGAGGCCCAGCCTGTCCCTATGTCCCTGTGGCCAGGCCCCAGGGCCCTTGCACTCATTCCTATTTATGTCACTGTAAACAAAGCCCCTAGTCTCAGTGCTTTATCTCCCTGGAAGCTCAGCAGTTACAGGGCAGGTGTGCACAGGGGCCCCAGGATCCGGAGGCGAGGGGGGGGAGGAGCTAGCCAGGGAGGAAAGAAGCTTGGCCACAGCCCCTCCGCAGGGACCCTGTCAGGCGGGCGCCTGTCAGGGAAGATTCTGGACTCCCTTAGAAGACTCAGGTTCCAGCCCTGCCCCCACCACTCCCTAGCCGGGTGACCTCAAGCAAACCACTTCCACTCTGTCACCTCATTCCTTCCACCTCTAAAATGTACGTCCTCATGAAACGAAATAAAATAATGAGTGGGAAATGCTTAGCGCAGTGGCTGGCCCGGGGTAAGGGACAAGTATCATTTTCATCATCAGGGCCGTTATTGTCCATCCTCAGACGCCACCGGCCAGCTGGTCCAGGATGCCTCCTCACAGCAGCAGACGGGCTGGAACCCAGCTCTGTCAGCAGCAGGACCGGGAAAAGGAAACTGCGCTCTCTGAGCCGCGGAGCCTGGGCTGCCCCCGCCCCCCACTCTGCCCCGTGGTGCCCCGGCGGGGGGCTGCCTGACCCCCAGGAGGACAGCTCCTGTGAAGTGTGCTGGTGGCCGGTGGCCGTGCCTCCTCTCCGGGGCCCAGCCTTTGGCCTCCGAATGGGATGGGCCCTCCACGTGCGTCTGGAAACCTCCTGGGAGTCTCTCCCAGGAGAGGCAGATGGGCAGGTGGGGGGGAGGCGAGGGGGCAGGAGAACCTTGCTCCGTTCCTCACTGTCTGCCCGAGTCAGGGACCGCCCTTAAGCCAAGTGGGTACCACCGCCTCGTTCCCGCCACTGCACCCCCTGCTCCCTCAGAATTCAGGGAGCGGAGGGGTGCTCTCTCGCCCTCCCCACTCCTTTCCACGGGCAGGGCCAGTTGTGCAAGTCCCGCCTGGGCAGGGCGTAAGGACAGGCTGGGGCCAGCCAGGAAGTCTCCAAGCCCCTGGGCAATAGGGACCTGCTGATCTGCCGGTTTTTAATTCAGAGAATTTCACTGCTGGCAAGACAATTGAGTTCTCAGTCCTCACAGCTGCACACTCTCCGTGTAACCTCAGACACGTCTCTCTCCTCTTAACGTCTGTCCCATTTGTACAAGGAGGGATAGCGGGGCCAGGCCCCTGCCCAACTAGGCACCTGTCCAGCTAGGCCATCGGCCTGGCCCCCGGGCCAGCACGTCTTCCTGCCCCACTGGCTCCCAGAATCTGGGGGGGACCCCGGGGGACTCTGTGCTGTGCCGCCTTTCCCAGGGAGGGGAGCCCTGGGCAGGACCACAGGGGTACTGATAGAGACCTCCCTAGACATGAGGACCTAATCGGGACCCTGCCGAGCTGCGGCAGAGCTGGGTGAGGCCAGGCTGGAGAAGAGACCTGGCCCAGCCACGGGAACACCTGGGTCCTCCAGCTAGCTCTGTCCCGATTTACTACATTCTACACTCAACACGGAGCCTCCGCAAACCCCAGACACTTCTAGACACGAGGACGATAAGGGCGGACGGCAGACAAAACCCCTGTCCCCCTAAAGGTAATCTCCTGTCAACCACAGACAAGTGAGAAAGTGTCAGACAGGGAGGATGTGCCATTAAGACCATCACAACTGGTGACGACAGCTAAAGACCAAGTGGTCCCTTTACATCGGGCGGTTGGGGGAAGTGGGGACCTTCCCCCACTTGCAGCCTGCAACTTGAACGAGAAGAGAACTGCAGAGACAGAAGCCAGGGGCTCAGCAGCCCTTTCCAAGGGCAGCAAGGCAGGAGCCAGCGTGGTGCACGCAGGGAATGGAAAGGCCAGCCGGAAACAGGAGGCAGGAGCCCGGAACAAGGTCCAGGAAGTCCTCGGGGCCACGTCCCAGGCCCCAGAGCCCAGGTGGCCCAGGTGAGCGTTCAGTTTCTCACCCCCAGGTTGCCTCGTCTGTGGCCAGGGGCAGAGCGCGTGAGAGTGTCCTCACGC
Organism: Phyllostomus hastatus; assembly: GCF_019186645.2. NCBI lineage: Eukaryota > Metazoa > Chordata > Mammalia > Chiroptera > Phyllostomidae > Phyllostomus > Phyllostomus hastatus. The sequence continues at coordinate 4,761,812 of NW_025333715.1, forward strand.
ACAGTCAGTCCACAAGCTCTCCTGGGGCCCCTCCTTTGGACCGAGGCCCTGAGCTGGGCCCTGGGCACGAGCCTGCTGGGGGAGTGGAGGCGCTTCTAGTGGCGGAAGAGCGGGCCAGAGGACAGACCCGAGTCCTTATGATCAGGGCCAGGGCAGAAGCCAGCCCAGGGAAGCGTACATGCCCAGAGGAGACGCCTGCCCATCCCAGGAAGGCTCTTTGGGAGGTCGATAGAAGCTCGAGTGCAGGGGGTCACAGCCCAGCACGCAGGCTGGGTTCTGCAGGGTGGGGTGGCAATACGGAACCCACACTTGGAACGGAGGGGCTCCGGGGGTCAGTGCGGGGGGTGGGGGGGCAGAGAAGCCAGACCCAGAGGAGTGGGTGGGGAAGCCCTGGTCCCCCGAGTGCAGGTGACCCCTCCAAGGTAACCAGAAGGCAGAAATGTGAAAATAAACTATAAAACCTCTAGAAGAAAAGAGGAAATCTTTGTGTTCTTGCATGAGGAAAAGATTTCTTAGCTGTGACTCCAAAAGAATGCTCGAAAAGAAAAAAAAAACCTGGTAAATTGGGACTTTATCAGAATAAAAAAAACTCCCCTTGGACACAATTAAGAAGTGAAGGCCAAGCCACAGATGGGGAGAAAACACGTGTGAATTCTGTAACACGTGATGGAAGGGCTTGTGTTCCAGAATCTATAAAGAACTTTCAAAACTCAATATAAGAAACAAGCCCAACACAAAGCTGAGAAAAAGATTTGAGTGGACACTTCACAAAGAAGATATGACTAGCAAACAAGCACACAGACAGATGCTCAGCATCATTAGTCATTAGAAAAATGCAAACTTAAGTCATAATGAGCACACCTGTAACAGAGCTGAAATTAGGAAGACTTAAGAAGACCGACCACGCCGTGTTGGCAAGAATGTACAGGAATGAACCCCAGCTGGGTTGCCTGGTCGGGGTGTCGTCCCCCACACCCAAGGCCGCGGGTTCTGTCTCCAGCTCCAGTCAGGGTACATACCTACGTTGCAGGTTGGACCCCTGGTCAGGGTGCGCACGGGAGGCAACCCATGCACATGCCTCCCCCTTTCTCTCTCTCTCTCTTCCCAAAAATCAATGAACATATCTTCAGGTGAGGACTAAAAACAACAAAAAACAAAATGTAGAGGAATGAGTCACTTTCACGCACTGCTGATGGGAATGTCAGTGGTCCAGCCACTTCGGAAACTAATTTGGAAGCTAACTTTTAAAAGTTAAACATACAACCACAGTGTCATCCGGCCATTCTGTTCCCAAGAGTTTACCCACCAGGAAGTCTGGGTCCCTACAAAGACCTGCACACAAGTGTTCACAGCAGCCTTACTTGTTAGCCCCGAACTGGAAACAAACCACATGTCTCCCACGGCCTAAATGGTCGAACCGACTCCAATACAATCGTGCTATGGAATATTACTCAGCCATAAAAAAGGAAATGAACAAGTGATGCATGCAACAACATGGAGGACTCTCGAAATAATAACGCTGAAGGCTGGACTGCCCCAAATAAAGCCATACTGTTTGAATCCATTTATAGAAGATTCTAGGAAATGCACACTAATCATGTAGCAACAGAAAGCAGTTTAGCAGTTAGTTGTCTGGGGACAGGAGAGGGAAAGAGGAAGGGACAGGAGGGAGGGGCTAGGAAGGGGAACAAGGGAACTTCCGAGGGTGACAGGTACACTCATTACCTGGACCGTGTTGTGACGGTCACGGGTGTGCACGCCGAAACGTATCCGATTATAACTTTAGCTGTGTGCAATTTACTGTACGTCAAATATTCCTCAGTAAAGCTATTTCAAAAAAAAAAAAAAGAAAGAAGAAGAAACAAGAAGGCGAGATGTGTCCGAAATACTGAAAGGCACAACCAAAATTCAATCGTTTATTTGATAAATACGTATCGACCTCCTAGTCTGAGCGAGACCCTGTTTTTGGCTCGGGAAATAACGCAGGGCCCAAACGCAGTCCCGTCCTCACCAGGTCCGTGCGCTAGAAGCAGGCCAAACAACAGATCTGACCAACAGGAAAGGCTGTGCCGAGAAATGCCCTCGGGGAAACGAAATATGAGTGCGGGGCTCTGCTCTCTGCCTGGGGGGCGGGGGGCGGGGGGCGGGAATGAAGGAAGGTGTCTCCGGGCAGGAGGCGGTTAAACTAAGACCAGCAGGGGCTCGTGTACCCCTGCCTCTCTGAGACGGCCCCCTCCCCGCTGTCACTGTCCCTCAGCCCCACGCGGTGGGGAGGTCTCAGGCTGGCTGGGTGACGAAGGCCAGCCTCAGCTTTCCTCAGCAGAGACACGAGGCTGTGCCCCGCTCACGTGGGCGCCCACGGCTGGTCCTCTGCCAAAGCGGGCCTCTCGCCTGGGCTCAGCGGGGTTCAGAGACGGGCAGAGCAACGCTACCGAGGGCAGGCGAACAGGCGTCTCAGGGGCCCAGCCGCCTTCTCCTGAGAGGCACCCTGGGGAGCCAGTCTCTCAGGATTGGGAGACATTCTGGGGAGAGGCGCAGGCTGGAGCAGGGGGCGCTGTCCCGGCCTCTGGGAAGGCAGCTCTGGCGTCCTGTTCCTGCCGGGCCCAGGGCCAGGCCAGGCTGGCCTGAGGCCAGAAGGGGCGGGGCGGGAGGGCAGGGGCTGGCCGGGGGAGGGGGGCCACTTGGCCCTCTCTCTGGACACAATGTCCTGGACTGCTCCACGACTTGGCTGGCTGACAGGGAACAGTGGCTGGCAGAGGGGACGGGCAGCCGGCCGACTAGTGGGGAGAGCAGCCTGGTCCCAGCAAAGGCCCTTCTTCCTGCACCATGTCCTGCCCCACCTTGGGCAAGGGGGGGGACTAGCTCGCCTGGGAGGCAGGCGGGGGGCCTGGCACCACCCTGTGGGCACCTCGACAATATCTCCCTGCCCCGTGCCTCAGTTTCCCCATACCTCCCCCAACTGCCATCCGTAGAGGTACGTTCCGCAAGAACACAGAACCCTGCCGACGCTGGCCCTGACCCTGACTGCTGTGACTTTGGGCAGGTCACCACCTCTCTGAACCTCAGATCGTCGCCTGAAAAGTGCCATCTGCTTCTTGAGCCTTGAACGTGTGGGAAGCATTTCTTGAATGGTACAGTTACCTTCACGGAGGAAGCTTTCATGGAGTAGTGTGCTATACTCACCACAGTAATAAACAACAGTAACAATGATTATGTGTCGAGGGCAGGTTTTATCTACATTGTTTCATAAGCGAGGAAACTGAGCTCCAAGAAGCAAAGTGACACAGCTGATACTAGGGGACGAGTGGCTCCCCTGGTGGGAACCCAGCCTCCCCTGTAGGCAGAAGGATATGGGGCTGATGCGTGAACCCTAGGGTTTCCCTCAGGCTGACCTGAATCAGGAGGGGCCCTGGGGGGGGGCGGGTCTTAGGAGCTCAGCAGCCAAACCCAGAGACCTCTCTCGCTTCCCACTGGACACTCCTAGCAGAGTCCAAACTAGACCCGGACACACGAGCTGGGGCGGCCAGCAGGCTCTGGGGGCAGGTGGGAGAGGGACGCACTCAGTCCTCGGAAAACACTGATGGAGGGAAGTACAGTTTGGTGCTGCCGAATCCGGTGTCTGGGGCCCGGCTGCCAGGCTTTAGACTCAGACACTGTCACTTGTAAGACGTGTGGCCTAGAGGTAGAACGGCTCTCAGTTTCCCCGTTGAAAGTGCCGCCTCGCAGGAAACCCCTCCGTCCCAGGGAAACCAGGGAAGCTGGTCACTCCACTTGTTGGAGTTACTCGTCTCTGGTTTCCTCAACTGTAAAAGGACACCTCTCACCTCGGATTGCTGTTTGCAGGTGAACTCAGCATAAAGCCAGCAGGGGCTCCCGGCTCAGGCTCCTTAAGTGAGATACGTGGGAGCGCAGGGGTAGCAGCACCGACTTCTTCCTGGCAGAGCGGAGGGAGGGAGGTGGGATTATCCCTGCTCTGCAGACGCAGAGACTGGGGCCCCTTGGTTTTTCAGCAGCGTGGACAAGGCCTGGGCAGGTGCCTCCCTCACCCTAAATCGGCTCCTAGGAGCTGCTCAAAACTGGTGTTGGGTAGACCACCTCAGGGAGTGAGACCGTGGGTGGTGCTGCAGGGGAACCCCTAGGTGCTCCTAGGGACCTTGTGCAGAGGACAGCTGGGCAGGCCCCCCAGCTGTGCTACACAGACCTGCAGGACCAGCTGGACCCACCAGGCCACAGGGCAGGACGGCACCTCGTGCTCCCTGGGCAAAGGCCAAGGCCCACAGGGAGCTGACTGGCCTGTGGGGGCACCACCTACCAGCCGAGCCAGGCCCGGGTCCTGCACTGCTCCAAGTCCTGGTACGGTAAATGGAGGGTTAGGACACTTCAGCTTCTATGCTAAGTATTCAGCAGGTGCTGACACACCTGGTTCTTCCCTACACTAAAAGGAGTACTTATCTTAGCCCCATTTAGTAGGTGGGGACAATGAGGCTAAGAGAGGCCAAGTTTACCCAAGGTCACCCAGAGAGTACCTGGAGGAATCAGTCACCACTGAGCTTCAACGCCTGACTTTAGACTTCAAGAAACTTAGTGGCCCAGGCGCAGTGGGGTGGGAGGCGCAGGTGTGTAGGGCTTCCCAAAAGGGCACTTCCAGAGCCCCCAGGTGGGAGCCCGGGAGGGAACCTTGGTTCAGAAAAGGAAGCCATGGCCTCAGGCAGAGCTGGGGCTCCCACCGCAGTCTGGATTGCCCGGGAGACCCAAGGATCCTAACGAGGGATGTAAGCCCCATCCCCGCGGCCGCACCCTCTTTGGAGAGCGGCCTGTTTTCCTCGGGCGCTAAGCAGAGGTAGGGTGCCGGGCCTGGGAAGGTTGCACCGAGGGAGGAGCCGGCCTCTCCCGTCCCCAACCCCCACAGCCTCGGGGGCGCGAGAGGGCGGGGGGAAGAGTTACGTAAGGGCCGGCTGGGGGCGGGGCGTCAGCGAGGCGGAGGGAGCCAATGGGGTCGCTCCCTAGGTCGAGCCGGCTGTTCCGACCCCGGCACTCAAAACTGCCCCCCCCCGCGCGCACGCGGCGCCGGCGGGAACCGGAGGGGCTGGCGGACTCTCGGGAAGGGTGGGGCTCGGGGGCCGGGCCATCCCGGGCGGGTGGCCTCCGGGTTCCCAGCGCGTCTCCGACTCCCAGGCCGGAGCTGCTAAGCCGCTTTGCCCGGCGTTGTCACACCTCCCGCTTGGGGTGCAGGTGGAAGCAGCTCAGCCTGCTGCCTGGCCTCTAGGCCCCGAGCCCCCGACTCCTCATCGAAGGTCACTGGGGACTCGAGGGAGCTCCGGGCCCACGCCTCCCTCCCCACCGGGGCGCCTTTGCAGATCCCGCTCCCCAGCGGCGGTTCCTGCCTCTCAGCTCGCACTTACTTCATGTGGCCTGGCCTCGTGGTTATTTATATCCACCTCTGCCTCCCAGCAGACAGCCCTGAGGCCTGCTCGCGCACCTTTTGCAGCAGATGCAAGGGCTGTGGGGCCCGCCTCTGGCGCGTGGACCGAGGCCGAGGAAGCCCCTTACGTGGGCCTGGCTAACCTTAGTGTTGGGAAAGGAGGAAGCATGCAGGCAGCTGCCAGCTGAGGTCATACCCAGCCCCCCGTCCCACCATGACTGCACTGGCTGTCCCTCCCTCCCCCTTCCTGGTCTGGGCATTATTTGGGGCTTGTATGTTGTCCCCCCTCCAGGAGGTACCCAAAACGGAATTGTGGTCACCGGGAGGCTGCTTAACAATGCTGATTCTAGGGTCGCACACCAGGCTCCCTGTACGTGGGTCTGCTGCTGCTTTGATTTGATGGGGTGGCGTGGGAAGGCACGGCAGAGGGGCTCAGAGGTTTGGGCCAAGCAAGTGAAGGTCCTAAGGGAGGGTTGACAGGGGACTTGGCCAGAGCAACACTCCTGTGGCAAGGCCGGTTCACGCCTACTCAGGGATACGGCAGATCCCCCCCGTTGGCAGCGACCCTGCACAGTGGGCCTTGTCCCCACCTCACAAGGCTCACGGAGGGGATGTGATTGGACAAGATCCCTGCTGAGAAAGGAGCAGGATCAGGACCAGTCTCATTCCTTCATCCACTAGCCAGACACTGGGCACGGAGAGAGGAGGACAATATAGTTCTTGCCCCCCACCCCAAAGACTTGTGGACCCAGGAAGAGAGGCGGGCGGCAGACAGCAGTCGCATTCAGAAGCGTGAGGGTGGTCTGAGGAGCCGCAACGGCTCCCAGCTGGATTATGAGGATGATTAGGAGTCCCCCAGGAGGATACAGGAGGGGCATTCCAGCCAGGGGGAACAGCTTGTTCAACTACTCAGAGGCCTGAAATAGCAGTTGCTGCAGGGATCTGTGAGCAGTTTGGTGAGGCTGAGCTTAGAGTGCGGCACGTAGGTGATGAGAGATGAGGCTGGAAGTGCAGGGAGAGCCCCGGCCGGGACAGGGGGGTGGGCTTTGTCCTGAGTGGGGCGGGTGCCTAGCCCTTGGAGGAGGAGGAGGAGGGATGGCGGGGAAGCCAGAGCCCAGTGGAGGAGAGGTGAGAAAGAGGAGGAATGGGAGCGAGGCCTAATGAACAGGGGTACCCCCACAGCAGAGGCGGCAGGGCCTCCTCCCCTGTAAACCCAGGACAACCCCTCTCCCCCCCCCCACCCCCCCACCCCCCCCCCACCCCCACCCCCCCGCCTACACCCACCTTGGCTCCACCTCAGGTCTCTGTCAGCAGCTCAGCTGGGGACTGGCGGAGGGGACTGGACCCCATCCCAGCTGGGCACGATGTGCTGGCTGTGCGGCCTGGAGCGGGCGACTTTGTTTCCCTAGGTCTCCGTTTCCTCATCTATAAAATGGGGACAGCATTGGCTCCCGCCAGTCCCCCCTAGGCTGGAGTCAGAGTGAGGAGCGTGGTGGGTGGGCAGGAGAAGCTTGTTGGTCGTGACCAGTGTAGAGCACGGTGCTAGCCGTTGCTAACTGGGTGCCTCCCCCACCCCGTCCTCTACCCAAATGAGCCTTCTCCCCAAATGGCTCCCACCCAGCACCCACCAAGCTTCAAGAATCAGTGCCTGAGGGGCAGAAATGGCTTCGAGTTGTGGAGCTGCCGCGTTTCCCAGAGCAAGCGGCCTTAAGCAACCCACAACTTCCCTGTGGCCCTCAGTTTTCTCAGATGTGAAATGGAAAATGTTGCGGCGGGGAGTGGCCTGGGCAGCCCCTCTGACCCAGGACAACCCAGGCTGGCTGTCCCCAAACACAAATAGCTCCCAGGTGCAGAAAGCACAGATAGGACCCCTCCCCCCTCCCCCTTGCCATGTCCCCTCTGCCACCCCCAGCCCCTGCCAGGGACATCCTGTGCTCTAATGATGTCACCGGGCCCTGGGAGCTGTGGCTGGCTGTGGCTGGCAGCCCTCGGGCAGGATTTATTTTTAAACTCTCAGGGCATGGTCAGCTCCCTGCCCCCTCCCCTCGCCCCCACTTCATTCTGTTCACCCCGTTTCCCATATCTCAGCTGAGCCCCAAGAGGAGTTTCTCTCCACACATCCTCTGTTGCCTAACACACAACAGTCAGGCTTCGGAGGGGCTGTGCGGAGCCAGGCCACTGGCCAAGCGTCTCCCACCCAGACCCGCTGAGGTAGACAGATGGGCCCCCGGAGCCAGCCTCCAGCCTCCTGTGCCTCCTGAAGCCCAAGGGGTAACAGACCCGCCCAGGGCCCCACAGCCAGGGCTGGGGTCATCAGACGGGCTCGGCAGACACCTAGAACGCCTGGCTGAGCTGTCACCAGAGCTTGATTTGAATTCATGTTTTAAAAACAGCTTTTTGCCTGTGGGCCTGAAGGGGTTTTGATGCCACCCGGCTCAGGTAGTCTGCAGAAAAGCCTGGGTGTGGGGTGGCTTCCAGCGGCAGCGGCCCCCGCCCACACCCTGGGCGGGGTGAGTTTCCATCACAGCTGTCACACAGCCTCTCAAGGGACTTTAGGCTAAGGACCTGTCAGCACCCTGAGCCTGGAAATTTATGCTGATGAAACATGTCTTTTATCAGTTCCCTATGTTGGCCTTCTAGGCTGAAAATAAGATTCTTCTGGAAAAATCCATCTGAAAATGGCAGCCTTGACTCCTCCGTCCTCGCAACTGCCCTGTGAGGCTGGGCTGGGGCCAGAACCCTCTCTCAGCAGAGGGGGAAATGAAGGCTCGAAGAGGAAGCATGACTTGTGCGGTGGCCGGAATCCAAGGTGCTCCGGCCTCCACCCCTGTGAGCGGTGAGGTGGACCTGCCGTGCGCAGCCCAGCCTAGAGCTGCTGGTGCAAGAGCCCCCCATAGGCCATAGCACTCAGTGGGGACACCCCCTTGGAATCTCCATTTCTTTTCTTCTTTTTTTTTTTTTAAGAATGAGGGTAGAATCCAAGGGCAGAGTCTACATTTTTTAAAAAAATTATTTATATTTAGAGAGGGAAGGGAGGGAGAAAGAGAGAGAGAGAGGGAAACATCAATGTGCGGTTGCTGGGGGCCACAGCCTGCAACCCCGGCATGTGCCCTGACTGGGAATCGAACCTGCGATGATTTAGTTTGCAGCCTGCGCTCAATCCATTGAGCTACGCCAGCCAGGGCTCTTCATTTTTTTCTTTATTTTTAGAGAGGGGAAGGGAGGGGAGACAGGGAGACAAACATCAATGTGTGGTTGCTTCTTGAGTGCCCCCTACTGGGGACCTGGGTTAAAACCCAGCAGGCATGTGCCCTGACTGGAAATTGAACCTGGGACTGTTTGGCTCACAGGCTGGCACTCAGGCCACTGAGCCACATCAGCCAGGGCAGAATCTCTATTTCTTGACAGTTCACTTCAGTGCAACACAGACTCTGGACCCAGATAAACTCAGTTTGAAACCTTCTTGTGGCATCTCTTGGCTGTGTGATCTTGGATACATCACTTTACCTCACTGTGCCTCAGTTTCCTCGCCTGTAAAATGAGGATAATAATAGGAAGCATTTCACATGGAGGGCTGTGGGAAAGACTCCTTGAAAAACTGCCTGAAAAGCACTTAATGGCTGGACACTTAGCGCTCAGCTGATAGTAGATTTTATCGCCACTAGTATTGCCCCTGAACGAGCAGTCACGGGATCTTCACCCTGATGACTCTGCCCTGGGCGCTGGGAGTGGACATGGCCTCTGCCCCAGGCGGCTCAGAAGTCCAGGCAGACAAGGGGTGACGCTGAGGGAGAGGCCACGTCTGACGGGGCTTCCGGGAGGACCTTCGGGAAGAAGTGGCCTTGAAGCTGGGCCTGGAAGGATGGCCACTCTGGGCGGTGTCTGGGCAGGGCCACTGGGGGTTGGGGACAGCTGGCTCGGCTGGTCTGGGAGGAAGAATGGCAGGGAACACCTCCTGGCTAGCCTGGGGTGGCTGTGACGAGAGGCTGAATTGGCTCCGGAACCCCCAAACTTCAGCAGAACCTTTGCTTCTGCCACGGCCACCTCTACCACCCTCATCTCCCCAGGGGGTCACTTGAGCCGAAAGGGCAGGAGCCAGGTGGCTGGACAGATGGCTTGTTACCAGGAGGGCAGGGAACGGGAAAGAGGGAGCCTGGGCCCCTCGCCAGAGCCGGTTCCAGCTCCGCTTACTGTGGGATCTCTGCACTCCATCCCTCTGAACCTGTTTTCTCCTCCAAAAAACGTGTGGACATACCTCAAAGGGCTGCCGTGAGGGTATCGGGAACAGGTGTGTAAAGTTTCTGGCGCACAGCAAGTGTCGACCGATTCTACCTCTTGAGAAGGGTTAGAGCCAGGTTGGCTCTTCTCCACAGGCAGCAGCGAGGATGCTGGATGCTGGGCCCCTCCAAGTCTGTCCCTTGCCCCCTGACCCTCGAGAAGTCCACAGCCTCCAAGACTGGGCTGGCAGGAGTGAGAATGAGGGGGAGCCTGGGGGTTCTGAGAGCAAATGAATGCAAGTCAGGAAGCACAGGGTGCTCTGGGGGCGGGCGGGGGGTGGGGAGATGGAGAGAGACATCCAGATCCAGCTACCAGGGGCTGGGCAGCCAAAACAGACGCCGGTACCCTACGGGCCCCTCTGTCCTGGAATCCCCCGTCCCCCTCTGCAGCTTGTCCTCGCCCACGGATTCCCAGGTGTGGACACAGACAACACGTGTGCGCAGACACACATGCATATGCCCAGGAACACTCGGACACACGCTTCAGGCCACGGGCCTCAGGACAGGGGAGGCCTAGGGAAGCCGGTTGGATGGAGCAGGGAGCGGAGGCCCTGGGGGCTGCTGACCTCTTCTCCATCTGCCTTTGCCCCCAGCGCACCCACGGCCCACCTGCCCACGCCTCTCACACCGCTGGGGAGCCCCCCTCCGAAGCCGCTCCCTCTCACTCCAGCAGAGCAGTCACACAGGGTGTCAGCGCTTGTTCACATGCGTGGCCCCTGTTGACAGATGGGAAAATGGAGGCTCCAAGACGGGACCTGGCTTGGCAAAGGCGTGAGGAGGACAGGGGGAGGTGGGAGGCCAGCCAGCCTCGGTGCACAGACTCTTAAGTCCGAAGCCTCCCGGAGCCCCTGCTCCCAGTTCCCCCTGCGGCACCTCCTCCTCGCGCCTGCAACCCACTTCCTCCCCAGAAAGAGCCTAGAAGTACAGGGCTATGGGAGGCAGCCAGCCCTCCCTCCCTCCCAGGCCTCTGCGGACACCCCGACCCCTGTGTTCCCGTAGCCCCTGGGGAACAGGCAGGGTGGGAGTGGATCAGCTGGTGCCCCTCCGCTCGGCCAGGCACGGCCCTGGGAGGCTTTGCTGAGAGGACAAATCTGGAGGCTGAATCCGAGGTCCCGGCTCAGGGAAGTGTCTGCAGCACCACCTGGTGGTGATATGGCACGGCTGTCACACCCGGCCCTGATCTGTCATCCAGCCCCGTGAGTCCACCAGGTATTTAGTGGACAGTTACCGCGTGCCGACCACTGGGCGGCCGGTCACCGAGAATGGGACTAGGCTGAGAAGATCTGGGGGCATCAGCCCCGAGACAGGAAGGAGTGGGGCGTGCCCCAAGTGGTCGACAAGGCTAGGCCTGGGTGCCGGGGTGGAGAGGGAGGGGGAGAGGACCAGGTGGGCGGCCCGGTCTCACAGCGCCTTTTAGGTTGCAGTGAGGAGCTCGGGTTTGTATCCGAGTGTGATGGGTGGTTTAAAGGCTGCAGCAAGGAGGACGGATGGGGAACTGATGCCCGGAGCGAGGAGCAGCACAGTGAGTCCTTGGTGCCCTGGGCACTGGCTCCTGGCTCAGGGCTCCCCGGCTTTGGGCCCCTCCCCTTGCTCGGGTCACATCCCTGGGGCTCACACTAGGGGCCGCAGTGAGGCTCTGGGATTAGCTTTCAGGGTGATTTGAGCAAAGTCCAGCAGCTTCTCAGCTGGAGTACCGGGGCCGGGGGCTTGGCCCAGCCCTGCCGCAGACAGGGGTCAAAGCCGTCCTGGACCCAGACCCAGGAAAACAGTCGCGATCTTCAGCCCTGAGTGGCCTGCTCCTGCTGACTTCCGGCCCCAACTCCTGCCTCTGCTTCCCTCACTTTAGCCTCCAGCCAGCTTTTCTGATAGAATCGCAGGCATGGGCAACTCCGTGGGGAAGGTGGTTCGTGTGTGGTGTGTGTGTGTGTGGGGGGGGGACAGGGAGGTGGGGCGAGGCACCTTTCATCCCACTTTGGATCCCAGATGTGCTGGGCTGGGACATCGTCCCACGTCTCATCCCCTGCAATTGACAAGGGGCTTCTATTCAGCACCTCCTGTGAACTTCACAGCAACCCTGATGCGTGGGCAGGACAGGGGTCCCGACCTCCATGGCCCTGATGAAGACTCAGGGCTCAGGCAGGGATGCGGCCTGCAGAGAGTCACACAGCAAGTTGGCGGTGAGGCCTGGTTTCTGCTCCCATGTGAGCCCAGGTTTCTGTGACCCGCTCATGGTCCAGGAGGACTAGGAGCAGCCAGTGCGGTCCCTGAGTGAAGGGCCAGCCAATCTCAGTGCCATTCCAGGGAGACAGGAAGTGTGGGGGTGCAGGACCCCTTAGCCCAAGTCTTATTTTGCTGCGTGAGCTTGGGTAGCTCCTTTTCCTCTCGGGGTCTCTTCCCCATCCATTCAGGGAAGACATGGATACGATAACTTCTAATGTCCTTGTTGTCCAAAGCTCTGACCCTGGCACCCAAGAAGAGAGGAGATGCCATGAGGGAGGGAGGGAGAGAGAGGGGGGTGGGGGTCCTTGGAGGGAGGGTGGACGGAGAAGCAGTGTGGCCTTGGGGAAGACACTTCCCCTCTGAACCTCTGTTTCCACATTGGTCAGCTGCAGTCACCGCGGAGGTCCTGGCCCAGCATTTGGGACAAATGTCAGTCTTTTCTTGCCCACCACCAATCACTAGGCCTGGGTCTCACTGCTGCTGGCTGTGGTAGCTTGGGGAGCCACGGAAGATGTCAGACCGGGCAGTGGTCAGGCTGCTCGGCTGGCTGACCTCTGCTGGCCCAAGGAAAGCGGAGGGTGGGGTATCTTTCCGGCAGGACAGGCCTAGGCAGCACCCGCACCCTGGTCAGGTGATCACTGAGATGGCAGAGGGGGTTTAGGCTTAGGGGCCACCAGGCCTGGGCTTGAGTCTCAGCTCTGACACTTAGCAGCTGTGAGACGTTGGGCGAGTCACCTACGACCTCACTGAGCCTTAATTTCCTCTGTAAAATGGGAGTGCCTATCCTCAGGTGCTGTGGGGCTGGGCGACAGAGGAGCGGCGGGGAGCAGTGCACCCAGCCCAGGCTGAGGGGACCGGCTGACGTTCCTTCTTCTTCTGCTGTCCCTGCAGCCCCAGCCTCGACTCGGAGTCAGCCTGGAACCCGGGCGCCAGTGGATGCCTTACCGAGCTTGGAGGCCCAGGCAGCCTCGGAGCTGGGGAGGTTGAGCAGGGCACCTGTGCAGGCCAGCTCCTCCTGACAGAGAGACGGCTCACAATAATCGGCTCCACCTGTCCAGGGGTCAGTCTGCGAGGCTGGGGGGGTTCGCTGAAGTGAGAAGCTGCTGAGAGCGCAGGAGGGGTTGCCTGAGGGTAACCACCCCAAAACCTGATTTCCTTTGCTGCTCACCCCTCTCTCTGGCTGGCAGCCTTCCTAGATTAGCTGCTGACGTCAGGAGTTGCCAGCTGGGCGGCCTGGCACAGCCGCGGGAGGTGGCTGAGAGCTGTCTGGTTGATGGGAACATTCAAGGAAGGGGGCCTCTGTTAAGCTTTGGAAAATTTGTCCTTCAGGGAGCTGGGAGGTGGGGTAGAGAGCTGAATTGTTTTAGGTGCTCATCTATTATCTGAGTAGCACATTCACATTGTAGAGAGAAAGAGCTCAGGGAGGGGGAGTAACTTGCCCAAGGCCACACAGCTAGTCTGACCCTGGCTGCAGCCCACGCCATCCAGTGGACCCGCAGCTGCTAGGCCGGGGGGGCTCCTCCCCACATGGGTCAGCACCTCCTATGTCACCGCCGCAGTGGCAGCTGCCATGTGCTGAGAGCGGTGAGGCTGCTGTCCCCCTGTGCACACAGGGAGGTAGCAGGCGCTTGACACCAGGGCTACGACGAGGGGAGGCTGAGCTGGAGGCTCTGAATCTCCAACAAGGTGGGCCCTGGGGGTGCCAATGCTGAGAGAGTCAGGAACGACAGCGCAGGTGCCCTGCAAGTGGCTACACCTGTGCGGAAGCTTGTTTTTGAATTGTGAAGCTCTCATGGCCAGACAGAAATCTGGCAAAGGGAGAACAAGAAAAACCCCAGAATCCCGCCCAACCCTTCCAGTCTTTTTTTGTGTTTTAACGTAGCTGCTAGCAACGGCTCCCCAGTGTTGGGAGCACTGCCCGGGAGCAGTTTCCTGTCTTCCCACTGCGCTTCCGTGTGCTCACACTGCCCGCGGTCTGGCAGCGTCTCTCCCGGTAAGCAGCGGGGAGAGCAGGCAGGAGGAGCTTCCAGCTGACAGAGGAGGAAACGGAGGCACCGAGTGGTTCGGTTACTTGGCCGAGGGTGCCGGCGAGTGACACAGGGATAACCCTCAGGCTCCCCGGCCAACACGGACACAGAGGAAAGGGGGATCAGATGGGGGGGGGGAGCGAAGAGGACAGAAAAGACGGCCCCACAACTCTCGTCTCAAAATATTTAATTTCGTTTTGAAAAGGTTACATTCCCAGCTTCCCTCCCCGTCACATCACTCCGGCCCACCAGCAGCGACACACTCGCACGCACACACGCACATAAGGCCAATGGGCTACAGTCCGCTTCCGCCCTCGCCAGCTGGGAAGAAGGAATTTTCTCCTTGCCTCCTTTCCCCACAAAGGTGGGAAAGGGGGGCTCACTGGAATGCCGGCTCCCAGGGGAAGACAGGGAGCCCCCACACACTCTATCACATCACATGCACTTAGAAAAATAAAACCAAGTGGTGTTCTGGCATCCCCAACACCCTAAGAGAGCAATATCCACCTGGAAATCCTCTTCACCATTTTCTAGAAAAATTTATTGCACTTAATTAACAGATGCTAAAGGAGCTCTGGGGTGAGGCTCTGCCACGAAAACCAGGGCTCCCAGGGCCCTGGGTGGTGAGCTGCCCAGCATGAGGGGGCCCTCCTCAGCTGGCTCCCGCGCCTGCCACCCCGCTGCAGGCTGGAGGGCTGCAGGAGCTGCCCACCCAGGGCCACAGCAGGGCGATGTCGCTAGGTGCCTTCTCCAACCTCACCCCAGACAGGCAACCCCCCTCCTGGCCAAGGGTAAGAGTTACCCAGGCCCTTCGCAAGGCTGCTGGCCATTGTGAATGCTCTAAGTACCTATCAACAGCTAGATATACATTTACTGTATGTATGATCTTGCAACATTCTAGCTCATTCACAATTTGTCTGTTCAGAGGCTGTAGCAAGGCTGCCATGAAACTGAAGACAGGGCCCTTAGGAAGGGATGGCGCCTCCCAGCCCATCACGAACCCGTGTAAAGCCACTGACGCTGGCTTCTCTGGCCTCCAGTGCTTTTTAGGAGATGTCAAAGATTTGAGCAGAGGAGCCTCAGTCTTTGGCTGCCAGCCCCGAGACGGAGGGGGCCAGGCGGGAGTCTCCCTGACGGAACTCACAGGCGCCAACCCCTCCCCTCCCGCAAGGACCCGACCCCTGGGCCTGGGAAGGAGGCGCACTTCCCTGAGCACTCCTTTCCCCAGCACGGCCACCCCCGTGGACACTTCCCTCCTGTCCCTGCTGGGCCCTGGGCTCAAGGGGCTTTTCTAAAAGAGGCCAGAAGCCACACTCTTTCCCCGTAAGCACTTCGGGAAGGAACCAGACACCCGCTGCCTGGGGGAAGGAAGGGGCGGGCACTGAACAGGCAGAAGGTGCAGGGGTGGGACAAAAGGGGGAGACTTCAGGCCATCGTCCCACTCACGAGGGTCAGAACATGGATGCCACCCGGAAATTAAGTCTCCATCCTTTAAAAAAAAATAAAACAAGACCCACAAGCCATACACTTCTGGCCAAAGAAAACGAAGAGCTTTTAAGCTGGAGGCTCTTCTACCAATAACAAAATGAGGACTGCCCTCTTGGTGGACAGCCAGACCAGAGGGAGAGCGCCCGGGCGGGCGGGCTGCCCGGGCAGGACACTGACATGCCGGATGCAACTGCCCTGTTGTGGTTACAATAGAGTGAAAAGTGTGAACACGGGTTTTATAGAACCACAAAGTAAAAGTCAGGGGCCTGGAGGGAGGCGGTGACCTCCCTTGGCCTCAGGCACCCTGGTCGAGTCCCCTGGAGAGGCGGGTGTGCAGGTCCCCGGAGGGCCGTGGCATTCTCCTGGGGTGCGGTCCGCGGTCAGTGGATGGCTTCCCCAGGTCTTATTATGTTATAAAAGTCTTTGGGGGTCAGAGTCGGGACTTGGAGCTACCACTTTAAATAAAGCCAGTGGTAAGCATGACAAAGCGTGCCCGTCACCTCCGACCCCTCTTAACCACAGGCTGCCTGGCCCTGAGCCAATAAATACACCCATCTTCAGATGCCCCAGCTGGCCACAACGAGCAGAGGGCTCCACGGATTTCTTCGATGAACCTCCCAGGCAGAGCAAAAACACAAGTCCAGGTGGACACAAGAAAAAGCAGCTGTGAGGTAGTGAGGCCACAGCTGCAAGGACCCCTCCACATACCACAGCCGGGTTCGTGTGGGGGGCCCAAGTCTCTGGGGACCAGGCTGAGGGGACTCTCACATGTGTATGTCCAGAGAACCTGCTATTCCACGAGTTGTGCTGCGACCCTGGTGACCGCTGGCCGGGTGTCCTGCCCGGCAGGTCCCCTCTTGGCAGCCTGCACAGGGGAGGGATCCTGAAGCAAGAACTGGGAAGCCCTCTTCTGCTTTCCTCTGGCCTCTGGCCCGGCCCACATCGGAGAGCAGGACAAGACGACACGGAGACACCCCCCAGCTCCCTGTCCGCAGCGAGGGCCGGTTTCCTGGCCACCGTGCAGAAGGCGCCTCCTGCCTCCAGGAAGGTAAGCTTCCTAAACAAGGGGGTTTTCCTTTTAAATTCAAGGTCTGAGATTGGTCACTGGGTGGAAAGAAAGTCTAGTGGGACAAGTGAGACTCAGGCGGCCTCCACAAGTGACCCGGAGAAGAGGCGACGTCAGGGCAGCTCTCTGCACCGTGACCAGGCTCCGAGACCGGCAGGCCTGGGGGCCTCCCCTTCACAGCAGACAAAACGCAGAGACAGCGACCGCCAGCGCCTCCTCCCTGGCTTCCGGGCCCCAGAGTCACGAGAGTAAAGGGGTGTGGGGGCTGTGAACGGTGGGGCGCACTTTCGCTGCAGGCCCCAGACCCCGACCCCACCCAGGCTGGCAGAGCCCCACGCAGGTGGCCTGGCGTCCACGCAGACACGACGGAGGAGCCGGGTGCCTCCCTGCCTCCGAGGGAGATGGAAACGGACGCTTCTCTCAGACCTCCTGGGTCAGGTGAGGGGCCCTGCGACACGGCCTGCCCGGAAACACGCCCTGCTACCTGAGAAGACGTAGGGGCGCCAACGACGGACTCGCTCTGCGGAGACGGAGGCGGAGACTGAGGGGGAGCGGGGGCGCTGTGCTCCGGAGGCCCCTTCCAATTCCGCTGGGACATCCGAGAGCAGAAACTAAGGCTGACGCACCGGTCTGCGCCGATTCTCACGCCCCCGCCAGCGAGCAGGCCGGCTCCCCGGGAAGTCGCCACGTGCGCCGGCCAGGGGATGATGAAGCTCGAACATGACAGCTCCTGGAGCAGGTGCGTCGCCATTTGCCCGTGACGAGTCATGAGTCCCCACACGCGTGCGGGGTGTCAGGGAGCCCCCAGGCAGGGGCCGAGACGCAGGCAGCGCGGCCAGGGCGGGGCTCGGGCTACAAGGGCCCGTACTTGGTCTCGTACTTGGACACGATGGTCTTGCACTTGCCCACCTCCTTGCGCAGCTCGGCCACCTCCGTCCGCAGGGCCGTGTTCTCCTTCTCCAGGAAGGCCGCCCGGATGGTGATCTGGTTCTCCTTCAGGCGCCGGGCGTCCCGGGACCGTTTGGCTGCCACGTTGTTCTTTTTGCGTCTCGTCCAGTACTTTTCATCCTGCGGGGAAGCGTCCTCTGTTGGTCTCTCCCCTTTCCCAACAAGGAAACCCAACCTTTCCCCACCTCCCAGCGCTCCACACCCCCGGCTCCTTCTGCCACTTTGCGGTGCGGAAGGGATGAGAGCTGGGGCGCAGGGAAGGAGGTGCGCGTGCCAAGGACAGCAGGGGCCCTGTCCTCTCCCCAGGGTGAGAAACAAAGCCCTTTGTAGGAGTGGTGGAGTGAGGGGGACTCCGTGTACTGGGAGCCTGCTCTGTGATGCATGCCCCGACACAAAGAAAGCACTGTCACGTTGGTTATGGCTAAGGTCCAGTCCCCTGAGTTCAAATCTTGCCTCAGCCCCTTACTAGCAGAGGAACTGGGTGACTTCCTTAACTTCCCCATGTCTCAGGTCCCTCGTCTTGACAATGAGGGATAGCAGTAACTGCCTCAACAAGTTGTTTGAGGAGTAAATGGACTGATATGTACAGGTGCTTATTACAGTAAGGATTGCATAAAAGTCTACCATTTTCATCGCCATTATTATGAAAGCCTCAGGAACCTCCTGATAGGCAGGCACAGGTACTCCCATTTTACAAACAAGGAACCCAAGGCCCAGCTAGCTCTAGGTGGCAAAGTGAGGCCCGGACAGAGCTCTGCCAGATGCCAAAGCTTGTGTGAAAAGTCCCTCCTGTGAGTTTTCCACAGATGAGAATGGAAAAACTGCAAGATGCTCCTCTCCCTCCCCATCCCAACTCCTATAAAACCATCAGCTTGGAAGCCGTTTGCAGCATAAAACCATCTTCTGCCCTTCAAAGCGAGGACTGCTCAGCTCAGTTCCTGTGACCTAGTGAGCGCTTGCCCAACGGCTGGGCTCAAGCCAGGGAAGCAAGAACATCAACACAGCCACTGGCCAATAAGGAAACAAACTGCAGGGAGTCACGCGGGGCCAAACACCACCCGATTCCCCTTCTTCCTCCCAGCTGGAGCAGGACGTGGGTCTACGCTCTGAACTCACGCCTTCCTAAACCGTGCCGCAGGGAGGGAGGGCCCTCCAGATAAAACCAAACGTGAAGAGCACAGCCCTGCGGCTCTCGGACCAGGGCTGCACCGCCACTTACACGGACACAAGATTACCTTCTGCTCATCGGGGACAAAGACCTTCTTGGCCTTTTTGATCATGGGCTGGGGCTTCAGGTCCTCCTCCGCAAACTTGTGCTTCCGAGGGTTGAAGAGCTCCCCGCCTGGCACGCTGGAGAGGACCAGGTCTGCAGGGTCGGGATTGAAGTTCACGTCTACCTCCACACAGTTGGGGTCGATGGGACTGGGTGTTTCCCTCTCTTTTTCCAGGGAGGATTCTGAAATACACAGAGGCAGGTGGTCCCAAGCAGCCCACCGAGCGGCAGACTCCTGCCGTACACTCAGATGCCTGCCTGGGTCTCGGCGCCGCACGGCCGCCGCCGCCGCCTGCGGGGAAGAAAAGCACACGGCACCAACCCCAAGCCAGACCGGCATGTGTGCTTCAGACCAACAACACACACACAGAAAGAACCCTTCCCTTTAGGAACCAAATGCTGAAAAGGAAACAGAGGCCCTTGAAAAAGACAAGACTTTCTGATTGTTTTTTCCCCCAAGAAATATTAAGCAAAACATTAAATCATTATCCTCCTTAAACTTCCTGTGATTTCAAGCTCTCAGGTAATGAGAAACAGCTGAATCTCTGTGTGAACTGGAATGGGTTAGGGACACAGTCTGAATAATGAAATGGCATCCACTTTTGAGTCTTAAGAGACATACCAGTCACAGTGCTCATTTAGTCTTATAGCTACTCTGAAAGCAAGATGAGTGTTAGGTTTATCTTACAGATGGGGAAACAAAGGCTCAGAGAAAGGACACGGTTTTCCCGGGGTCGCTCAGAAGGTGAATGACTGAACTAAAATTTAAGTCTCTGTCTGGCTGACTCTAAATCCTTTTTCTTCTCTGCCCTACTTGGCTGCCACTTTATAGTGAACATCAGATGACAGGGACTTTCGGAATCCAAAGGTTGTTAGAGATAAGTTATTTTAAAAGCCTACGCCTTTGGCCTACTCATTCAATGCTACTGATAAGAGTACACAAAATATGTAATTACTCAGTCAATAGCTGCTTAGTGAACACCTACTACATGCCAGCTACTGTCCTGGTAAAGGCAAAGCAGTGAACAAAACAAGTAAAAGTCTTGCCTTTGTGGGATGTTACTCCGGTGGGAAGGCTGCCACTATACAAGCTACATTTCAGATATCTACAGAAGCATCAGATGGCCTGCGGACACCGTCGAGGGCACTGCTACGTGCACAGCCGAGCTCTGGCACGTTCCAGGATCAGCCACGGGGGCCGACAGGCCGGAGTGAATGAATGAGAGGGAAGAGGGGTAAAACAGGTGAAGAACGGGGGCCAACCTTGTCCCACAGGGGGCATGTGACCATGGAAGAACTGTGCAGAGTGGGGGAAGCCCTGGCTGGCTAGCTCAGTTGGTTAGAGCATTGTCCCAATACAGGGAGGTTGCAGGTTCAATCTTTGATCAGGGTTTATACAAGAATCAACCAATGAATGCATAGATAAGTGGAACAACAAACTGATGTTTCCCCCCCTTCCTTCTTCTCTCTCTCTAAAGTCAATGAATGAAAACTAAAAAAGGAACTGTGGCAGGGAAGGGAGTGCTACTGGCATCCAGTGGGCAGAAGCCAAGGACGCTGCTAGACATCTTGTAATATGGAGCACAGTCCCTTCTCCAACCCGAACAACAAACTTATCTAGTCCAAATGTCAACAGTATCACCGATTCTGACTTTTACTCTGATACGAGAAAAACCACTGGAGGGCTCTGAGCAGAGGTACGACATGATGAGAGTTAACTTTCCACTGGATAATGCACATCAACTCATTGCATCCTATTAGAGGGAATCAATTACCAAGAGGGCTGAGCGTCGGAGGAATGAATAACCAGGGACCAGTGTGGTCGCTGAGGAATACTGGGGCCGCCAAACTCTACACCCACAGAACGAAGAGTCAAGGCACCAAAGGCTGACGACTGGAGCTCCCACGCCCCGCTGCTGGGAGTGTCGACAGCTACAGCCCTGTCTCACATGGGTAGTATCCATAAAAGCTGAATATATGGTCCTGGCCGGGTGGCTCAGTTGGTTGGAGTGTCATCCCATACACCAAAAAGGGTGCGGGTTTGATTCCCAGTCAGGGCACATACCTGGGTTGTGGATTCGATCCTCAGTTGAGACACGCGGGAGGCAACCAATCTGTCTCTGTCACACACACACACACGCACACACACACACACACCCCAGTAAAAATATCGTTGGATGAGGATTAAAAAGAAGCAGAATGTACGCATGTCCGATGACCCAGCCCTTCTACTCCTAGGTAAATAACCAACCGGAAGGTACCCGTGTGTTTACCAAATGACGTGCATGGAAATGTTCATGGCACTGCTGTGCATAACCCCAGACTAGAAGCACCTCAAATGCCCATCATCTATAGAGCGGATATGTACTATGGTCTGACAGCAGAACACTATTCAGTGATGGAAACGGACAAGCTATGCTACAGGCAACAACATGGATGATTCTCATATACAAAGTGCAGGAAAGAAGCGAGACACAAAAGAACGCATACTACTTATGTCTTTCCTACAGAAGAAACTGAACAATTAAGAGGGAAAATTCTACCTTCATCTCTACCGTGTGTACGATTCTTCAATGCAGATCTTTCTTTATCTGTATGGTGGTTTGTTTTTTTTTGTCACAGGAGTATTCCTTAAGCATGTTCTGTAAATCTATGCTGTTAGTGTAAAGAGACTCTGATGTCCACATAATTTGTGTGTACTATAAAGCTAGCTATAGAGAGCTATAAATGTGAGTATAATCAACACAGTAGTTAAAAAAGAGAACATAATATACAATTCCATTTACAGAATGTTCAATTACAAGCAAAAGGAATCTCTGACAATGGAAGTCAAGATAGTGGTCACCTCTGGGAAGTAATGACTGAATGGGGTCGCAGGGTACTTTGGGGACACCCATAATGTTGCATCTCCTGACACAGATGAGAGTCACACGGGTGGGTACACTTTGGGAACATTCATTGCGTGGTATGCTTATGATATGGCACTGCTGCGTGCCATACTAAATAAGAAGGTTCTTAAAAACACAGTCAAAGGCAAATGTCATCCAGGTGATTTAAGGTAGAAGACGGGCGTGTTTCCCACTCTGCCCTGCCCGCACACAAACCAGCCTTCTAGGGCAACCCAACCAGCACAAAGATGAGCTGCCTTTGAACAAGAGTGTGGCTGCAATCAGCTGGAGCCCCCAGAGCTAACCCACTTACGGGGAAACAACCCAGGGCGGAGGAGCGCGGTAAGGGGCACGACAGGGACCCGGTCAGAAAAACCCAGCATGCGCTGGACTCCATGGGACAAACGGTTCCACTTCTCCAACAAATGAATGGCAAAGAGAAAAAAAGAGTGGACCCCATCGATTACAAGGGATTTAAGGGATTTGAGAGACACAACTGAATGAAATGTGTGTGTCTTGTTTGGGTCCTGACTCAACAAACTGTCAAACAGCAGCATTTATGAGATAACTTTTTGGAAATTTGAATGCTTAAGAATCTATTGTTAAGTTCAGATGTAAACCTGCTATTTTTGTTATTTTTTAAAAGAACTCATAGTTTACATACGTACTGAAATATTTATGGATGAAATATAATATCTAGGATTTGATGGAAAATAATCAGGTGAGGGGGACGGAAGAGATTATAGAAAACAAGATTGATTAAGAATTATGGAAGCTGAGTGATGGTTGCATGGAGGTTCATTATAGTAGTTTATCTTCTGTATTCAAAAACTTGTCCATAATGAAAAGTAACATAAAAAAAACAGAGCATGGGAATTCTCTGGGTGTGGGTGCCCGGGGGCCCTCCAGGAGCCATCACCATCAGCCTGTGCGCCTCTGACGGAGCCTGTACACAGCTTTGCAGAGACCCCTGAAACAGGGACCATGCTTTCTCTGTAAGGTTCTGTCCACAGGCATGAAAACTAACCGAGTGACCGACCGACGGACCACCCAACCCCAGGGGTAAAACAGAACAAAGACAAGAGGATGGAGGAGGAACCCCAAAGGCGCCCTCTTTGTGCCGGTGCCTAAGCAGGACCTGGCTATGGTGTCAGACAGCCCGGGGTTAAGGTGCTGCCCCACCACCAGCTATGTGACCTTGGGCAGGTTACTCAACTTCTGTTTCCTCACCTCTAGCACACAGAGAAAAGTATCAATCTGATAAAGTTCTTGTGTGAGGATTACATGTTAATGCCCAGCACAGAGTAAGTGCTAAATAAATGTTGGCTGGCGTTATCATCATCATCATCGCCTGAGCTTCCCAATAACCTGTGCCCCTGCATGCGGGGGCAGGAGCCACGCTGAGAAAACGCAGAATGGGATTTCTGTCCTGGGAAGCCTTAGACGGGAAGACCACAGTCCGGACCAGCGGCCGCACGCCCGCCAACAGAAAGGCGCCAACACTACTGACATGACTGCTGTTTCTGTCCTCAGCCTCGGGGACTACGCTGGAGGGTGGAGAGCAGAGGGTTCCTCCACACTGCAGGCCCCCCGGGACCTCCCCTGAGAGAGGGGGTCACTGGGTGTGTGGACATTAAGAAGCCTTCGGTGGGAAGTGGACTTCCTTAGTGGGGACAGGAGGCCCTGCCCTAAGGCCCGTCACCAACCTGTGCTGGACACGGTTTCGGAGGGCTGAAAGACGGCGGTGGAAGAGGACGGTGGGGACGCTGTGGAAGAGCTGGCCGACTCCTTCCCTTCCAGCTCGGCCACAGGCAGCAGTAGGTTCTGGGCCAGGTGAGTGGGGCTGGCAGGGATGCCATTCTCCAGCAGGAACTCGTCCAGGTCCATGTACTCCAGGTGGAAAGACTCGCCATCATATGGGATGGTTTTGTCCCAGATGGGCGGCATGAGGGAGGCGGAAACGGCCATGGTACTGGCTGCCGAGGCCTCGTCTTCCTCCAGCTTTTCCTTCCCCTTTTCCTTATCTGCAGACACAAAATCTATGATGAGACACCACATGAGAGAGTAGTTCAATCCTAGGACGGGGGCACTGAGCTTCACGGGGCTAGCCCACCTCTCCGAGTGCTGATCTATCCCATGCATTTCAAGAGCTCCCTGTATTCTCCATTTATAACCCGGTGCTTGACCTAGGCACACTGGTCTCCTTTAGAGACGGCAGCACATCCTCATCCATGCGTGGGCTTCCCAGAATGCTCACCACAAGCTTTAATGTGGTTAATTCAGAATGGGCTGTGGAATTAGCATCTGGAGGAGAGAGGCTACAGGGAGGAAATCGAATTCCTGAGCTTTCCTGATTATCTTTTCCCTGTGATAGGAAAGGAGTAATTCCTCAGGTCAAGGACTTTTGTGTTCTCCTGTGTGGTCCCCGCCAGCTATGCTTCTCCATAGCAACCTAGCCCAAGGCCTGATCCCAGTTCTGCCACCCAGCTGCTGCCATGTGTGACCTCAGCCATGTTATCCAACCTCTCCCAGGCTCAGTGTCATCCACTGTGAATGAGAATAAAGCTTCCTCTTTGGTGCAGACTAAAGATAACACCTGAAAGTGTCTTACAGAGTTCTGGGCAAATGGCAGGCACTCATTACTACCATGTGCTCATGGAACGCAGGGACCGTGTCTGATTCATGGCTAGATCTCAGGGCCGACAGAGAAGCAGGCTGACCGTGGGCCATGGGAAATGTGTACACTGAATGAAGAGCACTAGGCTGGCACACAGACTTCCTTTAAGTTCATTAGCTACAGAGGGTATGGAGCTGTCTTTTCAGGACCTTTCTCAGAGCAATAATTTCAAGGGAAGTCTATCCCTGAGGAAGCAGAGAGGACTGAAAGGCAGGTTTTCAGGCAGGAGGGAAAGGGTGGAGCTGAAGAAGAAATTTTGCTCCCATTCAAAGCAAAACTAATCCGCAGGGACTAGGTCTCACCTCACTGTCTCAGTCTAAAAGTTAGATGCGTGGATACCGGAGAAAGGGCAAATGAGGAAAAACAGACTAGAGAGACATGCGACAAAGTTGAAGGAAATCAAAGTGACAGGGAGGCTAATCGGGGAAGTAGGAGATAAAATCATGACAAGTTCATAATGGGTGTTCAGAATGAGGGAGACAACTTTGAACTCTGGATTCTGAAGTGGAAAAGAGAAATCAAATATGATTACGTTGGAAATAAACCAGTCATGCATGGACTCCCACACCACAGCCAGCCAAAAAGAAGCCCGCTGGTCCAATAAAAATGGGTTAAGAAGGTGGAGGTTTTAACAAACAGAATTTGGTCATGGCTTCTAATACGAATTAGCCTGAATTCTTGCAACTGCCTTCTGTACCAGGCTTTGGTTGAAGTAAGAAAGCAAGCCAAACGGGAAGTAAGAAAGCCAAGTTTTGGGTGGGCTGCATGGGCCAGATGGCCTCACTCTTCTCCTCCCCCCAGATCTTTTAATTTTTTAATTTGTATTTATTGACTTTATAGAGAGAAAGTAGAAGGGGGAGAGAATGAGAAACACCAATTTGTTGTTCCACTTATTTATGCATTCATTGGTTGATTCTTATATGTGCCCCGAGTGGGTGTCGAACCTGCAACCTTGGCATATCAGGACAACACTCTAACCAACTGAGAACACCACCAGGGGCCTCCTCCCCCAGATCTTGACTCCACATTCTGTTCAGGGCCCATGTTGGGTGAGATCATGGGGATCAAAGGAGAGAAGAGAAGAAAGGAGACATAAAAACAGCCACACTGAAGGAGAAGTAAAAATGTTTCAGATTTTACTTGACCTAAGCAGTTAAGGGTATTTTTTAAGAGAGGGGATGGAAAGGAGAAAGAGAGGGAGAGAAACATTAATGTATTGTTGCCTTTCATGCGTCCCCCTACTGGGGACCTGGCCTGCAACCCAGGCGTGTGCCCTGACTGGGAATCGAACTGGCAGCCTTTTGGTCCGGAGGCTGGCACTCAATCCACTGAGCCACACCAGCCTGGGGCAACTAAGGATATTTTTAATCAATGTTTTTGTAAGATGGAATTTTAATTGTAAGAGATAATAAAGAATTAGGCCCATCACTCAGGTCTCAGGGATTAGCATTAGGGGTTCAGACGGTAGAGCACCAGACTGAGAGTTACAAGGCCTCACAATGTGACCTTGAGGAGGCATCCTCCTCTCTGAGCCCCAACTTTCTTCATCTGTGAAGTGGGGCTAACACCCTCTACAGCACTGCTGCGGAAGACCAAATAAAACAAGATTCGTCAAAGTGCTTTGTGAGAACTCTGCTAATGTAAAGGACAATTATTGTTATGGACAGCTTTTATTGGGCAATCTTGAACAAGAACCTGACAGATGTGTACACATGTCCCAGCAGCTTGTCTCAGCCCCAGATCTGGAACAAAGCATCGTCTTGAAAACAAACAAAAGGTTCTGAGCGCAGGAGGTCCTGAAGCAAGAGGAGAAAGCCTGGCTTCACCGGGTATACTGAAGCTATATATAATCCAACCACGACAAGCCATAGGAATGGAAGCCTCAAACACACCCAGGATGGCATTTTTAGAAAGAAAATTAATTCCCCAAGGCAGGTAATTCACCGAAAGCCTACTGCATCCCAAACCCCTACACTACACTGATGGTTCTTGGAATCTCAAAGGTCTCAGATTGAAAGTGTATCTCTGCGCACGGAAGACCACAATAGGTGGCACTCTACTGCTCTCTGAACTTCATGTTGCCAGGCCAAAAAAAAACAAGGCCAAACCTGCTTTCCACATGGGCCCTTGGGACCTTTGTGGCCTAGGAAACAAGATGAAGGCCAGCTCTGCCACGGCGGCCCTCAAAGTCTAGGGTTGGCCCCCCCAAAACCAGGTGAAGGGCCTCAGTGGCATTGCTCTGATCTTCACCCCCCTACCTGCCCTGCCCCACTCTCCATCTCCTCTGACCCCCCTCCCCCGGCTCAGCAGCAACCCCGAGACACACTTCCGAAGAATCTCCAGCGTGCACCTAGTAGTGAGGGTGAAGACAAGGTCCTCCTCCCGGGAGGAGGCAAGGCCAAAAGCAAAGACAATCTGCCTTGTAAATCAGCGCTTCTCAAACTTTAGTGGACTAAGGAATCACGGAGGTGGGGTGCTCCTTAAAACGCAGACTCCTGTCCCACGAGGTGCGGATTCGATAGGCGAAGGGTGGGGCCCGGGAACCAGCGTTCCAAACAAGCATCCCAAGTGATTCGGTGACGCTGTCCCGGGAGAAGGCTCCCTGGAGCGTCATTTAAGTGGCTGTACGACCCCCTTCGGCCTGCTCAATAACCCCTACACCTCGCGCGCGCTCGGGCCGCCCCAAGGAACCTCTCACCGCGACCCCACCCCATCCTCTCCCTTCAAACCCTTCCCCGCCAACGACCATCTGGCCCAGCCTCTCTCAACTCGCCCCTGACCTTCCCCCAACCTTCTTGCCTCACCAACCAGGCCCTCCGTCATCCCGGGTCTCATCCCCCCTTCCGCGGGACCGCTTCACCCAGATCTCCGACCTCCCCAGCCCCGCCCTCAGAAGGCCACGCCCCTGCAAGCCCCGCCCCCAGCGCGCGCGGACCCCCGCTCCTCACCGAGGCGCGCCTCCCGCGGGGGGTTCTCCATCAGCTTCTTCAGAACCAGTGGGAAAGACCCCGGCAGACCCCTTTCCCCAGCTGCGCGCCCAGGCCCCGGGCCTGGCCCCGCCTGCGGCTCCACAGGCGGCTTCTTTCCACCGCCTGTGTCGGACATCGCGCCCCCCCCCCTCCCGCTCTGCTCTGGCGCCTCGCCTGCCCCGCCCGCCCCCCAAGAAGGGCCGGAGCGGTGCGACCCGCCGCAGCTGCCGACACTGGTGGCTACTGCGCAAGCGCCCAACAGCTCCTCCGCCTCCCTCCATCCCTACCCCGCCTGCGGACTTGCTATGTTATATTAATTATTCATGAGGTCAGGCCAGCTTTCCCAGACTGCGGCCTTGGATTGGCCCACCCGGTGAGGAGGGCAGGAGCAGCCTTCCGGACCGGGATTGGTTAGGCTGCAGTGATAAGTGAGACACGTGCAGGGCCAGGTGAGGAGCAACGCCGGAGGCCCCGCCCCATCCACCCGAGTCACCTGATTGGTGCCTGCCGGAGTCTGTGTCATAGGCCCTCTTCTGCGGTAGCTCCTTCCCTGCTACCAGAGATTTCACCTTCGCCTTCTTCTTCATAACCCCCGCTCTCATCCCAGACCACCGCGACCGCTCTCCTTTCCGTCTCATCCCAATCTCTCCACCTTCGGGCCAGGCCACTGAAGGGAGGTGCGCTGGGAGCCGCCGGGAGAGCCTATCAGAGAACGCGTTCGGGATGCAGGGCCCACCCTCCGCAGGTCACATGGAGCCCCAGCCGAGTCTATTCGCGCGGGGAGGGGGGGAGAAGAGGAGGAAAGCGAGGAACAGCCAATAGAGGGCGGGGGCGGGGCCCGGGTCGGTGCACGAGGCTCCGCACGTGCGGGCTTGCGGCGCGGCGGGGCGGGGAGGAAGGGGGGCGGGGAACGGGAGCGGGCGTTTTTGTCCCCGGGACTCTGCCCTGGGTTGTGGTCCCAGGACACTGAGTCGAACCTGCACCCCCATCCCCAGAGGTTGCCTGAGGGCAGGGCGGCGGACGGCGATCTGCTCTTCCCGTAGGGATGGCCCGATCAGGGGCAAGCTTGGCCGCCGCCGAAGGGGGTGTCGGGTTCCTCCCTGATCCCGGGCTTCTGGGGCGGGCGCCGTGGCCAGATACACGCTAGCGTGGAGAGCAGCGTTCTTGAGGCCGGGGCGGGGTGGCGTGGCGTGGACATAAAGGGCCCAGGACCGGGGTACACGCTTTTTGTCCTCCCGCCGACTAGCTGTGACCTTGGGAACGTCCAGTTGCTTCACTTGAGCCTATTTCCTCGTTCATAAAATTAAGGGATTGGACTAGATAATCTCTCAAGTCCTAAACAGCTCTAAATTCGGTTCTTCTCTAGGACCTTGCCCTCCTTTTCCTGGGGACAACCCCCCCCCCAGAAAACCAAACTCGTTTACGCAGGGTACAGATTACACGTTTTGTGGGAGAACCACCTCCTCTCTTAAAATATGAACACTTCTGGGAGTTCCGTGGGACACATAAAAACGTCAAGCGTGAGGGGTGCACAATGGGGGAGACTCGATAGGAAGCTGCCCCTAAACAGCGCCCAGAAATCCGTCCCTCTTCATAGATCAGATTCTGCTCTGCTTTGAACCCAGCCATACAAGACTCTGCCTGCCCGAACTCCCAGAGGGCAGGGACTTCGGTTTGTTTGTCCTGCGTCCTGCCGAACGCTGGCGAGTTGGAAATGGCAGGGCGCAGCCGCGGTTCACCAGGCAGGGGCGTGACAGCGACACCCAGCTAGCTGAGAGTTGTCAGGCTGAGGCCATTAGAATTTTGCCAGGAGCTGAGAAGGAACAAGAAATTGGGTTCCTAGCCCTGGCTGGCATAGCTCAGTGGATTGAGCGCGGGCTGTGAACCAAAGTGTCGCAGGTTCGATTCCCAGTCAGGGTGCATGCCTGGGTTACAGGCCATGACCCCCAGCAACCGCACATTGATGTTTCTCTCTCTACCTTTCTCCCTTCCCTCTCTAAAAATAAATAAATAAATAAAATATTAAAAGAAAGAAAGAAATGGGGTTCTTGCCTAGGCCTGGAAAGGTAGTGGGGCAGAGCAAGGTGATGGGGCAGAGCACGGTGATGGCGTCTGACTCCAAAACTCAAGTTTACTGCCACATGCATTGAACTTCAGTCCCCTTCTGACTTGATCCGTCTAGCCAATTGCTTCCCCTCTCCAGGGCTCCTTTCCTTGTATGTCAAATGGGGACCTATGTCAAGGGTCTACCTAGTGGGTTTTCTGGAGGCCAATGCACATAAATGCGCAATTGCAAACCTGCCAAAAGTGGTAGTTTCCATGACTTTCTAAAACTAAAAAAAATAATAATAAAACTAATGTGTATATGCCCTGGCTGGTGTAGTTCAGTGGATTGAGCACAGGCCTGAGAACCAAAGGATCACGGTTCAATTCCTGGTCAGGGCACTAGCCTGGGTTGCAGGCCAGTTCCCACCAGGGGATGCACGAGAGGCAACCATACACTGATATTTCTCTCCCTCTCTCCTTCCCTTCCCCTCTAAAGATAGATAAATAAAATCTTTAAAAAACAAAACTAATGTGTATAAAACCACTGGCTGGTGTATCCATCATCCTGGAGGCTGGTACTGTGCCCATGTCACTCCCAAGTTAGTGGAAATACGAGATTGTGTACACAGAATCTGTTGTATTGCAGCCCTGGCTGGTGTAGCTCAGTGGATTGAGCGTGGGCTTCGAAGCAAAGGGTCACCAGTTCGATCCCCAGTCTAGGGCACATGCCTGGGTTGCGGGCCAGGTCCCTAGTGGGGGCCAGGTGAGAGGCAACCACACATGTTTCCCTCCCTTCCTCTCTCTCTCTAAAAAAATAAATAAATAAAATCTTAAAAAAGGAGAAATTATTAACATAAATAAATACATTTTTTTAAAAATCTGTTGTGTTGCAGAGTTGTTAGTGGGAATTCTGTATATGGCTAAGATATCTTTAGGTGAAACTGACCTAGAGGTTTTTAGAAACAAATTTTAAAAGACTTAGCAAGGGAGATTAATTCAAACAGTATATGAAGCTTTAAAAAAAAAAAGGCTAGTTTGGTAGTGCAGAGACTGGACTAGAGTCACATGCATATTTTCATGGCTAATATGACGTTGTTGAAGGGAAAAAATCTCAAAGTATTAGAGAAGGATTTACGATAACAGTGGAAGGCTATAGTATTTGTTTACGACAAAGGCGGGATATAGTAAGAGGGAGTAAACATTTTTTAAGCTACAATTATCCAGAGGGAAAATGCTTACTCCGCTCATCACCCAGCCTGGAGCAACTAATGCGCCAGGCAAGTGACAACGGTGAGACGCGAGGCGAGCAGGCCGGGGCTTCAGAAAGTTAGTTTGGATTTGCTTCTCTGCTCGTGACGCTGCCCAGAGCGGGTTTGCCCCCTGGGTAACCCCGGGGCACACGGTGTGTCCCAAACACCGCGGCAGCACTGCAGACATGTTCTCTCTTGTGCCTACTTGCACGCTGGAGGGTTAGCTACGGCGCCGGCTGGCAGCCTCGACAGCACCATCGGGAGGCGGGAGCCACGAGGGTCTAGTCTTCATTCTCCAGCCCACCTGAGAGGAGGCATTGCTGCCGTGCTCTGCTGCCGGCTCCTGTCAGTGAAGTGGGAATAGCAGTGTGGCCTTGCCCCTTCTCTTAGTGGAGAAATAAACGTTGTGAGGAGTGATTAGCTCGTTTCCACAGCGTTTGTGAGCCCTACAAAGAAATAAACTCCATAGCAAGAACACGCTATTATGTGGTTGAGGCTTTAAAGGTATGAAGTGGTACCTTAGTGTTCTTTAGTGACAGGGTTTCAATGCGGCCACTTCTGGAGAAAAGTGTGGTCCTGGGGACAGCTCTGTGGGCTGGGGAGGCAGGGCTGGGTAGAATCCCCCCTCAGACGCTGACCAGCCATGTGGCCTGGGCAAGTGACTTCTCTTGCCTAAGCTTTCGCTATTTTTCTCTCGGAAACAGAGAGGGGTGTGCTGACCCCACACAGTGGGTAGGAGGGTTATGTGTGAGCAGCAGTGTCGCGTGCCCGCCCGGCACGGTGTGGCGTGGTGTGGCCTCTACCCGCCCTGCTTCCGCTCCGGTTGTGTTGGGTCTGGAGTAGAATTATTCGGGGTGTAGGGACAAGGCTGTGTAGTTGCAGGGGGTGGAGGGGCTCTGGAGCCTACGCTGGAGCCTTCTCCAGAGCTGGGCTGGCTTTGAACTCTTTCCTGTTCCAGAAACCTGCTAACCAGTCCAAGTTCAAAACTTAATTCAATTCAAGTGAGCATATGCAGAACAGGTGCCTTTAAGCCATTATCTACCAGTTTGGAGTATTATTATTTAAACTTGAAGTTTAGAAGAGCTAAAACTCCAGTCTGGGGAGCCCTTGGCCAGATACCCCATAATGATCATCTCTTTGGCCACACATGCAGTGTCCAGGAGGACAGGACCATCCCATTTTCCCACTTACTGAGACGTGTGCAGCGAGGCCGGCGTGCGTGAAGCCGGGGCGAGGCTAGGCTCCCTGGAGCTCCAACAGAGCCCAGTCGTCTGTGTGCTTTGCCAATACCAGTTGCAGGAGAGTATACAAAGCTTTGTTCAGGGTAGTAACTCAGTAAGTATTTGCTGGCTCATTTGTTGTTGGTGCTGGTAGGAGGGTTAACAAAACCTTTCAGAGCCAAGTCATACACGTTTGGAACGTGCTAACGTTAAATAGCCGTCACCGTGTTTCACACTCAAACCTAGAACAACAAACATGGCAGGTGCCCTGGCACTAGCTGGACCGACCGCTGCCTGCCTTCAGGCCCACATGCCTGTGGGCTGGGCTGTGTACCTTGGTCTCAGTGCGTTCTAGGGTACAAGTGGTGGGTGGAGGCTCTTCGCTACCTCCCGTGCATCTCTTCGGTATTCTCCAGAGTACTGGTTTCCTGTTCCACTTGCGTTTTGCCTACTCCCAGGATCCCGACTGATTACAGCGAGCTGCCCCAAGAGGGCCATTTCCAGAGAGAAGCCCTCAGCTCCAGTCTCTGCCACCTCAACAGCCACTGCCTGGTGGCCAGGGACCCCCCTGTGCAAGCCCTGCTGGTGGCGCAGTGGTAGGGTGTGGGCTCTGGAGCCGGACCATTTGGGTCAGGTTCCTGCTTCACGTACTTCCTAGCTGTGTGGCTTCAGGCGAGTTACTTAACCTCTCTGTGCCTGAGTGTCAGAAGTAAAATAGTCCATTCAGGCACACGGCTGAGAGCAACACTTGGTGTATAGCAAGTGCTCGATTGAAATGAACTCTTACTGTAATTCCATCTTGAACTGTTCTGGGACTACCTCATTCCTCCTCACCCGCCACCGTCATGACGTCATGAGAATACTGTGGTCTCCCAACCTGTGCAGCAGGGAGAGGGCAGGCTCACTCCCTCAGGGCCCTGTGGGCTCTCCCTGGTCCGTGTCTCTCCAACCTCACCTCTTCCTTCTCTCCCCTTGCTCACCTTCTGCAGCCACAGTGGCCTTTTATTGCTCAGACACGTGAGTCTTTCCTGCCCTAGGGAAGGCCTTTGCAGGTGCTCTTCCCTCAGCCTGAAAGTTCTGGGTGAAAGTGCGGACCTTCCCTGGTCTAAGTCTCTCCGACCTCACCTCTTCCTCACCCTCCAGGCCTCAAGTTTTGAATGTCACCCCCTCGGAGAGGTTGGCCCTGCCTCCCAATTGCCTACTGTCTGTCTTTTCCCATGGAGTGCAGACGCCAGGCCATGCACGCATGTGTCACTCACTCCAAGCCACCAGGGGAGTGTAGCAAATGTTCAGTGAGCAAGTGATGACCAAGCAAAGGATGACTGAAGAGGTCCTGCCCTGGGTCCGGGTTTCGGAGGCCCTGGGGTCCTGGGGGCAGGGTCGGGCCTGGAAGCAGGCGGAGCCGGGCGGGGACCCCTGACAACTCTGAGCCTCGTCTGTAGCACGGATAATCCCACTGCCCCTGCAAAGCCATCTCACAGGCAGTGCTGCCAAAGCCCTCAGCACAGCCCCCAGCTCAAAGTCAGGAACAGCGGCCTCTCAACTCAGGATGCATTCCTTCAGCGGCCCGGCCTTGGCTCGGGGCCTGTCACGCTGCAGAGCCCTCTGGAAGGGGCACTCCCGGACACTGCCATCAGTTTCCGGCACCTGGTGAGAATGAACTTCTCACGTGTCTCTGGCTGGTGACAGCGGACAGGTAGAGGAGGCAGCCGAGCCCTAAGGTGGAGCAAGGAGAGAGGCTGGCCCATGTGGTGGCCCTGAGGGTGGCCAGTCCTCCTCATTTAGAAGGTGGCGGTGAGGGGCCGCGGCTCCCAGCGCACAGAAGGCCCCCTCCCTCCACCTGGCTTCCCGGGAAGGGTACTCCAAGAAAGGACGCCCCAGGCTGGGCGTGGAGGCGACCTCCCTGAGGCTAACCTCAGGACAGCACGGGCTGTGCCGAGTCCACCCTCCGGGGCCATTTAGTTCAATGCCCCGAGAGAAGGCTACCCCGGCCCCTCACACGCGCCACTGCCTCTGTCCCAGAAAGTCCCCTCGACACCCGGCCTGTTAGCGTTCCGCGCTTCCCCGGCCAGGCCCGCGGGGCTGTCCGGTCTGGTGCGGGGCTGACGGCCCCCGAGAGCTCAGCGCGCACTTCCGAGGAGACACACAAACTCGCAACCAACGACGTTCGGTTGCTTTAGGGAACACCCACAGGAAGGAGGGAGAAGGAGGGAGAAGGAGGGGACGCGGGTCAGACTGCGCGTGTGACGTCAGCGGAAGGAGCGTCACGCCAGGCCCAGCCGCGCTTCGCCTTCGCGGAGAAGAAGACGCTTCACGGTCTGCGCATGCGCTCACGTGGGACAGCGCCTCCGTCCCCGCAACAAGCCCGCGAGGCGGTACCCTTTATCTCACTTTTTACAGATTAGTGATGGAGAGAGAGAGCTATACCTAGGACACCCTACCGGGTGCGCCACTGATGAGTCTAGTGAGGAGCTTTCCGAGGGGGGGAACCCGACCTGGCCAGCTCAAAGTGAAGGCCACGTGCAAACTCTGAGTGTGTTTCATGCTATATGGCTGCTTGGAGCCACCAAAGCTCTCGGAAAGTTGGGGGGCCGGCCTCCAAGCACAGCCAAGCCCCTGTGGGGTGAGGGCAGGAAGGGGTATCAAGAAGAGGTTTAGAGAAGAGATCCAGAAGCTGGAGAAGAAAGTAGCCGAGAGTGAGCAGTCCGAAACAGAATCGTCTTCTGGGAGACAGTCCTGGGGAGAAAGGGCGGGAGTGGAAACAGGATGAGTCATCCCTGGGGACTGGGGCTCAGAGACAGAGGGGAAGTCGAGTCAGATGTGGATTTCTCTGCCTCCCAGGAAAGCTGGCCAAACCGGTGGCCCAGAGCGAGGGGCTGCCGGGTGGCTGTCGTCATCTGAAGCCCTGGGAGGCTGCAGCCTGGTCAGCTCTGCTAGACAACACCCGCTTAACTAGGGGCGGGCAAGAGGTGGGGGTCTCCCTGTGCAGGCTGGGCTGGGAGACAAGTGGGAAAGGGAGACACCCCAAGGTCAAGATGCTCAGGGAGCATCTTTGAACTGGAAAATGCAATGAGAGGCCGCAGGGAGCACAATCTCGCGAGAGCACACTTGGAGTTTCTCACACTCCACACGCCGTCCTCTGAATCTCCCTCACGCTGGACCCAGGAGATGCTCTGCACGTGACCTAGACATGTGTGGAGGCAGCCGGTGGGCTGGAGAGAATGGGGAGTTTGCAGGCAGGTCTCGGTCCCTGGTGAGCCACCTGTTCTCATTACGCCAGAGCGAAGGGCAAGAAAGAGACCCTGAGGGCAACTGTTCGGGGGGCAGGGGGCACCTCCGCTGTCTCCCTCCCACCGGGGTCCCAGCCGGAGTGGGGAACCCAGGGAGAGGAGCTCCTTTAAGAACGTTAGAGTACTTGCTGCATGACTGCCAGAAATTCTAGTTCTGTGGGGTGTGTGTACTCTCTCTGCACCGAGATACATGCTTTTCAGGCAGATACTTTTATTTGTGAAAGACTGGGAGAGTCTGGGAGCTTTGGAGGCGGGGGCTGCAGGCTGGGGCAGTGCTGTGAGTGAGGTCTTGGTGGGTGCTCTGGCCTGTCCATGTGTCTACCCATTGGCGTCTGTCAGCCCCATGGGGCCGCATGCTTCTGACTCTCAGTGAGCTACCGCGTGGAGGGGTGATGGGAGGCAGCCTGAGATGCTGGTGCACAGCCCTTGACCAGCCCAGCCGTACAGACCAACTGATCCTCAGTCAGAGCTCGCCAACTCTTAGCAAAGCCCCGTCCAGGACCTTCGGCCAGTCCTCTCGGCGCTGGGCCCGGACTGCGCCCATCCGTCGTGAGTGATGGGGATTTTCCGGCTGTCACAAGGCTCTGTGGACCAGCTGGGAACCAGCGACCAGCAGCTGCTGCCACACTTCAAGGGCCTTGTTATCCTCATGGGCAGAGGAGCGGCGCCCTGAATTGCCCCGAAAACCCTTCCCTGCCCGGCGGGGAGCTGTCCCTGCAAGCTGCCAGCAGCCTGGCCGCTCCCTGTGCATGCACTGGGCCATCCTGCACACCCCACCTTCCCTGGGTGCCTGGGCCAAGAAGGGAGCCCCCTACCTCTAGCTGCCGGAAGGACTTCGGCTTCACCTACCCACACGGCTGTTCAGAGATGGCAAGAAAAAGTCAGCTGTGACTCCCCCGCCAGGCCGAGCTGAGGGTGTCCCGAGGAGATGGGCTTCTCCTGGTGAGCAGCTGGGGTCCTGAGTGCGAGGGGGCACAGGAGCTCCCGTGATGCCTGCCTCCGGGGCGGCCCGGCTGCCCCGGCAGGAACCTCAGGGTGCGGCCTGAGGAGCCTGGGCCTGGAGCTCCGTGAGACCCTGGGACCCACCTCTCCTTCCCAGCAGGGTCTCCATGGAGCAGAGCCCACTGCCCCTCTTTCCCTGAGCCTGGCTCCCCGCGGGGCGACAGGGAGAGAGGGCACGGGCTGTGGTGGCTGTGGTGTCTGTCCTCAGGCCCCAGAGTTTGGGAGCGAGCTGAGAGTACTGCGGGACAAAGTCCTGTGGCGACAACCAGGGCTACGTGGCGATGAGACACATCAGTCACCCGCACAGCGGGATGAGGGAGAGGCCTGAGAAAGGTGCCCTGAGGGGACGCACCGGGCATCCGAGTCAGACTCAGGCAGCAGAGGACAGCAGGGCTCCTTTAAGACATCTGGGGAGTTGGAGCAGTGAGGACCTGGGTGTGAGTCCCTGACATCTTAGAACAGAGGAGATGGGGAGAACCCTGAGCAGGGGGACCCCAAAGCTAGCCACGGCCTTGGGTTGCTCAGGCAGGAGCTGGGAGACACCTGGTGCTGGCAGCCGGCTCTGCCCCTCGGTCCACGCCCTCCTCTCCAGGCTCCGTCGCCCCGTGTTTGCCCGTGGTATCCTAGGAACCCGGGCTGCCAGCCTGTGCTCCTGTTACATAACAGCTTCCCTCCCATCCATGGGTGCAGCCCTCCAGCAGGCAGGAGCTGAAGCAGGCACACAGAAGAAAGCATGTTCTCCAGACGGCTGCCCAAACCCACAGTCTCTGCCTGTGCTCTGCCACCGTGCACAGGGAGGGGACTGAATAAGCAATCTGCGTCCAGGACATTCTCTCAGCGGAGCTCTCTGGTCCTGCCCTTGTTCCACGTGAGCACAGCACCTGTCAGTGGTGTGGCCACACGCTGGCCGTGGCTCCCCCAAGCCAGCAGGCTGAGGGGGCAGTTCCGGAGTTGCAGCGGCACTCCCCACCTCCTCTCCCTCTGCACCCCAGCCCTTCCTCCCGCTCAGGAAGGGACCAAGGACAGACCCCTGCTGGGGACCCCCTCTCTAGCTTGGAAATGCCTGTCCTGCCACTGTGCCTGTGGCTGCCCCCAAACCCTTGGGCACCTGGGCAGCCAGCCAGTGCAGGCCACCTCCGTTCCTACCTGTCCTCTTCTCTGGCCAAGGCAGAGAGTGCTCCAGCAGGGATTTGAGAACCTCAGGCATGTCCATGGCAGGGGCCACTCCGATCCGGTCGCAGCTCGACATGGCCTGGCAGGAGGAGCTTGATCTGGGAGTTTAGAAGCAGCTGGAGAGGCAGGAGCTGGCCCGGGAGCCACAGGCTCTGGAGGCGGGCGGGGCGGGAGCCGGAGGCAGCCAATGGGCAGCACGGACCCCGGCCCGCCCGTCCACCCCCAGCTCGGCCACCTGCCAGCTCAGGCTGCAGCCAGGCCTTCCCTTCCCCGCCGCCTGGCAGGGCAGGCCTGGCCCTGTGCCAGCTGCAACACGTGGAGCCACTGCACCAATCATCTGACGGAAAGCCTGTGCTGTTATCTAACTTTGCAAAGGGAAGTTCTCCCCCAGGCTGGGAGCCGTGACCAGGGCCTGCCAGGTGAGAACAGGGAGCCGGCTCCATGCCCACAACGAGTGTGCACCGCACCGTCAGGCACACCCCGCCGAGGAGCCCTGGCGCAGTCAAGAGCAGGGCCTGCTGAGGGAACCAGCTGGGGCGGGGGCTCGAGACCCTGGCACTGCGGGCAGCTCAGCACAAAGGATAAGCTCTGTGTTCGCACATACAGGCACGTGAAGGCACCACACACAGTGTCACCTGCGGGCGCGTGAACCTCCAAGGGCTGTGTGTGTGTTTCCGTGCTGGTGCACATGTGCCTTGCAAGGTGCACGGGTGTGCATGGGGCATGCATAACTGGGGCTTTCTACCATCTGCAGAGCCTGAAGTCTGCTCTCTCTCTCTCTCTCTCTTTAAAGGTTTTATTTATTTATGTTTAGAGAGGGGAAGGGAGGAAGAAAGAGAGGGAGAGAAACATCAATGTGTGGTTGCCTCTCACGCGCCCCCCACTGGGGACCTGGCCTGTAACCCAGGCATGCACCTCAACTGGGAATCGAACCGGCGACCCCCTGGGTTCGCAGGCCTGTGCTCAATACACTGAGACACACCAGCCAGGGCTGAAGTCTGTTCTCTTAA
Source organism: Phyllostomus hastatus (assembly GCF_019186645.2). Classification (NCBI taxonomy): domain Eukaryota; kingdom Metazoa; phylum Chordata; class Mammalia; order Chiroptera; family Phyllostomidae; genus Phyllostomus; species Phyllostomus hastatus. The sequence continues at coordinate 4,800,058 of NW_025333715.1, forward strand.
AGGAAGGGACAAAACCTGCAGCCCGGGGTCCCTCTGGTCTTCCCGGGAGGGAAGCAGTGGCGGGCGCCAGCAGGCAGGTGCTGGGAGGCCAGGTGGAGCAGGCACTCCTGAAAGGGGCCAGCTCTGTGACCTGCCTCAGGCTTGTCTCGGGTGAGGTCCTGCTTCCCAGGCCACCCCAGGGACCTCGGTGAATACTGGCCTCTGTAGTTCCCCTGCCACCCGAAAGTGCGGCCGAAGCCAAAGTTCTGTGTGTCACCTTCCACTGAAGACCAGCATCAGACTCGGCCAGCGGGTCGGCAGCTCTCCATCATGCCGTGCACTGATGCGGGATCTCGGACCAGCTGGGCAGCTCTTCCGGGTCTCCGGCCCGAAACTACTGAGTGTTGTGACCCAAACTGCTGAACGCTGTGACAGCCCTCAGCTCCAGTCCCGTGTCTCTGCCGCTGCAGGCTGGATGCTGCCAGCAGGAGCTTCCTTTGCTGCCGCAGGCTCTGCGCAGTCCTTCGCTGCTCCCCACAATCCCCTTTGTGCATGGAATCAAACGTGCTCCAGGCACCTCTCCGGCACCTTCCGAACAGCTCTCGCCTTGTCTTCTACTTACCCCCTTCTCTCCCTAGTGGCCCCCCTCCCAAAACCATGTTCTTTTCCCAAATTAAAATTAATTTCAATTTTTTGAATACAGAAAAACAGTATATGGCTCAAAGCTCAAAATTTTTGATAAAGGCATTCTTTCGAAATGTCATTTCTAAGCCCTGGCTGGGTTACTCCGTTGGTTAGAGCATCATCCCAATATGCCAAGGTTGAGGGTTCGATCCCTGGTCAGGGAGCATACAAGAATCAACCGATGAATGAATAAGTAAGTGGAACAACAAATAGATGTTTTTCCTTCCTTTCCTCTTTCTCTAAAATCAAAAACAATTTTAAAAGGAAGTACATATGGAAACTCATTTTTTAAAAATGAGATATTGTATTTCTCCTTCCAGCACCCTTTGCCTCTGTGACCCTGGGCAAATGAGGATGTGGCGGGCCTGGTCTGCAGGCTGGGGAGACCAAGGCTGAGCTGGTACCTTAACCACTCCTTGGCCCAAGAGCCCTGTCGTGTGCAAGGTCGGCTTTCCACAAAGGTGGAGTGGGGAGGTGCCCACAGGTTTCAGAGGCGATAGGAAGTACCCTACATGACTCAGAAAAAAAAATGCTCACCAGCTGCACGACACTCCACCCTTGGAGATCTGTCCCTGTGGCCCCCTGCGGGCCCGGACAGCGTGCGATTGCACTGCCTCTAGGAACCGGAGTGAGTGCTGCGGCATACCTGGCACAGCCTAGAGCTTGTGAGGAGCTCCAAGTTAAATAACAGACGCAGCCAGGCAAGCCCCTACTTTAAGGGATTTCCATGCCGGAGTCAGTCCACCTGGCACCCCTACCCTGCACCCAGGGTGTCCAGACAGCGGCATCACCTATGGTCACAGAGGGGCCACCTCAGCAGGTTGCTGAGTCAAGACGCTAGGGAGGGAAGTGGGAGAGGGGAGGCCATGTAAAAGCCTGGGGACACTCAGAGGGGCCACCTGCCTAGCAGGCACGTTGGGATTGTCTGCACTTCTTGGGTTCCCTGGCTCAGAGGAGCCATCTAGCTGCGGAGGGCTCCTCTGGTTGGCTGCTTATTATACTCTTTATTTTTTGAGTTCAAGGGAGGTCCTGATGTAGGCTCATGATTTCTCCAGCCCAAGGATTGGGACTGGGAGCAGTACCTTGTGATGCCACTTTGGTTTTTTGCGGGGTGCGGCCAGGGATGCCGAGAACCCAGACGTCAGCGCTGAAAGGACCTTTGCCCATCAGCCACGTGGTTCTTTTTCTGCCTCCTTCCTGAGGGCCCTTGGAACCTTCACTGAATGTGCAGGGTTATTGTGCAGAACAGACATGCGGCGTCCAGTGCCTGGCCCGCAGAGGGTCCTCAATCAGGTTAGCGGCTGCTTACTCATCTGGTCATTTATCAGGCATCTTAGCTTTTACTCTTTACCGAGCCCAAATGGCTCCCTGTCCTTGAAGTTACAGGTCCTAGGCCTCTGCTCCTGGGACCGCTGTGCTGTAGTTTAAAGCTGTCTGGAGAGCTTGCTCATAAAGGCATTCTTCAGAAATGTCACTGGGGTAACGGAGGGGGTACACGTGCAGCTCCCCCAATACCTGCAACCACAACACAGTGCAAGACTTGAAGAAGTACCTCCAGCCCTGGCTAGTGCAGCTCAGGGGATCAAGTGCCAGCCTGCAATCTGAAAGGTTGCCGGTTCAATTCCAAGTCAGGGCCCATGCCTGGGTTGGGGGGCCAGGTCCCCAGTTCAGGCATGTGAGAGGTGACCAGTCAATCTCTCTCATAAACTGATGTTTCTCTCCTTCTCTTTCTCCCTCCCTCTAAAAGTAAATAAAATCTTTTAAAAAAGAAAAAGTACCTCCAGCAGATACACATGTCCCTCATTAAGAACTCCTGAATAAGCCCTGGCTGGCGTAGCTCAGTGGATGGAGCACGGGCTGCAAACCAAAGTGTCGTAGGTTCGATTCCCAGTCAGGGTACATGGCCTGGGTTGCAGGCCATGACCCCCAGCAACCGCACATTGATGTTTCTCTCTCTATCTCCCTCCCTTCCCTCTCTGAAAATAAATAAAATCTTAAAAAAAAAAAAAGAATTCCTGAACTAATATACTCTTCTGTTAAGGATGGGGAAGCCCATGTGACTTGGACCTCCCTGGGCCCAGAAGAGTCTGGGTTGCAGTCAAGATCATATTTCAAGGCACGACATGGCCCCTCACCTTCCTGGAAAAGCCACACACAGACAGCGCACAGAGCCAGCCCTTCGGGACGTGCACATGGTTAGCAGCAGGGAGGAGTGGGTGCTGCTGCACAGCCCACGCGGAGGGCTGCGAGCAGGCAGGCTGCAGAAGAGCCAGCGGAGGGTGGTACCGGGGTCACTTGAGCAGAGCACAGCTTGTCCCCGTCAGCAGAGGTGCCGCCTGAGCCAGGGTCAGCTGAGTCGCCCTGTTTACATAGGGAACCAGACCTGCCCCTCACCCCTTGGAATGTCCGCTTCGAGGCATTCCCAGCGCCAGCCAGCTCTGCCCCAGGAGTATGGAGTAGCCCAGGCCCTGGGCACAAGTGCCAGGCAGGGAGGAACGGGAGCGACACCTTGGGGACAGAGGTCAAAATGCACATTTATTTTCTAGAACAAAGGCTAAGAGAAAGCAAGTTTCTTTCATTTTATTTTAAGAAGGACAAAAATTGTTATTAAAACATCTACATTATTATCAAGATACTAGACCTTATGAATATTTAATATTAAAGTGTGGTATTCTTAAATTTTTATACACAGACATTTTAAAAGGACCACTAAATTGATTCCTGCCCAGCTGAGAAATGCAGCATCCCTCCTTGCCTGACCCAAAGGGACACTCAAATCAAGGGTGCCTGTCCCTTGTCACCATGTTCGCCATGACGTCTTGACCCTGCCTGATGGCGGTGGGCACAGGCTCCTGGTTCAACCCTCCCAGTCAGGGTCACAACCGAAACAGTCCCCTCCCCACTCTGAGTCTACTCCTGTCTCCCTCTCCCCACCCTCTTCCTGCCTCTCGCTCAGGGATGCGGCTCGGGCCGGGCCGGGAAGGCCCAGATCCCAAGGGCCCCTGGAAGGGTAACGGGTGGAAGAAGAAAAATCTGGACTCCAATCCTGTTCCCTGGGGTGGGGAGACAAACACCAATCATTTTCCGTTCTCGAGCTCCCCTTGCTGGCGCTGGGCCGGAGGCCGCCCTGCAGAGCCGGGCCCGGGCAGGGCGGCTTCTGCCCCAGTCGCCTCTGACCCCGGCTCTAGTCCCTGAATCCTCGAAGATGGCCCGATGACCCTGAAAACCTTCCCAAATTACATCAGGATGGCTGCATTTTTCTGACCAAGTTCTTTATCTTTAGCCCTCGTTAGAAGTGATTCGTTGGATACCACACACATATATAATATTATATAGAGCGATATATTTAATACCTGTGTATATATGTATCACAGGGGCGACATATATACACACTAAAAACAAGGCTGGTGACAACAGACTGCAACACCACGAATCAGGGAAAACAAATGTCATTGACACTCATGGCCACGCCCCCACCTTGGGTGTGGTCTCCCCTCCCCTCCAGCTCCACGAGCACCGGCACTCCGCAGTGCTGGCCAGCTGGGGGGGAGGGGCGGGGAGGAAGGGGTGCATGCCGCGTTACTGGGGAAGGGCTGGGCTGGGCGGGGGGCGGCCCGGATGCCCGTCATCACATCCGCACACTATCCTGTCAGTCCTTGCTCGAGGGGAAATACAGGGCCCTCTGCCCTCTCCGTCTCACCCCCGACTCCAGCCTGGGTCCTGGTTCCTTTCGGGGGGGCCCCACTTCTTGTGCCAATGGTGTGGGGCATTCTGGAATGTCTAGGGAACCAGGGGAGGCTGGATCTGCCCACAGGGGGTGGGATGGAGAGGAAGGGGTGCACACAGACATTAGACGAGGGAGACAAGAGAGGGGCTTGGGGGGCAGTTGGGGTCCTAGGCAGCTGGCAGGGCTGGGGAGCAGGGGGGAGGGGCCGGGACAGGTGGTCATAACTGTATTTCTTGGTCTAGGGGAGAAGGGGGAGAGGACCATGCCGGGTCCCCAAGAAAGAGGGGTTACGTCTGGTCCTCGAGTGGCCCGTGGTGCCCAGAGTCGTCTCCCTCCTCTCCACCTCCCCCTCACCCCATACCTGATGCAGAACCTGAGCCCACGGGTGCCCTGCCCATTCCCACCTCTCCTGACCACCCGTCCCTGAGCCGTGTGGGCAAGTCATCCTGGCCGCCACACTCCCCGCAGCCGTTCTCAGGGGAGACTTCCCCTCCACACTGCTGACAAGACTAGCGCCCTGAGCCCCCCTTTCCCCAGGCCCCGGGCGGGGCTGCCCGGGACCCCAGCTGCGCAGGGGAGTCCGAGGCTGCTCGCCACACTCCTGCCGAGAGCCTGGGAGCTCCAGCTAGTGACAAGCCCTGAGTCTTCTGACCAGTCTGCACCCCAGCTCTACCCCACGCCCTGGGAGGGAGACCCTGGGCAGAGAGACAACTGACTCCTCTCTTTCGGGCCTCAGTTTTCCCATCTGCAAAATGGGGGTTTGGGCCGGGCCATCGCCAAAGGCTCTGAGGATCTACAATCTACATTCAATGGCTCAGGAGCGAGAGGGGCTGGGCTGGCAGCCTCCCTGGAGAGCCGGACTCCAGAGATCACTGGCCCGGCCCCTCCCATTCTTCCAACCGGAGGGGACGCGGAGGCCCCAGAGGGCGAGTGGCCAGTACAGTGTGTCAGCCCCACCCTGGGGCTGCGCGTTAAAGCTAAGTGGGGCTTCCTGCCCTCTGTTGTGTCCTGATCTGCCCCCAGAGAGGCGGGGGTGGAATGAAGGTGGGTTTGGGAGAAGGACCCTCCTGCTGCAGATTCAAGTGGGGAACCCAGGCTCTTCGGCCCTGAGCTGTGGGCCCCCTTCAGGAGCAGACGGAAGTTAAAGCTGTAGCTGAAGCTGGAGGGGTCGGCCAGACCCCTCTCTCCCCACCCAGGAGGGTTGGGAGTGGGAGAGGCCCTGCCCAGGGTTTCCGCGGGATGAGGGCCCTGGGACGGCCTGTGGCCGCAGCACGTGCACTGGGCTTGCGCACTGGGTAGTGGGGGCAGGTGGCATGGGTGAGGCGTCGGGGGCCAGGGGCTGCCTGCTGAGGGCGGCCCCCACCCCCAGCCTGGCCTGCTCTGGCCCTCCTACCAGGCCCTCTGTCCCCACCCCCACCCCTGACCCCAGGACTTCACCCGCGACCAAGATGGGGTCCTATTCCCCAGTGACAGCGGCAGTAGCAGGAGCTTCCGGGGTGGCACCAGCAGTGTTGCCATCCTCTTGCAGCAGGAAGTTGTATTTGCCGAAGTCGTCGTCCCGGGGGCACAGAAGCATGTCCTTGCGGGCCTTGGCCAGCTTCTGCTTCAGCACCTCGCGCCGGTCCAGCCACTCGTTGAGCTCCTCCTGCCCATGGGCGCAGCGGCACTTGTCCCCGTCGGGGCAGGCCTTGCCCTTCTGGAGCCTGTGGGCGGCAAGGGGCTCAGTGCCCGAGCCCTGTGCCCTCTCTCCCTGGGCAGCTGCAGCCAGGCTGCAAGCTGGCATGCCCCAGCCTTCTCCAGGAAGTCTGATCCAGGGCTGCGAGGGAGGGGTCTGGCCAGGCCTCCCACCGCCCCAGGCCCACCGCCGTCCACCCGAGGCGCCGCCCTCCCTGCAAGCACCTGTCGCACAGCCGGAACTCGCCCATGGGGAAGCGGTAGGCCCAGCCGCTGGCATCACTGTCGGACGTGAACACCTTCTCCTTGTGCTTCTCCGACTGGATGTGCTGCTGCCACTGCTTCTTGCTGTTGCTGTTCTTGCCGCAGAGCCAGCAGTGGTAGCCCATCTGGGGGCACAGGCGCCGTGGGTGCCCGCTCCTCACGCCTCCTCCGCCTGGAGGCCGAGCCCCTCCCCACCGCCTGCCCCCCGTCAGGCTCAGAGCAGGGCCCCAAGCACGCATGAGGCGTGAGGCGTTACCATGATGTCGGCGTAGTCGGTGGGCATCTGGATCTGCTTCTCCCCCTCCCGGGAACTGATTGGGGTCCCTTCCCCCGGCTTCCCGGGGTTGTGTTTCTTCAGCCACATGTCGTAGGTCTGCTGCATGTCCAGGACTGGTGGGAAACAGGGGACAGTGCCCGGTGAAGGGGTGCTCCGGCCATCTGCCCCCTGACCCCTGCTGGGACAGAGAACTGGGGGCGGCTTGGGCCCTGCCACGGGGCTGCCAGGTCAAGCCCAGAAGACCAAGGGCGTGGCCAGGCATGCCTGGAGAAACGACCGGTGGCAAAGGTGCTCCTGGGCCTGCGGAAGAGTTGGGGTGTCCGGCAACGGGGGTTCACGGGGCCCACTCACTCTTGTTCTCCTTCATGAATGTCCACATGTCCCTCTCCTCGGGGCTGTGCGCGAAGGAGCAGTTCCCCACGTACTGGCACTTACGGCCGTTCTGCGCATGGATGCAGAGCTGGGGGGCAGGTGAGGGGACGGCATGCTGAGTCCCGCTGGACCGTGTCACCATCCCAGCTGGAGGGGGAGCCCCCCGGGGACCCCGTGGGCCCCCCACCTGAGGTCTGACCGCCACCCCACCACACCTCCCTCCTGGCACTCACATCGTATTGCTGCGGGAAGTTGCGGATGGATGGAAGTGGCCTCACCGACACCCACTTTCTCTTGGCCTTGGACATCACGAGAAGGACCCGTCGCTCCTTGGTCCAGCTGCAGGGCAGAGCGGGGTGGGGGGGCCAGTTGGGGCGGGCTGGGGCGGAGTCTCAGGCTGTGTGACCTCCACGGAGAGCCACAGCCTCCGTACCCGGTGCTCGGGTGCACCGCGCCCCCGCCGGCCCGCGCCCCGCTCACCAGTGCTGGGCCTTGGCGCTGCAGTACTTGAGGTCTTTGTCGGGCTCCACCACCTGCCCGTTCCTCCAGCACTGGCCGCACACGAACTTCATCTGCAGGTCAAAGGTGCTGGGCCCGTGCGTCCGCGGGGCACCCTGTGGGCAGAGTGGCAGGTGACGTCACAGGCGCCGGGGCCGAGGCCCTGGGGTCCATCATGAAGGTGGCCTCCGGGAGCACTAGGGCTGCCCAGAGCCTGGGAAGGGGCCACTCCGGCACCCCTTCCTGGCGGGAGGTGACCCGCCCCCCAGCGCCAGGAACGAGGCCTGGGACGGGGCTCCTGACTCCTGACGCCGCGGACCTCAGCTGCCCAGTCCGCACGGGCCTGCTCCGCGGAGGCGCTGGCATTTCTCGGGGCACGGCCTGTGGCCTCGCACCTCCCTGCCTCTGCACACGTGTGGCTCCCTCTTCCTGCCCTTTGCCCTTTCTCCACTCTTCACCAGGTTTGCTCCTGAAATCTTCAAACCTCAGCCTGAGCACCTCTGTCAGGAAGCCTTCCTAGGGCTCCCCTAAGACGCAGCTGCCCGTCCTCCGGGCTCCCCCAGTACCCCCAAACTTGATTGATGCATCTCGTTCTGAGGGCCAGGCCTGGTGGGGAGCACGGCCCAGAGGGTGGGAAGCCACCTGCGGCAAGTAGGGACAGAGGGGCCTGCGACGAGCAGTGGGACGGACTCTCTAAGGCCCTGCCATGCCCATTCCCCATCCTCTGCCCCAGCCTCTCCTCTGCAGGCAGGAGGCCCTGCTCTTCCCGCACCCCTGTGTCAGGGCGGGAGGCGAGAGGTGAGAAAAGTGCCTACCCAGCCTGGTCTCCTGCGACCCAGCTGTCCCCCCTGCAAGCCAGAGCCTCCCCATGCTCCCTGGAGGCTCAGAGAGGGGCCACCCTTCCAGGCAGCACTGCCAGCCCATGCTCTTATGACTGGGACTCGGCCTGCGCTAGAGCACTCCTTGCTGCAGCCCTGGGGGGTGCGGGGGGGCATTCAGCTCTGGGAGGTTACTAACCCACCCTCGGGGAAACAGCCTGAGGACAGCGAGCTGGCGTGAGGCGGGTGCTCGTGCCTCTTTAAGGGATGGCACAGATGCTCTACCCTGGCATCTCACACTTGGCTCCACCCTGTGATGGCAAGCAAGCAGGACGCCCACGCCCGGGTCATGGCCAGACCTGGCACAGCTCTGTTCTGGAGCCAGGTCCAAGGGCAGTACCCTGGTGGGGAGGGTGGGGCCTGGCAGCAGCCCTGGGCAGGACGAAGGGGGTCAGGGGGGTGGGAGGGGCAAGGGCTCTCTTCTCCCTTTAAAAGCGAGGCTGCAGGTGTAGCCTTGGCCCTCACCGGTGCCCAGCCAGGATTCCAGCCAGCAGCAAAAGTGAACCACATGGAAGAGGGAGGGAGGGAGGGAGGGAGCAACCAGCAAGATGGGAGAGAAAGAAAAAGGACCGGAAACAAGGGGGATAAGGGAGAGAGGGGGAAGGCCTGAGGGTGCTGGGCGGCCCTGCTGACCGGCCAGCTGCACTGCTCCCTGGCTCAGTGCCCGTCCCGGCTGGTCGCAGGGTGGGCCCAGGGCCCAGCCTTCTCCCGAGTCGGTCCGTGGGTTGTCCCTCCTGTGTGGATGGCGCCGTATCACAGCCACCATCTTCTGAGCCCTGAGGCCACCCCTTCTGTCCCCACTGTCACCTAAATTACAGTGAGCCCTACCTGCTGGGGCAGGTATGAGGGTCAGGGTGGCACGGGGCCAGCACAGAGGAAGAACTCAGCACGCTGTAGCATGGTCGGCTCCCGCGAGCCCTGCACCGACCTTGGGAGATGGCAGGCAGGACTAGGATCCCGTGTTACGGACGAGGAGCCCTCAGAGGTGAAGGGCGTGGGCCAGGTTGGGAGGGGGCAGAGCGCGCTCCAGACAAGGTGCCGGAGAAGCCGGGGTTCACTTCACTAGGCGGGAATCCCAGGGCAGGTCCGGGAATGGTCAGAGCCTCCCTTCCCCGTCCGCAAACGCCGCGGTGCCGCAGCTCAATCTTCCGGACCAGGGTGGTGATCGGGAGGGACAGGGTTGGAGGGAGGCGGGGGGGTGGGGGGGGCCCACTATCGGTAGATGAGAGTTTGAGGAATAGCAGGATATTTACACGATCTCAAGTACCTCCCCGGGAGGTGTTTATTAATTACCAAGGGGAAAGGTGACTGCACAGCGGAGGCGCGTTAGGTCAGGTTGTTCGGTTACTGTCAGTGAAAGCCGCGTCGGGTGATGTGCCTCCCGGTGAGTGACCTGGGAAGGGCACCGCCCCACTCTGGGGTTTGAGGAACCACTGGGCAGTGCCCGGTGGACGGGCCTTTCACAAAGCGAGCGGCTCTTCCCAAACATCCAGGTCACGGGAGACACAGAGAGACTGAGAAACGGCTCTGGACCGAAGGGGACTGAACAGACACAAGGGGCGAGTGTGAGGTGCTGCTCGGGGCTCGGGGACGACTCGTGGAATCCGAGTGACAGTGCAGGGAACCTGGACCTCACACCAGCGTTCATTCCGTGCTGTTGATCAAGTCCTGTGCTTACTGTGTAAGAGGGTGTCGTGGTGTTTAGGAAGCACACACGGAAGTATTTAGGGGTGATGGGGTATCGTGCCTGCAACTTACTCTCAAATGTGTTCACTTCCGTATGTAAGTACGTGTTATGCACGTGGGACAGAATGAGTGTGGAACGTGGTAAAATGTTAACATCTGGGGAATCCAAGAATGGGCACACACAAACTGCTTGTACCATTCTCACAATTTTCTGGTGACCCCGGAACTATGTCCAAACACAGGGCTGAGGCCCGAGCCCACCCGCACAGCCAGCCCGGGGCCTCACCAAGCTGCTGCTGGCCTTCCCTGCGTGGGCCTCCATCTGCTGCCAGTATTTCTTGGACTCCTGGACGATGTCTTCGTGGGTCATGCCTGGGGGAGGGGTGGAAGCAGCCATGGGTGTCCCTGAAGGAGCTCATCCAGGCCAGGTGGGGATCCGAGCAGGGTGGCGGACCCCAAGCCCAGACGGAGGAGCGCCCCCCGCCCCCCAGTCGGGCCTGACATGGACAGAGGCGGGTGCGGGAAAAGTGCTCGCCGCCTGGGCCTATTTGTTCCTCCGGGGCTGGGACAGTGGCTGGCTCCAGAGTGGGCAGATGCAGGGGGAAGACCCTGGCTCCGCAGCATGGCATGGTGACCCCGCGACCCTATGCCACTGTCCCCGCCTCTTGGGCCAGCGGCTTAGCACCCTTCCTTGACCCCCGTCTCACTCAGTGGGGCCTCAAGCCTGACCCCCGAGTGGCAGCCCCTCGCCCACCGGTTCTTAGGGTTCTTGCCCGGCCTGGCCCGGTTCGCCCGCTCACTGAGGGGCCACCTCTCTTCACTGCCTGCCAGCTCGGGGCACGGGCCCCCCCACTCTCACTGCTGACACTGAGCGTGCCTGCAGGGCTATAGCTCGGACCCTTTTCCATGAAGCTGTCCACCCCCGCTTCCCACCTCCAGCCTGCTACTCCCCTTCCCAGAACTAATCTCTTTTGACCTTGTCCTGTGGATACTGCTCCCCGGTGTCCACTGGCCATCAGCCATGAACTCTGGGCCAGCCACTGTGCCTGACATCCATGTTCTTGCTGACCATTCCCAAACATGCATGTCCAGCCCAGACCTCTCCTACGAACTCCCGGGTGCCCACATCCAGCCGTCTGCTCAAGGTCTCCACTTGAAGTCCAACAGGCAGCTAGAACTGCCCACAGCCCACACCGGGCCCGGGTGAGACCCCCACACCGGCTCCTCCTACAGCCCCCTCCCTCCGCAGAACAGGGCAACGCCGTCCCTCCAGCTGCTCTGGTCAAACCCTCGGACTGGGGAGAAGAGACGGAATGCCCACTCATCACACTGCCTGCCCTGCCTGCACTCGCACACGCCGGTCCCCTGACAGCAGGGGCCTCCCTGGCTCCTGCTCAGCCCCTGACACAGGGCAGGGGCTCAGTGAGTCCGAGTTAGATGAGTGAGTGAACCGGTGAGTGAACCACTTTTAACCTCCTCAGCTCTGACGCAGAGACGACGATCGCCATTTCACAGACAAGCAAAGGGAGGCTCAGCGAGGGGGCGTGACCTGCCGAGGGCCTTTGGGGAGCCGAGGGGGCAGCAGCCTGGCTCCGCCGGCCTCTGCCCGCCGCCCCGGCAGTGCCCGGAGCGGGCGGGAGACACCCGGCGTGCCCCTCCACCCGCCGCCGCCGGGCGGCCCCTACCTGAGTACTGCTGCAGCAGCCAGACTTTGAGCTCGATGAAGCTGTGGGCGAAGTGGCAGCTGTCCTCCCGCAGGCAGCCGTAGCGCACCTCGTGGCGGCACACGTCGAACTGGAAGTGCTCCTGGAACTGGCGGATCTTGGAGTACTTGAGGGAGGCGGAGCGGACGATGTGCACCAGGCACCTGGGGGGCGGGGGAGGGGCACGATGCGGTCCGCAGCGCCCAGTCCCGGTGGGGCCGCCTCCCCCGGTGCCTGCCGGCAAGCCTGGCGGGTGTCCCACGCTCAGACCGCCCCGGGGTGCAGTCCCGGCTGCGCGCCCCTCTCCCGGCCTCAGCCTCGGGCGAGCTCAAAGACGGAGCTGCCGGCAGGAGCAGGGCACCAGCTCCCACGTGCTACTCGAGGCTGGGGGGGGGCGGTGCCTACGAGTGGGAGAAGGGGCATTTCCCTCAGGATCCCCGGCCCGATGCCCCAGAGCTGGTCCTGCACCGAGGGACAGTCATGGAGCAGCACCTCCGGGCCGAGAATTTTCATCACCCTCCCAGCAACCTTGGGAGGCTCGGGAGCACCGTCAACTGTACAGATGAGGAAGCCAAGGGTCACGGCGGCCAGAGGACACAGAGTAGGCCGCTGGCCAGGCCTGTCTGACTCCAGGGCCTGGGCTCTACCATCTCCACTGGGCCCCAGCCAAGGGCGTCAGCGGGAGCAAAGGTGGGCGACTGACTCACCCAGCCCCTCCCACTCACTGTCCAACGCCGATGTCAGGACAGTGCAGGGCACCAGACCGGGGTCAGAGATGTGACCTCCCACTTGCCGATGAGTCAGCTACTCCCTTCCAAGCCCCGGCGCTCTCATCTGTACGACAGACAGTAGCTCCGCCCTCACGGGACCACAGGGACCATTAAGATACCCAAGAGGAGGCTTGGAACACAGACGCTCACAAAAGGCGGTTTTGTCTGTTGTTTCCAGGTGGATGCTGCATCCGAGTCCCAAATCCTGCCCCTTGCCTTGACACCCTCCGGCCTCTGTCCACCCTCCGGCCTCAGCGGCTCCCCCGGCATCTGAGCTGCCCCAGGGGCCCTCTCCCTGGGCCCCCGCCCCCCCTGGGCCGGGCTGCGGGTCCCACTCACTTGTTGTTGTAGAAGCTGTGCTTGGCAGCCAGGTTGGAGCAGACCGACGGCGAGTCCTTCGTGCCTTTGCTGATGATCCGGGGTTTACTGTCAAAGCAGATCTGCCCAGGGAAGGGGCGGGCTGGGACCAGGCACGGCCACCCGGGGTGGGGGGCGGACCGATGGGCCCCCGCAAGCCCTGCCCCGAATACCTGAGTCTGGGGAGTGAGGGAGGGGGCCCCGGGGTCTCTGATCCTTGCCTCTCTGGCTCTGACAGGTAACCAGGGTCTTGGCTCTCTCTGCTCCCGCCCCTCATTAGGTCGGGGAGTCCCCCTGTCATGCCTGGGGCGGGGGTTACTCCATGCCTCTGAGCTTCAGTTTCCACCTCCCCACAGGGAGGGGGCTGGGGAGGGTCCGGGCTTTGGCGCGACAGCAGCCTCTGAGCCTAGCTTTCTAACAGCCCAAGGACCCGCTGATTCCAGCGCTGGGCCTCCACAGCCCCCAGGTTCCAGGGCCGACACCCCACGGCGGACAGAGTATGCCAGGGAGCCCCCTCCCCAGCCCTGTCTGTGCCATCGACCGTGGAGGTGGGGGGCGGGGCGGGCGGGCAGGTACCTCGCAGAGGAACGTGAAGATGCCCTGGTGCTCCTTGAGGAGCTTGGCGATGGTGAGGCTGCCGCGCTTGACGCCCCCCAGCGGGTCAAAGAGCAGGTCTCGGTTGAGGGTGCCCTTCCGCTCCTCGGTCCACACGTCGATCTCCTCCTGATGGTAGGCGAAGGTGCAGTTATCCCCGTACTTACAGTCCTGCTTGTTAATCATGTCTGCAAAGAGGCAACAGGACACAACGTTCTGCCAGGCGGGACGGCAGCCCGCGGCACCCCCACGGCCACCGCCGCCGTGGCCGGGGGAGGGGGGGGGCCGGCAACCCCCCGAGGGGCTTAGGCTCCTCTCCGACACCTGGCGTGCTGGACACTTGGGAGGGGTGGCGAGGCAGAGCTCAGGGACAGTCCCCCCAGGCCAGGCCCCTCTCTGCTCTACACCTGGGCGGGTGGGGGCGGGGACCTGCATCCTCATCTGCAAAGCACGGCTGTCACCGGACCCCACCACCCAGAGCTGTGAGGACGCACGGCAGTGGGTACAAAGGGGCGACAATATAGAGCGCTGAACAATATTGTGACTGCCATGTACTGCCCTGTAAGATGCTGGGTTGGAGAACGGAAGAAAGCAGCTAAGGTCCGTGACAACTGTCTGTGAAATTTCAGCCAAGCTGACGTGAGGCGGAAGTGAGGGCGATAAAAACGGAATGCTTTTTAAAAGCCAACATCTATCAAGCCCTTCCTACGCGCCTGCCCTAAATGCTTTGCAAGTCCTCCAGGAACTGTCTGACCCTCCCACGCGAGGGCACGGGCCACCACCGGCTCGGCTGTCACGCCCTGAACATCCCCACCCGTCTGCAGAGCTGGCCCGAGGGGGAGGCGCTTGCTCTGAAGTGGGGTGCACCCTCGACGGGCCACCCACCTTTGCACAGGTAGTAGGAGCCCACGAAGCTGGTCTTGGTGGGCCGGGGCCGGATCCGCTTCCAGGTCTGGTCCTCGGCGCTCCGCAGCCGGCCCAGCAGGGTGTCGCGCTTGCACTTGTGCTCCAGGCCCTCCCGGTAGGTGTAGTCGCCTGCCCTGGGGCCTGGGGGTGCACGGTGGGCGGGGACTGTCATTCCGGAGGCAGAGCTGACGGGCCCAAGCAGTGGGAAGTGGCTCCCCTGCCTAAAACCCCACCCCCGTCACCTGGGCCTCCCGCTGCACCCTCCCCGCCCCACGCTCTCTGCGGCCCGGCTCCCGGAGCCTGAGCACGCCCGGGTTTCCTGGGACGAATCAGAGACAGAGCCTGGGGGGGAGCAGACCCCCACGACGCCCTCCCTTCTTTTCCTGCCCCGAAGGGCACCACCCGGGTACATGCGCCCTCCCCTGCTCCTCCTCCTCTTCTCCGTCCTCTCAGGTCTTCTGACCAAGGGCCTCCCTTCCCCAGGCAACGGAGTGGGCCGGTCTCCTTAAGGAGACCAAGAGGAAATGGCCCCTGGGGGACCTCGTGTGATCTGGCTGCCGGCGCCCGGTGCGCACCGGCCGGCTCCTGGGGCCTCAGCCGGCTTCTCGGGGCTGGGAGCGGCGGGCACGTGGACCGGGAGGCGTCCAGGGAGAACCTCCTCACGGGCGCAGCCACCCAACAGGACGGCGTTCCGCTCCGTGTCCCCACAGGTCCATGGGCGCTCTGAGGGGTGACTCTCAGGGGTGACGTGTGTGTGTGTGGGGGGCACAGGGGGGTGGTCGTGCGGAGGGTGGATGACAGCCACGGGGTGGCCTCCAAGGTCTTGTGAACTCCAATACGCTTGAGATGGAGAATGCTAGACTGCCAGGGTTTTCACCCCGGCATCCCAGGAGAGCATCACTCTGACACTTCGGGACAGGGGGACGCTGACACACGGAACACCGAGTCTTCAGCGTCTAGAATGCTGGGATTCTGGGCGTGCTGGAGAGTCTCTACCAACCGTGGACATCTGTTCTGACCTGCTTCCACCCTCCCCCTTGGATGTGGGGGCCAGGAGCCGAGGAAATACTTTGCTCGAACTCCTTCGCCACCCGGGCGCAGGGCGAGGTCTGAATTCGCCCGGGGAGACGGTGCACCCGGGGGTGCAGCGTGGAGAGGAGGGCAGGCTGCCGCGTCTCCTCTGGCAGAGGCGTGTCCGCAGCACCCGCTGGGCTCTGCACGCTGCAGCCGGGCCCCCGCTTCCCGGCCACAGGGCGGCCACGACACTCACCGGCAGCGCCAGCAGAGGCCCCTGCACCCCCCAGCCCTTCTGAAAGCCCCCAACTCCCGCGTCAGGTCCCCACCTGCTCGCAGTCCCCGCGGGGCTCCTGCCCCCGAAATTCCCAGCAGCTCCGGGCAGGGGTGCGACATTACCTGTTTTGGGGTAGCAGAGCTGGCAGGCCTGCTTGAACTCGTGGGTGGCAGCCAGCGGGTTCTTGATGAGCAGGGCGGTGTTGGGCATGGGGGGCTCCGGCTGTGGCGAGGGAGAGGCGGCCATGTTGGGCGCCGGGCCGGCCTGGGCGCCCTGAGTGGGGGCGCTGTGACCCTCCCACCCCACCCCAGAGCGGAACTGGAGCCCGGGGCCCTCTTTCCTCCTCTGCCCTCCCGGCTGGGGAGCTCCCTATACCACGATTCCAGAACATCAGGACTGAACCAGCCTCGTGGGGGTACATGGGCAACAGTGACCTTGGCCTAGAACCTTTACTCAAGTAAAAGCCCAACACGAAAGTGGGGAAGCAGGAGTGCCCCCGATGCACGTGCTGTCCCCAGCCTCTGTCTCCCAAGGCCCCACGGCATCAACAGACGGGGAAGGAGGTGAGACGAGGAGAGGCGAGGCGGCTTTGCTGGGGCCACCCAGCCAGGGTCCGTGCTGAGGCGGGAGTTCAGGCTGCCCGAGTCCCGGTCAGGCGCCCTCCCACACCCGGAGCCCGGCCGAGGCCCGGGACCGGGGAGGTTTGCTAATCCTGGGGAAGTTCCTTGGTCTCTCTGAGCCTGGATGTCCTCTTCTGTTCACGCCAGCGCCCTCTGCCCTCTGCACACCCCCTGGCACCAACCCCAGGGCAGTGGGGGGGGCGGGGGGGAGGAGTCTAGGACAGACCGTCTCCGGCCCGTGGGCTCTGAGGGCCCCTCCCCGGGGGGCGCAGCCCTTGTCCCAGGCGGAGGGCTCGCCCCGACTCTGGACCCCAACCGCCCGCCCTCCGCCCCTGGGAGGACACGGGGTGCCTGGTGTCCGAGCCCCACCACGCCACTCACCGAAGGCGCTGGTTTCTGAGAGCCGCCTGGGGGACGGTGGTCCTGTGCGTTGGTGTCCTCTGGGCGAGGAGGAGACACAGGGGTCACCGCCCTGGTCTGGGGGGTGCGGAGCGTCCTCCGAGGACCGGTCCTCCGTATTTCTAACCCGGAGAAACCTCCCAGGGCACACGCACGTCCTCTATTCATGCTGATTCCCCGACTCCACCCCCACCGGGAAAGGGGGGTGTCCCAGCCCAAGCGTGTGCCCCTGGGCTTACACCTCCGGCACCCCCCCCCCCCCCCGCCGTGCCCCGGGAGAAGGCCGAGGCGCCTCAGCTCAGCTCCCAGGTCCTCCAAGACCAGCCCGGGCCTTGCCGGCCCCCAGACCGCCCTCCCTCCTACCCCGCCCATCTGCCCTGGGGGATGTCCCCTGTCACGCAGGCCTGCTGAGGTGACCTCCTTCAAGAGGCACCGTCACCCCCTCCTGGAAGCCTCCCTGGACCCCGAGGCTGAGGGAAGCCCCCCTGTGCTCCGGCAGCCCCATGAACCCCCCTCAGCTGCAGGCT
This sequence comes from Phyllostomus hastatus, assembly GCF_019186645.2. Taxonomy (NCBI): domain Eukaryota; kingdom Metazoa; phylum Chordata; class Mammalia; order Chiroptera; family Phyllostomidae; genus Phyllostomus; species Phyllostomus hastatus. The sequence continues at coordinate 4,817,264 of NW_025333715.1, forward strand.
CTCCGAGCCAGGCCCGACTGTGGGAAGCCAGGCCCGGAAGGGCCCGGGGAGGCCTGTTTCCGCTCTGGGCCCCTGGCACCCAGCTCGGAGTGGTGCTGGAGGTGCCCGTGGCCTCGCACCCCTCCCCTAGCCTCAGGGTCGTCCCTGTGCGATCCCACCAGTCTAGTGACCCCAGGGCCCCGGGGGGCTGGTCAGAGCATGCTGGACTGCAAGCCCAGGTCCTAGACTGCCGCAGCCCTGCTGCCTGACACTGTTGGAGCTGCCACGGCACCTTGCAAACCGCCGAGGGGTGCGGGGTGACTATGCCCACGCGGGCCTCACCCAGGAAGGCGCTGGTCTTGTCCAGGGAGCCCCGGGTTGACCCAAAGCTGTCCAAGGCGTCCAGCCGGGTCTCTGAGTACGGCAGCAGGTCCAGGGAGTCCAGTGCGGAGCCAGGGGGGTCGAGGGCGTCCAGCACAGAGGCGGCCAGCTTCTTGGAGGGGTCCATGACGAGGCCAAAGGAGGCAGGGGGCAGGGGGCTGGAGACGGGGATGGACCCGCCCACCACAGGTGGCAGCAGCGGGGTCCCTCCCGGGAACACGGGTATCAGCTGGGGCAGCTCGCTGGGCACGGCGCTGCCAGGCAGGCCCCCCTGGACCAGAGACTGCAAGGTGAACGGAGGGTCAGAAGAGAACTCGAAGGCCCGGACCTGGGCACACCGGGCACTGGGCACAGCCACCCCCCTGCGCCTCAGCCCCAGCCTGCCCCGTGGGGTGAACCGGGAATCTTTATCGCCCCTTCCGGCTGCACGCTCTGCAGCTTTACATTTCTTCCAAGCTGCCGGTCCCCTGCCAAGGCCTCAGTTTCCCCACCTGTGACACGGAGACAAGGCCCTCCCTCCACCCGTTGTGGGGTGTGAGGATGAACGTGACGGGGTCCCCGGTGGGAGAGGCGTCAGGAGAGCAGGAGGGCGCGGCGGGCTCACCAGGGAGTCCAGAAGGGAGTCCAGCTCAGGGCCGAGGACGTCCCCGTCGGAGAAGTCGTCCAGGCCCTCGGTGCCGGGGAGGGCCCTGCTGCCGCTGTCCAGAGGGGCCAGCAGGTCCAGAACGTGCGGGAACAGGGGCATCGTCGGGGTGGAGGGGAGGGGCGCCGGGGAGCCTCGAAGGTCCACGTAGCAGTCTGTGGAGGGGGGGCGGGGCTCAGCAGCTGCGGGGGAGAGGGGAGGGGGCCCGGGGCCCTGGGGCCCTGGTCCAACACCGTCCCCCCCTCCCCAGCTCCCGCACAGAGCCCGGTCTGCCCCGCCGGCCAGCCCCCCTCGGCAGGGGCTCGGTGACAGGGAAGGAAGGCCACTGTGCAGTGGGAGAGGGTCCTTCGGCCCCACAATATGTCCCCGCCGGGCCTGGCCCAGGGCCTGAATGTCCTGTCTCTGGGGCAAGCAGCGCCCTCTCTAGGGGACACTTTTAAAGTGACCTTTCCCGGAAGCCAGCGAGCAAACGGGGAGAGGAGGACTTTGGGAGAGGTGGCACCCAGTTGCGGGGGAGAGGACAGCCCCCCCCCCCCTCCCAGGCCTGGGCGCAGCTCTCCTCTCCCCAGAGTGGGGAGCCTCCCCAAACCCACTCTGTCTGCCTGCACGCTTCCCGCGGTCCCCGGGGAAGGGAGCCCTCCGGAGCCCGTGTCTGCAGGGCTGCAGCTGGGGCCAAGCCCCTCCCGGGGCCGCATCCCCACCCCGTCCCCTCGCATGAGGGGCACTACCTGTTTCGATGTCGTCTATGGACCCCCATCCATCGGAAGTTCCCTGTGGGGAGGAAGGACACGGTGGGTCAGGCAGACGCAGGCTGGGAAGGGCACGGGGCCCAGCACCCCGGGGGTCACCTGGGCCCATGGGACTGGACAGCACAACGGAGAAGGCACCGACGTGCCACTCCCTGCGTCCCCACAGTCCCCTTCTCCAGTTACAGCCCCGGGCGGGATCAGTCCAGGTGGGGCCCACTGCTGAGGGCAGGCCGGGCAGAGCTTGCTCTCGGCCTTGCCGACGTCCTCACCCACAGGGCCTGCATCCTTGTACACAAGGTGAGGATGACATAGTCACCCACCTCCTAGGACTGCTACAAGGATGAAATAATTTGACATCGGTGCGGGGATTAGAGCACCGCCTTACATACAGGAACTGCTTTATGCGTTTGATAAACAAGTAACAAAATTTTAAACCCAAGCTCTCAGGAGCCGGGCTGGGTGACCCGGGTGCCCTCGGTCCCCGGCCTCTGAGCTCCATCCCTGCAGACACTCGCAGTGCATCTCCACCTCCAGGCTGCGGCCCGTCATTCCTGGGCCCGGCCCGTCCTCCCCTCTATGAGCGCCACACACTCCCGCCGATGTCCCCCTTCCCTGGCGAGGCCCTGGGGGCCCCCCGTCTCCTCTGCGCTCCCGAGGAGGGCAGCAGGGGCACCAGACCCCCCTCCTCCACGGACCATGCCATCCTGGGGCTCAGCAGCAGCAGCGGAAATAGCAACAAGAGTAACCAGTGCTGCCTGACGCCAGGGCCGGGCCTGTACCTCACACCCCGTGGAGCTCAGCCCTGGGCTCCAGGCCCCGCCAGGTGGCCACCGGCACAGAGAGGTCGGACCTGAGGAGCCGCCCCTCCCCCACCCCGGGCCTCGCTCTCCCAACCCTGTGCGTGTGTGCGCAGAGCCCCCCGCAGGCACGCAGTGCACACATGTGCAGTTCAGGCGCCCAGGGTGTGCGTGGCCCTCCCAGACAAGCTGGACAGCCCACGGCTGCCGCACCGCATCGGAGAGCTGCTGTGCTCATGGCGAGGGCATAAAATATTTCCTCAGTGCCGCCGTGGCTCCCCAGGCCCCACGGGACACAGTCACCTTCACAGCCCCTGCCCACCACCTCACTCTAGCCCACCTCTCTAGGATCAGCTCCCCCGGCCTGTTTCCAGCCAGTGACACTCCCTTAGCCACAGAGGTCCCTGGAGCCCCCCTCCCCAGCGGACGCTGTGCTGGGGGTGTCCCGTGTGACCCACTGGACTCCTACAGCCACCACGAGATGGCAGGAAGCAGCACCTCTCCGAGCAGTGGAGGGGCCACCTCGCATGAAGGGGTGCACTCAAGACCTGAACCCAAACTCACCGAGCTGCAGGGCCCCGATTCTTCTGAGCCCAGGGGGAGAACTTGGACTTCCCTCTCCTGCCTCCTCTCGGCCTGCCTGAGTCCCGCCAGCCCGACTCCATCACGGCCTCTCGACCACCGCTGCCTCGGGCTCCGTCGGTGCCTCGGTCTCCCAGCCCCCCCTGCACCCCTCACGGCCCACACTGCCCAGGGACACAGCTCTGGCACCGAGACCGTGCCAGCAGGGCCTGCCTGACTCCAGGGTCCTGAGAAGCCCCCCGTGGGCACAGCCGTGCCGCCCCCAGGACTAGGCACACTGTGGAATGACCAGCTGAATGAACAGGCCGCCCGGGCCGGAGAGCCATCCCAGCAGCCCAGGCGCATGCCCACTGCGTGTGTACGGCTTCCAGACGGTCAGGGGGTCTGGCTGTGTGTGTGTGTGTGTGTGTGCGCGCGCGTGCAGCACCACTCCGTTGCACCGGGGCAGGATCTGACCTCGTCTTCTCCACCGTGGAGTCCACTCTGCCTGGCCTTCTCATGGATGCCCACCCCCGGGACCAGCCCTGGCCTGCGTGCATGTGTTGGGGGCCCCAGCAAAGCTTCATGGGTGCGTGAGCGGTTTGGCAGGGACTAGGTGCCCAGGGCCATGCAAGGCACCATCTGTGGTCCCCTGGCTCCAGGCTCAGTGGACACGGAAGGCTGGCCCTTTGGTGGCGGGGCACTCCACCCATATCTGCTGTGACCCTCTGGCCACGGCCATTCAGTCACTCAACAAACAACTTCTGAGCATCAGTTGTGCCCGCCCAGCGCAACACCGCTTGCTGTGACCAGGTGCTACTGTACTGCACAGTTGTGCTCACTGGCCTTCGAGGACCTGCAGGCAGGCCCCTGGCCCCAGGCTCCTGGAAGAGACCTGCGAGGGAGCTGGGCTGGAACAGGGCGGGGAGTGAACACCGGCCCTGCCTGGGCACCGGGAACTGGCTTTCCGGGCCTGCGCTCATCCCACCCACCAGCCACCTGGGGACTGAGCACAGCCCTCAGTGGACTGAGCCCACTTTACAGAGGGCTCCCAGCGCTCAGACAGGTGATGTAATTTCCTCTTGGCCACCAGTAAGCGAAGGCCAGGCCCGTCTGACTCCGCAGCGGTGCCATGCAGCGGCACAGAACAGAGGGGCCCCGAGTCCCTGCTCTCAGAGGAGCTCCTTGCAAAGCAGAGACCACACACACGCAGCACCCGCGCCATCCAGTGCGCCCACAGGCGGTGCTGAGGGCGGAGAGGGAGGCCGGAACCAGATGGGGGAGGGGCCCGAACGCCAGGCTGAGGCTGTAGTACCCGGATGTTGACTAGTCATAGTACTTTAAAACAGACACTTCGCAACCTGGCTGGCGTAGCTCAGTGGATTGAGCGCGGGCTATGAACCAAAGTGTCGCAGGTTCGATTCCCAGTCAGGGCACATCCCTGGGTTGCAGGCCATGACCCCCAGCAACGGCACATTGATGTTTCTCTTTCTCTCTCTCTCTCTCCCTCCCTCCCTTCCCTCTCGAAAAATAAATAAAAATCTTAAAAACAAAAAAAAAAGCAGACACTTCGCTAACCACTGAGGGTTTCTGAGCGGGGAGAGACCCGAGAGGCCTGGCTGCTGGAGCTCACTGTGCGGCCACTCTGGGGGAACAGGTGTTAAGGGGGTCTGGACAGTGCTGGGCGACAAGAAAGGGAGGCCAGACAGGACTTGGGAAAGCGGGATGTGGTCTGAACCGGGGCAGTCACCGTAGGACGAGAAGGGACAGGAGTAGCCCATCACAGACCAGCTAGGGTCACCCAAGAGCTGCCCGCTAATGCACAATCATGCCCCGGCCCACAGACAACAAAAGGGCCCCAGTCCCTCGGGCCCTGGGGACGAGGTAGGAGCCCCTGGGATCCAGGGACAAGTAAGATCTGTCCGAGTAACTCCCTGCTTCTCCATCACCTCCGGCAGGACGAAAGAGGCGCCTTGCGCAGTCCCCTCCAGCCCCTCCGGCCCCCTGGCTGCTCGCACGCCCTGGGCACTCCTGCCTGAGGGTGTTCGCACCGGCTGTTCCCCTCGCCTCGTCCCCCAAGCCCCCTTCGGGTTCACCCCTCATCTCCTTTAGGTCTTTGCTGAGGGGTCTCCTTCTCACTGAGGCCTTCCCTGCTCACTGTTTAAAAATCTGCAGCCCCCTCCAACAGCCCCAGCACTCCCCAGCCCCCTTCTCCACAGCACGGATCTCTTCTCTTTATCTTCCCCGATTAGCCTGCAAGTTTCACGAGGGTGGGGCTCTTTGGCTGTTTCTCTGCTTTACCCCAAGTGTCTGGACCAATTATATGCTGGGCCTATAGCACTCAATAATTATCTTCTGAATGAAGAGAATCAATACCCTCCCGGCGTTCTTGTGATGAGGACGAGGACGCAGCTCCTCCCCAGGGACGAGGTGGTCTGGCTTCTAGCCACTGTTCTCCAGCCCCACAGGAACGCTGCCCCCCTCCGCTCGGCCCCTCCCACATTCCGGGCCCCTCCCAGCCTCAGGGCCTTTGCATAGGCCTGCTCCTCGGCCCGGAATGCTGTTTTACCTGTACACCCGGCCCTGCCTGTTCCTTCACCTCCAGGTTGCGGTTTAAAGGTCACTGATGCCAGTCTAAATCAGGCCTTCCGTTTCCAGTGGCCCGTGGCTCCCCTCGCTCTGCCTTTATTTATAGGTCTCATCGCGGTTTGTAACCAGAAACGATCGCACTAGTGTCCGCCTGCCCTGGCCGGGGAGTGCTTCGAGGGCAGGGACCACACTTGTTTGGTTCACCGTGTGCACAGCCCCCAGCTCAGTGCCTGCCACATACTGGCTGAAGTCAGACAAGTCACCTAACTTCTCTGTGCCTGTTTGCCCTTAGTTAGTCACAGGGAGGACGCAGCACCTCCCTTGAGGCACTGTCGTAAAGTTACCTGGGACTGTTCATTCCTTGTTCACTCACCCGCTGCTGTGGTGTAAAGGTTTATCCCCCCCAAACTGATACGCTGGAACCTAACCCCCAAAGTGATAACAGTATTAGAAGAGGCCTTTGGGAGGTGATTGGATCATGAGAGGGGGGTCCCCACGAATGGCATGAGAGACCCCACTGAGATCCCTTGTCCCTCTGCCCTCTGAAGTTACAACCAGAAGGCGCCAACCATAAACCCAGAAGTGGATCTCCACTAGACACAGAATCCGCCAGCGTCTTGCTCCTGCACACCCCAGCCTCCAGAACCGAGAGACAGTTGTTTGCTGCCTGCAAATCAACCCATCCCACGGCATTTTGTTGCAGCCGCCCAACCAGACCAGGACATTCCCTTATTATTTCTTGAACTCTCAGGACACGCGAGGCTAATAGTTTCTGGTTATGAACCACGACGAGTGCGGGCTACAAACCAGGTGAGACCTCGTCTGCCTCCCTCGCCGCCTGAGCGTCCCCAAGGGCAGAGACACGCCTAACTCAGCTCCGGCCAAGAAGGGATTCCCGGAGACGGACGAGTGAGTGAATGGAAGAGCTGCAACGCCCTGGAGGCGGGGCGGGCCTGCTGCTGCTTCGCTGTGTGACACTGGCCAAGTCCCTTGCCCCCCCTGTGCCCGAGTCTCCCCTTATGTGCAATGAGGAGGCAGGACGTGGGCTCCATCTGTACTCCTACAGCCTGTCCCTCCTCTTCCAAGAAGGCCTACCGTCCACGCCGCGGTTCCTGTGCGGGGAGCGGCGGGGCGGCCATGCGTGTGCGAGCTCTGCCGCCACCCAGAGGGCAAGGCCTGGGTGGTCTGGCCCCAGTCACCCCCCTTTCTACGTCCGTATCCCCATCCTTCCCTGCTGCCACTGTCCCCTTTCTCAGGGGTTCACAGGCTGCCCCTGCAGCGACCGTTCCCGCCACCAGCAGCCACAGCCTGTCCCCACACTTTGCCTCTGTGGTCACAGGAGGCGCCTGCTGGGAGGGAGGTGGAGAGCTGTGCACCCCAGAGCTGTCCTCACGAGCCTGACTCAGGCCCAGGCTGCCAGTCACCCCCTCTTCCCAGAGTAGGGGGCCTGGCTCACAGCAGTGGGGACGGGGACGGATGGCATCCTTCAGCTGGACGCCCCTGCACCCGCTGCCTGCGGTCACTTGGGCCCCAGAGCGAATTCAAAGCGCTCGCGATGGGTGAACCGCAGCAGGTTATTCCTCGAGGTGGGGAGGAGGGAGGCTTGGGGTCCTGGCCCCATCCTACCTGATCTGCCACACCAGCTGCAGTGCCGTTACTGAGCAGAGAAAAGGTTTCCAATTCCTGCCAGAGATTGGAGAGAGGTGGGAAGAGATGAAGATCCCGGAAAGACGCTCAGGGTCCCATCAGCCAGGGCAGCAGAGGGGGCCCAGCAGGCGGCCGGGGTCTGTGGTGCCCTCCAAGGCTCCCCGCCCCGGGCCGCCGGGGGCCGCCTGCACTCTCTCTGGGTCACCCGAGGGTGTTCTCTTTCTGCAGCCCTGACCTGCACAGAGGAATTCGAGCGCGCACTGCCGCTGTGTGCAGGCACCGCATGCCACTCGCTTGCTGCGGCCCTCCCAGGGACCCTCGGAGGCGGGCATGGTCAGCCCACGTCCCGGGTGCGGAGAGAGCTGGCTTGCTCGAGGTCACAGCAGAGACTCCAGAACGATACCCTCTCTACGTGCAGCTTCCTGGCACCCAGTGGGCGCCACGGAACATACACAGACTTGAACGAAGCAAACAGATACCAACATCTCAAACGTGCGCCACCACCCCGGGGTTACGTGAGGACATAGGCTGAAGGACACCACTGTCGCTGAGGCCACCGCTGGGGCGCTGAGGCCATCCGGGGCAGGGGAGGGGACGGGTCTGAACAGCTGGTGTTTAAGGTGAGCTGGGAGCTTCAGCTGCTCTTTCCTTCCCCTAAAGGTTCTGAACGTCACTGCAGGGCTTTCGGCCAAAAAGAGGGACGGTCACCTGCTGTCACTCCCTTCCGTCCTGGCCTGGCTCTGGCCACCCTCACCTACTTCTCCCAAAGGCGCCCAGACCCCCTCCTCAGATTTCCCATCTCCGCCCCCAGCAGCCCCCAGCAGCCCCCAGCGCCCACCTACCTGGGGCCTCTTGTACGCCTTCCGGACGCGCAGCCCGAGCTTCTGGGCCAGCTCCTGACCCAGCTGCGTCACACTCTCGTCCTGGGGAAGACAAGACACAGGTGGGGCAGGTCGCTCTGCCGGCTCGCCGCGCCGGACTGCGGGCACGCGTGCAGCAGCCCCGCAAAGGGGGGCCCGGGGTCACCCCACGTTCCTACGGACAAGGACGCAGGCTCCCGGCAGGGGACGCTAAGGTGGCTGGCTGCCCGTCACACAGCTAGAACGTGGCGGGGCTGGGGCCAGAACCCCTTGCTTCTGCTTCTCTTTTACTGGGGCGGAGGGAAAAGGAGTAATTTTTGTTGATTCTGACATTGTCTTTTTTGTATTCACAATTCGGCCAGTAACAGCATCACTGGGGAGGCTGAAACCTGAGAGCAAATGCTCCCAGCGGTCGCCCCCCTGCCCCTCCCCCGCCAGGAGGTCTGATGTGCTCGTCCCCTGCGCAGCTCCCCGGGGACTTACAGACGCGCCCGTGGACCTAGGAAGAAGGCTTCCCTCTGCTCTTCGGGGATTTTCTCTCGTTTCACATAAGTGGGATCCTATTATACCAACGGTTCCCACAACTTGCTTCCTTCACCAAACAGCGTCTTGGAACTTTCTGCCAGTCCCGGGGGGTGCGCAGGCCCAGAGCGGCGAGGACGCACGGAGTGCAGAGCGCGCCCGGCCCCCGGTCAGCGCTGAGTGACAGCACCCAGCACCCGCTCCTCCCTCCGAGTCCGTAGTACTGTTCGCGTACCAGGGGCCAGGCACACCGGCCGCAGGGCGGACGGGGCCCAGGACGCAGGCAGGGTCCCGTCTGGTGGGGGAGACCCGTCGTCGGTCAACACCAGAATGGCGACGACGACGACGGAGCGAGAAGTACTGTGAAGTCCCGCACAGGGGCTGCCTCCCCCCTCCCTGACGAGCTCCTGGAGCCCCAGGGCCAGGCCCCGGGGTCACCTCCAGCCCTGGTGCCCACGCGAGGCTCGGTTCTGTTAGTGTCTGCCCGCAAAGGCTGGAAACGGGGGGACTCTCCGGCTCAGAGCCCGAGGCCCTCGTCCAGGGACTTCCCGCAGGGGAGTTACCGCCCCGGCTGGGCTGGGCTGGGCTGGACGGAGGGGTAGAAGCCACGGGCCCCCCCAGGAGGGGGTCACCCCGGCGGCTGGGTGTGGACCCGCGGTGAGTGCTGGAAAAGCTGTATGGAGGGGGGACCTCTGTCGTAAGAAAGGTTCTCCCTGCAAACTAAACTGAACCAGGGAAGCAAGAATAGTGAACAAAACCCAGAGTAACGGTGACTGTCTTCTGAACACTCGCTGTGTCTGCTATCACGCAGACTGGCTCGTGTGACTCTCGGGGTTCCATCCTCAGCACAGCCCTGCAGTGCCTGGTTTTTTGTCGGCACCCCGTCTGACAGGAGTGGGAACCAAGGCCACAGAGGCCAAGCTACGTGTGTACGGCCACACTTAGCCACTAGGTGGCAGGCTCGCGGTCAGGACCCAAACGCAGGCCCGAGCTCTGGAGCTCTGGCACTGTCGTCCTTGACCGTCGTGCATGCGACTTCCTCTCCGCTCTGCTCACCCAAATCCTTCTCGCTCCTTCCAGGCCCACTCATGCCCCGCCTCCTTCGGGGAGTCCTCCAGGATCCTGACCACTCCTGAGTCCTCTCAGCCCTTCCTGGGAAGCACTTGCCTACCCCCAAATGCTTTCACGCCCAGTATTTCAGGGATAAAGTGGAATAAGGACATTTTCTAGGCATGGAGGGGATGCACAGACAGGGGGAGTGCTCTGTCCGAGTTCATGCCAGGGGTCAGCAGTGGAGGCCAGCCTAGACCTAGGGATGTTTCCACTCCTCTCCTTGTAGTCTGTGGGTCCCCAAAAGGCACAGCCCTGGGTGCCGTGTGGGCACTCCGTAAACACCTGTTAAGCGGGTGAATAACGGGGAGAGCGGGCAGATGCCCGGCCGCGCGCCGGCTGAGGCGAGCAAGGCCCTCTCTAGGACATCTCCCACCGCCTCCTCCCTGGCTAAGGACAGCCTGGGCACCAGGACTCCGTGCATGCGGCGCCCCTTTCATTCTCACTGCGCCCCTGGACTCGGCACTCTCCCTGGTCGGGAGCACCAACTCCAGGAGCGGACTGCCTCGGTTCAAATCCCCGCTCTGCCTCCGAAATGCTGGGAAAGTTCCTTTCTCTCTGTCATCTTCAAAATGGGGATAATTGTATCTACCACAAAGGGTTGTTTGTGGCAAGTGAGCAAATACAATGTATCTTTAGCAATGCCTGGCACACAGTCAGAGGTCACTGTCGATAACAGTGTTTGCAACTCTATGTAACAGGAAATGGAGCCTCGGAGAGACCAGGTGGTTTGGCCGAGTGAGGGCGGGCGTGGACGCAGCGCCGCAGGCACTCACGTGGGGCAGGGCGAGCGAGCAGCGGCTGCTGCACTCGTAGGCCTCCTTGTGGCGTCCCAGCTCGTTGAGGGCACGCGCCTTGCGGAACAGTGCCCGGATGTTCTCGCAGTCCAGACCCAGTGCCTTCTCGCTGTCCTCCAGCGCCTTCTCGTACAGGCCCTGCCGGAGAGGAGCAGGGGCTCTGCGTCAGCGCCTGCCGCCCGCCCTCCCCCAGGCCTCCTGCTCCCCTCAGCGGAGGGTCAGCCTCCCCTTCCCTGCAGAGACGGAGGCTGCCGGAGGAGCCGGCTCAGGGAGGAGGCTCCAGAGCTCCAGGAAACGGCTCTGGTGCTCCCACTCCGGTCAAGGGCAGCCAAGTGTCCAGCTGAGGGCATTGCCAATGGGCACTGTTGGGACACAGGGGGGAGGGGCCTTCACGTGCTACGGTGGTGAGCCCGGTCACTCAGACATATCTGTTTCGTATCTCCCCTCGGGGCAGAACACCACGGGTGGGGAGTGAGAGAGGCGCCTTAGAGAGGAGATCACGAAGGCGGCCCATGTACGGAACAGAGCGCGAGCAGGCATCTGGTAGACCCGCTTGTCCGGAGCGGCCCACCAGTCGCTAGTCCACTGTGGACGGCAGAGGTGCCTCAGGAGCCTCCGCAGAGCCCACAGCGCAGCCGCCCAGGGGCCCAGCGAGTGAGCGGGCAGGGCAGGCACGAGGTCAGGGGGCTGGAGCCCTCGGAAGGAGCGGAGGCCGGAGGCGTGGAGAAAGAAGCGAGGCTGTCGTGAGAGGCGAGGAGCCCGGGAGGGAGGAGCGGGAGAGGCCAGAGGTTCGCAGGGAGAGGCGGAGCGACGACCAGGGAGGTCCTCAGCCCTGACTGCCCACTGACTCCTGGCAGCGCCCAGGCCACCCACAGATGCTAACTGAATCCATCTGGGGCAGGGCTCAGGCACCACTGTCATCTTTAAAAGTCTTCTCGGGTCCCAGTATTAGCACTTCACGAGCTCTCCAGGTAAACACCTGCTGTGCAGCAGGGTTGAAAGTCAAGGAAGCAGACGGTGAGATTCGGACGGGAGGCTGGGGAGAATCCCCGGCCTTGCAGAGGCTCCCTGGGGTGTGGCCCGGCTCAGCTGGGCATCTGGGGAAGTGGTGGGCGGGGCAGGGGTGGGGGAGGGGGAGGGCGCCGGGCTCACCATGGCGAAGTAGCAGGCAGCCCTGTTGACATGCAGCTTGCACAGCAGCTCCCGGGGCAGGGCCACCTGGTCGGAGGCGGCGTAGTCGGCCACATTCAGCCCTTCCATGTACTGCACCAGGGCCTGCTTGTGGTCCTTCTCCCGGAACAGGTCATTGCCCTCGGCAAACAGGTTCTGCACCAGCTTGAGCAGAAAGGCCTGCCGGGATGTAAGGTGCAGAGGGAGCTCAGGGGGCTTTCTCCACCCAGCCCCAGCCCCAGCCCCAGCCCCAGCCCCAGCCCCTGGACCCACTCCCGCCTCATCTGGACACCCCTGCTCTTTGCCTTCCCCGACCCCGGCAGCGGACACTCACCTCATATTCTTCTTGCTTCAGGGGTAGTGTCGACCTAGCGGGAAAAGGAGAGGAGAACAAGGTCTGGGTGAGCCCGAGGGTCCCAGCCACGTGGAGGTCCGGGAGCCAGAGCCACAGGCCGGGGACTGTGGCCGGAGCGGGCTCCTCCGGCTCGGACCTCCGGTGTCACCTCGCGGCCTGGGGTGAGTGGACGGCATTTTCTCCCTAAACCATCCCTGTGCTGGCCTTCCACTCGCCCCGGGGCCTGGCAGCCTGGCCTTCCCAGGTGCAGAGGCTGAGAGAGAGCAGGCCAGCTCAGCAGTCCCCCACCTACGAGTGACTGTGCCCCGCCACCCCAGACCTGCAGCCGCAGGGCCCCAGGCACCACCGGCAGTCCACCTGAGGTCCCCTTCTCCCATCCCTCCCCACAAAACTCACGTCAACGCCAGCCAGTGCCAGGTACACTCAGAGCCTGACACCCCTTCATGTCAGACTCAACAACGTAGATGGGTCCCTGGGTGCCCTCTGCTCTCCCGTGGTCAAAAAAATGCCACTCAGGACAGTAGCAAGTGACAGCCCAGGAGAGCAGAGGCGCACCCGTCACGCTGGGGGGCTGAGCTGGAGGGGAAACTGGGGTTTGTCTCCAGGCCCCTCAGGTCACCGAGGGGAAAGCGGACACTCAGAGGGGCAGTGACTTGCCCGAGGTCACACAGCAGGTCAGCGCCCGGGCCAGAGCCAGAGCCGGAGCACAGGGCTGGGGCCCCTCCCACTGCCGGGAGCTGTCACCCGCGGCCGGGTGAGGAGGAGCCGCCTGGGCGAGCGAGGGAGAAGCGGTGAGGGGGGATGCCGGGGGTCCCCAGGGGGTGACAGCGAGGCTCCCGACCCGATCCTCTCACTCCCCTCCCCACCGTCAGAGGCCAGGGCTCGCCCCTGCTTCCCCATACTGTCCCAGCCCGGGCCACCGCCGCGGTCGCCCTCCCCCTGACCGGCCTCCACCTCCAGCCTCTCCCCTTCCAGCGCCTGCTGCCTCTTCAACAGGTCCCACCCTGCCCTAGAAACCACCGCATCCTGGAGCTCAAGGCCTCCACGAGCCAGCGCCGACCCACCTGTCCAGACCACTCTGTGTCTCCTCCAATGCCCCGCGCCCACTAGGCATTTGCTAAGCACGTGCAGTCTGCATGTGCAAGTCCCACTGTGTCACCCTGCAAAGCGGCCCCTGGGGAGGGCGACATCCGGTTCCTGGAGGTTGTCCGACTGCTAAACCTCTTGCGACACCCCCCCCCCACCCCTTGGGAGAGGAGAACCAGGACACAGAGCGAACATCTCCTGCAGGCGCAAGGACCCCGGGAGGGACGGGGTACTGCCCTCTCCGTGTCCCGGGGACGGAGCCCACCCGTTCCGCCCGGGGGGAACCCGGGTGTGGGCTCGGAGCTGCAGCTCCGTGGAAACCAGTGACTTCCGTTCAAGCCGGATCCTGACAACAGACAGTACTGTCCAGGTTAGCCTTGCTCGCCAGCCTGACCTCAGCTCTGTCGTCTGCGAAGCGGTGGACAAGACCACCGACTTTCCCAGGCTGCTGGGAAGATCAGAGCAAGGATGGACGCGAAGGGCCCGGCGCAGAGCCCGAGAGATGTGCCCCCACATTCAGTGGGAAGCACCGATTTCCTACGAGACGTGCGCGGGCAGGCACGAGAACTGACGCGCGTGTGCAGATGGGGAGGGTGAACAGCACACAGCACGAGGCCGGAGGGCAGCCAGGGTCGGGGAGCGCACACGCGTGTGCAGGGTTCATGGCTCCCGTGTGGGGTTCGCAGATCCATCCCCTCGCCCCGGCCACGCCAGCCGCTTCCTAGCACCTCCGACCTCCCCACTCCCCAGCACACGGGGGGACCCGGACAGCCGAGGCTCCGCGAGCAAGACAAGGACAGCTGGGGAGAGCTGCTGCGGGCCTCGGCCGAGTTCGGAGGACCCGCCCGGCCCCCCGCCGCCCCGGCGCACACTCACTGAATGAACTGCAGCCCCTTCTCGATGTCCGCCTTCCGTCTCTGCCTCTCCATCAGTCTCTAGGGGAGAGAACAGTTCATCGGTCAGTCACGGGGGCCACCTGCCCCGACACGCACCGTGGACTCACCCTCGCTCGCCCCAGTTCACGGCGCAGAGGGGAGTCCCCGAGGGCGGTGACCTCTCTCGGGGTCTCCAGAGACGTCCGGACCGGGCCACACGGCCCCTGCCCTCCACGCCCACGTCCCACTGGACCCCGAGTTTGTACAGGGCCCTCAGCAGCCAGGGAGCTGCCTGGAGGCCACCTGCCCGTTCCCACACATGGCTTGGGCTGCAATGCTGCATAGGACTCCCTCAAGTTCAAGGAAAAAAAAACCCCGTTTAACCATCAAACTCAGTCTGAGGAGAAAAGACACAGAAAAGGCAAAATAACGCCATTGACTATAGCTACAGTGTAGCACTGCGCACTGGGCCAGGCACTCGGTATACGGGTCTTGATGAGTCTTCCAACAGCGCGGTGAGGCGGGTGTCCTTCCGCCCCATTTTACCGAGGAGGAGTGGAGGCTCAGAGAGCTGCCCCACGGCTGAGGTGGGATCTGAGCCCAGGCCACCCCCCTTTTATGCTCCCCAACTCCTATGGTCCCTCCACCCAGCTCTACACGCACCATTTCATGAACAGCAGTAAGAAAGAGATAAATGAATATCAACTCACCCTAGTCAGACTTTTTATAGATAAGGATACGTATTTATTTATGTGTTTACTTTTAAAGACTTTATTTTATTTTTAGACAGAGGAAGGGAAAGAGAAAGAGAGGGAGAGAAACATCAGTGTGTGGTTGCCTCTCACATGCCCCCTACTGGGGACCTGGCCCGCAACCCAGGCGTGTGCCCTGATGGGGAGTCGAACCGGCAACCCCTCGGTTCGCAGGTTCACAGGCTGGCACTCAATCCACTGTGCCACAGCGGCCAGGGCAGAGTCAGTGCTGAGTAAGTAAATGAGAAATAATGAGCGATGCTGAGTGGTAACCAGGTGCCTGCCCAGGGGGCTGTCACGGTCCCTTCAGACGCCCCCAGCGACACCCGTTCTGTTGCCCACGAAGCACTCAGACCCAGCCCCAGGACGCCCAGCCTGTCGTCAGGCTCAAAACAGTCAGAGCTCCCTCCCTGACCCAAATCCCCCTCTGGCTGCTGCACAGCCTCTCCTCCCGTTCTTGGTCCCGTTTCCTGAAAGAGGTGCCTACACCCTCCCGCCCCCCCTGCCCCAACGCACGGCAGCCCCACTCCCGCTCCGCCGCCCATGCTCACCACGCGACCTCCTCGTCGCCGTGCCCACGGAGGGGCGGTTTCCCGCCTGCCCGTTCTGGCCCTTCCGGCCGCACCTGCCAGGTCCCCTCGCACCGGCCTCTCCGACCGGTCGCCCCTGCTCCGCCGCCCAGGTCCGAGGACCGGAGCGCAGGCCTCCGCCGAAGGGACAGCACCCCCTGCTCGCCTGGACGAGCACACTGTCCCCAGATGAGCCCTCACATTCCGTGATCTCATGAGTCACGCGGGTGATGCACAGAGCAGTTCCTCCCGCCAGGCTCGCCCCCTCCCCAGTATTTCAGATCCGTGTCCTACCTTCTGGGCAGTGCCGCCTGGATGTCCGACAGCCGGGTCGCTTATGGCTTCCCAGCCTTTCCCAACCAGGGGCCCTCTACCTGGAACGCCCCCCCCCCGCCCCCCAGCCAACGCCTTTACGACTCAGCTCAGATGCCTTGGTGTCTAGAAAGTCCTCCCCGGTGCCCACTCCAGGGTGCCCACCCAGCCAGCTGGGCCGGGTGCTCCTCCAACTGAGCAGACAGTCCCAACTTAGCTCAGCAGCCCAGCCCCACCCTCCTCCGTCCACCCCCGCTGCGGCGGCTGCACAGCTCTCCCCTGTGGTCAGTCTCCGAGTCCTCCCACCCTTACCTGGAAAACCTTTCTCCCCTCCGCAGCCCCGCCCACCTTCCCCACACCCACAGCTATCTCCCGGGCCCTCCCCGTCTCCTGCCTGCAGCCCCCAGGGAGCCCCGTCCCATCTGCTGCCCTCTGGTGGCCAAGGGTAGCTGTCAACCCACAGGTCAGTGTCGCTCCCCTGCTCAAAACTCTTCCGGGTGTGCCTGCGCGCACACGCACGTGAACACAGGTTTCTTAAAAAGGTGAGAACGTGCACTCTGTAGTCAGGTGATGTACCGACGCCACCGTTCCGGGTTGGATAAGCTGCAACAGTATGTTACCATCGGGGGAAGCTGGGCGAAGGGAACTCGGTGCTGTTTTTACAGCTCCCCGTGAATAAAAAAGTTAAATAAGCAAATAAACCCTCCACGACTCCCGCTAGCAGGAGGGCCAACCCCACGCTGCTCATCGCGGATGCCGGGCACTGGGAGGCCCGCCCAGCCTGCTGCACCCTGGTTAACGTCCGGCCATCAGCCCACCAGGGGCCGCCCATGCAGGCTGCCCTCTCTGTCTGGGACACCTTTCACACCCCCGCTCCCCCACCCCCCACCCCCCGCTAGTGCCCAGGGCTTCAGTAAAGCTCAGCTCGGATGGCTCCCCTACCAGGAAGCCTGCCTTCCCTGCTCCCCCCACCCCCACCCCCGGCTCCAACAACGCCATCACGGGCCTTCTCTGGACTGACTGCCGCCAGCACATGCTCACGTTCCCATCTCTTCCCAAACCGTGAGCTCCCTGGAGGCAGGAGCTGCGTCGGATACATCTCTGTCTCAGAGACGTATCAGGGCCCCGTGAACTTTAGAACTGCGTGTAGAAGCTGATTTCAGTCCTCAGGTATGAAGTACTTTCTCCTACCAGACATTGTTCTAGGTGCTTTAAATATAATTCTTAATCCTCACAACACCCCAGAAGAAAGTGCTATTATCGTCCCCGTTTTACAGATAAGAAAACTAAGGCACAAGGAGTTAGTACCTGGTAGCAAGTAAGTGTCGGAGCTGGGATTTGAACCCTGGCAATGTGACTCTGGAGGCCAGCCTGTCATCACCTCTCAAACGGGTGCTCCCGTCATCACCAACGGGTGCTCCTCCCGGTCCCCACAGGACGCCTCCTGTGCCATCTCACATGCTGCGGCCGGGCACTCGCCTGTCCCACACTCTTGAAGGAGCAGCAGTCAGGGCAGACGGCAGACCTGCCACAGGCACAGGCGCTACCTGAGGTTACGTCATCGGCATAGATCCCCCGCACGGCTCCTGACTCACCAGCCCGCAGTGGCTTACTCAGAGACCAGGGGAGGTCTAGTCTGGCCAACCTGGCCTCGCCAGTCAGCATCCCGGGTCTGCCCTGGCCCCCTCCCCGCAGCCCCTGTGGGCCCTGCCTGCCCACCCGAGGACCCTCTGCTCCAAGCAGGGCAGGGAGGGGTCTCGGCTCATCCTTTGGCGATTACTCGCTGCGTATCGAGCGCCTTCTATGGCAGGGGTTTTGAACCTTGGAGCCCACAGAGAGAATTCAGGAGCCCATGAACCTGGGCGGGAAAACACTGGCAAGTTTTCTCACTAAGCCCTACCCGATGTTTAGCACCCCTTCAATTACGGACGTCGAGGCCGCACCGCAGCAGCAGCAGCAGCAGCAGCAGCGGCGGTGGCGTCAGGGCTGGGAATCACCCCTCCTCCCGCTGCGCCGCGGCCACCGCAGACACAACAACAGGCCGGGCACACCGGGGACGGCTTCCAAACCCCTGCAGCTGTGCCGCTGACTGCGAGCTCTTGTTTTTGAGTGCATTAGTTAAAAAAAAAATAAAAACAAAAAAGCACAGCCACCGTTCCATAGCAGTGGCTTCCTCGGCAACCCCGTACGTTTTATGTTCGACGCACGTGACAAGCGGCGTCCCGAGAAGGCTCGCCCGGGGCCTCCTGGGCGGTGTGCGCTGCCGCCTTGCTGATCTGAAGCTCTGCTCTACGGGATTGTGTTTTCATCCCTGCATTACTCTCAGAAGTAGGTGTTCTTAACGTTACCCCCGCTTTCCACAGGAAAAAAGAGGCTTGAAGAAATGGTCTTTAAAAAAAAAAAAAAAGCAAGGCCTGGCCCTCGTGACCCATGACCGGCGGGGGAGAGAGCTGGAGGCCCCGCCCCCCCTCCGCCAGGCCTCGCCGGTCACCTCCGCAGGAACCAAAGTTCAGGACACTGTCCCCGAGCCTCCCCCACGGCCCCAGCAGAAACCAAGCTCGGAGTCACGGCGGCACAGCACACTCCCCCGGGGCCGGGGGTTCTGGGCGCAAAGAGCTGTGACTTCCATGATCCCGTTTGGGCCCCAAACCCTCCGGGGGCCAGATGGTCCCAGGGAGGGGCCGGAACAGCACCCCGAGGGGTCCGGGGCTTGGGCCCCTGCTCCACCGCCGTCCGCCAGCTGCGGTGCTCCAGGGAAATGTTTAAACAGGAGTTTTTTGTTTTTTTTTTTTAAATAGAAAAGTAACAGAAGCTCATTGTGCAACCCTTGGGAATTATGGACAAGGATAACAAAGCAGAAGAGAAGACACCCAGGGTGCCCGCCTAACGCGGTGAAGGGCACCGTTCCTTTGAGTGATTGAGAAGTCACTGCCCCAGCCCGAGGGGGCCCGAGGTCCTTGCGGCCGGGCCACCCTGCTGGGCCGGCCAGCGGGAGAGTCTCCTGGGCCACCCCGCCTGCTCCACTGCCTGAGGACAGCGAGGCAGGCCACCGGACCTGGGTTCCAAGCCCAGCACTGTCCCACGCCAGCTTTCAGGGCACCCCTCCACGCCTGTGTTTGTCATTTGCAACATGGGGCTAAGGACACGTGCCTTGTAAGGCACTTGGCAGATTTACACGGCGGGCCCCCCACGGAGGAGGTCGTAAGCTTGTGTTCCTGCCGAGCGGGACACTGTTAGAGGGTCCCTGGCGACCTACAAAATTAGCCTAAAAGTACTTCTCTGTCAGCCCACACCGATTCCTTGGCAGTTTCTGTCTGGGCCACTCTTTTTCGGCAGGCGCTGTCCAGGAACGCCCTGCTACCGGTGCCCGCTTATTCACGAAGCATGCGCAGAACACCTCCGTGCGCAAGGGGCTCTGCCAGGTGCCGGGGCACGAGGCTGACAAAGACCCGGGCCCCGTGGGATCTGTGCTCCAGGCACGAGAAGACAAAGAAACGGGTCAGGGCTACCTGCACAAGACAGGTAAAGGCACAGGTAGCAGTTGCAAGGAAACTGGAAGAGGAAACACGGCAGCAGAGTGATGAGGGTGGGCTGGGAATGAGAGTCAGAAGAAGGATGCCCTGGCTGAAGCGCCAGCCTGTGGACCCACGGGGCACCGGTTCGATTCCCGGTCAGGGCGCAAGCCTGGGTTGAGAGCCAGGTCCCCAGCTGGGGATGTGTGAGGGACAACTGGCCAATGTTTCTCTCGCACGTCGATGTCTTTCTCTCTCCCTTCCCCTCTCTCTAAAATATAAATAAATAAAATCTTTAAAAAAATAGGGGAGACAAAAGAAGGAGCCAGCCATGGGAACCTGGGAGGTGGGTGAGGGTGCACTTGGTGGAGGGCACTGCAAAGGCAATGGCCCTGAGGTGGCGGCGAGCTGAGGGCGTTCAGGGACAAGACAGACGGCCAGTGCGGCAGCGCGGGACTGAGGCAAACCGGGCAGGCGGCAGGGGCAGGAGGCAGGCCGCGGCCGGGTCCGGGGCTCCACGCAGGGCGGGATGTGTGGGAGAGGCGGCGCTGTGTCCTGCCCGTGTCAGGAGACCACTGGGAGGTGTTCGGCAGAGTGACGGGGTCACACTTAAATCTCGAGAAGACCCCTCTGGCTGCTGTATTAAGGATGGGTGACAGGAGGGGAAGCTGGGAAATTGGCTGGGAGGCGACTTGATCCAGGCCCGGAGAATGAGGGCAGTGGAGATGACTTGGGAATGTTCTGGAGGTTATTAAATGCTCATGGCAACCACGACCACGCGCCATAAGGATGCCGGGTGGTCTTTACATCTTTCGAAGTTCCATCACCTGAGACCCACAGCAAACCCGAGGCAGACGGGGCTGGGTCAGCAAGGCCATTTCACAGACCGGGAGACTGAGGCGGAGACGGCCGAGAGCACCCCCAGACCGCGCGGCCAGCCTGTGCTGGAGCTGGGTGTGCACCTGAGGACTTTGGACTCCCTGCCCCGTGTTCTTCTGCCCGCAGAGGGACAGGGCAGGACACGGAACGCTGTGGGGAAGAGCAGACGAGCCCCCCCAAACCCCGGGAGGGTCACGGCCCCCACCTCCCCTGCAGCCCTCGCAGGAAGCGCTCGGTGGCTGCTCGCTGGCGGATCCCGGCACTGGGTCTCAGGGAACCTAACGCGGGCTCCCCGTCTGGGTCGCGGTGTGGACAAGGCAGGAGGAGCTGGAGAACGAGTGACCCTTCGTCTTCTTTTTCCTCTAAAAAAGAAAGAGGGACCTCACTGACCTTGAAGGACTGTCAAGAGGACTAATGAGAGACCCTGGGCAACAGCATGACGCGAATGTTAGATAATTAGGGTTTCCAGACAGATAAGAGCAGAGCGCCACCGAGACCAAAATAACACGAAGGAGTCACTCCTGCGTGACAGATAAGACCTGGACTCGGGAGCCTGGGCTGCCTGGCTCCCTCCAGCCCTGCTCCACCGCGGCGAGTGGTCTCGGAGCCTCCGCCTCGTCTGCCCAGTGGGGCTGCAAACCGTCATTCCCGCCTCGACGAGTTGTTAAGGAGATTCAATAAGAGAAGACACCGACGGGGCCAAGCACGGAGCCGGCGCACAGCAGCGCTGGCTACGTCGGTCGTGGTAGCTGCTGTCGCTACTGCCACCGCTACCGGCGAGCCAGCGTCTCAGCCTCTGCCACGGGCTTGGGAGCTGCTGCCGGCCGGAAGCTGGCTGCAGACGAGGTCTGAATCAGAAACGCTGCCCCTTCCTCGGGGGCCTCCGCAGCGGGAGGGAGAAGCAGCACGAGGGCACCCGTGGAAGCCATCAGCGTGCTTGCGAAGGAGCAGACGGGCCAGGGGAAGTAAACAAGGCGGGAGGGCGCCCTGTTGCTGGCGATGAGGGAGAGAGGACAATGAGCCCGTGCCTCTGGGCCATTAAATGCGATAAAAAGAGCTGGCTTCTGTGCAGGCTCCTGGGAGCTGACTCAGAGCCGGCACTTCATCAGCCCCGGCCGAGGTCGAGGGTCCAGCTTCAGGCGGCAGCCCAGCTCCACTGGGGTTACTCGCACCTTCCGCCGCCTGAAGCCCACCACCCCTGTTCCCCTCAGGCCCCTCCTCCCTCCCAGCCACCCCTAGGCCCACGCAGGGCTCACCCAAGAGCCAGACTCCAGGCCCTGGCAGGCGTACCTCAGTGGACTGAGCGCGGGCTGCGAACCAAAGTGTCACAGGTTCGATTCCCAGCCAGGGTACATGCCTGGGTTGCAGGCCATGGCCCCCAGCAACCGCACATTGATGTTTCTTTCTCTCTCTCTCTCTCTCTCTCTCTCTCTCTCTCTCTCCCTCCCTTCCCTCTCTAAAAATAAATATATAAAATCTTAAAAAAAAAAAAAGAGCCAGACTCCCTGAGTTCTGGTTCTCTAGCTCTGCATCTTACACAACGCCACTTACCTCTTAGTGCCACAGTTTCTTCATCTGTAAAGTGGGGATAATTATAGTGCCTACGTATAGGGCTGTTATAAAGATTAAATAAGCCAATCTAGGAAAAAGCACTCACATAGGGCCTGACCACACGGTCATTGCTGGATCAGTGTTTTGAAATTATGAAGAATTTACAAACCCCTCTAGTTCCTCTCATCCGGCTCCCCTGTCCCGAGGCCCCCCAGACCCTGGGCCTCTCCCACAGGTCGCTATCAAACATCACAAACCGCAGGGCTCGTTTTCAGAAAGGAACACTCAGGCCCAGAGAACCCAGGGGAGCTCCGTGGCAGAGCCAGACTTGAACCTGAACTCACACACACGCCGCCTGTATTGTGGCCGCATCAGATCACCCACGCGTTCCTCCCTCACACGGCCCTGCCTTTGTCTGTCTCAGCGTGTCCCCGTAGGAGGCCCTTTCTATGGCCTTTCTCAAGCCGTCTTTCAAATATTCAAATGGCACTTCTCCTAGGAAGAACTTCCAACCCCAGACAAAACACACCTTCCTCCCTCCCAGTGGGGCATAATTCACTTTGACAACACAATGGCTGGAACGTGTCCTCTGGCCCCTCCACCACCGCAGCCTGGGGCGCAGGGGGTGAGGCGGACCCAGTTGCCGTGCTTGAGCAGCTCCGGTTAATCATCCGTATCTTCCTCCTGCGCAAGCTACAAGCTCCTCCAAGGCACCCAGCCAGGCACTCCATAGGCAGAGGGGCACTGAACTCAGATCTCCACGCTCAGGGCCCCGTCCTCCTTCCACAGCCATTCTGCCTTCTCCAGTCTCCCTTCCAGAAATCTCTGTGAGTGCCTTTACTGGGCCAGCCCCACCAGGCCCTGGGACAGAGGGTTATTTTAGTCAAGCTCCTGGCCTCGGAAAGCCTTCTGACCTTTGAGCTTCAGCCCCCACCCCTATTGCATTTGCCAGTTCAGACTGTCCTGGTCTCTGTTCTTGTCTACATATCTAAGATGGAGGTGGTCCAATTAGATGATGTCACCAGCTGGAGGTGACACCAATTCCAAGGTGGCACACTCAACCATCACACAGAGGTCTGGGTTCAAATCCAGCTGGGTGACCTTGGGCCAGCCACACAAATCCTGTGTTTCTCAGTTTCTCCCACTGTGGAATGAAGACTAACAACACCCCGCCCTCAGGGAGCCGCTGCAGGCATCAGAATTGCCTGTCAACCTCCTGGCAATTGTGGCAAACGGGGGAATGAATTCCTCTTCTCCTGGGGCCAAGCCTCCCCATTCTTACACGCTCCAGGTCCACTGCCTGGAGGGTGCCTTCTCTAGCTTCCCCAGGTTCTCCCAAGAGCTCTCTCCTCTCCCACTGCATGGTCCCCCGTGTCCAGCATTTCCCTGTCCTCTCTTGGACTCGCTGGGCTTCCTTCCGTTCTCCTTCCAGGAAGATTCCAAGGGACAAACCCCACCCCCAGCCTGCCCCGGAGCACCTCACCAGGCTCACAAGAGACGCTTGAAAAGTTATTCGCCAAGAAGGTAGCCCAGGACTCTGGGAAAGGGTGAGGATTCCGAGTCAGAAAACCAGGCGGGAATCCCACCTCTGCTGTGTGACTTTCCAGCAAGACGTTCTATTCTCGGAGCCTCAGGTTTCTCCTCCGGAACGTGAGGACTGAAAAATGTCTCCCCGGCATGGTTGCTGGGGATGACAGAGGAGCCAGCACGTGTAACAGCCCCTTTGTGGGGAACTCAGAAGTGCTACTGAGGGGAACAGTATTTTCAGGCTCCCACAGCCACACCTGCTGATGCCCCAGCTTCCCTGTACCTGAGGCCCTACAGACTAGCTCCCCCTCCGGGCTCCCCTGCTGCCCAAACCCACATTCCTAAACAAAAAGCCAGCAGCCTAAAACGCACAGCATCCATGGAACACAGACCCCACCCCCACTCAGGGACCACAAAGTCGCCCTCCTGTGTCCTCAGACCTGGTCCCACCCGGACACAGAGTAAGGCACACAGCACCTGCACCCTGCTCCAGCCGCGCTCCGGGCCGGTATCATTTCTACGGGAAGTGAAAATGGAGAGAGACACCTGGGGATGTGGTTGCATGTGGGGCGCCAGGTGGGGGAGTCTTCGGGGTGAAACCGAAGATTCTGATGTAAGTTTGCTTCCAGCGATTGCTCAATGCACTGTAATTATCACATTCGTGTGAACACGCAACAAACTGTATTCTGCTATGTTCATGAGACTTGTCGGATTACAGGAACTGAGAAAAATGGTAAGAAGTTGGGGTTCCCAGTCTGGTACCTGGTAAGCAAAGTCCCAGTGAGCAACCCCAGGGGAGTGAAATCCCTGAGGAAGCTGCAGTGGGGCTCCGGGCCCCCACTCGCAGCCCAGCCCCCTCCTGCACCCCCTCCCGGGCCCAAACCCTGCTCCTGCCCTCTGGTGCCATGTTGTCACCACAGCCGTCGGGATCTGCCAGTGGGTCGTCCCTACGTGATCCCCCCGCCCCCCGCGCTGGGAAAACTGCTTTGTCTCTGTGAAAGACCCCCACACCAGGCGCCTTATAAACACCAAGCCAGGCAGATTTTACGGGGAATTGGTAAAAGGAGGGAGCAGGCCCGGAGGAGTCTCTGAGGCCTCGGAGGAAGGGAGTGGGGTCCGAGGCTGGGGTCGGCAGCTCCCAGGCACCCATCTCCCGGGGCGCCCCTCAGACGCTGGAGCCGCACCCCGCAGCCCCCTCGGCCCCGCGCTCCCCACCCAGCGACAGGCCCCTCGGGCCTCGGGGCCCAGGGACGGATCCCGCGACCGGAAATGCCCCCAGCCCAGACCGCGCCCCCTTTCCTGCCCCCCCCGACTCCGGGCCGGGCCGCAGGCCCAGAATCCCCGGGCTCGCGTAGTCGCCGCAGCCGGCAGGGGTGGCCTGTCGGCGGCCGCGGTCCCTGGCCCTCGCTGTGGTCCCTCTAAGGGACCAGCGCTGCGGGGGCCAGGGAGCACACAAAAGACACTTGTGTGCCTTTTTCGCGGGGGACAGCAAAGCATCCGCGCACCCCAAAGCTCCGATCGCCGAGGCGAGGGCACCCCCGGAAGAAAATTCCCAGGCACCCCCTCCCCCTCGCCAGTTGCAGGGGCGGCCGAATCACCAGGCGGCAGGTGCCCCCGGCTGCACAATAATTTTGAAACTTTGGGGCAGGGAACAGGGACCGAGAGGTGCCCCCCAAAAGAGGAAATGGGAATGGGGGGCACTGCATTAGTTCTGCTAAATGCACTTTTCAGGTGGCCCCGCGCAGCTCCGGCCGGGCCCAGGATCCCCCACCCGCTCCGGTCCGCGCCGCTCGGGTCCCCGCGCCCTACCGCCGGCCGCCCGGCCGCGGTCGGGCCCGGGCCTCGGCCACTCGGGGCGCGGGCCGCGCGCTGCACTCACCTCGGCCGGGCTGCGCTCCCCGCGGGCCTGCGCCGAGCCCGATAAATGGTATGCTATGACTAGAGGTATGATTACGTTATTATTATTAGTAATAATAAGAGTAAATGCTATTTAATTACGGGCGGCAGCATCCTGCTCCCGGCGCCGCCGCCCCGGCAGCTCCGTCCATGTGGCTCCGGAGCGCTGCACTTTCATTTCCAGCCGCTCGGCTGGCCGCTCGCGGCAGCACCCGCCGCAGGCCGCGTCCGGTTCCCTGCGGCGCTTCCTCCTCGGGTCCTAGCGCGGCTCCCCTGCTCCGCGCCGGTGGGCGGCGCGGAGCGCACCTGGGGGCCGAGGGGGGCGGGGAAGTTCCCGCTGCCCCCTGGAAAACTCATGCCTGGGATTCACCTTTACTTTCTTTGTGTCCTTCCCTTTTGGGACTTTTTTTTTTTTCTCCCGGCAATTCTGCATTTCTGGGCGCATGCCGGTCCGACTCAGAGCGCCTCCGCCCTTCCCCGTGTGTGTTAAAAAAAAAAAAAAAAAAAAGCCCGGGTTTCCAGGAGCTTTCATTGAAGGCTCTCCAAAACCCTAGCTGCGTTGTGTCCTTTCCACGGATGAGAACCAGAGGCTCAGGGAGGCATCAGGACCTCAGTCGGCTGGTGTTTCGTGCATGGGAGCTTTCCCGAAAGGATCTGAGGCTGCTCAGAAGACCCAGAATGTAAGGGGAGATCACCAAAGGAGAGACACCAGCTGTAAGCGTCCAGGCCCTGCATCTGAGCTGGCCAGAGCCGGCTGGATTTGAACCAGAGCTTCAGATTCCAAATACAGAGTCGTCACACCTTTCCACTCCTTGCACCGCCGATTCCTGAGAGTTCTCTGAAATTTTCCCCTCTTCATTTTACATACACGTATGTATGTATGCATATGTGTGTGTATATACACATATAGGTATTTTTTTTAATTTATTGAAGATCGGCTGTGAGCCTGGCTGACTTTACCTTTACAAATGTTATCTCTCCCACAAACACATGTGCCAGACACAACGTTAGGAACTAGAGATACATTGCTGAGACTGATTTGAGACACACTGGTGAATGCTAGGAGGGAGGAGAAACTGGTGCTGTTTGCTTATTTAATTCTCACGGTAACCGTGGAAGATTGGGTTTTTTTAAAGATTTTATTTATTTATTTATTTATTTATTTTTAGAGAGGGAAGGGCCGGAGAAAGAGAGAGAGAAACATCAATGTGCGGTTGCTGGGGGCCACGGCCTGCAACCCAGGCATGTACCCTGGCTGGGAATTGAACCTGCGACATTTGGTTTGCAGCCCACGCTCAATCCACTGAGCTATGCCAGCCAGGGTTTGGAAGATTGGTTTTAGCATGCCCATTTCACAGATGGAAAACTGGGGTTTAGGATGAAGTGGCTTGTCCAAGGTGGCAATTCTGACTCCCAAGCCGCGTGTTTTGTGTTTTGCATGGCCTCCTGCACTTCCCCCTGTGTGCTTTAAGGGAGTCCTTAAATGGGGAAAAATATATCTGCACTGACGGAAGTTCTCAAGTTCTCCCTTCTGTGGGCGCTGTCTCTCCTTGCTACTCCAAGATCAGTAAACAACAAAGCGGCCTCTGACATGAAGAGGATGACTTTTTCAGATCCTCAAATGCAAAGCAGAGTCCAATGGCCCTCAGATTCACTATGGGGTGGGGCTTGTTTAAAATGAAGACCTCTGATCCCTCCCCCTCACCCCAGAGATTCTGCCTCAGTATTTCTGACAAGCACAGCCTTGGGGGTTCTCATGTTTAATGGGAGGTGGGCCCCTGAATCACCTGCAATAGACCCAAGATCATGGGCTAAAGGTGGCCACGGGCCAAGCCCGGTGATTCGGGGAGGCTGAGTGGTAGGGTGGAGATGTCACCCAGGCAACGTTAGAAAGCCCAAGGTGTGTTGGAGTCCCACTTGCCAGCAGTGTGAGCCACAGCAATCTCACAGCACCGGTTTCCTCATTTGTAAAATAAAGGTAAGGACACCTAATCTACATAAAGTTTGTTTTGGGGATTACAGTGAAACCGTACCTGTAAAGCATGTAGCACAGTGCCTGCCTAGCTCTCGTAGGGGATGAATAAGTGGTAGTTCCCATTCCACTGCGCACTTTTCGGTGAAACACTCTAGGAAAGTTGTCAGATCAGGCACCCTTGTTACTACATTCCCATGTTATGGGCGAAGATGCTGAGCCCAGTTGGGTGACTGCATCTCGCAGCAAATGAACCCGCTGGTGCAGGTGTGGTGACTCCACCCTCCCAAGGCCAGTGGAATAACAGATCCTTATGACGACTCAGCATTCAAGGGGGAATTCGACTGGACATCCGCCCCCCTGTGTCATCAGTTTGGTACCAACTAATTAAACTGCCTGAGATGGTAAATGAACCTTTACAAGCCCCTGGGAAGGTGGTTCAGTTGACTGAAGAGTCATCCTGTACACCAGAAGATTACAGGTTCAATCCCCAATCAGGGCACATATCCAGGTTCAGGGTTCAATTCCCGGTCGGGGCACATGTGGGAGGCAGCTGATCAATGTTTCTCTCTCCCTTCCTCTTTCTCTAAAATCAATAAGCATATCCTCAGGTGAGGATTGAAAAAAAGAACACATCACACACACATGAGATCTGTCTGGAAAAAGTCCAGCCATGGTTAATACAATGAGAATGGTTTGTGTGACATTGATGTAACCTGGCAGCCAAGGAGAGCAGACTGGGATGTGCATGTGTGAACTATGACAACTCCCCTGTACTGGTCAGTGAGGGCGGTAGGTGCCGTTGAGTGAGCATGTGTACTCTGTGGTAGTCGCATTCAGAATGAGTGAGTAGAGCAATGAATCTACATCCAATCTTGTATTAAGCTTGAACAGTCCTCTGCAGATACCATTCAGATGATTCAGAAGGCCGCAGCAATGGGCAACTGGTGATTGGCAGCTCCATCACAATGACATACCTGCTCATGCATCGCATCTCGTGAAGAGTTTTTGGTGAAATATTAAATCACCCTGGTGACTCAGCCTCAGATTTGGGGCCCTGTGACTTCTGGCTTTTCCCAAAACTAAAATCACTTTAAAATATATATATATATATATTATTTATTTTTAGAGAGAGGGGAAGAGAGGGAGAGAAACATCAATGTGGGGTTGCCTCTCACACACCCCTTACTGGGGACCTGGCCCACAACCCAGGCATGTACCCTGACTGGGAATCAAACCAGCGACCCTTTGGTTTGCAGGCTGGTGCTCAATCCGCTGAGCTACACCAGCCAGGGTTTAAAATCACTTTTGAAAGGTAAGAGATTTCAGACCGTTGATGAGATTCAGGAAAATATGATGGGGCAGCTGATGTCAATTAGGAGAACTGTATGAGGTCCCAAGGTGCCTACTTTGTAGGGAACGGAGGCATCATTGTCCTATGTACAATGTTTCTTGTATTGTGTATCATCTTCAGTAAATGTCTTTATTTTTTCATATTACGTGTCTGAGTACCTTCTGGGCATATATCTAGAAGACCCCGGCAAGAAGAACAAAAGGTGGCAGGCAGTGCTTTGGAGAGAAAGTTCTCCAGGAAGCCCCAGTGCCCCGGTGTCCTCGGGCAGCGGGGCTCCACATCGCCACGTCAACGCTGCAACAGCAGCAACAGCCACCGCTTCTTGTTTACCATGAACCAAGCCCTTGGCACACGTTGATTCTTTACCCTCCCCCAAGCCCCGCAAGATAGGGATTGGTTTCGCATGTTTTTAGGTGAATAAACAGACACAAAGCAGGAGGTGACTTGGTTGAGGTCACACAGCTAAGAAAGGGGCAGAGAGACAGAATTCAGTCCCAGGCCTGTCCACCTGCAAGGCCTGACCACTGCCCCGTGACGTGGACATCTGAAATCTGAATGCGTCATGAGGGCCCGTCACCTGAGCAGGTTGGTTGCTGGAGAACGTGAGCCAGACGCTCATGCTCTGACCTCTGAGAAACCAACAGGAACATCGTTCGGTCATCCCTGCTCCAGTGAGCACGTCCTGCCCCAGGCTTAGCTCTGCCCGGGCTGGCCCCCACGGATGCCTTGTTGAGTCCTGGGTGGGGTCTGAGCACAGGGCAACCTTAGCTGCAGCCATGAGCGGTGTTCTGTTCAACATCCATTTCCACGCTGGGTCCTGGGACTGCAGAGAAACCCCATGTCCCCACAGCTCCAGCAAAGGCCCAGGCCCCCACCTCCAGGACCTTACCTTGGGGTGTAGGGAATGTTTCTGAGGTTGAATGCACAGTTTTAGGGTAAGGTTGGGCATAGCAAGAATACTTTCCCCACAGGGTCGCTGTGAGGATTAAGCATGCAAAGCACTGATAAATGTGTGGTTCACTGAAAAATAAATAAAAATATATATTCCTCTGGGAAAAAGTCCATAGAATTCATATTCTCAAAGGTGACTTAAAAAAAGAGAGAGAGCCCTGGCTGGTGTGGCTCAGTGGATTGAGTGTGGGCCTGCAAGCCAAGGGGTTGCCGGTTGGATTCCTGGTCAGGACACATGCCTGGGTTGTGGGCCATGTCCCCGGTGGCGGGCTTATCAGAGGCAACCACACACTGATGTTTCTTTCCTTTTCCTTCCCTTCCCCTCTCTCTAAAAAATATATAAATAAAATATTAGAAAAAAAAAGAGAGGGTGGGAGGACCTATGAGCCTAGAGGCTGAGACAGGTCAGCCTGTAACACAGTGGATGAAATGCAGGCAGTAAAACATGGTTATATTGGACCCCATAGTTATGAAAATGTTCAAGCATCCGGGAAGTTGAGAGAACTGCATATTCGCATGCCCTAGAGTATGCTACTATTGTTAACATTCTGTGGTATTTGCTTTATCACGGATTCATCTTTCTATCCACCCATCCAGCAGTCCACATAACATTTTTAAAAAGATTTTACTTAAGATAACTCTAGATGCCAGCAGAATCCTAGGAATCTTAGCTGCTCTGGGAAACCAGCTTCAAGGGCAACAGCAGCTTCAGAGAAGCCAGAATAAAAGATTTTATTTAGTCTTAGAGAGAAGGGAAGGGAGGAAGAGAGGGAGAGAAACATCAACGTGTGAGAGAAACGTCAATCAGTTGTCCCCTGCACATGCTCCAAAAGGGGACCGGCCGACAACCCAGGCACGTGCCCCAGTTAAACCAGTGACCTCTTGCCTTGTGGGGCAGTGCCCGACCCACTGAGCACACCAGTCAGGGCCACATAACATTTTTGTTAAAAACAAAGCAGGTAATTTTTAACTTTCTTCTTTATGATTTTTTTGTATTTATACTCATTTTTAAAAAATTACCATCAGTTTTCTTTTTTAAAAAATTATTGCCATTTTGCCTTGGCTGGCGTAGCTCAGTGGATTGAGCGCGGGCTGCGAACCAGGCATCGCAGGTTCGATTCCTGATCAGGGCACATGCCTGGGTTGCAGGCCACGGCCCCCAGCTACTGCACATTGATGTTTCTTTCTCCTCTTTTTCTCTCCCTTCCCTCTCTAAAAATAAATAAATAAAATCTTAGTGCCATTTTGAAACACAATACTTACTGAAAAAGAAAATAATCTACGCAAAGCATCCAGCAGTAGGAAAGCCTTCCCAAACGTTGGTCGTGAATTTAAGCTCCCCTGCAGACACCACCCTTTTCTTCCTCATTTATCCTTGGATTCTCAGGTGCTGGGAGGGTGCCTGGTGCAGAGTAGGTGCTCGATGACTATTTATAGAGCTAATGAATTATTTTAATCGTGGTTGTATATAGAGGTTAAAAAAAAAAAGAGTGTGTTCTGAGGAGAGCCCTAGGTGGAACCTGAGGGGGGCAATGCGGCTTGAGTTGTCTTTTATGAGTGAGGTAGGGACCCCTCTCTCACCAGGAGCGGACCCCTACGGGGGCAGGCTCCCCAGCGGCAGGCCAGGCCCACACGATTCTCCCCAGGGGCCCGAGGGCAGCGCTCATGTGCATCTTAGGAGTTACTCTCCACATCCCTCCCCGTCTGGCATACTCAAGGCACTGGCTTTTGATATGACTGCACGGCAAGTCTGCAGCCTTTCGAAAGCCGGCGTAACTATTATTTGTACCGTTTGCAATGGGCAATTAGGTTTGTTTTCAGGCACCAGCATGGAATTTAAAATACTCAGTTAAAGTAAACCAAACTAATCAGAGGCAGCCTGCTTTCCTCTTCAAGACATTAAAAAAACAAAACGAAACAAAATGCACTGCACGACAGAGAAAGGTCTGGAATGTTCCCCATCCACTTATTCCTGCCTCCCACTCACAAAGGGACGTGTATTTGTGTGTGTGCGTGCGTGTGCGCACGTGTGTGTGTGTGTTGAAAAGAAGCCTAGAGATCTGGCTTCTATTATGCCTTCTCTAAATGTCTGTGTAGTTTGGACAGGTCATTTGACCTCTTTGGGCTGAAGTTCTTCATCTGCTGAGAAGAGGAAAGGGGCGGCCGGAGACGGCTTTATCCGTCTGTCAGAGGCTACGAGTCCACTTCCAGGGCCAGACAAACAGACCAGCTCTCTTGTGATAACAGAGGGACAGTTGGAGGAAGGGAAGGACACAGAGAAGATGACAAATGGGTTGCTTGGAAACACTGACAGTTCTGCACTCTTCTGACTCACTCTGCACCCTTGGGCAAACCTCCTTCCTTTGCTTTTAAACCTCAGTCTCCATTTTAAAGGGCTTTGACCCCTGGCTGGTGCGGCTCAGTGGATTGAGCACAGGCCTGCAAACCTAAGGGTCGCCAGTTCAATTCCCAGTCAGGGCACATGCCTGGCTTGCAGGCCAGATCCCCAGTAGGGGGCGCACAAGAGGCAACCACACATTGACGTCTCTCTCCCTCTCTTTCTCCTTCCCTTTTCTCTCTCTAAAAATAAATAAAGGGAGGTGAGATAAAATCTAGATTTGGGAGTAACAAACAGAATCTAGATGGCTAAGGGGTGCTGTCAGGCTGGGTTTGTGATTTTCTGCTCAGCATGTGACTACTTTGAGGCAGAACAACTACTCTCGAGTTCTCCATTAGCCCCCGTGACCTCCTATTACCTCCCTGGCCTTTGAAGGTCACTGAACTTCTGCTAAGAATTCCCTTCCAGTTCTTTCTTCCTTTTTCTCTCTCTCTTTCTTTAATTTATTGATTTTAGAGAGAGAGGAAAAGGGGGGGAGAAAAACATCAGTTTGTTGTTCCACTTATTTATACATTCATTGGTTGGTTCTTTCATGTGCCCTGGCTGGGGATCAGACTTGCAGCCTTGTCGTATAGGGATGCCGCTGTAACTAAGTGAGCTACCCAGCCAGAGCCACTTCGAGTTCTGAAACCCCTGATCCATCAAGTAGACGAAAAAAAAAAAAGATTGTCTAAGATGTTCCACCGCCCACCTTCTCCTTTCTGGGCGGTCTGTCTCGGAGCGCCAGGACAGTCACAGGAAGTAAACTGGAAAGGGGAGCCTGGAGATCACCCCAAGAGACCCCCAGACCGATCTGATTGACCCCAACTGGAGTCAGCACAGGGAGTGCAGCAGGCCTAACTGGGGCCATCTCAGCCTCCTCAGATGATATTTGTTTGAAGCAAACTCCAGCGACTCTGGCTGGAAACCAGTTCAAATAAGGAAACCTGAAGCGCCTGGCCCCAAGGGATGCTGAGCACCTGTCCCCGAGGTGCTCCCAGGTTGAGGAGGAAGCCACCCTGAGCACTGTTGACTCTGACTGTGAGGGAACCCACAGACCGACTGCTGTGGGGGCTTCCGGCTCACTGTGGGGGCCAGGAGGAAAGTGTCCCGGCTGGAGTGGTGTGGGAAAGCTCCCAAGGAAGGTGGCATTTGATACGGGCCTTGTAGGCAGAGAATGAGGAAGAAGATGCAAAGATGACCCCTGTCTGAGTAGTTGTGTGAACCGGGCTGGAACTTTGGCTTCCTCATCTGTGCACTGGACCTCCGTTCCCCTCTCTAAAAACAAATAAATAAAGAAACAAGGAAAAGCTACTCGTGTTCTGATGCAGACCGCCTGGAAAGAACAAGGAGGGTGGTAATGATGCCCACCTCCTTTGTGGTTGTAGAGATTCAACTGGCTGTGTGGTCAAGGATCTGGCTCGTAATACACAGGGTGGGGCAAAAGGAGGTTTACAGTTGTGGTACAAATAAATAATACAATAAATAATAAATAATAACACAAGAACACCCTGACTGGTGTAGCTCAGTGGGTTGAGCGTGGGCTGTGAACCAAAGAGTCACCAGTTCGATTCCCAGTCAGGGCACATGCCTGGGTTGTGGGCCAGGTCCCTAGTGGGGGCCACATGAGAGGCAACCACACATTGACACTTCTCTCCCTCTTTCTCCCTCCCTTCCCCTCTCTAAAAATAAATAAATAAAACCTTTAAAAATAATAATAATACAAGAACAAACTCTGTGTTTTGCATACTCACAACTGCAAACCTCCTGCACCCCACCCTGCATGGGACTCTGAATCACAGGTAGAACAAAAGCGTGTGTGTGGGCGGGGCGGTGAAAGCGCCTTTGGAAAAGACAGCTGCACATGTTGACAGTGATTAGCTCTGGGTGCTACAGTCTCTAGGGTAATGTTTACTTTTCTCTCTGGCCTGTTCTAAATTGGCTGAAGTGTTTACGATGAACATGTGTTATTTAGATAATGGCTAAAAGGGTTTGTGTGTGTGTGTGTGTGTGTGTGTGTGTGTGTGTAAAGAAAAGAGAAGCCCTGGCTGGTGTGGCTCAGTGGATTGGGCGCTGGCGGGCAAACCAAAGTGTCGTGGATTTGACTCCTAGTCAGGGCACCTGCCCGCGCTGTGGGCCAGGTCAGGTCCCCAGTAGGGGGCGCACAAGAGGCAATCACACACGTGGATGTTTCTCTTTCGCTTTTTCTCCCTCCCCCTCTCTAAAAATAAATAAATAAAATATTAAAGAAAAAAAGGAAAAGCTACTTGTGTTCTGATACTTTAGAAATCCAAACCTTCAGAAAAGTGGTCAAAATGTTCAAAGAACTCCCATATTCACTTACTGTTAACGTTCTGCCACATCTGTACTCTACATGTATATAGATATCCCCCCACTTTTTGAAAGTTTGCTACGCCACTTTTTTTCCCCCCCACAAAAGGCATCCATCTGTAGAGTCAGCTCTCTGTACCTGCAAGTTCTGCATCCTCAGATTCAACCAACAGAGAGGAATAAGGGCAATCTCTTACATAACCCAGTACAGGAACAAAAATCAATACATTTAATGTTGATACAATACTATTACATAACACACAGTCAAGTTTTGCTAATTGTCTCAATATTGCCCTTTGGAGTAATCCCCCCCCCGCAACACACACACTGCAAGATTCAATCCAAGGTGTTGCATTTCGTCGTGCTGTCTTTTTAGCCTCCCTTCATCTGCAACAGTCCCTCCGCTTTTCTTTGCCTTTCGTGGGAGACGTGTTTGGAAGGGTGCAGCCCGGTTATTCTGTGCCGTGTTCGGGTTTGTCTGATGTTTCCCCACTATTAGGTTAATTGCACTGCTCACTGGAGGGTGCTGCCGTGTCCTCCGTGCATCACATACAGCGGGGTGAGACGGCTGTCAGTGTGTCCTCTTGTTGATGTTCATAAGGGCCGATCGGGTGAATGAGCTGTCACCGAGTTTCTCCCCCATAGGGTTACTCTTTCCCCTGTTTAATTATCAAGTAATTTGTGGCTGTTTACATGGAAAGCTTCCAATGTCCTTTCAATTTCATGAGACCAAAAAAAAAAAAAGGCGAGGCTTTCTTTTCAGGAGATACCTATGTCCTGCCGAAATGATCCTACAGCGTGCGCTGGGCTAGACCAGCTTTCGTTAAGTTACGTGAAAGCGCACCTTTCTAGAAAGGCGAGGACGGTAGGCCGCAAGGCATTACGGGAATTGTAGTCTTTCCGGGAGCTCGCCACAAAATGCCGCCCTGTAGACTCCCAGAGAAAGAGCCAGAAGTTGACAAGGGAGGGCGCAGAGGGCCGCCCGCCCGCCCTGGGCGCGCGGCATCTCGGGAAGGTAGTTCGCGGCGGCGCCCCTCCGCGCCACCCCGCCGCGCCGCAGGCGGGGCACCGGACTACCATACCCGAGATGCCGCGCGCGCGGGGGCAGGGGAGGCCGTCCGGGCCTCGAACAAATCAAATCGAAGGAAAGAAACTGCCGGCTTTCAAAATCCTCCTCCTCCGCCATCATCCTTAGCCGTGCGCGGAGCAGGTGGTGTCGCGAGTGGGGAGAAGAGACGGACAGGCGGGCTGGGCATCGGGACCGCTGGACTCGGAGGCGGCGACTCCGACCGGACCTGACGCGGACCCTGAACCAGCCCCCATCCCGGAGGGAGTACGCGCCTGCTAGAGCCTCCCCACGCGGCGGCGCCGTCTGTTTACGGTAGGATAGGGGTCCCTGTCCTTTCCCTGTCACTTGCCTGGCATGGGGGCGGGGCGGCTCTGGAACTGGACGTGGAAGGTGTGGCGCCCATTGAGCACTTTCTCCCCCTGCGCCTTCTCCGGCCAAGTGCGGAGGGGGTGGGGGCGCCGGACCCCTTCGCAAGTGGGGAAACTGAGGCTTAGAGAGGGCGTCTGGCTCTCGTGGTCGCCGCTGCCAACAGTGGCGTCTCCTTTTAAGTGTCGGTGTCAACTGGGGGCGGTGCGCGTCGCCCAGGGATCCCGGGTGCGGCTCTCGCGCTGCCCGCCTGTCACTTGCGGCTGGCGCTCGCTCGTATCGCCCTCGGCGGCCGCCTCCCAATAGGCCCACGCTTGCCGAGGGCCTGGGCTGGCGCCGCAGCCCTCGGGAGGGAATCGGCGTGACTCACTGCAAACGCTTCACCTGAGCGATGGGTGCGCCTCCAAGAAAGTGACGCCGGAGCGGAGGAGGGAAGAGACTGTGTGTGTGTTTACCGTTTGTCTGTGCTCTGCCGCTGCTCCTCTGCAGACTTTGGACAAACGAATTCACCTCTTTGCTGAGTCTAGTGGATCGCGTGTGTGCACTGGGCTGAAGGATGGGCGCTCCGCCAGCTCATAAGTTTGTGTGCCTGTCCCGTTTGGATGCGCCCCCCGCTCCCCGCCCCAAACACACACACCGTTTTTGTAGCCTCAACTTGTTCCCTCCCAGAACTGCAAGAGGTGGTGGAGTTTCAGGCTAATTTTTACTCTGCTTCATTCTGTCATTGGAGCATCTTTTAAAAGCCAGGCCCCATGTGGCAGATACATCGATCCCGTGGAAACGTGTGTATCACCCTCTCCTCTGCTGGAAACATTCCAGTGGCTCTCCTTGTCACTCGGGATAAAAGCCACAGTTCTTAAAATGACCTTTGTGATTTGGGCGTTTTGTTCATTCTCTTTTCTCATTTCTTACCTCTGTTCTCCCTTCCTCTCGGCGCCCCAGCCCCGCTGGCCTCCTTGAAGTTCCTCTCCCCCACAAGAGCAGTTAGTTGAGTTTGCAAAAATGTTCTTCCTCCCGGTATCTGCACGGCTCGATCTCTGCTGTCCTTCGATCTCTATTACCCTTCGTCTTTTTTCCCCCTCTAATACGTCCTGTAACTGTTCTACTTGGAATTGCAACCCCCCCCCCAAAAAAAACCCTCCTTACTCGCCTCCTTCCCTGTTTGTTTTCCATATCAGATACTGAGTATCTTATTTAAGATACTCAGTATCTTGTTTAGAACATGTTTCATGCCAGCAGGGTTTTTGCTTTATCATTCACTGCTGTACTCCTGGTACCTGCAACAATGTCTGGCACACAGTAGTAGTCATAAATGTTGAATGAATGAATGGATGCCTCTTTACCCAGAAGAATAATTCATGCCTATTGATCAAGACAGACACACCAGGGTGATAAGGTTAAGACAAGAAGAGGGTGGGAAGCTGGCTGCTTGGGCCCAGTGGGAGCTTGGGGAGCTATCACAGCAGTATCTTGAGGCTGAGTAGATTCAGGAGGGGAGCAGTCTGGATGGAGAGAGCCTCTGTGCGTGTCTCCTAGTTCTCTCTGCCAAACCAGTCTTCTTGGTCTCACCTGGTGACCTGCCATTTCCCCTTTGGAGAACGGAGTGGTCCTTTCCGAGTCTACTGAGCTGCACACTGGAAGCTCCCTTTTTCAGCACCTCTGCCCCTGCTCTATTGTGATGGTGGCCGTTGTGATGTAGAGACACCTCTAGTCTCCTAGGGATCCCTGAGGTCTGACCACCGTGGGCTGCCTACCCTCCTGGCCTGGGTTGAAACCAGATGTGCGGTGGGCTGGCTCCTGTGCCCCACCCCCAGAACCATGCCAGTGTGGGCGGTGGGGCATCCTCTGGGACGGATGACCCGGATCCTATAGCCATCTATGTCCTGTTTGAGGGGTGGGACTCTCAAACAGGGACCAGCCAAGATGGTCCGGGAGGTGTGTGCTTGGGGCAGACTGCTGGCCGCCATGGTCCTGGCACTTAACCGTCACTCGCCGGGAACCCAGGAACTGGGCAGCTCACATGGCTTTGCTGGGTGTCCCGGCTGGGGCAGGTGGGCGAGGATGCCTTATAGCAGAAAGGTAGTTCTTCAGGGGCAAAATGTGATTCTTCTGTTTTCTTGCCGTCTCAGCCACCTTTCTAAGATCACTCCTTTCCCAGTTTGCGGTTTTCATTTCTCCCCGTGGTGTAGCTATTGGGAAGGTGGGTGCAGGCTCCTGATTGGGTCCTACCCTGGCTCCCCAACTGGGGACCCCAGGAGCCTCCTCCCTCCCGCTCTCTCTCTTTTAAAATGTATTTACTTATTGAATTTTAGAAAGAGAAACATCTTATTTGTCATTCCACCTATTTATGCATCTATTGGTGAATTTTTGTGTGTGCCCTGATGGGGGATTGAACCTGCAACCTTGGCGTGTAACCAACACAGCTGCCCACCGGGGTCGAGCCCTCTCTCTCTTAACGAAACTTTGGCCTCCTCAGTTTGCAGATTTCCAGGGGAGCCTACCAACGAGTCCAGCATGGCCTCTGAGGACATTGCCAAGTTGGCAGAGACGCTAGCCAAAACCCAGGTGGCCGGCGGACAGCTGAGTTTCAAGGGCAAGAGCCTCAAACTCAACACTGCGGACGATGGTGAGTTCCTGCGTGGGCTGACGCGAGGGAGGACGGGGGTGTGGGAACGAGCCCTCCCTCTTACTGTCCACGGGCTCCTTTGGCTACATTATCATAATCTGGCCTTGCAGCTCTGGGAGGTACCACTGGGCCCATGTAACAGTTGGGGCTCAGCGGTGGTTTGCCCTTGAGCACACGCTGGCTCCCCTGCCGGTCTTCATGTTTGCGGTGGGCATTTCTTTTTTTTTTTTTTTAAGACTTTATTTAGTTTATTTTTAGAGAGAGGGGAAAAAGGGAGAAAGAGACGGAGAGAAACATCCATGTGTGGTTGCCTCTCACATGCCCCCAGCTGAGGACCTGCCCCACAACCCCGGCATGCGCCCTGACTGGGAATCAAACCAGCAGCCTCTCGGTTCATAAGCCGATGTTCAGTCCACTGGGCCACACCAGCCAGGGGTGTGGTGGGCATTTCTGCCATGGCAGCTCCGGCCGGCAGGTGGGAAGGGCCCCATTATCCTTGGAAGGGATGGAGACAGCAAGGGACCACAGCGGCAGTCCCGATACCCACCCCTGTCTTCACCCGCATGACCCTAAGCTGATTGGGGAACGCCTGTCACCTTCCCCGGGGCTGAGGCCCTCATGGAGCTGCATTAGGACAACAGTCCAGGCCCTCTTGGGAGGTCTGGTCCGTGCAGCTGCGTCTCCCTGCGAGGGCAGGACGCTGCTGTCGGTGAGCAGGCGCCAGCACTGGGGAGAACTGGGAATCCGAAGGCAGACTGTCTTTCCATCCCTGGCCAAGGCACGGCTTGGCCGGACCAAGCCTGAGTCCCCTAGCGTCAGGCATTGAAGGC
This sequence comes from Phyllostomus hastatus, assembly GCF_019186645.2. Taxonomy (NCBI): domain Eukaryota; kingdom Metazoa; phylum Chordata; class Mammalia; order Chiroptera; family Phyllostomidae; genus Phyllostomus; species Phyllostomus hastatus. The sequence continues at coordinate 4,856,259 of NW_025333715.1, forward strand.
ACCTGTATCGGTATTTGTAAGACCCCAAGGTTTTGGCCCGACCAGGTAAACTGGTCTGGGCTTGCCTGGTTGTCACGGTGTGTGGGCGGGCTCGCCCCTCCACGGGGTCAGAGGCTGCTTCAGCCCGCGGCCTGCTGGGAGCGTGGCGATGCGCATTCTTAACGTCTCGTACAGGGTCTGAACGTCGACCGTGTTCCTCCCTGCGCTTTCGTTACTTTTGATTCTTGCGTCATCCCTGAAGTACAAATGTTGCTATTTTAGATGTAAGGAAAAGGACCTGGGAAACTTAAATGACTGGCCCAAGGTCATACGGCTGCTCGGTCACGGAGCCCGGACTTCAGCAGAGGTCCGGCATCCTGTCCCTGTCCCTGTCCCTGTCCCTGTCCCGTCCTCCCTGCAGGCATTCAGCTCCCGGCAGTAAACCTGGGTGTGTGATTAAATGCCACTCGCTGAACACTGTGTCAGGCGGAGTCTTAAGTGTCACCCAAGTAGAATCTCAGTCTGTCCTCACAGAAGCCCTGGAGGTGGGCTTCGTCTCCACTGTGCAGGCTGGAAAGGGAAGGCTGGGAAAGGACTCTGTCTTGGCCGGGAGCTGGCCGGGGCGGCCAGGGGCGAGCAGGGGCCTGAGCGAGGGGGCCTGAGGCTGGTGATGAGAACAAGGCCCTCTTCTCTCCCAGGAGTCACTTAAGGAGCAGAGAAAGGCCTTTCCGCTTTACGTGGCCAAGTGACAAACACCTGGAACTTGTCACTGTGGGAGGCGGCAGAGAGTGAAAAGAGAAACCCCTGCCCGCAGCCCCGTGGCGTCCGGGCGTTCAGGAGGGGCTGGGGCCCGTGTCTGCCCTGTTTTTAAGTCGGTGCGATTCCGTTTGGGTTGCATCGAAGTGAGAGAGGCAGCTCGTCTCTGAGCCCCACCCTCTCCATTCCCTGCTCTTCCCACCTGGGCGCATTTCCTGCCCAGGGCGGGCTGTGCTTGTGAGTTGCCCCAGGGCTGAACTTGTAGAAAGCACAGCACCTATGTCGTCCTGTACTTAAGTCGCTTACACAGCAAGGGTGGCCTTCCCCTGGGGCCCTGGCGTGCCTGTTGCCTTGCGTTTAAGGGCCACATAAACATGCCTTGAGCAGCCCTCCTCTCCTCGCGGTGACCAGTGACTGGACAGTCCCTGGATGTTAAGGGGCCCCTTTTGGAACAGGTCTTCTAATAGCTGCGAGGTCCTTCAGCCCTTGCACTGGACGCCACGCCCCCAGCAGTCACCCAGGAGAGGTGGCAGGGCAGGGGGCTGCATGAAGGCCACGGTGGGGCTCAGAAGCAATGTGGCTGGGGGAGGAGCACGGGGGTCCCCAGTTTGGGGAAAGCAGCCTGCGGTTTTCCCCGAACTGCTGTGCGGAGTTGCCTCATTCCTTGAAACCTCAGCTTCTTCTTTTATAACATGGGAGGCTCCTGCCTGTCCAGCCTCCCTGGTTGTGAAATGGGAAATGGAAGGTGAACGCTGCTCACCACTTTCTGGCTGTGTGACCTCGGTAGGCGTTTATGTCCGCCTGCGTGTCTCAGTACACTCACCTGTACTGTGCCATAGGTGCAACAGTAGCCCCTCGTCAGACGGAGTGGGGAGCGTGTGGGTCCGTGGTGTACGCCACACACGTTAGGGCGGTAAGTGCTTACCCCTACGGGGCACTGAGCGGAAGCGGTGAGAGCCCCTTTCCTCACGGAGCTCACGGCCCGGCGGGCAGACGGTGCTAACAAAGTCACCACGCGATGGTCAAGCAGTCGTGAGGCCGGGGCGAGATCGCAGGAGCGATCGGGGCTGTGCCGGTTCGGCCCGCTGGGGGCTTGGCAGGGGCCCCCGAGGAGGTGCGGCGGCGGGCAGGGGGAGGGAGGCGGGGGTGCGCAGGGCCCCCAGCTCCAATGGCTTCTTTGGGAGCCCCTTCCGGGTTGCAAGTCACAGCCTTTCTCAAGACCGTCTGTGGGCTTTGTAACCTAGAAGGTCAAGTTCGACTTCTGTCTCCCACGTACGTATATCTCCATCCCTTCTCTACATGCCACCCCAGCCCACTCCATCCTGTGCCAGCCGGACTACATTGTTTTGGTTCATGTAGCTGGTGTGTTTTGTTCAGATTATAAAGCTAATACATACATGTTATAGAATACAGAAACATGGAAGAAGGAAAAATCTTGCAACTTCATTATCCCACAGCCCAGCGGTATAACTCCTGTTAATGTTGGTACATTTCCTAGTCTTTTTCCCCCACCAAACATAGCTGAGTTCTTTTTTCTTCTTTTTTTAAAAACATAATTAAGATCATATTACAGGTACTTCAAAGATTTTACTTATTTATCTTTAGACAGAGGGAGGGAGGGAGAAAGAAAGGAAGAGAAACATCAGTGTGTGGTTGCCTCTCATGTGGCCCCCACTGGGGACCTGGCCTAGAACCTAGGCATGTGCCCTGAGTGGGAATCGAACCCGCGATACTTTGGTTCGCAGCCCGTGCTCAATCCACTGAGCTACGCCAGCCAGGGCATGAGTATTTTCTAAGTCAAACACCTGCGTCGCTGTTCGTGATGATGTTAGTGTTACTCTCCTCCAGTGAGTTCCCATGTCAACCTCTCCGCTGTTGATGGACATTTAGGTGGTTTGGAGTTTTTCATCATCATGAGACAGTACAGTAATGAACACCCCAAACACGAATGACCGAACCCGTCCTTGAAAGGCTCCGTGCCACTGTGCCTGCTGGCCCTCTGACCTGGGTGCCGCTTCCCCACTTGGCCCGGGGCCCGCCTGTCCTGTGAGGCTCCGCGCGCACCACCACGAGGTGTCCCAAGCCCCGGGCAGCCGGCTGGCCTTCCCCTCGGCTCCCAGGCCCGCTGCCCGTGCCTGGCTCTGACGCCTGGTACAGGAAAACCGTCGTGGGGCCGTGTTCCCTGCTGGACCGCGAGCCTGTCTGTCGGTGATGTGATGGGGTGGCGGCCGGGCCCCCCCGCCTCAGCTCTTTGCGAGTCTAAGGTTCTCCTCTTTGGTTCTGGGCAGCCAAGGACGTGATTAAGGAGATCGAAGACTTTGACGGCTTAGAGGCCCTGCGCCTGGAGGGCAACACGGTGGGCGTGGAAGCGGCCAAGGTCATCGCCAAGGCCTTGGAGAAGAAGTCGGAGTTGAAGGTGAGATGTCCCGGGGCGGACAGGCTGGGGACAAGCTTCTGCTCAAAGAGCCACAGAACGTTCTGGGCCCCTGTCTTGTCGGCGGTCACCACGGCCAGCTCCCCTCCCCCGGGCTTCCCCAGAGCGCTCGGCAGCGGCCAGGGCCCCTCTCCCTGTGCGACGTGTCCATTCGGGTCCTCCAGCAGCAGACACTGAGGTGGCACCACGAGTGCAGCGAGCTTACCGGGCAACACGTGTGGAGGATGAAGGGGAGGGGAGCGGCACTGGACAGGGAGAGCCTCCAGCTCGTGATGCGGCGCTGGCGCCTGTTGGGAGGGAAGGGCGCGGCATTGGGGCGAACCTCCCTCTTCCCACGCGCACTCGGTCTGCCTCCGCCTCCGAGCACAGGTGGCCTGACGGAGGAGTCTCGTGTTGGGCGAAATGGCCAGGCCTCGGCTCAGGTGCCCGGGTGGGTTGGCAGCGTCCTGCAGCCCAAGGTGGCCAGCTAACTGCTGCATTCCTCACAGCATGAGAGCTCAGCCTGTGCATCTCGTCGCCCCGTGCAGACCCAGTGCCTCAGGTCACCCACCCCAGCATCTCAGGCCTACTTCCATGCAGGAGGGAGCCCGAGGTGGGGTGGGGGGGGGGGCAGGCGGAAGCGGCTCTTGCTGCCCGTCGTGCTCTGGGCACGTGCAGGTGGCAGACAGTGTCTCCTGTGACGCATGCACAAGTTCGATCTTGACAGACGAGAAAAGTGTGGCCCACGGTCACGCACCTCAGGCGTGGGCCGGAGTCCAGCCCCCTCACCGCTCTGCTGCCCTCTTGTCGTTGGGGAGGCCTGGAGCCCACAGCACAGATAGGGTACCGGGGTGGAGGTGGGGATTGCCGCCCTCAGCCCACCAGAGCTGGCTCTGGGGAGCTTCGGGGTGCAAGGCCAGGTGTGAGGGGCCCTGGTGCACCGGCTGCGGCTGGCTGTCTGGGCCCTGAGCACCCGTGTACCGGGATGACCCACTGAGCAGACCGTGCGGAGGGTCCCCCGAGGCCCCGGTGTGCCAGCGACGCGCTGTAGCTCTCGCACAAACCAGTTTCCCTGGTGCTCGAGGGTGCGTTCAGTCCGTGCACACGGAGGACTGGGTTTTCAGGGGAACGGTGCTTCCCTGTGCCCCGTCATTCCAGGTTGCCCGAGGAACAGCCAGAGCTGCCGGAGTTGGACCTTGGGGGCGCGGTGGCTGAGTCGGAGGGCAGGACTGTGTATGTGCCCACGGTGCCTGACCCGTGCTGGTCGGCGTGGTGCAGCCCAGGGCTGCGGCCTCCACCTCTGCAGCGTTTACCTAACATTCCCTTTAAACCAGCTCCCTTCGAAGTCATGGGAAAGCAAACCCAGCCCCTTCTATTCAGTGTGATGGGGGGCTTCACGTGCACGGACCACAGGGTGTTCCAACTGTGCCCGGCGGCTGCTCTTCCTCTGCTCAGTGGGAAGCGGGGAGGTGGGCGAGACCCGCCAGCCTCCACGGGAGGTCACCCTCTGGGTCACCCCTGGAGGGGGCAGGCCTGCCACCCAAAATCGTGTCGCATGTCGCTGCCCCGCACCGTGTGGGAAACCGGTGTTGGAAAGGAGCACGGGCCTCCGTGGGCCCAGAGCGTCTCCGTGCTCTCGCCCTGACCCCCTCCCGGAAGGCCAGAGGTCAAATGGATGGGGCCCTTCCTGGCACTGCTCCGGAGCCTCTGGGCCCCACCAGCTTTGGCCGGAGCTGGTCCGGCTTTTCACTGACAAAGCCCAAACTAAGAAGTCTTTTTTTTTTTTTTTTTTTTTTAAGATTTTAAAAATTTATTTATTTTTAGAGAGAGGGGAAGGGAGGGAGAAAGAGAGGGAAAGAAACATCAATGTGTGGTTGCCTCTTGCACGCCCCACATCTGGGAACCTGGCCCACAGCCCAGGCATGTGCCCTGAGTGGGAATCAAACCAGCGACCTTTGGTTCACAGGCCCACACTCAATCCACTGAGCCACACCAGCCAGGGCCCAAATTAAGAAATCTTATAGTGCTCTGTGCTCCGCGTCCATGCGGCGAGGTGCTGCTGACTGACTCCCTCCAAGGGTCTCAGCTAACTCTCTCCGTCTTCCTTTCAAAGCGATGCCACTGGAGCGACATGTTCACGGGGCGCTTGCGGTCGGAGATCCCGCCGGCCCTGGTAAGTGAACATAGCGGCTGCTCCCCCTCCCTGCTGGGCACAGGGACCCCTTTGGCCAGGTGGGGCCGCACCGCCCCTCCTCTGCTCCCCAGCTCCGGATCTGTGCCCCGCCCCGTTTCTGCCCCCAGTCTCTGGCAGCGCCTCCTCTCCTCGCCCATTTCTCCTGGGGCGCTGCAGTGTCCCCAGCCCAGGAGGGTCCCAGGATTGCTCCTCCAGGCACATGCGTGCTGCTTTATGCTTGTGTCTCAGCTCATGATTTTCCTGCTGTCTGGAATCTCACGTTTGACCGGCTGATTCTCATCCAGACTGAGCTCAAACGTCACCTCCTACAGAAAGCCTTCCCTGACCACGCCGCAGACACCGGACCCACTCCCCGGCAGAATTAGGGGCCCCTGCAGGGTCTCCAGCCCTGGGAGTCTGAGTCAGCAGCCCTGTGCCGAAGTGGCCTGGGTCTCCGCCGCTTCCCCGCCAGCCTGAGTGCCCCCGGCACAGGAGCAGCACCTGTCAGGTGGCTGTGACACTGACTTGAGCTTCATCTGTGCCCAGATCTCGCTGGGGGAGGGACTCATCACAGCCGGAGCCCAGCTGGTGGAGCTAGACCTGAGCGACAATGCCTTCGGGCCCGACGGCGTGCGGGGCTTCGAGGCCCTGCTGAAGAGCCCCGCCTGCTTCACCCTGCACGAGCTCAAGCTCAACAACTGTGGCATGGGCATCGGGGGTGGCAAGGTGGGTGCGGCAGCCCCTCCTGCGCGGCCCCACTGCCCTTCTCCCTCCCTCCCTGCCAAGCCCCGTACGACGTTCGCCTCCATCTGAAGTGTGTGCCCGGCCACCCACCATCTGGGCTGGTTGGCCCGTTGTGTTTTCTCTTCAAAGGAGAAAGGTCTCGAAGGCGGCAGCCTGTAGCCAGTGGGGAGAGGAGATGGAGTTCATGAGGGTGGGGTTGCCAAGCAACCATCTCGATTCTGCTGTTGCCAAGGCAACACAGAGGCAGTATTGCACTGACCTGCTGGCTCTGCAGAATGCAGGCTTTGGGTGTCCCTAGACCTGCTGTGGCCCTGGAATGGCTGTCAGAGCCACTGAAGCCCTGGCTGCGCGCATGGTGGGGGGGGCCCGGAACAAGACGGCTCAAGTCCCCTTTGTCCCTGCCTCCGCCGCCCTGCCGTCAGCCAGGCTGGTCAGCGTGGGGAGGCCCCCTGCTCCGTTCTGGCTCCGTTGGGCCTAGGTTCTGGAGAGACCGACGCCGGTCTAGTTCCCGTCTCCCCTCGCCTTGACGTTCCAGCCAAAAGTAGGAAAGGGCTGGGGCGCAGGAACTGACAGCAGCTGGAACATCCTTTCAAAGGTGTGTTAGGTCCACAGACTTAAATCCCCCACCCACACTGCCCGGTGGGGGATACTGTCGCCGGTTTTTCAGATACGTAGGCTGGGGCTTCGAGATCTCGGGCTGAATGCCCTGGGATGCGTGGGACTGATGCGGGATTTGAGCCTGCGTCCACGTGGCCCTGTCAGAGCAGCCAGAGGAGCCTGTGTGCGGTGCTTGCAGTGCCCCAGGCGGAGGAGCCAGAGTAGCCTCCCCTGCAGAGGTGCCTGTCCCTGCTTGTCCCAGGGGGGAGAACAAGGGCCGAGCTCCCACGCCCGTCTCAGCCAGCCATCCCCCCGCCCCAGCCCGACTGGCCAGTGGGCTTCGTGCGTGTTACGACCCACGTGAGTCTGAATCCGCGCAGAACACAGGTGCAGCCCCAGCTGCGGTGTGGCGTGCCAGGGAGCCAGAGACGTCCTTGGAGAAGGCTTCTGTTTTCCACCCACGCCTCACCTCTGCCCCGGAACTGAGGCTTTGGGGCCGCCTGCAGGCAGCACCGCGAGGGCAGGGACACCTGGGTGTCAGGGTTTTGCTCCCAGCAGCTGAGACCCTGCTTTGTGTGGCTGCTCTGGACAGCGGCGTGTCAGGAGGGTGCAGTGGGGCCGTGGTCCCCTTGGCCAGCTCCCCTACGTCCTGGGGAGCATGGGAGAGGCCCTGGGAGAGGTGGGTTCTGGCCCAGGGTCTTCCACTTGCTGAGCCGCCACAGGAGAGTGGCGCCTCCGCGTGTCTGTGTGCGGGTCGGCCCTCCCGCCCGCCTGCTGGGTGTCCCGGACAGGGGCCCGCACCTGGGCGCAGGGCCCACCCCTCTGCCCTCCGCCCTGCCCCCGCAGATCATCGGGACTCTGGAGGAGTCCATCCCTGAGCCTGCTTATTTCAGCTGGGAGGGCCCCGGGAGGGCTCCCGCCTGCTGCAGGGCTTGTGACGGCAAGCGGGCTAATCGGGCCCCCCTCCCTGGACCTGGCTTCAAGGCGGCCACTCAGTGTCGGGGTGTCCCTTCCCACTGGGCCCTGGTCGCCCACTCCAGGGTGGTGGGACCCCCCCCACACGAAGCAATAGATAAGAAAGCTCTTTGTGAACTTGCAGGTGCTGGGCGTGTGTGAGGGGGTACCTCTGAGCCTTTGAGTGGTTACTCGTCCCCGCACACCCGCCACCAGTGGGTGGCGTGGGGGATCGAGGGCCGGTTTAGCTGCGTGGCCGCCCCGCTGGGGGAGGGGCTTCCTGGCTAGGCCGGGCCCTCTGCCTGTTCCCCGCAGATCCTGGCGGCCGCGCTGACTGAGTGTTACCGGAAGTCCAGTGCCCAGGGCCGGCCGCTGGCCCTGAAGGTCTTCGTGGCCGGCAGAAACCGTCTGGAGAACGACGGAGCCACTGCCTTGGCGGACGCCTTTGGGGTGAGTGGGTCTTGCCCCTCCTGCCCAGCCCACCGACCGTCCTGGGGGTCCACCCAGCTCCGCAGCCTAGCCGGCAGCCCTCGGGCAAGCCTCCCCCCACGCCAGTCCTCGGGAGCTCGGGGGCCGATGGGGTGCAGACAAGGAGACTCTGACATTCCAGTGTGGCGAACGCCATGCCGGAGGAAGGGCAGGGGGCTCTGGGGGTCCAGAGGAAGAGCATTCAATGGTGCGTGGGGCAGCCCAGGAAGCCCTCCTAGGGGAGGAGGCATCCCAGATTAGAGCTATACAGTGCGCAGTAGTCAGCCCACTAGGAAACTGCCAACAAATAAGGAGATGGAGTGTTCCAGGCAGGGAGAGGGAAGTGTCAAAAAAGGTTGGGGTACAAAAGAGCCAGGTGGGTTAGGGAAGACCCTCCGCACCCCCAAAACAGGCCGTGGTGTGTGGGGTGTCAGTCATGGAGGTGGGGCAGGAGAGCCCCAAGTCAGGAAGACCCAGTGGAGCTGCGCTATGCAGAGAAGGGCCGTGGCTGACCACCACACCAGGGCCCAGGGTCCCCGCAGTGTGGGGGACCCCTGACTAGGAAACTTGTGCCAGAGCTGTGTGACTCCAGGCAGGTCACTTAGCCTCTCTGATCCCTAGCCTTCTGGGTTCGGTGGGTCTCCCTCACACAGTGGTGGAGGGGCTCAGGTGCAGCCGTGCGGAGAGGCGCACTCTGAGACCTGCTCTGCCCAGGACATCCACAGACAGGCCCCTGCCTGCGTGGACAGCAGCCCCTCTGCGTGTCTGTGTGCGGGTCGGCCCTCCCGCCCGCCTGCTGGGTGTCCCGGACAGGGGCCCGCACCTGGGCGCAGGGCCCACCCCTCTGCCCTCCGCCCTGCCCCCGCAGATCATCGGGACTCTGGAGGAGGTCCACATGCCCCAGAACGGCATCAACCATCCCGGCATCACGGCCCTGGCCCAGGCCTTCGCCATCAACCCCCTGCTGCGGGTCATCAACCTGAACGACAACACCTTCACTGAGAAGGGCGCCGTGGCCATGGCCAAGGTAAGGCGGTTCGGCGGGGCCAGGCTGGGCCCTGGTGGCGGGGTCTGGCCGCTGCCTTTGCCAGGAACACCCATCAGCAGGCGGCCGTTCTGCCCCCCACCCTGCCCACCGGGCGTGTGCCCCAGGGTCCGGCCGTGCACACGTGCCCAGGATGGGGCGCGTGTCAGGAGCCAGCCTGCGCCCGTCTCGGGCAGCTCTGCGTGTCCGCACCGCCTTCCTCCCGAGCCGCTCGGGCAACCCCGGCGTTTTCTTCGTCGGTTCTGCGTGTTGAGCCCCTGCCTAGCGCCCGGGGCCCCGTGCCGGTCACAGGCCTCACAGAGTCGAGTCACAGACGCCGAGGCCTGCAGAAAGCCTCTGTGCCACGAGGGACGGGGACAGCTGCTCGGGGACAGCGCGGGGCGTGGACGCGGTGCCTGGCCGGGTGGCAGGGCTTCTGTGTGTGAGGGCGCCGCGGCTCCAGCGGCACCCCGGGGCCCCCCGAGCCCCCAGAGGCTGGTCCTGCCCTGCGTGGGTCAGTGGGGGCGTGTGCGGGAGTTCGGACCACCCTGGACGTCCCAGTCGGACCCGAGGCAGGCTCCCTGGGAGAGGCCCCATTTTGGCCAGGGACTTTCCTGGACAGAGTCGGCGGGAGGAAGGCTTCGGGCGCAGGGCCCGCACCAGGCAGGGAGGCCCGGGAGCGGGAGGGAGCCTTGCTCCGTGGTCCCGTGTGAGATGCCCGGGGTTCCGAGTGCACGCACGGGCTGGGGGAGACGGAGGGGGCAGACCTTGTGGCCGTGCCGAGCCCTGGAGACGAGCCCTGGAGAGGAGCCCTGGAAGCAGCAGGGGCCACGGAGGGCTTTAACCGGAGGGGCACGCGGCCAGGCCTGTGCTCCGGAAGAGGGTTCTGGCTGTGGGGGGACGGGGCAGGAGGTTTGCCAGAGGCCAGGGGGCCAGCGGGGGGTTGCCGAGAAGAGCCGAGGAGGCCGGGCTGGGCACGCAGGGGGTGGGGTGTGGCCTCGGCTCCCAGGGGTGGGGGGAGGCGACAGGCCTCACCCGGCCTCCTCTTCCCCGCTCCAGACGCTGAAGACCTTGCGGCAGGTGGAGGCCATCAACTTTGGGGACTGCCTGGTGCGCTCCAGGGGCGCCGTTGCCATCGCAGACGCCGTCCGCGGGGGCCTGCCCAAGCTGAAGGTGCCCTTGGGTGGGGGTGTCCCCGGCGTTGGTGGGGGTAGCGGAGAGTCTGGTCCTCAGAGGCCCGTGGGCCTGGGCTGTTCTGCACTCCCCCCTCGGGCCGTGGTCCCGTCTCCTCTCTCCGAGCCGCGGTGTCTCCGTTTTCAGGATGGGAGTGGGGGGAGAAGCCGGTCACCACAGTGAACGCAGGTGAACGTGCTGAGTGCCCGGCTCGTTGCTGGGGGAAGGACGTTACTGTTGTTGGTGTCGTTGTGTCCATCTGCAGGACAGAGCCTGCCTGACCCTCCTTGGGGGCACGGGGGCTGCAGACTAGGAGCTGGTCTACGGGCCCACGTCCCTGCTTGCCACATCCCCCTCCTCTTATTTTTAGGAGCTGAACTTGTCCTTCTGTGAGATCAAGAGAGATGCCGCACTGGCTGTGGCTGAGGCCGTGGCGGACAAGGCCGAGCTGGAGAAGCTGGACCTCAACGGTGAGGAGGGGCAGCCCCAGCCCCGGCCGGTTGGGTGGGCCTGGTGCCCTGTCCTGACCCCACCCTTGTTCCCTTCCCTGTGAGCAGGCAACACCCTGGGAGAGGAGGGCTGTGAGCAGCTCCAGGAGGTGCTGGACAGCTTCAACATGGCCAAGGTGCTGGCGTCCCTCAGGTAGGGGAGCTGTGGGTGGTTGGTGACTCATTTACAGATCGCTGGGTGAGTCCCCACTGTGTGCCCAGTGCTGTGCCAGGCACGAGGGATATGAGATGAAGGCGGTGAGGGTTGCTGGCTCGTGAAGCTTCGTTCTAGCGGGTCGAGGGGCCAAGAACAACCCAGTTCCTGTGCGTGCAGCAGCGGCACGAAGGCGGGCTTGGGGGGGTGGTCCCCTGGAGAGCGGGTGAGTCTGGCGGGGGCTGGGGCTGAGCCGGTGCTGACAGGCAAGGCGGGGGTGCCCAGAGTTGTTCTCGACGTCGGTGGTCTTGGGACTGACTCTAGACAGGAAGGGACGGGTGCGGGAGCAGGGTTCCTGGGTTTGCAGGGCCTGGGGTGGGCTGCAGCTCGGGACCGGGGGCCCGAGGACGGGCTCAGGAGGCTCGGGGGCCGGGGAAACAATGGAACAGCGTGCCTCAGGGGCCCCCTCCCCCTCCCCATATGCGGCTTCCTGTGGCCAGCAAGAGCACAGGGGCCCAGTCCTGGACGTCTCTGCCTGGGCGGTATTCCTGCCAGACCCCAGGCCCCCATGGCAGTGCCCCCTTATCTGTGAGCCCCCGTGGGTCCGGGGGCTTCTCTATGATGGGGACAAGGTCTGGCTCTCGGCATGGGCTTTCCTAGGTGATGAGAGTGAGTGACGGGCTCCCTCATGACCCACTCGCCCCCACCCGGGAACAGCTGCCTGGCCAGGCTCACAGAACCAGGCCTCTGAGCCCACGCGGGCCTCTGGGCGGGGAGGGTCTGCTTTAGCAAGCTCCCCTCCACAGTGATGATGAGGGTGAGGACGAGGACGAGGAGGATGAGGAGGAGGAGGGAGAAGAAGAGGAGGAAGAGGAGGAGGAAGAGGAAGAAGAAGAGGAAGAAGAAGATGAGGAAGAAGAAGAGCCACAGCAGGGAGGGCAAGGACAGGAGCCAGCCACACCATCGAGGAATATTCTGGACCCTAATAGTGGGGTGAGCTCCTTGTCGTTTGCACGGGTCAGACCCGGTCCCCAGCCACGTGTCCCCGACATCTTCACGGGACCGTCTGATAGGGGTGGAGTTCAAACACAGCGGCCACAAACCGTTCTCGTCGTATTTGTGTCAGACTCAGTACAGACGCGTTTCCTTAGAAATAACAACGTGTGTAGCACTGCTGCGCTGGGTATCAGACGTACATGAGTACTTCTAAAAGAACGGAGTAAGAGAATAAGCATAAATAGAAATTTTTCCCCCACCCATCAGTGGACTGTCTCGCTGACCTCCCTGAAGGGACAGCCGCCCGTCCCACAGACGGGCTGGGACCACGGCCCGGCCTGGGCACCTGCTGCCCCTTCCCCGGCCGGGAGGCTGGCGGGGTCGGGCCTGCCACGCCCTAACTCCTGGGTGCCTGCACCCGCCTGGGTGCCCAGACGAAGCTTCTGGACAACTGTGGGTTGGACGAACCCCGCCCCCCGACTCTCGTTGAATGTGGCTTTCCCAGTTTTATGGACGCATTTTAACAAATCGCCAGTGTTTCTCCATGTTCCATTTTCCCCGGGCACCCCTGGGGCTCACTGGCAGTGGTTGCTTGGGCTGGATCCCAGTTCCCGGTGGGTCCACGCTAGTCCCCTGTGCCTTTTGAGCCATTTCTGGGGCATTGAGTAGGCCCATGTGGTCTCGCCAGGCTGTTGGGGTCCTAGGGAGGCGGCTCGTGCGCTGAGAGCCCACTGGGCCGGCGCCTGGGGAGCCGCACCTGAGTGGGAGGGGGAACTCGAGGCTCCGAGCAGTGACCGGCGAGTGTCCTGGGTGAGGAGTCCGGGCTCGGGCCTCTGCAGTGCCACTGTGTCGCCTGTCCCTCAGGAACCAGCGCCCGCACTGTCCTCCCCGCCGCCCGCAGACATCGCCACCTTCTTGGCGTTCCCCTCCCCGGAGAAGCTGCTGCGCCTGGGGCCCAAGAGCTCTGTGCTGATAGCCCAGCAGGTAGGAGCCCTGGGCCGCGCACCCGCACCCGCACCCGCACACGCTGTGCCCGCTGGGTGGCCGGGGAGGAGGGAGGAGCGGAGCACACGGGACTGGGAGGGGAGGCTGTCGGTGGGGTGCAGGTGCTGCCGCACGTGCCTTTTTAGTCGCAGACAGGTAGACGAGTGGGGCGCTGCTGGCGCACTTCCCTTACAGCTGGGGTCCCCACCCTCCAGGCCGCGGACCAGCACGGGTCCGGGCCTGGTAGGAACCAGGCCACACGGCGGGAGATGAGCTTGAATGCAGTTTGCCTGAGTCATCCCTAAACCATCCCCCCCACCCCCGACCCCGGTCCCTGGGAAGATTGTCTTCCGTGGAAGACAATCCGTGGAACCTGCCCCTGGTGCCAAAAAGCTTGGGGACCTCTGGCTCACAGGGTGCGCACGCCCAGCACACCTCAGAGGACTGGGATTTCTTACACACACACCCCTAGGCTTCCTTCTGCATGTCCTGTAGGACCAGCTGCTTCTAGAACAATCTGCTGCCCAGGACTCCTGTGGCCGGCTCAGGTGTGTCGCAGGGAGGCGGCCCCTGCTCCAGCCTCACTTGGCTATTGGATAGGCAGTTCGGTCATTCCTGCCTTCCTTCACTCGTTCGTTTGTGCTGAGATGGTCATCACACACGTGCTGTCCACCGGCACACTTGCGGGTCCTTGCTCATGCTTCTGTTTAACGCCCCTGGCAACCGGAAGTGGGGACCCCGTTGCTCTTGCTGTCCAGAGAGAACTCCGAGGCCCCAGGAGGCGGTAACCAGAAACGATGGGTCCCGCCCTCCGCGGGCTCCGCGTTTCCCTCCGTGTGGCCTGTCTTCCTTTCTCGCGGCAAACGGGGTTGCAGGATAGAGCCCTTCCCGTGGCTTTTCGCTCACTGGTTCTTCGTTTTCCTGGGTCAGCAGAGCTCTTCCCGCGCCCCGTGTCGTCTCGGGGCGCCCATGTTGCGCCCACTTACTTCTCTGTGATCGGGACCGTGGAGGAAAGCTCCGTGGCATTCTGGGTACCCGGGCTGGATTACGAGCAGGGGTCACTGAGTCACAGAGCGAACTGCTGCTCAGTCACTCGCTCCCTGCGTGCTGCACGCCTGCGTGGGCCAGGGCCGGGCCGGGCCCCGAGGGGGCGGCGGGGGGCGAGGCAGGACCTGTCCTTGCCCCACCGAGGCCCGCGTCGTGCCAGGGCTGCTTCCGTGCAGTAGCAGAGCCCAACGCGGCTCCCCTGCGGGCTGGGGCCCCAGCCCCTGCTGACCAGCCGTTGCCTCCTGTGTCCTCAGACCGACACGTCTGACCCGGAGAAGGTGGTCTCCGCCTTCCTGAAGGTGTCCTCTGTGTTCAAGGACGAGGCCCAAGTGAGGGCGGCAGTGCAGGACGCAGTAGGTAACGTGGGCCGTGGGTCTGGGATGGCTCCTGTCTCTTGGCGGCCCCGGGGCTCGGGGACGCTCCCAGTGGCTGGCACGGCGCAGGGGAGGGCAGAAGCTGGAGCCGAGTGCGGGGCCTGCTCCAGGGTGGGTGCCGAGGCAGGAGGGTCCGTGGGAAGTGAGGCTGGGCAGGCAGGGGAGGGCCAGGTGCGAGCCTCCGGCTGTGCTCCCTGAGGTCCCAGCCCCGCGGGCGTCGGTGGGAACCAGTTACCCGAACTGTCTCCCAGAACAGCCCAGCATCGGAGCGAGTGCCCCAGCGGCCTCTGCAGGCCCCGCCGCTCTGCCCCCACTCTGCCCGGCCATGCTCCCGCACCTGCACCTGCACGGGCGGCCGAAACCTGCCCCGGGGAGGCCCGCGTCACTTGATCTCCGCCCCAGCTGTGCCAGGCCCCCGGGCCCATTTTACTTAGGGGGCCAGGGCAGGGAAAGGCCGAGGTGTCGCAACTGGTGGATTGCGCCCTTCCCCTGGTGCTAGCTGTGCCCTCGGCCTGGTCCCCGTGTCCACGTCCCACTGCCTGTGTTCACGTCCTGAACGGCGCAGGGGCAGCCCCAGACCCAGCGTGGGCGGGTGCGGGGCGCTGCAGGCCCTTCGGCCCGTGGCCAGCCCTCTGGGGCAGTAAGCACCCTGCCCCTGCCGCCTCTGCCCCGCAGATGCCTTGATGAAGAAGGCCTTCGGCTCATCGTCCTTCAACTCCAACGCCTTCCTGACCAGGCTCCTCATCCACATGGGTCTGCTCAAGGTGCGGCCGGGAGGAGTGGCAGCCGGGGGGGGGGCGGGGGGGGGAGCGCACCGCCTGCCCCTCCCATGTGAGTCCTGCTGGGACCTGTCACCCACACCGTCCTGGGCCTGGCTCTGCTAAAACAGCCTTGGTCTTCATGATGGGACTCAGCTTGACCTTGGCCATGGGGCTCTCTGAGCAGGGGCTGTGGTCGGTGGAGACCTACAGTCAGTCCCCCAGGGGACCTTGAAGCTCACCTTCCAATCAGTGTGTTTCCCTTGCAGAGTGAAGACAAGGTCAAGGCCATCGCCAACCTGTACGGCCCCCTGATGACGCTGAACCACATGGTGCAGCAGGACTACTTCCCCAAGGCCCTCGCGCCCCTGCTGCTGGCGTTCGTGACCAAGTGAGTGTGCCCGCGCCCGCGCCCGGCTGAGGCTCCCCTGGCCTGTCACTCGGGCTGGTGAGAGGCCCTCGTGCCTCCCAGGCTCTCGGCACTGTGACTGGTTGTCGCTCCTCCTGTGTGGCCCCCACCTCTGGGCCCAGCTGAGGACACGGGACTCAGACAGAGCCTCTCTCTGAGACAGAGGTCGCGTCCCACCCCACAGTTTCCAGAGGAGGAGGAGGCCCAGGTCAGTTAGGAGTCCTGTCCCCCCCCCCGCCCCGCCACCGTCACAGGCCGGCCAGGGCCCGTGCTCGGCAGCGTCCCCAAGTGCAGTTCTGTGTCCGTTCGCACAGCAACCGGGCCCGGGGGGCGGGGCTGGCCCGGCCCGGCCCTGCTGGTCTTCCACGGCCACAGGCCCTGCCCGGCCTGGCCCTGCCCTGCCCTGCCCTGGGGACTAGAGGTGTGCAGGGCTTGTTGTTGTCCTGGAGGGTCTGGGGCGTGGTGGGCACTGGCCACAGCCAAGAAATGCGGAGCCTCCAGGCCCTGCCTGGGCGCCCAGGGCTGGGTGGGGAGGCCTGTCCCCTGTCCTCACAGGGGCCCAGTGTGGCCCCAGCTGGCCTGGCCTTCCTCAGGCCTCGGTCTCCCCATTTGCCTGACCAAGAGGTTGGCAGAGTTGTCTCCGGGGCTCTGACCAGCTGCACTAGCAGTGAGTCCAGCGCCTTGGGAGAGAGTCAGGGTGGGGGGGGTGACGGGGGCGGAGGAGAAAGGAAGTGCCTCCCCGGCCAGCACTCGCATCTCTGTTGAAGAGTCTCTGTGAAAGTCAGAAAAAGGGACTCTGGAATGCTCCTAGCCTCAAACGTGGCCCCTACCCCCTCTGCCGCCCACTGAGCTCCGGGCCCCAAGGTGCTTGCCCCCCTACTGACCCCTCCCTCCCCGCAGGCCCAACGGCGCCCTGGAGTCCTGCTCCTTCGCCCGCCACAACCTGCTGCAGACGCTGCACAAGGTCTAGACCCAGACGCGGGGCAGCCTCTCCCGACCCTCAGCCTGGGCCAGTGACTTGGGAAGGGACTCGGACGAAGGACTCTGGCCAGAACAGGGAGGGTCTTTGTCACATGTGTCGTGCTGGTCCCAGAGTTTGTGTGTCGGTGTGGTGTGCGTGCCGCTGTGTGCTTCCTGCCGGGGCTTGGGGTCACTGACGTCCCCCTGTGGGGCCGGCCCTGGGTCTCTGGAGGGGAGCTGGCCCCTGGCGGACGGTCTGCAAGCTGCTCTGCCATTACGGTCTCGGCCACCTGAGGGCGCTGTGCTGATCTGCGCCTCAGGCTCCCGGCTGTGGCTCTTCCACCCACTTGGCCTTCCCGGCCCTCCTAGGCTGGACCGAAGCCTGGGGCATTGCTGTCCATGCGCTTGTTCCCCGGCCCCAGCTTCCCGCTGAGGTCGGGCTGCACCCTAGCCTGCCGGGGCCTCTCGGTCAGCCGCTGCCTGTGCTGCTTGCGAACAAGCCCTGGTCCTGCAGCCACCACGGTCCCCACCGTGCACCCCTGCTGCGCCGATCCCTCGGCAGGGGAGGCAGAGACGGCCACAGTGGAGCCGCGGGGTGGCCAGCAGAGGGCGAGACCCTGGTGCCCGTGCCATGCAGGCAGGACAAGAAGCCAGTGGCAGGCACAGGGCAGCCTGGAGCCGGAGGTGCTTAGCGGCGCTGGCTGCGGACCCTGCCCTGGCCGCCGAGATGTCTGTGACTGGCCTGGGGCCGCACCGGAGGGGCACCTGGAGAGGCCCCGACCTGTTCTCCAGCCCGGGGGGCAGCGGCAGGGCCCACTGCCGCCTGAGCTCCCTCCAGGGAGCTCTCAAAGGACCTGGGCGGCGCAGCGTGGGGACAGATGGGCTCACAATGGCCGCCGCCTCCCCAGTTGTCCTGCGACGCCCTGTGCTTTTCCCCTTGTGCTCTGTGTCTGGGCTGTGCCCGAGGCTTCTCGAATAAAGTCGTGTGTGGCAACAGTGGAGACTGAGAAACGTCACCTAAAGGAAAGGGGGCCAGTTTCGGGGCCTCGGTCTGGAAGGCGCAGTCCGTCTCGCCCAGAACCCCTGTGCCAACCTTGTGTCTGCGCTGGGGGTGGGTTTCCACAGCGAGGCCACATCTGTCCTTTGTGTGGGCACGCCGGCTCCCCTCCACCAGGTGGGGGGGCTGGCGGTACCGGGATCACCCCGACCTGGGGGAGGGGGAGGGGGTTCTCCCTCTCCAGGCGGTGGAGGTCCCAGGCGGGGTCCCTTTCACCGGCACGGCCCCATCTCACCGTTCACCCTGTGTTTGGGCCACAGCTTCACGGGTCCCCGCACTGCTCCGTGCACGGACCTGGCAGGGCTGGACCCTGGGCAGGTCGCGCCACAGGCCCTGCTCTGCGCACGGTCTGGGTGCCCTGGGTCTGGCTAGCAAGGTCACTTCGTGAGGGTGGGTGTCCCGGCGAAGGAAGGACCAGCTGGTGAAGGGAAGCCCCTGGCGGGTGTCGGCCCCGGGGCCCGGAACGGAGCACATGCCGTGCGAGTCTGTTCCGCAGCTGCGCCACCTGGCGGGAGGACAGCCCAGCCGAACCTCCTTGCCGCGCACCCCGGAACCTCCGCGGGAGAGAAGGGGTCCCCCCCAGGTTTCCCCAGGGGCAGCATTTCCTTCCTGGCTGTGGACCACCCGAGGGGCTTCTTTCTTGGCCAGGTGGCGGAGGCGGCGTCTTCCTCTGCTCCCCCACAACACAGGGCGACGTGGCAGGAGGCAGGTGGGGGCCCGGCCAGCGCCACCCCCATGCCTTGCCAGGCTCGGTCCCGGGTCCTGGGGCCGAGGCTGCCTCTGAGGAGCTCCCCGTCCCGGGCAGGAGACAGACCGCCGTGGCCCACGGTGGGCAGTGAGGGCAGGGCAGCCTGCAGGGTCAGACGTGCAGCGGGAAGGAGGCCGTGGAGGCGGACGAGGTTGCCGGGCTCCGGCCGCTCGGCCTGGCGGCAGCAGGGTCCCTGGGGAGATCACTCTCCAGGAAACCCCAGCCGACGTTTTGAAGATGAGCTGAGGCTGGCTTCCTGTGACACTGCCCCTCACGCACCAGCACGTTCTCTGGGGACACCAGGAAGCCTGCGTCCCAGGTTTCCGTAGCGGAAGATGACTGCTGGCAGGAACATCGCTGCCAACCTGGGTCCGGGGCGGGTGCCGCGTGGGCGGGCCCAGGCTCCGCGGGGACGGTCCCTCCAGCACACCGGTCCTCGCGGTCCCGGGGGGCGGCGGATGAGCCAGCCCCTGGTTGAGCGCGTGTTGGGGACAGTGTTCCCACTCTGGGCGGTGCTGAACAGCACACTTTGGCTTTGCCTGAGTGTGGAGAGACCGAGGAACTGACTTCTACAGCCCCACACAGTAGACGTTGCTGCACATTCTGAGCAAAAACAGGGTTGCCGGAACTGAGTCTCGAGGTCCACTCGGGCTTCCCACGGGAGATGCTTGATGGAGGAGAAACAGGCTCGAGGCTGACGGTGGCCCGTCCAGGGTGCTCCGGCCCGGCTGTCCTTTTCTCTCGGCCCCAGGCGAGTGGGTTCCGACTGCCCTGGCCCCTCTCACCCTCCAGACCAACCAGGTGCAGGGAAGGGCTGGGAAGCCTCTAACTCGCTTTCTGAGAAAGCTGCAGCCTTTGGGATTCCCCCCCACCCCCGAGACTGGAACGCTCCCCAAAACCACAGACAACCCTGAGCTTGCACAGGCTGCAGGCCCGTGAGCGCCAAGTTTTGGGATCGGCAAGATCACAGACGCGCTGGCCTGGGACCCCTGCGTGCAGAGAGCCTGCTCAGCACCAGGCTCTCCCCACGAAAGGGAAGGCGGCCACCGGCTCGGGGGGCTAAACCACCAGTTCTGTTCTGGAACTCGGACTGGAGGAGCCCAGGAAGCCTGGTCGGGGCGCTCCCGGCAGCACATCCCGCCAGTGAGAACCTGGAAACGACTCACGGACCAGTGCCGGGAAACGGGCCGAATGCAGAGCGGCCCCGCGGAACAGTTCGCCACGGTGACCACGCGGTGACCAGCTAGGGTTACGCGCACACCACGCACAGCACAGGTGGCTGCCCGGCAGGGTTGGGTGAAGAGAATCTCAGCGCCACACCATTAGCAAGTTAGCGTCTACATAGGCGTGTGTGTGCGTGTGTGTGTGTGTGTGTGTGTGTGTGTGTCGGTGCTGTTACCAACACAGGAGGGCTAGACCCAGCATTCCGAACGGGGCAGGCAGGGGCGGGGCAGGGGCGGGGCGGGAGCACCAAGCGTCCAAAGTGACCCAGGTCCATCCCCATGAAGAGCCACATTCTTCAAATAAAACACAGGAGAGCATGTTCTGACACAAGAAGTTAACCGTGAGGACGTTTGCCCGTGTCAAACAAGGTAAAGCGACGATGGGAAGACGTGTCAGGCGGAAGAGACGGTGATGGAGTGGAAAGACCCAGCGCCGCACGGCGACGAGCCGAGGACTGGTGTTGAGCCGACGCATCGGACCGAAAGCTGGGCGAAGCGTGTGCGCAGGCACGCCACACAAGGAGCAGCCTGGCACGCCGGCCCCAACACGCCCTGCACACCCCTCCGGCGGGAGGGGTGTCGCACCGATAAGACCACTTTCCGGAGCAGTCGGGCGGACACTAGCACAGCTGGGAATGCACAGAGCCCGTGACCCCGAATTTCACGTCCCAGGATCTCCCTCAGGGCAACTCGCACACATGCCGAGGAGGCAAGTGCAAGGGCAGTGGGATAAGGGACGCCAGGGAATTAGGGAAGAAGCTAAATGGCCATCGGTAGGAGGGGATTACATTTTGGCACACGCGTGCAGGGACAGGCGGCAGTTCAACCAGCAGTTACCTGCATCCACGTGAATGAATCTTGAGTCTTTTCAGCACTGACTGAAAAGACCAAGTTGCAAAAGAACATGCACTGTTCAGTACACTTACAACTTTATTGCCGTGCATTGCAGTAAAGTTACACCGTCTCGTGAAAGTGGTTGGTTGCCTCTGGGTAGAGAGGGAGGGGAGAGAACAAGACAGGGTGGGAGCCCGGGAGGGGCTTCCCCTGAATCTGCCGTGCCCAAAGAAGCGCAAGCCGGACTCAGACACCTGCACACCCTCGTGCACCCCGGCGCCGCTCAGAGCAGCTGAGAAGTGGACGCAGCCCCCGTGTCCGCCCACAGGCAAACAGGTAAAACGCACTCTGTGCACCCAACAGCGTCTTGTCCGGCCGTGAAAAGGCGCGGAGCTCGGACACGTGCTGCAGCGTGGACACGCCTTGAAACACCACGCTACGCGGAAGAAGCCAGAGAAGAAACAGTGATTCCGCTTACACGAGGTACCCGGAATTCCGAGAGAAGGAAGGCCCATTTACAGAGACAAGGAGTGGGGGCGGTTACCGGGGGCTGGGGGAGGACGGGACGCGGAGTCAGTGCGCAGCGGGCAGAGGGATCTGGGTCTGGGCTGACGAGAAGGTCCCGGAACCGGGTGGCGGCGGCAGAGCACTGGGAGTGTGCTCGGTCCCACAGCGCCGCACCCAGAAAACGGTTAAAGTGGTGAATTTCACGTTACGTATATTTTACCACCACCAAAAAACAACCCCTAAACCTAAGAGACAAAACTATAGATCTTTCAGGAGATAGTGTAGGCGAGTGTCTTCAGGACAGCAGGAGTAAGACAAAGATGAATAAATGAATGCACGTTTAGCCTCCTGGTTCGCCATTCTGGCCGGGTGTTCCGGAGGTGGACACTCTGTAGCGACGAGAGCAGGCTCCTCTTCATGGAAAGGCGTCCATGGACGTAAAGGGAGTAAAGTTAAGGCAAGTCATGGAAAGACAGCAGTTACAGTGTATATATTAGAATAACCCAGAATATTTGGTTCCTAAAAAGTAACAAAGACAACTCAATAGAAAAATGAGCAGAAGCCTAGAATGAGCATTTGACAGAAAAACACGACAAGCTGCTTAATTTCATTCGTCTTCAGAGAAGCGCATCCTAAAAGCACAAGGTAATACCATTGTATCCTCACTGGAATGGCCAAAATGCAAAAGACACCCCCGGCTGGCGTGGCTCAGAGGACTGAGCACCGGCTTGTGAAGTTAAAGGTCGCCGGCTCAATTCCCCGTCGGGGCACGTGCCTGGGTTGCAGGCCAGGTCCCGAGCTGGGGGCGCGTGAGAGGCAACCGAACCGTGTGTCTCTCTCACATCCGTGTTTCTCTCCCTCTCCTCCTCCTCCCTTCCCCTCTCTCTAAAATAAATAAAAATTTAAAAAATACAAAAGAACAAATGACACCAAGCATTGGGGAGGAAGCGAAGCAGCTGGAAAGCAGGGACACCACCAGTGGACGTGTGAACCGGTGCACCCCCCGCCCCCCGCCCCGGGGAACCGGCAGGCTCCCTTGGGGATGAAAATAAGCGAGTTCTAAAGCGAGCGACTCCACCGGTAGGTACGTGTGTGTGTACGCACACCCTCACAAAGACGGGTTGTGATGTGCTCGTGAAAACAGTGTGCACACCTGCTGCACAGCACTTCCTCGTAGCCCTACCCTGGACACAACGCAGACGCCCACCCAGAGCGGGCTGGGTAAGGGCTGTGGTTCGCTGAGGCAGAGGTGGCCGCGGTCTGCCCACGCGGGGCGGGGGGATGGTTCGGTGTCGACCGTGGCTAGAGCGGGCAGCGGGTGATGGTGGACAGCAGACCGACTCCAAGCTGGCCCCGCTGCATTTAAACGTTCCCCGCGGACGGCACCCCCCCCCCACCGCCTGCATCTGGGGCAGGCTGCTCTCCGCCCCGCCCCGGCCCCGCGCCCCGGGGGCGGTGTGTTTACAGAAGGGAAGGCTGCCCCAAAAAGGAAAGGGACAGGTGAAGAAAATAGGAATCCGGTGAGCCTCACAGACACCCTGCTGAGAGAGGAAAGCTGGTCTCGGGGGACGCGGCTCTGGGGCAGGGAGTTTGCCGCGTGACGTGGCGCGTGTGGGAGGCTGCGTGCGGTGTGGCGCTGTTCCCGCTCAGAAAACAAACCGACCCAAACGGAACAGGGGAAGATGCGATTTCATCAGAACCGTTAGAGGTGCATACATGTTTGCTGTGAGCGGATGAACTAGTTCATCGAAGATGCACATGTGCCCAAGTAGGTAAGCATGTGTATACTTTTCGCAATCTTGTAATAGCAAACACTTGGAGGTAGCGGAGACTAGTTAAGTAAAATTGCCCCAGCTGGCGTGGCTCAGTGGCTTGAGCACCAGCCTGTGAGCAGAAAAGTCATGGGTTCAATTCCCAGTCAGGGCTCATGCCTGGGTTACAGGCTGGGTCCCCAGTTGAGGGCACAGGAGGGGCAACCAATCGACCGGTGTTTCTCTCCCTTTCTCCCTCCCTTTCGCTCTCTCTAAAAATAAATGAAATCTTAAAAATTAAGTAAAATTGGCCCTGGCTGGCGTAGCTCAGTGGATTGAGGGTGGGGTGCGAACCAAAGCATCACAGGTTCGATTCCCAGTCAGGGCACATGCCTGGGTTGCAGGCCACCGCCCCCAGCAACCGCACATTGATGTTTCTCTCTCTACCTCCCTTCCCTCTCTAAAAATAAATAAAATCTTTAAAAAAATTTTTTAAAAATTTAGTAAAATTGATATGTTTATGCCACGGAATACTATATAGCCGTCAAAACGAATCAGCGTGACTAAGAAGCGAGCGCCCAACAAATCTGACACTGAGGAAAAGACCCGAAGTGGGGTGAGCTGTACGTCCAGTGCTGGACGACGTGTGTAAAGGTGTAACCACAAAAGGAAAGGACAGAGTTAATCATTCTTGAGCACCTACTATGTGCCAGGTGCCCACCTTCATTCCCACGGCAACACTCTAAACTAGCTGCTAATTCCGTGTTTTCCTCACAGAGCAGGACACGGAGGCTCTGTGAGGCCCAGCCTGCCCAGGGGCCCCCACCCAGGGGCCCCCAGACCTCCAGTCCCCCCCCGTCCGGCCGCCCTGGGGCCCCGCTGCCCAGGCCGGGGCTCCAGGCCTGGGCCCGGATCCCGGGCTGGCGCAGGGCAGGAGGCCCTGTAACTCCAGCCGTTGCCGCAGCCCCTGCCCGCCCCTCCTGCACCTCAGCCTCTGGCTGAGCCGCCCACAATGCCTCCCATTCAGCCCTGTCCCCACCGCCAGGCCCGCGGGCAGGGAGGGGGGCTCCTGCCAGCATCCAGACGGGGACGGACGGACACAGCTTTCCCCTCGCGCCGCACCTCCAGGCCGGACTGACCCCAGGAGGCGGCATGGCGGGGTGAGTCTTCGGGGCCCGGGGTGGGGGCCGGGGGACTGGGGAGGCGGAGGGGCTGGAGTTGAGCCCCCGCCCCTGTCCGGGCTCTGCCTGGGCAGAGCTTCGCCAGGGTCTCCTCGAAGGGGGTCCTGAGGAGAGCGGTGTGGGGGGACGCGGCTGCTTCTGTGGCTGGTCCCTCGGGGCCTGTCTGAGAACTCGGCAGCCCTCTGAGCCCCGGAGCTTGTCCCTGGGACCCGCCCCCTCCTCCCAGCTGCCCCCCCCCGCCCCACCCCCAGCCTCAGCCTCCCCACAGACTGGGGAACACCACCAGCCCCAAGGCCAGGGCTGGACCCCGGACCCCAGGGAGACTGAAAAACAGATGATGACAGAGCACTGAGCAGAAACGGGGGAGCCTTGGGGTGGGGGCCCAGGCCAGGGGTCAGAAGGGGCCGTTCCGAGGCCCTGACAGCTGAGAACGGAAGGAAGAGCCGGGTGCCCTGGGTGCCAAGCGCAGACCTTGAGGAGTCTGAGCCGGGACCCCCCAGCACAGGCGGGGGGTGGGGGGGTGCTGCAGGGCTTCCCTCGGGGGTGCCGGAGCCCGGCCGTGTTTTGGAAAGTTCCCTTTGGTGGCTGGTGGTGAGCCGGGCCCCGGGGAGGCCAGGAGACCCTGAGGCGCAGTGGCTGAAGCTTTGGCTTCAGAAGGTGTAACGGGGGAGGGGGGAGAGTGGACAGAGGGGTGGACAGACCCTGCCAGAGGCCCAGCCACAAACCTAGACCCTCAGGTCTCCACCCAGCCCTGGCTGGCCAGCGGGTGGCGCTAAGACGAGGGGAGGACAGCAGGGGCACAGACGGGGAGGAGAGGCTGAGCCGCGCCGGCTCCCCCGTCAGGGCGGCTCTGACCAGCCACTGAGGTCCCTCGAGGCTCTTGGGCCCCACAGCAGCACCTCGGGCCCGAGTCTGACCCCCAACCCCAGCCAGGCCCGAGTCCTCCCCTCTGGCTGCCAGGCCGCCTTCTCGAGGCGGATGCGGCTCCTGGAAGCTGGCCACCGAGCTCACGCCGCGAGGCCCAGGCCTGCCCCTGGACCCCGGAGCCTCAGCGCAGCCGGGCGCCGACGGGGCCACCGGGCAGAGAGCTGCAGGGATGTGCCAGGTCGCCTCTCTAAGCCTCCGTTTCCCCCAGCGTAGAACAGGGCCGGCAGTGCCTGCCGCATGTCGGGCCTGGGCTCAGTGAGTGGACAATGTGGGACCCTGCTCCTGTGAACAAGGGACTCTCCTTGTGTCTGCCAGGCCCCAAGGGGTCTCCTTGGTCCTGCTGCTTTTCCTGCTGCTGCCACTGGGCCCGACTTGGCACGCGGCCGCCCAGCGCTGCCCACAGACCTGCGTCTGCGACAACTCCAGGCGGCACGTGGTCTGCCGGCACCAGAACCTCACCGAGGTGCCCCACGCTGTTCCCGAGGTCAGCAGGGCGAGGCGGGGGGTTGGGGGGTGGCACAGCGGGAGGAGCCTGGCCTGGCATGGGAGGGTCTGCCACTGCCTGGCTGGGAGGAGACCTCGGAAAGTAACTTTTCCTCTCGGAGCCTCAGTCTTCACGTCTGTAAAATGGGGACGACAACCGACAGCAGGTAGATAAGCTACCTGAAATCCTGTGTGATTGGCACCAGTGGGTGACCTGTAGGTAAATACCGAATTAGTTGCAGACGCCGGGGCAGAGAACCGGGGGTATACTGGGGGAAGATACAGTCTCTGCCCTACAGGGTCAAGAGCTAGAGGGTGGAAGAGGAAGTAAACGGGCAGTGACCATTCAGTGCGAAAAGCGCGAGAGCTGGGGGTGCCCAGGTGGCTGGGGAGGAAGGCTTCCCGGAGGAGGTGTCAGGGCGCAGGATGAAGAGAAGGAGGGAAAGGTGACGTGGAGGAGTCCGAGGTGAGGGAAAGCGGCCGGCAGCGCTGGCCGTAGGACTCACTGCGCTCAGTCTCCCCTCCTCTCCGCCCGCTCAGCTGACCCAGCGGCTGGACCTGCAGGGCAACGTGCTCAAGGAGGTCGCCCCCGCTGCCTTTCGGGACCTGCCTCACTTGACCCACCTGGACCTGCGGCACTGCCAGGTGGAGCGGGTAGCTGAGGGCGCCTTCCGTGGCCTGGGCCGCCTGCTCTTCCTCAACCTGGCCTCCAACCGCCTGAGCGCGCTGCCCCAGGAGGCGCTGGACGGGCTGGGCTCGCTGCGGCGGCTGGACCTGCAGGGGAACACGCTGGAGGAGCTGCGGCCTGGGGCGTTTGGGGCCCTGGGGGCACTGGCCACACTCAACCTGGCCTACAATGCCCTCGTCTACCTGCCCCCCATGGCCTTCCAGGGGCTGGTGCGCACCCGCTGGCTGCAGCTGTCCCACAACGCGCTCAGCGTGCTGGCCCCCGAGGCCCTGGCCGGCCTGCCCGCGCTGCGCCGTCTCAGCCTGCACCACAACGAGCTGCAGGCCCTGCCCGGGCAGGCCCTGTCCCAGGCCCGCAGCCTGGCCCGCCTGGAGCTGGGCCACAACCCATTCACCTACGCGGGGGAGGAGGACGGGCTGGCGCTGCCCGGCCTGCGGCAGCTGATGCTGGACCACGGGGCTCTGCAGGCCCTGGACCCCAGGGCTTTTGCTCACTGCCCACGCCTGCACACCCTGGACCTCCGCGGAAACCAGCTGGACGCCCTGCCGCCGCTGCAGGGCCCGGGGCAGCTGCGCCGGCTGCGGCTGCAGGGGAACCCGCTGCGGTGCGGGTGCCAGGCCCGGCCGCTGCTGGAGTGGCTGGCGCGAGCGCGCGTGCGCTCGGACGGCGCCTGCAGGGGGCCCCCCCGCCTGCGAGGAGAAGCCCTGGACGCCCTGCGGCCCTCAGATCTGCGCTGCCCAGCAGACCCGGCGGAGGAGGAGGAGGAGGAGGGAGAGCGGGCGGCCCCGAGGCCCCGCGCCCCTCCCGGCGCTCCCGAGGAGGAGGAGGGCGGGGCGGCCCGGCCCTGCCCGCCCGCCTGCGCGTGCGCCCCCGAGTCCCGGCACGGCAGCTGCGAGAGCCGAGGCCTGCGGGCCGTGCCCCGCGGCTTCCCCAGCGACACCCAGCTCCTGGACCTGAGGCAGAACCACTTCCCCCTGGTGCCGCGAGCGGCCTTCCCGGGCCTGGGCCAGCTGGTGTCACTGCACCTGCAGCACTGCCACATCGCGGGGCTGGAGGAGGGCGCCCTGGCAGGGCTGGGCGGCCTGCTCTACCTCTACCTCTCCGACAACCAGCTCTCGGGCCTCAGCGCCGCCGCCCTGGAAGGGGCCCCCCGCCTGGGCTACCTGTACCTGGAGCGCAACCGCTTCCTGCAGGTGCCCGGTGCCGCCCTGCGCGCCCTGCCTCGCCTCTTCTCCCTGCACCTGCAGGGTAACGCGGTGGGCCACCTGGCACCTGGGGACCTGGCAGGCATGCAGGCCTTGCGCTGGCTCTACCTGAGTGGGAACCGCGTCACCCAGGTGTCCCCAGGGGCGCTGGGCCCAGCTCCGGAGCTGGAGAAGCTGCACCTGGACAGGAACCAGCTGCAAGAGGTGCCCACTGGGGCCTTGGAGGGGCTGCCTGCCCTCCTGGAGCTGCAGCTCTCGGGGAACCCGCTCAGGGCCCTGCGGGACGGGGCCTTCCGGCCTGTGGGCCGGTCACTGCAGCAGCTGTTCCTGAACAGCAGTGGCCTGGAGCAGGTGGGCACGGGAGGGGTGCGGGGGAGGCGGCGCGGCCCTGTGCAGTGAGCACTCACTCGGCAAACACTGCCAACCCCCCAGTGCAGTGCCGGAAGGCCCGGGGCTGGGCATGCGGACCCTGAGATGAGCCACTCGTGCCTGCCCTCAGGGAACCCAGGTGTGAGTGACGGCAGGTGGGATCCAGCGCCACTCAGACAGTCCTGCCAGGGAGACACGCAGGAGGGAGGACGTGTGTCCACAGAGTCACCCACTGCTGCGCACCTTCAGGGCAGGGCTGGACCCCCAAGAGGCTTTGCCATTACTGGGGAGGGTTCAGGCAAAACAAGAAGAACCATGAACCAGGGGCCCCGGCATCTTGCAAAGGGGAAGTGCTTTGGCATCAGACAAACCTATGTTGCCACCGCCACACGGCCCTTCCTGCCCGGCCACCTTGGGGGTCCCCACCCCCCTTCTGCTAGGGGAACATGAGCCTCTCTGTGTAGTCTGACAAGAACTCACTCCTGGGCCTGGCGCCTCCTTGCAGATTTCTCCTGGGGCCTTCTCGGGCCTGGGGCCCCGGCTGCGGAGCCTACACCTGCAGAAGAACCAGCTGCAGACCCTGCCGGCCCTGCCCGGCCTCAGCCAGCTGGAGCTGGTCGACCTCAGTGGCAACCCCTTCCGCTGTGACTGCGAGCTGCTCCCACTCCACAGGTGAGTGCCTCCACCTGGACCCCAGCCGGGAGCCTGCCAGCTGCCCTCGATCAGGCCCCCACCATCTCCCCAGGGCGCCGCGTCTGCCTGGCTGAGCAGCTCTGGGGGCAGGGGCTGGCGCCAGCTACCTTTCCCGGGGCAGCCAGTGTGCACTGGCTTGGGGTGAACTCTGAGCCTCAAGTTCCCCATCCACAGAATGGGGATGAGATCCGCTCAGCCCGGTGGGGCTGGACCTAGTCAGTGCTCGTGGGCACTTCACATAATCCCGTGGGAAAGCAAGGGGGGCCCTGGAGTCCCCCAGACCCGGCTGAAACCCAGCGCTGCCTGCCTCTCTGCCTCGGGCCACATGACCTCCCTGTGCCAGGTCCTCCTCTGTAGAGGGGACGACAGTAATCGTGTCCATCTCGTGGCAGTGGCTTGTGAAGAATTACATTGAGCCCTGGCTGGTGTGGCTCAGGGGACTGAGTGCCGGCCTGTGAACCAGAGGGTGGCAGGTTTGATCCCCAGTCAGGGCACATGCTTGTGTTATGGGCCAGGACCCCAGCAGGGGACATGCCAGCGGCAACCACACACTGATGTTTCTCTCCCTCTCTTCCTCCCTTCCCCTCTCTAAAATAAATAAATATTTTAAAGAATTAAAAAGAAAAAGACTGAACTAGTTACACACATAGGTTGGTTGACCGGTGCCTGGCCCACCAGCCCTTTGTAGCTGTCATCACTATGGCCACCCCCTCGTCACAGGGGGGATGTGCGGCTGGGAGTGACTGGCTCGGGGTCCCAACAGGTGAGCGGCTGAACCGGGGTTCTGTCCTCGTCACACACGAGGCCCCGCCGCCCCGGACTCTCCAGGACCCCGCGCTCTCCCCAGGACAGCTCAGCACCGTGGGTTCTCTCCCCTCAGGTGGCTCACGGGGCTGAACCTGCGCGTGGGGGCCACCTGTGCCGCCCCTCCCAGCGCCCGGGGCCAGCAGGTGAAGGCTGCAGCCGCTGTCTTTGACGCCTGTCCGGGCTCGGCTGCCGGGAAGGCCAAGCAGACGCCCAGTGCCAGGAGAACCCGCGTGGAGGGCAGGCGGTGGGGAGCAGACACGGTTGGTCCCGGGGCGGGGGCGGGGAGGCCTGGGTGGGCGGGCCGGGTTCCAGAGCCCCCGGGGGCGGCGGGTTCTCGATCAGGGCAACGACCGGCCGTATTGCTCCTGCTCGGTGACACCCCGTCCCCGCCCCTCCCCTCCCCCACCCTGGACTGGGCCCAGGAGGTCTGCAGCAACTCACTAGGCCACAGTGCGCTGGACCCGACACCCATGAAACCAATCCCGCTGTCACTGTAACTGCTGGGTCGCTGCGGACCGGACCATTTCCCACCCTGGCCTCAAGGGCCGGCTGGTCCCTGGGGCGGGCGGGGCGGCAGTGCCGATGCCTCTGCTGCTCTCCGGCCACAGGCTGGACCCCACTGCGCGTGAGCCCACCATCCCCTGGACGTTACGTTCACCATCCCGGCAAACACACGCACACTCAGAAGCTTAGTTGCAGCGAAGTCTCGCGGCACATGGGAGAAGAGAGAGTGGGATGTGGGTGCCTCTCCGCGTGTGTTGGGGGTACCTGGGGGGGCCGCAGAGGAGCAGCCAGTCCTTACAGAGGAAATGAGAGCGGGGCCAGGGGGCATTGGGAAGGTGGGCAGAGGACCTGCACCTTGAAAGTTTGGGGCGCCTGAGGACCATCAGGTGGTGTTAGTTCCCTGAGGCGGCCAGAGCAGAGCGCCGCAAGCTGGGCATGTTGACTGTCTCACGGTTCTGGAGGTTAGGCGTCTGAGATCGAGGCAGGGCCACGCTCCCTCCGATGGCTCTAGATCAGGGTCCTTCCTGCCCTTCCAGCTTCTGGGGTCCCCGAACACCCCTTGCCCGTGGCAGCACAACTCTGGTCTCAGTCCCCATCTTTAGACGGTATTTTCTGGTGTCTTTTATTTTTAGAGAGAGGAAAGAGAGGGAGAGAAATATCCACGTGCAATTGCCTCTTGCATGCTCCCCGCTGGGGACTTGGCCCCAAACTCAGGTATGTGCCCCGACTGGGAATCGAACTGGTGACCCTTTAGCCTGCAGGCCGGTGCTCCATCTACTGAGCCACCCCAGCCAGGGCTCTCCTTGCGTCTTTACATCCTTCTCTACATTACCTCCTTGGGTGCCCAAATTCCCCTCTAATAAGAAGCCATATTGGGTTAGGGTCCACCCTAATGACCTCATCTGAACTCGTTACCTCTGTGAAGACTTTTTCTAAATATGGTCTTGCTCTGAGGTCCAGCCTCTTTGGAGGGACGGAATTCAACCCCCGTGTTCCTTGTTGGGGTAGGCTGGGAGTGAGGACGGAACCCCTAAAAAGACCCCAAGCTGGAAGTGAGCAGCTCCGCCTTAGAAGCAAGGCCTCGGTGACAACAGCAGGGCGGGTGTCGCCTGACACCGTGCGGCCCCTACTTGCTGCCAGGCCTCGTGCTGACCAACAGCACCGGCTGCCCCCGTGTGAGCCCAGGGAGCCCAGGGGCCGACCTGGTGGGTCCACCCCCAGCTCAGGGCTTTCGTCAAAGGAAGCCCCCCACTCTGGCTGGTGTGGCTCAGTGGATTGAGCGTGGGCCTGTGAAATAAAAGGTCGCCTGTTCGATTCCCAGTCAGGGCACAAGCCTGGGTTGTGGGCCAGGTCCCCAGTAGGGGGTGTGCGAGAGGCAACCACACATGGCTGTTTCTCTTTCTCCCTCCCTTCCTCTAAAAACAAAATCCTGAAAAATCTTTGTGAGCCATCCAGCCACCCTCTCTCGACAAGATATTCCACCCAAAGCCGGGCCTGGGGTTCTAGGTTTTCGTCTTTGTTTCGCTGAGAGGGGCCGGTCTCTCCCTGGAGCACAAAGGAGTCGGAGGACGAGGGCCTGGGCCCTGGAGGGATGTCCGGGAGTGGGTGCTGCTCTCGCCGAGGCCCAGGCCGGACCAGGCACGGCTCTCCTTTGACGCCCGGCCTCTAGCCTGGCGCGCGGCCTGTGGGAGACGCTTACAGCCGTCGCGTGAACAACCGAGTGCAGAGAACCAGCAGAGCGGCCAGGGCTTCCTCCCGCTGCAGTCATTTCAGTCAGTCTAAGCAACCAAGTCGCTGGACCCCAGTGAGCCCTCTTACCCTCGCGGGCCTACTGCGCAGGCGGTAAAAGCTGTGTATAGGAACCGGGGCCGGGCAGAAACAGCCGTCCCCTTGCCCCCTGGCCCCTCGAGCAGAGCCTAGGGTGGCCTGGGTGACAGGAAAGGGGTGTGTGTGTGTTGTCCCTCAAGCACGTGGATTTGGTCTGACCGCCACCCAGGAGCCACTGTGCGGCAAGCAGCAGGAGGCGGGGCGTGTCCCTCGGCTCGCTTCCCAGCCAGCAGCCCCACCGCCGGGAGACCACCGGGGGGTCGAGGTGGCGCAGGCTCACTCTGTGCCGGGAGTGCAAACGGCCCAGAGGGCCACACTTGCACCTGCGACACACCACACTGACATCTGTGCCCCAGGAACACCGGTCGTTCCCACCTCCGTATCACACACACGTCCCGCCGGGCCCTGCAGGGGGTACGAGGGACAGGCCAGGCACAGGCTCGGCCTCGGGGGAGCTCAGGGTCGCGGGGAGGGAGTGGCAGAAGTGAAGATATGTCTTCATTTCCGAAGACATGAAGATAATGAAGGGAGTGGCTCTGGAGACCAGCGCTCAGGAGAGACAGGAGACACTATTCTCGCCACGGTGGCCTCACCTCGTCCCTGTCCCCGAGGTGGTGCACAAAGCGCACTGCTGAGAGGACCAGACGCCCGACGGAGTGCGTTTATTGTCTCGCGTCTGGAGGCCAGCCCAGGGCTCCGGTGGCCGCCGAACCCATGCCCCGGCTCTGCCCGGGGAACCGCGGGGCCGTGGCGCCTGCAGCCGACACGCCCTCACCCGAGGGGGGACTGAAGGCCAAAAGGCCGCGCCGACCGTTTCCCCAGGATTCTCCGGTCAGAACTGGACCCTCACTGGCAAGGGGATGGCTGTTACTGGGCACGTCACCCTCGGCAAAGGCAGGGCTCCGCGAGCAGGCCGAGGGGCCGGAGCGCAGGCAGAGGCCACCCCCCTCCCTGGGGGCTGATGCGCTGACCGGCAGAGAGAGAGAGAGAGAGAGAGGGGTGGACAGCGGTCCCTGCTTCTGGTCATCATCGTGCTCCAAATCTAGTCACTTCCTGGAGCCCTCGGGCTGTACCGACAGGCCGCTCTCCGCACTGTGCGGGCCTGCCTCGTGCCTTCAGCAGGAGACCAGGCCGAGCCCTCCGAACTGACCGGAAACCGGCTCCCCGGGCCGCGCTCCCCATCCCCGGGCAGCACCGAGCAGCCCAGACCCGGAGCAAACAGCGTGCGGCGCGGCAAGCACAGGCCACGCCCCCGACGGACCGGCTCACGGGGCCGCTGGACTCCGGCCAAGCGCGGCTGCGCCCCGAGACCCCGTCTGCCCACCCGGCGGCGCGGTCCTAGCCCCAAACTTGGGAGGAGAGAAAAGGGCCGAGGCCACAGCTTCGGCCTCAGGCTCCAGAAAGAGCAGGTCACGGGGACAGGACTGACGGGAAAGGAGAGTTTCCAGGGGGGCTGGCCAGGGAGAGAAGGCCGTCGTGTGGGCAAACACTGGGTGGCCTGGAACAGAGCTCCAGAGCGCAGCGGAGGAAAACCTGCGGGCAGGGGTGAAGGGCTCGGACGGGAGCGGAGGGGGAGCCGGGAAGCGCGCCCTGTCACCCCTCTTCTCGGGTGGGGGCTCCCCCACACCCAGGCCTCGCGCCCCTTCCACACGCCGCCCGCCCTCCCCAGGGCGCACGGGCTGGTGTGGCGGCCCCTCTCTAGGCCCCGGGCAAGCCCCCCGGCCCGGCGGGCAGACCCCGCCCGTCCCACCGGCCCTTGCAGAAGTGGGAGTCAGGGCTCCCGCCCACAGAGGAACAGGTCCAGGCCGCCTCACAAGTCACTGACACCGACCTCCTGGTCACTGCCTCCCCGCGGCCCGCCAGAGCCCAACCCGGGAGGCAGGGCAGGCCACTTGGGTGCAGTAGACAGAAGCCGACCCCGCACTCCGCTCGCCGTCCGTCAGTGACTGTCCCTCTCAAGGGCTGCTGCCGACTTTTATTGGCGCGACCTGCCGGGCACCCGCGCGCGCGCACTCTCTTCACTGCCCCGTCTTGCAGTGTGACCGGACGACAGCCCCACCCCGGCACCGGAGGGCTGCGGTGGGCGTGGGGGGAGCTACCGGGAGGGAGGGCTTGGGAGCCTAGCGGGGGAGGGGCCGCTTGCGGACCAGTGCGGGGGCTCCAGGCGGTCCCAGGCACCGGGCCTTGCCAGAGAGGGCGGAGGTCACAGGGCGGGTCAAAGGAGACCCTGGCTGGCCCTTCAGTGCCGGGGACCCTCAGCACCAGGCCGAATCTACGCAAAAAGGCTCAGCCTCCAGGTTACAGTGGGCTGGCGGTGACGGAGGAGCCCTGGGCTGGTGTCCTGGGTGGCCAGGCCGGCAGCAGGGACAGCTCAGGCGTCTGCCTCCCGCTTGATGTTCTCAAGGGACACAGGCAGCTCGGGCCCCGGGGCCTGGTCGGGCGAGGCTGCGTCCACGTGCTCCTCCTTCACGCGCACAGTGACGACTGCAGAGGGGGCGTGGGAGGCGGGAGAGAGAGGAGAGACCGCATGGAACTCTGGGAGGGGCAGGGGCTCAGGGTCCGGGGGAGGGGTTCCGCTTCCCGCGGACGGGGGCGTCCGGAGGGGGCGGGGAGGAGGCCGGGGCCGCCCGGCTCCGTTCGGGTCTGGGGCTGGGTGTGTGGCCGCCCTGCGGGCCCGGGGGTCTGCGGACGGCTGCTTGGCGCCCGGAGGGCTCCCTGCGACACTGACTGCGCCTTCCTGTGCCCAGGCGGGGAAGGAGGAGGGCCGCCTCTGAGCCCGGGAGCAGGCCGGGGCTCTTACTCTCATCAGCACCGGACGAGACCTTGTCTGCGGCCTTCGGATCCTCCTCGGGCAGGGCCTGCCTCGACCCCTGCCTCAGGGGCCGGGTCTTGGTCGGCGGTATTCTTTTCCCTTTGAATAAAAACGGAATCGGACCCCGCGTTAGGGTTTTATGCTCGGGGGAGGCTTGGAGGCTGGGTCTCACGCAGCGGGTGGGACAAAGGGCGGAGGCGGAGGCGGCGCCAAGTCCGGGGAGCTGGCCTAAGCCCCTGACATCAGCCCTCAGGGCCCCGAGGCCCGGGATCAGAGCGCTCCACACCCTCCCCCACGATCTTTTTTTTTTTTAAGATTTTAATTCACTTATTTTTAGAGGGAAAGGGAGAGAAACATCAATGTGTGGTTGCCTCTTGCATGCCCCCTACTGGGGACCCGGCCCACAACGTAGGCATGTGTCCTGACTGGGAATCGAACCAGCAACCCTTTGGTTTGCAGGCCGGTGTCCAATCCACTGAGCCACACCTGTCAGGGCCCCTCCCATGACCTTAACCCTGCTCTGGGACCCACCCACTGGCTCTCTGTCCCATTTCGGTCACCCTCTTCTCTGTGTGGTGCCAGGTCATGGACACCACCTCACCGCCACTGGCCCGGACAGCTCTGCCTCCACCACCCCCTGCCCCCTTCAATCCGATGCCCCCTGAGCTAAGCCTGTGCTGGACCCGTTGGGAGTGGGGCACCACCTAGGGAGATGACCTTGAAGCTCTGTGGCCACCCTGGCTCCCACCCCTTAGGCTGGCGGCCTCGGGGAGCGGCTCCTGTTCCCGCCAGCACCTCGGACATTCAAGCCGGTCTCCACCCGGGGGCCGCAGGGCCGGGTCCCTTCCCTTCCTTCTCAGACACAACCTCGTCTTTCCCGCGGCATCCCAACCACCGCCAGACACCGAGACTCCCTGCAGGGCCACAGGGCAAGGGAGGAGATGGGGTGCCTGCCGTCGGTACCTAAGTGACAGCTCCCAGGGACACAGGCCCGGCTGACGCCAGCCCCCACGCCAGCCCCCACGCCAGCCCAGGCTGCTCCAGAGCACCACTTACTTTTCTTTCCAAACTGCTTCTTTTTCTTTTTCGTGGCCTCTTTGGCCTTCAGAGGTGCAGTGGGCTCTATTGTTGAAAAACAAGGACAAGAGGTGAGGAGGGCCTGAGAGGACAGGGGGCCGAGGCACATCCCGAGACCCCTGCCCACCCGCACCAGCCCCCCATACGCACAGGATACCCCGAGAAGGAGAGTCAAAGCTGGGCAACGAGAGTGGGGGAGGGCCGGGGGAGGGACTGGAGAACAGCGGTCCCTTCCCACCCTCGTCACCAGGGCTGCTCCGAGGGGCCTGGGGGGGTTTACCTGGGCGCATAAGGGCACGAGCAAATGACAGAGTGGGCAAGATCAAGGAAGGAGCTCTGCAGGCCAGAGGGAGAGGGAGACAGAGCAGTCAGGAGCAAGGGTGGTCCGGGAGACTTCTCGGCCTCATGCCCAAGGACGAGGCGGGCACGGGGCCGGGGAGGGTCGGCACGGAGGAAAGGGAAAGTCAAGAGCCCCTGGGGGCTGCAGGAACCCAGACCTGTGGCCACGGGCGGCTGGAGCTGGTAGCCAGTGAGCTCGCACCAGCCCACGGGGTAGATGTCCGGGGACTCACAGTCCACCCACTGGTCGTACTCGCTGTCCCAGCCATCAAAGTGGATGCTGAGCAGCCGGTGCACCACCCGTTTCACCGTGGCCACGCAGATGAGCCGGGGCTCCATCAGGTCCACGGCCTCCAGCTTCATGCCCACCTTGAAGCCGTGGTTGGGGCAGTCCTGGGGGGCAGGAAGGAGGCAGTGACCAAGCCGGCCCGCTCCCCGGCCCAGTGGGGCAGAAATTGGGGGGGAGAGGTTTGCCTGGGGGGGTGGTCCCTCGGCCCCACTGTACTCTGTGCCCAAGCGCCAGTCCCTGCGGGAAAGGGAGCGACTGAACTCTTGGGCACAGCGCCCGTGTCGGGGCCGGGACCCCTCCCCGGACGGGGCTGCTGGCAGCAGTGGAGACTCCCTGATGGGCAGGCGGGGCCGGTTCTGAGGCCGGTTCTGAGGCCGCCCTGGGCCCCGCCCCGCCCCCGCCCGCTCCCGGTCTCCTCACCATGTTAAAGAGTCTGGACGGAGCCGCTTTGGACTTGGTCTTCTCCAGGTAGGCGTCCCAGCTGAAAGTGTGCGTCTCGAACCCTGCAGGAGCAGAAGATGCAGATGCGGAGGGGGGAGGGGAAGCGGGAGGAGTCCAGGGAGGGGCCAGCCACCCAAGGGGCGCCTGCGCCTTGGCCGGGCCACTCAGTACCTTTTGGGGGTGTGAGCTCGATGTCATTCTTTTGGCAGAAGGTGGCTGGGAAGATGGCGTGGGAGGAGGCGTGGTAGCAGAACCAGTCGGAGCCGTCCGTGGAGGGCCCCCCATCCACAGAGAGCATCAGGTAGCCATCCAGGAGGACCTGGGGGTGGTCGAATGGGGGGGCAGACACAGAACACGCTATCACGAGCTGCACCCCCACACCAGGGAAAGGTGGCTGCGGTGGGGACTCGAGACTGAGGATCCGGCCGGAGCCAGGCGTCAGCTCGCCCCAGCGGCTGCCCCAGAGCGCTCTGGTGGTCTGTACCCCGTGCCTGTGAGGTCACTGACCTCCCTCCCCAGAGGGCGGTCCGCGCCCACAGGGACCATACGTCCGTCTTTTTGCCCCTGTGCTCTCGGTGGCGAGCATGTGGACCCGGCCCGGAGATCGGCCGAACGGACAAATCAGCATGTCCCCCAGGAGGGCGAGGTCGTTTGCTCCTCGGGCTGCAGCCATCATGGAGGAGGTTTTAGCAAAGCAGCCCTGCTGTGGCACTCGGCCAGGCCAGCACCCAAAGGAGACGGCATGTGGTGGTGGGGAGGTCCTCGGGGAGGTGGCAGGGCATGGCCTGCACCTGGCCAGCTGGCGCACAAGCAGGATCGGACCGGAAGGTGACCGGTCGACACCGGTCCAACACCCCTCGGAGCCTGCTGAAGGCAGGTGGCGCGCAGGAGCAGCACGGTCTCCTGCCCACAAACACCAGGCCCCCAGGGGCACACGGCCCGGCACCCGCGCCCTCCCCTGGGAAAGCCGCACCGGAGGCCGCAGGGCCAGTCCCCGGCTCACCTTGCAGATGGTTGCCACGCAGATGTTGCCCAGGTTCAGGGGGTCGATGGCCTCCAGCTTCATCCCCTCCTCGAACCAACCGCCTTCTGTGTAGACGGCTCGGACCTTAAAGGAACAGGGCAGGTGGGGAATCTGGGCCCGCCCAAGTGCAGGGCCGGCGGGGCAGGCCTCGCCCGCCACAGGCCTGGAAGGAATCGGGGCGGGGGGCAGGGTCCCCAGGCCTGGAACGGACCGCGGTCGAGGGGCAGGTGCCCCAGGGCTGTGCCTCACCTTCTTGAACAGGTACGGGACGGCATCACAGTAGATCTTCCGGAAGGTGGGATGGTGGGCCATGTCGCTGCGCCTCTCTTTTGGGAAGACGGCAGAGGGAGCGAGGGAGAGAAGGGAGTTGAAGGCTGCCAACGGGGCCATCGCTACACCTCCCGCAGAAACGTGGGTGCTGCCCGGCGCGTGCTCTGACCTGTCCCTGCCCCCCTCCCCGCCCACCCAGGCGAGGGGACCGAACCCAGCAGGCACTCTGACCCAAGGCAGCGCTCAGACCCACGGCCCCGGCTCTTCCCACGGTAAAGGAGGAGAGGGGCCTGCCACGCGGAGTGACCTGGGTCTCTCTGGGCCTCAGTCCTGCCACTGGCAGGGCGGACAGGACCACGGCTCGCACAGAGCGCTGTCGTGGGCACGGGGGTGCCGGCACCAGGCCCTGGGCTCTGCTAACCTGACAGCTTGATGCCGTGGCCGACGCGCCGCGACCACCCCACGGGGTGGACCAGGGGGCTCCACATGTGGCACCAGAAGTCGTCGTCGCTGTCGCCGTCCTCGTAGAGGAGCCGCAGGCGGCCCCCAATCACCGTGTCCACCACGGCCATGCGGGTCCGTGACACCTGGGACTTGTCCACCACCTCCAGCCGCATGCCCTGCCGAAAGGGGTACTTCATGCTCTCCACCA
Organism: Phyllostomus hastatus; assembly: GCF_019186645.2. Taxonomy (NCBI): domain Eukaryota; kingdom Metazoa; phylum Chordata; class Mammalia; order Chiroptera; family Phyllostomidae; genus Phyllostomus; species Phyllostomus hastatus. The sequence continues at coordinate 4,894,418 of NW_025333715.1, forward strand.
TCTGCAACACCAGAACACAGGCCTGCTGTGGGCACGCGGGCCGGCCCTCCACCCTCCTGCTCCGTCTCTTACACGCGGGCGGGGGAAGGGGGAAAGCGGGGTGCAGCCACCCCGACCACTAAGGCGGGAAGTGAGCCCTCCCCAGCCCCTAGGACGACAGCGAGGGAAGGCAGGCCGCCGACAACGTGCACGCCAGAACGCCAGGGAGCCACGCTGACGGGCGTCACTGACCCTTCCTCAGAGGAAGGAGACGGGCCCCGGGGAGGCCGGCCAGCTTGCCCAGAGCCACCCTCAGGAGTGTGGGGCTGGGCCTCGAGCCGGGCCTCCAGCCTCCAGCCTCGCGCTCGTCACGGGATGTGCACTCTGATCCGGCAGGTGCCCCGCACGGCCCCCTCCTTCCGGCCCCTGCTGACCGCACACACGAGCCTCCGTCCAGAGAGCGGGGTCCCGTGGGCTTCCACTCGCCCCATTCCAGCCCTGGCCTCACTGGGCTGCGGCTCTGAATGGCTGTCCTAGCCCCTAGGTAGCAGCGCCTGCCCTCACATGTAGCAGGGGGACGGGGACCCCAAGAGGCCCACGAGCTGCTCTAGAGAGCCCCGATGGCGGGCACGCGTGAGCGGGCAGGGGCTTCTTTGTGTGCTGTGACTCTGGTGAGGACCGGGCACGGCGCGCTGCAGGGCGGGCCCAGCCCCGGGGCCCTGCCGGTTCCGGGAGAACCAGCCTCAGCCTGGCCCGGGCGGAACAAGCTGTGGGTTTGACATCCCCCCCGCCCAGAAAGGGGAGCGTCTCAGAGGTCACAACACAGCCACCAGGAACAGCTGACACAGTCCTCACAACAGACACTCCGCCCTCAGCTCAGGGCTGGCACCACCGCCCCAACGCCAACACCAACACCGACGGGCCAGCCTGCCCACTCAGGAGAGTGAGAGACGCAGGGGCGGCCGGGGTGGGGCTGCCTCCCGGCCCGGGCTCTTCCAGACACAGCCCCTTGCTCTGCACCCGCCCAGTGCAGCCCATGACCCAACACCACCTCACCACCCACGTCCGTGGCCGTTTACGGTCACCCTGGAACGTGAGCTCTCCAGTGACAACAGCTGGTTTAGGTCTGATTTCCGTCTACGGCCTCAGTCCAGAGCACAGAGAACCGGACATACGGTTAGTGGTCAGTTCATGGTCTTTCTCCGCAACGAACAAACGCAGGTGACCCGGGCTGATGGGTCATTAATTCGAAACATTTTACTCAGCACCAACCACAGCGCCGGCCTCAAAGGGCACGTCTGAAGTCTCCTCCACAAACCCCGCCCCTCTCTCCTCCCCTGCCTCCGTCTTCACAGGCGGCCGACACACAGTAAAGGCGAGCCCCCCGGCTGGTCCCTGCGGAACCCTGCTCTGCCACCCAGGGGCACACTCTCTCTAACTCAGGCAGAAAGAGGCCGCCCTGACACCCACAGCGGCCGTGCCACCACAGCCGTCCGCCTCATCCTGAGACGAGGGCCAGCCGAGAAAGAGTGAGCCGACCCTCCTCGGCAGCAAATCCGTCAGCTGTGCAAGGCACTGTGGGAAACGCAGGTGAAAACAAGTGCACGGTTTTGTTGGGAATATGAAAAATAATAACGTATAAAGAAATAAACAGCAAAGGAGTAGCACCTACTGAGTTCAAATCAGGGAAAGATCAGTTCTACTCAGGGAAAAAAAATCCCGAGGATGCTTTTTTGAGGTGCGTGAAACGACCCCTTGCTGAAGGCCAGCTCTCTGCCAGCTAAGGCGGTGGCGGCCACCTTGACCCCTGGTGTCCGGTGCCTTGGCAAGATGGCCCTACCTCCCACCCCGTCCTTGTTTTCCAGTGCTGGCTTCCATACCACCCATGCCCTAACCATCAAGGTCGAATTCAAATGCCCCTTTCTCCACGAAGCCTTCCTTGATACCTGCTCTTCCTGAGGTCACAAGGCCAGTTCAATTTCGTACCTGGCAGCACCTGCCCCGCACCCCCCACACACTGCTGGGACACCCAGGCTCCTGCGGGAGCGGGCCCACGGCAGGTCTGGCACACAGAGGGCGAGAGGCTCGGTCTTCACTGTGCACCCCTGAGAGTCCTTTGAATTTTTACCACGTGGATGACTTTGTAGGTTAAAGAACTAAATATGTTTTTAAAAATATTTAATTAATTCACTTTTAGAGAGGGAAAGGGAGGGAGAGAGGGAGAGAAACATCAATGTGTGGTTGCCTCTCATGCACCCCCATCCAGGGACCTGGCCTGCAACCCAGGCATGTGCCCTGACTGGGAATCGAACCAGCGACCCTTTGGTTCACAGGCCGGCACTCAATCCACTGAGCCACACCAGCCAGGGCAGAAGTAAGTTTTAAAAGTTACAACTGGAAGTCATATGCGTGATTCTGAAACACATCCCCGGTGCAGAACCAAGGCTGGTTTATAAATGACTCGTTTCCTCTGCCGGACGGGAGAGTCCTGGACGGCAGGGTCCGTGTTCCCACAGTGCCCTGCACACAAATCCTTAACAGTCAAGTCTACGGGATGAGCCTCCTGAACAGAGCTGAAAGCAAGGGAGGGCTCTGGAAGAACAGCCGGCACACGCCGCAGTGTGGCCGGTGCGGCTGGCTCGGACCCCGGGTGGGGCGGAGGCCGGCGTCCGGCTGGGCAGGCAGCAGGAACTGCCGTCCTTCCTTGGGAAACACAGAGTGGCTACGGACAATGAAACAAGGGATCGGAGGGTGAGCAATCCAACGAGTAGCGGGAAGCACATAAAATGGGAGGAGGGAGCCCTGGCTGGGTTGCTCAGTTGGTTAGAGTGGCATCCCAACACACCAAGGTTGCGAGTTCAATCCCTGGCCAGGGCATACAAGAGTTAACCAATAAAGACATAAATAAGTGGAACAACGAAAACTGATGTTTCTCTCTCTCTCTCTCTCAAAACTTTTTCTTAATGGGAGGAAGGAGATCACTTGGGACACCCACAGGGCTCACTGCCAAACCTTGATATGGAAATCCACGGGAAGCGTCCTGGAGCCCACCAGCCGTGTCATGAGGTAGCCCTTCCAGTCGGTGAACTTGGCATGGATGGCTGCAAGACAGAAGATTGCTGGTTACGTGCTGACAACACTCCCACCGACAGAGGGCGCCAAAGCCGCTTATTTCCGCCTTTTCTGGCCAGCAGCCACCTCGTCCCACAGAACTGGGTTCCAAGTCCTGGACCTGCCACAGAGCCCCTGGGACAGAGGAGGCAGGTGGGCTCTGTTCGGGCCCCGCCTAAGACAGACGACGGCCCTTCTCCCAAGGGCCCGGCACAAACCAGCACAGGGAGCCCCCTCATCAACTCACTGCGAGGGGGCACCAGGATCTTGCTGTTGACGGCGCACCAGCCGATGGGGTGGACGTCCACGGTCCCCAGGTTGCACCAGAAGTCGTGGCTGGCGTCATTTTCAAAGCCCTCGTACCGCAGCAGCACCCGGTACCCTGGAGGGGGGGAAGCACCGGTGAGGGGAGGCGGGCCGGGGAAAGATGTGCATATCTCCACAGGCCTCCCCCCCAGCCTAACGCGGACCCCCCGCTGCCTGCTCCCGAGCTCCCTCCAGGCACCGTGGTCTCCGCCGTCCACAAGAGTCACGGCCACGACAAGCCCACGCCACTGACTCGGAGAGCAGTGTGGCATAGTGCGGAGAATCAACTTTCTGTAGCCTGATTATCCCTGGAATAGACTTAAAAAATGGGGGTTTCCACACTCACCACGCTCTGTGGTCCCCTCCAAGGTAGGCAAGAGTCGCATGGAGCCAGAAACTCCAGCAGGTGTTTTTTTTTTTGTCCCAAAGCCAATTGCTGCCTACAGCACTGCCTGCCCATCTGGAGACGCCAGAGGAACACCCACCTGCGGCCTGGACGACAGAGGCGATCCAGTACACCCGGCTGGGGAGCACGGCGTCGCTGTTGAGCACCTCCACCTTCATCCCCTTCATCACATCCTCCCACTGGTCATAGAGAGGGACCTGGGTGGGGGCGAGAGCCCAGGGGCAAGGGTGAGCTGCCCGGACTGGCAGGGAAGAGCGCCAGCCCATGGCTTCCGGGGTCCCCGTGGCCTGCGCCTTCTCCCTTCGCTCGCTGTGCACGGAGAGCCCGGCCCGGGACCAGGGTGAAGGGAAGAGCACAGTCAGGGGAGGGACACAGGCGGGCAGGGGCGAAGGCCAGAGGCCCAGGGTCGGACAGCCCTGACCGCTGCATCGTCTGCAGCCCATCGCACCTGTGCCAGCCCGTGGCACACTGTTAAGACAGGTGCAGGCGCTCACCACGTGCCGAATACTCCCTCCTCCCATCGCCGCTCGAACCCGGGCAGTAAGGACACAGCCCCTGGTCTCAGCCGTCGCCACGCCGGCTCTCACAGAGCTGGCCGCCCACACGTCACTCCTGGCACGTTCTGCCCCCACCTCCCTACCCGGTCCCCTCCTCCTGTTAAAAGTGCCCCGACAGCAACGGGCCACTTTCTGGGTGCTTTCCCGGTAACTCATCTTCACTTTGCTGCCAACGGCACCTTGACTCTCCTTTGTGAAAATTCACCTTTTCTTCGGTTTCAGCCCTAGATTAAGCCAACTGGGGTATCCTGTCCCATCTCCCTGGCCACAGAGATTGGGGTCATCACAGAACCTAGAGGTGGTCAATACCACCCAGGCACGAGGGCGGGCTTTCACGGAGCACAGGACTCAGACGTGTTAAATTGAATGCAAGGGGGATGGTATCCACCCTGCAGTGAAAACGCCGACGCTGGGAGGGCTCAGAACTCAGGGCCCCCAATGGGAAGGACATGCACCTTCTCCAGGAATTCAGGGGGGAGAAGAGGCCGCACTGGGGCCCGCTTTTCACCGCTCAGGGCGCCCTGCTGAGGTCAGGGGCAGCTCAGGGAGGAGGTTTCCTCTGGAGCAGCGAGGACTCCGGGAATAAAAGACGCCTCGTCCTGGGTTTCCTGGCGGTTTTGGAATTGCCTTGGAAGACAAAACCAGACTGCTGCTCTAGGCCTCTCCCCTGGCCTGCAGACCTCCCCAGGCTGCAGGCGCTGTGGGTTTGGTGCTGCCACGCCCAGCCCAGCCCCGCCCAGCCCTCAGGGCCTTGCCCTTCAGGTGCTTCTCAATGACAGGGGGTCAGGGAGCCCTTCCCGGAAGTGGGCTCCCGGGGGTGTCCCCACGGGCCTCCTCGGGACCTAGGGGCCCGGGGTAGTTCAGAAGCACCAAGTGTTCGCTCAAAGGGAAAACATGAAAAACGGGAAGGAAGGAGAAGAGGATTCCAGATTTGGCTCTCAGACAGAAACCCGCACAACGGGCCGTTATGCAAACAACACAGTGGGGACCTCAGAGGGGAAGCGCACTGCCAGAAGCCCTCAGCGGGGCTGGCGGGAGGACTGCCGAAGAGGAGTGAACAGGAAGGTGAACAGGAGTGGCAGAGCCGGGCCTCAACCACCCAGACCCACCACTGCTCTCCCAGTGCCAGGTGCCGATGTCGTGTCCAGCCTGGAACGATGCCCGCGGGGCAGCTGGGCGAGATGGGTGGTGGGCACCTGGTCCCCAGCTCCCCCTCCCCGCCCCGCCCCTCCCCGCCGGGGCACTCACGTGTTTAAAACAGCTGACGGGGGCAGCCTTGTAGCTGTGATCCTTCAGAAACTTGCCCCAGTCGAACCCCAAGACCAGCGCTGCGGAGCAGAAAGGAAGGGGTGAACCTCCCAGCGCAGGCCGGGAGCTGGAGCAGCAGCCACCCTGGGAACCCGGCCCCCAGGGCCCCGGAGGAGCAGGTCCGGTCCCCGCCACAGCAGCATCTTGATCCTCAGCGCGTGGGGAGGCCACCTGTCCCCATCCCTGCTGCACTAGTGGCCGTCGGGACCTCATCCTAAGGCCGCCAGACTCTCGGGAGCAGAGGAAACGTTCAGAAGGAAATGTCTGACCTTTCTTCCCCCAAAGAAAAAAGAAGTTGATACCCCTAACCTTAAATTCCTCAGACCTCCCCTGACCTTCCATTGGCTGTGGCCCATCTAAGTGGGTGGGGGGTCACACACCCAGGCCCCCCCCAATTCCTGCCTGCGGAGCTCGGAGCTCGGAGCCCGGCTCCAGCCAGGAACTCAGGTCACCCACAGCAGAGGTACTCTGTGCCTACATTTAATTTGCTCAGTATTGCTACACACATTCAGAAAGAAAGTTTCCCTTTCTTATCCCACCACCCCTCTCCCATCTAGATCTGGTTCCCCACTGCCCCAGGAAACAGAAACCACAGGGCAAAAATCAGTGCAAAACAGCAGCTGGTTGTTGGCTTTCCGAACTACCAGTGGGGGGCCCACCGTTTCGGGGTGACTGAAGGGATTTTTCTGGAGTAATTTCCACAACACCCACCGGCGAGGACGATGCAGCCTGCAGCAGGCCCGGGGCCGGGCGCGTTCTAGCCGGCCACCTTTCCCCGCTCGCTCCCAGGGAGGGCCACCCCGCCCCAGCACCCCGCCCGACCCCCTCCGGCTCCCAGAGCACAGCCCTCTGCCCACTCACCGTCCTGCCCTGTCGGTGTCCCATCTGCCAGCTGCCCCGTCCCCTGCGAGTGCAGGAAGGCTCCGATTTTGGCAGACCAGGCCGCTTTGTGCAGGACCTTGGCTTTCTTGGTCGGCGGTTTTCCCTGAGGGGAGGGGAGGCTGTGTGTAGCCCGCGGGCTCGGACTCCAGCTCTGGATTTGGGCGGCCTAGGTTCAAACCTAGGCACGGGCCCAGTGACTTAAACTCTTTGGGGCTTCATTTCTCCATTTGTAAATCAAGGTAATACTAGTAACAATGCCTAGCTCAGAGTGGGGTTGCCAGGGTGCTAGCTGCTCTAAGAGCCTGGCACTGAAGGAGGGCTTAGCTGTTGCTCAGTGGGGAGGGCGCCGGCAGCGGAGCTCAGAGCAGAGGAGGACACCTGTTCCATCTTTTAAACCTTCGCTTCCTCCAGGCACCCTTTGCTGGTGGCTGACCCCTCAGTCCCTACTCAGCCCGGCTCGTCCACAGACTAATGGCAGAGAACGGGTTTCAGCGGCGTCTGTGAACTGAACCGGGAGGCAACATCGTGTCTACACATGAATGTTCCGGAGAGGGTCCCTGGCTTCCACCAGGTGCTCCCAGGGGTCCTCTCCCGAAGTTAAAGGACACAGGTCTGGTCTGTACTTTGTGACTTAACGGCTCATCAGAAAGGTCTGGAGAATTTATTAGGGAGACCAGTGAAGCAGAAACGTAGGTTTAAAGCCTACACAGACGGAGGATCGAATCCTGGCTCTCCAATTTTATGTGTACCTTTGAGCAAATCGCTAAAAATCTTTGACCCTTCAAAATAGGAATTTTTAAAAACTAATTTTTTAGCGACCACTGCCTAGACTGGGAGTGCCAAGCCCTTAGCAAGCACCGCAAACTGCAGCTACGAACGAACGACACCATCAGCTCGCCGAGGAAGGCCTCGGCTACAATGCACAAAATGACGGAAACGACAGTAACCGCCCCCTGAGGGGAGCAAGTGTACGAGGCGCCGAGAGTAAGGCCAGGCCCACTGACTTGCAGTGAACAGGAGCAGAGGGCCTCCAGCTTTGCTGCACCTCAGGACCACCCAGGGAGCCCGAGTCCAGGCCACGCCCCGTCCCAGCTAAGTCAGATCTTGGGGACCGGGACCCAAGCATCAGTGTTGTCAAACCCAGCCAGGAGATCGCAACGTGCAGTCAAATCTGAGGACCGGTGTCGTGAACAGCGGCCACAGCCACCGCGAGACCACACGAGGCCGGGCGCCCGAGACCCGCGTTCGGCCTCAGCCCGCCGCCTCCCTCAGAGCCGCCCCGGGCGGTCTTCCTCCTCTCCGGACCGCCGCACGCTCGCCGACTGGCTGGCGTGCAGGCTGCACAGCACGGCAGCACCCTCCCGTTTCTGGAAGCCCCGTGAACGCTGGGCGGGCGGGCGGCTCCTCGGCCGGAGCATCGCCCGTCCACCAAAAAGGGTGCAGGTTCGGTTCCTTGTCCGGGCGCGTGTGGGAGGCCACTGATCAATGTTTCTCTTTCCCCCTTCCTCTCTAAGACCAACAAGCATATCCTCAGGTGAGGACCAAAATAACTAGACTAATGAATTAACTCTATGAATGTCAATCATCAACTAGAGACGGGTGAGACTGTCTGGATGGCCGCCTACGACATGGAGTCAGAGGCGAGGCATCATCAGCTGTCCAAACCCTCTGTGGCAGAACATTTATGAGAGTGTGGGGGAAGGACCAAGGGTGTCAGACTCCCAAGAGGTCCTTGTGTAAGACTTACTGAACACATCAGACTCTGAGGGGTGAGGGCGGGAAATGAAGCTCCAGGAATCTGCAATTTGATGAGCTCCATAGATAGATTCCTCTGCCCTCCAAAGTTTGAGGTCATAATAAATACCAGGAAATTTACAAGCTGGGATGGATGCAAGCAAGACCCTTCCCAAGCCCTCCGGGCCCCTTGCCCTCAGTTAGTTAGTTGTCTCAGCACCCCAGGCCCCGGGAAGGGTCTTCCCAAGTGACTGCCTCTCACCTGTAATCTAGCCAGGATACTGGCTTTCTTGGAGTTGGAGGAGTAGCTCCTGGAACAGGAGACACTGCAGAATCTCTTGGTCTTGGAGAAGAAGGCTTCCCTTGTACCCACGATACCACACATCTCACAGACAGCTGGGAAGAGAACTTGGCACGTGACTCACCTGACACGGTCACCCCACATCAAACAAAATGACGGGCCTGTCAAAACCTGGGCCCTGAGTTAACCAGGCAAGTCCCGAATTCCTGAATCTATTTCGCCTAAGATAAGCTGCCTGGCATCGCTTGGCCATGTGTCAACAGTGAAAACCCATGAAGAAACACATGAGTGTTGGGAGTTTGCAAAGAGGAAAATGAGAAGAAAAAAGTGCCCAAGTCACTTAAGGTCTATGAGTCCATTTTCTTCTCATCCGTAAAGACACTGAACTAGATCAGTGTTTCAATCTTGACTTCCCATTAGAATCACTTGGGGAGCTTTAAAAACTGTCCAAACCAGAGACTCTAATAATGTCCATCCCGGACAGAGAGCTCTTGCACTACATAGTCTCTGCTGGGTCTCTCTATTGGTAAAGTTCTAAGATTCTAAGAGAAAAATTAGAAGAAGATAGAAGGAAGATAAAAGAAAGGTGAGAAAGGAAGAAAAGAGAGGATGAAGAGAAAGGAAATAAGATTCAACTGGCAAAGTCTTAGATAATTTTTCTAAATGCTTTAGGCACCAAGGAACAGCAAGGTCCTTGCAGACCGTCTAGCCTGCCTGTCATAGGCAGGCCGCGTGCTGGAGACCTTGATACTGATCCAGCAGCTGTCTAGGCACCACCTCTCTGAAGCCAGCTGGCTTCCAGGTATTCCCTGGGGATGCTTATCTGCCCACCCCCACCCTGGGGATTCTGTATTTCCAACCCACAAGCTATTTCTTATCACTTCCTGGAAGACAGTCAGAATACTTTAGGTGTCCTATCTTCTCAAGGTCCAGGCTTAAAAATCCACCAGTTATTCACACAAATGTAGAAGTAGCACCATATTCATGGGTAGCATCTAATATGTGCTGTGAATAAAACCAGCTGTACGAAAGAATGAATGAAATCATGATCTGATTTCATGACTGCATTTTCAGACTGCAGCAGAGGAGACGACCCTTGGGCACACTTGGAATGCTTCTGTCTGTCTAAGGGGTCCTTAGGTATCTGATCCCTTACATTTAAGATCCAACAGCCCGTGACACCTGGATGCCCCACATGGCCTGTATCCCCCTCATCCCCCTCAGCCTCTTTGCAACCTCCCCGTCTTCAAGGACACTCTGAAGGCACCTGGCTCGGAACCACTGCCATCCAAGGAGCGAGGAGTCCCAGGGCTGAGCAGGTGCAGCGGGGAGGTGGGCAGCTCCCCTGCTTCCCTCTCCTCGTTTTCTGCTTCACTGGACTCCTCGAGATAGGAGCTGCTTTCGCTGCCCGCACTGCTGTTGTAGCTCCGGAAACTGTCGTAGCCTCCAAAGAGCTCTAAGTCGTCATCTTCCTCCTCTTCCTCCATTGGTTCTGAAGAAGGAATCTCCTAGTGCAAGACAGAATGGCACACATCAGGCAGGAATCACAGTTGGCTCGGTGCATGGGGAAGGCGGCTGCGGGGTCTGCCGTCAGCACCCTTTCTGGTTCTTGGTCTGCACTTTCGGGCAAAGTGGCAGGCGGAATCAAAAAGCCCTTTGCAGACACCAGAACCATTACTCTTGTCCATCCACTTCTCAACCCAAATTCAACAGAATAGCTTAATGAGACAGAGGGAACATGTTTTAGGAATTAACCAAGCTCCTTCTGTGGATTTGTAAGTGATTTGTAACACTTTAATATAACGTTATTCAAATAGAATACAATGATATGAAGATATGCTAAGTGAGGTGCCTCAGGAAGGCTTTCTAGAAAAGATACACCACACATCGGCCCTCCGTATCAATGAGCTCCACATCTGTGGAAAGAAAACATCAGTCTGTGGGAGGATGTGCGTAGGTTATATGCAACTACTACGCTACATCATATAAGGGACTTGAGCAGCTACAGATTTTGGTGCCTGTGGGGGGTCCTAGAACCAATCCTCCAGATACAGAGGGACAGCTGTGCAAGCACATCTCGTTTATTGTGCTTTGCTTTATTGCCCTCCACAGATACTGCAATTTTTACTAAGTGCTATCAGCAACAAGATTACAACTCGCTTTATTGCAGTGGTCTGGAACTGAACTCATTAGAAATTCATTCTTCCCCTTTTGGCATGTGTACACCAAGATAATCTCAACCCCCAAACAAGTTGGAGAAAAGCTAATTTGGGACTCAGACTGCTGTAAGAAGGGTTTGGAAGACAGAAGACACACTGGCCTGCCTGGCGTAGCTCAGTTGATTGAGCGCGGGCTGCGAACCAAAGCATCGCAGGTTCGATTCCCAGCCAGGGCACATGCCTGGGTTGCAGGCAGCAACCGCACATGGATGTTTCTCTCTCTTTCTCTCTCCCCCTCCCCTCTCTAAAAATAAATAAATAAACAAAATTAAAAACGTGACAGAAAAAAGTAACAACAAAAAAAAGACACACTGGTTTTTATAGCACAGTGGTATGCACCAGAGCTGGGGACTTGGCTCTGATCCGAGCTAGACAGCTAGATGGGGGTCCTAGGGCAGGTCATTTCACCTCTCTGGGCCCCAGGCTTCTCATCTATAACATGATACAAACACCTGGCTCACAGAATGGGAGATGTAAATGAGACACTGGGGATGGGTCTACCCAGCACGTGGTGGAAAGGGTGTGAAGAGTCTGGGCTCTAGGCCAGGGCTCAAATACCATCTCTAGTTTTTACTAGCTGTACGATCTGCAGCACATTAATATTCCAGTGCCTCAGTTTCCCCATCTGTAAATAAGGATAATACCACCTACTTTACAGGCTTGGGGGCGGAGCGTAAGGGTTAATACAGGTAAAGCACTGGGAACAGTGACTTGCATACAGTAAGCGTTCAATAAATGTTGGCAATTATCACTGGTTAAAAGCATGGCATTTCAAACAGATTTGTTTGAATCCTGGCTCTGCCACTTAGTATCCGCATACTTTTGTGCAACAGTTAACCTCGCTGCTCTCAGCTTCTCCATCAGCAAGACGGAGATAATGCCCAGCCTTCTTCAGAAGACTGTTATGGAGACGGAGATGTGTAAAGCCTAGATCTGTTTCCAGCAGCGACAACTCTAAGAGTAGCTATTATTCTTATTTTCTACTTTATCATTACTCTCCTTTACCACTGTAGAATTTTTGAGCTATTCCATTTTACGTTTGCAACTACACATGCAAATATGCCAGAAAGGAAACTGAATTCAGATACAAGGCGATCAGAAGCCAAATGATGAAAGCGTAAGTGGGTTCCAGGGCGAGGTGACGTGCGAAGAGCCTGACTGGTCAAGCCCGGGAGCCTGCCGGACTTAGGGCCCGCCCCCTGCACTTCACAGCTGGGGGAAGCGCCTGCGGAGTCTCACCACCTGGCTAAGCCTCAGCTACTCGAACCATGAGAACGAAACAGTCACACCGGACTGCTGAGTACATTGCGAGAGAATGCACGTGAACGCTCTGGACACGGAGTGTTTATGAAACTTTAATCTCCCTCCACGTCACACCAGGATGTGACAGGCCTCACAATCCCCAAAGAACACGACCACGCGACAGGAAGGACGAAAAGATTCCAGAGCTCTCAGACCCCCAACCGAGCTCCCCTTCCCCAGACCAGGGAGGCTGTTCCTCCCACGGCTACTGGCCAGTCGTCGGCCCCAGCACTATCGGCCAAAAAGGCGACACCAAACGCGCCCGGCCCACTTCACCCTCCGTTTACCCATCCCTCCCTCCGCCCGAAAGGCGTCGCTAAAAGGCTAATGGAGGGTCCCGCGAGCTGGGCTCTCGTTGTTCCCTCTCCCAGACACCGTAAATCCTCCCCATCTCACCTCCATTCCCCGGGGTTTCTCCATGAGACCTAACACAATTGCTTCAACAGTCACCAAGTGCAGGAAGCCATGTTGGCCTCGCCGCTTACCCCGAGGACGCTCATTGGCCGCCTTCCAGAGCCACAAGCCAATCACGCTTCAGGGAAGCGGAACAAGCCGGTACCGCCCCCGCCGGCGTCCCTCCTATCCTTGGGGCGGGAAGCCGCCCACCTTGTGGGACTTGTAGTTCCCCGGTGGGTGGGTGTGGAGGGCGCGTTACTATAGCGACGGGAAAACTCCCAGGGCGCTGGTTTAACTGGGGCTCCTACAGGCGGGTTTATTTTTTTATTTTTAGTAGTTCATTTCTATTGTATTTTCCATGACCATTTATGCCCCTCCTGCAGGCGGTTTTCATCTCTCGAAGACAACCTCTTCCCGGTCACCCAGATCCCATTCTGCATTACATCAATTATGGAGTACCTGCAGTCTTCAGGTAGTGTTCCGGGCCTCAGCACCAACCTCGCGTTCTTCCCGATTAGAAATTTAAGGTGCTCTTGGGCCCAGATGCCTAGCAGGGAGATTCCTTTCCAGTTTGGGTAGAAACTGGAGTATTCTCCTGCCCAATGCTATAAATGGCCCAGATGTTTGAATCATGCAACTCTGCCCCTACATCACCGTTTCCCGAATAAAAACCTCAAGTATGAGGCTCTCTGCCTCATTCCCTTTGGATTTCCCACAACCTCCTCATCTGCTCCAGTTTCTAGGTGCTGTCACGGAGCTTTAGGGACATCTCAAATCCAGGGACAGCCACCCCTTAAAGAAGAGGGAACAGTGGCTCTTTGGGTTTAGCCTTTCCAAGATCACATTGGATTGGAATTTAAGAATTAGTCCAAACTCTTTCCCTATGTCATGCTGTACTCTGATTAATTGAAAATCTGAACGTACTGTAGTAATTGAAGGCTGAATATTGGTTAAATATATCAGTAAATTTAAGGTCCACCACATAGATATGAAAGTCTTCCTTGAACTCTGTCCTTCAACCTTTTCTAACTTCAACCCCATATCCTTGCTATTAACAAGTCCTGTTGATGCTTCTGCCTCCAAAATACATCCTTATCCCTCCACGACCACCGTCCTAACACAAGCCATCAATGCACTGCAACAGCCCTCCAACGGGTCTCCCTGTTTGAATTGCCGCCTTCTTTAATCCACACATGTAGTCTTTTTTTAAAAGATTTTATTTATTTTTAGAGGGGGGAGGGAGGGAGAGAAACATCAATGTGCAAGAGAAACATTGATCAAATGGCTCTCACCCCCCCCTCCCGCCGAGACCTGGCTCACCACCCAGGCATGTGCCCTGACTGGGAATCGAACCTGTGACACTTTATTTCTCTATTTTTAGAGAGAGGGGAAGGCAGTTAGAAATAGAGAGAGAGAGACACTGATGTGCAGTTGCCTCTTGCATGTGCCCTAACTGAGGCCCAAGTCCACAACGCAGGCATGTGCCCTGATAAGGAATTGAACCATCAGCCTCGCAGGACGACACCCAACCAACTGTGCCACATGCACAGGGCCACCCGGGGGGTCTTTTAAAATCATAAACTGGATCGTGTTCATTCTCTTGATTAAAACCCCTAGCAGTGTCCCTTTGCAACATGAATACGATCCAAACATGCCACAGGACCCTGCATGACTTGGCCCCGGCTTTCCCTCCACCCTCCTCTCCTGTACCACCTTCTCGCTGTGTCCATCATCAACTCAGCTCTTCTTCCTGTTTTTTCTTCTTAATCCTCACCCAAGGATGTGTTTGTTGATTTTAGAGAGAAAGGAAGACAGAGAGAGAGAGCGCGCCCATGAGAGAAACATCCATGTGAGAGAAATATCCATGGCTTGCCTCCAGTACCTGCCCCTACCGGGAATCAAACCTGGGCCATTTTGGTGCACAGGATGACGCTCCAGCCAACTGGTCCTCGCCCCGCACCCCCCCCCCCGGCTCCTTCCTGTCCCTGACTGCCCGGCTCGAGTTGGCCTCAGGGCCTTAGCACTTGTTCCATGTGCATGGGACATTCTTTCCATGGCTCTTTTCATGGATAGCTCTTCATTTTTCAGATTTCAGCTCAAAATTACCCCCTCAGGGAGCTTATTTAAAGCAGCTGTTTCCACCTCTCGCTGTGTATCCCTTCAACCATTTCACAGTCCTTGGTAGCACTTGTTTCTGCCTGAAATTATCTTGCTCATTTTATTGGTTTATTGCCATTCCCCCACCACTGAAATGTAAGCCCCACGAGGAAGGAACCTAGTCTGTCTTGTTCTCGACTGTGTTTCCAGAGCCAAGAACAGAACTTTTTATATGCAAGGGGCTTTATGACTAAAGGGCTAAATAGTAAGACTTCAAGGATGGCACAGACTACTGTTTTTTTAAAAAATGAAGGTGTAGTTGACATATAATATTAATTTCAGATGTACAACCAAGTGATTCAACATTTATATACCTTACAAAGTTACCACCACTAGATAAGTCTAGTAACAATCTGACACCATATAATTATAGTTATTAGATTGTAATTGTATTCCCTGCACTGCACATCATATCCCTGTGCCTTATTTGCTTTATAACTAAAAGTTTATACCTCTCAGTCCCCTTCACCTCTTTTGCCCTTTTCCCCACCACCCGACCCTCTGGCAAGAATCAGTTTATTCTCTGTATCTCTGAATCTCTGTTTCTGTTTGGTTTGGCTTTTAGATACCACATATACGTGAAATCATACAGCATTTGTCTTTCTCTGTCTGACAACAGGTTACTGGGTTGGGTAGCTTGCTTTCTGACCCCTGTGAACTGTTTTGTTTTATTTTTGTTTTACCACTAACAGGGGTCCAAGCCCACTTCCTCCACCAAGAGACCTAGACCTTCTTCCTTTAGGCCTCTTCTTCCTCCTCAAGTCATAAACTGGATTAAGTTAATCTCACTCAACTCGAAAAATTCCACTATCTCAAAGTGCAGTAAACAATTCAAGACTGACCATCAAACATGATAAACAAATGGAGTCTAGGTTTTAACCTGTAAAACGAGAGTAACAGGCCCACCCCATTGGGCTGTTGTGAAAACGAGAAATAACCAATGTGCAGTGCTCGCCACCTGCTGGGCGCAGTAAATAGTAGTTCTCATCCCATGAGACACTCCCGTGGCAGCAACCAGAAGAGTAAACCAGCCAAGAATATCCTTTATGAGTTGCTTCATGTTTTAATTTTTTATAAAAGAGCAACCATGAATCTCACAGGTACAGCATCTGCTCATGGCACATCATCTCACTCATCGAGCATTTATTTAGTGCCTACTGTGTCCCAGGCACCGTGCTAGACGCTGAGAAGATACAGGAAGTTGTTAACCGTCTCTTGCAGGGTGTCCGTGAAAACAGCTAGTTCCCGCTGGGAAGGAATTTAGCAGGGTGCTGTGCTGGAGAAACGGGGAAGGCAGAGCCCAGTCCTGGATGCCCGGAGAAGGCCTGCTACCTAAGAAGCAAACTTCCTTGGCTTGCAGGAGGTGAAGGAGGCACTTAGGAGCGGAGGGGAAAGGGCATTCCAGGCAGAGATACAGAGTTTCGGGGGAGAGGTGAACCGCTCCAGTGGCAGGAGATTATATGGGAAACCTTTGAAAGATTTTAAACTGTGAGTTGATTAGATTGTTTTTTTTAAAGAGGGGGAGAACTTAATTTTTTTAAAAATATTTTATTTATTTATTTTTAGAGAGGGAAGGGAGGGAAAGAGAGAAAGAGAAACATCCATGTACAGTTGCTGGGGGCCGTGGCCTGCAACCCAGGCACATGCCCTGACTGGGAATCGAACCTGCGATGCTTTGGTTCACAGCCGGCGCTCAGTCCACTGAGCTACGCCAGCCAGGGCTTAGATTATGTCTTAATTGCTCCCTCTCCGCCTGCTTTGTGGAGAGTGGACTCCACTGAAGCCGCCTAGCTGGCTTCTTCTCCCATCCTGTCCCGTAAATTGGATCCAATAACTCCCCAGCATCAGTGATTTACAGGCTGGGTGCTCTTTATCCCATCACTCACTCCTGTTTGGCCGTCCCCCAGTTATTTTAGAAGACCTATGGGGAGGAAGCGGTTAACGAGAAAACAAGAAAAGGGCACAGTTCCTGCTCTCAAGGGGCTTCCACTCCGATACGATCCAAAGGAAAGGAGGCCGACGCCTTCAGGTGCACACCACTACCACGGGCCGGCAGGAGGCTGACTGCTGTGGCTGCCGGCCTGGCCGCTGCGGCCCTGGGCAGTTCGCCTCCGCGCCAAAACGGGCTGATAACGCCTGGCTCCAGACCCTAGCCCTCCCTTGGTAGGGGGTGGGGTGCAGGCGGAGGTCAGAGGGTCTTGCACCACCCACCCCGCCACTCCGCCACCCCCACCCCCCACCCCCACCCCCTACCCCCCCCCCTCCCCCTCCCCCCCTCCCCCCCTCCCCCCTCCCCTCCCTCCCCTCCCCCTCCCCCCCTGCCAACCACCTGCCCCGAGCGCCGGCCCCGATAGTCAAGCGTTCGGCGGTGCGCGCGGGGTCCGAACTCCAACCACCGGCCGTTCTGCCCCGCCCCGCCCCGCCCAGTCACGCCCGCCCCGCCCCCAGCACGTGCGCGCTCCGCGCCCTCCACTCCCCCACCCCGCCACCCCGTGCTCCCCACACTTCCCCGAAGTCTGGAAGGCGGAGCTCCTGCCCGCGCTAGCCGGGTCGCAGCTCGCTGGGACTGGCGACCAGCCGGGTCCAGTCTGGGGGACCAGCGATGGCAGTGTCGCGGGGAGCGCTGTTGCAGCGCTGGGCCAGAGCAAGTAGCACAGTGCCCGGCCCGGAGCGAGCGCCCCTAGTATTCTGGCCTTGATTGCCCCCGCAGCGCGGGCAGACACCAGGAAAGGGAGTGTTCGATAACTGGGCTGACCACGGGTAACTGCCATTGTTAGCACCCAGGCTGGCCTGGCCCGGGCACCACGCCTGCCTTCCTGCCTGGTGGCAGCCAGGGCACACGGGGCACGAGCTGGTGTCCTGGGATGATGAAAGCGGCAGACCTGGGATGCGAACCTGGGACGTGTGGCCCTTGGCCCGCAAGGCCAGGGTGAGGAAAACGCGTAGTACTTGAAGGATGGGGAAGGGTTTGATGGATGGAGGTCACTGAGCGAGCTCGGCCTTAATTCTCTAGGACCTTGAGAAGACGTGTGGTCTTCCCAGGCCTTGTTTTCCTCTTCCACAGCAAGGGCTGGACTTGGGAAAACTAAGAACTAAATGTAAGTGGTGCTTTCCGATGTGTGAAGCACTTTCAATGACGTTGTCATAGACAATGCCTCGCGTTTAACGTACCAAGTACGCGTTTTCATGAGCCGCCTTCTACAGATGAAGGGGTTAACTGTCCTGCAGAGGTGTATTAGGTCAGGGAGCAGTGACAGAGCAGTACTCCTGAAAGATTCCAAAGTTTTTCGGGATAACTGTGTGGGACGAGCACAAAGTTCTGAAACAGTCACCCTGTGACCTCATCATCTGAGCTCCTAGCTACCTATTTAAAACAATACTTTCTGTCGCTGGGTCTGCTTGCCCCTTCCCAACTACCAAGCACCGTATCCCGGCAACCCAGATTATCACGACAAAGCAGTTTTAACTATTATTATTTTTTTAAAGTTTCTTTTTTTTTTTTAAAGATTTTATTTATTTATTTTTGGGGAGGGAAGGGAGGGAGGGGGAGAGAGAGAGAGAGAGAGAGAGAGAGAGAGAGGGAGAGAGAGAGAAACATCAATGTGTGGTTGCTGGGGGGTTATGGCCTGCAACCCAGGAATGTACCCTGGCTGGGAATCGAACCTGGGACACTTTGGTTCCCAGCCCGCGCTCAATCCACTGAGCTACGCCAGCCAGGGCTTTTAAAGTTTCTTTGTGATTTGGGCTGCACCCACTATGAAGAGTCCTTCAGGCAAAGTCAGAACTGGGAGGGAGTTGGGTGGGTGGGGGTTGACTGAATTCTGAACATTCCAATTGAGTGTTGAGTTTTCTAAGTGAGAATTATTTTGAAGGCATTGGTGGTAAAGAATGATTTTGTCCTTTCCATTGACAGGTCTGTCTTCTAGGAAGTTATTGGAAGGATCATGAGAAATGTAAGTAGGGATTTGAAGTCTTAGTTAAAGGAACTGAAATTGTTTTCTCTTAAATTTTTATTTATTGATGTGAGAGAGAGAGAAAGGGAGGGAGGGAGAGACATTGCTTTGTCGTCCCACCTATTGTTGCATTCATTGGTTGCTGCTTGTATGTGCCCTGACCAGGGATCGAACCCGCAACCTGGTCATATTAAGAGGACGAGAGGACGTTCTAACCAACTGAGCTATCAGGCTAGGGCTGGAGCTGAAATTGTTTATTTACAGAATAATAACATTTCATTTGGTGACACCATGGCTGGATGTATAATGTTGATTGGCAGGTGCCTGTCCAGTGTCCGTTTTTGAGGGTTGTATATACTAACAGCACAGGCAGGGAGGTCACACCGGGGGCAGCCCGTCACCGCGCATGCTGACGGGTCGGCGGAGAGATGCTGTGGTTTTCGGTCCCCAGAGGCCTGTGGGAGGGAAGCGGGCCACGTGTTTCTTCACGTGCCCGTGACGCGCGTCAGGTGTTTTCCGGGCTAAGTATGTTCACCTGTCCTGGAACCTCGTTCAGCCTCTAAACACACTTAAAAGGCAGGAGGAGCTCTTACCTTTTTTAGAATGAGGAGACTTAAGCTCAGGCAAGTTAGATCAACAAACCCTGTTGGTGCCGAAAAAAACTCGGCACTAAATAACTCCTTTCATATTGTTGGTCCAGGTTCAGAGTCCGCAGATGTTTAATGAACATCTCTTTATGCCAGGAGCTTCTGAGTATTTTATTTAATCCTCATGACAACCCACCATGCTTTTTGCTCATTTCAGCTGACCACCTTGAAATTGATTATTGAGGCTTTAAAAAATGTATAGCCCACACAGCCCAGGAAAATAAGCATTGGTGAATCCACTGTTATTATGTCAGAGTGACCTTTCTGAGTGTGATGTGGTGCCGTGGGGGTGCCAGAGGACCAATCCCCTTTTTTAAAAAAATGTTGTTTATGTTTATTTACAGATTTGATTTATTTATTTCTGGATAAAGGGGAAAGTGGGGAGAAAGAGAGGGAGAGAAATGTTGGTTTGAGAGATGTTGATTGTTTGCCTCTTGCCCGCCCCCAGCTGGAGACCTGGCCCTCGGCCCAGGCCTGTGCCCTGACGGGGAATGGGACTGGTGATCTTTCGGTTCCCAGGCCGGCACTCAGTCCTCTGAGCCACACCTGCCAGGGCAGCACCTTTCACGCACTCCTGACATCTCAACAAGAGTGGTACGAAACAACAGTGCAGCCCTTAGGTAACAAATGGAATTGCAAGAGCATTTTCTTCTCCCAATCCGATGACAGTTAAACCTGAAAATGCCACCGGTTCCCTGTGATAGCTGCTTGCAATATTGACTCGTGGAACTAATCCTTGATCTGATGCTTGGGCAAATGACACATTGCGTACAAACAAGCCTGTGGATATTCCACCCTGGCCAGTAAGAAGGGGATTTGCCGAGTGCGGCTGACATCTGAGCACTGCGGGAAACATGGTCAGGGGCGGCCTTCAGTCTGAACCCCGCCCCCCCGCCCCCCCCGCCTCGGCCCTGCAGCTGGCCTCCATAGCTGTGAGTGATGTTTAAAATATATATAAATCTGATCAGGTGTTTCCCCCCTGCCTTTCACGGAAAGGTATCTATTTGCACAGCCAGGAGCAGACCAGGGCTGCCTGGCGTGGAGCTGGGAACAGGCCCCGAGCAGAGAGGAGGGCTCTCCTCCGGGTGATGAAGTCTAAAACCGGATTGTGGTGATGGCCGCACCGTGCTGTGTGTTACTCAGAATCCCTGAACCGCACATACAAGAGAGATGGATTGTATGGGATACAAACGGGACCTCAATAAAAGTTAAAAAAAAATAAAGAAACCCCCTTTAGATTCCCTGTCTCTTACCAAGTCAAGTCCCAGCACGCTTAGAATCCGCCCACCCTCCAGCCTCTCCCCACATGGCCGGCACATTCCCTGCGTGCGAGCCATTCACAGCTGGTTGCTGGTCTTTGGGTAAAGGCCGGGTCATCCCAGTGCCTTCGCGTGTGCTGTCCTGGGCTCCTTCTCCCGCCTC
Source organism: Phyllostomus hastatus (assembly GCF_019186645.2). Lineage (NCBI taxonomy): Eukaryota > Metazoa > Chordata > Mammalia > Chiroptera > Phyllostomidae > Phyllostomus > Phyllostomus hastatus. The sequence goes on from NW_025333715.1 coordinate 4,915,098, forward strand.
GCCTGCCTGGGAAACACTCGGTCTCTTCCCTCCAGACTCAGCTGGAGCATCTGGGAAGGGAGCCAGCTGCTCCCGGGGCAGCTCTCCACCACGGTGGCCCACGTGCAGTGATTTAAGAAGCTGGGCCTTGGGTTAAGTAACGGATTCACGATGACACCGTGAGTATGCCGTGGGGCTCGTGTCCCAGTACATTTCTTCCTGATTCCAGCGCCCTTGGTCCTAACCGTGCCGGGGTAAAGCCTCCAGGAGAAGGCCACCAGTTAGAGACCACACGGACTCCCCAGAGGAGGTGAATCCGTACGGGTCTCCCACATTGTCCTCCACCCACCCACTCACCAAGCGTTTGCTGAGCGGCCGCCGTGGGCGGGGCGGAGGGGCGCGGGGCGGGAGGCGAGCACAGCGATCACACAGCTGCGGTCCCAGCGCCTGCCCTCTGGGAGGGCACAGGTGGAGGAGCCACCGGCGAAGCACTGGGACTGCGTGCGGCGGCGTACAGTCATGAACAGGAGGGAGCAGGGGAGGGGGAGGTGCTCAGGTAAGTGATGTTTGCACCGAGTCTTGACAAGAGGGTGATCGTCGAAGGAGTCCGCAAGGGGAAAGGGTTCTTCAGCAGAGGAAACGGCGTAGGTAAAAGCATGGTCAGCAGGAACATTGGGGTTTTTTTTAGGGAATGGGAGTAATGTCGTGCGGCTGCAGGCGAGGACGTGGAAGAGGCTGCCCACGTGGGAAGGACCTTGGATGTTACTCTAAAACATTAGGACTTTCATCCGGAGGCAGTGGGCGCCGTCGCAGTGTTAATGAAAAGGCGGCGGAAGGACTGATCTGTGTTTGGGGTAAAGCTGAGGACAGACCGGAGCAGGTGGAACCGGGGGCAGGGAGGCCAGGAAAAGAACTCCTGCAGTTAGTGCAATGGAACGAATGTGGAAATGTCCAGTAACGGATACAGATGATCACAGCTAATGTTCATGGCGCTTCCTGTATGGCCAGATGCCGTTGAAGTGCTTTGCGTGCATTACCTTAGTACCTTCCACAACCACCCACTGAGCTAAGCACGGTTGTCCCCGTTCTGCAGGCAGGGGAGGAGCTGGGAGGTGACTGGGTAAGGTCACAGAGCGATGGAGCCAGAACTCGAATCATCCGTCTGAATCTACAGCCCTCGGGCTGCAAACCCAAACCCGCGCTGCAGACTTACACGCCTGTGACTGGTGTCGGGCAGCATGTCCCGGTCTGCGCCCCGTGGAACTCGCATGTGAAGGACAAGTCTAGTTGACGCCGTATCTAAGACACACCCCGGATCTGTCCTCTTACCTGTTCCCTGCCACTCAGGTGAAGTCACCATCATCCTTGCCTGCAGTCCTGCAGTGGTCTCCTGACTAGTTTCCCTGTGTCCTCGCTTGCCCCGCCTAAAACCTGTTCATGATCTCTTAAAATGTAAGTCAAACCATGTCATTTTCCTCCTAAAAATGTGCCTGGCTCCTCGTAGCTCTTAAAATCGAACTCCCTACCTTGATCTGTTAACTGTCAGCCTTGCCAGCTTCATTGGGCGTAAACCCCTCCCTCTCTCACTGATTGCCAGCCCTACTGCCCTTCTTTCTGTCACTGGAACATTCCAAGCTGGTTCTTGCCTGAGGGAATTTATACTTGTTTCCTTCTAGAATATTCTTTTCCTGGATATGCTCCTGTCTGGCTTCTTCTTGCCATTTAAGTCTTAGTTTAAATGTCATCTTGCCCTGACCAGTGTGGCTCAGTGGGTTGGGCATCGTCCCACAAAGCGAAAGGTCATACGTAGGTTCCATCCCCAGTCAGGGCACACGGCTGGGTTGCAGGTTCAATCCCCAGTCAGAGTGCATTCGAGAGGGCAGTGGATCGATGCTTCTCTCACACATCGATGTTTCTCTCCCTCCCTTCTCCTCTCTCTAAAAATAAATAAATAAGCCCTGGCTGGCATAGCTCAGTGGATTGAGCTCCGGCTGCGAACCAAAGTATCAGAGGTTCGATTCCCAGTCAGGGCACATGCCTGGGTTGCAGGCCACGGCCCCCAGCAACCACACATTGATGTTTCTCTCTATCTCCCTCCCTTCCCTCTCTAAAAATAAATAAATAAAATCTTAAAATAAATAAGTAAATAAAAATTTTAAAAAATGTCATCTCAGAAAGCCCTTTCCTGAGCATCCAGTGTAAAGTAGTTCATGAAGTTCTTCATCACCTTTTTAATTTTCTTCAATGAACTTCTTGTGATACAATATTGTCTGTCATTTCCCACCCTCTTCCCTTAGAGCGAAAGCTCCCTAGACTGGAATAGCTGAAACTTACAGAATGCTTATACTTGTCAGGCACCATTCTCAGTGCTTTAATACATTAACTTATTTAATCCTTATAACAGGTCTCATAGGAGGTGGGCACCTTTATTATCCCCATTTTATAGGTGAGAGAACTGCGTCTTCAGTGGTTGGAGGCATTCGCCCTAAGTCACACAGCTAGTAAGTGCAGAGCTGGGGCTTGGACCCAGGCAGTCCAGCTCTGACATCCACACACTTAAGCAAAAGCAGAAACCTTATTTTTTTTCCCACATCTGTGTCCCAGCACCTTGACACAGCCTGACATGCAGCAGGCTCTGAGTACAAGTTGTGGAATGAAAGTGTGGTCGCCATAGAAATAGAACTCCGTTAGGACCAGACACCGGGGCGCCGTCCTGGATTCTGCTCCCTCCAGCTCACGATCCGTCTGCAAGTTCTGAGTCACAACTACTTCTCACCTCAAAACATATCCCAGTGTGTCTAATTTTCTCTTTTTTGAAGATTGTGTTTATTTACTTTTAGAGAGAGGGGAAGGCAGGGAGAAGGAGAGGGAGAGAAACAGCCATCAGAGGCCCTTCACCGCCCGCACTAGGGGCCTGGCCCACTTGTGCCCTGACAGGGAATCGAATTGGTGACCTTTCAGTTCGCAGGCCGGCGCTCAGTTCACTGAGCCACACTAGCCAGGGTTGCTTTTCTCTATTTTTAAAAATATTTTATGTATTTGTTTTTAGAGAGAGGGGAAGGGAGGGAGAAAGAACGGGAGAGAAACATCAATGTGAGAGAGAAACATCAATCAATTGCTTCTCATATGTGCCCCATTAGGGGATTGAACCTGCAACTCAGGCATGTGTCTGACCAAGAATCGAACCCGTGACCTTGGCTCTGCTGGGCAATGCCCAGCCCACGGAGTCACACTAGTCCCAGTGTGTCTACTTTTCTGCATTCCCACTACCACCCTTCTGTCCAGGTCATAATCGGCTTCCTCCTGTACTAACGCAACCGCCTCCCAACTAGTTACCTCAGTCATTGGCCTAGGGTAATTCTTCTAACTGGTGATTAATGTCTGCTGTATAGCAAAGAATTAGGTGTGTGATCAGAGCCCAAATGTTTATTAATGCTGAATGAAACTTCCTGGCTGACTTACTACCCTAGCAATGTGTTCATTTATCTCCGTTAGTGGTTTGAGCAGGGTCACACTCAGGCAATATTTAAGCCCTCAGGTGTGTGGTTCTCTAACTGGGTGTTGACATGCTCCAAGGCATGGCGGAGAGCTCACAGGGGTGCTGCAGGGGGCTTTAAGTCCTAGGGGAAACCTAGGGTGTTTGTTTGCCGGGCTGCTGTACCAAGATACCGCAGACTGAGGGGCTTGTACAACAGCATTTAATTTTCTCACAGCTCCAGAGGCTAGAAGCCCAAGATTAAAGTGCCGGCGGGTTAGGTTTCTCCCAAGGCCTCTCTCTTTGACTGGCAGGTGGCCACCTTCTCACCGTGTCCTTAGGTGGTCTTTCCTCTGTGTGTGCTATTCATTTCTGTGCCGTTTAGTCATGTTTTATTTTTCAGTTACAGTTGACGTACAGTATTATATTTCAGGTGTACACCAGTAGTCAGTGATCATTTTGATAAATCTCATGCTTCTCTGGCACCCTACATAGTTATTAGAATATTACTGACTATACTCCCTATGCCAGGGGGGTTAGACTCATTTTCACCGGGGGGGCCACATCAGCCTTGTGGTTGCCTTCAAAGGGCCGAAATAATTTTAGGACTGTATACATGTAACGACTCCTTAACCGTTAAGGAGCTGAAATTACATTCGGCCCTTTGAAGGCAACCTCGAGGCTGATGTGGCCCCCGGTGAAAATGAGTTTGACAGCCCTGCCCTACGCTGTACTTTACATCCCTCCGACTGTTCTGTAACTGACAATCTGTACTTTTTTTTTAAAGATTTTATTTATTTTTAGAGAGGGAAGGGAGGGAGAAAGAGAGAGGGAGAGAGAGAGAGGGAGAGAGAGAGAAACATCAACGTGCGCTTGCTGGGGGTGTGGCCTGCAACCCAGGTGTGTGCCCTGATTGGGAATTGAACCTGCGATGCTTTGGTTCGGCCCACGCTCAATCCACTGAGCTACGCCAGCCAGGGCCCAATCTGTACTTTTCAATGTCTTCATTTTTTTCTCCCATCCTCCCAAATCCCTCCAATCCGTCAACTATCAAAATGTTCTCTGTATCTATGAGTCTGTTTCTGTTCTGCTTGTTTTTTTTTTTAGATTCAGTTGTTGATAGATATGTATTTATTGCCATTTTATTGTTCATCTTTTTATATTTTTTTCTTCTTCTTAAAGAACATCCTTTAACATTTCATATAATACTGGTTTGGTAGCGATGAACTCTTTCAGCTTTTTTTTGTCTGGGAAGCTCTTTATTTGTCCAATTATAAATGAGGGCTTTGCTGGGGAGAGTAATCTCAGTTGCAGGTGCTTGCTTTTAATCACTTTGAATATTTTTTGCTACTCCCTTCTGCCCTGCAAAGTTCTGTTGACAAATCAGCTGACAGTCTTATGGGAGCTCCCTTGTAGGTAACTAACTTTTTTTCTTGTTGCTTTTAAGATTCTTTTTTTGTCTTTAAACTTTTATGGTTCTTTAAAAATATTTTATTTATTTATTTTAGAGAGGGGAAGGGAGGGAGAGAGGGAGAGAAACATCAATGTGTGGTTGCCTCTCATTTGCCCCTTTTGGGGGATCTGGCCCGCAACCCAGGCTTGTGCCCTGATTGGGAATGAAACCAGTGACCCTTTGGTGCGTAGGTCGGTGCTCAATCCCCTGAGCCACACCAGCCAGGGCGGATAGTCTTTTAAAAGGTGCTGGAGCAACTGGACATCCATAAGTAAAAACAAAAAACAGAATAAAAAAAAAGCAAAAATCTAAAACCTCAAGCTAAAAACCTCTATACAAAAATAAACTCAAATTGTTTCACAACATAACATAAAACATATATATGTACAACATAAAAGTAGCCCTGGCTGGTGTAGCTCAGTGGGTTGAATGCAGGCCTGAGAACCAAAGGGTCACAAGTTCGATTTCCAGTCAGGGCACATGCCTGGGTTGTGGGCTAGCTCCTCAGTAGGGGGCACACTAGAGGCAATCACTCATTGATGTTTCTCTCCTTCTCTTTCTCCCTCCCTTCGCCTCTCTCTAAAAACAAACAAACAAACAAACAAACAAATCAGCTTTTAGATGATTACATAGGAGAAAATCTCTAGAACCTAGGGTTTGGTTAAAGAGTTCTTAGACATATCACCAAAAAGCATGATCTATAAAAGAAAAAAATTGATATTATTGGACTTCACCAAATTGAAAACTTTGCCCTGTGAGCACCCTGTTGAAAGGATGAAAAGACAAGCTGTAAACAGGCAGAAGATATTTGCAAACGATGTATGTGACTGACTCATCATCTGGAGTAGGTTTCATTTTCTAACTCTTAATTGCTGGTGTATGGATATGCAGGTGATCTTTGAAAAAAGTTTTTTGATATCCTGCTACCTTGCTAAGTTCACTTATTAGTTCGAGTAGCTTTTTTTCTGCAGATCCTTAGGGTTTCTTTTTTACTTACATATTTATGACACTTAAAAAATAAAGTTACAGAGGTAGAAAAAAATGAGCCAGTTGGGCCATGTGGGCTCAGGAAACAGGAAAGTTACGGAGACAAAAGAAGGGCCTGAGAGAGTAAAGTACAGGCCTTGAGGGAAGGAGCAGGGGAGAGGGGAGAGAGAGAGAGAGAGAAAGAGAGAGAGAGGGAGGGAGAGGGAGAGAGGGAGGGGGAAGAGAGAGAGAGAGGGAGAGACAGGGAGAGAGAGGGAGGGAGGGAGGGGGAGAGAGAGAGAGGGGGAGAGAGAACGTTCTCTGGGGAAAGAGGGCAGTGAAAAGAGCAGGCTGAAGAGAGAGCTGGAAAGAGCCTGTGACACCTTTTCTACTTGTTTCTTTTCAGCCATTTTGTCTTGGATTTTTTTTCTTCCTTTATATTGCTGGTGAGAACATCAGCGTAGTGTTGGGAGGAACTGGTGAGAACGGAGATTCTTGCCTCCTTCCTGAGCCCAGGGGGAAGGCGTGTGGTCTTCACGGTGCACGTGATGTTGGCCGTGGGCTTTCCCTAAATGCTCCTTTTAGGCTCGGAAGTTCGCTTCTGCTTCCAGTTTGCTGAAGGCTTTTTATTGTGAATGGGTGATCTAGCGAGATGATCGTATTTGTTGTCTCCTTCACTCTGTTAATATGGTGAATTCAACTGATTTGGAATATTAACCCAGCCTTGAATTCTTGGGATAAACCCCATTTGATCATGACGTAATATTTTTATACATTGCTGGACTTTATGTGTCGATGTTTTGCTTAGGATTTTTACATCTTTGTTCATGAGGGCAATTGGTCTTTAGTTTTTTAAATAACTTTTTTAAAAATTTGGTATCAGGGTACTGTTGATTTCATAAAACGAGTTGAGAAGTGTTCCTGCTTTTTTTAAAAAAAGAATTTGTGTATGATTTATCTTATTTCCTCCTTATATATTTGGTAGAACCCATCAGTGAAGTAACCTTGGCCTGAAATTTTGTTTGTGGGAAGGTTTTAATTATAAATTTCATTTCTTAAATGGATTTAGAACTATTTAGATTTTCTATTTTTTTGGTATCAGTTTTGGTAATTTTGCGTTTCAAGGAATATTTCCATTTCACATAAAATTTATGTTATAAATTGTCAGATACATTGGCATACACATTAGAGTTGTTACATCTTGATGAATTGACACCTTTATCAGGAGGAAATATCCTCCTTTATCCCTGATGATTTTCTTTGTTCTGAAGTCTACTTTTTCTGATATTAATGTTGCCATTCCAGTTCTCTTTTGTTTAACATTTGCATGTGTATCTTTTCCTGTCTTTTCCCATTAACTTGTGTCTTTCCATTTAAGGTAGGTTTCTAATGGAGAGCATATAGTTGGATCTTGTCTTTTTTAAAATCCAACCTGATAATGTCTGTCTTTTAATTGGAGACTTTGGGACATTGGAATTTACTGTAATTATTATGATTGAGTTTAAATCTTACATCTTGCTATTTGTTTTTCTGTTTTTTTTTTATTGTCTTTTGTCCTTTGCCCTGTGATCTTCTGCATTAATTTAGTAATTTAAAAAATTCCATTTGACAAATCTACTTGCCTTCATTTTTTAAGGTTATTTTCTCCAGTTGTAGAATTCTAGGTTGACAGGTTTTTTGTTTTGTTTTTGTTTTTCCCTTGTTTTCTAGTTGCATAGTTTTGATGATAAACTTACAGTTATCTTTGTCCCATAATGTATCTATATCTTCTGGCTGCTTTTAAGACTTTCTCTTTAGAACTGTTTTTCAATAATTTTATTGTAATTGGTCTTGGTATGATTTCTCTCTCTCTTTTTCGTGTAAACCATTTTTTTATTGTTTCTTCTATTACAGTTGTCCAGTGTTTTTCCGTTTTGACCCTCCACCCAGCCCACCCTGGTCTCCCACAGCCAGTGCCCTGTTCACTGCTATCCAGGTCCATGCGTCCTCTGTACACATTCTTCGACTGTGGTCTGCTTTTCTATGTGTCTATCCCGCTTCGGGCCCATTGAGCTTCTTGGGTCAGTGAACTTATGGTTTTAATCCAGTTTGGAAACTTCCGTCATTAAAATTTTTTTCCGGGCTCTGCAGGATGACTCAGTGGGTTAGAGCATTGTCCCAAAACACCCAGGTTGAGGGTTTGATACCTGGCCACGGCATGCACAGGAATCAATGGACTGGAAATGAGTCCATACACCAAAAGAAAAATTTTTTTTCCCCTCCCCGTTTTTGCTGGAACTTTAATTATGCACATGTTAGATTGCTTGATATTGCCCCATAGAGGCTCTGTTAATTTCCTTCAGTCTTCTTTTTTTCTGATTTATTTTAGATAGTTTCCATCGTCTTAACATTTACATTCACCCATCATTGCCTTTGCCGGTGCGGCTCAGTGGACTGAGCACCGGCCTGTGAACTGAGAGGTCAGTGGTTGCTTCCTGGTCAGGGCACAGGCCTGGGCTGCGGGCCAGGTCCCCAGGTGAGGGGCATGTGAGAGGCAAGGGATTGATGTTTCTCTCCTTCCCTCCTTTCTAAAAATAAATAAATAAACATTCCATGACATTAAAAAAAATGAATTCACCAACCACCATTTCCTTCGGGGTTTGCTCTTCCTTCAACCCCATTCGGTGAGTTCTCCACTTCAGACACTGCTTTCCATCTCTCGTTCGCGTCTCTGGAGTGATGCGCGTCTCCGCCCAAACCCCGCTCTCTGGGGACCGCGCTCAGCACAGGCCTGTGCCTTACCTTCCAGCGCGGCATTTGCTGCATGGACAGGAGTGTCCAGTCTCACACGCTTTAGATGAGCTGTGTTTTCTTTCTTTCCTGCATTTTGTTTCTGTTTTTCTGCCAATGACCACCTGGTAGCCCTGCGGTCTGGAGGCTCCCGTCCTTTGTAACCAGGAGGCCACCGTCCTAAGTCACCAGCTGCTGCTTCCTCTCACGGAGCCTTTGTCCCTAGGCCACCTACGGTGCTCGCCCTGCTGCCAGGGCACGAACGGCCATCTCTGCCCTTCTCCACCAGGCCCTCTTAGTGTGGGGACTAGGAGGAAAGCCCAGAATTCCTGGCCGGAAACCTCTCCATCGTCCTTATAGGGACTGATATGTAAGTTGGCTCCTTTTGACTAACTGATTGACAGCACCCCGGAGGGAAAGAAGTGGCATAATATACACATCGGTGCTTTTCAATTAATTGTGCTGTAATTCACATACCATAAAACTTGCCCTTTCAAGGCTTACAGTTCAGTGGTTCTTAGTATATTCAGAGTTGTGTAGTCATCACCAATAATTCCAGAACACTCTCACACCCCAGAAAGAAACCCTGTACCCATTCGTAGTCACTCCTCATTCTCCCCTTTGTCCAGCCCCTGGCAACCACTAAATTACTTTTTGTCTCTGGATCTGTTTATTCTGGACTTTTAAACAATTTTGAAATTATTAAAACTTATTTCAGAGAGAGGGGAAGAGAGAGAAACATCGATTTGTTGTTGCACTTATTTATGCGTTCACGGGATGATTTGCTGTATGTGCCGGGACCAGGGAGCGAACCTGCAACACTGGGTTATTAGGATGATGCTCGAACCACCTGCGCTGTCAAGCCGGGGCCTCTTCTGGACACTTTATGTGAGTAGAATTATACAATATGTGGCCTTTTGCGTCTGCCTTCACTGATCAGAATGTTTTCGAAGTTCACCCATGTTGTTGCATAAGTGCTTCACTCCTTTTAGGGGTTGAATAACGGTCCATCGTGTGGCTCTCCGTTGAGCAGGTAATGCGCATTTGAGTTGTTATTTCAACCTTATGAGCGATGCCGACATGAACACTTGTGCACCAGTTTTCGTGTGAACATGGTTTCATTTCTCTCGGATATAAATGAAGGAGTGGAATTGCTAGTAACTCTCTTTATAACTTCTTTTTTATGCCACAGACAAATATTTATCGGAATAAACTGTCTTCAGTGTGCAACTTATCCTTACAAATACAAATGGTTAGCGTTTTAGTGGAACTGCTCGTTTCCCCACATGGCTGCACCGTTTTACATTCCTGCCGGCCGCGTTCGAGGGTCCCAGTTTCACCGCTTCCTGAGCGGCCCCGTCGTCTGTCTTTTTGGTCACAGTCATCCTAGCAGGTGTGGAGTGGCATTTCGTCGTGCTTTCGGTTACTAGCACTTCCCTAATGACTAACGATGTTGAGCATCTTTCCGTATGTGTATTGGGCCACTTGTATATCATCTTTGGAGAAATATTTATTTAAATCCTTTGCCTACTTTTTCACTGGGCTTTTTTTTTTTTTAATTAAGTATCAGAATTTTTGTATCATCTGGACACACAGACTCTCTCCTGTGGGCTGTCTTTTCACTTTCCTGACAGTGTCCTTTGATGCACAAAAGCTTTTCATTTTGATGAAGTCAGGTTTCTTTGTTGCTTGAGCTGTAGGTGGCATAGGTAAGTGACCGTTGCCTAATCCAAGGTCATGCAGATTTATACCCATTTTCTTAGGCTTTTTATAGTTTTAGCTCTTACATTTAGGTTAATTTTTAATATTTGGTTTGAGTTAAAAGTCCAACTTCATTCTTTTGAATGCCGGCATCTAGATGTCCCAGCACTATTTGTTGAAAAGACTTTGTTTTTCCATTGGGTTGTCTTGGCATCCTTATTGAAAATCAGTTGGCCATAAATATCTGGACTCTGTTCCATTGATTTGAATGTCTGTTTTTATGCCACTGCTATAGTCTTTTCTTTTTTGAAGATTTTATTTATTTAGTTTTAGAGAGAGGGTAAGGGAGGGAGAAGTGGAAGAGAAACATCAATGTGTGGTTGCCTCTTGTGTGCCCCCATCTGGGGACCTGACCTGCAACCCAGGCATGTGCCCTGACTGGGAATCGAACTGGTGACCCTTTGGTCTGCAGGCGGGCACTCAATCCACTAAGCTACACCAGACAGGGCAATAGTCTTGATTATTTTAGCACTGTAGTTTGTTTTGAAATTGGGAAGGCTGAGTTCAGCAAATTTATACTTCAAGATTGTTTTGGTTATTTTTGCTTCTTTACATTTCCATGTGAGTTTGAAAATCAGCAAATGTCCATTTCTCCTAAGGAAAAACAAAAAGCAGCCAGCAGATGTATTGATAGGGATTTCACTGAATTTTCAGATCAATATGGGGAGTGGTGCTTTATTAACGTTAGGTCTTCCCATCCATGAATGTTTTCATTTGTTTAGGCCTTGAGTTTCTTTCAGTGATGTTCGGCAGTTTTCAGTGCACAAGTCTTGCAATTCTTCTGCTAAGTTTATTCCTAAATAGTTTATTCTTTTTGATGCTGACATTCCAGGAAACCTTCTGTCCGGAAGTCAGTGTCCTCGGTTGTAAGAGGAGCCTGGAGAGCTTACCTTTGATTCCACAGTCCCCTCCCCGCTTTTGGTTTTTAGTCTACTTTGAATTTGCTTGGGACAGGACGCATGTCCTATGTATTAGTTTGCAGCCGTCACTGGGGCTTCTCGACAGTACGGAAGACAAAAGATTGTGGAGAAGAAAGGGTTTGGAGCCCAACAGAACTCTGACTTGAACTGGCTGTGCCATCTGGACCAAGCTGTTGCACCAGAGCTGGAGTTCTCTCACCCGTCAGTCGCTGCTGCTGCTGCTGCGGCGTGTTCAGGAGGCTAAGTAAGTCCATGAGAGCCCCTGGAATGCTGCTAGACACCAGGCCTGATGTTAGAAACAGCCCAGTTGGAGACTTGCGGCTTTTAGCTCTTCCCAGCTTTTTCACTGGGATAGTATTGAAATCAGCTTCTTGTATCCCAGACTCTAGAATCATCTGTATGTCGTCCTTCCCTAGGACTACCTCTGGTCTGGGCAAGGGAAGCTTTCTTCCTCCTCCTCCACCACTTGAGTGTCCGGCCTTCCTTCCTTATAATACTGCAGTGAAATGTGGTCTAACGCTCCAGCCTAGAGGTCTAGTCAGAGGCTAGAGCTGTAACAGCTGGGAATTTACTGCCTGAAAATGGGGAAAGTTCCCTTTTGTGGGGGGGGGGGGGGTCAGATCAATCTTGGGCCCCTAGTAACAGAAAGGAAAAGGGGGAGGGGTCCTCTTTGTAACAGGCACCATCTTCTACAATCTGGTCTCAGCCAAGTGGATCTGAGCTGTTTTCTGAACAGGACATTATCCTGTACTCTTCTGGGGGGTGGGGGAGCAGAATTTCTCCTCGCTCCCCCATTTTTCCCTATCCATTTCCCCTCCAAGGTCCAGTTGAAATACTCTCCATCAACTCCCAGTTTTCACTGGCCAGGTTTCCCCCCTACTCGCTGAATCTTGTTCCCGCTAACATCTTCTAACATTTTCCATTTCAGCATCATTCTATCTTTTCTGGATCTCCAAACGGCTTGCTTGAGGGTGGGGCTACACCCTGTCCTTGTGTGCTGTCTGGCCTGGCACAGAATGTAGGCGCTTCATGTACATCTGCTGGACCACTGACCTGAGGCAGGTGTGTGCTTGGAAACTTTTCCGGGGTGGGCTCTAAAAATACTTAAGCTTTGGCTGCTGTGGCTCAGTGGACTGAGTGCCGGCCTGTGAACCAAAGGGTCGAGGGTTCAATTCCCAGTCAGGGCACATGCCTGGGTTGCAGGCCAGGTCCCCAGTAGGGGGCATGTGAGAGGCAACCACACATTAATGTTTCCCTTTCTCCCTCCCTTCCCTCTCTAAAATTAAACTTTTAAAAAATAAATAAAAATATTTGAGTGTACAAGTTCACTTCACATTAAGATACTGGTCATTTTTCATGAGATAATATAAAAAAAAATAGTTGAGTAACTACTGGATTTTCTCTCTCTGGCCCTCAGCAGACTACCACGTATAGTGTAAAGCTCTATAACAAAACAAGACCCACCAAATGATTCCGGAACAGCCAGCAAACAATATTCTCATTTTTCAAACTTGTTCATGGCCAATGTAATTAATATGAAATTGGAGGAAGACCAGTAATGTTCTTTTTGTAAAACAATTTAGAGAGAAAGGGAGGGAGAAAAAGGGAGAGAAACATCAATGTGTGGTTGCCTCTCACATGGCCCCCACTAGGGACCTGGCCTGCAACCCAGGCATATGCCCTGGCTGGGTATTGAACCGGCAACTCTTTGGTTCACAGCCCGAGCTCAATCCACTGAGCTACACCAGCCAGGGTTCTCTGTTCTTTTAATAGCTGGAGAAGTACTGGACTCACTAATTAATCTTTCTCTTAGCTTTACAGGTCTTATTTCCACACTTTCCTTTCCAACTACTTCATCCCCCTCTGCCCCTACTGACTTCTTGGTTGGCACTTAGGAAAAACCAAGTGTGATAGAAGAGGGATGGATGTATTGTAGCCCTAGGTTTAAGTATTGCTGTTTCAAGAAACTGGGTAACTGAGGTGCTCATTTTCATCCCTGTAAGGTAAGGTCGATTGGAGGACCATGAGGTCATCTACAGGGGACCATGTAAGAAGGTCCCATAATAGCAAGATGTTAAAGGCTAATTAATATTAATTCAAATCGATAAAACTGACATCTGGCTTGTACTTGTAGTAGTTTTTTTCTCTGAACTTTGGAGACATTTACCAAAGCCCATTCATAAATCTGTTAATCTATACAGGGAGGCTGTAAGCTAGTGCTGCCTTTTCCGCTGACCACTATGCATCGGGGACTTAAACTGATGCCTTCTGAGACAAAGATGTGACGACAAGAAGTTAGCTGTCTCACACAGTTTATTTAACAATAGGTAATAAGAAATCAAATTTAACAGTCTATACAGTGATCCAAAGTTCATATTTATAAGTAATCAATTTTAATTGCATGATTTACAACAGTTGAGGGTTTTTGCTTTCTATTTTCAAGTTTTACAGAAAGTGTGTGGGTGTGTCGGGTGGGGAGGGCAGGGGAAGGAGGAAGAAAGCAAGCAAAGAAGAAACCCCAGGGACATTTTGCATGTTAAAAGCATCCCACTGGAATCGTTTCTTACCCTCTTTTTAATTTTTTTCTTTGTTAGATGTAAAAATAACGAAAAAAATTCTTCCGAAAAACAGAACCACAGTATATAATACATCAATTTGGCAGCTGCCCCTGTATATTTTGAAAAAGTCATTTTTCTTTCTACATGTACAAATTGTTTTAATACTTGAAGTTTTTACGTTCAGACTTACGGAATAGAAAATTTTCTGGAGCACAAAAGTTGACTTGAGGGGAGGAAAGAGAATTTTTTTTTTTTTACATTTTTAAAAGAATGAACATCTTTGCACCCAGAGAAAAAAAATTGGTATTTTAATATATATTTATATATATTTATATATATATAGAATGTAATTTTAAAGTAACATTAACCCCCTTTGTCCTCTGGTTTTAGAAATGTTCTTTTACTCTTCCATAAAGTGAGGAAAATAGGGAAAAATGTCAACCATCTGCACCAGTAAATAATAACTATTAATATTACATATTTTCATTAATTTAAAAAAAATAATAAAACCTATCGGAGGTGCAAGGCAGGAGCATGTGGGTGGCTTCACAGACCTCAGCCCCCTCCCAGTGCACACTTGAACCACACACACAAGGGAAAAAAGGCCGGTGGTAACCAGCCATAACAAAAATATATTCTTTGTATTCTATTATCCCTCAGGTTCATCTTGCATGTTTGCTTTAAACCACAAACAGCTACTGCACAGTTCTTATGTGTTCCAAGGAAAATTGTCTTTTAGGCTAAGAAAGATTCAAAAAAATTGTTTTCAGTACAAAACAGTCTTGTTAAGAGAAAATAATTTTTTTGCTCCCAAAATACTACAAGGTGTCTCTAGTGTATGTCTAGTGTACTCTGTGAGAGGTTTGAATTCAAGTCCGAGTTATCGGTGCTGAGTCCCAGGTCTGTGGCGCTTGCACCATGGAGGTTTGCCATGCCTGGATTGCTAGTGAGCTGAGAAAGCATCGGATTCTGGTCCGGGCTGGCAAAATGCCCTTGTTCCATGGGGTTGGCCTGGGCTGCCACCAGTCCCGGATGTGGAGAACTGGTCTGTGGGGAGACATGGTGTGGAGAAGGCTGAGGCTGCATCCTTGGGGAAGGGCTGGAGTGGGGGGGCTGAGACTGCGGCCGTGGAGAAGGGACAGGCTGGGGAGAGCGCACTTGATTGGAGAGAGAAGAAGGGATCTGCTGGCCTTGTAGGTGTGGGGACTGAGCCTGATTTGGGAGCATATGCTGTTGAGGGCTCATGGGGTTGGGCTGAGCAGGGGACCCCATCTGTTGCTGAAGGAGTCGCTGCTGGTAGGCCTGCAGACTGGCTCCTGCCTCGGCTCCCAAGGCCTGGGGGAGCTGGCCCATCTGTCCCATGTTCCCTTGCTGCATCTGTTGCATGTGATGCTGCATCCGTTGCTGTTGCTGCTGCTGCTGTGGGGGGTAGCCAACTCCTTGGGGTTGCTGGAACTGGTTGTGGTTGGCCATCCCAGGGCCGATTCCTGGCCCTGCCCCCTGTTGCTGCTGCTGCATCATCTGTTGTCGTCTCAAGATGTCTCGGAACTGTGAAGGCATGGTGTTGTGATTCATGTTCATCTGCTGAGCCTGAGGGCTCATCCCTCCCATGGGTGGCTGGAGCTGCTGCTGCGGTTGCTGCTGGGGCAGGCCGGCCCTCTGGACGCCCGCCTGCATGGGGTTCATGTTCTGCATGGCTGGGCTGGAGTGGACCCCCTGCTGACCTGGCATGGCAGGGGGCTGCAGCCCTGGCTGGCCCTGGGGCATGCCGGGCTGCCCAGGGAGGGGCTGCGGATTTGAGTTGGCGTACTTGGCAGCCCGCTGCTTGATGAACGCAGCCAACAGCTGGGGATTGGCGTGAAGGATACTGAGCACCTGTTGCTGCTGGAGGGGAGAGCTGGGAGACCTGAGAGTCCGCAAAAGGTTTTGTAAGGCTTGTTGAGACACAGTGCCTGGTTTGAGAGGGCTCACACCGACCTGACCCAATCCTGGTTGGGGAGCCATGTTCAAGGGCTGACCATGTTGGGCCACCGACATCATGGCTGGTCTTGGCATCCCAGGCTGTAGCTGCTGGGGCTGAGACAATGCTCCTTGGGCCCATGGTGGCTGTTGCTGCATCCCGGTGGGGCCCATCCCTGGCTCTAAATGTCCACTGGGGCCTCTGGCCATGGGAGGTGGGTTCATACCCATGGGGGCCATTGGGGGCATCTGGGGCATCTGGTGCTGGATTGGCCTTTGAAATATCTGCACGTGGGCCATCTGGCGCTGCGTCTCAGCTGCCCTCTGAATCTGCATCGCCATTTCTACTGCTGCAGGTGGGGGCCCTGGAAGGGGTGGCTGAGCAGTCTGAGGGGGGGTTGGTGGGGTCACCTGGCCTGGTGCTTTACCCTGGGACACAGGGCCAGCAGCTTGAGTCCTGGGCAAGTAGGGCGGCATGCTGTTGGGAGGGGTGGGCTGAGGCTGAGAAGGGGGCTGGGGCTGGGGCGTCTGTGGGGTGGTGGGCTGTTGGCTGGTCGGCGTGGTTGGAGTGGCAGGAGTTGGGGAGGGCAGGCCCTGCTGCTGCCCCACCACACCAGTCCGCTGCATGCTGGCCATCCTTCTGCGGAGCATCTGGGCCTGCTGGAGCCGGTGCTGCAGCTGCTGCTGCCGGAGCTTTTGCTTGATGTTTAGGCAGAACGGCACAGGGCACTTGTTCTCCTGGCAGTGCTTGGCATGGTAGCAGCAGAGGGCGATGAGCTGCTTGCAGATGGGGCACCCTCCGTTGGTTTTCCGTTTGCAGCCCTTGGTGTGCTGCACAACCCGTTTCATCTTCTGGCAGGAGGGCAGGGAGCAGTTGGCGTTCCGGCACTGGCAGGCATGGACCAGAGACTGGATGCAGCGCTGGATGCTCAGGCGGCGGGAGTCTCCTGGGCTCTGGGTGGCTGCAGCCTGCTGGTTGTTGCTCTCATCATCTAAGCCGAGCCCTAGTTTTTCCATTTTGTGGTCATGGTTTTTAGTGTTATAGCAGGTGATACACAAATCATAATCCTGGGAAAACAAAACATAGGTGCAGGTCAACTCCCCAAGATTGAAGTCATTCAAAAACATGTTACATATTCTGCTTGAGCTCCAAAGCCCCTTTAGTCCTACCACTCAAATACGAGGCCAGGCCCGCTCACCTGCCTGCCAGCACCCCCCACTGGCACTCGGCACCCTTCAGCGCCCTCCCCACCCCGCCACCTGGGGCCTACCTCGCAGACAGTGCAGTGCCAGCGCGTCTCCACGTGGTGCTTGCACTCGTTGCAGGTGTAGACGAAGCGGTCCTGGCTCTGAGTGTGCAGCTCCACCAGCATGCACATGGTGGACCACTGGGCTCTTCGGAGGGACGAGAACTCCAGGTGCTTGTCTCTCGCAAGGGTGAGAAAGGCATCCCGCCCATCCATCAGGTCGCAGGGGATGAGGGGGTCAGGATCCACAATGGGCGGCAGGGAGTTGGCGGCAGGGCCGGCGATGAGACGGATGACAAAGAAGACCTGCAAAACAGAGGTGCTCATTCTGACTCTGGAACCAGAGCCCCACGCGGTGCTGGACCAGCAACAGCGGACAGGTGAGTGTGGCTGGACGCCTGTGAGGCCGGTGAACACTGGGTTACTGATACAGCCTTCCCTCCTGCTTCACGTGTCTCCGGCCTCTTCTCTGAGACTGCAGCAGACCTGAAATCTACATCTGACCTTTTCTACCTCCTTCAAGAACTCCTTCAAAATAAGAATGGAAGAGGTCAGGTGCAGCTCATGGACAGTGGACACTGTGCCTCAGAGAGGTCTACCATTAAGAGGCAATCTGTGGTTTAATCTAACTACAAGGGAAAATAATCAGACAAAGCCAAAATGAGGGAAATTCTCAAAAACAACTGGCCCGCGCTCTAAAAGAAAGGCCAGGAACTGAGGCACGGCGGCTCGTCGCGGCACGGACTCCTTGACTGGAGCCCATTAGGACCGGATGGGAGATGGTGACGCTGGGCTAAGTTTCCTGAAAGCAAAACCATAGTCTGGAGAAAAAAAAGTAGTTGGCAGGGGCAGGAAAGGTAAACACCCGACCCCCCAAAACCTCCTTATTCCTGGCTGTGGAAGCAGCAAAGCTTTTGTTCACCAGAGTCTGAAAACACCCGGTAACCATTAGTCCCCACACCCACTAGTAGGAAGGCTGCACCAGGAAGCTGGTACATAGGAGTATGCATTTGAAATTAATGCACATATAAACTCTTCATAACCTAATAAATATAAAGTGGTATCTTCATGAGATCAGGATGTTGTGAGCACGTGCTGTATCGCCCTCTATATTTTAGCAGTTTTTCAGAGACTGAAAACGTGTGCAAACTGCAGTAAAACTTAAAATATACTTGGGAAGCAATGTTTGCATAAAGCAAGAGTCTTTTAAGACAAGACACACATTTCTAGAAAAAGAACACAGGACAGGGGAGCACACACCGAATACGGACACATATAAAACAGATGCCAGAAGTTAACAGCATCAAGGAAGGACTGGGATGGGTGTTTGACCTTGTGAGGAACACTGGGTCTCAGACTGTGGCCCACAGGGAGCACCGATACAGCAAGAAAGAGCACCTGAAAATGCGACACTGAGCCACTGACGTAACAAGCGGGGAATGCCTAACTCATTCAAAACAGGCAAACAAAAACCATCTGGTGAGTCCCTGGGAAATCTTCACCACAGCCACCACTCTAGCGGCAGCCACCATGACTGATTCCGCTCTACGTCACTCCCCAGGTGTGATACCCGAAATTAACCTAAATCAGCACCGTATTGTCTTTTTCCTAACAGGTGACGACTACCTACATCTTCACACTAAATAAAGCCACAAACGTATCCACTATTTAAATAAAACCCACCCCAACAGGGCCTTCCCGATTGCTTGTTACATAACCTACATATCGCCCTAACTAGCCAGTGGTGATTATCTAAGCGAGGCGCCCACAACAACACAGGAAGCCTCCATCTCACTAGCATGGCGGAGTAGCAGAGCCGGGCCTCTACCACTGTGAGCGAGCCTGCTGTCCTCAGTCTGTCAGGCTCCGACAGTAAAGGCAGGGCAGAGCACTGGTGCATGGAGAACCACCCTCAGAGAAGCTTCAATAGGTCAAGCACCATTACAAACAATAACTCTCTGAAGAAGGGCCTGCTGAGACGACCACTTCTCCCCCGGAGACTGCCTCATTAACTTGGTTCTAACGCCATACACTTAAGCCTTCAGCTCCCTCTCCACACTTGTTAAGAAGAACTTGACTGTGATGTCTGAACAGAGTCGAACCGAGATGTTCAAAATCGGGCGTGCATCGCCCTTTAAGACTTCTCATCTCACCAGTGGTGATGTTGAAAGGAAAAGAGTCCCAACACACCCCACAGCAACAAACAGATCAATAATGAAATAATTCAGAGTTTTAACTTTTTTGAGGAGGTTACAAGTGTAGTTATAAAAATTTAACTTTTCTTCAATTCTCTCCACTTCTCAATTCACTTTCAGGAAGGCCAATGGTCAACATTTGTATTAATTGGCTTTGCGAAAGTTCTGTTATAAAACAGAACTGGAATGACCAATGGTGTTCTAAGGAGTTTGGTTTAAAACAGAACAGCAAAAATATCTAACAGCCCATCTCCTGTACAATGGACAGACACTCCCACCGATACACTATGCTCACGGTTTCAAAATACAGTTATGTGCTGCTTTGCAACTGGGAAACGTTCTACAAAATGTGTCACTAGGTGACTTAGTTGTGCAAAAGTCATCACGCAAAGATAGGCGGTATAGAAGGTCTGTTCAGAGAAAGCCCAGCCACTGTTAATTTAACAAGAATGGTTTGTGCAACATTAATGTAATCTGGCAGCCAAGGAGAGTGGACTGGAATGTGTACGTGTGAACAATGACAACTTCACTGTGCTTGTCAGTGGGGACAGTAGATGCCATTGACTGAGCATGTGTACTGTGTGGCTGTTGCATTCAAAAATGACTGAATGAGTACAGCAATGAATATGAATCAAATTTTGCGTTAAGCTTGAATAGTCTTCTGTGGAAACTATTTGGATGATTCTGAGGGCCCTGGTTCCAGGCAACTGGTGACTGGCAGTTTCATCACAACAACACATCTTGTCATGCATCATGTACAGTACAGAATTATTGTTGGTTTTGGGGGGGGGGGGGTGCGACGATGATGACATCAAATCACCCAGGTGACTCAGCCACCTTACAGCCCAGATTAGGCACCCTGTGACTTCCGGCTTTTCCAAAAACTAAATGCACCTTTGCAAGGGAAGAGGTTTCAGACCTTCGATGAAGATTCAGGAAAATACAACGGGGAAGCTGCTGGTGATTGGGAGAACTGTGAGGTTCCAAGGTGCCTCCTTTGAAGAGGACTGAGGTGTCACTGTCCTGTGTACAATGTTTCTTATATCTTGTATGTTCTTCAATAAATGTCTCCATTTTTCTTATTACATGGCTGGATACCTTCTGGATAGACCTCGTATAACCTACTATTGTAGTCGTCATGTGCTATACTTTTATATGACTGTCAGCACCTTAGATCTGTTTATACCAGCACTACCACAACTGTAAGCAATGTGCTGTGCTATGTGTGACATTGTAATGGCTGTGACACTGATAAGTGATAGGAATTGTTCAGCTTCATTATAATCTTATGGGCCACCATTGTACACTGCAGACCATGATGACGTAAACAACAATCCAACACCATCTATATTTGTAACAGGTGCAAATCCAAGAGACTGTATAATTTCCTGTTCCTAGCACCCACTCCATCCACCTTCTTTCTTAGTCACGTGATGCCTTCCTTCTGAATTTCCAATATGGTGCCCAGGTCATAAGCGCCAGCCTACTTTCTGCCCACACTCGGAGGCTCCCTTACCTCTTTGTGTTTCTCCATGGTGGCATACAGTTTCTGCGAGAGGTCATTGGACACGTTGGGCATGCCTGGCTTCTTCTTGTTGCCCCTACTCAGGCTGCTCTTGTTTTTGCTGGTTTTCTTATTGTTCTTCTTCTTAGCATTTTTGCTGTCTCCCTTTGTCACCTGCAGGATAGCACAAAGGAGAGAAACAATGTTAATGTTTTGTTAGGAAGTGATCTGAGGAATACAAATGGCAAAAAGACCTCTTTCTTTGAAAGCAGAGTTCATATTATACCTTTCACCAACTGCTCTCTGCTCACCCTCTTTATTTTAAAAACTATTTAAAACAATAGTTATCTCCTAGTGAAGAACCCCTACCCAAAGACCCTTCATTAAGACCACAGCAGCCTCAGATCTGTGACCAGAAAAGCGCTGCAGTTTGGAGAAGCCTCAGGTCAAACAATCTTATTCCAGAACTGAGGGCGGGGCAGGTGGCACTGAAGGGCGCATGGGAGTGGAGAGCCAGAGACTTGGATGCATTTGTTTCCACTCACATTCTAGAGTTTTATGGGCCCACTCCCAAACTCTCAATGACTTTAAAATGACAAGGCTATAAGGAGTTCTTTTTAAAAATATGTATTTATTAATTTTAGAGACAGAGAGAAATGCAGAGGAGAAGTATCAGTT
Organism: Phyllostomus hastatus; assembly: GCF_019186645.2. Taxonomy (NCBI): domain Eukaryota; kingdom Metazoa; phylum Chordata; class Mammalia; order Chiroptera; family Phyllostomidae; genus Phyllostomus; species Phyllostomus hastatus. Next base: position 4,936,562 of record NW_025333715.1, read on the forward strand.
TTGTTGTTCCACTTAGGTGTGTTAAAAATAAAAAAGACGATACATGTATGGTCTGCAAGGCTCAAAATATCCCTATCTGGACCTTTACAGAAACTAATATTCAGTTTCCTTTGTTTCCACCATCTGTTTCCAGACTGGAAATCGGGATTCTATTTACAAAGGCGGTTTGATGCTAAAAAGGGTTTAAAACCACAGAAGCAGAACCTTAGTAACTTAGCCAACATGTCTTGTTGCCCACTTCAAAGAGCTCTTTCACACCTAAGAGCTTTAAGACCAAGCTGAAGTTTACGCTCACTTCTGGATTATAGACGAGGATCAAGGTAGAAGCTGGAAAGGAGAATGAAAAGCCCTTACATCTGTGCTTTCATTGCTGGTGTTTTCCTCTCGCTTCCTCTCTTCCTCCTCCTGTTCCAGCTCCTTAATGCTCTCTTCCAGAACGTTGGGCCAGAAATCACCTTCAAAGTAGGGCAATTCCTTTGCACTTGTTAATCGATCTTCAGTAGCTTGTTTAAAAATATCCTGTGAAAATATCCATGTACAAATTGAAATTCCTATTTAAAAAGAAAAAGCATTTACACCAAATAGAAGCAGTCACAGCTAATGGACACACGCAACACCAAGGATTAAAATGTCTTCTAAAATGGTGGCAGAGATGTTGTATCTAAGCATCACGTCTGGGAAGATACGCAGTGCCATAAATAGTAAAAAAGGCCGTCTTAAGCCAGTATTTTTGGTTTTTGCCTTTCGTCTACCCACAAAGGCAGGGAGATTTTCTGCCTTCATGTAACTAAGTGATCTTGCCAGGACCAATGGCAGAGAGGCATTGTAATTCACGCATGGCCTTTACCACTCCTGACGACAAAGGCAGCGCAGTGCAAGGCTCGCCTGCCCTGCACCCATCCTTGGAGTTCCAGCAGCTTTCACTGAGAAATCTGTTCAACACCAGTCAAACTGTAAGTACCGGACACTGTACGGCTACAGAGTGATCTGTTGCGCTGCCGGGAAAACACCCAGCTGATGATTTCCTCTCCAAGAGTAAAAACAGGTAAGAAATTCAGCAGTTCAGGGGGGTGGGATGGCATGGGGGTAAAGGGCAGAAAACTGTACTTGAACAATTAAAAAAAAAAAAAAAAAAAGCTAAAAAAAATTCCAGCAGTTCAAGTCCTTCTTCTGAGAGAACTTACAATCAAAATGGCTATTAAGAATACATTTTTATTAGTCATACCTTTAAAACAGAATTTGTCAGTCAGACTATTTGAAAGGCAGGCTTTTCTTTAAAAAAGTCTGACTAGAGAAAAAGTATTGTACACTGATAATACTCAGCTGACTAGATTTTGCAATAAACATTTTGTCAGGTGCACTTCATCTTACTAATTCAGGCAAAGTAAAAACATTTTTACCAAATTAGCAGTTTTATAAACTACACGGAAGGAGGAAGAAGAGAAGATTTGAGACAGCAGAGTGACGGAGGCACAGAGCAGGAGCCTTAGGAAACGCCCATGCCCACCACTCCCCGGCTCGTCCTGACCTTGTAGTCATGGACGATCCTCTCGGACACGGACTTGTCGAGCATCTTTTTGTACCACTCCTGCAGGCGCTTGGGCTTGGGTATCTTCTGGTCAGGCGGGTGGCAGTGGAAGATATAGTCGTCTCCTTCACTGGGCGGACACGCCCAAATGTGCCCTGTGGTATAACTGACAACGCAAAGAGAAGGAACATTCGAAATGATCATCCAATCTAAGAAGAACGCCACACTTTAAACTACAAGGTGCACCCCGCAAAGACAACACAAAGTATACAATTCAATATCAAATCAAAACTCTCAGGATGGAACCAGGCATAACCCATAGCACCAACAATGATCTCACACTGCCTACTTCTTCTTAGAGGTTCCCTGGAAGCCAGTTATTCTCGGAGCACCCAAAACCCCCAAATTTGCACATGACAATGAAAAGGAAAATGGATCCATTTCAGCATGAAAGCTAAACAATGCACACTGTTAATAACCTGTGAGGTGAGGTGGTTGTTATTCTCAAGCATGTATGTACCTTAAAGAAGGTAAGGAACCAGTCTCACAAATTTTTATTATCTCCAGGTCTTTGTTTTTTGTGTTGATACCCAGGTGAAAAGGGTCTAACGCAAAGTTCAAGGTTCTGGCCCCAAATGGGTAATAATCAACCTTCAAATCAAACTCTACCTAACTTCTTAACTGAAGAAAATGAAATTAATCTGGGATGGGTATAACATCAAAGGATCTCCAACAAAATTAAGGTTATAGTTCTACCAGATGGAAAACAAAGCTGAGGAAAAAACAAAACCAAAAGTCACGTATTTGCATGTTTTAATCTATGTCTTACCACAACACGACAGTGGTAGTTACTTTAAATCAATAATTAAAAAACAAAACAAAACAGCATTTCTTATTAACATGCTTACCCTAATTTCTTGACATATTCTAAGTATCCAATAAGGATTTCATAGTAGACTGCAGTCCTCAAGCATTTTGGACGGAAGAAATGAACACTATCGAGGTATGATATGTACACTCTCCTGAACCAAGTGGGGAGAAAGAAACCAAGTCAGATCACGTGAGTTATTGACGCGGCTAAAAACACATCCTCTCACTTCCGTGCTTTTCGTTCCCCTTGTCAAGATGGTGTTACAGTTAGTTAACGGACTAGACTGTGAACCCTTTAAGGGAGCTGAGTGAACCTATGGCTCTAGTATAGTATTAGAACCCAGCAGTGCCTAAAACACAGCATTATCAGTCAATACATATGGATCCAAAAGTATCCTGGTGGCATTCTTATACTGGCTTTTAACTATTTTGGAAATGAATTCTAAACCATACTCTACTTCATTTACATAATCTCAGCAAGGTACTTAACATCGTATAGAGGTAAGCCCATTTTCTGGGGGTGGGGGGTGGGGGTGGGGGTGGTGGTGAGTCTGTTTCCCGTTCCAGGCTGCTATTCATAACCCCCTTCCTTATTACTACACTACAAAAAAGTAGTACTGAGCAGTGCTTTGTGGCTCTGGCTATACTTCGATACTTGAAGAATTTGCATTTCCAACCAAGCACATCACTTGCTCACTCACTTTGCTTATTCACCCAGCTGCAAACCCTGCCCACACCGATCGGAAGGCAGCCCTAGTGAGCCCTACCTCTGGTTGGGTGGAGGGCAGTCCGAGCCGTACTCCTGAACATGCATGCCAAAGAAGCACAAGTCCACACCATCAATCTCCTCAAAGGCAAAGAGGGCTTTGGTTCGATAGGGAAAGGATTCTGCCATCTCTCCACTATCCACAAACCTGCACAATTCAGATTGGAAGGAAAAACCACATCTCGTTCATATTAGAACCATCAATAGTAACCATGTATGAGCAATTGTGGATCCACAAGAGGAAAAAAGGGAACATCACTACGTACCTTGCTTTCATGCCTGGTTTGACCTCCACAGTTTTGTCAGAAGCATGAACTACACGAACAGTGACTTCTCCTGATTCAGGGTGATTTTGTCGCCTCAGAAAGTCATTCACACGATTCTCTAGAAAAGTACCAAGCCTGGTAGATGGCAACCCTAGGAATATAGAGTTTAAAAGTTCAGTAGTAACTAAGGTAAAATTTATTAGTGTCAGTCTTAAGGTTCAGTATCAAATCTGTTTACGCTTTTTCAATATCGGATTTTGCTAAAAGTATGCAATATAGTCAACACTTAAAAAGCATCATTCCCCTGGCACCCCGCTCATGAAAGACTTTATGACTGTGTGTGTCATCCTTGTATGTGGTTAAAGCAAGCATGTTAATTAATATTTTACATGCTATTTCCCAAACTTATTATGAAAACTCTCCCATTTCAGAAGTTAAAAAATAGAACAAACATCTATAAGTACTTTGCCTGGATTTCAAAGATCGTTTTTAAAAGGTGAGCATTATGAGAAACCTTCCAGCAATAATAAAAGCAACCTGTAGGTGAGCAAAGACTGCAAAGGCACTTATGAAACAAAACCAAATACTCTTGAGTTAGATTAATTTTATGATGAAATTTCTGACTACCACTCCTCCCCGAACCCTCAGCTGAAAAGATCACACATGGGCCCCTAAAAAGCAGCCCCCACAAACAGTCTAGAAAAAGCTAAGTCTAAGTCCCTCAAAGGATGGCCAATTTTGGACAAGTATTTTCACACCTGGCCCCCATTAAGAAATGCCACAAATATGGAGAAATAGAGTCTTGATTTATTACAAATCCTGATTCTTGAAAATCTTTTTCTTATGTCCAATGAATTTCACACCAAAAAGTACATTACAGTTCAAATCTAAGTATATTATAGAAAAGTTATTTTTAGTTTGGCCAATTATTTTAAATAAGGTCAAAACAAACCAATTCATTTCACAGCTTATTCTTAACTATGCTTCAGTTCTGCCTTTAAGATGTACCTGCAAGAATAAAACTTACTTTTAGCGGAAAACTTGTTTTCTTTCCTAGTTCGTGCAGTTTTCTTTAAACAGCCATCACAAATAAACCTAAAATGTAAACCAACATGTTGCTTACAAAACTTAAGAGAATGATTTAAAGTAACACACACTATACAGCCTACCTCAGGTACATATAAAGTTAAATGTGAAGGATGACCTGGGAAAAATATTTCTAAATATATAATAAAGAATTAATATATAAACACTGGCTGGCGTAGCTCAGTGGATTGAGCGCGGGCTATGAACCAAAGTGTTGCAGGTTCGATTCCCAGTCAGGGTACATGCCTGGGTTGCAGGCCATGAACCCCAGCAACTGCACATTGATGTCTCTGTCTCTCTCTCTGTCTCTCTCTCTCTCCCCCTCCCATCCCTCTCTAAAAATAAATAAAATCTTGAAAAAAGTATTAAAAAAAATAAAAGTGACCTTAAAAAAAAAAGAATTAATACAAACAATATATAAGGAGCTTGAAGGTGTCATTAATGAAAAAAGGGAAAAAAACCTAATTGAAAAACAGGCAAATGCTGTGAAGAAATGTGAAGGGGCATATAAATTGGCTTACATGTGAAAAGATGATAGAGGATTAGATTAACACAGGAATTTTGATTTTGGTTAATCACACTGGCAAAAGTCTATATGCTACTGATAAATATGCAAGTAAGCATACTCAGAAAAAGCACCAATATATTTAAAATGTACATTCTTTTTGTTCCTGCAATTACATAAGGATGTGTACACATGCTTAATTTCTTATTTAAAAAATGCTTTATTTGTAAAAGGTTTTATTTTTTAGAGAGGGGGAAAGTGAGGGAGAAACATCAATACACAAGAGAAACACCAACTGCTTGCCCTCCCCCACACCCCACCTTGGGACCTGTCCCACAACCCAGGTGTGAGCCCCAACAGGTACTCGAACTGGAGACCTTTTGGTCCACAGGCCAGTGCTCAATCCACTGAGCCATACCCTCAGGGCCATATGCTTAATTTCTTACAAAAATACGAGACGTCATCCTTAGCCGATCTAAAGTTGCAAGAATCACTGCTGGTCTCTTATTCTCACCCACTGTGAGATTAAGGGGAACACTAAAATTTGTATTTAAAGACAAGGCATATAAACATCAACTACTATAATTTTCCTGTTATTTTCTGGAAATTTGTTAGCTTCCTCTTCCTTGTGACTTTCAAACCAGCATCAGTAATCCAAGACAAGAGCAGAAGACAGCACAGATAGAGATCCTAGCCCAACGAGTCACGTGACACAGATACCCCCTTCCCTTGGATAGGGCTGGGATCAGCTCCATTCTCGGGGAGAGGTGACCCATGCAGTAGCAGATAAGGTGTCCCGATGGATACAAATCTGCTCATTGATATCGAAGTCACTGATGATGTGCAGCTTGGGCAAATATGTGGAGAATATTCAGAAACAGAACATGGGGCCCAAGAATGGCTAGTTCACTGAAGTCTGTATCTAGTCACTTTGTGTAACTCTTTCGCTGGACTGCAGCCATGTAACTTACTACTACAGACATTAAACTTACGGCCCCAACCCCAAAAGATGGTTAAATCAAATCCCAACACTATTCACAGTGTGATGTTTTCTCAGAGGGAGAAATAGAGGTGTTCCCTTGACATGCTCTATAGCTATACCTTTTAAAACCTGGCAAATTTAATTGTATCTAAGACCTCCCTGCTACTTTTCAGGTGTTAAGAGATTTCCTGTCACCTCTACTGAGATCTTTCAAAAGCATTTAATTTAGATGTAAAAAGATCAGAAAATAATTTAAAATACAAAACAGTCAAATTTGTGTATGGATGAAAACAATGCATGCACAAAAGAGAAAGACCTACATTTTTGGATTCTAGGCTATTTAATGTTTTAAATCTGGATTTTAGTGATCTTTTCCCAATTCAAAGAACAATGTTTAGAGACAGTAACTTTGAAGATACGATAATAATGATTGCAAAGACAAAAACTCGCTAAAACCCACGATGAAGATTCTAGAGAAAGTACTAATGTCTTACCCCAATGGCCAGATCATCTCATGGTGAAGAACACAGATCTGATGCATCTTTCTTCCACACTCTGTACATTCCACAAACCTGGAAATAAAAACCGAAAGTCAAGACTCAAAATAATAAGAGTTTAAAAAAGTTTTTAATTTTTAAAAAGCTCTCTAGTGTTAGAGGTAGAGCAAATTACAAGAGAAATTAAGTTCAGTTATTGCATGTGAACATTTTAAATGTGATTGTGGAAAGGCAGTGACAAGTGGAAGATCACCGCTGCTTAAACTTCCCAATGAGTCGGAGAGCATCCTGGCCGTTCTCAGAATGCCGGAAACACTGGGACCACTCAGTGCTCCGAGAGGCCTCCCCAACAAAGTAGGGGCCTGTGAGCTTGTCTGACAGCGTGGAGAACGGGGATGGAACACATGGTCTGGAGCGGAGACAGCGTGGGCGGTTCCCTTGGGCCTACACAACACCGGGATCAGGTCGATGTGGTGAGGTGTAAGTGAATACTAACTGCAATGCCAGCTTCCACACTGCCACCATCTCTGTTAGCTGTACATTATGTAGGTTCAGCCCAAGGCTACAGAATCATCTCACTGGCCAACCAAACCAAGAAAATGAAAGGAAGAAGAAAAATCCAAGTCTAGTGACTCATGGTACTGACTAGTCAAGGAAAACTACTTACAGTTCAGGATCCAGTGTGTCATTTTTTCTCTTGGAAAACTGTTCTTTATTTATCGTACTAGGGAAAGAAGAAGAAAAAAATAAGAAAAAGCAACAGTGAAAGATGAGTACTCTGACCACTGTTCTAACCCAAGGAACAAATCTCATACTGTAAGTGGATTATTTAAATCTCCTGAGAAGATACTGAGGTCACATTAAACTGGTACATTCCTGACTCCCACAAAATGCCTATTTACATAAAGGTATACCTGTGTTTTTTGGAAAAGACTACAGTATAGTAAATCTATTTCTCCTTATAAGAAATGGAGAAGCCAGGAAGAACTAGAAACATGAGTTCATTCTTCTTTTTCTTTTTAAATCTTGCCTGCCAGTCTTATTATGTGTTTATGTCTTTTAACAGTTTAATGACCCTAGAATGAACTATGAATGATGGCGTGTATACAGGCAGCTAAACCACTATTTAAAAATAATACTCATTTTCAGCAAAGTCTAGTCAATTTTTAATATAGAAAATTTCAATATTAAATACATATTTCAGTTTTAAAGGGTGAACATTTTTTAATTGACAATATTAATTTTTAAATTTTCACATGGCCTCCCATGCATACAGAAATCTGGCACACCACACTCAAAAGCCTCACAAATACAGAAGCTAAACAGTCGTATCATTCTCTATGTAGAATAAACTTCAGGGAGCCCTATTCTGACTACTGTGATTCTTCCTCCCCAAAATGAGGACACTTGCACATGTAAACTGTTTCCTACCACCTACAGCCTAGAGACACCACTCTACACGGCCTAAGGCCTTACGGCACACCAAGTATGCTCCGAAGGCCAGCAGCACAAGAGGACCTTGTTAGTAATGCAGACCCCCAGGTCCACTACACGCTAACGAATCAGAAGAGGGTTTCTATACTCTTCAAAGTCAGAGATGCAACATCCTGAAGTTTAGAGCACGTGGTAAAATGCTCAACAGTACCAATAAGAAGTCTGCCTTCCTTTCCTGAACCAGGGAAACCCAGCTACAGCTGACTTCTCTCGTAAGGCTCAAGGGGATCCAGTCCCTACTCTCCAGATTGATACCTGACTCGATTCTAAGTACTTCAATGGTGACTGAAGTTAAAGTGCAACTTTAAAACCCAATTTAGAAAAATTAACCAGTTTCAGAGACCCTATTTTAATAGTAACATAACAATTCCATACTTTTTGGAATGTTCTGAACTGCTTCTGTTTATCAGAGGTTAAACTGGAAAAAAGGAAGCTGCAGAATATCGAAAGTACACCAAACAGCTCTTTCTTCCTAGTAACAGTCCAAATTTGAAACACAGTGCCTAACTAAATCTCAGTTTCAGATTTAGTTAGTATAATGAGACATTTATAGAAGTATAATGAGACAGCTCAGAGTATGCTTGAAAATTTTTCTGGGCATTCACCAAAAAATAAGGGCTTGTAAGATGGCAAAAGCTCAAGGAAGTCTCTAAGTTATTCAAATAAACATCTAAAGCCCTAACGTTGTTCAATGACTTCCACGATTACCGTGACATCTGTGTTAAGCTATATGAGAAGGCTGTAAGGTTTTGTTCAACTCCCCTTCAGACGCCAAACAGCTAATAATGAAATTCTCTTGCACTATATATATGACCTTTCAACTGCTAGGAGAGAAGCGGACTGTGTCCATGCAGAGAAAGTCTCTCTGCAAGTCCCCCGTGCTGATGTGTCCCCTCCAGCAGTGCTAACAGCACGCTCCGCTAGGCTGGCAATGCTCTCTCTCAGTGCTGACCACGATGGCAGCATTAGTCACAGCTGTCTCCTGGGCGCTTGACATGTGGCTAGTGTAAGTGAGAGGCAATTTTAAATTTTATTTACTTTTAATTAATTTGTATTAAGTAGCCATGTGTGGGTGATGGCTACCATACTGGACAGCATAATCCGAGACCACTTAGAAGCCTGAGCCCAATCACCTGACAACAAACTGAGAAATAAGACGGTGCTTTCCAAAACAATGCAGCTACTTACGTTTGAGGCTGGGAAGGGTCATCCCCCAAAGAAACGCTCTCCCCTTGGATTTCATTGAAACACTTCTCACAGAAATGATACCTGTCGGCAAGAAGGCCATACTGGGGTGAACTGTTCCGTTCACACAACACAGCCCAAGCCAAGCAACGAAGCCACCAATCACAGCAGGCCAAGGAGGGGGACGGGAGCAGAGAGCAGGTCATCAACGGCGACAAGGACATTCAATGATGCAGATTTATGGGCCCCACAGTATGGGTTTTGTTTTTGTTTTTTGGTTTGGTTTTTTTTTTTTTGCAATCAAAGCCAAGTGCAGACAACGACAAGCATGAGGGAGAAAAAAAACACAAAACAAACGAAGAAATGAGGGATTGCAGGACAACAAAAAACATAAAGCAAGACAAGACAACACAAAGCAGAAAGCCAAGGCAAAGCACAGATTAGCATTAAATATCTCAAATGGAACCACAAGTCGCAAACGATTACAGCAAATAAAACAAAAAAGTTTCACTTACACAGACTCACACCCTTTTGTTTTAGTAATTAATGCTAATTTATGCAAATAATCAGAAGAAGAAAGGAGGATAAATCTACTAAGGAGAGAAGAATGGCCATCCTGTTACCTAGCAATTACACACTTCTCCCCACTTACTTGGAATAAAAATAAAAAGTGAAATAAAACAAAATCCACTATGGATTAAGTGCCAGGGAACAAATCTTCCAAAAACAATTGTGGTTTGGGGCAAAAAAATCCTTTTGATTCCAGGAAAGCAACATAAGAAAAAAATGTTTTTCAATGAAAAGTCTGCACAAACAGTTAAGTGCTGATTGTCACCATCAGCTGACACAGTGAAAAAGGTGGCGGTGGGCGCAAGCCCAATTACATGCTCCTCCGTACAGAGATCACAAGCCCCGTAGGCTGTCAAAAATCTAAAAAATGGTATGAATGTTAAGATTGTAGCATGAGAAAAGTTTCATCTTGGTCGTTACTTTTTAAATGTAAGGTGCTTAAAAACAACGAGACCTACTTTTTCCAGGTTTTATTGAGTAAAAAACTATGGAGGTCTAATGATTACAAAGCACTAAGAGTGCACCTGACTTTTTGTAAATAAAACAAAAAGTGTCAGTGACTCTTTTAAAGCTAGAAATGCACCTGTAGCACACAAGTTCATCAAAAACCCACGACCATGAGCTTGGTTTTACTGAAGAAAGTACAAAGTATTAACTGTCCAGTCTCACTAGCACCATCTCAGAGCCCAAGGTAAACACTCCATTACTGAAAACAGGAGACAAACCATAGTGAAGATAGCTATGATAGCTATGATTGATAGTGATTGCAATTTTTCTAATTACAGCCATTGTTTGGGCAGGGGTAAATAAGGTAGGAGTGCCTCATTTATTAGAACTGTACTATCCACTGTCGTATGTGAGTCTTTGTGAGAAGTAGTCTGATACAGAGTTATTTTTGGAGGTGGTCCTTGTTGTTTGCTTAATGGAAGCAAATACTCTAGAATCCTGTTTTCATTTACACCAAAAACAACTACTTACGTAGGGACAGATCACGCATAAAAAGAAAATATTTCCAAAAAGATAAATCTAACAAACTGGGTTTAGAATTTTCTGGGTAGTTTTTGGGAAAGGAGATAGCCAGCAGCCATTTCGCGGACAAGCAGAAAGACTAATTAGTGAGAAAATCTCAGTGTCATCCGAGGCTGTGATCAGCTATGCGAGGGCAGTGGAGAGAGCAGTGAGGCCTGGGGTGTGGTCACATCGATGCCACCACCTCACAAAGTTGTGTGATCTCCTAAGGCTCTGGGTTCTTGCCTTTAGTATTTTTGTAAACCAGGGCCCAGGCATCGGATACAAGGCCACTTTCTGTCAGAACCTGGGTTAATTCTCCAAAGGCAAATTGCAAAGACCAGAACTTGTGCTGTACAGTTGTTTCCAAGCAAGTTACACATGAACCATGACCGTGTGTGTTGGTCCATCCGCATGCACTCCCGAGACACACAGACACGTGAACCACAGGCCACACGGTCGAGCTTACCTGTTCTGGTAACTGTAGTATGTGGCATCACGAGGGATTGTGCACAGCTGCTTACCATAGCAACAGAGTGTCTGTGGAGAAAATTCCAACTGCAAAAGAAAACAGCCATTAAATAGTACACAGGCCTGAAGGACACGCTAGAATATATTTTTGAAAGATTTTATTTATTTATTTTTAGAAAGGGGAAGAAGGGAAGGATAGAGGGAGTAAGAGAATCATCAGCGTGTGGTTGCCTCTTGCATGCCCCCTACTGGGGACCTGGCCCGTAACTGACGCACTTGCCCTAGATTCGGAATCAAACTGGCAACCCCTTGGTTCACAGGCCAGCGCTCAATCCACTGAGCCACACCAGCCAGGGTGACAAGCTAGAATATTTACATTGGCAAATTAAACAAGTCAATGAAGTCTTAGCTCATTTGTGCTAATCAAAATGGGCTGTTTCCAAGACAGTTCACAGAACTAAAACCATTCTAGTTTACTAAAGTATTGGTTCACCACTGTGAGTGAGTAGACTTAACAGTCATATCCTCCCACCACATGCCAAAGAACTCAAGAGTTTAATGTGAACTGGCATGCACAGGTAAACAAATACATGACAGGAAGTCTGCGCCCACAGGGGACTAAGGACCAAGGTCTCCAGATGAGCTTATAACCTGATTTAGGATTCTAATTAAGTTTTCAACTCAATTTTTAAAAATAATTCATTCATTCATTCATTCATTCATTCATAAACAGAGGGGAAGGGAGGGAGAAAGAAAGGGTCAGAAACATCAATGTGTGGTTGCTTCTTGAGTGCCCCTCACTGGGACCTGGCCCACAACTCAGGTCTGTGCCCGGACTGGGAATCGAACCAGTGACCCCTTTGGGTCACAGGCACTCAATCCACTGAGCCACACCAGCCAGGGTCATATTTATCAATGCAAAAACTTCTTACCTTTCTGCCACAACAATATCCAAGGCTTTGCATGACTGGGTCAATTTCTTGTTCAAAGACCTCAGACAGCTTGGAGCAGTATTTGTACACCCGCGATGTTTTCCGATTATATAACCAGGCATTGTTGAACATAAGCCAAATGTCATCCACATACTGCCAGGGCTCCTGATACTGTCCAGTGTCTAACTTCCTCTTGATGGTAGAAAGATCCATGGGGCTCTTTACAATATCAAAGTAATCCTAGGACATGGGACACCAAACAACATTACCCAAATTATTTAAGGTAGATGGCGTACCTTCCTATTACCAACACTAACTTTCCAGGCAATGTTGAGTTTCTGACCTGTCCATATTTCTGAAGGGTTCACTGACACCCAACACTTCTTTAAATCATTAGTCTACAGAGATATGAAGCGTCTCAGAGGGCCGAGGGAATAAAAGAGTTACCACAGTGCCTCTCCATGTGGCAGGCTGATGGTCTACTGGAGCAGTTCCAGGTGCTGTGCCGCACAGTATCTGTGCGGTCAGTTCAAAGCCCCTTAACATTTTAGTACTAGAAAGAACCTACAGACAAGGAAATTCAGTCCAGACAACGTCAGTGATCCATCTGGAGCCACAGAAAATATTGGGGGCGGGGGGGGGGGGAGTTCCTAATGGATTTCGGGTCCATGAAGCACTCCACTGCCTTACTCAGCATCGCTTAAAATGCTCAAACAAAACCTGCCAGCCTGGTGTGTAAAGGCAACTTTAGAAGCAGGTGAAGCTCATTTGGGTCTATCTTTTCTATCATGAACCACCGCTACTCAAGTGACAAAAATAAACTATATGACCCAAGAATCACATTCCTAGGTATTTATCCAAGAGATAGAAAAACACACCACAAAAATTTGCACACAAATATTCATAGCAGGACTAGTGCCACCAGTCAAAAAATGTGTAAATTATTCAAACTGTATCAACAAAAGAATGGGCAAAGACAATGTGGTATGGCCACAAAAAGGAATATTGCTTGGCCATAAAAAGAAATGAAATATTGTCTTTTGCTACAAAATGGATGAACCTTGAAAACATTATGCTAAGTGAAAGAAGCCAGTTACAAAGAGCCACACACGGCATGACCCCATTTAACGCAGTGACCAGAACAGACAAGTCCAGAGACAGAAAGCCGACTAATGGTTGGCTGCAGGTAGTGGCAGTGGAGGTTGTGAAGGAAACGGGGAGTGACTGCTTACGGAGATGGGGGTCCTTTTGTGGGCTAATAAAAATGATCCCAAACTGACTGTGGTGATGGTTACACAATTCTGTGAATACAGAAAACCCACTAAATTGTACAATTTGAGTGAATGACCTGTGCAATGTGTGAATCATGTCTGAGTGAAGAAGATAATAAAACACCACCACCGCCACAATCAAAAGTACCACCACATACTTACAGGGATTCCGAGAAGCTGAGGGTCCACAGGCTGACGAAAGGGAAGGGATTCTGGATCCTGTCGGTAAAGTGCCTCCAATGTTGGCATCAGTGCCTGACGTAATTCTTCTGGCTTGAAAACTGAAAAGAGTACGTCTGAAATTAGTTATCAATTAAGCAAAGAAAGGAAAAAAGGTTCAAGTCAAAACTATGAAAATCTCTCAAGAATCCTAAGACACAAAGTTGCCTACACTGTCCTCATGGAAATATCACTAAGGAGCACCTTCAAAATGCCATGCCCGACTGTCTTTAAACACCTTTAATGGCTCAGTTAATTTTGCAGTCCAAAATTTAGTTAAGATGGTCTTGACCAAGCAAAGTATCTCAAGCCTTCCAAAAATTTATGAAGAGACTTATCAAAATATTTCAAAAGACACTGGTGATAGGATGGGGATGCTACCAAACAAGAATGGAACGAATTCATTCAGTCATATTGGTATTCAACAAGCCAGAAATTAGACTTGGCATTGTCTTACCACTGAAGGTATCAGAAGCACTGAACAGTCCCCCATTATGTTTTAGAGCTTAGGAGGAAGACGTAGTTACAATTTTAACTGCAAATGTTAGGTTTATAGTCTAAGGAAGCAGAACTAAATCGTTATTGCTAGAACAATAGACCCAGCTGACCAAATTGTGTCCAAATGCATTTTCAGTATGTTTCCCTAAAGTCAGAAAAGACTTGCAGGTGTGTCCTACGTGGAATCAATTTAATCTGTCGTACAAGGAGGTAGTCATTAAGGGTCTAGTTTTGAGCTTTTTTTTTTTAAGAGAGATTTTATTTATTTTTAGAGAGGGGAGGGAGGGAGAAAGAGAGAGAGAGAGAGAAACATCAAGGTGCAGTTGCTGGGGGCCGTGGCCTGCAACCCAGGCATGTGCCCTGACTGGGAATCGAACCTGCGATGCTTTGGTTCGCAGCCCACGCTCAATCCACTGAGCTACATCAGCCAGGGCTAGTTTTGAGCTTTAAAAACACACTTGAGCAGAGACCTTGTTATTTCTACTATTTATGAATTAATTTTACCTTCAGGAGGGTATGTATTTTAGCACTTTAGGTATTTTCACCTCATTGTGGGGGCTGCCATGGGAAAAAAAAATCAGACAAACGGGGGAGAGGCTTCTGTCTCTCATACTTAATCATACTCAAACAGAATTTCAGCAAACCTGGGAAGTTAGCTAGGTTTTTAATTTTTTTAATTATTGATTTTTAAGGGAAAGTGAAGAAGGGAGAGGGAGAAATAGAGAAAAACGCTGACTGTTGTTCCACTAATTTATACTACTCATTTGGTTGCTTCTTGTATGTGCCCTGACTGGGGATGGAACCCACAACCTTGGTGTATTGGGACAATGCTTTAACCAACTATGTACCAGCCAGTACGAGATGAGCTGTTCTAAAGAGAGAATCCTACTAGTAAGACCAGGTTTGCTGCAGCCTACTTTAAAGTAACACGTCATATATACAACTTTATTTTTAAATGAAAATAATTTTTGTAACCCCAACATTTTAAAATACATTGTATTAATGATACATCATCTCTAGGAGCCAGGAGACTCACTCTTGAGGTAAGTCCTCCGTGTGTCACTGAAGGGGTCACCAGAGCTGCAGTTAGTTCTCGTCTTAAACTAGTTAATTTCTGTGGGAAATGCTTGAATTTAACACTGTGTTAAGCAGTGCTGCTTACTTGACTTGATTAACCAATGTGCAGCAAAATGGTTCAAAATAAACTTCTCTACTAAACCACCTGGCTCACTTACTGGCTGAGTAAGTTGGCGCCAGTTACCTAACCTTGCTGAGCTTCAGTTTTCTGGGCTGTATAATGGGATCAACAGCCTCAGAGTTTTCGTGAACTTATCAGATGCAAGAATGCAGGTGTGTGACAACACTGCCTGGTGCAGAGTAGGTGAACAATAAATTGCTATTATTTTCTGCATTCCTCGAACTGGTTAATTTCCTTCCTCTGAAAAAGACAATTTTGATAGGGTGTTAAACCAGCCAACCCTGAAGAAATGATGGGAGTGACTGACCCAGTGATTCCAGTTATATACCTTAAACAAACAAACAAAATCAATATATTATTTTCCAATATTAGTTAATGAAGAGACCAGGCCAAGGGCTCCAGGACTAATGAAATCACATTCAAGTCCATTTCCAAGGCCCAAGGAGCCCGAAGCCTGATCCCATTCTTCTCAAGCTCTTTGGTTTTCCCCCTGCCTCCAAGAACACAGAGCTTAAGAAACTTACTCTTCTTCTTTGACTGTCCTGGGGCTGGAGAGGACTGGGTAGCTGAAGTACTTGGCTGGTCTTCCTCCTCTTTTGCTTCAGTTTTTAATTCAGTGCCTCTCTCTTCTGTCTCTGCAGGTTCCACTTTACAATCTTCCGCTTTAGTCTAAAAGGCAAGTTAAGTTGTTTTAGTATTCTGAAGACATACAACAGGATGCAGGAAGATCCCTGTCTTATTTCCACCCCCTTACCTCCCGGTGGACATATCTAAAGACCCTTTTCTTGCATGGAAATCAATGAAATGAGTATCAGAATACTTTCCTGTTAACATGTTTAATTCGATTCCTAGACTGAGTTCCTAACCAAGTAACAGTAACTGCCCTACTCTCACCTCTGGAATATCCTCTGGCTGAGAATCTGCTGGTTCTGGCTGATCCACTTCCATTTTAGTCTCCACTTTCACTTCCTGTGAAGGCTGCTTCTCAGAAATGGCCTGAGAATTCACTTCTGTGCTACTAGTAGATGGCGGGTTTGATACCTGCCCCTCAATGCTTACAGCTGGCTGGGAAAGCTAAGCAGAGAGAGGGGGGAAAAACACAAAAAGTTTGCCAATTATACAACCAGAATTTAAGCTACACAACAGGATGGCATGGTTAACCATCTATTTCTAGGCTGGTATAATTATATCCACTTACTGTGCTTTCACTTACTGTCTATTTCACCCCCTTGTAGTCAATTATGCTTTTAGAACAGGAGATTAAAGACTTAAAAATATGGGTTGACTGGCTGTACACAGAAGAACCATCAGTGGGCTCTGTGGTGACCATCATTTTGTGGCAGTGTGTGAGGGGTGGAGGTTTCAGATGGTTCTGAGAGGAGCTCACACTTACAGAGAAATGGAAAGAAAAGAAAGGATGACTGACTAATTTTGTTTGTAACGTCTCATTAGGAAAGTTTCAAATGTCTAGAAAGGTAGACTATACTGAAGCCTCATACTGAGTAGCTGCTTGAAACAGTAACATTCTAAAGGCACAACTGTCTATTCTCTGCATTTTTCCTGTCTTCCAATAAAAATTCTCGTAAGGAGAGGTTAGTCTTTTCAGGAATTACCTTACATACTATAAAACCAAATTTCCTGTCTGCACACTGCCCTTTCTTGCCCATCAGACGCTAGGGGAAACCAGTCGCTAACAAACAGTGTTCTGTAAAGTAGCTGTAACTAATGGGTTTTCTCTGTCATGTGACAGAGAATGAACACAGTAGTGTCAGTGATCAAAAAGGTTCTAAGCCTTCACACACAGAATTGTATCAGTGAGGATGCAACTATTAGATGTGAACTCAGATGTCCACGATATATACAACACAAGGAAGCTGCAGGTTGTTCCAGGCCTATACCTTTCTCATCTTAGAGCATAACTGTCTAACCTTGGCCAGGACCACAGACACCCGTAAATCCACAATTTTGTTGTTGTTCATGTGCTCTCAATACTACAGCTCAGACCATTTGAAAAAGATTCTTTAAAATTCATTTGGGTATACTAAATATACTACTGGCTCTCCTCTTGTGATTGCCCTTTTGCATGCCTTGAAGCGTCAGAATACAACACAAACCACAGCAGGGTCACCATCAGACCTAAACAAAATCTTTGAACTATTTCTGTGCTAGACAGTACAAAAGGAAAAGAAAGAAGTAAGGGGAAGGAAGGGAAGGAATGGAAGGGAAGGAAGGAAGGAAGGAAAATCCCTAACTGGGAAGACAACAATAAGAGATACAACAGTAGGTAATAGAAATGCCGAAGCACAGAAGTACTTTAACACCACAGAACGGTTGAAACGATACTGCCTAGAGCCCAGCCCCCGCTTACTGGAGTGGCAGGCTGCGGCGGCAGCAGTGGTGCCGTCGGCGTGGGAGCAGACGCTGATGTACTCTGCTGTGAGAGAGGCTGCTGCTGCGGCTGGTCAGCTGAGGCGGCAGCAGCAAGCGAAGGCTGCACTTGGGGAGGAAGTTGCGTTGGTGGTGGTGTAGGTGTCTGCCTTGGAGGTGGATGCAGAGCCTGGGACTGTGGTCCAGGTGGCATAGCTGGAGGTGTAGGGACAGGGGCTGGAATTGCTGTTGCTGGTGGCTGCTGAGCCCCTATGCTTGGGGGTGTGTGGTGAGGGGTGGGGGTACGACTAGGTACGGGGGAGGGTGAATTCTGATGCAGAGCTGGTTGAGGGAGAGGGGGACAGTGAATGTGGCTCCCTTGAGACCCTGGAGGCATTATAGGTGAGTTCACTGGGCAGGAAGAACTGGACATTTGTGCCTGTTAAAATGAAAAAACAAAACAAAACAAAAAAAACAAAAAAAAAACACAGTAAGATGGCAACGAAGAGAATTAAGGAAGTATTTACATAGGCAGGTTATATGCATTTAAGGACACAAACTGATTAAACAGAAAATGGCAACGAATGCCTCCATTTTACAATATGATAAAAATCCTGTTATGCAGGGGAGGTGCGTATCTCTGGATAATATAGCACAATTAAACAGACTTCAAAAAAATGCAGAACGGCCTCAGTCACTGCAGGGGCACGGAACAGGTGCGTACAGTGTTTTCCGGCCTCCATATGCTCTTTAGCTAGAGTGCTTCCTTCTGCATGGCGGTTGTCACTAAGGTTGCCTTTTAATGAGTTCACTACTAAAAAAAGGGTTAAAACTATCAATTCAATTTTTTTCTAGTTTGTTAACAATACAGCTCTATGCCACAGATTAATGTCTTCACTGTCCAGACTATGTCTATAACTGTTCTTATTAAAACCATAAAAAAAAAAACTTTACTCTCACCCACTATTTGCCACTCCCCTTCCCTGTAAGAAACCCAAGCCAGCCCTGGCTGGTGTGGCTCAGAGGACTGAGTACCAGGTCCCCAGTAGAGAGCATGTGAGAGGCAACCACACACTGATGTTTCTGTCCCTGTCTCCCTCCTTTCCCCTATCTCTAGAAATAAATAAAAACATCAAAAATAAAAAGTAAGAAAATCCATTTGTGAGACATACTTGAGACACTGGTGCTTGACCCCCAGTCGGAGCCAAAGGCATATTTGTTACATTCATTCCTTGTGTTGAGAACGGAGTCTGGGGAAGGAACTGGCTCTGACTGGAAGGCTGCTGCATTCGAGGCCCATAGCCCATTGGCTGCACACAAAGAAACACAGCTTCATTACAGGTGTCCTGCTGGAGCAACTGGAAT
The DNA here is from genome assembly GCF_019186645.2 of Phyllostomus hastatus. Lineage (NCBI taxonomy): Eukaryota > Metazoa > Chordata > Mammalia > Chiroptera > Phyllostomidae > Phyllostomus > Phyllostomus hastatus. The sequence continues at coordinate 4,955,640 of NW_025333715.1, forward strand.
CCCCAACTGCTCTGGCCCTGCCACGGGAGGGTGGTGTAGGGTAGGAAGGAAGAAAGTGGTGCAGTAGCTGGCTCTCATGTCAAGATAATGGAGGAAGGCCTCATAGTTTAGATTTAAATCTAGAGAAATTACAAATTTGCTGGTACATAAATGCACCTATAACTCTAACAAAATAGAGCTATTCAGTTCTTTGCAAACTCTGTTAAGTGAGGAGAGTGAATCAAAATTTCACTAAACCTTTGCTCATGTCAGTGGTACAGTAACAGATCAAACTGGAAGACTCCATAATAGGTACAAACAAGTAAAATCTTACAAGTTGTGGTTGAACAAGTTGTAACATTCATTGTTCACAATGAATTGTTACATTTCATTTCTAAAACTATCCCAAACAAATATAGGTCTTTAATAAAAAATTATGGCAGACCTGGCTGGCGTAGCTCAGTGGATTGAGCTCGGGCTGCGAACCAAAGTGTCGCAGGTTCGATTCCCAGCCAGGGTACATGCCTGGGTTGCAGGCCATAACCCCCAGCAACCGCACATTGATGTTTCTCTCTCTATCTCCCTCCCTTCCCTCCCTAAAAATAAATAAAATCTTAAAAAAAAAAATTATGGCATACCAAAGGCCAAAATTTCCATAATCTAAGAAAGGTATGTGTATTACAGATTAAAATAAAGACTACATAAGACTCCTTAGTAAATGTGGAAGACATTATGCCAGACTCCAAAAAAGGCTCAAGAATTAGAGGCACTAGCTAAATATGAAAGACAGGTTAAGGGTTGGAGCCAACCAACAGTTGAGAATAGGATTAGGAGCAACAAGATGCTTAGACTCCTTTTTCCCCAGTCCCAAGGACCAAGTAACTGCCCCTCCACTGCAAAAGACAGTTTCCTTCTTGGGAAAGATAGGCAATTGTGTCAAAGCATGCAAGCTACTAAACACTGAGACTCCAGGGAAAGGTGACTGGCTACTCTTATGAGCTCTCCAGAACTATGACTATGAAGAGCATTCGGAAATGTTCTCTTTCTTGTAATGTTTATTTTATGTAGATAATCAAGACAGATCTTAGCTATGCCGGATCCCATAACACACACACACACACACACACACTTTAGAAACTGGCTTTTCAATGTAAAGCTTTTGTGCCATCTTATAAGTTCTCAAATTATTGCTTACAGAGCATTCCAATTTACAGATGTACCATAATTTGACCTAACAAATCCTTCAATGTGCATTCAGGATATGGCCTTTTTTCAAAACAGAGTATACAATGTAACATCGTTTACATGGAATTGTCTTCCAAGTATATCCTTTTAGTACTTCAGTGATTATTTCTGTAGGCTAAATTTCTGACAGCAATTTATAGATAAAAAAGGTGAAAATTAAGGATTTTAGTGTTCATGTATTTATCTCATCTCTGAAACACATGGAGTCATTTAATCATGTCTGTATTAGGGCCACATACAACAGAATTATGGAAAGAGTCAAAATTAAAGATTAATCACTTACAGTTAGCTGTTTCAGCAAATGTAGAAATTTTTGAAATAGAAACAAAGAAAAAGGACTTCAAAAATGTCAGGTAGCGACCAAGAGAGATTACCCAAAGAAGTCAAACTTACTGGGTTCAGAGCTCCATGCTGAGCTAACTGTCCATGGTGCTGAAGAGGAGAGGTTTGCCGGGGTCCAATAGGGGCCTGGGGCATATTCATCTGGGTAAATTGACTTAAACCTGTGAATAAGCATAAAATATTAGATCTGAATACCTTCATGAAATCAATAAAAGAAAGAGTTTTTACTTCTGATTCCACATCATTTAATCAGAACAAATAGAGGAACCTGTTCTCAACTGTTAATGAATCTATTTAATTCACAGCAGCCACAGGGGATTATTAAGTAATATAAATTCCATTTTGGCCAACTGTTTTTAAATGACTGCTTGATCATTTAGTGTCCTTTGCCCCTTGATCTGCCAGCCAACCTGCTCTTTATCCTTCTCTTCCTCTCCTAGGCTCCAACTCCAAAAGGTTTTCAGATTTCTCAAGCAGGTAATTATGATACCTGCTGCTTGCCTCAGGCAAGAATCAAGGTGGGAAGTAGAATCTTGTAGTACACCAGGGACTTTGTTAAAAAAGACCGTGGTTAAAGACATGGATTTCTTCTATGACGTACCCGGCTGTGTAGTCATCCGAGGCATTATCTGGTTTGTTGGCACACTGCCACGCACCAAAGACGGATCAAGCAGGGGGCCATCTAGAAGGGAACAGAGAAATGGTTAGAAAAGTATCTTTTTTAGCCAGCTTCCTTCCCTGAAATAAAACTCCACAAAGTATTTTAGCAGGATCTTGAAGAATTCAGCCCGAATCACAAAACAATAAAAACTATGAATTAGACAGGATCTGGAAAAAATGTTAGTTCTGAAATATAGGGGAAAAACCCACAAAACTTCCAAAGGGTTTTAGTACATTCCTTTATGAACTACTGTGCTTTCAGCGTTAATAGGAAAATAATGTAAAATCTCAAATAAATAAATTTAGAGGAATAAAAATAAAAGTTGACTTGGCTGGTGTAGTTTTGTGGGCTGAGCCCAGGCTGCGAACTGAAGGGTCACCAGTTTGATTCCCGGTTGGGGCACATGCCTGAGTTGCAGGCCAGGTCCCAAAGTCAGGGGCTCAAGAGGCAACCACATATTGATATTTCTCTCCCTCGCTTTCTCCTTTTCTTCCCTTCTTCCCCTCTAAGAATGGATAAAAATCTTTAAAAAAAAGTTTTTAATTAAAAAAAGAGCTATAACATTTAATATGCCATTACCTGACTGAACTAGATTATTTGGTTTGTATGCAGCAGAGTACCTCCATAGACAAGGGCCACGGACTTTGTCCAGTAACCAAATCTGATTGTGTGTACCTCAATGATACGTGTTTTTATGTACACGAGCCCACTGCGAACACTGACTTTAAATAATATACACATTATACCATACTACATATCATGCACCTTTTAAAACAGATACAAAAAAATATAAGAGATTAAAATATGAATACATAAAATTCAAATTTTTCTTGGATTATGTACACATCCTCTACTGTAGCACTTCCCAATCTTTTCCACATCATGGTGAGCGGAGTGAATAGTTCTTCCTACAGCACCCCTGGAAAAGACACTGCGCTTGCAGTGACCCAGCTCTGTCTCGTCTACCCCTCACGCGAAGCTCGACGCACTCAAGCCTTCCACTTCAGTGTGCCACACAGCCAAGCCCACCACTCCAGCAACTCTCAAATTTTGCTATCACTTTTGTTTAATAAAAATGATCTCACAACTAAGTGACTTACTGCAACTCAAGTTACTAACTTCATAAAGACTTACTACTAATATTGCTCCTAATAAAATAATGCAGTCAAATTAAAACTGGAAGAATGTGAACACTTAGTCATAATCTTTTAATTGTAACTGTGTAAGACTTACAAAATTACCTGTCTAAGCTAGGTGTAAACTATATAAAAATTTCGAGAACACAGTAAGAAGAGACAAACCTCTACCGACAGCTTTAATCTTCCACATACTTTACAGAAAACAGTTTTCACCTAATATATGAGGAACTTTTTCTCCTGTCAATAATATGGATTGGTACTGCAAGCCAAATGCCAGCAGGGGCCAGACAGCATCCACGAGTCAAGAAGACTAAGCGCCTGAAACACCAGGGAACAGGGAGGACTGTGGTGAAGTAGAGACCCTGGCTCTAGTTACAGACAGCGGTGCCCCGGTGGGAGAGCAAGCCGAATCTGCTAGATCCTCCCATTTTTACAGACAGCCAGAAACCCAGATTTTAAATTGGCGATACTAAGGAAATGGAAAAATTAGAAACATAATCCTATCGCCCACATCTGGCCTAAGCACTTTTGCCTACAACTATGATATACAACTACAATTTTTTTTAATTGACTGAATGGCATCAATTGTCCTCAATCCACTGTCAGCTTATAGGTAACTCATTTTTTTTTTTAATCACAAGAAACATCTGATGAACATTTGAAGGAACAGTTTGATGAGAGCTTTTAAGTATTTACTGATAAAAAAGAGAAAATAACTGCCAGTCTAGAATTCATACACAATGAAAGTATCCTCAAAAATTAATTAAAATGTCAACCATTCATATTTAAATAAACTCTTAATGCAAAATACACACATAGATCAGACAACCAAAAACCTCATAAAACACAACATAAGTTATATAGGTACCCTACCACCCCCACAAGAAACCAATGCTAGAAGATTAGTATTTATTTCTTCTAGAACTACTCTTTGGGAATGTGCTACAATTAAAAAAGTAAAAAACAAAAATCAGATTATAATATATGTACTTGTCTGTCATCAACTTTCTTTTTAAGTTTTTAAATTTTCAAAAAATTGACTCAGGCCCTGGCTAGTGTTGCTCAGTGGATTGAGTGCCAGCCTGTGAATTGAAAGGTCACCAGTTTAATTCCCATCTTTCTCACAAAGATGTTTCTCTCCCTTTCTCTTTCAAAAATAAATAAAATCTTTAAAAAAATAAAAGACAACACACACACACACACACACCAAAAACAAAAACTTTAAAAACAGAGCTGGCTCCTGTTCAACCTTGTTAATAACCTGTTTTTTTTCTGACTGCACATATACGTTGCTCACAGTAACTTATTACGAACATCTTTCTAGACCAATACATAGACCCATATACCATAGCCATAATTTTTTATACACACACACCCCATTACATAATGAATGTATTATACTTTGCAAAAAAAGAACAAAAAACAAAAAAACCCAAAGTTCAAGCCTTCCATAATCCTGCCTCTTAACAATTATTTATTTATGCAAATATAAAAATTAGATAGAAATAAACTCACTCAATGCATCACACTAAATGTGAAAACTGTCATCGATAGTTTCAGGCGGACAACATAATGGTTTGGTATTTGTAGACACTGAAATGATCACCCCAGTGAGTCTAGATAACATCTCTCATCATACAGACTTACCACTTTTTCCTTGTGACTAGAATTTAAAGATCTTCTCTCTCAGCAACTTTGTATTGCAAACGAGCAACACAGTATTAACTATGGTCACAATGCTGTTCATTACATACCCAAGACATTTACTTTATAACTGGAAGGCGTTTTTTTTTTTTTTTTTAAATGAGAGAAAAAGATGGAGGGAGAGAGGGGCTGAGAGAGAGGCATTGTGGAAACCACAACCTTTTGAACAACACTACAACAAACCAGGCCGCACTGGCCAGGGTTGGAAACAGTACTTTTGAATGCCCTTCACCCCTTTTGCCCATCTCTCACTCTCTGTCTCTATCAACCGCCAATCGTTCTCTGCATCTATGAGCTTGTTTTTGTTTTACAAGATCCCACATATGAGTGAGATCACATGGTTCTTTCTCTGCCTGACTTACGTCTTTTGATGCAATACCCTCCTCCAAGGTCCATCCATGTTGCTGCAAGTAGCCAGATATTCTTTTTTTTTAAATTTTTATTTATTTATTTTTAGAGAGGGGGAATGGAGGGAGAGAAACATCAATGTGTGGTTGCCTCTTATGTGGCCCCCACTGGGACCTGGCCTGCAACCCAGGCATGTGCCCTGACTGGGAACTGAACCAGCAACTCTTTGGTTTGTAGCCCGCACTCAATCCACTGAGCCACACTAGCCAGGGCTTTAAGTTAAATGCACACTGACATGACAGCTGTCAAAATACAATCTAACAAAACTATTTTTAATGGAGTTAAACATGACTAAGTGCTCTTAGAGCCATCTTACATAAAAAAACCAGATGATCTTTTTGGCCAACCCATTATCTATCATTTCCCTAATGATCTGATTTTTTTTAAATTTCCCATTTTATTTTGAACCATTTAAAATAAAGCTGTTTAAGTCCTACCTTCTGTTTTGTTATTGATAATATGGCTTTTAACTTGGTCAACAATCCAGTGCACCTTTTTTGTCCTCTGCTGTATTTTTATGTTTTAATTTCTTCTGTGTAGCAATTTTTCAATTTTTTCTTCTGAAAATTTGTTTTTCAAAATAATTCCTCAAATTCTTTTTCTATTCTGCTGATTGTGGCTTGCAGTCATTCCCTTGCAGTTTTACTCAAGGGCCCCAGGTTGGATCTTTCCTGGTTGCATCTCCGTGGAGGGGGCAGCAAGCTTGGGCTGCGCCCACTGCTCAAAGAGGGCACGTGGGGTCACTAGGGGGCTGTCCTCCTCTCAGCCACAGCTTGACCATCACCTCGAAGTGCACGGCTCGTTTCAGCTGCCCGTCTCCCGGTGCTCGAGAGGAAAGGGGATGCTCTGGGATGTGTCTACTACAACATTCTAATGTGGAGCTGTACGATTACTTCAGCAGTACAGTACTGGAGCACGTTTAAGGTGTTTCTACAGTATTATGCTGTGACTATTTCTGTGCCAATTATATCATTATTGCTTGGAATTAAATCCCTAAGAATGGAATGACTGGAGTTAAGGGAATGAACAACCATTTAAACTCTTAACATATAGCATATATTTTTTAAGTCATGTCATTAAGTCCATTTTAACCTTTAGAGATGCACAAAAGTCTGTACTGATTTTACTTTCATTTCCTTTTCCTACTTTTCTTCATAATGTTTCATCTATTTCTTTCCCCTTCAGGTTATATATTAAGAAAATTAGTACCTTTAATATTGAAAATATCTTCCTTGGCTTGCCTATTACTTACACGTATGATATCTTTTCTCATATTTCCCCCTTCTTTTAAAGAGTTTATTGATTTACTTTTAGAGAGGGGGAAAGGAGAGAGAGAGAGGGAGATAAACATCAATCTCTGAGAGATACATCAGGAGGTTGACTCTTGCATGCCCCCGACTGAGGACCTGGCCTGCAACCCAGGCATGTGCCCTGACTGGGCATCGAACTGGTGACCTTTCACCATGTGGGAAGATGCCCAACCCACTGAGCCACACAGGTCAGAACTCTTCATATCATTTAAACAGCCTGTAATCTTTCTCACTATCATGTACCTAACTCCACATTTCACTGCTGAGAACCTATTAGTGAGTCAATGAATAAGGCAATGAAAAGCAATCCCAGCTACCTGGTTAATTCATTAGGTTCAGAGGGCTGCTATAACCAGAGCACTGAAACCATCAAGATGAATTTTAAATGTTTGTAAAAAATAGTTCTTAGCTTATGAACATATTTTATCAATATAAGCAACATGGTATTGTTTTTTAGGGTGTATGAAAGCTGGTGTGGCCTCTGAACCTGCTCAGTCTACATCTACTGGCTGCCTACCATGTGTAAGTTGGTGAAAACCTGTGGGCTGTCCTTTTCCCGGTGTCACTGTGAGAGAAGAGGATCTTGGACTCTAAAAATGATGCCAGATTATTACGTCGTATTAAGCATCGCATTAAAAAATCTTAAATATACTGTTTGGCTACTGTTTTTACCAGAGAATGAATTATTTTCTTTGCAAAGACAAAAAAAAAGTTCAGAAATTCAAGAATAGTTGCATAATACAAATTTATAACTTAATTGGTGAGAAACATTTATTACCAATTTTTCCCCAAATCAAATGTAACACAAAGCACTTACTAGAAGTCATTCCTGGTTGTGGCTGCCCCATGTTAGGCCCTGGATTCAAGGCAACTGGCACCATGCCTGCAGCATTTGACAGGTTGTTTTGTTTCTGTAGTCTAGTCCTTCGTTTTTCTTCTAGTTCTTTCTGGATTTTATAGATCTTCTCAGCTAGCAGGTGGTAGTATTCCGCCTTTTTGAATTTTGAAAATAAATTGGAGATGAGAAAAAATGCAAGAATTATCATTAGGTAACAGAAAAAAAAAGAACCAAGAACAAATTTAAGCTTCATTTTTAAAAGAGGTAAGCAGAAGTTCATTCCAAATATGGGCTCATTTCAGAATGATCATGTGAAAAGCAGCTTTATTATGAATCTACATAGTAAAGCATGACCTCTCAAAGTAGGTTTATAAAATATGTGCTAGGAATTTAGAGCACACGCAAAGATTATGCTACAAAAAGTGCCAATTTAGAGAATAAAGTTCAAATGATGTGGAGAAATTGCAGTACTACTTGAGATGAAAATACTTTGCAGCTGATTCACCGTGTTCTAGTGAAAATAGCACAGAGCTGGAAACAGCTCAACCACTTTCTAACTTGACGGAAGGACAACCCAGATAAAGTGCCCCATGAGTGCAGTGTATTATGAAGAGGAAAAATGTAAAATTCTTGGTAACATACACTTTAAGAAAGAAAGTTACTTTGTTATCTTGACTATGCACAATGAGAATAAGACAGGACAGCTAAAGGGTATCTTCTCAAGTACATGCTACTTCACGTACTTCAGAAGATACTTAGTTTATTTAGGAATAAACTAAGCAACCAGAACAGGCCCATTTCTGACTTTATGCAGAAAAAAACACAGGTGCTCACTCGATTATTTGCAGATTCATACATGTCGCCTTCCACTTTTCGGGCATATGCAACTAGGTTTTCCATTCGTCTGTCTTTTAAAGCAGCAGGATCCGGAGTAGGAAATATGGCTTGAACACTGAGAATAGAGAATACTATCACTATTATATCACATCAGCTTTCTGATCTCATCACAGAAATGTACAGTACTTTAAACTTTTTTGTAATTAATATTTTCTCATTTTTGTACAATGTACAAATTAAATAAAATTTAAAAATGACGGGTAGAATATGCTCAAATATTACTGACCTAAATGAAATTGTCTCTTTGTAGCAAACAAAAGATTTTCCTGATCAGAATGTAAGAAATGACTCCATAAATATACTCCCTGGCCTTTCCCTATGACTCTAATTTGGAGCAAAAAATTACACTGTGCAATTTGCATAAAGGAAGTGAGGAAACCTGACCCCTGTTACAGTATAAGTCTGTAACAGCCTTCAGATCCTTCTACTGTTCTAAATTTACTCACAGCTTAGTAACATAAAACTTAACCATCACTACGAAATCTCACAAGATCAAAAACTTGAAGTGGAGGGGGCAAAAATGTACGACCACTCTGCTACATGTCTTTTAAGCTCTAGCCATTTCCTACAAAATGCTTGGCACTAGGTGTTCCTAAATACTGACAAATGTGATTTCTAGCTGCTAATTTTATCAGCTGGATATCTCATTTTCAGTTGTATAGTGCTTGAAGGAATAAGTGGAAGTTCAGAAAAATACCTGATGGGGAAAAAATCCACTAGTATATTTATCATCAAGTCATCCAATGATCAACCCCAAATAATTATCTCTGTTCACTGACTTAAAAATATGGATGGTATGAATGAAATAAGTGAAGGGAAAAAAAAGATTATTTTCTTCAGGAATTAAAAATATTGTGTGCTGTTTGAAGTGCAAGCTCTGTAGTCAGTGAAGTCTAAGCTCTGTCTTCTTTCTGATATTGGGCACATTACGTTTTCCCACTATTTGCTTTCCCCCTCATTATCCTGAGCAGCGCTCTTTAACAAGACAGTGTTTGTGAGGCAGAGTGCCTGGTATGTATCAACTTCTCAACAAATACTGCAAACTACTTCATGAAATGTTGATATGTATACTTCTGGAGGATCAGAAGATCATCCCACCAGATTCAACTTGTCAACATAATAGCTTACCAGAAATAACAAAAGAAAAAAATCTGCACTGCCATAATCTAATGAGATGAGACCTAGTTCTTCATCAATTTTTTAAAGGCAGTGACAGAAAAATGAGTAATTTTTAACTCATATATTTACTACTATCACTAGGGAGGACACATCATGCACCTAACAAATGATGGTGAAGAACTTGAGAAGCAGAGCTGGGAAACAAGGCAGCAACAGGAGCACAAGTGTATTAGCAGCAACAGTCAGGCAACAGCAAAATCAGTAATATTCCTGTGGTTAAGTGCCTGGCAGATCAGAAACATGGTGATGCAGTAACTCCTTATGGATAAGACATGCCTACAATCTTACAGTTTGTGAACAAGATGATTTCGAAGATCCTGAGTAATATCTTCATGCCACTGTTTCCGAATTCCAGTATTGGATGGTTGAGCTGCTGTTGGCATAGGACCCAAGGAGGCCACACTGGCATTTTCACTCATCATCGGGCTTTAAAAAGGAGTGGTGAAACAGTTTTACTGAAGTTTAGAGATAAGATTTCATTTAGGTTGAGTTGAAAGTAATGACCACAATGGGTCCAATACACTGTGACAAGTCTATTTGCTAAATAAAGAATATGGGAGAAAACATGTGTTTGCTTCTTCGAGGGAAGGTGTCAATCCACAACACTTCATTGTGTGGAGGAAGTTGATGTGAGTTTTTAGCAGGCTAAGTCTGTATTATGCGACGATGCTGTCGCTTTGACACAGCTTATCCCAGGAAAGTCATTGGGCAATAGACTAATTCTTAACACCAGCAGAGAACAAACTCATTGTTTAAGTAGCTGCATACTTACAACTTCCTACTGCATATGGGAAGGTGTAGGTTACCCCAAATAACTGATATGATTTCAAATGGGTTATAGAAAGCCTCAAAGTATGGATGCAAACATTGTATTTATATTTATACATCAAGGGTATCTCGAAATTAAAAAAACAAAACACTGAAGAAATTTTAACAAGTGTTTGAAAAAACAACAAAGAGCACAAACCAAAATAAAACTTACTTTTGAGAATTTATGGCTGAATGCAACATTGAGTCAGGAAGAAGGTTCGACGTTTGAACCCCTACACCTCCATTTACTCCCATAGGACTAGCATCTAGGTCAAAACAAAAAAGATAGAATATTATAAAACCAACACACACGAAAAAAATAAAAAACATAAAAAGGGAAAAAAGAATGAACGAAAAGCTATAGAAGTACTAGAAGAAAATATCACAAGAAATTTTTACCCTTTCAAGATCCCAAGCTCAGAAGCCATAAGGATATTTAGAAATTTGAGAAATAAATAATCAACATAAACAAAGTCAAGAGACAAATGACTAATCAGGGGAAAAGATACTAGCAGCATATATAATTATTAGCAGTATAACCTGAAATTCAAGAAAGATGTACTCTCATAACATGGGAAGGGAGAGGGGAAAAAAAGCCATCTTGTTAAAAGAAAAACAAAAACCCCCAAGATATAAAAGAAGGGGGAACCCTGGCTAGGATGACTCTGGATTTGAGACCCAGTCTGGAAACCAAAGGGTTGCCAGTTCGATTCAATATTCAATCAGAACACATGCCGGGGTTTTGGACGAGGTCAGGCCCCAGTGGGGGTCGCACCAGAGGCAACCACACATTGATGTTTCTCTCCCTCTTTCTCCCTCCCTTTCTATCTAAAATAAATAAATAAAATCTTAAGGGGGGGGCTGGGGGAGAGGGATGAAGTCCAGCAACCTTTTGATTCTGAGGCTGGCACTCACTCCACTGAGCCACACCAGCCAGGGCCATTTTTTAAAAACTCGTAATACAATAATTATTTAACAACTTAGTACCACGTGTCATGAATAGTGTAACTTAAGTTAAAACAAGAACATTACATTTCTGGAATAGTGTGACCAATTTTGTTTCCTAACTTACAATCAAACAATAATGGACAGTAACTAAAGCCTACTGCAAACATTAATAGAAGGACGAAAATCAGATTTCACAGGAAAAAAGTATGGTGGATTATTCAGAATCAGACTATTTTCTAGTTAAAGAACTTCATCACCATGATCAATTTTAGAATAAAAGTCACAGCATTAAAAATATAAAAAGCCATGGACTTACCATCAGTAAGTGTTATCTAACTATTTAAACAAAATTGAACGTTCAATTGCCTAACAGAAGAGTGGTATCATAGAACAAAGCTCCTTTACTTTACCACAGACTTAGAGAAAAAATACACACACCCCCAATTGGGCTATTGCAACATTGTTTCACCGGTCTCTTCCCTCTCAGTCACATCACAGGAAGGTTAGGCAAACAAGTGCACCCAATAAACTGTTTCAAAAGGTATACACTATTTCTGCTGCCAGATATGCTGCATGGGGAAATCTATACTAACAACATCCACACTCCTTAATACACATTTCAAACCAAAAGAATACTTCAAGCCAAAACATAATTTCTTTGTACAGTTTAAAATAGCAAAAAAGCCCTGGATGGTGTGGTTCAGTGGACTGAGCGCCAGCCTGAGAAATGCAAGGTTGCCAGTCTGATTCCCAGTGAGGGCACATGCCTGGGTTGTGGGCCAGGTCCCCAGTTAGGGGTGTGTGAGAGGCAACCGATCAATGTTTCTCTCCCTCTCTTCCCCTTTCTCTAAAAGTAAATAATAAAACCTTAAAATAGTAAAGTAAAAACAAACAAAAACACAAAACCAAACCAACAGAACTGGAAACCTAAATGTACATCTGTTATAAATTTTTTAATATAATGAAGTACTATTAGAACTAAAAAGGTTATATTCAGTATGGAAAGTGATATATGGCCCTATTATGCTAAAGAAATAGTCTGTTATGACCCTGGCCAGGTAGCTCAGTTGGTTAGAGTGTTGTCCTGATATGCCAAGGTTGTGGGTTTCATCCCCGGTCAGGGCACATACAAGAATCCCTCAATGACTGCATAAATAAACAGAACAACAAATTGATGTCTCCCCCCCGCCCAAAAGCAATAAATAAAGAGAAATAGTCTGTTACAGAATAACACATGGGAGGGGGGAAAATAAGAAAACATGGGATCTCACTTCTAGAAATTAAAGTCACATATGTATAAAAGGATTTAAAAGGATATAAGCCAGTAGCAGTTGCCTCTGGTATATGGATTCCAAGGGGACTACAATCTTTTAAAAATTACTCCAAAAATTAATCATGTAACAAAAAAAATTAAAGGGGGGAGACAAAGACAGGTATATACGTACAGAGACTAAAATAATCTAAGCAGACAATCCTGTATTTTATATGGCATTTACAAACACAACCAGTATCACATCGGTCACACAAACTTACTAATGTTGCTCATAGACCGCATGCCTTGGGGAGACTGCCCGGACTGCTGATTCTGCTGGTTCTTTGCTTGTACCTGGGGCTGTGTTGGCATCTGATTTACTTGATAGGGCAGTCCGAGGGCTGCGTAGGCTCTTTCTATAGAGCTGGGGTCAATCTGACTAACAGTGCTTAAGCTGGGTGTAGACTGCTGACCAACTCCTAGAGAGCTAGTGTTTCCAAGTCCAACTGGTGCTCCAGTCAGAATTGCTACAGAAGACAAAAGAAACGGTATTACAACATAAAAGATGGTTAAAAAAAAAAAGACCAACACATTTAAATGAATTTTAAAAACCACAAAAATTACTGTTTTGTGAGACATCTCCATACATACATCTTTTTCCCCATTATTTCCCTGAAATAAATTTCTAGATACAAAACTGAATGGTGAAAGGGAATCACTGCCATGGAAAGTCTTTTGATCTAAAATACCCAAAAGCCTTTCTACAAGCTAAATCAATTTCCTTAGCAACAGTGTATTAGTGCCTCAGAGCCATACCGATGCCAACACTAGGTAACATTATTTCTGCCAGTATGCAGGGAGAGATGGTACTTCCCTTCTTAACTTTAACAGTGAACTTTTTGGCATTTCTTCCCTCTAATGAATTGTCTGTTTCCTAGTCTAAATTTTCTACTGGGCTATGTATGACTTCTTCATTATTTATCAAGTTAAAATGCTTTTCCACATGCTGTATATGTATTTCCAAATTTAACTTTCGATCCCAAGTGCTTAATGTGTAGTTTCTAGAGCAGAGATGGGATAGCTGCACTTAAATCTTCCTACTTTTTACTTGTCTTTTCTCTAAGAAAAGCTTCTTGTCATTTCAGACTTCTAAAAATAATTGCCATTTTTCTCTCTTCAAGTAATTTTGAGTTATCTAGATATTTAGTTTACAGGTATAGAGTAACAGCTTGTTCAATGTTAAAGCAATGATCTTTAAGTTTTCATGAATTTAAAAATGGAGCTTCAATTCATCTATCATTTTATAAAGAATGATTAAGTTTCTGCATGTTATTTTAGGTAATAAGCAGTTTAATTCTAACCTCATTAATATGAAATTAATGAGAAGTGATAACTGGGCAGTTACAGGAACTTCACAAAATCAAATTCTTTAAATCCTACCGACTTGCACTGGGTAGAATCTAAGAATCCTTTAGCTATAAAAGCTTCAAAAGATTTAATCACTGCTCTGGCCAAGCAACTCAGTTGTTTAGACCATTGTCTCCATACGCTAAGGTTGTAGTTCAGTCCCCTGTCAGGGCACATACCACAATCAACCAATGAGTGCATAAATGAGTGGAACAACAAATAGATGCAACTGTCTGTCTCTCTTGAAAATCAAATCTAAAAAGTCATTTAAAAAAGACTTAATCACTTACACTGTTGATTTCTCTTATCCCCAGCATTTTTAAGGGGGAGACACACAGGACAATCATGCCTTGTACAGTTCTTCCAGTGTGAAATGATTTGTCGAGAAGACGCACAGTGTGCCACTAAAAAGAAAAAAAATTACTTTTTCGCCTCCAAATCAAGTTACATTTTAAAATTAATCTCAGCTAACTTACTGATCATATAACAAGTGCCGGAGATGTTAACATTTCATCTTTGTAACAGCACTACAGGGTAGCTATTGGTACTCATGTTTTATAGTTGAGGAAACAGGTAAAAGGTGGTAATTTGCACAAAGTGGTATAGTACCCAACGTGGGATTCAAACTCAAGCAGTCTGGCTCCAGAGCCCACATTTTTGCCACCAAGCTGTGCAGTCTACTTTATTCCATAAAAACAGATTTTTAACAACTCCACAAATACATGAACGGTATTAAGTCAGGTAATACTGTCTCAGTATTGGACTACATGATAGTTAGCAAACATTCAGTAATATTTAAAGTATGCTATGCTGGGGCAAATCAAACTTGGTGAGGATCATCACAAAAAGGAAGTGCTTTAAAACTTTCTTTTCCTACCGTATCCCTAACCAGTCACACACAAAATGATACTCAAAAGAACACCCTACACTACAGAGGAAGACATTATCAGTAAAGGAGTGTTAAACAGAGTTAATCATATTTTCTCTCCTCTGATATAAATATTAATTGCTGAGCACACAAACCCTTTGAGCTCACTCACCTTGGCAGGACTTGCCTGACTGGCAGTGTGTCATATGATTTAGGACGTTCTTCATCGTGCGACAGTGGGGAAGGTTGCACTGCCGCACTTCACCGTTAGCCTGCTCCCGGCGCTGGCACTTGTGCGCATGCAGGAGGAGGACAAGCTGCTGCTGGATGAGTTTGCGCTTCTCTGGGTCAGCAGTGTGGGCTCCAGAACCCATCCCTTGGGCCACTGGAGTCACAAGGCCTGACTGCTGGACCTGAGTGGCCTGCTGTTGGCCCTGAGGGGGAAACAATAAAGATACACATAATGTTAGGTGTCACAATCTTCTAACTCTTTAATCAATGTGAACCTAGACATTTTCCATTAAAACCTTTAAAGACAGTCTACTACAAGCCAGACTCCATTTTTGACACAGGAGATTCCCAAATAAATAAATGATACTCCTACCATTGAGAAATAAAATGTAAGAAAAAAAAGTACTTACATTATCAAAGATATAATAGAAAAATGTGTAATACAGAAAGAACAAAAGAAAAGAGAAGGACATGGTAAAATTCCAGTGGGGGCAGGGAAAAGCAAAGAATCTGTAGTAAAGAACATGTCGAAGAAAGGTTCTGAAGAACAAAGGAGCTTCTTGGGAAACGGGATCTTTTAGACGGGTGAAAATTAGCTTTTAGAAACTCTGGAAGAAGTTCCGTTTTTCCAATAAAACAGTAAACATTTCTGGGGACAGAGATGCCATGTTTTATTCATCTTTTTATATCCATTGCCTCACTTCCTAGAGTAGCTAATATAGGTATTCAATAAATACATGACACAAAGCAAAAAAACCAAGACATCTCAAAGAGAACTAATATTCCTATAGGACAATTTTTTACAACTAGAAATAGTTAGAAAAATAGCAAAGTTTAGAAATGCTGGAGATTTTTTCCACAACAAAAATTGCTGTTTAAAACAATGTGTAACTTTGAGAGAGAAGTTCCTTCTGTGCAGCAGCATCAGATTCAAATCAGTAGTTACGTTCATTAGGAATTGGAAAAAGGTTCCACTTTCCTATCCTACAGATATGCTCAGAAGCAGAAGCTGCATACTATAGCAGACCCCCAAAACTCTCCTTGTAGCAACTCCATTTGCTTCTATTTGGACCAACACTCTTACTGATCACTATCACAGGTGACAAAATACCTCATGAACTGGAAGGAGGGTATCAGCCTCCTTAATCACAGGGGCCATCCATTACATTGTAGTGTATAAAGTAGAAAGAATGAAAGTTTGTTAAAATGCCAATTTGAAGACAATACTGCAGACAGATTACTACCCACCATGCTGGGCATTCCTCCACCAGGAACTGCCTTTTTGTCCATTGCAAATGGAGATAAGCTATTTGGTAGAACAGACTTTGTCGGAATCTGGAGACCAAGGCCACTGGCTCCAATCTGTTGTCCAGAATTCTGAGTGTATGGTGAACCATAAGGATTAGGGTTGTTCATCATTCCCATCTAAGAATAAGAAACAGAAAATACTTACACCTTATTCGTCATATTAACAGAACATTATTCCTTTTCCACTTCTTAAATTATAAGGAAAATTTTAAATGAAATCCTCTGTATATATGAAAACTGTAGAGTGTGCTCATGAAAATACATGTTTAAGATTAAGATTTATGGACCTCCAGTACAGCAAATTTACAGAGCTATTTTCTGTAAATATTTGATATAAATGGGCTCTGGAAAAACTTACAAGCATCTTCATTTAGCTGTACCTGCTAAATAAGCAAGGTTTGCCATCCACCTCCACTTTTAATGCATTAAATGCTCTTTCATTTAATGTACAAACTATGTGGCTTAATGAATTCAACTAAGTTAACTAATTTAATCCTTAAATATATGAAGAGTTTGATGCGTCAAAGCATCTGAATGCTTATTCCAGGCATTTCATTTATATAAAAGGTAGAAACTGGTAGATTGGGGGTATAATCTTTTTAAAGATTTTGTTTATTTTCAGAGATAGGGGAAGGGAAGGAGAAAGAGAGGGAGTGAAACATCAGTGTGTGAGAGAAACATCAGTTGATTGCCTCTTGCATGCCCCCAACTGGGGACCTGGTCCACAACTGAGGCATGTGCCCTGACAGGGAATTGAACCGGCAAGCTCGTGGTTCACAGGCCAGCACTCAATCCACTGACCCATACCAGTCAGGAGGGATATATCCTTTTTTATTTAGTTATACGGTGGCACCATGATTTAAAATTTTTCTGAATCTGAATCCCTTACGCAGAGCATGTAGACTTCAGAGTCCTCACCATTTCTTCCTCTCTTAAACCTAGCTTCTATATTATGAAATTACCTGGTTGGCTCTTAAATTTGACTTTCTTTGCAACCTCTATGTACTTGAAAAAGAAGCCCCCTCCCCGCAGTGTGTATATAAGTCCACCTGGAGCCATCATACTGAATAATGATTAACTGAAACAGTATTAGTTATTTAAGAGCCAAATGTTTTGGTGATAACAATGATGCCAACAACTTACAGTTCTGTTCTTCCATATAAGATCCCACTGTAAGTCCATTATTGTCTACTAGAAACACACAGCAAGCACTGAATAGAAACTAAAGACACTACAGCAATTACCCAATTAAAAGGAGTCATACAAGATTTTAATCCTTCACAATTAGATCTAATTTTATCAAAGGGTCCTTCAAATTTTACCTCTACACACCTAACTCCAAATCCTTCCCATGTATCCATGGCCACTGTCACTGTCTTAATTCCAAGCCCCTCACTGCAGCCTATGTAGACTGTCCGACATGTTTTCTTGCCTTCTGTCCTCATTTACTCAATTCAAGGGAAAAACACACAGTGTACCAGAGTTTCATGGTGTGCATGAGCCTGACTACTTACTTCTCCATGGTACCCAATTTCCCATACCCAATAAAACTTGTAAATCTGAGAGCACCATACTTCTCAATCTCCGGTATTTGCCTTAAGCTTTTCCTTTTTGCTAAAACTAGACAGTGGTTTATCTTCCTTTTCTGACCCCTGAATGCTAACCTATAAAGAAAATAAGCCCTGGCCGGGTAGCTCAGTTGGTGAGAGCACTGTAACAAGTTTGGGGGTTCAATCCTCAGTGAAGGCATAAGCAAGAATCAACCTATGCATATGTAAATGAGTGGAATATCAAACTAATGTTTCTTTGTCCTTCTCTCTCTCAAAAACAAACAAACCTCCCCCAAAGACACAATAAAAATTTTTAAAGAGGAAATAAAATAGTCAAGTTCACAAAGAGGAAGTCCAATTTTCACTTTTTTCGTTTCTTATTCAGTTGGTACAAGTATAACTCAGAAGCAGCTACAGAGTCTACTCATCCTTTAAAATACATTTCAGAAGTTACCACCCGTGTGAGGCATCTGTTTATTGTCCTGAACAGCTAAAGAGCTCTCTTTCTACCCTGATACAAATGTTCATGCCTTTATTTATAATACAATTTAGGTAATGAAATAATCTGTTAAGACACTTGCTTTTATTCCCAGACCACACACAAAAAGGGAAAGAACCTTACCTAATTTATCTTTGTAGCACCCATCACCCTAAACCTGATTGACAAGAGCTTGTTAACTCAGGAAAACAGAAATTATAAAAGTCATAAAATAAACTGCATGAACCTCTATAAATAAAATTCAGTTCTTTAAATCGTATGTAAAAATCATATGTAAAGATATTACATATGATTTAATGTCTGTATGAATATCAAATTTATATGAATATGACATCTTTATCAGTTCAAAGGCTTGCCTATACAGAAAAGGCAAATTAATAAAGAAAAAAAAAATTAAAGTACATTCACATTTTCCAGATGACGCTGGAGACTAGGAGTTCAGGTAACTTGCCAAGTGCTCTAACCATGAAAGGAAATGGGACTGAGGGAAGTGGCACGGTTTGGGTGAAAGCATAAAAGAATTGGGCAGTCTAAATGAAAAGCATACAGAGTAAAAAACTTACTCATTCAGCCTCCAATAATTAGAATTTCCTAAGTATATCTGGCTAGTAAGATTGTAGGGACAATCAAATGTAGAAACAGCCTCCTATGCAAGTTGACTTCAAAAAAGATTTTATTTGTTTTTAGAGAGTGGAGCAGGGAAGGAGAGAGGGAGAGAATCATCAGTGTTTGGTCACCTCTAATATGTCCCCCACTGGGGACCCAGCCCACAACCCAGGCATGTGCCCTGACTGCGAACTGAACAAGCAACCTTTTGGTTCGAAGGTTGGCACTCAATCCACTGAGCTACACCTGCCAGGGCAAGTTCACATTTCTTTTAGTAGTTTTGAATGTGGCTGGCTGCAAGTGCTGCTGCTATGTGTGCCTTTAAAATACAAATATTTATATTAACAGACTTCTAACAATATGCACTCTTACACCTGGGGGAGTTATATTTCGCTGTTTCTCATTAGCATGGAAATTCGTGATAGACAGAAAATGAAAGCCATTCTATCACAGAACCTGCATGACAGGCCATAAAAGATCAACAGACAGTAAGTTATGATTTCAAGAGTCCATTATGAACATAAATAAATTGCTGAGATTTATAACCTGTCTTAATGTCTCTTGTTAATGAGCATTATGTCTTTATTCAAATACTACATCCCAAGAGAATCTGGTCCTTCAACATTTGTTCCCAAAGTCACTGCACTGTCTATCTATGCCAACTGAGTTTCAATCAGTTCCTGACATTGCTTGCTCCCTCGATCACAACACATTACCAAGTTCACTCTCTAGCAGACTGGCCTCAAATGGACTGCAGTAACTGCTTATCAGTTGGCAGTATTCATTCTCGACATTTCTCATCACTTGGACCAACTGACTCAGGGTTTGGTTTTACTGTGTCCCTCAAAGTTCAGCTGCCAGTGTTAGAAATTAAACTCCCCAATCCCTACCACTCCCTCACAAATACAATAAGGGAATATACTGTATTTTATTTCTGCCGTACTGTAATCATTTGATCTTGTCCTCTTCTCTGTAGATAACATGATCCCAGTTGTCCAACTACCCACCACCTACCTGGACCACAACAAAACAGATAACCACCTAAACTGATAAGGCAAAGGACCAGGATGCCACCTACAGTTCTAGGCAGCTGAAACAAAGAAGACCTACAGTGAATTATTTTTTCTTTCTTTTAAAAATAAATCTGGCTCTACAGGTTATTTCTAAGTTTCCAATATAGTAAAAGCAAAAACTGGGGAAACAAAGGAACATAAAAATACATGATAGTAACAACCACTGACAAAAAGGAGTGCCCAAAATATAAAGAATATAACAGTTTAGGAACATTTAATAGAGAAAAAAAATCCTTGTTCTTTTTAAAGATTTTATTTATTTTTAGAGAGGTGAAGGGAGGGAGAAAGAGGGAGAGAAACATCAATGTATGGTTGCCTCTTGCACGCCCCCTACTGGGGACTCTGGCCCACAAACCAGGCATATGCCCTGATTGGGAAACTTTTGGTTTGCAGGCAGGCAGGCAATCCACTGAGCCACACCAGCCAGGGTGAGACAAAAATCCTTTAGTAAGAGTTGTAGGCACTACAATAATACAAACAGTAACACAATACATGCAACTCCAAGATTCACCAAACAATAAAAACAAAATTAAATTACACTCAGACATTTCCTACTACCTACCAGATTCAATAAATGCCCACATTACATATCTAATTTAAATACTAGGTACTATGTTAAGCACCAGGGGTATGCTGATAAACAAGGAACACTAATCTCTCAGAACCGATATCAAACCCTAAACATTATTTTTCAGGCCTATTCCCATTATTCCTATGCCACTGCTTTAGTTTAGGCAGCCTCATCACCTCAGGAGGGACAGTTCCTCATAAATCGATACTGCACACCTAAAACCACATCCATTGATTGTAAATTTGGCCCAAAGACCCTCCTATTTAAAACCCAGCAGAGTATGCCCCCTCTTTCTCTCTTTCAATATGGACCCTTCCTCCCTGTCTTACACTTCATACCCCTCTCTAACTGGTCCTCCTATCTGCTTCACTCCTTGCCTATCCAAGGACACCCAAGTTCTAAAACAGAAATGCAATACACCAACCACTGCTCTTGCTTAAAAACTTTACAGGTTAAGTGCTCTTTAACATCACTGCCAAAGACCATCAAAAACTTATGTTAATTTTGAAAGAGCTCAAAAACTAACATCATTAGCTCCTACCCCCTCAACATTTTTTAAAAGAGAAAATGAATAACTGTACTTGAGCAACAATAGAGAGAGAGAGAGAGAGAGAGAGAGAGAGAGAGAGAGAGAAGAAAAAGAACAAGAACAAGAAGAACAACAAGAAGCAGCAGCAACAGCCCTGGCTGGTGTGGCTTAGTGGATTGAGTGCCAGCCTGCAAACAAAAGGCCACCAGTTTGATTCATGGTCAAGACACATGTCAGGGTTGCATGTTCAGTTCCCAGCTGGGGCACACGAAAGAGGCAAGTGACTAATGTTTCTCTCCCTCTCTTTCTCCCCCCCTTCCCCTTCTAAAACAAAAATTTAAAAAAAAATTTTTTTTAAGATTTTATTTTTATTTTTAGAGAGGGGGGGAGGGAGATAGAGAGGGAGAGAAACATCAATGTGCGGTTGCTGGGGGTCATGGCCTGCAACCCAGGCATGTGCCCTGACTGGTAATCGAACCTATGACACTTTGGTTTGCAGCCCGCGCTCAATCCACTGAGCTACACCAGCCAGGGCAAAAATAAAAGATTTTTAAAAAAGAGAAGAGGAAGGAAAAGGGGGATTATTCCTAAGGCCAATACTCATTTGAAAGTAGTTCAGTTTCTTTTTTTTTTTTAACATCAATTTCATCAGTCATAAAGCATATAGAATTTGGGTATGAATCCATCCAGGTGCCAAGTAACACATCTCTTCATAGCCTGTGAGGTAACTAGAGTCAGAGGAAAGGGGGGTAGTTGTTTTCTTTTCCCTCTAGATCTAGGACTACAGAACAATAAATAAAGATGCTCCAAGACTGTGTCTGTGAAAGGTCCAGGAAACATTTAAGGCAAAATTTTAGAAAACGCATAGATCCTGCTTTTATGGGCCCCAGCCTAGCAATGATCACACATAAGGTCCTAAGTCAGTCAGGTGATCGCAGCACCCCTAAACACCTTCTGTTTGTCTTCAGCTGTGTAGGTTTTATCAATACATGATTTATGTGCCACAGCGATGAAGGACTTGGACTTCTAATTCGGAAAACAAGAGTTCTCTACAACACCTCCCCACTGACTTTGTTTCCTTGCATGTATAATGGGAATAAAACTTTCCACTCATTGGATTGATTATCGGCATTGATGGTCCTAACATATATTAAATACCCACTCAGGAGATCCTTAAGTATTTGGAGACAAACATTAATTTAGGTACAATTATACTGCCTAACACTGTCATTTAGTAATAGTTTGAATCTTGTCATCTTAACCATAAGCTATTTCAGATTTATTTTGTATTGATTTCTACAAAAAACTAAAAATCTCCAGAATATTAATGAACATTTCTTGAATAAAAAGTCCTTAGTTCCAAAGAAAGTAAATCTTCCTTCAAATTTATAATGTGAACACAGTGAACCCTCTACTAGCAGCATCCCCACATCCGTCAGTCAGCTGCTGTTCACGGAGTGCACTGGTTTATCCGTAGCCACTAGGACTCTAAAGACTGTAGCATAGCCAGATGATAGAGTTTTTATTTCTTTCCTGCACCATAAAAATGTTTTGACATCATCACAAAATGGGAACCACAATAACATTAAGCACTTGCTGCTACTACTACTACCACTATACTAGTAAGTGCTCACCATATGCCACTCATAAAGAAATTAGCTTAACTCACTTAGTTCTCTCAACAATTCTATGAGGTAGGTTACACCTACTCTTTACTATCTGCATTCCACAGATGGGAAAACAGAGACACAGCAAGCAACTCGCCCAATGTAATACAGCTACTATATCAGTGGCTGACTCCACTGTCAACCCAGGCAGTGGTGCTCCATAGCCCACACCATTCGTTATGATACTTTTATTAATTAATTTAATTTCTTCTTTCATACGTAAAGGACAGCTATTCAAAATTTTTTTTTCAAAATTTATTTCTTTTGTCATCAGCATTTCTTAGGAGACAGATACAATTTCTTGTGAAATGATTTAACCAACAAGCCCTGCAAAATACAGCTACAGAGGAGGAGGATTGTGGTAGAGGCCAGATTCTAACCCAGGTAGGATGGTTTGAAATCTGTGCACTCATTTAAAACAAGCAAGTATTTTAATAATAAAGTTTTATACTGCCCTGGTTGGTGTGGTGTAGCTCAATGGATTGAACTTGGGCCTGAGAACCCAAGGATCACTGATTTGATTCCCAGTCAGGACACATGCCTGGGTTGCAGGCAAGGTCCCCAATAGGGGGCCCATGAGAGGCAACTGATGTTTCTCTCCTTCTCTTTCTCCCTTCCCTTCTCTCTAAAAATAAATGAACAAAATCTTTAAAAAAAAAGTTTTATACTTAAATACCCCCTTTCTGTGAAAATAAAGCTCTTTGGGACAAGGAATTCTGTTTTGTTCACTGTATACATCCAGTTCCAAACACTGTTGTTGCAAGAAATCTGTGACTTAGATCAGGCATTTTCCCAGTGAGCCTCAGCCTTACTTTATTATTTTTCCATAGCACCTACCTGGAATACTATAAATTTACATCTTATGTGAACACGAGAGAGTAAATCCAGGAATTATGTTTATTCACTGCCCTATCTTCAGCGCCCAAGTTAGGACTCGATAAATATTTGATCAGTCAGTGAAGATCTACTGTCTGTCATCCCTCTTTCCCCCAGTGAATGTAAACATCAGGAAGGCAGGGACTTTTTACAACTAAGTTCCTAAGAACTAAAAGAGGCGCCTAGTAAGTATTTTACCTCATTTTTTGGTTTTCACTCCAAATAGTTTTAAGTAGACCACATTAACACAGCAATACAAAAGTGCCAGAAAGGGAGAACGTACAGCATAGGCAGAGACGCCAAATAGGACCTTTCCCAAGTTCAATGTCAACACTCCTTTATTGTGTAGTACAGAAACTTTTAAGGGCTTCCATACATCCACATGTGATCCTAGTCCCCACACTCCTGATTTGTGCCTATCTACTAATTTCATCCTTGATCTCTTACCATTATGGTTCTCAGGAACAAAGAAGTTTTAATACCTGCTCAGATTATTCCTCTTAAGGAGAAAACTTGCTTTTGACAACATGTAAAAATCTTACCTATCTCAAATAACACCCTTCAAGCAAAGTAATTTCTTTCATTCAATAAATATTTACTAAGTACATGACAAGCAGTGGCATCTATAGTGTGATATCATTTTAAAAAACAGGAATATATAGGAAAAATATGACAGAATGAGCATCAAAAATGTGTTTAAAAATATACTTAGCATCTTCTAATTAATGAAACTTAAGAAAGCAGGCCTTGGAACACCTGGAATGTTAACTTAGGTTTCACAGTAAGCTACTGTATTTTGCCGTGTATAATGTGCACTTCCCCCCCAAATTTCTGAGGGAAAAATAAGGATGCACATTATATATTGGTACTACTAATTCCATATCTATATGTTTTAAATTCTTTTATTTATGCTAATGTGTGAAAAGTATAACTCTAGACAGAAGTTAACGATACCTGTATGTTCAAAAATAAATGCTAAAATTCCTCTATAATACCAAAACAACACAAGTTTCTAAATATAAATGAAAAGTTAAATTAATAAAACAAAGGACCCCCCCCCCACAAAAGTTTAGGCCAAAAATGCAGGTGAGGTGTGCGTTATACACAGCAAAATACAGTAATGCACCTTTATTTCCATCAACTAATAAGAGAAAACACTTTAAAAACCTTGTAATAATTAGGTACCTGTTAAAAACCAGGGCCATTCAAAGCAGAGGTAACAAATACAGTCTATCTGAGGAGAGTACAATGCCAGCTATCTCAAAGCTGTATTTTTAAAAAAGACTTTATTTATTTATTTATTTATTTACTTATTTATTGGAGAGAGGGGAAGGGAGGGAGAAAAGACAGGGAGAGAAACATTAATGTGTGGTTGCCTCTCATGTGTACCCCTCCCCGGGACCTGGCCAGGCATGTGCTCTGACAGGGAATCAAACCAGAGACCTTTTCGTTCACAGGCTGGCACTCAATCCACTGGGCCACACCAGCCAGGGCTCGAAACAGTACTTTATTAGAAGGCTAAAGTGGCCTTATAAGTAATATGGAAATTTTCTAATATTGTGCCAGAGAGAACAGGAATTAGCTGACAATCATCTGGAACAAACTGTGAAGGTATACACACAATACTACTGAGTTGTGTAAAATGTTTTACTTGAATTTAATGTAAGAGCTTCAAAAAAATCTGTGACAATACAGCCAATCCGTGGCATAAAATATGTGGATAATGCTACATAGTATAAGGATATTCAATATGAATAGCTGACATCAGCCCTCCCTGTAACAATGGAACACTCCAACATATACCAACAGTACACATACCAAAATCACACTTACCTTAAGAGGCTGGGGGCCTCTCAATCCTGCCTGTCCTCCCATTTGGGGAGAGCCCTGTTGCAGCGGCTCAGACATTAAGTTGCCAGCATTTCCCATGCCTGGGTTTGGATACTGCATATTAGGTCGCCCTCGGCCTGCTCCAATTGAACCGTTCATGACTTGATTAGGCATCATCCCCTGTCCATTGCCTGCAGTCAACATTCCAGGATTCATGCCAGCATTCATCCCTGTGTTCATCCCCATGGCAGGTTGATTCACTGGACTGTTCATCATACCTGTTGCAGATGGCGTGGGACCCTGATTTGGTCCGCTAGTGCCCATTCCCATGTTGGGGATTGGGCTTTTGACCATGCTGTTTATCAAACCTAATCCAGGACTGTTCTGTTGGGCCTGGCTGGCCATGCCTTGGCCTGGGCCACCAACCCCCATGTTTAGGTTAGGGGAACTACCAGACCGTAGCAATTCGGACAGTTGTTTATGTTTAGAAGCTGCATCTTGTACTATGCCAAGACTTGTCTGAAGCTGACTAATATCACCACCATTGGTTAGTCCCAAATCCGAAGAGTTGATTAATTCATCTGGTAAGTCATGCTCCAAGTCAAATAGAGAGCCAAAATCTAAAAGCAAGAGGAAAGATAATGGTTAAAGTTTGACAAAACCAAAATTAAAAGCTGCTTTCTATTTTGTTCTTGATAAACATTACATTTCTATACCTCACTCTATGGAACACTATCTATTTGTATTGCAGTTTTTCATGTTACACTAAAAACTTTTTGATATCTACACATTAAAAAATCAAAGAATGTTTGGTTATGCCAACAACTTTAAACAATTAATGAACTGTACCTAAAATAATGCCAAAGAAAAGAATTAAATCTTAGTATAACACCCATGAGTCACCAAAAGTTTGTCCTGATAGTCATGAGAAAAAGATGTACAGTTAAGTTGTATAATACTCCAGAATTCCTTGGACGAGGTTAAAATAATTTATCAATATACAAACTAATTCAGAACAAAAGATTTTAAACTATCATTAACAACAGAGATAACTGATATAAAAGACACATCATCTGTAGAGCACCAAGTGTGAGCTCCATCAAGCAAGGGGCTACCATTCTTTTGCCAAGTTCTTATTACAGTGCCTGCCACAAAGTGGGTCCTCGATCTGCTGAGTGAGCTTGCTCTTTCTCCTGACCTCAGCCTACAAATTCACTTTCCTTAACCAAAGTCTAGCTGAAATAGGATACAAAACCATGCCTCTAGCTAAACCACCCCCACCCTACCCCTGTCCCATCCCCGCCAAAAAGAGAAAGAAGTTATAGATTAACCCAGGGTTTCTCAATCTTGCTACTATTAAACATTTTGGGCTGGACAATTCTTTTTGTGGGGGAAGGGAGGATTGTACTGTGTATCGTTAAGACACTCCGCAGATCCCTGCTGTCTTCTCTCAATGCCATTATTACCCATAACTCATTTGTGACAACCAAGAATGCCTTCAGTACCACCAAATGTCCTTTGGAAGGGCAAAGTTGTTACTGGTTGACCTGTTGACAGTCTTAACTCATTATATACATTAGATACTTGAGTTTTCTTCCCTCTTAATTCTCCAAGTAGTTTTCACATTAAAAAGACATTACTAGGTATTTAATAATTAAATATACTTGAATCTACAACTAATTTTCCTGTTAAATACAGTTCATCCCTTGAAGACAAGATACCACTTTAAATGATCTATCTGGTCCAATTAATCTTGGTTTTTAAGTACAACTCTTCCTTTATGTGCCCTTACTCTTCTTATAGAATTCTGTCACAGCACTCAAATGATGAGTGTCTCTTCCTCTTCCCTCCTGGCTGCCACCTCTCCCACCCCTCCCATCACACCCCAATTCACCCAAACTGAAGCTCTTCGGAAAATGCGTATCTTATCACCTATAAACCAATTCCTTGCCTAATGCCCAACACAGTTAAGTATTCTGGTCATATCTTAATTGAACCAAATTGTATCTCAGGATCTCAGGACAGGATTTAGAGTCCAGACTTAACAGAATTATT
Organism: Phyllostomus hastatus; assembly: GCF_019186645.2. Lineage (NCBI taxonomy): Eukaryota > Metazoa > Chordata > Mammalia > Chiroptera > Phyllostomidae > Phyllostomus > Phyllostomus hastatus. The sequence goes on from NW_025333715.1 coordinate 4,983,422, forward strand.
TTCTTTCCTTTTGAAAAATCGTATGTACCTATCCATCATTAAAAAACAAACAAACATGGGCTGGAATGGGAGTAAAAGGGAGAAAACTGTACTTGAACAATGATTAAAATAAAAAACAAACAAACAAAAAACGTGTCTTATGCATTTGGAATATAAATAAATAGTCTCAAATAAAACCTATCTAACATCATTATTCAAAGAAAATTATTTAATATACTGATGTATTTCCTTGATAATTTCTATTTTTTTTAAAGATTTTATTTATTTTTAGAGAAAGCAGAAGGGAAGGAGAGAAACATCAATGTGTGGTTGCCTCTCCCATGCTCCCCACCAGGGACCTGGCCTGCAACCAAGGCATGTGCCCTGACTGGGAATCGAACTAGCGACCCTTTGCTTTGCAGTCCAGCGCTCAATCCACTGAGCCACACCAGCCAGGGCTATTTCCTTTATCATTTCTATTTATGTAACTCACAAAACTGGGATCATACATACTTTAAGAGAGACTTCACATTTTACTTCTCCCCTGAAGTATATGGAAAAAAAAATATTTTTTACTGTTGCATATTTTTACTTATTTTAGGGAAAAATAAAAATCTCTACCCATTTAGAAATTTAAAAAACATACATTTAAAAAAATGACAAATCCAACAGGAAATTACAAAAAAACCTGAGTAATAATAAAATACATTTCAAAACTCAAAGCTGAAAATTTTAAGTATCCAAGTTATTATGTTAGAATAATATATTAGGAAGCAAGTAGTTATCAACAAAAGAGGAAAATCAGATACAACAGAGAGGGTATGAACAAACCAAAAGGTGGTACTTTGAATAAAGTAATAAATTTCTGGGAAGGTTAAGGTAAAAAGAAAGTAAAATGAGAAAGCCATACTAGCAACCAATTTCATGGGGGGGGGGGGGGGTTAGGGAGAGGAAAAAAAGATGGATACATTCTTGCCCTGGCTGGTGTAATTCAGTAGGTTGGAGCGTTGTCCTGTAAACCAAAAGTTCACGGGTTCAATTCCCCATCAGGGCACATGCAGGTTCAGTCCTATAGAGGCACTTGTGCAAGGCAAGTGATCAATCTTTCCCTCTCTTTTTCTCTCCTTTTCCTCTAAGCGTGTCCCCAGATGAGGATTAAAAAAAAAAAAAAGAAAAGAAAAGAAAAAAAAAGATAAATTCCTGATAAAATACTCACCAACCTTAATCAAAAAGAAAATATAAAGGATAAATGTCCTAGTCTCTCCAACAAATCAATGGCAAAAATAGAAAATGGGAAGTTATTATCAAATAAAAGATTCAACAACTAGATATACCTTGTTTAGATTCAGATTCAAACCAATCGAAAAAAGGGGGAGAGACACAAAAACTGTAACTTGAAGCAATAAGCACATAGGAGTTTTTTTATTTTATTTTTTATTTTTAGAGAGAGGGGAAGGAAGGAGAAAGAGAGTGAGAGAAACACCAACGTGTGAGAGATACATCAATCGGTTGCCTCTCGCACACCCCCACCTGGGGACCTGGCCCACAACCCAGACTTGTGCCCTGATGGTGAATCTACCAGGTACCTTTTGGTTTGGGAGACAACACTGAACCCGGTGAGCCACACCAGTTAGAGTGGGAGTTCTTTATTCTACTCTATTAAGAAAGAATACTGTAAAAATCACACATGGCCAGTACAAATCATGAACGTAGAAGCAGGAATCCTATAAAAAGATAAAAAAGAACCCTGGCTGGTGTGGCTCAGTATATTGAGTGCCATTGGTCAGAGGTTCAATTCCCAGGCAAGGTACATGCCTGGGTTGTAGGCAGGGTCAGGCTCCCATTAGGGGGCGCGAGAGAGGCAACCGCACATTACTGTCTCTTTCTCCCTTCCTTCCCCTCTCAAAAAAAATTTTTTATATTAAGAAATAAAAAAGAGCAAATCAAATTTTTGGCACCTTAAAAATGTATTGTCATGATTAGGTTGGGGAAACCTAAGGAATCTGGGGGAGGGGGGGCTGGCCCAGTTTGCACCAGAACCTTAGACCATCTATAAAAGACATTCACCATATTAACAAAGAAGAAATTATAAGATTCATCTCAATGACTACAAGAAAAGCATTGGATAAAATTCAATACCAAATCACATTTTTAGTAATCAAGAAAGTAATAGGAATTTCTTTAAACTGATAAAGTCTTCTTCCAAAACTTAAAAACTGAGAGCAAACATGCATAATGAACCAACATTACAAGCAGTCTCTTTAGCATCAGAACAAAACCAAGGTACTCTTGACAACCACTTCTGTTCAATGTCGTACTAGTGTCCAGCTAAAGCAATAATATAAGAAAAATTAATAAGTAAAAAGACTGAAAAGAAAGAAACACAACTCACTGTATGGAGATGATGTAACTGTCAATATAGAAAATCCAAAGCCAAGAAATGAAAATAGTGAAAGGTTAGCACAGCCACTAAATATACTATAAATATAAACAAATTAAACTGCATTTCTAGACATCAGCAATAAATGTTTAGAAAAAAATTTTAATACAATTTAGGGTAGCACAGGGACAACTTAGGAAAAAATCTGACAATATGTTACTATAAAATACATGTAAATTGGGGAACAGTAAAGACTACCTAAATAAACAGAATAACAACCCAACTACAACCCAAGGTACAACTCCTTGATATTACATAAAGGGACACTGAGCTTAACAAACAAAGGATGCTAAAACCTAACATTTCCCAGCCTATCCATCAGGAATACTGTCTTGGAAACCAGGTTCCAAGAAGGAAATGTCAGTGGTGTTCCATGCTCCAGAGAGGGAGAATTAACTGAATGTAGATAATAGAATATATCTAGTAATTTAGGTAAGAACAGTTCGGGGGAGTTGTAAAGAGCAAAAGCCAGACTGCAGTGGATTGAGATGTAGGAGGTAAAGTGAAAGACACCAAGTGTGTTTTCTAAATATTAAGGTCAGCTTTTAGATATGTAATCTGCTTATTCTTCTCCCCCGTTCTCTTTGATTTATAAATCTGAAATTTATTTCATTACCTTTAAATTACCCTGTGGCAAGTATCACAGAGCTATGACATATAACTGGCAAAAGCAATGAACTCACACCATCTCCAGTATGACATTTCCTGCTTACTTTCTAAATATCAACCAATATTTGGCAGGCCACTCCTACCAAAGTTTGTTTTAAGTTCTCATACACATTTAATGATGCTCAAATACAAAGTGACTCTGAGTAAAATGTTCTGTCACCTGAATGTACATTCAGTCCCAACAGTGATACAAACGAAATGGGACTGACTGGGTAGATTTAAATCTTTGAAAAATTGAACATAATACATAAGGTTTATTCAATGGACCATGTATTAGAAATGTGACAATTTAAACAAAAACAAATTTGGATCGAGCATGTGGGAAACTAGCACTGAGTCAAAACATCCTTTCATTATTACACACTCATTCTGTAGGTCACCCTTTGTATCTTCTATGTTGCTGTGATTCTCAAAGCAGATTTAGCCATATAATCTCTTATAAAATAAGCCCTGGCCAGTAGGTTGGAGCACTGTTCCCATAAACCAAGGGGTCCTAGGTTCAATTCCTTGTCACAGCACATGCGGGGTTGTGGATTCAGTTCCCACTCAGGGTGCCTGTGAGAGGCACGCGACTGCTGGGCTGTTTCTCACATCCACGTTTCTCTCCCTCTCCTCTCCTCTCTGTAAGACCAGTGAGCATGTCCTCAGGCGAGGATAAAAAAAAAAATCTCTTGTAAAATAAATACTCATCTCACTTAGCCTTTCCATAAATCAAAAGATCAAGGCAATTCCATGGTACATGAACAACTAGACAAATATTGCCACCATGAAATATGTAAGTAAAGCATACCCTTCAAAATTAAGATAAACAATCCCAAACAATGCACTGTCTGTGAGCACAAATACATTTTTTTTTAGTTACTAACTAGGATGCAAAAACAACTTAAAATTGAGATAGTTTTCCCTCAAAATCTATTTCTACTGCATAATATCTCTTCCAGTTATACATTATTTGTTGAATAAACAGGCTTATTTTTGTATTTCAGGTAAACTGAAGTCAAATGAAAACTCAGTTCTGCTCTTAAACTGTACACTAAGCAAAATATCCATATGAATTATTCCAAAACTAGTCTATTCTCAAGTATCCACTTAGAAGACAGAACACATCCATGGATTCTCCTCCTTTTGATTAGTTTTCACTGGTATTAAAAAGCTTTTTTAAAAATGAACATTCCTGCTCTTAAAACTTTTCCTTTCCTCTAACCCAGTGGTGAGGCCAGAGGATGAAGAAGGACTGGACAGGTGAAGGGCGGAGAGAAAGAGAACAAGCTGTGAACCTATAGCACAGCCCATTTAGCAACTGGAAAAATTCCAAGTACGGGGAGGAAAGTGAGTGATGAGGCTGGCAGAGATCGAAGCACTCAGAACCCTAGTAGTTCCAGGGAGGGGTTGGGATTTAAAAAAAAAAAAAAAAGAAAGAAAAGAAAAGATGGCCCTGGCTCATGTTGCTCAGTGGATTGAGTGCCGGCCTGCTAACCAAAGGGTCTCCAGTTTGATTCTGAGTCAGGGCACATGCCTGGGTTGTGGCCCAGGGCCCCAGTTGGGGGCTCATGAGAGACAACCAACCACACATTGATGTCTTTCTCCCATCTTTCTGCCTCTCTAAAAAGAAATAAATAAAACCTTAAAAAATAATTTAAAAAATAAGGATGAGATGAAAGTCAAATGTACATAACTTTGTAACAGTTTGGCCAGACACTGAAACTATCAATCTCACAATGATCTCTTGTTCTTACTGGTTTGGGGCACTCTTAACATTATCTCAGCTGTTTTGGGTGCTTAAAAAGCATGACATTTTAAAACATCACAGCCTTGAAAATGAGACAATTTTGCAAACTTTAATTTATCAGGTAAAACTCTAAGTACTTTATTTAAAAATAGTATTTTAATATTCTGTAGATGAAGCAGAATTAAACTACTCATAAACAGCCTACCTAAGCACATAAAACTACTTAATATAAAGTAACACAAAGACAATTAAATGCAATATCCATGCTGGTAAGACTTGTAAAATTTCTGAAACAGATGGAAATGACCTGTGATTTATACAAACTGCATTAGATTATAATCAATATGAAGTTTTACAGATCACATAGGCATGCATGTTGGCAGCCGTCAAATTTTGATATCCAATAGTCAAAGGGCAAAAGTGCAGCAAATTTCAAATATGAATTCTCAACCCTGTCCTGCAACCATGACATCAAAAGTTGTATTTAGCCCTGGTTGGTGTGGCTCAGTGGATTGAGTGCTGGCCTGTGAACCAAGGGGTTGCTGGTTTGATTCCCAGTCAAGGGCACATGCCTGGTTTGTGGGCCGATTTCCCAGTGGGAAGCGTGTGAGAGGCAACCACGCACTGATGTTTCTCTCCCTTCTCTTTTTCCTTCCCTTCCCTCTGTCTTAAAATTTAAAAAAAAAAAAATGTTTTTAAAGTTGTATTTATACTTTGGGAAGTGACTGACTCAAGACTGACTCTTAACCTTAACACATTTAAGTTAGTTCTCAAAATTTAGAGATGAAGTGCTATTACTGACCAAGAAGGTGCCTGGGAGCCTACTTTTAGAAGTTTTATTTATCGATTTATTAATATAGTGACACTTCTTAGTGTAACATTAACCAAAAGCTAAGGGCATTACTATGCACAATATCAAAATCTCATCATAAAAATCAACTCAATGACATGTTGGTATTAAAACTAAACTGCATGCTAACCTAACTATCACCGACCATTTCTTGAGTTGGAGTAGCACCAACACAGTGTGAGAAGCTAAGTTGTGAGTCTAGTATTTGTTTGCTTGACCAGGAATGGCTACAGTGAATCCTGATAATGAAGCTACCATACTCTCTTTTTAAAAAGATTTTATCTATTTTTAGACAAAAGGGAAGGGAAGGAGAAAACAGGGAGAGAAACATCAATGTGTGGTTGCCTCTTGCATGCCCCCAATCTGGGACCCTGCCCGCAACCCCAGCATGTACCCGGATTGGGAATCAACCGGCAACTCTTTGGTTCACAGGCCAGCACTCAGTCCACTGAGCAACACCTGCCAGAGCCATACTATCTCTTAAAAACAAACAAACAAACAAACAAACAAAAAGCCTCCTAAAACTTACATATTTGTAGAGAAAAAGGGGAGAATGAATGGTTTGTTTTTTAGTTATCTACTATATTTTCTACGCTTATGAAAACTGGTAAAGTTTGGATGTTAAAGAAAAATCTTAAAAAAAATTAAACAATTTACTTTGGTAATTACAATTTACTATAAACTTCCAAGGCAAATGATAAGCGTATTTCAAAATATAAATGACATATCCTTCGTCTTCCTGCCATTAGGTTCTCCCCCTGCTACTGATCTTATACCCTGTCAACAGAATCAGTCTTTCTCCTTTCCCTGACCATGTCACTCCCCTGCTCATAAATTTTTATCCTGATAAGACAAATGTCAAACTCCTTAGCATATTTCATAACAGGACCCCAACAGCCTTTTCCATCTGTCTCCCATGAAAGCTCTCCACAATTCAATCAGTGCTCAGTCACATCGAAACCACCTGTATTTGTTACCATCTGAAATACCCAACTTTTCCAACCTCTATGAAAAGGTAAGTTACCTTCAAGCCCTCCTATCCCCATTCAAATATACATACTCTTTATGAAGTTTTCCCCAACACTGCAAACCTACACAATTAGAAATAATTTCTATTCTCTGCCTTTCTTCAACACATTTAAAAAAAAACTTATCAGAGTATAATTATGGGAAAATTGTGTGCACACGTATACCAACCCTACCAGATCCTAAAGGACTGGAGAGCAGGAACTGCACCTTGGTTCACCTTTAACTCTAAGTGCCTAATGAGAGAAATGTACACCAAATGCAAAGTGACTACTCAATTTGGGAGAATCACACAACCTCAAAATGTACAAAATTAAACCCATCACAACCCCTCCCCCAACATCCACACACAAATACTGCTTCTTTTCCTATGTTTGCTATCTTAGTAAATGGCATCTTCATCAATCCAACTGCCTTAACTTGAAAATCGGGAATTATCCTCGATTCCTCCACCGCAATATCTTAACATCGAATTAATCACTCAATTCTGTTGGCCATCACCTTCCCTCCAATCTTCTCACTTCTTTCCATCATCTAATCCAGGTCGCCCTCACCCCAGCTAGAACCCTACAGGAGCCGTCTCACTGGTCTCCCAGCTTCCTATTTTTCCCTGATCCTTTCTGAGGGATTCCTCACTTAATCATCTATGGTACCTGGAAGGTCTAAACTCCAATAAGCATTATAAACCCGGCATGATTGGCCCGTTGTTCACCTCTACAGTAATATTTCTTGCTATCCTCCCAGTAAGATGGAACTTACAGGTTCCCTGAATAGGCCACACCACTCTTGTTCACAGCCTGGGTCATTCTTCCTAACTAACCCTGTATCTATTCTTCAGATTCCAAGATCAGACACCAATTCCTCAAAGATTAGCTACCAGAGTACTAGTAGTACAGGCTAGGCCCCCATTTCTCCCTGTGCTCCCCAAATACAACACTGGTCATGTCAGACTTAAACGCCGCTCCCTTGCTCTTATCTGTGCGTTCCAGGAAGGAAGGGTCTATGTCTGCCTGGACGACCAGAGTATTCCCTGTACTGAAGATAAATGCCTAGGCCTAGCGTACTGCATATGTTGGTCTAACACAGTACAACTGCTACCTTGTCAAGTCTTCTAAGCCAGTATTTTTCAAATTGTGCATCACAGCCAATAAAGGACCATAAACTCAATTTAGTGGGTCACAACCGGTTTTTTGTTTTGTTTTGTTTTTAAAAAGGAAACGCAACAGAAAACAGAGTATATTTCAAATAGTAAGGCTAAGTATTATTTTACTTGTTCACTTGCTGAGACAAGGTCTCTGCTTTTCCACACAAATTGTAGTTCTTGGGTGTGGTAAAAAAATCTGAAAAGCATCGCATTGCTCCTTCTACTTTCCTTCCTCCTCCTTTATAAGAAAGGACTCTTATAAGACCCAGATAAGAAAAAAAAAAGAATAGAGAAAAAAAATAGTGCTCAACTGCACAATTCTTTAGCAAAAAGCCATTCTTAACTGGAGCACTTCCAATAAGGACGTTCTGCTTTGATTTCTCATTATGCCTTAAAAGTTTGATTTTCATCTCAGTTACACATATAAGACATCCTATGTGACAGTATATGTAGTACTTTTATTTCTATTTTAATCTCTGCTATCATATTCTTATACTTTCAAAAAAAAATCTCAGTAGATAATGTACAGGCTAACAGCACCATAAACCTTACTTCTAAGACTGCTCTCTGAACTTCACACACTTGACTTTCTTTTTCCAGTCTCCATAGATCCATTACAAAAATCTACCAATGCTTTTCCCTGTACATTTAGTAGTAAGGTTAAAAACAGCCGTTAATGAATGCAGAGTATGCTGCAGCAAACTCTACCTTAAGCATTTGAGAAAGAGAATTCTTGTTTATTCCTTATCACAATCCTACAAGGTGGGCACTGCAGGTGGGCAAGCTAAGACAGAGAAGTTAAATAACTGGCCCAAGCTGACTCCAAAACCCAATCTCTTAACCACTCGCTTTTTTCCAGTAGTTTTAATTTTTTTCCTCTCAACTAAATTACTCTTAATTGTCTTGTTGGGGGCATTTATTAAAAAAAATCTACACCTAAAAACAAATGAGATCCAAACTGTTTAGAAGAGGCTTAACACTTCAATATTTATTCTCCTAAACCCTTTTGAGAATCGGGCAATGAAAAATTCCCATTAAAATTTCAGAAAACTACCATCCAACACACACACAAAAAATCATCTGCAAAATCCAGTGTTGTAAAAATTTTACACTTGGTATAATTTGTTTTTTTTTAAATCTTTTAAAAAAGATTTTATTTATTTATTTTTAGAGAGGGGAGGGAGGGAGGGGGGGGAGAGAGAGAGAGAGAGAGAGAGAGAGAAAAACATCGATGTGCAGTTGCTGGGGGTTATGGCCTGCACCCAGGCATGTACCCTGGCTGGGAATCGAACCTGCGACACTTTGGTTTTCAGCCCACGCTCAATCCACTGAGCTACGCCAACCAGGGCGGTATAACTTAAGTTTTAAACTTGCTCATTAATTTCTCCAATGGATGCCAGACTTAAAAACAAAATCAACTTCAAAAATTCTAAATGGAGGAAACTCTAAGATAATACACACACGAAGCATGTCTTGTTTTTCTATTAATTATTTTATGTTTGGCAGAGTAACTCCTGAAATGTTTTTTTGGTAAATATACCAAGAAGTATTTTACACTCCCACTATATCTGTAACATTTTTGCTATTTTTTCCCCTTCCTATTTACTAAATACCCCTACAGAAAACACCACTATGCACCAATTTTCAACTTCCAGTGGATATGCCAATACAGTTCTTACCTCTGCAATAGAACATGAACTACTCCTGGAAGAGGGTATCCACATTGTAACATACAGAAGATTTACAACCTAACAAAAGTCATTTTACCTCTCCATCAAGCACAGATAGCCTTCCTGAAGCCCTACAAACGAACTTACAAAGCCTCGAGAATAAGCAACTGCCAGAGTTCAAGGCACTTGGTAAAATGTGTTTCACTTTAATTTTAACAGTAATACCTCACTGGGTCAAAGAGCCATAAACAAAAAAACTAGAAGCAGAACTCTAAACACTCATGTGTAAAAGTTAAAAAGAAAACAGTATCACAAGCTTAAGAGCAGAAAAAAAGAAATGGCCTCCTCCAAAACCATTCCAATCAGGATGTTAATTTAAACCACTAACACAATAGTGTTTTCAGAGAGTAAAACTGATGTTTAAAAATTCCTTGCCACTTCTCTACTGTGGACATTAATCTGGTGTTTAAAACGCAGGTATATTTTATACACTAGCTGCCTGTGCCTTAAAAATGCAAAATAGGCATAAAACCCGAGTCAAGTCTGACATGTTAAGCACACAGTAGGGCTACGACACTGAACCAACACCAGGAGGACCATTACCTACTGACAGGACAGATCCTGGCACTGCTCAGTCACCCATCTTTCCAGAGTCCGCTCTCTCAGTGCAGACAGCATTAGGTGTTTACAGAGCAATGACAGAACATGTCCAGACTGCAAGGAAGACAACACATCCTCCTCATTCCCACCACTCAGGTTATTGTCAGAAATAGGTTCAAGAAATTCCTCCAGGACTTACCTGTTTACTTTCCTGTCAACAATTTTATTTATTTATTTATTTATTTATTTATTTATTTATTTATTTATTTATTTTTTACCAAATGGCTTTACAATCTTTTTTCTTTTGAGAGAAGGTAAGCCATTTGATTCATCATAGTTTTGACCTAAGTATAGTAAGCTAAAACTTTCAATAACTCAAGTGCAAATACTGAAACAGGAAAATAAAAATACAAAAACTAAAAAACAAGTCTTTCCCTTTCCATTCTGACACATGAAACTTAAACTTAATTCGAGTTATTTGAATCAACCTGTAAAATTTCTAAAGTCTTTGAGTATGTCATTTTTATTCTGCACCAATGGCAAACCTTAGAAATTCAGAAATTGGGATTTAAATGCTAATTTGTTTTGTGAGGCTTTTGCAGGCCAACCCAACTGGGTTCTAGTTTTCTTTCCTATAAAACTGGCACATGCAAACTCCCTTGGTAGGTACACTTACACTAATAAACTTGTAAGCCTCTATTTTTAAAAAAGTTTCTAGGGTCTAGAATTTTGGTCTTCTGACTCATTTCTAGATAAAATTCATAACAGGTACCAAGGAACAACTTACTTTCACATTTATAAAATGTCCAGGTGACAACTCAAAAGTCATTAACGTAGAAGCTACAAGTTTGAAATTTAAAGTTTTAAAAATGAAGAGTCGTTGTTAAAAGTTGCCTGCAAACTTATACCACACTACTAGATGCAAAAAGTAAAAACAAACAAATAAAATCAAAGGTTATGGTGCCCCAACTTGAAGCAAGTTCACAGGGTGACAGAATTTTCTTTACACCTTCTCCACCTCCACAACAGAAAACCCCAGACCCATCAGGATTAAAAACTGGACAAAAAATTCTAGGAATAAAATCTTCATTGGGGGAGGCAACAAACCATCAGTACAAAATTTAGACAAAGCTAAGGAAGATCAGCTCAGTTTATCTCAATATTGAGGGTTTGTTTGTTTTCTATAAAAACCCCCTCGATACATTTAGGACTCTTATAACTATTCACAAGCATCATAAGTAGCAAAACAATTTTTATGTAATAGACAGGGGAAATGCTACACCAAAATGAGTTAGCTGAAGTTACCCAACACACAGATCAAGTGTAGAGAATGCAGCAGTGCACCTGAACAGAGAAGTGTCTGAAGAGAAGGCAGAGCGAGCCTTCCTTCCCAGGCCTTGCATTACTCCAAGACTAAGCTGCTCCAATAGGGGGGTCATCAAAATAATGCATAGAAAAGTTGTTTTTTCTAAAATAGCCCAAGCCACAGGCTAACTCAAATGTAAAATCCATTACCGCATTACCCAAAAACTAATAAAACCCGAAAATTTACAAGGGAAAACATATCTAATGGTGATCTGTAAAAATTCTGAATGACACTTTAACAAGTGCAAAGGAATACGCTGCTCATTATGTGCATGAATTCCAAGGAAAAAAGGTTAAAAAAAAATCCCTGAAGACTAGAGAAACTTCAAGGAATAAGGACAGATCAAAGTTCACGCAATGCCAATGTCACAAGCCTGAAAGGAGAGGAGACTCTGCAAAAGTCCTTAATTTTTTCAGGTACTCTTTCTTATAAAAGTAAAGAAACCAAAACATTTGCTATAGCCTTACATAGTCACCCTTCAAAATGAAGCCTACCTCTAAGAAACGTGCTTAGAAGTTCTCTACAAACTCAAAGGGTACATTTAACTCCATTAAGCACTCTTACTGGCAGATGGAAGGATGACGTTGAGCCTGCTCTTGGGGAGTTAAAGAGATGCTCCCTAGTAAGGGGGAACATCTTGTGGACTGTCAGATGGCCAGCCATTCTTCCTCTTCATTATCCTGGTACCTCAAATAACTATGACAGCAAAAGAGAAGGTCGGTGGCCCTCAGGATGGCACCCAACTAACTGTAAGGAAGGGATGATGGAAGAAAGTCTCCTGACAGTGAAGAATTTGTAGAGCTTTTTAAACGGAAATCTCCAAATATTTTAAAGCATAAAAAGGCAAAAACACAAATACAAAACCTAATGCATATTTCAAATGTGTTCGATTAGTTCATGTTTGCAATTCGTGATTGGGGCTCTTTCCCATTTCTTATCTTGATTTCCAAGAACAAAATCAGGAATCTCTTTTCTTCCCCCACCCCAAAGAGAAAGTGACTACAAACTGCAAAGAAAATGCCCCTGCTCTCCCCAACCTGAAAAACCAGGGTTTCAGACATTTTGGTCTCAAACCAAAGAAATGGAAGATGTAAAATGAACTGCGCTCCATATTGATTCTTAAAGCAAATAAAGGGGGGAAAATTGAAGCTAGGAACGGTAGGTGAAATAATTCAAACCAAATTTCAGGCTTTACTTAAACCTCACGTCAAACCTGAAATCCTGGGTCACCTACACACAAATAAAAACAAAGATTTTTACACCCTCATCCTTAACAGAGAAAATCTTGGGTAAAGAAAATCTTGAAAAGCAAGAGTGGAAAGTAGAGGAAAGAGTAAGAGAAACCAAAGAGAAAGGATTTGCAATTCCTCCTTTACCAGAAACAACAAAAAAATTAAAATTGCATAAAAAAGCCTTACACACTAATGCACTGCCACTTCCAAAATTAAATTGCACGGGAGCAACAATAAAAAACATTTCTGTAGCACCACTAAAGAGCTCTAATTCCAGAACACACATCGATATGACATAATGTTGCAACGAATGTATTAGGAAGCGAAGAAAATGGTTGGGCTACTGGACGTCTTCGACTAGCTCATTCAAACACCTTTAAAATTAATTAAGAGAGGACTAAAAAGAGGGGGAAAAAAGGAAGAAAATATGGAAGAATAAAGGTGCACGGAGCAGAAAAGATTAAAGGGGATGTGGAAGGCGAGGGCTCCCGAGACTAACCTGCGCCGTCGCTGGCCGACGCCGAGAGGGCCGGAGATGAGAGTTTAGGCCGCTTGGCTGAAGGCGGCCCGGGTTCCACCACATTCTCGGCCATTTTTAATTCTTTCGGAGATACAAGCGAGGAAATCGAGAATCCCCGGGAAATCTCTTCTTCAGGTGGGGTCCCCGCCCCGCTCCCTGGGGTGGGCTTGGGGGGCTCCGCCGGCCCCCGAGGGGGGTGGGGGAAGTTCCTTTTTCTCTCCGCCGGGTCGCGGTGACTGTAGAGGGATGCGGACTCGATAGAAAGGTAGGGGCAAGTGCGAGGGGCCGGGCCTGGCCCAGGCCCGGAGGAGGGCACAGAAACCCAAATCTGCCGAGCGAGTCCGCTGCGGCGAATTCCCGAGAACTCGCTGCTCTAGAGGCGCAGTCCCCGGCCCGCCACGGCCGGTCCCTGCCGAGCCGAGGTCTCTCGGAGCTCCGCCGCCGCCATCAGCCTCTTCCTCCTCGGCGCTGTCCTCCTCCTTCTCATCGCCACAAGGAGGCGGGGGCGAAAAGGGGGGAGAGGAGGAGGCGAAGAGACACACTCACCTCCTCCCGGTGCCCCCTCCCGGACCTGCGCCCCCACCCTCCGAACCCTCCTCCTGCCGCCGCACCGGCCCCTAATGGCCGCAGAGAGCTCGCGCGAGCAGAGAGCCAGGCTGGCGCCGCCGACTCACATCGCGCGGCGGAGGCGCGGCCAGGACGCCGGGCACGGAACTCGCTGGCTCAGAGGGCCGAGCCGAACTGCGCCGTCCGCCCGTGCGGACGCCGAGCCCACCGAGGAGGCCCAGCCACGGCGGGCGCCGCGCTCGCCTTCGCCCTCTTCTCTCGCGGAAAAAAAATACGGCCGCCTCCGGCTCCCACTCCCGGCGGCCAGGTGCCGAGAGCGCCCGCCCCCCCGGGGCTCCGCTCGGGGCCGCCCTCGGCGGCGGGCGAAGGCGCTGGGGGCGCGGGGTTATGTAATGGTCCCCCCCAGGCGTCGACGCCGGCCCGGCTACCGGGCCGCGCTGGGGGTGTGTTCGGGCGGGAGGGGGCTGGGGGTCGCTTCGGCCCGTGCGCCCCGGGCCCCCTGCTACTGTCTCGGTCCCTGTCGCCTCTCTCCGGCCCGGCTCCCTTCCGCACTCGCTCTCGCAGTTCGTACTCAGCCCAGCGTCCCGCTTGCCCACTCTCGCCCGCTCCCACTCGCCCTCTCTCCCCCCGAGCCTAGCACACAAACAAGATGGCGGCTGTTGTTTCTTCCCTCTGCCGAATCCTCCTTACGGGCTAGCGGTAGCAGCGGCGGCCGGAAATGAGCCAAGGGGGGGGAAGGGGGAGGGGTTGAGGCTCCGGAGGGAGGCGGTGAGGGGGCGGAGCCTGAGCCCCAGCCGCTCACACAATGGGGGAAGAGGACCCGTGGGCGGGGCCAGTACCAATCACGGGATCCGCCCAAGGACCCAGCGCTGTTGGCGCTTCCGCAAACTCCCCCGGAGTCAGCCGGCGGCTCCCTTTTAAAGGGGAGGATTTGAAGAGGGGGGTCGGGGATGGACTTGGGATCTATTTTCAGTCGGTGGACACTTACGGGGGAAGGTGCCTGGGTTGGGTCTCTGCGTAGTGGACCGGTGGGAACCGCGCCGGGGAAGGCGCCAAGTCACCGTGCAGGTAGCCGAAAAGGAGCTGTGGGGGTGGCCCTGCGCCCCAGGCCCTTGAGCCGTAGCTCTTTCTTACCTGGGTTGAGTCCACCAGTCAGGGGGTAGGTACCCCACTGCCCCGTGTTCCGGGCCAGAGACCTAAGGCGTCCTCGCCCCTCCATCGCTTTCCCAAAGGGAACGGGTTACATAAAAGAATCACACTAATTACAAGTTGTTTACTTTTTCTCTGAGTTGTACATTTTTTTGACTACGAGTGTATATTATTTTGATAATCAGAAATTATTCATTTTTATTATTTTGATAATCAAAAATCACAGCAGCGGGAAGAGGTTTTAGGATCAGACCTAAATTCGTTTCTTGCCGACCACGTGCCCATACGCTCCTACCAGGTATCACTGTCACCCAAGGGCCTTGAATTATTTTTCTTGAATTCATCTGGGACCTGAGGACACTGGAAGACGTTTCTTTTCACCCACCCCTAATAGACCACCTCAATAAAAGACCATGTTTATGCAGTCTTTAAAGATAATGTAATCATGGGGAAAAAGCAAAGGCACAAGGTGCTAAAGGTATACGTAAGCATGGAAAAAAGCAAAAATGTAACGATGGAGGAAAATGCTTAAATGTGCGCTGTGAGACTACAGTTTTGCAGAGGAGGACCTCGTCGGCCACCTGCACGAAGTGCATTTCACATTCCTGCACACTTCAGGATTCTGCTGTGTTTGGCCTTGCGAAAACTGGTACTTGAGGAAGTGGCAAATTTGTTAGTGGTCCCCAAGGAAACCCCCAAACCAGCATCTGTGGAGAGAGTTAAAAGCTTTTTACCATGTTTAAAACATCATGCTCCTCAGTTGGTGTTTGCTTATTGTTGAGTTTACTTTGGTTTTTATTATTTGCTTTCTAAATACATGATGAGAATAAATAATCTAGAAGTGAAAATCTCAAGGTCTTAAGCAACTCAGGTCGCCAACAAGGATGAATTCTGTCGTGTTGTTCAGGCCTACTTTACCCAAATTGCAGTAAAAAAGCAGGCAAGCTGAAAAGGACAGTATCTGCTTATGAAAGGTGATATAGAATGGATCCAATGTGTGAGACTAAGGTCAAAATTGGCCCTCAGTTATTTTTAATAGTTCGTACTCACATTCACAGGAAACAAGAAAGAAATGTGGACAACACCTGAAAGCATAGCCAGTGGTTCCCTTGTGAGAGGTTACTCACCTGATTTTTTGAAGACTCTCTGACCTTTGGAAAAACTTTCACATAGTTTTGCAGAGGATCCAGCTTCAGTCTGAGCAGCATTTGAACATACTTGGCCAGCCTAGCCAAAAATACTGTGGGGCAGAGTACAGGAAGCCTACTGAAGATCAACTGGCCCTGGCCCAGTATCTCAGTTGGTTAGAGCATCGTCCCAATACACCAAGGTTGCAGGCACATGCAAGGCTCAACCAAGTAATACATAAATAAGTAGAACAATAAATCGATGTTTCTCTTTTTTCCCATTCCTCTCGCTCTCTCCAATTAAAAAAAAAAAAGATCAAAGGATGGTCTCATGAGGAAATTACGCAAAGAGGAATAAGGACCTGCCCAGAAGGGAAAGCTCAGGCCTTAAACGAGGAATTCTGCTTCTTCCTGGGATGCACTTTTCTGGGTCCTTAGCTGGCACCCCAAAGTCAGTCATGTTGGAAGCAGTCACGTTGGAGAAAATAGAATCACACTAATCAAGATGAGACTTCAGAGGGATTCAAAAATGCAGAATTGAATCATCAGCCTGAATTATATAACCTAATCAAATGAAAATGTAATCAGTTGTGGAGTGCTATGTGTAGATTAAAAGTGCGTTCATGAAGAAGGAATTGTCTGCCAGTAGCTGGGGGGTGGGGGAAGGTGGGAGAGGAACACATGGGAGACAAGTGACTGGCAGATAAGAGCAGGGGCACTGAAGTCAACCAGGACTGGGTTTAAACTGGTTCTGTCACTTAGCAGCTGTGTGACTTGGGCAGTCTCCTCATCTGTAAAAGGAACTTCCTAAGTAGACCTACTTTAATATTGCAAAAATTAAACTTGGTAGTTTATGAATATGCTTATCACAATGCCTGGCACATAGTAAACAGTATGGCTTAGCTGTTTGTAGCCATTTGTTCTAAAAGGGACAGGATCTTACCTAACTCAAAGAGCTGCTAAGAGAATGGAAATGTGATGACTGCATGTAAGGTGTTTGACAGTGGCTGGAGACTGGCAAATACTCATGGGCTACGGCGTTGGCTTCTCAGTTGGAAGGAAGTGCCTCCCAGGATCACCCAGCTCCCTTTAAGATATTCTCTTAAACCATCTGATGACTAATCCAGCTTTTTAGGTGCCCTGATTACCAAAAAGGAGACCCCTACATAGTGGACACAAGGACAGGAGGAAAAATGTATTACCTTAGGATAAATTCATCAGTTGCATCTGGTCAAGATGCTACCCATTTGATCCACAGTCACCTTAGCCTTAGTTAATACTTATCCCTTTCCCCAGGATCTATATACTTCTTGTGTGTGCATCTTATTTCTTTATTTTTTAGAGAGGGAAGGGAGGAAGAAAGAGAGAGAGAGAAACATCAATGTGCGGTTGCTAGGGTCATGGCCTGCAACCCAGGCATGTACCCTGGCTGGGAATCAATCCTGCGACGCTTTGGTTCGCAGCCCGCGCTCAATCCACTGAGCTATGCCAGCCAGGTGTGTGCGCCTTATTTCTATGCATGATCCTACTGTCCAGCTGGAAACCTGGACGCCATCCATGGATCCACGCAGTCTTCCCAATTCCTTCTCCCACATACCCCGTCATGAAGTCCTACAGATTCTACTTCCTGAATTACCTTCCAAACCAAATGGATATTCACCATAAGCAAGTGTTACCTATTAACAAAAACCAAAAAGGGTTCTCATGAGTGTGACCTCGACCAAGTTTTTCCAAAGTACTTGTCATCAGTGGAAGATGGTTCGGGAGGTTGGGTCGCTGCTGCAAAGGTGAATGTGCTCAGAGCTGTGAAGGTGGCTGCACACTTATTACAAGGGATTATCGACTTGGATACTGTTCTAAAATATTGCCATCCTTTGCAAGAATACATTTTTATTGATAGCACACTAATACAAGCTGTTTTTGAACAAGGTCTTAATAGCCAGTACTGATAAGAACATAAAGAATTGGTGTTTTCCTATACTGTTAGTGGTAAAAAGGCACGATACAAACTTCTAGGTTCACACCAGTGATTTTAGACTTTGAAATCCCAGTATGTGTAGGATGTATTCTGCAAGTGTACAGAGATGTGCAGTAGTTTCCCCTTATCCACAGGTCTGCTGTCCACGGTTTCACTTTCCACAGCTTCAGTTACCCACGATCAACCGTGGTCTGAAAATACTAAATGGGAAATTCCGGAAATAAACAATTCGTAAGTTTTAAGTTGTGTGCTGTTCTAAGTGGTGTGATGAAATCTCATGATGTTCTCCTGTGTCCTGCCTGGGATGGGAATCATTTGTTTGTTCAGCATCTCCACACTGTGTATATGCTTAGCCACCTCAGCTCTTAGATTGACTCTGAAGATATCACAGTGCTGTGTTCAAATAACCCTTGTTTTACTTAATAATGGCCCCAAGGCACAAGAGTGGTGAGGCTGGCAGTTCATATATGCCAAAGAGAAACCATGATATGTAGATATGTACACGGTCTGTGTAGGGCTTGGTACTATCTGCAGTTTCAGAAGTCCACTGGGGCTCTTGGAACTCTGCCCTGCAGGTGAGGGGGAACTACTATACATGAAAATGTTCCCTCTGCAGCGTCCAGGAGGCCCTCCCCACCCAAAAAAAGGAGAAACAAACCAACAGCCCATCGCTAGATAAATGGATAAAGAAGACACTATGGGAATGATTCCATTTATACGAGGTGCTCAGAGTACTCAAACTTACAGAGACAGACAGTGGAATGGTGGTTGCCAGGGGCTGAGAAGAATGGGAAGTTACTGTGTCTGGGGACGGAGTTTCACTTTGGTACAATGAAACGCTTCTGGAGATGGAGGGTGGTGACGGTCGTACAGCGCTGTGAATGGACGCAATGCCACTGCCCTGCACTTAAAATAGGGTGATAAATTTTCTGTGTATTTTACCACAACTTAAACATTTCAAAGATTAAAATGGTAACTTTTTGTGATACATATTTTACCACGGTTAAAACACAAAACAAGCAATGCATACCGCATAGCCTTATGATGATGGGATATAGTGCAGTCATTTAAAAACTGTGCTACCCAGGAGAGAGAGATATCCCTCTATCGCTAAGAACTACACAAGAAACGTGTAGAACAGCAGGTGTAGAATGGCTCTATGTTTACAAATGGAACACAATAGTAGTGAGTTGGAAGCTGAATGTGCTCCCGGCTGCTAGGGGTGTTGGGGTGAGAGAGGTGTTACCTGGAGCTCTCCTTCTACATCATGCATTTTTTTTCCGGTGTGTGAACTCAGAACCAAAAAGCATTAAAAAGTAATAAATAAACAAACAAAACACCACCCTCCACCGTTGGGATAAAATCTCATGTGCAGGAGATGGCTTTCCCATCTCCTTTCTCTCATCTTCCCTCCTCGTAGTGTGGTGCCTGGGCCATGCTCTGTCTGTCCTCGGGAGAGTCACCCATGACGCTCCCTCGGTCTGAAACACTCACCACCCACCCCCACCCGATCCCGGCACCCTCCGGGTCCCAGCTGACACATCCCTTTCTGTGTAAAGCCCTCCCTGACCCCCCCAATCCTGCTCCCACACTCCTCCTGAGCCCTCCCACGGCTCGCCTCCGGTGCTTCCGAATTGCCCTGCATCCACACTGTGTTACAGTCCTTGTTGGCCATTCCCTGTCACAGAGCGGGAAGGGTGACCTGACCGTGGTGTCCATGTCTCTACCCCCAGGAACTGGGGGTTCTAACTCAGGAACTGATGCATAGTAGGAGCTCAGCTCAAATGCTTGGACAAAGGAATGGGCAGCATTGACTTGTGAGTCTGGTCTGAGCGGGCGGTCTGTTCTACTGCAGCAACAAGGCCTTTCCGGTCCTGAAAAGGACATGGTGGGGCACCTGTCCATCAGGGTGCCAGCCAATCCTCCTCTCCCCTGGAATTTTGAGTATCTTGACTCAGAGTCTTTAAAAGTAAAACAGAAAGAGAATAAGCGTTTCTGTTCATTAATGATCTGGGAAACTGGGACTCTAAAGCATGTAATATGACCTTCATGAGACTCCAAACTGAGGCCAGGGGAAGGCTCGAATCAGGTCTTCCAGCACCACTACGGGCCCCTTTCCACTGAACTCTGAGGGCAGGAAGCGGGTCCTTATGCTTCTTCACGTCTCCGGGCCTAGCACGGGAACTGCCACAGAGTTCATAGCCAAGGAGTGTTTGTGGAAGGAAGGAAGGAAGGAAGGAAAGAAGGAAGGAAGGAAGGAAGGAAGGAAGGAAGGAAGGAAGGGAGATCTCTACATAAACAGACATTCACAAACACATAAAATATTTTTTCTATAAAATTTTTTTCTATAAAATTATTTCTATAAAATGTGTGCTAAAGCCACCAAAGCAGCCAGAGAACGTGTAACTTTCCGTGTCATTAGGCATGATGTTCCGCCGTCAGGACCGAGGTGGGCTAGCAGAGCCTGAGGTAACCGAGGAACTTACCCTCTTCATATCCACAGTTAAAAAACAAAACACGCAATGAATACCAATGCCCAAGCAAAATAAGCCACGAACCTGCCTTTACTGAGCATCTTCTCGGTGCCCAGCACTTTGCTGGGTACTGCGGATTCTGAGAGGGACAACACACTAATCCTATCCTCTGGGCACACCATCTAGTTGAAGAGGAACTCACAGAGATAAATAGTTACCAGACGGAGTGATGGAGGCTTTCTCAGGGCAAAGAAGGACGGCTAGTTTGCGAGGGAGACCGTGCGTCACGTTGGCGCCTGGATACGGCTCACCAAGCCTGGAGCATGTGCTGACGAGAGTGCCCAGGTAGGAGAGGATGTGGAAAAAGGGAACCCGGTCAGGCCACAAAGGGCGGTGTGTGCCATTCTAGGAAGTCTGGGCTGAGACCTAGGTCCTGCTTTTCGCTTGAAATTTGTGGTCATTGGGTCCGTAAATCTGTGCAGTAATTCAGTGGAGTATTAACACACGTTAGTAGCATTATAAATAAAAATCGGATTGACTTCAAAATAAAAACAAATGACCTCCAATTTGATCCTTTGTCTTCTAAACGTGTACTCCAAAGGATGTCAAAAGAGACAGATATGCAAATAAAGAGACCCAATGCCTGGTAGCCCTAGGCTGATGGCAACTATCGCCACAACGTGTGGGCCTATCAGACTGTGACTCTACCTAAAAGGATCTCAAAATAGCTCTGCTCTGCTCTCTGCGGCAGGCAAGCGTCTGCTCCATTCGGCAGTAGCTCATTCTTTACTATTGTTGCTATGTGACAAACTATTGGCTCTCAGTGTTAGCCAAGCCGGCCAGAGGAGGGTGGGTAGAGAGGGTTTGGGGAGCAGCGTCTTTCCTGGAATCTAACAGAACAAACATGGCCTGAGCGTTTCCTAGGTACCCCCACGTTACCTGCCCCTGAAGGTACAGACATCCAGTTCTGTTCAATGAACATTTACTGAATGTGCCTCCCATATGGGAGGCACTATGCCGGGCTACAGGGATGTAAAAATAAAATGTGCATGCTTTCTGCTCCCAGTTGCTCACTGCCTAGTAGGAGAGAGAGTTTTGCAAGCGGGGAACTAATCTACCAAGGTGCAGTGACCGAGGCTCGGGTGCTGTGTGGACACACAATGGGGGTGCTTCAGATGAGTTCAGCTTTGGACACAGTGATGTGCTTGCAGAACGCACTGATGGAGATCTCCCAGGGACAGCTGGATGTGCGGGTTATAGGGAAATCAGACCCGGGACTTGCTCTGGAGGGTCTTGCTATCGAGTGAAAGAGACAGAAATGTGAATATAATAGACCAGCCACTATGCTCCGTGGTGAATGCTCACAAGAGGCTCACAGAACATGGTGATGCCACTGCCTGGCCCGGCAGCCTTCATGTTTGTCTAGGAGGCAGCCCAGGGTCTGAGTCTTGAATGACCTAGGGTGGTAACCCTGGTGGAACCAAAAAAAAAAAAAAAGAAAAGAGGACGGGCCCACATGAGATAATTAAATAATTTCTCGGCTCTGCAGTCCTGGCACCAGTAAAGGGAGGGTGCCCAGAGCTGGCACAGGAAACACCACAAAGCTCAGAACCTGAACCCTGGGCACCGGTGATAGGGTCTAACGAGGAGCTGAATGCATGGCATCGCCCCGTGACATAAGCTGTTTTGGGGTGTGGAGGTCGTTAGAAGCATATGAAGGAGTAAATCCACGGCTCCACACTCTGCCAACTTGAAACATCTCATTCCCCAGAACTTCAGGTGTGTCTCCCTGAGACCCAGGGGGAATACCTGTCTTTTCCTCCTACCTGCAGCCTCATTGCAGGTTTACTCCTTGCACTACTTCTTTGACGCATCTCGGCATAAATCAAAGGCACGGCAATATCAGGTCAAGTCCAAATCACATTCTAACCCATCCTTGAACCTCACTTAGATTCTGTGCCTTAGCTCAGCTCAGCTCAGGTAAGAGAAACAGACTTTACAAAGTCCTGCTGAAGTCACTGTTGCTTCAGTTAAAAGCATGTAGGACATTCATGACGTCTTTTATTAATTTATCAAAAATGTATTGAATGGAGCCCTGGCTGGCATAGCTCAGTGGATTGAGCGCGGGCTGCAAGCCAAAGTGTCGCAGGTTCGATTCCCAGCCAGGGTACATGCCTGGATTGCAGGCCATGACCCCCAGCAACCACACATTAATGTTTCTCTCTCTCTTTCTCCCTCCCTTCCCTCTCTAAAAATAAATGAATAAAATCTTTAAAAAAATGTATTGAATTGGCACCTCATGTGGCAAGCAAGGGGTTAATTTGTTTAATCCACAGAGCTCTTGCAAATGGATAAGGAAAAAAAAATAGGGGGAAAAACTGCGCAAGAAAACCTCCCCAAACAATAATCACTTGTGGCTGAGACACCCTCCGGTGACTCCCAATAATTCCCACCCCCTGGTGTCCATGCCTCCGTGTTACCCCCTCCTCTTAAGTGTGGGCAGGGTCTCTGACTTGGTTCTAACCAATGGAATACGGCAAAGGTGATGGTATGTTACGCCCAGATCATGCTGTGTTAGGTAAGATGGCATCAAGGCTTAGCAAGTTGCGTCAAGAGATTCTCTTTGCTGGCTTGATAAAGTTAGACATGGTGAGGAAGCCTATGCTTCTCTGACCTGCAAGAGGTCAACAGACAAAAGCAACCAAAAGCTGGGGCCCTCCGTCACACAGCTACACGGAGACGAGTTCTGCCAACACTCTGGATGAACGGGGCAGCAGATTTTTCCGCAGCTGAGCCTGCAGATGAAAATGCAGCCCTATCAACACTCCGACCACAACCCTGGGAGACCCTGAGCTGAGGACCCAGCTAATCTGGGAGGACTTCCGTCCCACATAAACTTGAAGCCACTGAGTGTGTGGTAGGTTATTATGTAGCCATAGAAAACGAATACAAAAGATCAAGAAAGGAAATAGAAACAGGACTTGTTTTTTAAAAATGCTAATGTGTTTTTCAGTTGGTAATATAGTAACACGGTTCAACACTTTAAAAGGTGTATTCTTCGTCCTACCCTGCCCCGCAGTCACCCAGTGCCCCAGCCCAGCGGTAATCTTTGTTACTGATTTTTTTGCATATGCTGCAAGAGCCATGCAGTGCATACGTGAGCAAATGAATTTATGTTTCCCCTAACTTAAAAGATATACTATATTGAGCCCTGGCTGGTGTGCCTCAGTGGACTGAGTGCTGGCCTGCGGACCAAAGGGTGGCTGGTTCGATTCCCAGTCTGGGCACATGTCTGGGTTGGGGGCTGGAGGGCAGGGCTGGTGGGGGATACTTGAGAGGCAACTACACATTGATGTTTCTCTCCTTCTCTTTCTCCCTCCCTTCCTCTCTCTAAAATAAATAAATACATAAAATCTTTAATATATATATATATATGCTATATTTAAAGAAAAAGAAAAAATATATTGAAAATACACTGTTCGTCACCTTTTTATTGTTTTTTTTTTAAAGTTGTGAGAATACATCATACACACAGAGGAATGGATGGAACATATATGTACAGTTTAAAGACCAAGCCAACACCTATGTAACCATCACCCAGGTCATGAAATACAAGAGAGCCGGTATCTTAGCAGTCCCGCCCCTGGCTGTGCAGTCTCTTATACCACACTTGCTTCTCTGAGACTGCGATCACCACGCTGACCTCAGCCATAATCCCCCGCTTACCTCTGTGATAGTTTTTCCTCCGATGCATGCATCCTCACACCCTGTACTCTAGTTTAGTTCCACCCATTTCTGACCTTTACCTAACAGGAATCATACTGTTCTCCTGTGAGTTATTTAGCTCATCATTTTTATGCAAACCAGCCATGGCGATGCATGGAGTTGAGATCTGCTCATTCTCTTGCTGCTCGGTTTCCACTGTGCTAATAAACCACAATTTTTCCCCCACTCTACAATAAGTGGACATGTGAGGGTTTCCATTTTTGTTCTCTTAGGAACAGTTCTGCTCTGAACACTCACTTGCACTGCTCCTGCTGCACGTGGGCAAGGCTTTCTCAAGCCGTCTGGGTACTGGGAGCGGGATTTCTGGGGTACGGGACATTCTCATCTTTGGTTTTTCTGAGCGGTGTACCAACTTACGCTCTGCCAGCAGTGTATGAGAATTCCTACTGCTCCACCTCCTCACCAACATTTGGTATTGTCAGACTCCTTAGTTTTAACCACGCTGGGGGGTATGCAGTGCTGTCTTAGTGTGATTTTAATTTATGTTTCTCTTGATGTTCATTTGGATGTTTTCTTTTATGAAGAGCCAGTTCAAGGTTTTGTTTATTTTTCTATTTGTTTGTTTGTTTGTTTGTTTAAAGATATTTTTTAAATTTATAGACATAGGAGAAGAGAGAGAGAGAAAGAGGGAGAGAAACATCAATATGTGGTTGCCTTTCATGTGCCCCCACTGTGGACCCGGCCCACTCAGGCATATGCTTTGACTGGGAATCGAACCGGTGACCCTTTGGTTCTCAGGCTGGCACTCAATCCACTGAGCCACACCAGCCAGGGTGGTTTGTTTTTCTTTATCTGATTAATATAATTTGTAATTTCCCACTTTGTCATTTGTCCAACTGTACAAGTAGATCTTAGGTATGATAAGATACTCACCTTCAATTATAAAAGAGATGGCAAAACTATGATGGTACTCTTTATTCTTTTTATCACTATCAGATTGACGAAAGATCATGAAGCTTGATAATACGGTGTTGGCAAGCATGTGAAGAATGTATAGTAGTACATTGCATATTGGGTGTGTAAACTGGTGAACTATGGAGATCAGTTTGGCATATCTAACACACTATGAAACGCAGGTATGGTTTGACTCAGCCTTCTCGTTTCTAGGAGTTTGTCCTATGGATACATTCACTTAGGTATGAAGCAACATGTTCAGGGATATTCAGGGTAATGTTGTTTATAATACTAAAATATTGGAAACTTAAATACCCCATGGCTGAGAGCTACTTAGATAATTTGTGATACATATCTACAAAAGAACATTAATGCAGATCAATAAAAACATTTTATATAGGCTGAAAAGGAATATCTCCCAAGATACATTGTTAAGAGAGAGAACGGCCAGGTGCAGAATATTGTCTATCAGGAGCTGGCTTCCACACCCACAGTGTGTGCCTATCTGCTTGTATTTGCATGGAATATCTTGGAAGGATTCTTGGAATGTGGTTGGGGAATTAGGGTGGAGAGAGACTTATTTTTCACTCCAAGTTCCTTTGCACCTTCAGGATTTTCTACTAGGTGTATGTATTACCCATTAAAAAGAAATAATTTGGGAACAAACTTAAAGGACACATGGTCAAAAACTAAGGGGAGGGTGGTAATGGGAGGGAAGTGGGGAGGGGTGGGAGGGGAGCTGGATTGGGAGTAAAAAAGAGAAAACTGTATTTGAACAATGATTAAAATAAAAAAAAAGAAAGAAAGAATTTTTGCCCTGGCTGGCATAGCTCAGTGGATTGAGCGCGGGCTGTGAACCAAAGCATCACAGGTTCGATTCCCAGTCAGGGTACATGCCTGGGTTGCAGGCCACGACCCCCAGCAACCGCACATTGATGTTTCTCTCTCTCTCTCCCTTCCTTCCTTCTCTAAAAATAAATAAATAAATAAATAAATAGGTAGATAGATAAATAAATAAAATCTTAAAAAAAAGAAATAATTTTTAAATGTATTGAGCTGCTATTATGAGCCAGGCCTTTGCGAAACACTGGAGAGGTGAACAAGGCAGAGACTTTGCCCGGTGGAGCTCCCAGTCTAGTGATGGAAGACAGTCACAGAAACCGTCATTGTGGTGACACGGGACAAGTGCTATAATAGAGGACATTGAGGAACTCTGGAGGGATGCGATGCACAGCAGGACACCTGACCGCGTCTCAGAGGAGGACGGGCGGCCTGACCTCCACGCGGGGAGCCGGCCCGTGGAGGAGGCTTGGGGAGACCAGAGGCCCCGGCAGAGGAAACAGCCTTTGTGGAGGGGGAGCCGGCTCCGTCCATTTGAGGAACTGAAAGAAGTTCAGCTCATCCGGAAGCTGACATGGGCTGAGTTGGTTTCCAGAAAAAGCCACAGTAGATTAAAGGAAAAAGGATTGAGAGGGGGCAAGAGAGGAGTCAAGAAGACTGGCTAAGAAGCTTCTGCAGCCACCAGGGAAGAGAGGACGAGAGGCTGGATGAAGAAGGCCAAAGCGGAGACAGAAAGTGTGGGGCAGATTTAAGAGATAGCGGGAGTGTAGAATCTGCAGACGTAGTGGTTGGATGACGGGGCGGAGGAGAGAGGGGATCGTTAAAATGATAAAGGCTCCTGGCTGGCGTAGCTCAGTGGATTGAGCGCAGGCTGCGAACCAAAGTGTCGCAGGTTCGATTCCCAGTCAGGGCACATGCCTGGGTTGCAGGCCATGACCCCCAGCAACTGCACATGGATGTTTCTCTCTCTCTCTCTCTTTCTCCCTCTCTTCCCTCTCTAAAAATAAATAAATACAATCTTTTTAAAAATTCCCCCTCCTACTTAAAAAAAAAACAATAAAGGCTAATATTTGGTGAGGACTTACTGAGGGACAACACCTGCCCAGAACTTGGCTTGATTCTATCCCTCAGTCCTCTCTCTGTGATCTGGGGAGGTAGGGACTGCCGCGAGGACAGGCTGCAGATTTAGTACAAGAAGGGTTGGGGACTTGCTCGAGGTCACATAGGTAACACGTGGCAGTGCCAGCATTTGAAGCCATGCATCTCGTTGCCAAGTTCATGCTCTCAACCCTTCTCTGAAGGGTGACCCCAGATGCCAGGGTTGGGGAACTGAGTACCCGATGATGCTTTTCATTAAGAGAAAACACAAGAGACAAAGAGGTTTGAGGAGGAGAGTGGTCATCTGTTCTTCAAGTTTCAGGTCCCCACAAGACTTCCACCTAGGTAAGTATAATAGACGGTTTTGTGTATAAAACCAGAGCAAGTTCTGGGCTGGAAACCTGGGCATCCTCAGCATAAAGTTCCTGTCGTCAAAGGAGTGGATGACACTAGACTGTGACCAACTAAGTAAAAGCCAAGAGGAGCCAGGATAGTTTTTTTTAAAAAAAGCAAGCAAGCAGGGAAGTCACATGATCCAATCTTGTTTATGGGAAGAAGATAACTCTGGCAGCAACGGGGAAGGCTGGCTCCTGCGGAGAAATGGGCAGTAAGAAACCCAGCACACGTATTCGTGCTTTCATTTGGCATCTTCCGAGCATCACCAAACACTCTGTGCCAGGGACCACCAAGCCCAGGAAACACAGAGAAACACCAGACCCTGTCCTTGACCCTGTGGAACTTCAGGGACGAGGAGTGAGACTGGTGAACCTTGTGCTTTGAGGGGAGCGGGTGGGCACAGGGCGCTATGGGAGAGCAGAGGAAGGAGAACACATCTAACCCCACCTGGGGCAGGGCGGGGGGCTCCTTCACAGAAGTGTGGCTGGAGGTGAGTCTTAATGAAGCGACACCTCCACGAGGAGCAGGCAGAGCCCCACGGAGGGGAGAGCCAGCAGTGCGGTGTGTGCCAGCTCGCCTTTTACAGACGGTTAGCTGACTCCCGGCCCCGAGGAGGTAGGGCGGCGGCTGGGAGCACAGAAGAAGTCAAAGATGCTGGTGGGGCTGGAGTGATGATAAGCAGCTCAGGGGCTCAGGAGAGTGAGGATGGCCCAAGCCTGCTAGGAAAAGGGGCATGGTTAAGGGGAGGTGAAGAGAAAGGAGAAAGGCTGGAGGGGGTGGGGTGGGAAGGGGCAGGGGGAGTGCTTCAGAGAGGCAGGGGGAGGCGGAGCGGGACAGCTGGAGGGGACGGTGGAGACTAAGACTTCTGAGGTCCTTGGGACGGTAGTGGAGTTCCCGTGGACCCTGAAGTCCACGATGAGCCCCTTCGGCTTCCAGGCCCCTTTGCTTTCCGTGGCCGGCCAGCCCCGACTGGAGGCCAGATGCCAGGTTCTCCCTGAGTGCCAGGAAATGGCAAGGGGAGGCGGAGGAATGGTAGTGAAGAACAGCAGGGAGAGACTGCTGAGTTAGAGCCGGAGGAGGCCGAGGAGGCTGAGAAGGCGAGGGGTCCGGGAAGCCTCTGCTCCCGTGCTTGCTGGGACACAGCCAGGCTGGCCGGGTGCCCGGGAAAACAGGCCGCTGGGGGAAGTGGGCTCTGAGTGTGGATGCTTGGGGGCTCTGTTGCCATGGAAGGGGGGTGGGGGGCAACAGGCCAAGGGGAAAAGGCAAGGAAGAGGTGTGAAGGGTGAAGGCACTCAAAATAGTCTAGGGCTGAACAAAGCAGAGAGAGTCAGAGACTGGGCTGGACGGCCACAAGCTTACCCCGGTATCGGTACGCACTGTTACCCCACGTAGAGCATGAAAATAATCGAGTACTAGCTACTGAGAGTACCTGCAACAATTAGGAAGAGAAAACCTCAAAACAGATAAGGTAAGAATTTCTTTCTTTCTCCCGTAAAATTCCAGAGGTAGGTAGGTGGTCCAGGGCTGGTGTTAGGGATTTCGGCTGGTTTCAGGGACCCAGCCTCTTTCTCCCCTCTCCCTCTGCCTCGTGCGTCTCCCTTTCCTGAGTTAGCTCTGCTCCAAGGTCTAGCAGCCACCGCCTCTCCACCCCAGACCGGAGAAGGAGCAAACAGGGAAGGGGGCGTGCCCCTCCCTGCCAGGGCTCCCGGGAACCTGCCCCTGCCATTCCGTATCCCGTTGGCCAGAGCTTACTCACAGGGCTACCCCCTGCTCCGAGGCAGCCTCGAAGCATGGGTTTCATTATGAATGGCCACGTGCACAGGCCAAAGAAAGAACATATGGTAGTGAACAAATAATCGTCCTTGCCACATTCCGCCCGTACACCTATGTGTATGAAAGATGACATCCCAACTGCATGGGATAGGCACGGCTCACACTGTCGTCCCGCATAATTATTAACGGCATTCCTTTTTACTCCAAAGCGGGGAAAAAAAGGAAAAGGGTTTGGTGATTCTTCAAAAAGTTAAATATAGAACCAGCAAGTTACCACATAAACATAGCAATTCTACTTCTAGGTATATACCCAAAAGAATTAAAGGCAAGGACTCACCCAAAGAAACTGGACTCAAGGAGGAACACACCAAGGCACATCATAATTATATTACCCAAGATGAAAGATAAGGAGAGAATCTTAGAAGCAGCAAGAGAAAAGGAGAGAGTTACCTACAAAAAAGTTCCCATCTGATTATCAGCTGATTTCTCAAGAGAAATCTCACAGGCAAGAAGGGACTGGGAAGAGGTATCCCAAATCATGAAAGGCAAGGACCTACATCCAAGATGACTCTATCTGGCAAAGATATCATTTAGAATGGAAGGGCAGATCAAGTGCTCCCCAGATAAGGTCAAGTTAAAGGAGTTCATCATTACCAAGCCTTATTATATGAAATGTTAAAGGGACTTATCTAAGAAAAGGAAGATAAAAAACATGAACAGTAAAATGACAACAAACTCACAATTATCAACAACCAAACCTAAAAACAAAACAAAACTAAACTAAGCAAACAACTAGAGCAGGAACAGAATCAGAGAAATGGAGATCTCATGGACAGTTTTCAGTGGAGAGAGGGAGGGGAAGAATGGGGGGGTACAGGGAATAAAAAGCATAATTGGTAGTTACAAAATAGACAGAGAGAGGTTAAGAATAGTATAGGAAACAGAGCAGCTGAAGAACTTATATGTACAACCCACGAACATGAACTAAGGGGAGGGGAAGGAATGCTGGGGGGTGGGGAGGTGCAGGGTGGAGGGAGGCTAAGGGGGACAAAAAAACTGGAAAACTATAATAGCATAGTCAATAAAATATACTTGGAAAAAAAGAGCAGGAACTCAAATACTTGTACACCCTTCTTCACAGCAGCATTATTCACAGTAACTGAAACGGGAAAACGACCCAGTGCCTGTTGGCAGATGGAAAGATAAACACAATGCAGCCTATCTAGACAACGGAATATTACTCAGCCATGAAAAGGAATAAAATACTGATTCATAGCACAACATGGATGAAACTTGAGAACACTATGTTTTGTGAAAAGAGCCAGATACAGAAGTGCAAACATTGTGTGATTCTACTTACAGGCGGTACCCGGAACAAACAAAGTCACAGAGACAGGAAGTGGGCCTGAGGGGCTGGGGAAAGGGGAGAAGGGACAACTATTGTTTAACAGATATAGAGGGAAAAAAGCGGGGACGGTGAAAAAGTCTAGGAATGGATAGGGTGATGGTAACACAACAATGTGAATACACCTAATGCCACTGAATACTTACAAATGGTTAAAATGGCAAATTTTATGTTATATATATTTTACTGAGAAAAAGAATGTTGGAGGTCCTTACCCAAGAGAAAAGAAAGCATGTATGTCCCTACGACACTGACTGTTAGAACAGCTTTATTTGTAAGAGCCAAAAACTGGAAACGACCCAAAAGCACATTAACCGGTGAGTGGATAAACAAACTGGAACAGCTGGGCAATGGAATACTACTCAGCCATAAAAAGGAATAAACTTCTAATACACGCAACATAGACAAATCTCAAAATAATCACATTGTGTCAAAGAAGCCAGACAAAAGGCTATACATGGTATTGGTACATAAATGCATATAGAATTTATATAACATTCTAGAAAATGCAGACTAATGTGTAGTGACAGCGGTAGACTGGTGGTTGCCTGGTGAGGGCTGGTACAGGGAGGGATCGGAGGGAAGGGTTGCCGGGGAATACAAGGACGTTGTGGAGGTGATGACGGTTATATTCATTGTCTCCATTTGTGGTGGTGAGAGTTTCATGGGTGTATACATATGTCAAAACTTTTCAGCCCTGGCTGGCATAGCTCAGTGGATTGAGCGCAGGCTGGGAACCAAAGTGTTGCAGGTTTGATTCCCAGCCAGGGTACATTCCTGGGTTGCAGGCCATAACCCCCAGCAACCGCACATTGATGTTTCTCTCTCTCTCTCTCTCTCTCCCCCTCCCTTCCCTCCCTAAAAATAAATAAATAAAATCTTAAAAAAAAGTTCCCCCTAAAACTTAAAAAAAAAAACTTTTCAATGTGTAGACTTTGAGTATGTACACTTTTTGTATGTCAGTTATACCTAAATGATGCTATTAAAATAAACATGCCTGCATGCTTATCTTATATGTTTTTTTAAAGAGTTTATTTATTTTTAGAGAGGGAAGGGAGGGAGGGAGAAAGGGAGAGAGGGAGAAACATCCATGTGCGGTTGCTGGGGGCCGTGGCCTGCGACCCAGGCATGTACCCTGACTGGGAATCGAACCTGTGACGCTTTGGTTCGCCGCAGCCCACGCTCAATCCACTGAGCTACGCCAGCCAGGGCTTTTTATGTTAATAAATAGTAATGAAAATAAAGATTTTTCAAAATGTGTCTTAGTTTACGTCTAAACCAAGATTAAATGGTCACCGTACAGAGATCTTTCTTCCCACATATAAAACACACGCACCTGATCCCCAATAGAGAAACCTCCAAACCCCACTGCGGACAGCTCAAAGTCTATAACCTGAGAGTCTGTAACTATCTACGAGGCCCAGATGAAGGTGCAATCTGTAGACCGAAAGACAAACTATCTTGAAACATAGACTCGCAGAGCGGGAACAAGATAATCACAATAAGATGACCATTCTGGAAACGAGAGACGATGAAACACACAGCAGATGCGGGTCCACCGCCATCCGCACCGTCCTCTGAGCGGGAATGTGGTGGGTTCTCTGGCCGCAGAGCCTAGCTCCGCCCTCTGGCCATTTCTACTTTTCCCATGATCCCCCACGGACACAGGGGAGACGGGGATGGGGAGATGGTGTTTTGGGGCTGCACGGTTTCCAGAACCTCCTTCCGGCTGGCAAAGGTTTTGGAGCCTGGGAAGGGCGGCAGGGACTGAGTCAGCGCACATTTTTGCAGGCCAGCCTGGTGGTTTCTTTGGTAATAGAATTCCTTCAAATGCTTAGCAGTCTTCCAGACTCTTTGCTTCATGTGTAAATGACTGCAGCCAAAGACCTCACTTAGATTTAACTTTGCAGCCTGGATACTTTGCTCTTCTCCAAAGGAGCCTCTGCTGAGCCTCCTGGCAGTCACCTTCAGTCCCTCCGCAAGGAGGGGCAGAAAGCAAAATCCTTAATCCCGTTTATGCCTTCAGGCTCATGGCCTCTGGGGAAAATTAGTCTAATCTCTTGTTACTGCTCCCAAGCCACTTCTCATAATTGGTTAAGTTTGAAATGCTGAGGCAGATGGCTTCTTTCAGCCCTGAAAGTCTCATTGTTATGGAACTGCTGGGCAATTTGGACTGTGGACCACCGGCGAGAGTACGGTGCCTTCTTTCCACCTCCGCTGAGGACTGGGGCCTTCAGTCTGCGCCCTGTCCTCCTCAGACTCTTGAGAGCACCCAAGAGTACCCAACACACGCAAAAACTGAATTTTCTTTGCCAGTTCTCTGGTATTCCTGCCTTGTTTGGAATTTGCTTTCCAAGGACCGCTGGCACTGGTGACCCATCAGGGTGCTGTGAAATCAAGCGGGCCGTAGCCAACTTTTTTTTTTTTAATGACGTAGGACAGAATAGAAAATATCAGATGCAGGCAGTCCAGGCAGGAACAGAAGCTCTGTTCTACCGAAGTCCCTGCTCAGGCTGCTTCTGGTTCCTGGTCCGCCCTCCATTGCCTCAGGCACCAAGACAGTAGCTGCAGTCCAGGTAGAAGTTTGGTCAAAGATGAAGAAAGAGGCAAAGGCTATACCACCAATCTCTTATTTTCTATTCCCGGAAGCTGCGATATGACACTTCTACTTATATTCCACCAGCAAGAGCTTGGACACATGGCCACATCTGGCTCAAGGAGGTTGAGTGATGTTATTTTTATTCTGGGTAACTGAGTTCTCACCTAAAAATTATAGTACAATGCAAGCCCTGACTGATGTAGCTCAGGGGGCTGGGCATCAGCCTGCAAACAGAAAGGTCACTGGTTCAGTTCCTGGTCATATGCCTTGGTTGCAGGCCAGGTCCCCTATTAGGGGCATGTGAGAGGCAATTGATCTTTTTCCCTTTGTTTCTCCCTCCCTTCCCCTTCTCTCTAAAATAAATAAGTGAATAAAATCTTTAAAAAAATACTTTAAAAGTTATACTACAATGCAAAAAACGGAGAGAGAATATTAATTATTAGGCAACTAACAGAGTGTGTTTTTGTGTAGATTTTTTAAAAATCTTAAATTCCAGCCCTGGCTGGCGTAGCTCAGTGGATTGAGCGCAGTCTGTGAACCAAAGTGTCGCAGGTTTGATTCCCAGTCAGGGTACATGCCTGGGTTGCAGGCCATGACTCCCAGCAACCGCACATTGATGTTTCTCTCTCTTTCTTTCTCCCTCCCTTCCCTCTCTAAAAATAAATAAATGAAATCTTTTAAAAAATCTTAAATTCCAGCCCTGGCAGTTGTGGCTCAGTGGATTTGGTGCTGGCCCACGAACCAAAGGGTTGCTGGTTCAATTCCCAGTCAGGGCCCATGCTTGGGTGGAGGGTCAGGTCCCCAGTAGGGAGTGCAAGAGAGGCAACCACACTTCGATGTTTCTCTCTCTCTCTCTCTCTCTCTCTCCCTGCCTCCCTCCCTTCCCCTCTCTCTAAAATAAATAAAATCTATTTTAAAAATCTTAAATTCCAGGCAACATGGATGGTGACCAAATACTTCTAAGTCTCAGAGCTCCTCTCCGCTATCACTCATTCATAGAGATTGTCCCGCCTTGCTTTCTCCCACCTCCATGTAATCTTCCTTAGTTCCCTCCTTAATTCCAAACACATGGAAGAAACTGCAAAACTGTCCTTCTCTGGAGTATTTGAGATCTTGCTTCCCAGCCTGTTGTCGTTTGGCTCAAATATGAAAAATCAAAAACAAAACAAAGCATTCCCCTGCCGTCCCTCTCAGGGACCTCTGAGCGAGCCCTCCTTCCGGTGGGCGGGCACGCGCTCTCCCTGCCGCGCTGCACGCGCACGTGGCCTTCCCTCGCCTCTTCTCCCGGCCTAAAGGAGCCCTCAGCAGGTCGCTAGCACATCGCCCTGTTTTCTTTCTTACTGTAGCACTTCCATGTATTGATTGATGTCTCCATTGAGTGTCCGTCTGTCGGTCTGTTTCTCCCTACCAGAACGTAAATGCCAGGAGAGTGGCGCCTTGTTCCTATTTATCGTTTTGTCCCCGCTGATGAAAACCAGCCGTGCCGCAGAGTGGATGGGGAACTCTATAAATGTTCATTGCTTACATACAATTAGGTACACTTGTTCTGTCTTTTCGAGTTTCTGGGCATTGTTCTACATCCTGTACGCATATTAATCTATATGAAACCCTTACAACGATTCCATGAGGTGGTCATTAGTATCACCATGTGATTTTACAGATGAGGGGCAGGAGTTGTCATTCTCCAAAGAACAAGCAGCTAGTAAGGAGCAGAACTGGATATCAACCTCGGAAATCTGAGTTCCAGAGCGTGTGACCTTAACCTTTACAGAACATTGCCTCTTAAATATCAAGGGTCAAATTGTATAGAGTGTAGCTAAAGCCGAGCTCAGAGTGAGATTTATAATAGTTAATGCCTATTTTAGAGAAGAAGAAAGATCTCAGTAGCCTAAACTTCCGCTCTAAGAAACTGCAAATGAAAAACAAAGCAAGAAGAAGGAAGGAAATAATAAAGTAAATGAACCGAAGAATAGAAAAACAATAGAGGAAATCGACAAAACCAAAAGTTGGCTTTTTGAAAAGACCAACAAAGGTGATAAACTTTAGTTAGAAAAAAGGAGAGAAGATTCAGATTACGAAAATCAGAAACAAGAGAGGGGCTGTGACTACCAAACTTGCAGAAGTAGAAAAGGTGATAAGAGGGTACCTACCACATGGGGAGATGCTGGTCAAAGGGTACAAGCCTTCAGTTATAAGAGAGATGAGTTCCAGGACATAATGCACAACACCGTGATGACAATAATACTCGATCGTGTACTTGAAATTTACCAAGAGAGTAGATCTTAAGTGTCCTCCCCGCCACACACACACACACAAAAGGTGACTATATGAGTTGACAAGTGTGTTCATTACCCTGATTGTGGCAATTTCATGACCTGCATGTATATCTATGTCAAACCATCACTTCGCATGTGTACAATTTTATTTGTCATTTATTCCTCAAAAGGCTGGGGACGGGGGAGGGGGAGAAAGATAAGGTGAACAATTGTACTCCAAAAAATTAGATAAAATGGACAAATTCTAGAAAAACATGGGTTGCTGGCCAGGTCCCCGGTTGGGGGCATGCAAGAGGCAACTGATCAATGTTTCTCTCTCATGTCAATGTCTCTCTCTCTCCCTTTCTTCCTCCCTCCCTTCCTTTCTCTCTAAAAACAAATGAAATAAAATCTTTAAAAAAAAGAACCTTGAGATGGGGAGAGGATGCTGGCTTGTCTGCGTGGGCTTGCCGTAGCGACGAAGGCCCCTCTAAGAGGGAGGATGACCAGGTCGGAGTTGGAGCGCCGTGAGAAGCACGAAGCAGCGTGAAGCACAGTCTAAGAGAGCAGCTGCTACTTAGCCGGCTGTGAGGGTGGAGGAAAGGACCACGAGCAACTTCTAGAGGTTGGAAGGGGCAAGGAACGAAGTGTCTCCTGGAGCCTCCAGAAGGAACCGGCCTTGCTATACATTAATTTTAGCCCTTTAGACTCATTTTGGATTTTCGGTCTCCAGAATTGTAAAAGAGTAAATCTGTGTTATTTTAAGCAGCAAAGTTTGTGGTGATTTGTTACAGCAGCAATAGGAAGTGAATACACCAGTCTTCCACAAACCCTTCCAAAAACAAAAGAAGATACTTCTCAATTTTTGTATGAGGCCCAATATTACTCTGAAAACAAAATCAGACAAAGACATCAGAAGAAAAGAAAACTACAGACCAATTTCCCTTATGAATTTAGATACAAAAATCCTGAACAAAATACTAGGAAACTGAATCCAACAATATATATAAAAAAATTGTATATCAGGATCAAGTGGGATTTGTCCCAGGAATACAAGGTTGGTTTAACATCATGCGCAGAACAGAGTTAGCATGTCAAGCCTGAAAATGCCGTCTTTAGAAATCTCTGCTTGCAGTTCGGCCCCTGGGCTGGCATCTGCGAAGGGAGATTTCAGAACTGGTAAGAGTGACTCACTGTGCCAACGTTGTTTGTACAGACGACATGGTTTATGCCAAATACCTGCCTTCCTACCGGGAGTCTGGAATTTTGGTACGTGGTAGGCAGAGGATGCTTCCATGACCAGCATCTGTTAAAACCTTGGATACCGAGTCTCAGATGAGCTTCCCTGGCAGACGGCATTTCGCACGTGCTGTCACGACCGCTGCTGAAGGAATGAGGCACGCCCCA
This sequence comes from Phyllostomus hastatus, assembly GCF_019186645.2. Taxonomy (NCBI): domain Eukaryota; kingdom Metazoa; phylum Chordata; class Mammalia; order Chiroptera; family Phyllostomidae; genus Phyllostomus; species Phyllostomus hastatus. Next base: position 5,020,395 of record NW_025333715.1, read on the forward strand.
CACTGATGCCCCAGGGAGAGCGCTCGGGAAGCCTGGGCTTGGCTTCCCCCGGACTTTGGCCCCTGTGCCGTTTCACTTGGCGTGTTTGGCTCTGTATCCTTTCACGGTGAGAAAACTTCGCTGTAAGTGTGACTCCGTGCTGAGTCCTCTGACTCCTCCCGGTGAATCATCGTCCCTGCAGGTAGTCTTGGGGATCCCCAACGCACATCCAAAAACCAATTCATGTCATATACCACATTAATAGAAGAGAGGACAAAACCCATAGGATCATCTCAATAGGTGCAGGAAAAAAAAAAAGCATTTGACAAACCTCACCATCTTTTCATGATAAAAATACCCCACATGCTAAGAACAGAGGGAAACACCACAACCTGGTCAAGGGAACATATGAAGAATGCATAGCGAACATCAGGCTTACGGCCGAAAGACTGAGGGATGTTCCCCTAAGATCAAGAACAAGACAAGCATGTCCACGGTCACCATTTCTGTTTAACTTTGTTTCAGAGGTTCTAGCCAGGGTAACCAGGTAAGAAAAAGAAACAAAAGGCTCTCGGGTTAGACTGGAATACTGGGATGGTAAACATCAACTACAACATACAGGCGATGTATTGTAGAATTGTTTACCTAAGACCTATATAATTTTTTAAAGATTTTATTTATTTATTTTTAGAGAGAGGGGAAAGGAGGGAGAAAGAGAGGGAGAGAAACATCAATGTGTGGTTGCCTCTGGCGTGCCCCCTATAGGGGACCTGGCCTGCAACCCAGGCATGTGCCTTGACTGGGAATTGAACCAGGGATTCTTTGGTTTACAGGTCGGCACTCAATCCACTGAGCCACACCAGCCAGGGCCGAAACCTATATAATTTTATTAACCAATGTCACTCCAATAAATTCTATAAAAATAATAAATAAATAGACTGGAACAAGTAAAACTCTCTCTATTTACAGATTATATAACCTTGAGTATAGAAAACCCTAAGGAACCCACTAAAGAACTTAGAACTAATAAACATGTCCAACAGGTTGTGGGATACAAGATCAATATGCGGAAATCAATTGTGTGCCAGCAACCAACACCCCAAAAATGAATTTAAGCCCCAGTCACTGTGGCTCAGTTGATTAGACGTCGTCACGCAAACCAAAAGGTCGATGGTTCGATTCCTGGTTGGGGCACATGCCTGGGTTGCAGGTTCTGTCCCCGGTCAGGTGACATACGGGAGGCAACCAACTAATGTCTCTTTCACACTGATGTTCTCTCTCTCTCTTCCTCTCTCTCTAAAGAGAGATGAAAAAAATGTCCTCAGGTGAGGATCAAAAAAAGAAATTGGGCAGGACAATTGAATATGCACATGAAAAATAATGGATTTGTACCTCTGCCTCTTACCAGACACAAAAAGTAACTCAAAGTGGATCATAAACCTAAATGTAAGAACTAAAACTATAAAAAATCTCAGAAGAAAACTTAGAAATAAATCTTCAGAAGTTGGGCTAGGAAATAGTCTTAGATATTTCTAAGCATCTAACGTCTAAAGCAGAAACAACCAAAGAAAGGTAGATAAATTGAGTCTCATCAAAAAATGTGAATCTTTTGTGTTTCAAAGGACACTATCAAGAAAATAATTTTAAAAAGTAAGTGAAAAGATATTATACAGGTATATTTGGAAATCATGTATCCAAATATATAAAAAACTTTTACAGCTCAATAATAAAAAGACAAATAATTCTTTTTTAAATGAGCAAAGGATTTGAGCAGCTACTTCCCTAAAAAAGATCTTCGAATCAACAATAAGCATCAGAAAACGTTCTCAACATCATTAGCCATCAGGGAAATGCAAATCAAAACCACAATGAGACCACTTCATGCCACTAGAATGGCTATAATCAAATATGGACAATAACAAGTGTTGGTAGGAATGTAGCATAATTTGAACCTTTACGCACTGAGAGCAGGAGTGTAAAATGGTGCAGTGCCATGGAAAAGGTTGGTAGTTCCTAAAAAAAGTTTAACATAGAGTTTCCATACGACCCAGCAATTCCACTCCCAGGTGTGTATCCAAAAGAAATGAAAACGTCAGTCCACACAAACACTTGTGTGTAAATATTCATAACAACATCGTTTATAATGGCTTAAACGTAGAAACACTGTGAATGTCAATCAGTGGAGGAAGCGATAAACTTATGTGGGATACCCAGACAATAGAATATTATTTGGTTATTAAAAGGAATAAAGTACTGATCCATACTACGATATGGACAAACCTCGAAAACATAACGTTAAGCGGAGGAATCTCATCACCAAAGGTCACATATAAATGATCCTATTTATATGAAATGCCCAGGATAGGTAAATTCATGAAGACAGAAGTCAGATTAGAGGTTGTCAGGGGCTATGGAAGGTGGGGGTAGTGAGAAGGGACTGCCATTGGGAACAGGGGTTGTTTTTTGAGGGGGTAATACATACGTTGTAAGATTGACTGTGGTGATGGTCACAGTACTGCGTGGGTACAGCAGCCTCTCCCTGATCCATGGACTCACTTTCTGCAGTTTTAGTCGCCTGTGTCAACCATGGTCTGAAGATATTACATAGGAAATTCCAGAAATAAACAGTTCATACGTTTTAAGTGGCACGCCCTTCTGAGTAGCGTGATGAAGTCTCGTGTCCTCTCGCTCTTTTCCACCCAGGACGTGAACTCCCCCTTTGTCCAGCGTGTCCATGCTCTCATGCCACACACCCGTCCGTCACTTAGCAGCCACCGCGCTGATCAGGTCAACTGTGTGTGCCTGCACTGAAAGTGCTTGCTTTCGAGTGACTCCTGGGGCAGTCTGATGCCAGGTGACGACGCCTACGTCACTCGCCCCCTTTCGCCTCATCACACAGCCACCGAGTCATCTTGTGTCATCACAGGAAGAAGAGCAAGCATAGTCCAGGAAGGTGTTTTTGAGAGAGAGGGAGAGACCACATTCACATAACTTTTATTATAACATATCGCTACAATTGTTCTGTTTTATTATCATTTACTGTGCTAATTTGTTTTTGCTGTGCCTAAGTTAAAAACTGAACTTGATCATAGGTATGTCAGTATAGGGAAAAAACAGCCCACAGAGGGTTCAGGACTCTCCGTGGTTACAGGCGTCCACTGGGGCTCTTGGAACGTGTCCCCCACAGCTGAAGGGGGGTTTCTCTATACTAAAACCACTTCATTGTACACTCTAAGTGGATGAATTGTATGGTATGTGAAATACCTCTCGATAAATTTGTTAAGAAAACGTCAAGGGGGCAGTTGGGTGTCCCCTCACAGGAGAGGCTGGAGCAGTAGGAGTAATTTACCAGTTCCCGGACTCCACGTGGGTGAGCTCTCACGGGAAAGACTCACCAAGGGGTAAGACGCTTCAGGACCAAGTCCTGAGACCCGTCCTTGGTGGAAGGAAGGCAGCAGGGGAAATTGGGAAAGAAGGCTGAACAGGAGCAGCCAATAGGGCAGGGCAACCTGGGCCATGTGGACAAGCTGAGGCCAAGGAAGAGTGTTTTAGGCAGGGGGATGGGTCCTGTGTGTCACACACAGCAGAGAGGGCAGGAAGGTGCAGGTAGGGAGCAGGGGCCTACCCAGACTGTCTCCAATCTTCCGGCAAAAAGTCAATGGTGATTTACGCCCCCCACCCCCACCCCCACCCCAGGCCTCCCGGAAGCAGCAGGGGATATAGTTAGGTGGAAGTAATACAAGAAAAATCAGAGTTTGGTGTCCAGCACACCGGGGACAATCTCCGCTCAGTCATTCATTGCCTCGGTGACCTTAGGAAAGTCGCTGAGCCTGCCTTCTCAGCTCCCAGTGGGGCCAGCGGGAGCGGCGAGCACGGCTGGTCGGTGAGGGTGGATGAGGAGGTGGGACGCCCGAGCGAGCGTGTGCAAACCGCCCGACTCTCCGCGGGCACTTGGGTTGTTAGAAACTCTGGCTCAACAACACACAGGGAGCTAGCTGTGCAACCTTGGTCAATTTTCTTAACCTCTCTGAACCCCGGTTTTCAGAAGGTTCGGGGGAATATAAGTAAAATCAACCCCAGTGGCTGATTGCAAGAGTTAGATGAGAAAATGCAAGTGAAGCATTCGGCACCAGGCCTGGGAGCAGCAGGGTTCCACGGAGAAAGAGCAGGATGTCCCCTTCTGCTCTCGGCCCTGGCCCTGATGCATACCCTCGCCGGGTGACATCAGGTGGTGGCAGAAGCAGTGGGAGCAGCTCTGACACCCCAGTGTTTGTGCAAGCCTGGCTGAGGATCCAGACAGAGGGCAGAGTGAGGTGAGTGCGTGTACGTGGGGGGCCTGGGGAGCCTGCAGCCTCTCCTTAGCTTGTGTTGGCTCCCAGACTGGCAACGTGATCGCCCCCTTGACCCCCGAGAGGGGACAACTGCACTGGGGACGTCCCATGGCTGGCATCCCTCACGTAGAGCCTGTTAACCTTGAGCAGCTGCCGAGTCCACGCCAACAGCTGGGCCCCGCAGGCCATAAATCACTGATGACACGAGCTGAGCATGGTCGCCGGCTGCTCCAGGAGGTGGGGGATGGGGTGTGGAGGAGCAGGCAGGCAGGGGTCCAGAAAATTCCCCCTCCCCTGCAGTCCCCACCCCCTCCATTCAAGCCGAGGGTGGAGCCTTTGCATCCTTGCTGGGCAAACTTTTCTTAACTAACCACTGCTCTCCCGACACCACAACAGAAGAAACGTGGGTTTACCAGGGGAGGCTACACAGATAAGCCGAGTTGGAAACCGGAACGTCTGACAGAAAAGTCACTCTCACACACTGTGTGGGCCAGCAGGAGCAGCAAGCCCACCAGCCCCAGCCTGGGGCTCCGCATCCCTCTGGCCTCTGCCCTGGCTTCGAAAGCTGGGGGCCAGCTAATCCCCCGGATCGCACTACCCCGCGGAACACAGGCTCCGAGGCACCGCCCAGCCACGAGGCAAAGGCGAGGGGATGCCGGCCCAGAGGACTAGGACACGCGTCTGAGGCATGTTAGCTAGTGCAGGATGTCAGAAGCCAGCCTGGATTTTGCCCTTATCTGATGAGCGTGAATTCCAGGCAGTTCATCTGCCCGTTTACTTTGCTCCCGTGTGATTTGTCCAGAAAGGTCGGTAACGGCATTCTCCCCGTAACGTTGTAACAGGCAGTGGAAAGAAAAGCAGTATTAATGATGACTCGCCCTTAGCTTAGTAGTGGCAAAGCATCGGCAGGGGGTGGAACAAACCTGGGTGTCAACTCTATTCTCACAACCATCAGCTGAGTTTACATCTTGGAAGGCTGGAAAGTAAATGGCAGACATGAAAACCATTGTTTTCAGGTGACAGGCAGATTTGCTTATAATTGTCCTCGGCTAAACTAATCTGCGGGGTCAGAGTGACGGTCGTCCTGGGCGTGCGGTGACCGGAGGGGTTGTGGGGTGGGGGGCGGTGTGGCAGTGGCAATGGCCCACCTTCCATGGGGGCACAGTTTGTGGCAGGTGTGTGTTGACTTAATTCACCAGGCTGTTCGCTGGTATTTATTTGCTTTGCTCTGTGCTCTACTTCAATGAAATGTTTGCTTTAACAAATGTTTGTGAATGATATCTTCTTTGTAAACAATAAAATATTTTCAGAGGTATTCACAGGGTGAAAGGGACTTTAAGGATTACCTAATCCCATTCCACTGCTGTACTGGTGAGACAGGAAGCCCCCAAACCTGGTGCCCGTGGCCCCTGAAACCCCTGTGGCCCCTGCAGCCCCTGCGTCAGAGGCAACACCAGAGCTGGGACCTCCAAACCTCCCCCTTTCCCTTCCCCTGAACGATGATGTAACCTCGGCCAGGCTGAGTCAAGACATCTTTTAGAGGGACCGTGGTTTTATTGATTTTTAAAAGAATAGTGCTTACCTTTTTGCATCTTTTTAAATTAACAGGGTGTTATTTTATTTAGTTTTGAATTAGTTATAGGTGCCAAAGCTAAAAAATTCAAGAGAGCTAAAAAAACAACAACAACAACAAAAAGTACAAAATGCAAAGCATCCCTCTCATTGTTTCTTCGGGGCTTTGTCCTGCCCCTGCCCCAAGTGTCACCGCAGGGACTGCTGCGGGTCTCTCCACAGATCGTCTGCGCGTGATAAAAGTGCTCCTCTCTCCTGACACAGAAGCGGACACAGTGGGCACACCATTCCACGCCCGGCTCCTGTCATGGAATAACACACACCGAGCCCCACACACTGAACCCTGAACGTTATCTCCGTTTGTTCGACTCTCTTAGTTTTCCACTCTGAGAACCCTCTATGCATGTCCTCTGTCCACTTTTCTCTTCCCTTTTTCATTGAGTTGTCAGTTTTTATAAAAATCAAGTTTTTAGCCCTGGCTGGCATAGCTCAGTGGATTGAGCGCGGGCTGCAAACCAAAGCATAGCAGGTTCGATTCCCAGTCAGGGCACATGCCTGGGTTGCAGGCCACGGCCCCCAGCAACCGCACATCAATGTTTCTCTCTCTCTCTCTCTTTCTCCCTCCCTTCCCTCTCTAAAAATAAATAAATAAAATCTTTTAAAAAATCAAGTTTTAGGGAATATACTTTGTAGAGTGAAAAAAAAAACTGTACCTCTTCCCTACAAAAATCACAGTTATTTTCTGTGTGGCTCTTTGACGCTCTTTTCCACAGGCATGCGTATTTTTACATTGTTACAACCGATCAAAATAATATCTTCTTCCACTTGTTGAGCACTTCCTGGGTGCGAGGCTTTGTGCTAAACAATTGGCGAGGTACATGAAATTTCTAGTTCTGCTTTTTCACATGCATGGCAGGAGTGGTTTTTTGTGTTGCAACATTACCCTTACGATTCTCTCTGTAATGGCTGCTTAGCGTGCTGCCAAGATAACGCGCCATCGTGCACTTAGCTGCTCTGCAATTGTCAACTTGGAGTTGCTTCTATCTATCGCCTTGTAATTTCTGATTAGTAAACCCTTCAAATCTATGTTAAAAACTGAATTCTTACATTGATGTAACTTGCATCTTACTTTAATGGCAAATAAACATCCTGAAAATATTTATGAATATTCAATCATTGTAACTGAAATGTTTGCCTTATGAAATAGAGAGGAAAAAATGGTACAACAATTAAGGAGTGGATGTAAAGGGCACACATACCGACCACTCTCTCTATGGAGCATGCCCTTTCCCTCCGCGCCCTTCTTTCCCGAGGGTGTCCTCCCTCTCCCTCTCCCCCCACCCCACCCCCACCCCCCACCCCCAAGCTCCAAGGGCCTTTCTTTTGCTGTAACTTGTTTCCTGAGCCAATTTCTTCTACCACTCACTTGAGAAGCAAGGGAGGGAGCACACGCACCTGTATGGTACCCATACGTCTTACCACAGCTTACGATTTCAAACTGTGGTTGGGAAACTGTATTACTCAGCTTGCTGCAGAAAGCTTTCATTTAATATCAGCTTTATTTGTAAGCACTCTAAAAACTAAAGTGACACACTTTTTTTTAAAACGTAACTCGTTTCCTTAAGATTTTGTTTATTTTATTATTTATTAGAAAGGGGGAAGGGAGGGAGAAAGAGAGAGAAACACCAATGTGTGGTTGCCTCTCATGTGCCCCCTACTGGGGACCCGGCCTGCAACCTAGGCAGGTGCCCTGACTGGGAATTGAACTGGTGGTCTGTTGGTTTGCAGGCCCGTGCTCAATCCACTAGGGCCAGGGCAAGTTATGCACTTTGTAGTGTGAGTTTCTCCTCGGTATCAGTATAAAAAGCAAGTGCAATTTCCCTTTCTATCCCACGAAATTATAATAAAGAGAACTATTTCTGCCCCATGCTACTTTTAAAAGTATGGCGATGAAATTGAAGTGGCCACCATTACATATGCTTATGTATGTAAAAGCTTGTTTAACTAAAAGGCTTATTTTTTTTTTTTAAGTAAAAATGCCTTTACATAATGTTAAGTGAAAAACTAAAAATCTCAAATTACACATACAATATGATTTTATGATTATGGTCATATTTAAAATATAAGCCCTGGCTGGTGTGGCTCAGTGATTGAGTGCTGGCTTGCGAACCAAAGAGTTGCTTGTTTGATTCCCAGTCACGGCACACGCCTGGGTTGCTGGCCAGGTCCCCAGTAGGGGGTGCGTGAGAGGCAACTACACTTGATGTTTCTCTCCCTTTCTCCCTCTTTTCTCTCTCAAAAAAAAAATAAATAAAATATTTAAATATATATATACCTAACAAAAGGAGAAAAAAGCCTACAAGGAAATACAAAAAAAATTTCCCCAGTTGGTGTCACCAAATTTTCTGTAATATAGTAGTTTGACAATAAAAACCGAGAAATAAAAATAGTATTTGGTGAAGAAAAAATCATAATATCCACTGCATAATGATCTGAACACTTAGGGAAGAATTTCTGGGGTCCACATGCATTGTGGTGCACCCCAAACTATCTCGCAGGGCCTTCGCCCAGGCAACGCCTGTGCCCGCGTTCAGCCCAGGCAGGATCTTTTTTGCCCTTGTAATAAAACAGAGTCGAGTGACGTCGGACGCAGGCAGGGACAGATCTAAAAGAGGCTTCCCGTATTGGAGGTTGAGGTTCATCGGCTCCACGGACAGAGATCAAAATGACAGGGACGAGGTAACCCAGCACCACAGAAGGGTCGTCGCATAAGCGGCTGTGGTCACGGGTCGGTTCCCCGCTCCCATGCTCTAGAACAGTTTTATTCAAAAAGCCAGCAGCTGAGAAGAGCGGCGGAGAGAAGAAGAGCCCCGAGTGCGGAAGGGAGGGCAGCAGGACTGCGAGGGAGAACACGGGGAAAGCGAACACCGCGAGAGTGGGGGTTACTCCGGGCCCTGGGACGCAGCAAGTCCGTGAGGCCACGGGACTTGATTTCGGTGCGGAAAGGCCCCAGCTCTTGCCTACACACCTGGATGGGTTTACCCAAGAATAGTCACCACCCTGTAGGCCCCCCAAAACCCAACCCAAGCTGGAGGGGATTGGCCCTGTGATGGAGGGGCAGGGGGGCACCAGTCTGGTGGGGTTCTTTGCTTGCAGCACCAGTGGTGGGTGCTCAGCACCGCCCGGTCCTCCTGGCAGAGATCACCCAGCTCCTGCCCTGAGACTTGGTTTGACTGGATAAACCTGCGAATGGGTTGTAGGTTGTAGCTTTCTCTGTGCTGGGGCTAGAGGTTTGATCGCTAACAAATGTGGTTGCCTAGGCAACCAGGCAGCAGTTTAGTCTCCTGGCACCATCTACATAGGACGGCTTCAGTGGCAGGAATTTGGGGCTGCATTTTGTGTTTTGTAAACGGTACCATCGGATCCCCTTCCCTTTTGAAAAGCACATAGAAATGCGTACTCGGTGGCTGTCAAGGTTCGCGCTTTCCCTTTCTAGATCCAGTCCTCACGCTTGTCTTCCTCCCTGCCTGCCGGGTGAGTGCAGAGAGACCAGCAGAGGGAAGGGCCCAGCAGGAAGAAGGTGGAGGACGTGGAGTGTCCAAGGAGAGGTCAGCAGTGAGCCAAGCGGTGATATTTCACTCTTGCTCTGCAAACTCCTCCCTTGCCGATGCCACCAGTGCAAAGTCACGCCGTTCCGGTGGCAGAACGGGACTAGTGTTCCAGTGCTCTGATGCCTCCACTCACTGCCCAGTGCACTGCTTCACGCTGGGGCAGGTCGGGAGTCACAGGGAGGGAGGTGGGCCGTCAGGGAGTGGGGGAGCAGCTTAAGTGCATCGCCCCAGTCCCCAGAGCCAGGCAATGCCAGCCAGGTCTCCCTCAGCCCCAGCTGGAAAGGACAGATCCCGGAGTCCAAGCACACAGAACCCAGTACCGACCACATTGTCCGCCTCTCTGTAATAGATGCCTGTTTTTGTTTTCTTAGCACCTCTCTTTCCACTGGCGGACTGGCCCCACCCCGTGGCATGGCGGGATGGTCACTCGCAGGGCCTTGACAGCCACCTAACCACGGGACTTGGCCCCACAGTCAAGGTTTAGAGGACAATGTGCCCCCTTACCTGTTGAGAGCGGCTGGTCAAAGGGATACGTAGCCAGGCAATTCTTCCCCAGCTATTTGTTGTAGGAACAGTAGGAGGGACAGTGCTCTTTCAGGTTGTGAATTGGAGGGCAGAGAGAGTCTGGCTGTGGCTAAAGGAAGTGAGCAAGCACGCGAAGAGAAACAGGGAGTGAAGGAATGGAGAGCCTTGCCTACCCTGTTGCATCTGGCCGTGCCGGCCACCAGTCCCTCTGCCGGGCTTCACGATCACCGAGGTCACCAAATTCCCACCCAGGGAGCGCCGAGGCCCCGCTCCCAGAGCAGCACGTTGTCTCCGTGGTTCAAATAAATTCCTATAAAAGTTCAAAAACAGCCACAAAACAAATCACCACCCAGTTGCTCTACCAGTTCCTGATTACAATTCCAGATGAAGGCCAAGAAGTATCTTTCCTCTGGCAGGGTTCTAGAGTCACAACTATTCTTTAGATAAGTGAAACGCCCCAGGCTCTATTAGTAGAGGATGATTCTGAAGAGCAGGGTTCCGAAGCCAGATCACACGGGTTTCTAAATTCCCTAGCAGTACAAACATGGTTAACTTCCCCTAAACTTCATTTTCCTTCTCTGTACTTATTATATAGATTAGATTTACTATGTTATATATGTATATATATATATATTTGTTATTATTGCCACTGTTGACTACTTGTATTTGCTAGCTGACCGTGTGCTGGGCCCCGTGCTAAGGAGGCTGCAGGGAGGGTCGGACGGCCAGTGAGGGTGGGGCAGGAATGCTGCTGCTGAGCCCCTCCTCCCACGGCGGCCTCCACCTCAAAGGAAGGTGCTTCCAACCAAATGCCCGCAAAGAACCCTTCCAGCCTTCCTTTCTTCCCCTTTCCTTCTCCTCCTTAAGGGAAGAGGAGCTAACATAATGGTTAGAGTTGACAGTCATTTATTAACTCGTGGGTGGGGTCCCTTTTAAAGTTGGGTGTGTGCTGACGACCTTCCTGTGATGAGCTGTGTGGGACAGGGGACTGGTCTCGCTCTCCTGCAGCTTTTGCACCTGGTGGGACACGAGTCCGTGCGCACTGTGGGCCCAGCTGTCTTTCTGTCTGGGGTCGAGAGTGGGAAGGCCCGATGCAGGCCCAGGCCTAAGCCAAGTTCTCGGTACAGCTAACCAAAAGCTCTGGATTGCCGTTACAGACAGCCCAGGTCCACACAGGACTTTCATCGGGGCTCAAGTAACCCATGAAGATTCGGGAATATGGGCTGGGCAAATACAGAAAGGCAAGACAAAGGGAAAAACTAATGATTTAAATAGTGCAGGGGACTCCAGCCATATTTGTCTCAATGAGCTGAGTGTCTGGCCCAGAGCGGGGAAAGAGAAGACCAATGATTTTGTTTTCTGAAACAGGAGGGGGAGTGGTTGTTGGACTATGTGTGGGACAGGACAGTCGCCCACAGGGCAGCTTCCCAGGGATTTTGAAGAGCAATTTTAACCATAAGCAACTTTCACCTTAACTGCTAGCTTTAGTGCCCACCCTGCCTGTCCAGGTTAGACTTTCGTGCCCAACCTGTGGGTCAGAGTGCTCCAGAGGGGAGGAGAGGTGAGAAGCAGCCTGGGCACTGACACTGTAAGCTACCTGTGCTCAGAGAGGGTGAGGCACCCTACCCCTGGTTGCACAGCTAAGGGGTTGAACTTGGCTTCAAACCCAGGTCTGCCTGGGGCCGCAGCTCGTGTGCTCCTGGCCCCTCGACCGCCTCCATGGCCCAATTCAGCGGTTCATTCAGTCTTGCTCTACAGAAGCACAAACCATGGGAGCCGGAGGGAACAGGTAACCATCCAGCACAACCTCTCACCCAACAACAGCTGCGCTCTTTCCAGGGTCTACAGAGCTGCTGGTCAGTTCACCTCTGCTCCAATACCAGGGGTGCTGAGCTCTCATCTCCCTCTGGGCCACCCATCTCATGGTTATAAGCGCTTCCTTCTTATTCTTTTTCTAAAAAAAAGATGTTATTTATTTACTTTTAGAGAGAGAGGAAGAGAGGGAGAAAGAGAGGGAGGAAAACACTGATCTGTTGCCCCTCGCAGGCCCCCAACCAGAGACATGACCCTTAACCCAGGCATGTGCCCTGACCAGGAATTGAACCGGTGACCTTTCAGTTTGCGGGACAATGCCCAACCCACTGAGCCACACCAGTCAGGGCAGAACTGCTTCCTTCTAATAAGTCAAACTCTGACTGTGATTTCCTAGCTCTGCCGTCTGGACCCTCCCTAACACGTTTGCCACATCCACAGAACCGTCTTTCACTCACCCGAACAACCTGTGTTCCCCCGAAGGCTTCACTGGTGAACATTTATTACTCTTTATGTGCCAAGTGCAGAGACGCGCACACCCCTCTGACTGCCGTCGAGATGCCCGCAGACTAGATGGGGAGTCAGCGGCGGACACAGAAAACCAACAGAGAGGCGAGGGGGCACAGAGCTGGGGGAGACCCTGCGGCTGGAGGGGGGGTGGGGCAAGAGCAGAGACTCTTTCACTGACACACCCCCCCAGCCCCAGACACAGCGCCTGGCACAGAGCAGGTGTTTAAGGTTAAACAAACCGGCAAACCAGGGATGCCAGGGGAGGGTTCCCTGGGAAGGTGTTCTCCAGGCCAGGGCTGGTAGTGAAGAGTGGGGTTGGGCCAGGGGGAGACCAAGGTTGTAAAAACTCCCTACGTTGTAAAAATCTTGATTTTCTTTTAACATTGAAAAATTGGGAGATTTTGCGTTGAAACCTGGGCTCGTGGCCTCTCCTGAAAACTTGGAAGGCCTTGCAACGTTGGGCGCACCGTGCCCCCGGGTGCTCGTCTCTGCGCTGAGTGGCAGTGGCTGCCTCCGGACACGGCCGCACGCTCCTGGGCTCAGCATCAGCCCCCTCACCCCCACTTCTTGCCCGGCCCTTGCAGGGGTCTGCGCAGACGCTTGTGTTGAACCTGCCCCTTCACTGTCTTCCTTACTCTTATTTAGAAAGCTTTTAATTCAGGGATTCTCCACTTGAAGGATAAAGGCAAGATAGCCTCTTAGGGATTTTTCAAACTGCTCTTATATACTGGAAAGATGCTAATGCAGCTCCCTCCTACCATCTTCCCTCTACCCACGCACAATAAAAATCACTGTCAGAAGCTCACCCCTGCCACGCTGGCAGTGCTATAGTGTGGAACTCCCACCCACAACATTTCCCCGATCCTGGAGGAGGATGCGTGTAGATGCTTACTCTCATCTCACACAACAGCAGTCACCCCCTCCCTGTCTAATCATCACTAGAGTTTGTCGCCTAGCAACACAGCATCCATCAGGGTAGCAACGGCTCACCAATTCATTCATCCCTTCCATAGACACTGATGGAGCTGCTCCCACGCCTGAGATAGGAAGTGACTCAGAGAGATGTGTTGCATGAATGAAGATACAGGGATGGCCCTGACTGGTGTGGCTCAGTGGATTGAGCGTCGTCCTACAAACCAGAGGGTTGTGGGTTAGATTCCCCATCAGGGCACTTGCCTGGGTTGTGGTCCAGGTTCCTGGTTGGCGGCACATGTGAGAGGCAACTGATTGATGTATCTCTCCCACATTGATGTTTCACTCCCTCTCTTCCTCCCTCCCCTCTCTCTAAAAATAAATAAATAAAATATTTTTTAAAAAGAAGAAGAAGATACAGGGATGAGTGAGGCCTCAAAGGAGGTCATACTCTGGGCAGAAGAAAAACAAACAAACAAACAAACAAATAAACAAAAAGAGCTGTAATGAGGCCATAGTAGGTGTGTATATGCATATGTAAGTTCTAAAGAGGAAGCCACAACCCTGTTTAGGGAAGTCAGAGGAAAAAGCGGGGATGAGCAGCTAGGTCTTGAGAGAGCAGGAGGAGGTGGTTAGGACAGGGTGAAGGAACAGGAGAAACCAGGTTCCAGGGCAAAGGAACATCATAGGCGAAGACCCCAAGGTGTGGAGCTGTATGGCATGCCTGGGGCCACAGGCAAAGTCAATGTCAAGAGCACAGAGGGTGTACCAAGATTCCTAAAATCCATATGCACAAAGGTTCAAGCCAGTTCTGAAGTTCAGACAGGAAGATCAGAGTTCTTTTGAGACAGAGGACAGGCGCTCATCCCTTGGGACAAGGAGACCCAAATGCCACCATGATCCACTTGGCAGGGGAAGCTGGTGATAAATGGAGTCACGGTCCTCTGGTCATTTCCCAAACTCTTTGAAAGTAATCGGAACGGATGTATGCTTACCAACCAGCAGAATCCACGTATTTTATTCCTTGACTTAGAGAGTAAGAACCCTTATGTTTGGAAAGGCCAAGAAGTCCCCCAACCTGAGGACTTCTCTTGAGTCCTCCCCTGGGGCCAGCACAGTAAATCAGAAACAGTCTTGGGGTGTCCAAAGCGCGGTCCCTGGGCTGCACATGGCCCAGGATGGCCATGAATGCGGCCCAATACGAAATCATACATTTACTTAAAACCATTTATTTGTCCATCAATTTTTGTTAGTGTTTGTGTATTTCATGTGTGGCCCAAGACAACTCTTCTTCTCCCAGTGTGGCCCAGAGACGCCAAAAGCTTGGACACCAGATGAAATGGTAGCGATTAGTATCCTGTTTCATTCCCTGGAATAGCCCTTGCAAAAAGCCAGAAGGAGCATGGTAGGTGATGGTGGACCACCGTAACTTAACCAGGTGGTTGCCGTAATCACAGCTGCTGTGCCAGGAGTAGTATTTTTTTAAAAAATATTTTATTTATTTATTTTTAGAGAGGGAAGGGGGGGAGAGAGAGAGAGAGAGAGAGAGAGAGAGAGAGAGAGAGAGAGAGAGAGACATCAATGTGCAGTTGCTGGGGGCCGTGGCCTGCAACCCAGGCATGTGCCCTGACTGGGAATCGAACCAACGACACTTTGGTTCGCAGCCTGCGTTCAATCCACTGAGCTACGCCAGCCAGGGTAGGAGTAGTATTTGTACTGTGACAGAGCCACACAGCCCGCGGCTCTGGATCGGCAGCTGCCGATCTGGCAAATGCGCTCTGCTTCCCGGAAGGAGGCACAAAGCGCCACATCACCTGCGACCAGCAACAGCCAACTTCACGGTCTCACCCCAGGGCTAAGGGAACTGCTGCTTTTTATCACAGTACAGTCCGACGGACTCTGGGTCAGCCTGACACCGATTCTACCAGGCACCACGTCGTCACGAAGCGGCTGGTCTGGTAGAACGTCAGAACGGTCTCTGAAAGCACAGCTGCGGTGGGTTCTAGCTGCTGCAATCGTCTGTCCGGGTCTGTAGCTGCTCCCGAGGCTGAGGCTAATATTTATCAATACCTTCTTCCACTGTGCACTCTGTGTTTCTTTGGCCCTCAGTCAGGACTTCCGCAGATTCTTTAGCTGGTGGGGTGCCTCAAAACTTCATTTCTGAAGGGTCGCCGTTCTCAGTGGTCCTGCTTGTTGGGGCTGCTTTAATTTCCCGTTGACTTTTAGTACTGGGAGTGGGAGTCAGAAGAGGAGCCACACAGAATCTCCTGGGTTCCAGACACAGTTGTGCCGCCCCCACTGTAAGCAACAGTTTGATCTGGCAGTTGGGGCGAAGCATCCCAGCCAGAAGAAGAACCTCCTTCTTCACCTCCTGAGAAATACAAAATGTCCAGATTCTAATTCAATAGAACCACACCGGTGCCCCTACCATTAGGGCATCTTTCTCCTTTGGGGACTAAAGCCTCCCATCAAGCTGAAATTTGTGGGAGCAAGAATTGAACGTGGATATAATAGTAAGAGTCAAAGAATGCAGTATATCGATCGCTGGTTCCCAGCACTGTGTAAGACGGACACCATCTTTTCAGGGTGTTTTTCTCAACTGGTGCCAGAGCAGAATTTTCTGTAGGCCATTCATTCCAGGATACCTCCAGGCCGGCTGCTTCTGGGTGATGGGGAACACAGTACTGTTAGTGAATTCCACGTGCACATGCGCGCAGTTGCAATGCTTTCCCTAGGAAATCATCCCCTCGATCAGAAGCGCTGTTGTGTAGACTCATGAGTGTGCATAAGGTATTCCGGACGTCCGCGGGCAGGGGTCCTGACAGAAACAGTGCAGCCAGACAAGGCCTATCCAGAATTCACATTCATTCTATCGAGGGCAAACGGCTGCCCCCTGCGTGGTGAAAGGGGTCCAGCGTAGCCGAGCCACCCACGGGCGGCTGGCTGGTCCTTCTAGGGCCTGACGGCACATTGGTGGGGAGTCAGTGTAGGTCTCTGCTGCTGGAAGGCTGAATACCCCGGTCTGTCTCGCTGAGGGGATGTCCTTGCTGTCTGTCCTCCACCTCTGCCATGTGGACCCATGGAATAAATGCCAAGGTGGCTGGGAAAGAGGCTGACTGACATCCACAGAAGGTGTCATTTCTTCCACTTTATCGAGAGCCCCCTCTGTTGTAGGTGTCCTTAGAAGAGCATTCACACGGGCCACCGATTTGTCCACACAGTGCCCATTCCAGAGACCACCCATGTGCCTCCTCCCTCGATTTCCCATTACCCGTCTTCCAGTCCTGTTCCTTTAAGTATCTGTTACCCACTGAATGGAAGTCCAATGTCAGGCATCGCTAGGCTGCATTATTGTCCACATGGTCTACCCAGTTTCAGCCCCTTGGGACAATTTCTCTTCATCAGTGTTCTTTTTTTTTTTTTTTTTTTTTTTTTTCACAAATGTTCTTGACTGGGGGTGCGGTGCTGGTGGGGTGACAGGTGAGTTGCTGATGGGGAACTTTACTTCGGGAGGATCTGGCCAAGAACACCCCTATCAGTCACGAATATAAGACAGAAAAATGTGAACACATGAGTAGATGATATTAAGGGATTATTGATAATATCTTTAGGTGTGATAATTATATTGTGGTTAAGACACAAAGTCCTTGATTATTAAAGATCAAATCCCTACATGTTAGAGGTACATACTGGTCTGTTTATGATTGAAATAGAATGAATTCTGAGATGGCTTTCAAATACCCAGGTAGGTAGAGATGAAACAAAATTGGCTGTATATTTTTTAAAAAATCATTGAGGCTGAGCAATGGGTATGGGTCCATTATGTTATTCTTGCTACTTTTTTTTTCTTTAAGATTTTATTTAGTTTTAGAGAGGGAAAGGGAGGGAGAGAAACATCAATGTGTGGTTGCCTTTCACACACCTCCTATGGGAACCTGGCCCCGAACCCGGCATGTGCCCAAACTGGGAATCAAACCAGGGACCCTTTAGTTTGCAGGCCTGTGCTCAATCCACTGAGCTACACCAGCCAGAGCTATTCTTGCTACTCTGGTGTAAGTTTTACCGTTTCCATATTGAAAGATTGTTTTCATTTCTTTACTGTTTATTTTATCCTAACCCCGAGACTTTTTGTTTTTCCATTGCTTTTAGAGAGATAGGAAGGGAGAGAGAACACGGATGGAGAGAGAAGCTTCTCACACTGCACTCAGACCAGGGACTATACATTCCCTGGACATGGGTAACAACCCTGCAAGCTGGGCATGTGCCCTGACCAGGGACGAACCGCAAACTTTGTCTTACGTGACCACCGCGTTACAACCAACCGAGCCACACCCGCCAGGCGCATCACCAGTGCTTTTACCCATCATTTCAGCCTTTCCACGCCTTCCACTGCCTTCGTCTCCTTTGTCTTCCTCTCCGCTCCTATCAAGGTCTTTATTTCCATTCCTCTAAAAAAAGTTTTTAAAGATTTTTATTGATTGATTTTTTTTGGCAGGGGGGAGAAAGAAACATGGGTTTGATGTTCCACTTATTTATGCATTCATTGGTCGATTCTTGCGTGTGCTCTGACGGGGGTTCCAGCTGCGACCTGGGCTTATGGGACAACGCTCTAACCCACTGAGCCACCGGGCCAGGGCTAGCTCCACTCCTTAACATGTTAATTTACTCCACTTTAAAATGAAGTCCTGTAAACAATAGGCTTTTCATCAAAGCCCAGTGATTGTTTCAGGGGGCAAACTGGAAGATGGCCTGACGCCAGGGGTCTGTTTCACAACAATAGGGAGGGGCGGTTGGTGGGGAGCGAGGCATAGGCGAACCCAGGCGGTGGAGGGTTGATCATTGTATCTGGGTGATACGCACCCGGAGGCTCATTTTACCGTCGTTTATGTTCAAAATCCTCCATAATAAAATTAAACGGAATACCCAAGATTACCAACTCCTCTGTAACTGACTTTATGGACAGAACTGTCATCAGGTTCTCAAGGACATACCTAGATCTGCAACAGTGACTGTTCGGTGAGGGTTTACGGTTATTAAGAACTATTGGTGCGGCAGCTAGAGCTGATCACTCCCGAGCTCCACCAGCGCTGGGCCGAGGGGTTTTCTCGGCTGGGCTCACTGCAGCGGCTCCGGCGCCCAGGACACCTTTGTGCGAGAGGGAGAGGACGCAGCTCCCCCAGCCGGAGCCCCGCCTCCGGCCGGGGCCCTGCACCCGCAGCCGCGGGGACCCCGGGCTCCTTCCTCTCCTGCCCCCTTCGCAGGCAGGGGACGCGCTGCTCCGAGGCCGGATTAGCTCTGTGACTGCGGGTGCCGGTGGAGAGGATCAGCGAAAGTTCAGGGCCCAAGTCCAGACCCAACCCGGGGGTGGGGGTGGGGTGGGGGGTGGGGGGTGGGGGGGGTGGGGGGTGGGTGGAGGGGCCGAGGGGCTCACGAATGCACGCCACAACAAAGGTTAGAAAGGGAAGAGCCGGAGGGCGGGGTGGGCTAGCTTGCCCCCGGGCCGGGAGGGCGGTGCCGCTGCCCGGGCCCCCCCCTCCCCGGCCCCCCGGCCCCCAGGACTCGGGCACGCCCGGCCCAGGTGTCTGGGTGTGGCCGTCCCGGGCCCTCCCGGCCTGCGGAAGTCCCCGGGGCGCCGGCTGCCGGGCCGGGAGGACGCGCCGCGGATCGTCAGCGCCGCCTCCCCGCGCGGAGACGTGAGCCGCTGCCCCCGGAGCGAGCACGTCTGCCTTTGTGTCTCCGGGTCTGTGTAAAGGAAACCACTTCGCTCGGTTTCTTTCTTTCTTTTTTTGTTTTTTTTTTCCTTCCTCCGATCGAGTTCCCTTTTCAAGCCCTACCCGGGCCTTTGGCAGAGCAGACGCCCTTGGAGTCCGGAGAAAACACTTGTTTATTTAGAAACAAACGCGTCCCAAGCGGAGCTGCGGTAGCGTCCTCTTACGCGCCGCCTCCATAAATGGCGCCGGTGTCCTGACTCCAGCCAGGTCACGGTCCGGAGACAGGTGTGACAGTGGGGACCGAGTGTGTGCCGGTGGCTTCCCCACCCACCGGCATTGCCGAGCTGGGTGCTGGGCGCAGCACTGGAGGGCAGGGGGTCAGGCAGAGACCGGGATTGACGTGGGGGTGGCTGCAGCGAGGAAGCACGCAAAGCAGGAGGCTAGGTGACGGAACGCGGGGCTACATGGTTGAGTCCTTTATTCCTTCCGAGCACAGAACTGATGAGCCGACCCCCACCTCCATCTTGGAGTGCTGGGTCAAAGGCACAAGGACAGAGTGGACAGTACAGTGCTCTCATCTAGGGGCAGGAAGATCTGTTCTCAGGAAATGGCCTCTCAGCCCCTCAGTTTCCCTGTCTGTATAATGGGAATGGCAGGTTAAAACAGAGCATTTGTGCCTGGCAGCGGCAGCACTCCCTGGCCTCCTCGCTCCTGAGGGACATGCACGTCACAAACGTGCCATAACATACCTCAGTGTGGAACAAACCCAGTCACACGGGTTTTCATTCCTTCCTCTCATGAAATATATTCTGAGGCTTCTGGCACCCGGCCTGTGCTGGGCGGAGGCTGCCGCGGGGCAGGCAGCAGGCTGGGCCTGGAGAAGCCAATAAAAGACCTGACTCTTTCCTTTGGACCAGGAAGTAGGCCCTGGAAGCCGCTGGAAGCTAGCCTGCCAGGGGCCCTGTTCTGCCCGGAGCCCTTCTGTGTACCGGGGCTCAGGGTAGTGCCCCGTACTTGGAAAATTTCCCCCGACATGTTTATAAACCGCCACGGGGTCAGAGCGCTGCTGGGGCTTCTTCCAGATGGTGGTGAGATACTCAGGTTAGGTGCTTCTTCCAGATGGTGGTGAGGTACTCAGGCTAGGTGCTGAGGAGACAAACCCGACCCTTTGGCAGGCTCTAAATGATTCTTTCTTGTAGTCTCTGCATTAAAGACTTCAGAAGGGAGCCCTGGCTGGCGTAGCTCCGTATATTGGAGCTCGGGCTGCGAACCAAAGTGTCGCAGGTTCGATTCCCAGCCAGGGCACGTGCCTGGGTTGCAGGCCATAACCCCCAGCAACCGCACATTGATGTTTCTCTCTCTCTCTCTCTCTCTCTCTCTCTCTATCTCCCTCCCTTCCCTCTCTAAAAATAAATAAATAAAATCTTAAAAAAAAAGACTTCGGAAGGGAACCCCTTTCTCCCCAAATTCCCTAAGTCCCCTAAGTCCTGTGGTGCTTAGTCTCTGATGCCGTTTCAACACTGGCTAAGCGGGCCCCGTCCAGGGCCTGTCCCGGGTGTTCTGTGGGCTAATGTTGAGTGAATGGGGGAAGCCCTCTTTTGTCTCACTCTGAGTGTTTCCCACAGAGACCTAACAAATTAATAGTCCTGGCTACTGTTTACTGAGTGTCTCTGCCGTGCCAGGTTCTATGCCAAATGCCAAATTCATGCTTTCATATAACAGGGGACATAGCTGGGTCACTCGGGCAGCTCAGCCAAGCCCAGGCTGCGCCCTGGTGCTGGTAGGCTGAAGGCAGTGGGCGTCCCTCCCCGCCTTGTGGGGCTTGCACAACTCCAGTGGCAGCTGGGCAGCCTGGCACTCCCAGTGCAGTGGCCGGCGTCACTACAAGGGCCTAGACTATCATTCTAGAAGCTTACAGGACAACCAACTCAGCCAGGGGCAAAGTCCTACCAATTCTACCCCTAAATGACCCTCAGATTAATCCAGGTGTCACCATTTGCCCCCAGATCACCCCATAGAGCATCCTCCTAACTAACCCCAACTGCCAGTTCCTCCTTTTTAATCCATCCCTACCCTGCAACTTCCAAAAAAACCCAAACAAATCCTGGGTCACATTTTTAGCCTGTTTTCCAGCCACCCTACTGCGGGCGTTGAGGTGCAGCAGAACCGAACAGTTTTCGCTTCCTTGCCTTGCACAGCTGGGCCTCCCCCTGGGGTGCCCACGGCGCCACCCGCCTCCCCAGGCAGGACCCAATGGCCCGGATGCTCTTCACCTGTTTGCTGTTCTGTTTCCTCTGCGAGGACTGGGAGCTCCTTGAGAGCAGGACTGTCTTATGACACATGGCTCCCTAATGTCCAGCACAGCATGTGTTGAGCGAGTTGGGTGAATGAGAGAATAAACGCATGATGGGGTGCAGGTTGGACCAGCTTGTTCCTGTGGTTGGTCTCCAGTGAGTTTCCAAGATTCACCTCAGGCAAACAACCAGAATGTTGCTGTGCTCCCACCCGACAGCAGCAGAGACTAGTGGCAGGTGTGGGGTGGGGGCAGTGCAGGCCCCACAGGGGCCAGGACGCCCTGGGAAAACAGAGAGCTGCTGAAACCTCTGTGAGGAGAGCCACCTTCCTCCCCCTCTGAGGTCGGGGTCTTTTGACCATCCCAGGAGCGTCCTGAATCTCAGGGTGGCTTTGCCCTGTAAGAGCACCTCTGGATTTCCTGTCGAACTTTTCTGCAGAGGATGAGGAGGGCTGTGTGCCCGAGGTGACTTAATATCAGCCAGGGGCTTTCTGCGTAAAATCGCACTGAACGCTCACATCTCCATTTCTCGGTTAAGGAACGTGAGGCACAGAGAAGTCCAGTAACTTGTGAGGACAGGAAGGGTCAGAGCTGGGATGTGAACGTAAGTCGCCTCCTTCCATTATGCTTGAAACTGAGGATGAACACTGGGCCTTTTCCCGGCTCACTGGCTCGCAGGGGCCATGGGCCACTGGCCTTGCCTCCCTCCCAGTGAGGTTCAGAGGCAGATTCTGAGGCAAACTTAAAAAGCCACCTTGTTACCATGGAAATGGCCCTGTCACTGCAACTGACTTTATTTTTCCGGTGGATGATCAGCCTTACCTGCGCTTGCCTGCCCTGAGAGGTTCAGGCCTCCCCAAAGTGGCCACACTTATTCGGACCCCAGGGAGGCGAGGAGGCCATAGAAAGTGGGCTGGCCCAGGAGTGAGGGACCCTCTAGACCAGGCCTAGCGCCTATTACCTTCAGACCGAGGCAACTTCTACAATAAAAAATGTCACAGGGCCCATCATAGAGAAATCGCTTATCTGTGCAACACCCTTCAGTGGCTCCAAATAATCTGCCCCACTGGCAAGTTACCATTTCAGGACAAATAGGATGTAGACCGGCCATGATGTACTTTTCCTCTTTAAGAACAAACATCTAGCCCTGGCTGGATGTTTGTGGCTCAGTGGATTGAGTACCAGCCTGTGAACCGAAGGGTTGCAAGTTCGGTTCCCAGTCAGGGCTCATGCCTGGGTTGCAGGCCAGGTCCAGGTGGCAGGAGCGAGAAAGGCAACCGCACATTGATGTTTCTCTCCCTCTCTTTCTTCCTCCCTTCCCCTCTGTCTAAAAATGGATCAATAAAATCTTTAAAAAAAAATAAATGAACAAACCTCTAAATCCTACCTCCTCAAATCCTCTCCCTTCTGGAGTTTCTCTCCCTCACCTACCCCTAAAACTGACCATCACTGACCCAGAGCAGTGCCCTACATTCATCTTCACCTTGACCACTGTAGCAACTTCACTGTTCTCCCACTACTAGCATCCATTTGCTCAACAAGTATTTCTTCTTGCTTTTAGCTGGAGGCTGTGCTAGAAGCTGAGGACTCAACAAGGAGCAAAGCTGACCCCTCCCCACCTCCTGGAGCCGGTTGGTGGTCTCGCAGGAAATGCACAGGAAGAGAGCCATTGTCAAATCCAGTAATGCAGAGTGCAAAGGCATGGGGAGCTTAGTGTCACCGAAATTCTCAAAAGGACCAGGTGAGCTGGGGGAGGGACCAGGTCGGGGTGGAGAGATGAAAGAAGAGGCTTGAGGACTAGGCCGGGCTGGAGCCTGGAGGGCATCACGTTCATTATCCTGCAGGTAGTGAGTGCAGGGCCCACCCAGAGAGAGGCAGAAACTTCATTCTAGTCCTCACCTGGCTACGCCTCCGAGGAGCTAATCCGGATAGCTCTGGGACCCGAGAGCACAGCTCCAGCCTCAGTCTCCTTGGCCAAAAGAGGACTGGGTGAGATAGTATTTTAAGCCTTTGAACAATTTTAAATCCTAGAGAAAGGTCAGATTTGCAACACAAAGTACCTCTGCTTTTCCTGGAGCTTAGATTCCATTGGAAGAAGACAAAAAGTGAAGGAAAAAAATAGGGGAAAAAAATACTATGTAGTGCTATGTAGCAAAAGAATTAGGCAGTGTGAGAAAGCGGCAGTTTGGGGTAAAGTCGTTGGAATTTCTCATTGGGAAGGGTGACATTTAAGACTTAAAGGAGAAGAGGGACTGGGGGACCACACGGATATCTAAAGGAAGAGCAATCCAGGCCAATGCAAAGACCCTGCCTCCAAGGCAGGGAGCCCAGGTGACTGAGGGAGGGGCAGGGGGGAGGGGCCCCAGAGTACGTAGACCCTGAAACCTTTGTAAGGCCTTTGCTCTCAACACTGAGTGAGAAGGGGAGGATTTGCAGGTCTGTAGGCACAGGAGGGACAGAATCTGACTTAAAAGAACCAGCGTGACTTGGCTGGCGTAGCTCAGTGGATTGAGCGCGGGCTGCAAATCAAAGTGTCGCAGGTTCGATTCCCAGCCAGGGTACATGCCTGGGTTGCAGGCCATGACCCCCAGCAACCGCACATTCATGTTTCTCTCTCTCTCCCTTTCCTGCCTAAAAATAAATAAATAAATAAATAAATAAATAAGATTTTAATAAATAAATTGCTGAGGGTCATGGCCTGCAACCCAGGCATGTACCCTGACTGGGAATCAAACCTGTGACACTTTGGTTCGCAGCCCGCGCTCAATCCACTGAGCTACGCCAGCCAGGGCAATAAATAAAATCAAAAAAGGAACCAGCATTCTCTGCAAAGGGCCTGGGCCTTTGAGTGGAGTGTTGAGGACAGAGAGTTGCTGTCAGACTCTGAACCAGCCCCCCAGGGGCTCCCAGGCAGTGGGATGCCCCCCAACCAGCTTTGCACTGTAGAAAAGTCACTCCCACCAGCACAGAGATGGGCCGGGGCGCTTTGCTGACCTGTACAGTGTGCTCCAATAAAGATTTATTAAATATAAATGAATAAGACAAGTTCCACTTCCAATCTCTCCTCCTCATTCTCTTTCCCCGCCTGCCTTCCATTCTTCCAAAACATTTATCCAAAGCCTATTATATTAGCAGCAATACTGAATTATAACATAGAATAAAATATCCACAAATCCATGCTGAGATAAATAAATAACTAGGGGCATGGAGGAAGAAGGATTCCAATTAATAAATGCAAAAGGAGCGAGGGAAATAGACACTCAACATTGGGACACAATATTAATTATTGCAGGCAAGATCCAGCAAGGGATGCCAATATTAGTGGGCAAAAGTTTGAGGAGAAACAGAATTACTTGCATCAACTGAAGCTTTCCTCCCCCAAATATTGGTTAACTACAAAAGGAAAAGTAATAATTGGACAGCAGAGAAACCCGGCAGACACCATCCGAGGCCAGTGATTGAGCCAGTGTCCCAGAAGAAGACATGCGGACATCATGTTCCCTGGGTGTACCGAGAAGAGAGCACATGAGGGTTACTCCCCAGAAGGCATAACCTCGATCTAATCATGCAGAGACACGAAACAAAGCCAAACCGAAGGACATTCTACGAAACACCTGACCAGCACTCTCTGAATGTGTAAAGGTCATGACAGATAGGGAAAGACAGAGGAACTGTTACGGATTAGAAGGGACGAAGGAGACACTACAAGCAAAGTCAGCGTGGGAGTCCTGGGCTGGATCCTAGAACAAAAACAACAACAAAAGGATATTAATGGGAAAATGGGTGAAACCGGAATAAAGGCTGTCGTTTAGCAAGTAGGACCGAGCCAATGTTATTTTCTTTGTTTTGATCGTTTTTTTACTATGTGGGGTTATATAAGATGGTAACCTAAAAGGAAGCTGGGTAAGAGTACATACAGGAACACTCCGTGCTATTTTTGCAACTTTTCTGTAAGTCTAAAATTATTTCAAAATAAAAAGTTTTAGAAAAAAGCCTGTTATAACCCTAGCACCCAGCTTGTGGTCTCTAAATACCATTTCCCTCTGAAAGGAAGCAGGGCTCCTTGGAGGGAGCCTGGTTCCAGGCCCAGCGCCCACGCAAGCGGAGCCGGGAACACCAGGAAACACCAGCGGGAAAGAAGCTGTCAAAACTCACAGGGTTGCCCTGGCTGGTGTAGCTCAGTGGATTGAGGGAGGGCTGCGAACAGGAGGAGGGTTGCCGGTTCGATTCCCAGTCGGGGCACATGCCTGGGTTGCTGGCCAGGTCCCCGTGGGGGCCATGTGAGAGGCAACCACACATTGATGTTTCTCTTCCTCTCTTTCTCCCTCCCTTCCCATCTATCTAAAAATAAGTAAAATAAAATAAAAACCTTAAAAAAAGTTCTACCCATTTAAAAAAAACAATTGTAAAAACTCACAGAAGGACTTAGGAACCAAACTGAAGAGATTTCCACAGACCAAAGATGGCATCATTTGAACGTCAATAATAATAACTGCAATGGTCTTTAAAGTACATCAAATGTTTAAATCTGAGTTTAAATCCACAATGATATAAAAATAATATATATATTTTCAACTTGATTTGTCACCATGGTGGGTGCTAGAGAACCAAATCATTTTGAAGACTAGTGTACAAAAGGCAAGAATGAAGCATTTATCCTGCCCTGCTTTCATGATTTGTAATTCAGAGGAATCAAGCGGGGTATGCGGGGAGTTTGCTCTTTGTAGAAGTATTCCAGCTAATCCTACAGGGAGAATGATCAAATTCAATGATTTTCGTCTTGCAACCCCTCATGAATTCAGGGATCTAAATATTGAACAATGGCCATTTATGTCATACAAAGAAAGACAGCCAGACATTATTTGCCTCCTAATGAAATCGCACAACACCTCCTATGAATTAGTCTTGTCAAAAAACTATAATCTGAATCCAATCAGGCTGTAGACGAAATTATCAGTTTACACGAGATACAAAGGACAGAGAAGCTCCTTCAATTACAGTGCAGGAGCGCCATCAGCAAAGCCCGAACTGCGGGATGTGGGAGGACAGATGATGTGTTTGCAAAGAAAATAAAAAGAGACAGAGGGGAAACCATGGAGGGAAGAGCCCTGAGAGACATATCGGCTAATGGCACAGTGCGGTCCTTTTTAAATCCTGATATTTTTTTTTTAAACTGTAAAGTGGAAACATCTATGCCCCTTAGGAGACTATTGGAAATTTGACCATTGACTAGCCGTTTGATAACGTTAAGGAATAATTAATTGTACATCTTTTGTTTGTCATGGTATTGTGGTCATGTGCATGTTTTTTAAAAGGCTTCATTTTGAGAGAAACGCACTGCAGCGGTGAGAGGAGAAACGGCTGAGGCGCAGGCCTTGCCGCCAAGAAATGCATCGTGGAGATGTGGACGGGGCGTGTCAGGTGCGGGCTGATCAGGGGGCTGACGGAGGTTCATCACCCTAGCTGGCCTATGCTCTCATGCGTGTCTAATACTCTACACTGTAAAGTCTCCTATTCATCTGTTTTTAGTTATGTGTGTGCCCTGACTGATGTGGCTCAGGAGGTTGGTCACCCTCCTGCAAAGGGAAAAGTTGCCCTCCAGTTCCCCGTCAGCCTGCGGGCATGCAAAAGGGGAACGATCGATGTTTTCCTTGGACGCCGATATTTCCCTTCTTCTCTTTCTCCCTCCCTCCCCCTCTCTCTAAAAATAAATATAACCTTTAAGAAATATACATCTATATGTGTGTCTGTGTGTTTTATAAAATTTGGATCATACAACATAGATCTTTTTAGCAACCTGTTCCTTTGTCCCCCACCAATAAATATGACACTGCTGTATAATTTTAAAAAGTCGTTCATGCCCCAGGGGATGCAGATGTGGGTTTAAGCCTGGGTTCTGAGGCAGCCTGCAGTCCAGGGAGTGAGCAAACTCACATCTGTGACTCAGTTTGCTCCTCTGTACAATGGGTGTGCACTTTGTACCTCCCAGCTATACAGTTTCAAGGGCAGAGTATTTGCTCCGCTGCCCAGTCACCTCCAGGCCATTGAAGGACACTGTCCTGCACATGTAGGCACTTAATAAGTTATATTAATGAGCTTCATTTCAGAGTGGGGCCTCCTTTGATTACCATTACATTATTGTCATTGACACATTTCTCTGGGCAGTGTCCCTGCCTTCCGGGCTGCATCATGGCCTTTTCTGGAGCCCCAAAGCTCCTGGCACCTCCCATGGCTGCAGCTCGGTTTCCCTGGGCCTTTCCAGCTTCTCCAGCAGGCCCTGCGCCTCAGGCCCCCAGCGCCTGGCAGAGGGTCGGGCACAGAGGAAGCTTTCATAAATGTGTGCAGCTGAAACAAAACATGAAAGAAAAGCCACCAAACCCCAAACCCCAATACCAATTCCTCAGCAACTTTGTACAAAATGAAGTGCCAGGGCAGTTGAGGATTAGTTGGCTGAATTGTTCCCCCTTTCGTTGGGAGGTGCTGGGGTAAAGCGGGTGAATCGTGCCAAACAGCAGAGAGGAGGGACAGAGTGCGAAGTCCTGGGCTGGGGAGGAGAGGGAGCTGGAGGATGGGGCCCTTTCTCTGGGGCTGGTGTCTCTCCTCCAGTTTGGCAACTGTGATTGCTCCAGACCCAGAGCTCCTCCTCGCCCACACTTCCTCCTAACCTTCCAGCCTCTCAGCCGTGCTCACTCCCGTCT
Source organism: Phyllostomus hastatus (assembly GCF_019186645.2). Lineage (NCBI taxonomy): Eukaryota > Metazoa > Chordata > Mammalia > Chiroptera > Phyllostomidae > Phyllostomus > Phyllostomus hastatus. The sequence continues at coordinate 5,048,349 of NW_025333715.1, forward strand.
GGTTTGCCCTGGGCCTGCGCCCGGGGCCCACACCCACGGCCTCCCTCCTTGGCGCTGTGGACCTGGCCAGGTGCAGGATGCTGTGGAAGGTGCACCCTCAGGTTCACTCAGCCAGGGGGTCAGGGGTCACACCACGGGAGCTGTTTTGTCTCTGCTGTAAATGAGGGGTATCTGTTCAGATGGACTCTCATTTAGTGGAGCTAATAAGGAGTTGCTGGGGAGTGGGAGCCCCCTTGTTCTAGTTTACAAAGCCCGTAGGGGCACTGTTGCCCAGGCTGTGGCACCTGAGCTCCTCCTGGCAGGGGCATGACCCACTATGTGTGGGCTTGCTGTCTACAGTGCAGGCCTGACGTTTTGGTAAGATAGAGGTGGAGGAGGCTTGGGATTTACTGAGTGGATGAGTGAATGAATGAATGCACAATGTCAAATCCAGCTGCACTGAACACAGGGCAAAGTAGAAACGAGTGAGAGTTCCACAGTCCGGGAGACAGACATGGCTTCACATCATTTCCTTGCCACGCACCGTGTGACTTGGGGCAGGTCACCTAAAATGTTCTGAGTCTGGTTTCTCCACTGTAAAATGAAAGCAAAAAATTCTTCCTTGTTTATGAGGGTTTTTTTTTTTTAAAGATTTTGTTTATTTATTTTTAGAGAGGGGAAGGGAGCAAGAAAGAGAGGGAAAGAAACATCAATGTGTGGTTGCCTTTTGCAACCCAGGCATGTGCCCTGACTGGGAATCGAACCTCTGATGCTTTGGTTCTCAGCCCACGCTCAATCCACTGAGCTACACCAGCTAGGTATTTATGAGTTTTATGTGGCATCTTAGTAAAGAATGTGGCACGTAATAGGCTTAGTAGCCCTGGCTGGTGTGGCTCAGTAGATTGAATGCCAGCCTGCAAACCAAAGGGTCACTGGTTCAGTTTCCAGTCAGGGCTCATGCCTGGGTTGCAAGAGGCAACCACACATTGATGTTTCTTTCCCTCTCTTTCTTCCTCCCTTCCCCTCTCTAAAAATAAATAAAATCTTAAAAAAAAAAGAGAATAGGCTTAATAAATGGTCACTGTTTTTATTAGTATTGTTTACTAATTAAGCAAATGTGTATGAAATACCTATTATGTGCCACATACTTGGGACCAGATCACTGAACAACACACACCAAGACCCCTTCCCTCATGGGGTTTACATTCAGGCAGAGGAGAGAGACAATAACCAACAAAGGAGTAAATGAAGAAGCACATTGGAAAGTGATCAATGGCACTCTGGGAGTGGGAGTGCAGGGGCATGTGTTGAACTGTTATTTTATTTTATTGTTATTCTTTTTAAATATTTAATTTACTTACTTTTAGAGAGGGCAAGGGAGGGAGAAAGAGAAACATTAATGTGTGGTTGCCTCTTGTGCACCCCCTACTGGGAACCTGGCCCACAACCCAGGCACGTGCCCTAGGCTGAGAATCGAACCGGCGACCCTTTGATTCGTAGGCAGGCACTCAATCCACTGAGCCACACCAGCAAGGGCTGGACTGTTATTTTAAATAGAGTGACAGAGTAGGCACTCATTGAGAGGGTGGCACTGGAGCACAGGATGGAGGGGAGGGAGACGGACCTGACAGGATCTCACGGAAGAGTATTGACACAGAAGGGACAGGCCCAACCGTGCAAAGCTCCCCAGGCAAAACGTGCCTGGGGTGCCTGGAGCTGGAGAGAAAGTCAGAGGTAAGGTGGCCAGATCACGTGGGGCATTGCCAGCCATTGTGAAGTTGGCTTTTAGGCTAAGTGCAGAGGAGCTCCTGTAGGGTTCTGAGCAGAACATCATGATCTGACTCACATTTTAAAAAGATAACCTCGGTTGCAGGGTCGAGCATAGGCTGTAAAGGGTAAGGGGAGAGGCCTGGACAGCAGGTGCTGAAACCATAGGGTGTCGTTGCCGAGTGGTAGCGTGGTGGGGTGAGAAGCAGTCGGATTCCGGACCCATTTTGAAGGCGGAGCCAGCGTGGTTTCCCGAGGGGCTGGGTGTGGAATGTGGGAAGAGAGGGGTCCGGGAAAACGCCGGGGTATGGAACCTGGGCAAGTGGAAGGGATCAGTTGCCACCAATGAGATGGTCGAGGCTGCAAGTGAAGCAGGTGTGGGGGGAGATCCAGAGTTCAACTTTGGAAGTATTCGGAATGTACATACAGAGCAAGAGCAGAGCAGGCTTTCTGGACCCCTCTGACAATCCAATATGGAGTCACTGTCGGCCGTGACAGCTACATCAAGTGCTGTGTCAAGACTGAGGTGATGGGGTGTAGCATAATGCCCTTAGGTGGGGCCTGGAATGCCTCAAACCACAAGTCTGGACACTCGGATACGGACTCCATCCGGACACCAACACGAGTGGTTCCTTCACCCCTGGTGGGCTCTAAGACCTCAGAGCGCCGACCACCCAGTGCTCAAGCGCGGAGGTATCATAGGTCACATTCGGAGCCCTGCTGAATTTCCACTCCACCGTCTGTGGCCCTTGAAGCCACCGGGCTTGAGACCAACGCCCACCTGTCTCTCCACCTGCAGACGCTGCCAGGGACCGGGACTTGGTGCTGGAGGCTCGCTCTGCTCGCTGCTATTGCACAAGCTCCCCCTCTTGTACATAACCTGCAGGCGGCTCCACTGGCTGATTGGACAGGTCTCCCCTAGTAAATCTGGCATTGTGGAAACACACCCGTGTGTGTGACTGCTTTCGGGGAGGTTCCCGTGCTCACGACACAGATCTAGGTGTCAGACAGTCACACAGCGATTCCAACAGGCTGCCGATGTCACTTTGGCAGTTGTTGGTGCGACTGCGACTGTTTTCCTCCCCCCCCCCGTCCTGACCCTCACACTAGCCAGTGAGAACGGCAAGGCAGGGACGCCCCTCCCAGCCTAACAGAATGGCAAGTTTGTGAGGAGTACAGTACGTGTAAGAATCCAAAACAGGTATTCGAACAAATATGTGCACATGAATGTTTCCAGCGGCACTACTCACAAAACTCAAAAGGTGGAAACAACTCAAATATTCATTCATTTAAAAATTAATATATAAAATGTGGTACATCAAGGTCTGGCCAGGTTGACTCATTTGGTTGGAGCATCATCCCATACACCAAAAAGGCTGCAGGTTCAATTCCCAGTCAGGGTACATGCCGAGGTTGCAGGTTTGACCCTATGGGGGGGTGCATACAGGAGGCAACTGATTGATGTTTCTGTCATGTCCATGTTTCTCTCTTTCTTTCCCTTCCTCTCTTGTTAAAAAAGTCAATCAACATCCTTGGGTGAGGATTAAAAAATAATAAAAATAAATAAATGTGGTATATCCACACAATGGAATATTATACAGACACAAAAAAGAATAAAAGACCACCCAAGTGTCCATCAATAGATGAGGGGATAAAACAACTATGGGACATTTCCACATTGGAATTCTAGTCGACCATAAAAAAAAAGAAAATTTTACCCTTTGCAGCATAATAGATGGACCTGGAGAACATAAGTGAACCTAAGGGAAATAAGCCAGTCAGAGAAAGACGAATACCATATGATCTCACTCATATGTGGAATCTAATGAACACACTGAACTGACAAGCAAAGCAGAGGCAGACTCATAGATGGAGAGCTAGTGGGGAGGGGTAGGTTAGGGGATGGAGGGGTTAAGGGAAAAGGGCTCATGGACATGGACACCAGTGGGGTGCTAGCTCGGGGGAGGGGGTGTAAGGGGACTGAATGGTAATGGAAAAAAATACAATAAAGATTAAATTAAAAAATTTATAAAAAAGAATGAAAGACCAATGTGTGGGAAAAGGTGGATGAACCTTAAAAGCATACTAAATGAAAGGAAGCACAAAAGAGCATATATTTTATGATCCTATTCATACAAGATATAGAGGATAGGTAAATCCACACAGACAGAAAGCGGATTAATGGTCGCCAGGGGCTGGGAGAGGGGAAATGGGGAGTGATTACTTTAATGAGTAGAGGGTCTCCCTTGCGGGTGATGAAAATGTTTTGGAACTAGACAGGTGATGGCTGCACAACACTGAAGATGTACTAGATGTTACTGAGTTGTACACTTTAAAACGGTTAACTTTTTGTTATGTAAATTTCACCTCCATTTTTAAAAAACAAACAAAAAAAATCCCAACTCTAAGGAGAACCCAGTGCCAGGCTCTGTGGCACCCTGCGCCGTCAGTGACTGTTTTGCACAAGGCCCAGCCATCTGTGTGGCTTGTGAAGGACTCGCCCCCTGTGAGAAGAGTAGCTCAGAGATGCAAAGAGATGTGTCCCCTGCAAGATCGGCTTAGGACAACTGGGTTTCCCAAAGCAGGAAATCTGGTCTGACCCGCACGGGATTCACGCGTGAAATCAGGCCTGCCCTGGAAAACCTGTGGCTGGGGGTAGCTTTGCTCGGGGTGTTGCTCTTCCTACTCCTCGGTTTGTTCCAGTTGGGAGGGAAGGAGCGGGAGCAGCCCACGTGGCTTTTCAGAGCTTCCATATTTAATCCTCAGGGTCCAAGTCTCCCAGAGCCGGAAAGGATATTAGAGATCATCTGTGAGGAGTTGGAAGGCCCGAGAAGATAAGTACCTTCTCCTAAATCACGCAGCCTGTAAATGGCTGAACTGGACTAGGAGGAAGGGAACCAACATTTGTATAATGTTGCAGATGGAAACGGGGTCCTTTCCCAGGGTTGCGAGGAAAGCATTTGCAAGGACCCATGCATGCATGGGAGGTTGAGATGGTAAGATTCGTTGTAGAAGCAACATCGAAGGGCTGCCCCCAGGTTCTCGGTGCCTCATCCCTTGTTCTGCCATGAAAGAAGTCCAGCCTTGACTTCTTCAAGCCCGGTGAAAGGCCAGTGTCCAGACATTCTGTGACATTCATTCAGTCGAAACTAAAGCTTAGTCCAGTTTAGTCTTTTTTTCCCCACCCAGCTCTCTTAGTCTGTTCCCGGGTGCACTTCAGCTGGCACTGTGCCTAGGCCCATGCTTGGACTCTGCATGGTTGCTGGGCTGTAGATGGCTGCTAGGGCCACATGGTTGCAATGCAGAGAGCAAAAGAATGGAGCAAATGCATGTTATGGAGAGAGAGCTAGAGAGAGAGGGAGAGAGAGTGAGAGAGAGAAAGAGGGGGGGAGGGAGGGAGAGGGGGAAAGTGAAAGTGAGAGAGAGGAAAGAGAAAGAGAAAGAAAAAGAACCTTGTAAAGCTGAGTATATTATCTTAGACTTGGAAAGGACCAGGTGCCCTTTCAAACTGACCAATCAACTTCCCAATCTTTCGTAGGCTTCTGCTGTTTCCTCCCCCTAACCAATCCATTTCCTAGATCTTCCCAGGTTCTGTGTCCCTGATCCAATCTAATCCTTTTACCAGGCTAGGCTCTGCCCCTGATGGTTGCCATCTTAGTTCCTACTGCACGTGCCTCCTAGTAGAAGCACCACCCGCTGTGCCGTCTTGGTGTCTACTAGTCACGGGCCCAGCAGAAGAATTTCTCCTGCTGGTTTGTCTTTCCCTTGATTAATCCTGGCTAACGACCTGTAACATCTTTCCTGCCCTCTTCAGGGATTAGGTCCTGAGGGCGGAGGATGCTTTGGGAAGTGTTGAAGCTGCAGCTTCCTAAAGAAGCAGACTTATTGTCCAATTCAGCTCCCTAGTTTATTAGGCTTGGTGTCTGATTCCCTTTGCTCCTTTCCTTTATTCATATCTAGCTGCCTATACTAACAATTGCACCTATTCCATCCATATCCAGGGGTCTTATGGACATTACCTCAACCACCCTACAAACCAGGTGCTAGCAGCTCGGTTCTGCGTGAGATTCTGAGATTCTCAGGGACTCTGCCATCATCACACAGCTATTAAAAGGCAGGGCTGGTGGTTGAATATAGGTCTACCTGACTCTTTTTTCTAGGCTTTCATCTGCCTTGGTCACATGTGTATCCCCAGTACTCGGTGAGAATGAATGAGTCAAACCAAGCTCCACCCCTCCAAACCTCCATCCAGATTCTCCCAGTTCAAAGTTAATAGATGCCCTGGGGCTGTCACATAGTAACCATGACAACTGAACTTTTAGAACTTTTAGAAACAACAGCTGTAAGCAATCCAGGACAAAACCAGTGCACTCTTCTCTTGCTGAACTAGAAAGTTAAGGCTTTTCTGTCAAAGCTGATGAAGGTTAACACAAAGCAGCAAAGAGCTAGAGAGAGATTTTGTAACTTACTTTTATCGATAACGACCATGGTTATGAACCAAGGACCCTTTGTTCGCTCCACCATGGTCACCTTACCACAGATCTGTGGTAGCAGATCTGACAGAGGGGAAAGGCGATGTGAAGATGGAGGCAGAGACTGGAGTGATACAGCTAAGCCAAGTAACTCCAAGGATTGCTGGATACCGCCAGAAGTTAGGGGAAAGTATGGAGAGGAATTCTCCGTCACAGCCTCCAGAAGGAACCAACTCTGCAGAAACGGATTTTGAAGATTTTGAACTTCTCCAAATTGGTCCTTGAAGACAATTAGATTCTAGCCAGACCAAATATCATGTAAGAAAATTAAATGTTATCAAAGAGCTCTTCTCCTACCCACAAAGGAAAAATTTTCAAAAGCACCAGGTTCAAACAAGGCACCAGAATTCAACCAACACTTCAAGAAATTATGAATAACAGTGCCATTCAAATGGTTCATTGTCCTAGAAATAATAATAATAATAATAATAATAATAATACCCTACATGTATTGAGTCCCTATGTGGCAGATGCAGTTTTAAGTTCAGGATTCATTGATTGTCACAATAATCCTGTGGAGAAGATAAATAATTGTCCCCATTTTAGAGATAAAATATACTCAGGCAAAAGAAGTTAAGTAACTTGTTCAGTGCTACACGACTAATAAGTGTATGATTCATACGTGAACTTAATGAGCTTAGTTCCAGAACTCACCCTCTTAACCACTGTGCCAGCCCAACTCTTGCAAATTGTTTTTATGAATATTATCTATTAATACTCCAGTCTGTCAAAGATAGCACAAGATAATGGTTGCTATCAGAACAAACACTGAGCAGGATAGGGAGGCTGGGAAAACTGGGTGGTCAGGACGGGCCTCCTGGAGAAGGAAGGAAGTAAATGAGTGAATCATGTAAATATGGGCGTGGGAGGAGGGAGCACGAAGTCCGTGGGGTGGAATTAAGCCTGGTGTGTGCACACAGAATGAGTCACGTCTTTAGAAGCAAAGGATTCAGGTAGACTTCCAGTTAAGATGGCAGCATAGGCAGACATGGCTCACCTCCTCGCACAACCACATCAAAATTAAAACTAAAGCCCTGGCTGGCGTAGCTCAGTGGATTGAGCGCGGGCTTCGAACCAAAGAGTCGCAGGTTCGATTCCCAGTCAGGGTACATGCCTGGGTTGCAGGCCATGATCCCCAGCAACCGCACATTGATGTCTCTCTCTCTCTCTCTCTCTCTCTCTCTCTCTCTCTCTCTCCCCCTCCCTCCCTTCCCTCTCTAAAAATAAATAAATAAAATCTTAAAAAAATTAAAACCAAAATATAGAACAACCATCACTCAGAACCGCCAGATATCAAGGTGAATGGAAGTCTGACAACTATGGAATTAAACCACATCCATCCATACTGGTAACGTAACAGGGTGCAGCCAGGGGTCCCCCAAATAGGAATTAGTGATGGGGTCCAGAACTCAGAGTGTCCAGGAAATATATATATATATATATATATATATATATATATATATATATATATATATATATATATATATATAATGTCCTCACCCCCACTAGTCTGAATTGGGGGATAGAACACATGGAGGAGGGCCAATGAGAATTGTTTTGTATACCAACAGCTTTGCAGATAACCTCAGGAATGGTCATTTAACACATCTATACCTTTTGACTGGTTTCATGGACATGTTAAATAGCCGTGGCCACGCTTTGACCCAGGGAGATGAGAGTGACTTCCACACGGGATGTAACTGGGAAGAAGCTCCCCCTGGTTACAGTGCCTGCGTGAGAGCTCGGAGTAAGAGGGGACCACATGACTTTGGAGTAAGGTGGGGACCACGCAGCCTTGACGAGAAAGGGAGAACCACGCGGCTTTGGGGTGCTCCCTTTGCCACGCAGCTTAGGAAGCTGGAAAGCAAGGTGTAGCGGTGATGCAGAGCTCTCTCCTAGCAGTTTGGAAGAACGCAAGAGAGACGCTGCGGGCAGAAAAGGGGTGAAAGGACTCCTGCTGGTGGGCCTAGAGAAGGGGCCACGTGGGTTTGGATTAAGATCTGGAGATCAGGGCGGTGACACAGCTGATGGTGCCGGGAACCGAGGGAGGCCTGCCAGCCAACCACGGATTACTGGGAAGTACCAGGGGCCACCTGAGCCATGGACTTCTATTTCTTTCCCTGAGATAAGGCACCCCTGACTGGGCAAAGTGGGGAAGGAAGGACTATGTGTGTTTGTGGGTGTTTTAATGGACTTTGGGATTTTAATGAAGACATTAAGTCATTACTCTAAGTCTGTACAAACTTTGAATAAATAATTCCTTTCATTTTCACCAAACTCTGGCATTGAGACACGTAATTACCTGGCGGCGGGAAAGGCGAACCTAGTACAGGGGGACCCCAGGAGAAGGGGGCAGTCCATTCAGTAATAGCATTTTGTCCACCACACCCTGAGTCCATTCTGTAACAGTAGGAGGGGCTCAGACGCAAAACAGGCTGATCTCACACCCACCTGTGGTGGGTAAAAATTCGGGAGGGATATCTCAGGTGCAAGGAGTCTCAGCCCCACATCAGGTCTCGCAGCCCAGGGTTCCAGAGCCAGGAAGATAAGTCCCCAGAACTTCTAGCTGTCAAAACCAGCAGGGTTTCGGTTGGTGGAAGAAACAGCTGGAGTCCCAAGCAGTTCCTCTTAAAGAACCCACACACAGACTCACCTGCTCAGACTCACTCCCTCTGAGCTCCAGCACCAGAGTAGCATCTCTAAAGGCACCAGGGGTGCCCAGGGAGAAACCGAAGTGTCTGCCATCAGGGCAAACAGAGGCAGGCTTCAGTGAACCCCAGGCCCAGCACTAGCAGCAGCCAGTTTAGTAGATTCAGAGCTTGGCTTTGCCTGGGAATCTCCAAGTCCAGCACAAATAACAGCCATCTCAGATTGCTTTATAGCACAGGTGGCAAACACAAGACCCGTGGGCCGAATCCAGGCCTCCACCTTGTTTTATGCGGCCTGGTACCTTGTTTTTACTCGGCGGCAGTGCTGAGCTCCTTGCCCCTAGTTAAGGAGTAGCTACAGTCCTAAAATTACATTTGGCCCTTTGAAGGCAACCACGAGGCTGATGTGGCCCCCGGTAAAAATGAGTTTTGCACCCCTGCTTTATAGCTCAGGCAGGGAGCCCTGGGCAAAACACAGGTGCAGGCTGACCTTGGCCTGCACCACCTGGGAAACCCCAGTGGGCCTGTGCACCCAGTGGACAACTACAGGTCACACCGCAGCACCACCATTCTTCCCCTGCACAGTGGATGCTCCACGGAGGGTGGAGGTTGGTGGTCAGTGGTCACAGCCACTCCTTGCTGCTGGCTGGCCTGGGCAAACCCCTCCCACTGAGCTGCCAACAGCAACTGAGCCTCAACTACAAGAGGAGGGAGTACTCACCCACATGAGGGGCACATCTTGAGTATTCAACTTGGGTGATAGGGAAGGCCATGCCACTGGACCCCTACAGGACACCTTCTACATTAAGCCATACTACCAAGACATGGAGTCAAAGCAGCTCTATCTAACACATAGAAACAAATGCAGGGAGGCTGCCAAAATGAGGAGACAAAGAAACATGTCCCAAACGAAAGAACAGATCAAAACTCCTGAAAAAAAAAAAAAACACTAAACAAAATGGAGATAAGCAATTTTTCAGATGCAGAGTTCAAAACACTGGATAAAAGGATGCTCAAGGAACTTAGTGAAGACTTCAGCAACATAAAAAAGGCCCAGTGAGAAACAAAGGGTACACTAATTGAAATAAAGAACAATTTACAGGGAGACAACAGTACAGTGCATGACGCTGAGAATCAGATCATTGATTTGGAACATAAGGAACCAAAAAAAAACAACCAATCAGAACAACAAGAAGAAAAAAGAATTAAAAAAAAATGAGGATAGTATAAGCAGCCTCTGGGACAACTTTAAGAGGTCCAACATTAGCCTTATAGGGAATACCCGAAGAAGAAAAAGAGCAAGAAATTGGAAATTTATTTGAAAAAATAGTGAGCCCTGGCTGGTGTGGCTCAGTGCATTGAGCACCGGCCTGCAAACCAGAGGGTCACTGGTTCGATTCCCAGTCAGGGCACAGGCCTGGGTTGCAGGTCAGGTCCCCAGTTGGGGGTATATGAGAGGGAGCCACGCGTGAATACTTCTCTCTCTCTCTTGCCCTCTCGTTCTCCCTCCCTTCCCCTCTCTAAAAATAAATAAATGAAATTTTTAAAAAATAGTGAAAGAAAACTTCCCTAATTTGGTGACGGAAATCGACACGCAAGTCTGGGAAGCACAGAGAATCCCAGGAGGACGCAAACAAGATGGAGGCAAAGACGCCCACTCCAAGACACGTCATAATTAAAATGCCACAGGTTAACCAGCGGCCCTTCGATTCGCAGGCCGGCACTCAACCGCTGAGCAACACCAACCAGGACTCATAATCTATTTTCAGTAGACCGTGCCGAGCTAGATTAAGACAAATTTGACTTGAGATCCCGTAAGTCCTGGTCCTTCATATCCACCAGGACCACTTCGGGAAATGCCTGGCCTCAGCCCTCAGAGGCCCAGGCGAGGACGCTCACCTCACCACACCCGCAGTCCTCCCCAGCTGCCCCAAGTACCAGCCCCCGCGCTCTGGCCATCTCTTTTCTCCACAAGTCTGTGCACTTCCTAGTCTTGACAAACCTCTGTTTTACACCTTTCCAAACCTTTTTTACTTGGCCCTTTGACAAGCTAGGTCTTGGTTAAAAGTCAGCTGTACTCTTACTCTTTGCTCTTCGCTGGCCCAGTCTAGGGTTTACTCTGGGGCCAGGCAGGTAAGGAAAATGGGTGTTGGTGAAGGGCTAGAGGCAAGGGGTCCATGCCTGTGCCCGTGCTGCGCATGGCGAGAACTTGGCCAGCTAGCGCCACGGGGGAACGCGGACCAAGCATGGCCCAGATCTTCTGAAGATTCAACAGAGGCAAGAGAACCTGCACTGCTGGTGGGAATGTAAAACGGTACGGCCCCTCGGAAACGGTTTGGCAGGGCCGAAGAAGTTTCAGCACAGAGCGAGTGTATGACCCAGAAATTCCATTCTTAGATATTTACCCGGGAGAACTGAAAAAAGCTCATGCAAAGCCTCATATATGAATTTGCACAGTAACAGTGTTTTCATAATGTCCCCAAAGTAGAAACCACCCGAAGGTCCATCAAGGGGCGAATGTCTGTCCGCACAGGCGGTACAGCCGCACAGTGGAATGTCAGCCGCAGAAGGGACAGGGGTATGGCACGTGCTGCCGTGGGGATGGACCTTGGCAGCATTATGCTAAATGGAAGAATCCAGTCACAAGAGACCACTTCTGGTGTGAGTCCTTTCAGATGAAATGTTCAGAACAGGCAAGTCCTTAGAGACAGAAGACAGATTAGTGGTTGCCAGGGGCTGGGGGGAAAGGGGAAATGGGAAGTGACCGGTGACAGGCACAGGCTTTCTTTTGGGGTGATGAAACGTTCTAGAAGGAGATAACGACGATGGTTACAAATATACTAAAACCCGCTGGGCTGTGCATGTAAAGAGGCTGAGTCGTGGTCGGGGGACTATGTCTCGGAAACAAACAAACAGACAGACAACTCGAAAGAGGCCGCAACCTGGATCCTTGTGACGACCCGCCGGATGTTTTGCATACTGACTCATTTTTTGAGCAAGCAAAGCAAACTGGGGTTTGGCCCGCAGGCCACGGGTTCCAAGGCTTTCAAAGGAACTCACGCTCTCCTCCAAAGTCACCGCTGGTCAGCCCCCCTCCCTCCTGCCGGCTGTTTCTTTTTCCTCATTCCTTCCCCTCCTGCAGCCGCTCCAAGGCTTCTTCCAGATCTCTGTCCTTGGCTGTCTGTCAAATACCCTTTCTGTCTCCTCTCAGGTCCTTGCCTCTCAGCGACACGCACATTTATTCACTGGCAACTGTTAGGCCCAGACTCACTACTTCTCTCCTGTCCCCTGGCCCCTCTTTGTTCTGCTGTCTTTCTGGCCAGGGCTGTGGCCCGTGAACAGACAACCTGCCTGCTCAGCTCTGCGCCTTCCAGCCCCCTGAGTCCTTCCACCTTCCCTCCATCTCGGCCGCCATTTGCCCCGAGTTCCTTCTCTTACCGCGGTCTCTGCTTTCCAGTCGTTGGATCCTGGCTCTCACTTCCTCCTCCTTGACCTCCCGTGGGTCTTGGATTCCGCTTCCCCTGTCTTTACCTCCTTCCTGCTCTCGCGGGCTGCCCCCCCCCCCGCAGTCCCTGGCCTTGACCACTCCTGACCACTCCTGACCACTCCTGACATCACTTCCCTTGTCCTGTCCCGCTGTCGCATCTGCCTGGAAACCCCAACTCGGGTCAGCCTGAATGTGCTCCCTCTCCTCGGTCCATCTGGGCCCCGAGCTGTGCAGGAGCACATCTCGTGGCCACAGAATCTGGTGCCATTAATTCATGAATGTCAAGTGTAACTAGACCTGCCAATACTGCACAGCAACTACTCTGCCCTCCTCATCAGCTCACCCTGCCGTCCTCCACGGTGGCCACTTAAAACCCTTTCACTGTCCCCAAACCTCTGACTCCCGCACTATGACCCTTAGAAAACTGAAGCCTTCTGACAGGAACGACCCCATCAGCCCGCCGTCAAGGTGTCCACCTGACTGATTGCACCCACTGGTCACCTCCCAATGGGAAGACATGGGCTCTTTCCATTTGCTCTGGTTTGAATCTCTGTATTCATAATATAAATAGTAACAAAGTCCCATGTCCCACCCTACTGCCCAGTGAGATGGTGTGGCGAGGCAGGTCTTCGGGAGGCGACTAGGGCATGGATGAAGTCAGTGCCCTCGTGAAAGAGGCTCTGGAGGACCTCTGCCCCTTCTGCCACGCGGGCCAGTCTGCAGCCTGAGCAGTCTTCACCGCATGCCGAGCCTGCCCTTGGACCTGCGGCCTCCAGAACTCGGGGAAATAAGTGTTTGTTGTTTACAAGCCACTGCGTCTGCGGTACTTGGTTCTAAAAGCCCGAGCAGACCAAGACACCATCTAAGGCCAGCCCTCCCTGCTGTGCTGAACGCCGCCCTCCCAATTCCACCGTGGGATCTCTTAGCTGCTCTCTCGGGCCTCGAGATCTCTCTGTGGATTCCCGGCCAGGAGCAAACAAGGATCCTCACGTGTCTACCTCCTTCCCGCCAGCCTGTGACCTTTTCTAGTAACGAGCCTCTTCACCTTCTAAGTCAAAGCTCTGTTGGAAAGAGCTGTCCACACCGGCTGCCTCAGTCTCACACACACACCGCTGGCTCCCCGAAGCGACCTGGCTTCTGCTCCCAGATCCACGGAAATTCTTCTTGCAGACCACCGTCAACCTCCTTATTGCCCAATCTAACCGACAGTCTAAATCATTAGCTTGTGTGGCTTCTCCACACAGCAGTTTACGTGCTGTGGGCCCGCCCAGCGGCAGGCGATGTGATAGGGGGTCTGTGGGTGGGACCTCATGGGAGAGACATCTCATCCAGCCCGGAAGGCCAGAGAGGGCCCCCTGGAGGAGGCGACACCAGGGCAGAGCCTGGAAAGATAATGTATCCATTGGCCAAGCAGAGAAGGCGAGCAAGGACATTTTAAAAGGTGGGAGGACCCTCAGGTGTTGTGAAACAGCCAGCAGCTCAGTGTCCCTGAAGTTGAACTGGGAGGCAGATTCTGAAGGGCTTTCGAGATCACGTTCAAGAGTCTGCCGTTTGGATTTTGTTTTGCAGGCAGTGGGGCTGCTTATGTGACCTAAAGGAAAGGTCACCAACTTTTCATGCAAAGGGCTACGTGGTGGATGGTTAAGCCGCTGCACCTTCTTGTGTAGCATGAGAGAAGCCATAGGGAATACAAACAAACGAGTGTGGCTGTGTTCCGATAAAAGTGCATTCAGGGACGCCGAAATTCAAATTTCATATAATCCTCACATGTCATGAGAAAATGTACCCTTCTTTTGCATTTTCTCTAACCATTTACAAATGTGAAGACCCACCTTAGGTCACAGGCTTTACAAAAACAAGCAGCGGGCTAGGTTTGGCCTGCAGGCTGACGTTTGCCAACCCTGATGGGAAAGCCGGAGAGTGACGTCATTGGAGCCGGGTTTTAGGAGGGTGGATCGGAGTGGGAGCGAGCAGGCCAGCCGAAGAGACGGGTGCGCAAGCAGCCTGAGAGGGAGGATGAACAATGCGGTGAGTGGCAATGGGGAGGGAGCTGAGTGGGTGGGTGAGGGAGACACTGTGCCAGGGAGGGCTTAGAGAGCTCCCTTACCACACCTTGCTTAGGGAGAGAATTAGGTAGGATCGGTGCCTTTCCTCTCTGCCTCAGTATCTGGGAAAAACGTGATCACTGAAAGCTTCGGGAATGAGAGTAGGTGTCGCCACCGTCTTCACAAAGGGGAATGCTCCCAAGCTAGTTCTGGGTAGATTCCCCCCAAGAATAAATGCACGCCTCTGTGGGGGCCGTGAGCCCCCAAGGTGTGCAGGCACTCCCCCTGTTTTGAGGTGAGTCGTAGGCACTGACAAGGTCATTGTTCCTGTGGAATACTTTGGGTAAACTGAGCAAGGCTTTGAGACAGAAGGTCACCACCAGCTGGGTGGTCAGTGGGAACTCATGGGACTTGATGGTCCTGGTCAAGCAGGTCAGCCGGCCACAGGAGGTCCTTCTGCCAGGGCAAGCATCAGAGCTCATGGAACCGCAGGTGGGAGGTGGCGTGCAGTGTGCGCTGAGGGGCTGGGTGCCAGGTGGCCCCAGGAGCTGGCCGAGCTCCCCGTAGAGCCGTGCACCCAGAGAGGGTGCCAATTCCGGCTCTTCCCCCGCGTCAGGAAGCCCCCACCGAACCCCTCCTGACTCTTTCTGCACCTGTGCCCCCAGGGGAAGCCTAGTAATCCCTTCCCACCCCGGGGTGGGGGGGAGTCTAATCCTTTATCTCTTTTCTCCCCAAACTGCTGCTGATGAATAAATACCATGTCCTTCCCCATTCAGGGGCTACCTCTGCAGTCTCAAAGTCCAGCTCGTGCAGATGAGACCTCGGGCTCTGCCTCGGCCCTCCCCAGGGCAGGAGGGGTGGGCATCCCTCAGTCCTCCTTGCCCCCTGACACTCTCCCCACTTCAGTCAGAAACAACGCCTCAGAAAGCAGGGCCAAGAAGGAGTCTGTATTTAGTGCCTATCACTGTCCCACTGTAAGAGAGGCGTATGCAGAAGTGGCCCAGCACTTCAGGGGGCTGGGGTGGGGGTTGGGTCGCTGAGCAGCACCAAGACCCTGTTTGAGGGTTGGGTTCCCCCCCCGCCCCTTAGAGCAGTGTTTCCAAACACCTGTCCAAAGTAATGGTGTCAGAATTACCTGGAGCACCTGCCCAAAACAGGAGCCGGGGAGGGGAGCCCGGGGGTCTGTGCCCCTGGCACCCAGGCGTGTTTGACAGCCGCTGGAGCTCCACCCCTCCACCTAGCCTTTGTCTCACAGCTAAGATGGCATGTTCCCTGAAGAGGGTGCCGGGAGCCTGTCTCACTCATCATTTATGTCCCCGTTAGTGCCATCCGACGTCGGCACCGGTGCAACGCCAACGGGAATCTCCAATGTGGGGTTTGGTGAAGCAGGAATCTTTATTTGGTGCAAAACAGCTCAACTGTGATAGAGCACAGCTGTGAGGTGCCCTGGGGCCAGGCCTCCTCCCGCTAGACAGCCCTGCTCTGCTCTGCTGGCGTGCTCTGCGCTGCCCCACTCTGGGGGCTCTGCTCTGCTCCGGCGAGGCACGTTCAGCTCAGCCAGGGAGACAGGCGAGGGAAAGCGTGCTCCTCCTTGAGTTCTGTAGGATAAAGTGTGAATCGTCAGCATGGCTGTTTCCCTGCCAACCACATGCAGCTGGTCAGCAAGGACAGATCAAATGGTGGGCCACACGTATGGTAGGGTCGGGAGGGGCGTGAGGACAGGAAGGGAGGTGATGGCTAGTTAAAAGATGGAGGGCCACTGGTTAGGGATCCCATATGCGAGGAAGAATTGTCACATCAGAATAAAGGAAGGATCTAGAGATATATTTGGAGGGAGAGGTCCAAGACTGAGATGTTGGACATGGAAGTTCTGGAAGTTGTCTTGTTCTTGCTATGACAAGGCCCCGGGTATGACAAGGGTAGCAGATGACCTTGGCAGCAGAGAGGTCAAGGAACTGAGAGCCTAGGGTTTGGAGGAATTGTCTACGTGGGTGCAGAATTTGTGAAGAAGAAAGGTGAGGAGCAGTAGAGGTAGAGGGAGGGAGGGAGAGAGAGAGGGATGAGGACACTGGGGATGAGGCCGGCCGTCCGGGAGGAAGGCAGGTGACTCACAGTCGGGGAGATCATTTACCAGCCTGAGCACCCACAGTGGCGGGGCGGGGGGCGGGGCCGTTGAAGGAGGGCGGGACAGTGGCCAGGAAGAGGCAGCGAGGAGCCTGGTAGAGCCTCCTCCCCCTCCAGCTCTTCGGTAGTGGATCGTGGAGGATGAAAGTATCCCCATTGAAAGACTGCAAGGAAACAGTGTCCTCGGGGGAGTCAGGTCAGCAGAAAAGAGGTTGGGGATAGAAAGGGTTTCACTGGGGGGCGGGCTGTGGGTCCCAAGACGTGGTGGGAACATCTGGCAGATTAGGAATGTTCAGAGTCCAGTGGGATTGGCGTTCAGGGCATGAGAGGTGACCTGGGAGCCCTGGGCTTCGGGCAGTGTGGGGCATGATGGGGTCCTGTCCTCTGCGTGTTCCTTACACCCCTTCTTTTCTCTATTGAAACTCACTCCATAGGTGATCTAACCCAATTTCACGCTTGGAACACTCGGCCAGTAGCCCCGCCATCTCTTCACTTCCAGCCTCTCCCTCGAGCTCCGACAAGCCCACGTGACTGTCTGCCAGACGGCGCCACCTGAGTGGTTCCAAAACCCTGCAAAACGGAAGGCGTGAACCTTCAAATCTGCTCTGCCCCAAGTCAATGGCACCACCATTCACCCGGATGTTTAGGACGAAAGCCTAGAAGTCACCCTAGAAACCTCTAATTCCTTTACCCTCCTCTATCCAACCCACCACCAAGTGCTAAAGACCCTTGTTTCAAAGTCTACCCAAGCCCAGGCTGGTGTGGCTCAGTGGACTGAGCTCTGAGGGTCGCTGGCTTGATTCCAGGCCAGTGCACATGCCTGGGTTTCAGGCCAGGTCCCCGGTTGGGGGTGTGCAAGAGGCAACCAATTGATGTATCTCCCACACACTGATGTTTCTCTCCCTCACTTTCTCCCTCCCTCCCTTCCCTCTCTCTAAAAGTAATCTTCAGAACAAACCCCCCAACATATCGCACGGCCTTCACCGCTTCTGTCGTCCTTACTGCAGTCACTTCTCTCCCGGTCCCGGCTCCCACACCTGCCCGCTACGGTCTATCCTCATGGAGAAGCCAGAGTGAGTTTTCCAAAGCATACCAGAGCAATTACGGACTCCTCTCCTTCGGCCTCCCGGAGTCCTCCCACTAGAACCTCAGGTCCGTGGCCCAGGCCTGCAGGATGGGGCCACCCCGCACCCTTGCTCCCACGGAGCTCCCCTTGTTGTTCCTCCACTCCAGCCACGCCGGCCTCCTTGTCCTTCTCAGACATGCAGGCCATCCCCAGCTGGGGCCCGTGCCTGGAATGCTTGCTCCTCGCCACCTTCAGAGCTCTGCTCCAACCCCACCTCCTCCGGGAGGCCTTCCCTGTCCACTCTGCCCCGAATAGCCCCTCCCTCTGCTCGTCCCTTGTTCTGCTTGGCTTCTCTCCACATGTACCAGTATACTCCATAGAACCCAACACCATACTCACGTGACGATCTCCTGTCTCTACTGGAGCGCGTTCTTGAAGGGCATCCCACATTTTTCTCTGTTGTATGCCTACACTACGCTCCAAACTGTTCCCAGCTCATAGTGGAGGCGCAATAAGTATTTGTTGAATAAATAGATAAACTAAAAAAGTCTCTTTTATGTGATACGGGCCTCAAGAGCTCGTTGTGCATGTGGAAAGCTGAGTGCTGGCAGTTTCGTTGTACGCATTCCTGCCTTCACAATGCTAACTCTCCCCAAAGGCAACTCATCTTCTGTACTAGGCGGAGAGTCAGGGAGGAGCAGCAGGAAAGAGCTTGGCAACGAATATCTTCTTTCCTTTCTTTCTCTTTTTTTTTTTTTGTTGCTGTCGATACTAGGTCTTGGGCAGGACAGGAGGAGAACATGTGTTTCTCAGCATAATAGCAAACATGCCCTTTTCCTAAAAGTCAGGAATAACTTTCTGCCCTCCATGGTGTTCACTTCTGTAACCTCTGGAAAGAGGAAGCTGAGGGCCTGGAGCACCCACCCTCGCCCCCACTGGGGGTTGCATTCTGGAGCCCATCCAGAATGGCTGGTGCATATCCGTGTTTGTCAAGCCGAACCCTGGTGGGGGTGGGGTTGGGGGGTGGGGTGGCTCTTCCTGAGCTTGAACCTGGGGAAGAGGAAACGGCACTCTTTTTTTTTTTTTAGGATATTATTTTATTTTATTTATTTATTTTTTAATTTTTTAAAAGATTTTGTTTATTTATTTTTAGAGAGGGAAGGGAGGGAGAAAGAGAGAGAGAGAGAAACATCAATGTGCGGTTGCTGGGGGCCGTGGCCTGCAACCCAGGCAGGCATGTGCCCTGACTGGTAATCGAACCTGCGACACTTTGGTTCGCAGCCCACACTCAATCCACTAAGCTATGCCAGCCAGGGCTGGAAAGGACATTCTTGTTTGAGAAAATGAAATACGGTATCTCAGGGAAGAGGGGTGGGGATGGAAGCATTCAAGAGAGACGGAACCACAAGTGTGGAGGCTTCAGGAAACAGGAGCAAAGCGGATTGGCTCTGAAGGTCGATGTTGCTGGGGAGCTGGGGAGAGTATGGGGGGGGGCGGGGAGGAAGTGGCTCCGGCCAGGCCAGGTGAGAAGCGGCCCTTGCAAGGTGTGATGAGATCATTTCGGATTAACAGAGATCCCGGCAGAATGGACTGAGCAGGCAGAGAAGGGGTGGGGAAACCAGGGACTCTGTTGGCAAGTGTCTAAGTGAGCAGTGACCGTGCCTTAGACCGGGGGGGAGTGACGGAGAGAAATGCATGGACTTGACAGGTCTCTAATAGGTCAAGTTTATGGAGCTCGGTGATGAGTCAGCTACAGAGAACCAGGAAGAAGAAAGAGCAAGGACATGCCCATGCTTCTTGCTTGAGCGGAGACCGATGTGGTGCCATTCATGAGACAAGGAAGTCTTGGAGCAAAGAGGCAGAGGAGGGAGGACAGATGCTGAACCAGAGAAACAACACAGCCACCTGGGAAGTTCTGTCACAGAAGTCAAGGCCGACACCAAAACCAAAGTTAAAGCGTGTGTGATGGGCTGAGAGCGAAACTTCGCCACAGATACAGCAGCTTCATCTTGAAAAACAGAGAGAGGGCTGGGTGGGTGGGTTGGGATGGGAATAAAAGATGGAAAATTGAACTGCAACAACAATTAAAATAAAATTGAAAAAAAAAGAAAAAGAAAAACAGAGAGGACCGTGAAAGGAATAGGAGAACATCAGATAACCCGGTAGGAAACTGGGCAGCTGACACGGAAGGGTGATGTGCAGAAGGATGGATCCAAACCTCCAGTAAACACCTGAAAAGATGTCCCATGTCCCTAGAATGCAGAGGAACGCCAATGTTATGGGTTGGATGGTGTCCCCTCAAAAAAAGATATGTTGAAGTCCTAAGTCTCAGCACCTCGAAATGTGGTCTTTGTGGGAAATAGAGCTTTCACAGACGTAAGTAATTAAGACGAGGTCACACTGGAGAAGGTTGGGCCCCTAATTCGAAATGACTAGTGTCCTTCTTACAAAATGAAGGCCATATGACAACAGAGACACTGGGAGATGTCACGCGAGGACAGAGACTTGGAACGGTCCACCAGAGACTGACAGCCACCACCGGCGTTAGGAGGAGGGAAGGGAGAGGCCCCCCTACAGATTTCAGAGGGAGCGCGGCCCTGCGGAACCTTGACTTTGGACTTCCGGTCTCTGGAGCTGGGGGACAATAAACTGCTGTTTTCCTTAGAGCCACTGGGTTTGTGGTACTAGCTGTGGTACAACAGCCCTAGAAACCAATGTAGTAAATTAAAACAACATTGAGATGCCTTTTTATTTCTTTCAACAGCTTGGCCAAAAAAAAAAGTTATAATATCCAGTGCTGGCAAGGATGTGAGAAAATTCCCACAATCCCAAGGATGTGGGATTTAGGAACACACCTATTTGAAGGACAGTTTGGCCAAACACCATCAAATAAAGGGGAAAAGGTGCATGACCTAGAACTCAGCAATTCCTGTTCTTTGTATTGTGGAGAAACACACATGTTCACAAAAGAGTTACTTACATAAAAGAATGTTCTTTGCAGTACTCTCATGATGGCAAAAAGCGGACAGATCATCCGGTCCGCCAATGGCGAATGCTCACAAAAACCTGGTTTGTCTCTTCTCAGGGGGGATTCGTTGTGAAGTGAAGGAAGCTTAGGCTTCGGGGCCCCTCACTTGCAACTCAGCAACTTTGAATTCCCAGGAGAAGCTCTAGAAATTTCTTTATGTAATTTTGTATTATTTTTCTTGAAGAGGCTCCCGCAAATGCATGAGCTGCAGGCACCACAAAACTGGAGCCTGCCCCTATTGCACCGTATAATGCACGACGACAAATTAACACGAGTCCAGGCAGGTGACTAGAGGGGGGAGGCTTTCACCAAGTGTCTGCATTCTTGCAGAGAGGGACGGAAAGGCGGACTAGCATGTGAAAGGTGACTTTAGTGGCACTTTCAGTGGAAAGGGGGGTAAGAAATGGTCTAGTGTTGGGAGACATGGTGACAGACGGGGGACCATGGCTGTGGACGGCCCTCTCAAGGAACGTGGCGGCGAAGGGCGATGAGCTGCAGGAAGTCCTACGAGGGAGAATGTTTTAATAAGAAAGAGGCCTGAGCCTTTGTGTTGAGGGGAGGACCAGGTAGTGCCCAGCGATGGCGTCGAGTTAACAGCAATACTGAAAATATTTGTCATTTTGGCGGCTCAGCCTCCAAACACTCTTCCAGTTTGGGGAATTGTCTTGAGCCCCCGCTTCCCAACACAGAAACAGAAACGGATCACCTGCTTTCCCCCGAGGGGCGGCCGGCGGCATGGTGGGCACGTGACCGGGCTGGGCCCGCCCGAGGCTCTCGAGTAGAAGGTGGAGCGCCCAGGAATGTCGCCAGCCGGATCACTCCCGTGGTTTGGTCTCAGCCGCCTTTTGTTTGCCCTTTTGGTTCTGGCCTGTTTTCTTTCTTTTTTAAACAGGTATTTTATTTATTAATTTTTAGAGAGAGGGGAAGAGAGGAAGAGAAACACTGATGTATGATAGTTGGCCTCTCACACACCTCCAACCAGGGACCTGGCCTGCAACCCAGGAATGTGCCCTGACTGGGAATCGAACCAGCGACCTTTTGGCTCCCAGGCTGGCACTCAGTTCGCTGAGCCACACCATGCAGGACGGCCTGGTTTCTAAGCTGCTTCTCTAGCCTGCCTGCCATTCCATGAGCCATCCAATATTCTAGCAATAAATCTCTCTCCTGCACAAGCCAGCTGGCTGGTGTCTGCCCTTTGCCACCAGGAACATGACCGATATAAGCAGCTTCCCCCCAGTTGTCAGGAATATTGAAGGGAATGAACAGAAAACCTTTCTTAATCTCATGCTTTTTTCCTGCAAATTTTCCTGGATCTTTGATGTCCTCTACCACTTGCTTCCACTACAATTTCCTGAAGGGTGATACCTGATCTGGCACAGAAGGTGCGGGTGCCTTCATGGCAGGTTTAGTACCAACCCCAATCTCGTGTTCTGCCATCTAAAGTTCAGGACCCCGAAAGTCTGAGGTCCCTTTCCCTTGTGACATAACTTGCCCACGAGGAAGATTCGCATAACTTGCAGCATGGGGAGCTTTTTTCCCCTGTACGAGAGGCAAAGTGATTGAGCAGAAAGAGTGTGAGGTTTGGAGGTAGGAGGCTGCGCTCGAACCCAAGCTTGCCTTTAACTAACTGTGTGCCCTTCGGCGAGTCTCTAAAATGCTCTGAGCCCCAATCCCCTCATTTGTAAAGGGGGACGACTGTACTCCTTCGAGCGAGTAACCCATAGTCCGGAAGCCTGGATGCTTCCACATGGCAGCCCCTATGAAGAGAGTAAGAAATGGCTCTGTTGCCCAAGTTGTTTGGCTTTGCTCCTCAGACTTCAGAAATGTGGACCGAGGGAGGGTCAGGGCCTGGGGCAAGGACGGCCAGCTTTGGGGGCCAGCGCTCAGTGAGCCGGCTAGTGTGGAAGCTCTGCCCAGTCACGGTGGTGACTCAACAGGACAGGCTAAACGAGAGACTTTACAGAGACTTGGGCAGCAGAGTGACATGGAAACCCAACCCAGAGACGCAGAGATGAGAGCTCTGAGCAGGCAGGAGTCGTGAAGGAGGCGCCGGGCAGACAGGCGGGTGGTGATGCTGGCTGTGGAGGCTGCTGGTGCCGTGCCCCAGACCCCTCTGGTCCTTTCTAGTCCACCTGCAGGGGCCCGAGAGGTTCCCAGCGTGGGGACAGCTCTCTCCTCCACTACCCTTACGGCTCTGCTTCGCAGCCTGAGGGTTTTTTTCTGGGGCTGTGGAAACTTGCTCAGCCTGTTGTGCAGGGCAGCCCAGAAGGACCAGAGACTGCAAACCTCCAGGGCCGTGGGAGTCCGTGGAGAAGTTCTCCCAGTACTCAGCCCCTGGTGGGACTGAGCCCCACAGAGGTGGCAGCCCTCTCGTTGGCTTTCTTCCCTTCCCCGTCTCACCTTCCCTCTCCCTTCCTGGGCTTCCTGGAATCTCTTCCAGAATAAACCACTACGTTCTTGTCTCAGAAACTTTGGGGGCATCTGAATTTGGACAGCAGTGCTAGAAGAGAGAAGCAGACACGGACCATCTGCTTCAGGCGCTGAGAAGCAGTGGACGTCGCTCAGGGACAAGCAGATGAGGGCCTGCTGCGCCCTGAGTCACACTCCGGTCTCCACTGGCCAGCCGCGCAGGTGGGAGGAGTTCCCCTTAGCTCTGACGGAACCTGCTCCTTTCAACCTCAGCACCTGGCCCGCATCCTGCGAAGGTTACCTGCTGTTTTTTAAGCACCTATTGTGTGCCAGGCTCTGTGCCAGGCACTTCGCCTGCATGATCTCTCATTCTCATGACAGCTTGCGAAGCAGGTCATATCCTCTTCTAACAAACAAAGCAGCGTGGTCCTGCCACAAAGACAGACATGGGAAACAATGGATTAGAACAGAGAGCCCAGGGAGAAATCCCCACATACACGGTCAGTTGATTTGGGGGGACCAGACAGCCTCTTTCCCAAATGGCGCTGGGAGAACTGGATATCCACGTGCAGAAGAATTAAGTGGTACCTTCCCCTCATACGACATACAACACGTAGCACAAAATAGATCAAAGAGCTAAATCTAAAACTATAAAACTCTTAGAAGAAAACACAAAGGCAAACAGTCATCGTGTTGGGTTTGGCAATGGTTTTTAAAACATGACACCAACCCCAAAAGCACAGGCGACAAAAGAAAAAAATAGATGAACTGGGCTTAATCAGAATTAAAAATGTTTGTGCTTTAGGGGACATTATCAAGACAGTGAAAAGACAACCCATAGAATGAACGGGAACACATTTTTACAAATCGTTTATCTGATCAGGATTTAATTATCCAGTTTATTTACAGAATTCCTACAAATCATCACCAAACAACCCAATTAAAAAATGGGCAAAGGACTTAAATGGACATTTCATTAAAGAAGATATGAAAGTGGACAAGTCCTGGTCAGGTAGCTCAACTGGTTAGAGCATTATCCTAATATGCCAAAGTCATGGGTTTGATCCCCGGTCCGGGCGCATACGAGAATCAACCAATGAATGCATAGAGAAGTGAAACAACAAATTGATGTTTCTGTCTTTCTCTTTCTATCTCTGTCTCTCTTTTTCCCTGTCTCTAAAATCAATAAATAAAAAATAAAAATAAAATTGGCCAGTAAAGCACATGAAAAGATGCTCAATATCATTAATCATTAGGGAAATGTAAATCAAACTTACAATGAGATACCACTTCACAAAACTAAGATGGTTATTATTTTAAAAAATGGAAACTAGTAAGTGTTGTCAAAGATGTTCCTGTGGATTGAATTGTGTCCCCTCCACGCCCCCCAAATTCATATGTTGAAGCTGTAGCTCCCAGTGTGACTGTATATGGATATAGGCTGTTTTTTTTTAATTATTTGTTTATATTTAGAGAGAGGGGAAGGGAGGAAGAAAGAGAGGGAGAGAAACATCAAGGCATAGTTGCCTCTCACACGCCCCCCATTGGGGACCTGGCTCACAACCCAGGCATGTGCCCAGACTGGGAATCGAACTGGCAGTCTTTTGGTTTGCAGACTGGCACTCAATCCACTGAACCACACTGGCCAGGGAAGATACATGCTTTCTAAGAGATAATGAAAGTTAAATGAGGTCATAAGGTAAGGCCTTGATCCAATAGGCCTGGTGTCCTTATAAGAAAAGTACGAAGGGCAAGAGCTCTCTTTCTCTTTCCCCCTGAGTGCTCGTGCCGAGGGAAGACTGTGAGGGGACCATCTACAAGCGGGAAAAAAGGCTCTCACCAAAAACCAGATCTGCCAGCACCTTGATCTTGGACTTCTCAGTCTCCAGAACTGCGAGAAGTCAATTTCTGTTGTTGAAGCCATGGTGTGTAAAAATAGTGCACCCTCTGCGGAAGACAATTTGGCAGTTCCTCAAAAAGCTAAATATAGAATTTACCATACGATTCAGCAATTCTAGGGGTATAGAATTAAAAACAGAATCTCAGAGAGAGATTTGTACACATTCTGTTCATTGCAGAAGTATTCATGACAGACAAAAGGTGGGAAACACCCAAGCACCCATCAACGGATAAACGCACAAACGAAATGTAGTGCGCACATACAGTGGAATACTGTTCAGTCTGAAAAGAAATGAAATTCTGACACAGGCTACAACATGGATGAGCCTTTAAAACATTATGCTAAGACAAGGAAGTCAGCCACAAAAGGACAAATAGTGTATGGGTCCACTTGTATGAGGTCCCTAGAATAGGGAAATTCATAAGGACAGAAAAAACAGAGGTACCAGGGGTTGGGGTGGGGAGAGATGGGGAGTTATTGTCTAATGGGTGGAGAGTATCTGTGATGAAAAAGTTCTGAAAATAGTTGGTGATAGTTATACAACTTTTTACTTTTTAAAGGTAATATTTAATGCTATGAATTTTACACCTAAAATGGTAAATTTATATTATATGTGTTTTACCACCATTAAAAAAAAGCTTGTAAAAACCAAAACCAAACAACACAAACAGGAGACTCAGAACATGGGAACAGCCCACATGTCCTTCAACAGATGAACGGATAAGCAACTTGTGGTCATCCACGTGGTGAACTAAAATGGAGTGAACTATTCACACACAAGACCATTGAATTCATCACAAGGCCTCATGTTGAATGAAAGGAGCCAATCTCAAAAGGTGACATACCGTCTGATTCCATTATGTGGCGTTCTTGAAAAGAAAAGCCCTATGGGGATGGAGAACAGACCAGTGGTCATCAGCACTTAGGGTTGGGAAAATGTGTTTATAAAGAGACGGCACCAGGGAAGGATTTGGGGAGGTGGGCCTGCTCTGTACTCTGATTGTGGTGATTATAGTCATCTGTATTCTGTTAAAATTCATAAAACTACTTGCCAAGATGTTTTTAAAAGTCCAATTCATTGCATGATAATTTGAAATTAAAAAAAGGTGAAGGACCCAGACAGACTGAGTGACCTGTCCGTGGCTCCGCAGTGGTGGACTGGGATATGGCCCCAGGTATATCTCCTTCCAAGGTCGCCTCCTCTCCCCACCCCTGCTTCTCAGAGGGCTAGTGTGAGGGGAAAGTGAGAGGAGGGAGTGAAAGCCCTTTGTAAATAGTTACGGGCTATCCAAATGCCAAGGTTCTTTATTAATCAGGGAACCTGGCTGTTCCTCCAGCCTCCATTTAATGAAGACCATTATTATTGATTTGGACACTCAACTCTGACCTTTAATATATTAAGAACCAGGCTTCTAAAAAACAAAACAAAATAAAAAAACAATAGGTGATATCTTTACTCCTTCTTCTCTAAAATTCATTTCTTTTGAAGAGAAAAGAGCTAAAAACGGAAAGATGGCCACAGTTTCAATGGAAAAGAGTCCCTACTGTGGTTCATGGGCGGCGGCCGGCCCCTGCAAGGGGTGGGGTGAGCTGGAATCATCATCACCAAAGAGAGGGTGAGCCGAATCCTCTGGGTGGGGAGGCGAGGGCTGGTGCCAGCCCTGTGCCCGGGGAGGAGCAGGAGTCAGACGGACCCCGATTCAAAGATTGCTTC
The DNA here is from genome assembly GCF_019186645.2 of Phyllostomus hastatus. NCBI lineage: Eukaryota > Metazoa > Chordata > Mammalia > Chiroptera > Phyllostomidae > Phyllostomus > Phyllostomus hastatus. The sequence goes on from NW_025333715.1 coordinate 5,075,048, forward strand.
CACCATTCCCTATGACAAGACCTAACCGTCACTTCAGCCCTGTGAGCCTCAGTTTCCTGATCTGTAACGTGGGGCCATGACAGCACTCGACTCTATTTTGGTGAAGGTAAAGGGGAGGGGAAAGTTCCCATCGGTGGCTGGCACATCAGTGACAGTCAATACACGGTAAATGATGATAAAAATAAACATCCACAATAACAACCAAGCTCTTAGGCTTGGATAACGCAAAAATCATTTCAAAGTGAACCTCAACTGTTACAGGGATCAGGAAAGATACTCACACGTACCCCATCAGTATAGTGCTTCTTCCCGGTGGACCCCCCAATCCTGATCAGAGTGGGCTTGGCAGGTGTGACCAAAATATAAGCAAGGGCGGTTCATTTGTCCATTCCTTTACACATTAAACCAATGAAGGCACAGTGGTAGGTGCTGAAGATTCAGCAGCAAACAGGATGATTTTGCTCTCCTGGGGCTCCAGAATCAGGATAGACAGTAAGCAAGGAATTACTTAAGTGACCAAGACAATTTAGGTAGCCCCAAGTGCTTCATAGACAATTAAATGCGCTGATGCGACAGTGAACGGGATGGCCATTTCCACGGGGTGGCAGGGAAGTCCTCCTTGGGGAGGTGACAGCGAATACCTGTTCTGAGACTCGAAGAAGTCAGTGATTTGGAGATGCGGGGGAGTCCCAAGCCGAGGCCATGGGCGGGTGCCGATTCCCTCCAGGGTGGTTGGGGCTCTGTGAACACCAGAGGGAATGACATTCTTGGATGAGATCAGGAAGGCAGGCAGGGCCAGCTCACCTGGAGATGAGTCGGCCTCGGTGAGAAGTTCCAACCGGAAGTTAAATGAGAAGCCAGGGCGGGCTCTTTCAAGCTAGTTAGGTGATGCAACTATTTAAAGTCATCAGCCCAAACTCTCCAAACTGAGGTTAGCGTTGTCAATGGGCTGAGGGACTCACGCAAAGCTGGAAAGGCATGGGCAGAAATGGGGGTATGCTGTGGCCCTACAGGCTTTGTGTGAGGTTCTGCAGAGCATGGGGCGAGGGCCCAGTTTCGAGGGCAGGCAGCGGGCTCCAAAGAGCTGGATGACTTTCATAGCAGAGTGCCTACTAGAAGGACACTGGAGAGCTCACGGCAGCTGTTGGAGAATCAGGCTCAGAAAACGGGCAGCCCCTGGGACCACAGCCAAAACAATGCCACAAAACTAGTCCAGGAAGGTGTTGCCTGTTGACGCTGCTACTGGCTGTCATCAGCATTTTGCCACCAGCACTGGGCCTTGGGTGCTGCCAGTGCTGCTGCCCACGGTCACAACAGATGGCAGGGTGAGTGTTTCTAATTGCTAGTTAGGTGACCCACCACCTCGCTGCCGCTGGGAGCACGCTGGAGAGCCGGGATGAGCGCGCTCGAGGTCTATGATGGGAAGCGAACTCTGCTTCCATCAACGTGGGGATTTCTCGAGCAGCGGAAGGGGCATCAGACAAACTTGAAGACTCGCTTCAGGTTACAGCAAGGAGACTAAGGGCAGGATGGCTAGTCAGGGAATTCAACCTTCTCTGAGAAGAGGGGTGGGCCCCGTCCCTGGTGGTGGGAAGGGAGAAGAGGATACAGATTTTAGTGAGAGCACAGCAGGAGTCTGAATAGAGGTTCGTGATTAATTAGGTGCAGAGGGGAAGGAGAGGCGAGGGTCTAAAATGCCTTGTGAACGCCCGTGGCTTCAGAAATTGGACGGGCGACAATGCCACGAACCAGGCGAGGACATCCAGGAGGGACGTGCTTTGGAAGAATGATCATAGGTCAGTTATTATTGAAATGCTGAGTTTGAGTGTCTAAGACACACCGCCAAGGACAGCTAATGGGCACCACTATGCAGTGGTGTGCCCATAAACGACGAACACGCTCTCCAGGGAAAACACTCTGATTTGTAGCACTTCTCAACCTCTGTGGCGTAAAGACACACTTTCAAGCTGCCAACCTGAGGTTACTGAAAGCAAGCCTGGAAGCTGCACAGAGCCAGCCGCCAGGAGCCCAGCCGAGGGTCCAGCACACGGTTTTGACTACGGGTGAGGATAAGGTCTCCCAGACAGAGCAGAGCTGAGGCCCAAACCTTCAGGGGCAGATTGAAAAGGAGCTCCTACAGGGCACAGTCATCAGAAGGAAAACCAAGAGGGAATGGGCACTTCAAGATCAAGCTGTCTGGGCCCTGTCAAGCTCTCCAGAATTGGCTTCCACCATTTGTTTGTTCATTCATTCATTCTCTTCACAATCTCCTCCTAGACTGGGAGCTATTCGAGGGCAGACTTGAACTCTGCAGTGTCCTCTAAGAATACATAGTACACAGCAGGCACTTAGCAGATAATCCCACTAATAACTCTGGAAAGATTTATGTCCACCAGTTTCATTAGGCAATGCAAAAATAGGTGGCTATGTATGTCACGAGGAGACATTTTGGCTCAATGAAAGACAAATCTTCCCAAGCAAGTCTTTAGGTACGTATCTCGTTTCATCTGGCGTCGCAGGAGCTGTGGAAGGGGAGGTGGCAGGGGGAGGTGAGAGCATCCCAATTCTCCTGCCGTACCTGAAGCTAGCCTCTGTGAAGGGGCAGCAGGGGGAGGACCAGCAGTGATGCCCTGGTTCCACTCATGCCTAGACTGGCTGCACCCCTAGTCCTTTCTTCTGTTCTGTTACACAGCCCCCATTACTCCAATAAACCTCCCTTTACCTGAGCAGGAGCTAGGTTTCTGCGCTTAGCAACCAAGAGTCCTGATAAATACAGAACTCTCCAAATATATAATGCTGTCACCTGTGAGAAAAGTAATGTGGTTTTCACTGCTAAAAGTATTCATGCAGTTTAAATGACCACATGGAAGGGGATTTCTGCCACAGGCAGAAGCCCGAAAATAATAGCAACTGTAACAGCTACCTCCAGGCGAGTGCTTGCCATGTGCCAGGTGTGTGTAGTAGCTAAGTGGGGAAGCTGGGTTTGATCCACATTTATTAGGATTTAAAGTTCTTTATTACTAAGCTAGAGGTTCTCAAACTTTTTAGTCGCAGGATCCAAATAGTAGGCCTTAAAGAGTATGTTTGTGTGGATTATATCTATATAATAGTTATCATAATGGAAGTAAAAATTGAGAAATTTAAGGCTTATAAACAACAAAACCCCATCACATGTTAACATATTTTTATTACATGTAACTATTTTTCAAAACAAAAAAAAAATTAGATGAGCAGCATTCTTTTACATTTTTGCAAATCCCTTCTATATCTGACTTAACAGAAGACAGCTGCATTCTCGTATTTGCTTCTTCACTTCAGATGTTGCTTTGACTGAAGAATATAGAGAAAAGCTGCCCTCGAACAGGCAGGCGGTTGGAAAAGGAACTTCATGAAGCACCTACGAGGATTCCAGGTGACCCCAGGAGTCCTCAGACCACTCCGAGACCCACCGTAGCATCCAGGCTGCTTCTCAGTTACAGACTCTGCCCAACATTGAGTGATACAGCCGGCGCGTCACATGGCCAACACGGTTTAAACAAATTTCAGAGAGTGGTGGGGTGAAAGAAACTTGAATTCTCTTGTTAATTGAATTTTAAGTGACACCAATTTTAAACTTCAGTTAATAAATTATTCTTTTGCCAGCCAAAATTACTAGATTTTTTTTTACATTTACTTTTCTAAACGAAAAGAAAGCAACACATCATATACCCAAGTTAACATTTGTATCGTGCTTTTACAGTTCACAAAGCCTCTCTCTGGGCCCACGTGATGCCACCGAGTCCTGGGAAGCCACACGGAGCAGAGGCGACTTGCCCGAGACCGCACCAGTAAGCAGGCTGCGGACGGGAGCCCTGTGCCCGAGTGCCGTGCTCACAGGACACCTCTGCTCTGATGAACTAACGCCTCCCCTCCACAAGCTGGCTTTCCAATCTGGGAAGAGGGGACCCTTATTTATGTTCACTTGTTATTCACATACACAAGAGACGGCATCTGTTCTAGAATCCAACTGGATTTTATTTGACACAGAACACAACAGGACTGCAGATTAGCAAACTTAAAAGACAAAGCAGAAAAGACACATTCTATCTAACTTACAATTAAGTAACAGGAGGGCAAGTCACTAAAGGAATAACAAAACAGTTGAGCTTCATGGGAAAACATTCTTTTTCTAGTGCCCATACCTGAAAGACAAAGTAAATTATTACATTAACTCCTTAATAATTTCCTGTTTTGAGACTATAAAACTTACTTAAACACATGAGCAAATTTGATTAAAACTCTGAAAAGATGTAAGTGTGCTCCAGGATTGGGTTGTGACACTGGTCTCCGCCCCTTTCATCTGATCATCCTCTGTAATATCCTACCTACCACAGCCCCAACCTCCCTAGTGAAGGTCCCTCCCTGGGACTCCCCCGGACGCCGTCCAGTTACCAGACGGATGCTGGGCAGTGTCAGGGAGGTGAGAGGAAGAAGTGAGAGCCGGTGGATGCAAAACGGAAATCCATCTGTTGGCTCTGGTCGGTAGCTCAAACAGCCTGAGCTCTTGACCTCTCCCTACCTTTTTTCACATCTACTCCAGTATCAGGCAAGTCTGGGGTAAGGCAAGTACAGAGCATAGTAATAGAACAGCCTTCATTTTCAAAATCTATCACCAGTTGCATTATGGCTCTGATTGCATTCAGCACTACAAAAAGGGCAAAACTAAGCATGGATTTCAAGTGTTTTCTGATTTCTTCAGAAGCCAAAATTTGGCTCTAACAAGATTATAAAAGTAAACAAAGCCAGGAAGTTTCTTCCTCATATAAATGGATTTCTTGAACACAAAATTCTTCATTATCTTACTTAATCTTTTGTGCTGGTTCTTTTGGGGCAGTTAGCCTCTGATGGAAATACTTCATTATATGGATGAGAACCAGGGTACGAAAACTCCAGATCACTGCTTCAAACACCCTGAAGGACTACTAGGTCCTTAAAGCACTTTTCGTAAGAAATCCAGTTGAATATTGCCTAAGAAAAAGTTGTGCCAAACTTCGTAAGGTAGAGAGCTGTAGTGTCTGTCAGTGAGCTAGAGAACAACCCAGAAATTGCCTAGCAGATTAAAGGAACGCTGTAATTTGTTCCTTACGGATCTGTTTTCCCAATGCACTGAAAACCACTGCTTGGCAAAGCCAGGGGTTGGACAAAGTGGCAGTGTCAAAGCCCATCATGAGGAATTCTTCTCACTTCTTAGGCTCAAACCTGGGCACATGTAATGGGCAACATGAGGTGGTTTTGGTCCAAGACAGAATCCTGAGCCTGCTATAGGGAACAGCAAGTCACAAAATCCTCTTGAGAACTCAAAAAGTGCTTCTGCCTTGACACGTATTACTGTCATGGTTGCACTCAGAATGCAAGCTCCCCAAGAGCAGGGAAGGACTGTCTCATTCATTTTCATATCTTACACATTACTTAGCACACACTTTGCTGAACAGAGTGCGACGGTATGAGTTAGACACTGAGTATTTGGCAGGCTTCTTAAAAATGAACATGTGTTTGATAGGACTTCTAAAACTCGTTACCAAAGTAAACAAACAAGTCTAAAGCAAAATAACTGTACCAATAAGGGACTTCTAAACACAACAAACTAAACCCTATTTTTTGTTTTTAAAACTAATTATATCCTATTAATCAAAACTCATAGTTAAATAAAAATCCCCCTTCTCATAAAAAATGTGATAAAGAAAATGACCTGGCCCATAACCCAGGCATGTGCCCTGACTGGGAATCAAACTGGCAACCCTCTGGTTCGCTGGCTGGCGCTCAATCCACTGAGCCACACCAGCCAGTGAGGCTGCACACTTCTAATGCTGACCACACGTTTATGCATTTTCCAAATAGAGCCTTTAATTAACCAAAAGCTAGTTTATAAAACAAGGTATGTTCCATGCTCCATGTTTTATGACTACACACCCTTCAGCCTGAGGCGTGACGAGAATGGCACTGACCAAAGCCCAGCCTTACGACATCCAAACCGCCAGATACCTACTTTTGGAATTCCCACTCTCTGTTGTCCAGCGGACACACCTGCCGTGTTTTGAGCCAGCGAGAGATGCAGTGGAAGTGAAACGCATGCTGGAAGAAAAGATACATGTTATTAAAAATAACTGTGTAGGCTCAGCCATCTACAGACGACACGTGTCAAATGCAGTGGGCTGGTTACACAAAGGGGGCTGGAGAACAATGGGAGGCAGGAAACGAGAAGCAAAAAAGCCACAACCCCTACACTTTGGTCAGGCACAAGGACATTTCCAAGGGAACGCCTGCTAGAAATGTCATTACCTCGAGGAGGAAACTCCTGCGGGAGAAGGGTGTGTGTCCGAGCAGTGAACTCTCCCCTGTTCTCTTAAGGGAAGATGGAGGGTGGCTTCCTCACCCTAGCCGGCCTGTGAGAAGCTGCGTCTATATCCCTCGGACACACGCAAGGAGGCTCTTGGTCACATGCAGATTTCAAACTCCCCCCACTCTTGATCTCCAGCTGCATGCCCGCTCCTTGGAGAACGAGAACCCCAGGAGAAGAGCTTCCCCAGCCCCTGGTAGTGCACTGCCGCCGCCGCCCACCCAGAGCGGAGACGGCGCCTTCCCCAACCTCCTCTCACCCGCCCCAACTCTGTTCAAAGGACTTTATTTCCAGATTTGTTCACAGACATAGCGCTGTTATAGGAGCTCGCTACTCAATAAGCCTTTAATGGGCGAGGGACTTTGTCTTTAAAGGGAATACGATAAAAAATTCGGGTAAAAGGATGTATTATGATGAACACAGGAGCTGAGAGAGCATCAAAGGGCTCATTTCATGACCAAGACAGGCAGTACAAGGCAAGAGTACTAAGAAGACTGGTAACTGGCAGGGAGCGAGGAGCTGGCTTTCGGATTTGGGGAAAAGGAAAGCCAGCAGGCCTTACCGCCCTGCAGATGCTAATTACAACACCTCTGGCACCTCCCCAACAGCCCTACTCCCCACCCCTGCTCAGACGGGGCGAGTGTTAAGGGAGAAGCGGCGAGTGTTCCTCCACATCTGATCTGTGATGGGTCAAGCTGAGGTGGGGACGGGGCGGAAATGCTGGCACCCAACGAAACAACGAAAGCTTTTGCAGGACGGGTTTAATAACAGCCTTGAAATCTGGTCAGTAATGTCTCCCAAAACATGCAGAGAACTTAGAATTCAGGAATTAAGAGTGGACTCCACAGCTAGTACACTACAGATATTTAACAGGACAAACGTTCTCTGAGAGTGACAGCTTTTGGAAGATCCCTTACTATCGACTCTCATACAACCCATTATGGAAAAAAGCTAATCCCCCAAAATGTCTGTTTTTCTCAAACATAGGACAGACGCACCTAGACACCCTCCTCCACCTCCCCCACTAGGGACGTCGCAGTAGTACAGGGTCCTTGTACACCCCAACTACCTCAGAAAATGAGGGAAGGCAGGGATGCAAATAAGGCTGTGTGGCAGGTGACAGCATCCACAAATGTTCCCAACCCCAGTTTTCTTCCTGTTAATAACCTAACATACGCACGGGTATGCTGAGCGGTTTCAGAGTACACTGACCGGCGCTTGACAGCTTACATGTATTCCCTAATTTGAGCATGACAGCAACCCTGGCAAGCAAGCGTGACAGGTAGTATCACCTGCATTTTATAGACAGGAAACTGAAAACCAGACTAGTCAAGCGACCTGCCTATTTCATGGAGCTGGTTAGCAAACGACCAAGAACTAGAACCCAGGACTAGTCCAAAGGCTTTTGCCATGCCACGCCGGCTCCTCTTTACAGCAGGCTCTCTGAGTACGTCTCTCCGCCAAATTTAGGGGACGTCCGGTCCCCTTTCCTCCCACCGCAGGGTAACAGGGTTCCTAGTACACGCCTGAATGCCAAGGAGAGCAAAGAGCCTGCTATATTTCTTCTTCCCCACGAACAATGAACACGGTCCCTTAGCCAATATGGGCTTCTGTAAACTGCCCAGAGGGTCCTTGACAGAATGAAGTACTGATAGCTACTATCTTTTCAGTAACCACCACTGCCCCAAATTTGTATTTGTTTAGCAAACGCTAACGCTTACTGTGTGCAAGGAAGTGTTCTAAGCACTCTGAACATAAAATCACTTCATTCTTGGTTATACTCTATGCAGTCTACTGTTAGCCCTATTTTACATGAGAGAACCCAGGCTGAGAGATGTAAAATACCTGCCCGAAGTCACTTCGCAAGTCACGTTGCACGGACTCCTGTGCCATGCAGGGGGCTGTGGGTCCTCTGTCTCCTTGGCACAGGAGATCCAGTCAGGACAATTTTAGCTCGTCCGACTGGGGCTATATGGCTACAAGGATGAGTTTTTAACACATGCTAGAAATAACATATTTGATGCTTGTTATCCTTCACAGCTGTCACCCTGGAAGGCCGTACATTCAGTCCAATGATGCTGCACAAAACATTTCTGGCATGAGCCATGTTAAAAAAAAATCCCCCAAACCCAAACTTAGTACATTCCCCACACTCAAAATGCACGTGCACACACACACACACACAGAGTCAGTTTATTCACCAAGCTTAGTGAATAATTCCCAAACCCGTCCCACAGGCTTCAAAAGCAATGTCCAAAGATGAATCCCCCAAATGTTGCTAACAAAGGTGGGCCCACTCTGTAATTAAGAAAAACTAGTGCCTCTGCAACAATTTTTACCCTGAAACAGGTGAATAGTACAAAGATTTAATTTTTTTTTTTTTTAACTATTTGTACACATTGTGGGAGAAAGGTGGGCTAGTCATTGTTTTTCCTAGCTGGGTTTCCAGACTGGCAAATCAGGAAGAGTGGTAATGTGTATACAAGCCATGATGATAGGAAAAGATGTTTTCTTACATTACAGACTCCCCACGCAACGGTGCACTCCTCAGAAGTGGCAGACGCCTGGTTGGCCTGACATTCTATGCCTGTGGGAACAAGAGCAACAAGATCACAGACTGCAGGAGCAACCGCCTTTCGATCTATAGCTGTCCCACCTGCACGATTACACAAGGACATGCTTGGGGCAGGGCCGGGGGAGCAGTGGTGTAAACCTGAACAAAATCTCCAGTGATGAATTAGTCATTTAATGAATGTTAAAAAGAGCCCTGGCTGGTGTAGCTCAGTGGATTGAGTGCAGGCTGTGCACTAAACTATCATCGGTTCGATCTCCAGCCAGGGCACATGTCTAGGTTGCAGGCCAGGTCCCTAGTAGGGGACGCATGAGAGGCAACCTCACACCGATGTCTATCTCCCTCCCGTACCTTCTCTCTAAAAATAAATAAAATCTTAAAAAAACAAACAGATAAGGCAGAGATGTCACTTAACAGTATGCTTTGCAATGATTTCCTACCCTTGTTTAAGAACGGAATAATGAAGGAAAAGGCACTTTTTAATTCTGAACACAATCTTACTTGTCCAAATGAAAGTGATTCCTCCTAATTTGGTAAATTTCATAAACTCTTAGTCACTTCATAACCCTTACTGCCCTGAGGACTGGCATCTTTTCCCTATTCTTGGCGACTACTTGCTTGTAGGCCCTCAGAACACCCAGGCTTGCCTGTGGGAAGCTCCAAAGCCCAAAGGGGTCCAGCAGGCAAATGTGAATTGCGACAGAAGCAAGACAAGAGGGGGTGAAGAGGCCTGCAGCAAACTATAGGGTATGCTCTCCACAAAGACATCAGATCTCAAGTCTTTAATACACTGTCAGCAAAGCAAACCTGTTAGGCCAATGGGTTAGGGCTTTGGGGCCTCCACTTAGTGATGCTTACAGCCCCTGAGGTGATTCTATCTGGTAAACAGAATAAGTTACTGAAAATGTATGTATACAACATCAACTTCATAGAGGGGAAAGAGAAGGGAAACTGAACAAAATGAAAATCTGAGATCCGGAAATGGTAAGTAAAGCTCTACTAGGGATAAATATTCAAGGAACAAGCATTATCGATGTATATTTTGCTTTTTCCAAAGGTGGTAACTAAATGGAGTCCCCCTTCTGAAGAAGAAAACTCTCTAGGAAAGACTATTTAAAGGTAGACAATTACTTCAAACTTCCATAGGTAGAAAACAGTAAAACTGTAAGAAAATAATGCTGAGATGTTAATGGTCTTAGGGGAAGAGTTTTACTGTAATAAGGGTTCTTCCTCACCCTTCAAAAATATGAAAAGCAAAGAATCCAAAATCTCTGAACTTGCTTTTGCTACACAGATTCACACTATAAGGAGAATAACTGGACTTTCTTTCTGACACAAGTGGAGATCCAGGGTCTACACAGTGTATATTCAAGAATTTCCTGGGATTGTGAAGGCACTCCCACATAAAGGAATGGCTGAGAAAATACACCTGACGTCCTTCTGGTTGGAATCTCTCACTTACATGAGGGCTATTTATTATGAAATTAGTTAAATAAAAGGCACAATTATTTAAGTAACAAAACTTTTTCAAGGTACATTATCATGTTTATATTTTTCTAGGTCTCGGTATTTTAAAAGAGCTGTCTTTCTGTGCCAAATGCAAAGCAGGCTCTCCATAAATGAATAGGCAAAAACCACTTCTATAAACTGAAAGAATGGGGGACAAAATGTGTATTTATTCATTACCAGAAAATCTCTAACAAAGAACAAAAATACATAGGAGGGACAGGACTGCAATCCAGAAAGCCAGATAAAAGAGCATGAAAAACCAATGAATACAAGTGTAAAATGTTCTCAAAATGTCTTCAGGTTTTTGGTGCGGAGAATAAGTCATTAAACGGGGAAAAGAACCGGGAACCGTCAACCTAGAGCAGACCGACAAGCAGCAGGTCACAGGTTCCTATCACACCCCTGGCAAAGACAGAGGCGTATTTCATGTGACAATGCTTGGGGAGTTTTAAACTTCAATACTGCCAGGGAAGCAATGGCTTCATCTTGGAAGTGAACAGATTTCACACTTTGAAAACACTGATGGAACTGTGGTTTTAGGAAATGATTAACTTCTTATGGATAAAAGCTGGGTCTCAGCCGTTCTGGATGTCCTCTTCATCTGGAACTAGACTACCTGATGTAATGGAGAAAATAACACCTAAGCAGACTGTGTATTTCAGCAACTCTGTAAAACATCAAAAATTGGGGCAATCTAAAATAAATATGGAGCTGTAGTATCAATTAAATATGAGCATGTAGTAACAATTTGGATTCAAAGACAGAAAGTCTTCAAAGCAAGAATGCTTTGTAGGAGAGTCCAATTGGGGCACAGCCATGTATATAATTATTGATTTAAGGCCAGATTAGAATATATTAGAAAATGGCCATTGCTAACCAAGATGTTTATTTTCATCTTTAACAAAAAGTCTTTTTCAAGAATCATATTCCATTTATTTTTGAAAGATAAGGCCAGCTGTGGCAATCAGATTTCTCTTTAGTGTCTGTATTAAACAACAGAGTATGTTTCTTAAGGATAAAAACTTGATCCCAGTCAGTTTTAGTCTGGTGCCTAGGAAAACACCCAGGATATAAATATTTATTGAATGAATAGAAGATACAACTTAAAAACACTGTTGTAATTTCTGTTAGAGGAGCTCAGTGTTCTATTTCTTCCCTGACGTTTAAAGATATGTTAAGTAAATAAGTAAGAATAAAATATACCGTAAGGCAGGTGTCTAACTGAAGCCTACACTGATTGCTTGAGTGGTCAACTCTAAGAGAAGACAGAATATCAATGGCCTTCATCTGTCATGGTCTTCCCAAGAAGTGCATTCTCTTCCATCCAGAGAGAGACACAACAACTTAAATACAGAGGTAAAAAATAAAATCAGGGTTCTATGAAATCATTATTTACAGAAGAGAGCCCCAAGAAAGTGAAATTTTCTGTGGGTGCAACTCCCTGTGAAAACGCATGGCAGAGAGCTGGCAAGCATTTAATCAAATACCACACCCAAACACATTTAAAATGTGCATGTGTTTTTCTGTGATGAGTCCCTATCTATATCAAACATTATGGTAGCTGCTGGTCTGCTCTGCCTGTTGTGAAAAGGTAAACATGGTCAAAACTCTACGAAACCAAGGGTAATAAGCTACTGACACCAGCCATGACTGTTTTCCAACACAAAATATTTGATTTGTGCTTTCCAAACTGCAATGACCACAAACTTTCCCCCAATTTTGTCTTTATTATTCACCGAGTAAATATTTAGTGAGAACCTATAATGTACTAGACACTATGGTAGATGCTGGGAATATGGCAATAAATCACATGGACATGATAGAGGACCGATTAAATTAAATGGCGGCTACAAAGGAAACTATAGGATGTCTTGAGAATATTGACAGAACTGTCATAGGCTGCGTTTGTGTGCATGTAAGTATAGTTAGTGAAAACATCTGAGCAAGTCCAGGGTGAGTTATGAAGACCAATTGTGTGAGCTCTGCATTACTCAATGAAGTGGCCACGAGCTACATGTGGCTATTGAGCAATTGATACTGGCTAGTCTGAATGAAGATCAGACTAGCTGTAAGTGGAAAATATACTCCAAAGGCTTAGTACAAACAAAAAAGAATGTAAAATATCTCACTTTAAAATATTGATTACATGTTGAAATTAATACAGTTTTGATACAGTAGGAGAGATAAAATACGAGTTATCTGTTTCTTTTTACTTTATTAATGTGAGTACTAGTATATTTGAAATTATGCATGTGTCTGAATTTGTGGCTCACATTCAGACTGGACAATGCCGGGTTAGACCCAAGTAGCAGGAAGAAGAGGCAGAGAATATTCCAGGCAGAAAGAACAGGATATGTAAGGGCTCTAAAAGACCATGGACACTTCAAGAATGGCAAGCCAGACAAACTATCAGAGTGAACAGGAGAGTGGCTTAAAATTGGAGAGGCAGGTGAGTGACTTAAAAAAATAAGTGCCTATAATTTCAACTCCAGCAAGTTGAAATTTCTTCGCCCCACTTCTGATCTCAGTAACAAACCATTTTAGCACTTGGATGAAAAAGCAATCTCAACTCTTCCTGGTCTAGTCAACATTCTTCCCCTTATTGCTAAAAGGTTACTAAGTTTGTCCATCAATAGCTATAAATCATGTCCACCGTGTGTGGTGGAATGTGTAAACATTCAAATGAAATTTCTTTAGTGTAATTGCCTATTTAGATGTTGGCAGAGATATCCTCTTAACTATGTTTCGGGTTAACACGGAAAATCCTTGCTTCGTAGGCTTCTTTTATTTATAAATCTCGCCTGGCAAAAACTAGCCCTGGTAGAATATTTTAGCCCAAAGTTTACTTTCACCTTTCACCTTTGAGTCCGTGTACAAGATGAAAAATATAGAGGGATCAACAGTGCTTCCGGGTCCACAATTCATTCTAAATGTGGTCCTGTCATCTTTACCCTGAGTAGATTTATTCTGAGATGCTGAGATGGGTATGCCTCCAAAACACCATAAAAAACTACTCCATTTCACACATACCAATGGACTAGATGCAGAAGACCCCAGTGCTCTGCCTTTGCTTTATATTTCATTGTGAAGAATGAAACTGGTCACATCAGGATAGCCACAATCTCGGTAACCTTCTGAATTTCCCTCCCATCCTCCTGCGATTACTTACAAAGATCCATAATGTGGTTCCTGCAGATGGCACAGTTATCAACCACGATATCCCAGGCCCAGAGGGCTACTGCATTCCACTGCAAAGAGAAAAAGCTGGGAACAATGCACTCTCCTTGTGATACACATACACACCCTCTAGGATTTCATGCTGCAGCTGCAGTTATCATCTCTTTGGCCACAAGGACCACCAAACAATAGTTTTGGGGTATTACTTTAATCTTATATCAGACAGCAACAGTAGGCTGCACGTATATTCACCCATTCTTCAAAGGGTTGAGTGTATGAACACAGAAATTAATGTCATCTTTTAATTTTACTTTTTCCTACAGCTTAAAATAAGTTGGTCAGCCATATCAATGTAAGCAAAGCAGGAAATCATTTTTAAATGCCTGTTTCAGGTTTAATAAACAGAGTTGAATTACTGTGCAGGTTCCCCTGTCAGTTCCAGAAGAGTTCAATTTCTGCACCAGTAAATATCTGCTCTTCCGAGTAGCTCTGGATGCATGAGTAGGGAGATGAAAGCTAGGGACAGAGTGAACTAAAATGATGGCTGGATCATAAAACGGGTAATCGTGGGATAAGGTGGATAACAAATTACCCAGGACGCAGAACAAGATCATTATTTAAATCATACAATATTACTTCAAAACAAACTCTAGAATTCACTAGAATTTTGTTTGGCTCCTACCATCAAATAACATGATGCTCTCTCAACTTTTTATGCTCAGACTCTTAATATTTAGTTAAGATAATTCCAGTAAGAATTTATCTAAAAGTGGCATTTAAATAATTCGACTTCCTGGCTTCTGTCATTATAAACATTCCCAAACTCCCTGGGCCACCTCCCAAACTGCCATCTCTCTCAACCAACTTCTTCAGTACTTTTCATCCGACAGCTTCCTCTTGGGAGGGGAAAAATCCTACGTCTATTATTCTTCAACATGGCTGCTGGTTTGAACTGAGCACGCAGTGCCCACAATGAAACGCCAAAAAGCAACTAGGAGGGTGAATATACCGTGTGTTTAGCCAGGTGTTCCAGAAATCACACCGTCCCTATTTCAGAATCTTCATTTTGAACGGACTTATTTTATCTTATGAGGGAATCGGCACTTTTCTCCCAAACTGTTAGTAAACCACTTTAAAGCATTTCATGCTAAAGGACAAATTCCACGTGTTTTTTTTTTCCTACTTTTAGCAGGTCGTTCGCAACTAGCATCGAACCCTTTACGCCGTAGAAGACGTAAGATTTGGGCTCGCATTTTCTTTTTAACAAATTCCACCATACTTTTTTTTTTTGAGGGGGATTCTAGATATGACAGGACTGGGGCGGCTCGTGTGACAAATCAATAGACCTCTCCAAAACGCCAAGAGGTACGCTCAACACGCTTTTACTCGGCGGGGCTCGGGACAGAGAAGGGGTAAGGGTAATGGACGCCTTGTTCAGGCGAGGATCGGGCGTCTGTCTCTCGGGGTCAGAGGGATCCCGAACTTCGGAAAGGGGCGGGGCCGTGAGCTCAGCCCGGCTCCTCAGAGGCCTCCAATGCAGTAGGTCCTCAGGTTCCCGGCTTTCGCCGCACTGCCTCATCCTCCACCCTCCGCATCGACCCGACCCCCCCTTCCACCCACCCCACCCTCTCCATCCCGACCCCCCACCCCAACCCCTTCAGTGACAGCTCAGCCGCTTGGCTCGCACAGCCAAGTCGCAATCTCGCCTATCTCAATAAGAACCTCCGTGATTGGCCCCTCGTGCTCTTAGTGAAACCAATACTACAACTAACAGTGGTTCGCGCTCACGCCAATCAACTCCAAGACCCGCCCCCCCGCTTCCAAGCGTGGTACCCGGTCTCAGGAACGCCCTGAAATGAAGCCTTTTCCCACGCGCCTCGGTCATCCTCGGGCCTGCCAGCCAGATCGAGCCTCCCTAGCTTCCCTGAGGAACACGCTGGCGAGACCCAACCTTTTTCACTTCAAAGCGCTTCTTGCCCGCGCCGCTGTTGGTGCCGCTCGGGGTATCCACATCCATCGCTGCCGCCATTTTGGAAACACAAGGTCCGCCGTCCGCCCACTGCGCCTGCGCACCAGTGCGCTCCTCGTTCCCACTCCGGCCTGACGCGTCCTCCGGTACCCCACCCCACACTGGCGCGAGAGGGGTGGGTGGGGGCGGAGCACGTTGCCACGCCTCTTAAAGGCGCTGGCAGAGGTTTCGCCCCTCCAGTCGACACTGGTCTCGGCGGGGGAGGAGGCGGTGGCCGGAGCGGCTGGGCGGGGCCGGGCGGGGCCCGGCAGACTTGGGCGAGCCGGGTAGTAAAGCTGAGGAGCACTCCCTGTGGTTGCCGTCCCGCGGGAAGCCCCCAACCACTGCACCTCGGCTCGGGCGGCGGCTGCTTCCTCCGTCAGGCCGCGACCTGAGGCCCTGGCCCCGCCCCGCCTTCAGGGCCGCTGCGCCGCTCGCGTGCCGGCGGGGTTTCCTCCGCGTTCCGCCGAGGACGGGGCGAGGCTGGCGCCCTCCCTCTTGCTTCCGCCGGAACCGCATTCTGCACACTCGCTGTTCGCTAGCCCTGAGCGGCTTCCGAGCCGGGCGTGAGGCCGGCGAGAGCGGGAGCCCGGACACCGTTTGGATTCCTGAGCCCGATTCGGGGATCGTTCAGGATCTGACGGAGAGGAAGGGGCTACCGAATGCCCCCCAGGGCCGAACCGAGCAGGAATTCCGCAGCCCCGGCCTCGCCTGCCCACCCGAAATAACTGGCGGGGGCAAGGACGCGCGGCAGCCTGGGAGATGCCATCTCCAGCTGCCCTAGCGTGGCCTTGGGTTAAGGAACACGACGTCAGCTTCACGCACTTGAGCGACACGTTTCCCGTTCCTCAGCTGGTCGTCGGTGGGGTTCCTTCTCCCTCATTTCGGCCCTCTTTCCACTCCTTGAGCCGTAGCCATTCGTATCTTGGGTCCCAGTACTTGAATTTGTGTGAGGCATCCGGCTATTAATTCTTACTGGTCATTCTGTCCCAGCGTAAGGTTAGAGATGCAAAAGGGAGTCTGGTCTGAGGGTTGCCTAAAGTACAGGTGCTTTTTTGGCATATTTCAAATCTCGTATTTTCTCCCTCTCTCTAAATTGATTCTAGGGAAGAAGGGAGAGGGGGAGAAAGAGAGGAAAACATCCATGTGGGAGAGGAACACCCATGGGTGGCCTCCCTCCCTTGCGTGCCTTGACGGGGGGATGGGAACCTGCAACCTCGGTGGGTTCGCTGGAACCTTTCCGTGAACTGGTCCACAGCCCGACCAACCGAGCCTCCTGGCCAGGGCTTCCCTATTTTTCTCTTTAAGAGAAAATTGGGTAGCGGTGGGGTGTGTTGACGCCATCTGACATTTGTTCCCCTGTCTTAGTCATAAACAGGAACAACAGACTCATGAAAACATTACAACTTTAGCCAGACTTGGAAAGAGAAACCTTGTTTGAAGCCTTAAAGCATTCTGGGAACCCTACAAAGTTTTTCTTAAGTTCAAGCTTTGTCACTGATTACATGTTAAGATTCCCATCCTTTACTTACTGTGTTCCTGCAGGCCCCTATAGGAAGACTAGAAATCCTTAGTAAGTTAAGATATTGAAGGCATATTTATCTTTCCACAAATTCATTGAGTTTGTTCCAGGTGCTGTTTACATGAGGAGGGACCAAAAACCCCTCGGAATTTATTTATAAAAAATTGTGTTTTATTCTTACATGTTTAAACTTCAGTCACCTGCAAGATTCTCTCCATCTGATGCAATGCACCTACTGAGACTTTTTTTCCCACTGCTCAAAACGGTTTTTGAACTCGTTAATTTTGATATCTTTTAGTGCTTCTGCCGTTTTTGTTTCACATCTTCCACATTGGCAAAACATTTCCCTATGAGGACTTTTTTCATCCAAGGAAACAAAATAAAGTTGCTGGGGTGAGATCCAGTGAATGGGGAGGGTGGGGCACTGGGATCATGCCGTTTTTGGTCAAAAACTGCCGAACACTCAGAGCAGTGTGGGCAGGTGCGCTGGTAAATCACCCATCATGCAATGGGCAAATGTGTTGAAAGAGTCTTCAGAAAAGTCACCGAAGCCCAATGCAGCCTCTCACAACAACGGCAGCTGATACACTGAACTGATACAGACGGGTTCCTAGAACACTCACCTAGCAGGGGAACCTGGTACTATAAGGGCTGCCCTCCAGAAGATAATTCCATCTTGTTGACGGGGGTGGTGCCCTTGTAAACAGGAAAGAGACACTGATTAAGGAGTCAAACTCCTGGTAGGGAAACAATTACACAAGTCAATGAATAAATCCATTAGAAAATCTCTGGTATCACTAAATGCTATGAAGAATACAAACCAAGGTCATGAGAACAAGGGGAGATGGAAGCAACATTACTTTGGGTGATGAGGCCTCTGTGCAGAGTGATATTTAAGCTAAAGTCCTTACACTGGCTTACAAGGCTCTGCTTGACCTGCTATCCTTTAGTTTTACTATGCATTTCTTCTTTTAAAAAATGCTACATGTACCTTCTATCATATTTATTCATGTAACCATTTATTAGGGTTATTGTTTTTTTGTGTGTCCTTACCAAATTAAGATTTTGATTGCTTTGTTTATTGGTAACCAGAACTCCTGGAACAGTGCCTGGTACGTTGCAGGTGCTCAGTATATGTTGAATGAATAAATTTGAAGTGTATTGAGTAAAGGGAGTGTGGTAGAGATGTCAGACGGGAAGGCAGGGGCCAGATCAGGGATTTTGTTGCAGATGTTATAGGAGAATATTGGAGGAATAAATTAATGGAGAGGACTAACAGTAACATAATCTTAAAATGTGTTTAGTTTTTGAGCTTTGTGGAGATAAAGGTATTGTAGGGATGCAAGAGAGGATGCAGCAACAATTTCTAAACTACAGTGGGGAGATGAGTGATTTTAGGGGTGGTTCCATAAGCTCTGAAAACCTCATGTGTTATCTGTCTTTAGGAGATTTGTCTTGCTGTGGTGATTGGCCACAGCAGTCTGTAGACCAGATTCTTCTGCATAAACCTAGGAAAACATATTGCGGGTTTCATACAGATCCTTATCCTTCTTCATAGTTTCACTCAGGTTACAGAGCAATAGGTTATAATTTTACTTTAGTTTTATTCCTTTCAGCCATCCATTCATGCAACAATTATTTTTAAAACAGCTACAGAACCTGCTGTGTGTCAACTACACCATGCTGATCTAGCTAAAAAGGCTTCTGATATTTTAAGAATTTGCAAAAGGCCCCTTTCATCATTCAGCTTAGGGTGCAATTGTCAATTAATGACAGACAATCCCAATGGATTTTAGGAAAGAGAAGTGCATGGTGCTTTGAAGTATTGATAGAAAGTAAGCCCGGAGAGTAGGAGGAAGTCCTCCTCAGAGAAGCAGTGGCTGGAGATGGAAGGATGAGCCAGACGAAGAGGAGTGGATGCAGCAGTGTGCTGATGAATGCTTAAAAACAAGCTCTTTTTTTTTAAAGCCCTGATTCATAGTTTTAGCAGCCAGATTTCAAAATTCCTGACAGTTTAACAACTGCCCTCGTAAGCTGATGCGAGCTGCCTCCAGCACTCACACACACTGAGGGCTGGGGAGAATGGCATTCCAGGTAGAGCCAAGTGCGTAGAAGGGGCTGGAAGCTGGAGAATGTCTAGTGCTTGGAATTCCTGGTAAAGAAGCTTGGAATGCCTGGAGTATGAAGAAAAGAGTGACAGAAATGAGTCTGCAATGATATGCAGGAATCAGTTGTCAGCATCTCTCCCATACTAGCAATGTCATGTAGCTTAAAATTGGCCCTGATAGCAGTATTGATACCATGGAAATCAGCAAACACTACACATCAGGATTTCCCCCTACCTGCCTCCACCAGAGTTGGTTGTTAGATATTTATCCCCAGTAGGGACAAGGTCATGCAAGACTGTCCAACAGAGCCATGCAAAGGCTTTTGGTCTTTATCCTTAGCGATTGGAAGCCACTGAAGGGTTTTAACCAGTGAGTCACGTGGTCGGATATGCCCTTTTAAAAGTGGTAGGCAGGACTTCCACTTCTGGGAAGATGGAGTAGATGTAGTTTTCTCTATTCTTCTAAATACAACTGGACAGAATATGTTAAAAGAAAATAAACAGGAAGACTATGAGAGATGGAGAAAAGAAAGCAGATGAGTCAGGGACCTCAGGACTTGAGGAATGATGTGGCAATGAATTCCCTGGCTTTTCTTTTTACCTTATACATCCCAGACTTGGAGCTGAAGAAGCTGGCAACCCCAATAAATATCTGCAGACAAAAAAAAAAAAAAAGCCCTAGCAAAAGGTTTCTTTCTCCAGCAAATAAATGTTTTGGACAATAACTGCCCTACTCCATCCAAACAACCCAGAAAAAAAATGTGGCCCCACTCCCATCCATGCTGGTAAAGCTGAGTGGGCAGCCTAGTCTATAGGAGTCCCAGGTGTCCCAACACCCATGCCAGGATGGTATAGGCCAATTAGGGAATTGGAACTTTTATCCCTCAGCTGATAATGAACTCCCTTACCCATGTAGTGTGAGAGGGGACACCAACAGGATCTGGACATTCGTTCCCACCCAGCAGTAATATGCCAACCCTTCCCCTCTCTGTGGGGTGGTGTTGGAGGAGATCTAGTGGACAGTTAGAACTGTTGGCATTACCCACAGTCATGAGGCCACCACCCACCCACTGCAGTGTCAGTAGAAACGATGTGGGAAATTTGAATTCCCATCCTACCCAGCAGTGATAAGGAGCACTTGTACCCTTGGATGTTAATGGAGATTAAGTGGGGGACCCTAGACTTCTACCTTCCCCTTCCCCTGCTGGAGTGGTGTCATAAGAAGGCCAATTGAAACTAAAGTTTTAAATAAGATCTGAAGTCCGATAATGATGTCCAGTTTCAGGTGAAAATCACTCAACTTACAAAGAAGTGTGAGATCTCAAGGTGAATGAAAAAAGACTATCTCAAGTTGCCAACACCAAGATGAGAGAGGTGTTAGAATTACATGACAAAGAGTTGAAAGCAGCAATGATAAAAATATTTCAGTGAGCAATTACACATAAGCTTGAAACAAATGAGAAAATAGCCTCAGCAAAGAAATGGTTATGTACAGAAGACCCAATGGAAACTTTAGAACAGAAAAATGCAATAACTGAAATAATTATCTCAGTGGATGGGCCCAACAGAAGAAGGGATGTGACAGCGGGGGGAGGGGGGAAATCACTGAACTGGGAGACAGAACAACAGAAATTAACCAATTTAAGAGAGGGAGAGAGAGAGAGAGAGAGAGAGAGAGGGAACATGCTGAAAAAAACAAAACCCAAAAAACTCCTTTAGAGCCTCAAGAACCTATGGGACTATTATAAATATCTAACATTTGTGTCATCTGAATCCTGGAATGAAAGAACAAAGAGCATCAGACCAAAAAGGTAATTGATGCAATAATGGCTGAAGACTTCTTAAATTTGGCAAGAAATATAAACCTATAGATTCAAGAAACTAAGTAAACCCTAAACAAGATAAACCTAAAGAAATTAATGCCAAGACACATCGCAATTAAACTTCTAAAAACTGAACACACACACACACACAAAAACAGAGAATGACACTTACTGAAGAAAAATAATTGAAGGGACAGCTGACTTCTCACTAGAAATCATGGAGGCTAGAAATAAATGGAAAAGGGTTTTTGTTTTTGTTTTTTTGTCAGTAGAGAAAAAAACAAAAACTGTCAACCCAGAATTCCATTCAGTGGATTATGCCATGATCATGCAATAGAAAATACAGAAAAATTTTGGACTTCCGGCCAAAATGGAGGCATAGGTGGACACACCGTACCTCCACGCACAACCAAGATTAGAACAACAATTTAGAGGCAGAATAACACCCAGAACTGACAGAGAATTTATCTGAATGGAAGTCGGACAGCCAAGAAGTTGAAGTAGACCCGTTCATCCAGACCAGTAGGAGGGGCAGAGAGGAGCAGCCGGGGGCGGGTCGCTGCGTGGGTTGTGGCAAGGAGAGCAAAGAGAGTTGGGTGCATAAGGCAACTGGGGGCATGTAAGGCATCCGGGGCGCGAAAGATCTCAGCGGGTGGACCCTGAGTACGCAAGCAGCAGCTGGCAGACCCAGCGAGGCGGCGATTGTGGAGCAGGGCAAAGCTCGCAACCCAGGATCCCAAGAAGGGACTGAGGTCCCACAGAGAATGGAGCTACTGCCATTGTTCCCTCCCTCCCCAGCCCCCACATACAACGTCACAATCTGGAGACTGGGGTGCCCAGCCCTGGTGAACACCTAAGGCTCTGCCCCTCACCATAACAGGAGCAACCAGACCAAAAAAAAAAAAAAAAAGAGAGAGAGAGACCTGTCTCTAACAGAAGAACAGATCAATGCCCCAGGACTCATCATTTTAAGCGACCAAGAGATATACAATCTATCAGATGCACAGTTCAAAACACTGGTGATCAGGAAGCTCACAGAATTGGTTGATTTTGGGCACAAATTACATGAATAAATGCAGGTTACCATAAAAGAAATGAAGGAAAATGCATAGAGAACCAATAGTGATGGGAAGGAAACTGGGACTCAAAACAATAGAGTGGACCAGAAGGAAGAAAAAAACAACCAAACAGGAAAGAATGGAGAAAGTAAGAATTCAAAAAAAATGAGGAGAAGCTTAGGAACCTCCAGAACATCTTTAAACGTTCCAACATCCGAGTTATAGGGGTACCAGAAGGGGAAGAGGAAAAGCAACAGATTGAACACATATTTGAACAAATAATAAAGGAGAACTTCCCCATTCTGGCAAAGGAAATAGACTTCCAGGAAGTCCAGGAAGCTCAGAGAGTCCCAAAGAAGTTGGACCCAAGAAGAAACACACCAAGGCACATCATAATTACATTAGCCAAGGTAAAAAATGAAGGAGAGAATCCTAGAAGCAGCAAGAGATAAGGAGAGAGTTACCTACAAAGGAGTTCCCATCAGACTGTCAGCTGATTTCTCAAAAAGAGACCTTACAGGCAAGAAGGGGCTGGAAAGAAGTATTCCAAGTCATGAAAGACAAGGACCTATATCCCAGATTACTCTATCCAGCAAAGCTTTCATTTAGAATGGAAGGGCAGATAAAGTGCTTCTCAGATAAAGTCAAGTTAAAGGAGTTCAGCATCACCTAGCCCTTATTTTATGAAATGTTAAAGGGACTTATCTAAGAAAAGAAGATTAAAAAAAACATGTATAGTAAAA
The DNA here is from genome assembly GCF_019186645.2 of Phyllostomus hastatus. Classification (NCBI taxonomy): domain Eukaryota; kingdom Metazoa; phylum Chordata; class Mammalia; order Chiroptera; family Phyllostomidae; genus Phyllostomus; species Phyllostomus hastatus. Next base: position 5,097,943 of record NW_025333715.1, read on the forward strand.
GGACAGCAAACTCACAATTATTAACAACCACACCTAAAGCAAAACCAAAAGAAACTAAGCAAACAACTAGAACAGGAACAGAACCACAGAAATGGAGATCACATGGAGGGTTAGCAACAGGGGAGTGGAGGAGGAGAGAGGGGGAAAAGGTACAGAGAATAAGTAGCATAGAATGTAGGTTGAAAATAGGTGGAGGGTAAGAATAGTATGTGAAATGTAGAAGCAAAAAAACTTATAAGTATGACACATGGACATGACTAAAGGGGGAGGTGTGGGTGGGAGAGGGTGTACAGGGTGGAGGGGAGTCAGGGGGGAAATGGGACGACTGTAATAGCATAATCAAAATATTTAAAAAAAGAAAAAATACAGAAATTTTTTTTGACAAAATTCAACATCCATTCATTAAAAACACACTCAGAAAAGTAGGAATAGAAGAGAATTTCCTCAACTTGATAAAGAGAATTTACCAAAAGTCCCTGCAGCTAACATTACACTTGATGGTGAAATACTGAGTGCTTTCCTTCTAAAATTGGGAACAAGGCAAGGATGACCTCTCTTATCACTCTTATTTATTGTAGTACTGGGACTTCTAGCCAGTGCAATAAGGAAACAAAAGGCATACAGATTGGAAACAAAGAAATAAAACTGTCCCATTTTTAGATGACACATAGTTTATGTGTCTCTAGACACATAGTATATGTGAAAATCTCAGAAATCTTTAAAAAACTTTTAGAACTAACATATAAGATCAGCAAGCTCATAGGATACAAGATAAAACACAAACATTGTATTTGCATATACTAGCTATGAATATGTTGACATACAAATTTAAAATACCATATTTTGCTGAGTATAGTGAGCACTTATTTTTGCCCAAAATTTTGAAGGAAAAATAAGGTTGCACATTATTCAGGGGTAGTACCTGAAATACCTTGTTCTTGTGTTTTGTAATTACTTGTTAGATAAAATTTCTTGTACCATAATATGTTAAAAAATAAATGCTAAAATTCTTTTATAATACAAAAAATAAGCATCTAAATATAAATAAATAAATACTTGAATTAAAAATTAAAACATTTTTTCCTGAAAGTTTGGGCCCAAAACATAAATATGCAGCAAAATACAGTAATATACCATTTATTTTATTGAAGGGTATTTACCTTAGTTAAAATTGATGTTAGGCAGAGAGGGGGAGGGGGAGAGAGAGAGAGGGGAGAGACCGATTTGTCGTCCCACTTATGTATGCAGTCATTGGTTGATTCTTGTACATGTCTTGACCAGGATGGAACCTGCAACCCTGATGTATTGGGAGGACCCTCTAACCAACTGGACTACCCAGCCAGGGCAATGTGCCATTTATTATCATAAAAAATTAAATAGGTATAAACCTAATAGAACATGTATAGAATTGGTATACTTAAAACTACACAACACTGAGAAAAATTTAAAAATTTTAAAATAAACAGACAAATGGTGTCCATGGAAAGATTCATTGTAATAAATATGTCCGTTTTCACCAAATTAATATACAGTTTTACACAAGTCTTCTCAAAATCCCAGAAAGTGTTTTTGTAGTTACAGATAAAATTATTCTAAAATTTGCCCTGCCTAGTGTGGCTCAGTTGGTTGTGCACTGTCTCACAAACTGAAAGTTTGCTTGTTTGGTTCATGGTCAGGGAACACACCTGGGTTGCGGGCCAGGTCCCCGTGGGCCGCGCGTGAGGGGCAACCCATCGATGCTTCTCTCTCACATTGATGTTTCTCTCCTGCTCTTTCTCCTTCCCTTCCTCTCTCTTAAAAAAGTTATTTTAAAATGTATATGGGTAGGCAAAAGAACTACAATATCTAAAACACTTCTGAAAATGGAGAATCACTAATTTTGAAAATGAAGAATCATTTTGAAAAGGAGTCACTTTATCTGCTTTCAAGACTTACGCAGATACAGTCATCAAGACTGGGTGCTGTTGGTAGGGGAACAGACATGTAGATCGATGGAACAGAACGGAAAACCCAGGACAAGACCCACCCAAATATGCCCAACTAAATTTTAGCAAACATGCCAAAGCAACCCTGCAGAGGAAAGACAGCATTTTCAATAAATGGTGCTGGAGCAACTGGACAAAACAAACAAAGCCCTTGACCTATTCTCACGCCTTATGCAGAAGTTACCTCTTCATGTATCATAGACTTAAATGTAAAACATAAAACTATGAAACTCTTGAAATAAAACATAAGGAGTACATTTGCAGTTTTTAAGTCCAGAGTTCTTAGACTTGACACCAAAAAAACAAAAACAAAAACAAAAACATGATCCATAAAAGGAACAACTGATAAATAGAACTTCATCAGAATTAAAAACTTTTGCACTGGGAAAGCCTTTGTTAACAGGATGAAAAGACAAGCTACAGCATGGGAGAAAGTATTTGCAAACCGGATATCTGACAAAGCACTGGTGTCTAGAGTATAGAAACAACTTTTAAAAGTCATCTGTCAAAAACCAAATGATCCAACTAGGAAATGGGCAAACAACAAAGACCTATTTCATCAAAGATGATATACAAATGGTAAATAAGCATAGGAAGAGTTGTTCAAAATAATTAGCCATTAGAGAAATGCAAATTAATGCCCACCTATTAGAATGGCTAAAATAACTAAAATAAAAAAACTGTGACAACACGAATGTTGGCGAGAATGCAGAGAAACTGGATCCCTCGTACATTGCAGGTGGAATGCAGAATGGTACAGCCACCCTGGAAAACAATTGGGCAATATCTTTAAAAGGTAAGCACGCCTTGGCTGGTGTGGCTCAGTGGATTGAGTGCCAGCCTACGAACCAAAAGGTCACTGGTTTGATTCCCAGTCAGGGCACATGCAGGAGGCAATCAGTCCTCACACATCGATGTTTCTCTCCCCTGTGTTTCTCTCCCTTTCTTCCTCCCTTCCCCTCTGTCTATAAATAAATAAAATCTTAAAAAAATAAAAGGTAAACATAGAACTCAGCATTTACACTCCTGGGTATATAAAAGAAATAAAGACTTCTGTTCACATAAAAATCTATACATGGATTTTAGTAGATTTATCTATAATAGCCCCAAACTGGAAACACCCAGATGTCCTCCAATGGATGAATGGTTAAACTGTGGTTACATCTACACCACTTGGCCATAAAAAGGAATGAACTGCTGTTACGTGTAACGGAGGACTCTCCAGAGAATTATGCCAAATGAAAAAAGCCAGTCCCACAAGGCTACATACTGTATGAGTATATTTACGTAACATTCTTGAAATGATGAATTTACAGAAACAGAGAACGGATCAGTGCCTGCCAGGAGTCCGGCGTGGAGGGGGGAAAGAAGTCCGTACACCCCTAAAGGGGCACCATGAGGGGTCATCGTGGTGATGGCAAGGTCGTGTCTTGACCAATATCCCTGTGAAGCTGCACTATAGCTTTGTGAGATGCCGGCACTGGAGAAAATTGAGTATGGCGCAGACGGGATCTCGTCGTGTTATTTCTTACAACTACCTATAGACTCTATGATGATCTCAAAGTCATCAACTTAATTAAAAGAAAATGCTAGGCACCATGTGGAGCTACCGCCAGCACTGAATCAGGAATCATCTCTGCCGTGGAGGAGCTCGCAGCCCACTGCACGAGGAGCTGGGCACATAGGCACAGACTCGTACAGTAGACACAGTGTTCCCAGCTTCGGACTGTCCAGCATTCCTCCACCTTGTTTTGGTAGAAAATGTTCTCCTGCTCCCATTTCCTCCCTCACCACCCATTGGGTGTGATCACGACCAGCGGCATAATTTGCAGTGCACTGTGCAGAGTGAAAATGCAAGGGTCCTTGTTAAAAAATTATTAAGACTCTCGAGACAGCAATAGCAGAGCATTAACCCATGTGCGGGGCCCTTCTGAGCCCAGAGCCCTGTGTGACTGCACGGGTCACACTCTTGCGGTGCTGGCCCTACTCGTGATCCTAGTAGGGTTGCCAATGACCGTCTCACCTCCCTTGGCAAGAGATGGTTCCGAAGTACCCAGCAGCGGTCGTTCATAATACATCATCACCCTGGTTACTTCTCCCAGAATCCTTCCGGGGAAGTCATATCTGACGAAGCCAGGAGAGAGAGAGAGAACTCATTTTCCTCTGGGACGAGTTGCTGACTGAAAGGATGTTTGTTGGGCGCCCCCCGTGGGCCCCCCTGCGCTGCATGTTGGAGTCCCGAGGGTGAGCAAGATGGGTACAGACAGTCCCAGCCCTCGAGCAGCCTGTGTCCCCCCGAAAAAGGCCGAGAACGGTAATGACTACAAAGTGGGTCAAATGCAAAATCAAAGAATGAGCGAAGATCTGTGTGCGAAAATAACTGGGTGGCCAGATACGTAGGAATCCTATTTTATGGGTGAGAAATGTGGAGGGAAGGGAAGGTTAAGCAAATTATCTTGAGGTCAGAGATCTGGGAAATGGTCCAGGAGGGGCTGCAGCGCGAGTGTGGAAAACTGAAGCGCCCACGTGCAGGAGGATGGGAAGCAGCACAGTGCAGCGGGGTTGTTAGGGAGGGGTTCAAGTTCTGAGCTGCAGCTCAGTTCGAATCCTGACTTCCACAGGTTATTTGAACTTGTGAAAGTCTTGCTTTTCTCATTTATAAAATGAAGACTGTTAAGAATTGTTGCTGCAGAGATTAAATGAGATCGTGCACACAGACTGCCTTGTAAGAGCTCAGTGTTAGGTTTACAAATCACAGTTTCAAGTTCAAGGAACTGAATTCCATTCATATCTTCTACTTTATGGCGTCGGGTGAGTCACGTCCTCAGGGGCCTATTTTCCTTGACCGTAAAATGAGGTTAGCGATCTACTTACTGCATAGGCTCATCCTAAGTACAAGTGAGATAATAATGGGAATGAAAGTGCTAGCCAAATGTGGACATTTTATTATAAAACTGGGGTATCTTCTCTGACCAGTGGTCTTTATTTACTCTCTTGGCTAAGGCAGCCCGTCCTTCCTCCTTCATGCCATCGCTGTAACTAACTCTGTTATGACACAATTCTGCTTTGTAGTTATTTACAAGCCAGTGTCTCTTAGCGGACTAGGGGCTCTTTGAGGCTGGGACTGTGTGTGTTCCCGGTTCACCTTCGCATCCCCTAGCGCCTGGCTCAGTGGCAGCTCAGTAAATGCTGAGCGCAGAGACGGACAGGCCCCGCCCCTGGGTGTCCCGCACTGCAGGGTGTCCCGCACTGCAGGGCGCCCCTCACAGCTCCGCGGGGCTGCCCAGTCAGTCCTGGGCTGCCCTCACGTGTTTCCCCCACGGCAAAATCCAACTGCGCGCAGGCTTCTTGCTGTTGCCCAAGAGAAAACATCTGCCCTGCTTCTCTCTACTACCAGTTGTTTCTAGAGAACACAAATCCACTTGTTAAAAATAAAAGATCAGCAAGCTCTTCCTCGTGGGAGCAAGCCCTGGCCTTTCCCGTCCTCGTCCTCCTCCCCCCGCTTCCCCCAGGCCCCTTACCTGTGCCCTTCCCTCTCTGAGCTCCAAGCGTCCTTCTTTTGCTGCTGTAACTTGTTTCCTGAGGCCATGCGGCCCAGCTGGCTCACTCCTGCTACCTCTGTAACTTTCTAAATAAACTCTCTTATAATGTGAAACAAACAAACAAAAAAAGGTCTGTAGTGTTCCACGTTGGCGCTTCCTATGTTGTTTCTGTTTCACTGAGCTGTTTATTTGGGATATCATTTTGGTATGAATCATTGTATTTTGTAGTCCTGTTGTGCTTATATGTGTTATTACAAGATTCGCCAGGCTAAGATTTATTGTAGAAGGAAATGGATACTTCGTGATTTTGAAAAGAGAGGGAGGACATTCACGCATGTAAGAGAGTGAAGGAGAGGGGGTTTCCAGTGAGCTCATATTTTCCTCAGAAATGGAGGGTGACGTATTTAGCAAAGTTTGAGGAGGCAAAGTGCCAGAATCGTAGAGTGTGGACGTGGTTTGGAGCGGGCTTTGGGAATCAGCGTGCTGTTGAGAAAGCACCCCAATCTCGGAGGTGGGAGACCTCCTCGTAAACCCCACTGCACTGACGAGCTGTGTGATCCAAGGCCAGTTACCCCATCTTTTAGACTTCTCTGAAAGGCTGTTGGACAAAGCCCCTAACATCCCTTTACCTCTAAAACTCCGAGTGTCTGTGAGTGCTGGCTTCCACCCACCACGTCTTGTTCCGCCTAATGGAGCAGCATAGAGTAGGGGGTTCTCTGACAGCTTTGTAGCTGTTTGGAGCCAGCCACCATGCTTCTCTCTCCCTTTCCACCCAAAATAGCCTCTGCTCTTTCAGCCACTTTCTATGACACTATTTCTTGGTAACTCTCCTGGGTATACCTTTTTAAAAATAGGTACGCCCAAATACATGACTCTTCATAGTCTGATGACTGCAGGGACCATGAGTTACAAACTCCTGTATTTGATGATACTAAGTTAGCTTTGTATTGGTTCTTATTTTTAAACACTGAAATACTCTGTCAACCTCAGTCTGTCTTTTGCCTTCCTCTTCTTCCCCCAGTGCACATGCTAATATAGTTAAAATTTTTTATTGTGGTAAAATATACATGGCATTTATCATTTTTATCACTTTCAGTGTATAGTTCAGTGGCATTAAGTACATTCATGTGGTTTTTTAATTTTTTAATTTTTTAAAAATAATCTTTAAGTATCTACTCTTTTTTTTAACATTTTATTTTTATTTATTTTTAGAGAGGGAATGGAGGGAGAAAGAGAGAGAGAGAGACATCAATGTGCGGTTGCTGGGGGTCATGGCCTGCAACCCAGGCACGTACCCTGACTGGGAATTGAGCCTGCAACACTTTGGTTCGCAGCCCGCGCTCCATCCACTGAGCTACACCAGCCAGGGCCATTCACGTGGTTTGATACCCATCCCAACCATCTATCTCCAGAACTATCATCTTCTCAAACTAAAACTCTGTCCCCATTAGATGCTAACTCCCCATCCCCGCTCCCCTCAGCCCCAGCAACCACCCTTCTACTTTCCATCTCATGTTTTGATGACTCTAAGCACTTTGTAAAAGTGCAATCGCACTGGTTGGTTCTTTTTTTATCTCGTTTATTTCACGTAGTATAATAATGCCTTAAAGGTTCATCCACGTTGTAGCAGAAGAATTTCATCTCTTCCTAAAGTTGGATAATATCCCACTGCATGGATTTGTACACGTGGCTCACCCATTCATGCGCCGATAGGCGTTCGGGCTGTCTCCATCTCTCGGCTATTGCGGACACTGCTGTTTTCCATTCTCTTGAGTGTGTGCTCCGAAGTAGAATTGCTGAGTCAAGTGGTAATTGTTTACTTTGTTGAGGAGACACCATACTCTTCTAATAAAAATTTTTGTCAAGGTAGACTCAGGCTTTCGCAGGTGGACTCTGCACCTGATGTACCTACTTTATGCAATGTCAAGTACAATTTATTATATACAGTGATCCCTTTGGTAAAGAATTGTTTACGTATAATGTATTGGTCACTGCCCAGATTAAAATCAGTGCAGGGATTGGCTATAGAGTATTGCAGATTTTAATCTATACAATATGCAGAGAAACATAACCCAACATTTTTGGGCATACATTGTAGGCTTCCCAATCCCAACTTTTTTTCTAGGAAAAGAAAGACTGTATTCAGTGGCAACTAGCCAGAACCACTGGGCTTTAAAAACTGGTAGAAATCTGGATCAGTGTCTACACAGTACTGCACATTTTTATGTGCCAGGTAAGCCCTACTCAACATAATTCTAGATTTTATGACTTTAAATACCCTAAGTCAGGGGTGTCAAACTCATTTTCACTGGGGGCCATATCAGCCTCACAGTTGCCTTCAAAGGGCCGAATGTAATTTTAGGACTGTATAAATGTAACTATTCATTGACAGTTAAGCGAGAGCTCAGCGCTGCCGCCAGGTAGAAACAAGGTGCCTGGCCAGATAAAACAAGGTGGAGGGCCGGATTCGGCCCTTGGATTAGGCCACCTGTGCCCTAAGTGATGTGCCTTGACATTGGCATGTGGGAGACACTGATCCCCTCTGTCCTCAGGGTGGCCAGATGGATGGAACTTGGAGCAGCCAGAGCCCCCTTACCTGTCACCTTAGGACCAGGAACCCTGGACTCACTTAAATATGGCCGAGGAGGAGCTCTATCACCTGGCCATCCACTTCAGCAGCAGCTGTTGAGTGCACCTTTGCTCATCAAAGACAAGGAAGCCATGGAGTTACTGGAGCAGATGCTGTTTCAGGTTCCTGAGGTCATGCTGGCCATGGGTGTCATGGGCCTGCAGACCGGACTCTGCAGGTGTAGCTCCAGATAGCCCTGCTTTCTGCTTCACATACACCGGGTACTTCTGACCTTTGTGGTCAGAGCTATAGGCAGGGTGACTATTCTAAAAATACATGCACGGCCCTGGCTGCATGGCTCGGTTGGTTGGAGTGCCACCCCACGCATCAAAAGTTTGCAGGTCCTGTCCTCGGTCAGGGTGTGTATGGGAGGCAACCAATCAATGTCTCTCTCTAAAAAAATCAGTAAACATATCCTTGCGTGAGGATTAAAAAAATAATGTACACTCTACAAATTATAACTTCATTATCTTGAAACATTTGATATGATCTTAATTTGATTGGAAATCCGTATTATAAGAAATTTCACATTACATTTTGTCACTGAAAGTCAATTACTAGCCCTGGCTGGTGTGGCTCAGTGGATTGAGTGCCAGCCTGAAAACTAAAAGGTCACTGGTTTGATTCTGAGTCAGGGCACATGCCTGGGTTGGGGCCCTGGTTCCCCTGCTGGGGGCATGTGAGAGGCAACCAGTTGATGGGTCTCTCACACATTGATGTTTCTCTCCCTCTTTCTCCCTCCATTCCCTTCTCTCTAGAGAGTAAATAAAATCTTTAGAAATAAAAGAAAGTTACTAGATGCCTTTTAAATATCAATGGTAAATTAAGATTTAATTCAGATACCATAAAATTCCCTTAATAGTATACAATTCAATGGTTTTTAGTATAGTCACAGAGTTGGGGAGCTACCACCACTAATTCCAGACCATTTCCACCACCTAAAAAAGAAACTTTGTACCTGTTAGCATTCTCTCTCCATTTCCCCCTATTCTGAGCCCCTGACAGCCACTAATCTACTTTCTGTCTCCACAAGTTTACCTGTTCTGGATATTTTACATAAATGGAATCATACAAAAATTAGAGTTATATAATATGTGCCTCTTCTGTCTGGCTTCTTTCACTAGGCATAATATTTTTTAAGTTTCTTTATGTTGTAGCATGTGTAAGTATTTCATTCCTTTTTATGGCTGCATAACATTTCATTGTATGGATAGGTCACTTGTTTTATCCATTCATGAGTTCAATGATAACATTTTTAAAGAAGATTTTATTTATTTTTAGAGAGATGGGAAAGGAGGGAGAAAGATAGGAAGAGAAACACTGATATGAAAGAAACGGTTGCCTCTTGTACACCCCCAACTGGGGACCTGGCCCACAACCCAGACAGGTGCCCTGACCAGGAATCAAACCAGCAACCTTTTGGTTCACAGGCCAGTGCTCAATCCACTGAGCAACATCAGGCAGGGGAAATTTTTTTTTAAGATTTATTTTATTTATTTTTAGAGAGGGAAGGGAGGGAGAAAGAGAGAGAGAAACATCAATGTGCGGTTGCTGGGGGCTGTGGCCTGCAACCCAGGCATGTGCCCTGGCTGGGAATCGAACCTGTGATGCTTTGGTTCGCAGCCTGCACTCAATCCACTGAGCTACACCAACCAGGGCGGGAAATTTTTGAATAATAAAAATTTTCAGCTTTTTTTCAGCTTTTTTTGTGCAAGTTTATTGTTGATGGTTTTTATGATGAAGACATTATTACTAAAAAGCCTGCATCAGGAATGATGTGTAGGCATTTTAGCCTGTTATCAAAAAAGTCATGAAAGGGCCGTCAAGGAACATGTACAAAGGACCCACGTACAAAGCCACAGAGGGGAAGGGTTGAGGGTGGGAGGTGGGGGTGGGTGGGGCCAGGGAAAGTGGTGGCAAAGTGGAGACAACTGTACTTGAACCATAAAAGGTCACGTTCCCAAAAGTAAGCTATATCGCTTATTGATATTTAAAAAATTATTTTTAGAAGTATTTCATGAATTAAAATTTTTCAACAAAACATTTACTTTGAATTTTCTTATGTAGATATGTAATGAATTTTTAATCCAAATCACATGTACATATTCCTAAATCCCAAGTGTTGTGCTGTACAAAAAATATCTTTTTATGTGCCAGGAGTGAAAAATGTTGGAAAGCCTGCCTTACAGAATGCCTCCGATTTTAAATAGGATTCCTAATAGGGAGAGAAAGCTACACATAGGATTCTTAAAAAAAAAAAAAAAGATTTTTAGAGAGATGGGAAGGGAGAGAGAGAGAGAAACATCAATGTGTGGTTGCCCATCCTGGGGACCTGGCCCGCAACCCAGACATGTGGCCTGACTGGGAATCGAACCAGTGGTGCTTTGGATTGCAGTCTGGTGCTTAATCCACTGAGCCACACCAGCCAGCGTCACATAGAATCCTTGATATGGCTCACTGAGAAAGTGCACATGTTTATTTTTGATTGTCAAATGGTTAATTGAAATATTCTTTTGTAGGTAACTACCCTGCATTCTGCTACACTACTGTTGTCATCTGTGATGTCCGGAGGGTGGCAGTCATCAACATCACAGCCTGCAGACTGGGCAGTCACCAGGATCTCTTCAACAGTTCCAGAGTTCTCCAGCCGATCAGTTGCATCTGTCAGGCAACCTTGACAATCTGGTCAAAAGTGGTATTTCCATTGCGCTTAGTGTGTTTTTGCTTCTTTGTTTTTTGGTGGTTCCAGTGCTTTGATGATCAGGGCAGAGGCAGAAGGCACTACCTCAGTCTGGGCCTGTCTCTGCTGAATAGTCAGTTTCACGGTAATCCTCAGGCCCTTCCATTCACCAGTCACTTGGGCAATGTCATCACCAGCCTCTTCGAGCTTGGGGGCCAGGGCAGATGTGGCACTGACTTCCCCACTATTGCATTTCAGGTGTACGACTGATCTTTTCGGGGTTGAACTTCGACAGCACGGTGGAGGTGGCTGGTGTCGAGTGAACCCGGATTTGGGTCGGCCAGAGCTGCAGCTTCGCCTCCTCCGAGCCGAAAGCCGGAACCAAAAGTTCACATATTCACAATTTTGCAAATTGACCCTACTTCCCCACAAAAACCAACCTTTATAAAATGCTCTAGTTTAGATTCAAGTTCTATAGGGGCTGCCTGAAGACCCATGGGTTAGTTTTGTGGAGAGTAAACCATTTTTGCCCCTAGCTTTCTTGCAGCATAATTGACAAAATGTTTAAGATATTGTGAAAGGATGCTCCTCATCTAGTTAATTAATGCCCTGATCAACTCACATATTTGTTTCGTTTTTGTGTGAGAACATTTTAAGCTCTACTCTTACTCACAAATTCCATTTATACGATACAGTGTTACCGAGCCCAGGCACCGTGTTATACACTGGATCCTTGAGTCAATCTTTGGATGGGCTGCATCTAACCCATTGTTTTCTCCCCCGTCTGTGACTAGTAAGACATGTCGAGTTTGCTACCATGATTTTGTGACAGCAATGAATGGACACTCTGTAAAATAAAATGTTTTTGTAAATCAGCCCTGCCCAGTGGCTCAGTTGGTTGGAGTGTTGTCCTGTACACCAAGAGATTGTGAGTTCAATTCCCAGCCAGGGCACATACGTAGGTTGTGGGTCTGACCCCGAGTTAGGGTGCATATGGGAGGCAACTGATCGATGTCTCCCTCTCTCTAAAAGCAATGTATATACAAGGGTGAGGGTTAAAAAAACTGTAAATCAAAATGTTCTTAAAGCTGTAGATTCTAGATTTGAAAATAACACACACATGGGTTACACTTTTATTGTTTTGTAATTTATTTTTAAAATGACAATAACAAATGTTTTTCCCTTATTGGGGAATGACAACTATATTCAGTGGAAAGGGCCTTAAAAGTAACAGCATTTTGTCCAAATTTATATAATTGCACGAAAGTCATACAAAGCATTAAGAAATGCTAAGAAAACTAGTTCTCTTAGATCTTCATGAACACACCCCAAGATGCCTTGTTTTCATGGGGACCCCCGACCCAAATAACACTGATGCTCACCCCAAGCTCCCGTGACACAGGGGCTGAGGTCAGAAGAGCGGCCCGGAGGACCCACGTGCTTTGTGACCATGGAATTCTGCCCCAGCGTTAGGGCTTCTTCATGTGTTCATCTTCTCATTCTACTAGGAGCATCGAACACGGCAGCTCGAAGTGTATCTGCCCAGACTTAAAACCCACACAGACACCCTGACACCACCACTAGCAGTAGCTTCCTAACGTGGATTCTAGGGCTGTGGGAAGAGGAGAGTTTTTACTGTCCAGTCCGTTTCCTGATTATGGGGGGCGGAGGGGAACAGCAGTTCCTGAAATAAACATAGAAAAGTATGTGGCGGCGGCTATCTAGATGTAACGCTTCCTCCACTTAGATGGCACTGTTAATGGTTCAAGCTCATCGACTCAATTCAAGGAGAAAACTTCCAGTGGAACATCTGAAAGGCTTCTGAAAAGTACGGTTTTTGTTCTGGGAGAGCCTGATATGTGCATGAAGCACTCATCACGCTGAGACACGGGGGGAAATGTGGGGCACGCCCGCGGTGCAGCGAAGAATGGATGAGATGCCCGCACTGTGCACGGCCGGCCGCTCACGCGCCTGGATCTAACGCACAGCCCCCAGCACCACTCTGAGATGCGCACTAGGTCATCTTGTGATGGTTCTGACAGTCTGACTCCAATGCTTAGTGGCAACGGTCCATCTGGGGCTCCAAGGGCAATGTACCTGGGTCAGGGAATACAAATCAGCCCAAAGCTCCACAGAAGCCTTTCGAACTAGTACTTGCAACGCCTGTACAACTCGACTGGAATCTAACTGGAAGGAGTCTGTTTCAGGAATCTGTTTTATGCTGCTATACAAAAAAACCTGCCTAAACGTTTAGCCGAAACACTGACGACCACCGAAAATTTTTAGGGAGAAGGGAAATTCCTTATTCCAGGACTGTGAATGAACAAAGGAAACCCAATCTAAGGGCCGTTAGGGCCACAGGGGCCCACGGGTGAGAAGCCCGAGTTGTGCATTTATTTTCAGTCCCACACTTTTGGAAGGCAGCACGGGACTGAGAAGCTGGAGGGAAGGCAGGCACAGAGAGGATGACTCCAGCTGTGCAGCCATCCATCCCCACAGCTGCTTAGATCAGGTTAGCAAAGCCAGGCATTGTGGGCAAACGCTGTGAGGACACGATTTGTATCACTTTGGTTCATTGTATTATGTCTCCTGATGAAGTCCCTGCCTGTCCGCTTTGGGCTCCGTACCCTGGGTTTTCCGGGTAAGGTGGGCAAGCCTGTAACGCTGCAGTGAGTGTTAATCCCCTAGCTGGTGCTCAGCAAAAATGAGTTGTCGTAAAAACCCTCAGATTGATGCTCTAGTAATCAGCATGTTTTATGTATCTTAGGTTCGTATCCAGTTTTAAAACACGACGACACACTAGTTTTCAAAGCTTCTCTTTTTGACAGAAGCTCCCAAATAAACCATCTGCAAAAATCTAGCCCTGTTCACTTTGCAAACTGAGTTCTTGTGTAATTGTGTCCAATGGTGTGCTGAGAGAGAGATTTCTTCCTGTGCTGTCAGCAGAGAAAGAGGATCTCAGGCTGTTTATAGGCACTTGGTGGGTTTCATATTTTGTTTTTGTTAGCACTAGAGGACATCACAGAATGCTAACAGGGGCATCTCCCTGGAAACTAGGCGCCATTCCTCTCACTTTAGGTAAGTAGAGGGCCTGCCCTTGGCCAGAGGAGCAGCTTCCAGGGTGTGCTATGAGGCGGTGCGTTCAGAATGTAGAAAGGGAGCGTGGGTGTCTGGGAAAGGAGTCTTCTGTAGACTGAGAACAGACGGAGGGTTGGATCTGTAGCAGACACCCATATACCTTTTTTTCTCTTTCATTCCTTCCTTTTTGAGAATCTAAACACTTTCCAGGCCCCAGACAACCAAAGAGTGAGAAGGCTCAAAGCCGTTTCGTTTGATAGCTAGTGTTGCTGGAACCTGGACGGTGGCTATGCGGTGGGACCGCAGGACACCAGTGCCAGGAGGGCCCACGCGGCTCCAGGAGGTGTGCAGGCTCTGGAACAGGCTGGCACCTGTGTGAAAGGCATGTATTCGCCACACGCAATCACCGATGCGTGGCTTCTAGTGCGGGCCTTGGTGATATGCTCCAAACACATGCGTCACACACGTATCTTAACGCTGTTAGGTGGATCTTAGCAAAAGCTCTGAAAGGAAAAGACCCGGAGAGGAGAAATTTTCTGTGTCTTTAAATGCGTTAACTGGAATGCATGAACAGATATAACCGAGAACTATCTTTATATTTAAAAATTAAACTTGCCTGGGTCCTTAATTCTACTGAATTAATGTTTTTCTAAAGTTGCAGTAACATACAGTCCAAAAATTCAACTTTCCTGATTTCTAGCTATTCAAAACAAAAAAAGACCACACACACAACTACATACAGTCATCCAGTCCCCACACTCCCACATGAAACTCGCACACGGAGGTGCACACACAGACAACGCTCAGAAAGCTCATGTGCACAGGCGCCAGTGCACAGCCCTTGAACCTGAGACGCACGTGGGCCGCAACGAGGGTCAAGAGGCCCTGCTGCAGATGTGTTCGATGTCACTGATCTCTTTGGGACAATCGGCAGAAAGGACGAGAGGTGAGCCCTGAGTCACCACTACATCGTCCTCGATCCGTACACCAAGACCTCGGAACTTCTCCGGGGCGTCTCTGTCATCCTCCGGAATATAAATGCCTGAGAGGTGGAAAAAAGAATGTGCTGTTTATAGCAGGCAGTCACTGGGTGATTTGGGGTAGGGAAATTCACCTGTTAAAATTCATGTGTAAAACTGGGATCTTAACGGTGTCTACCTCGGAGTCATGGAGATGAAATGAGACAATACATATAAAAGCGTCTGGTACATAATGGTCAGTAGATGTTGACTGCCGTTACTAAAACTGTTACTATAGCTAGTTTCTGGCCCAGACCGCAGGCTCCATAGAACTGCAGTAACGCCGATCATGATTCTGTCATATTTCAGAGGTCCAATCAGGCCACTAAAGCTGCTTAACCCACGAGTATGTCCATGTATGCTGGGAACTGGTAGAGAGCAGAAATGAATTCTTTCTTTGCCTAACGGTCCTGTGAGAAAAGGGAGCTTTGCTAAAATAAAGACATAAGATGTTTTAAAATAGATTTTAAAGGCACTTATTTAGAGATTATAAGACTGAACAACCAGAATGTGCAGAAATATTCAAATAAACCCTCTCAATAAGCCATAAACGTAACGGACATACATGCTGTAAAGTAAGAGAAACAGGGAGATTTTAATGAACATTTGGAAAATTCTAAGAGCCCCAAGGTACCCTTCCTAATCACGAAGTCAGACAGATGACAGCCATTTCTCAGTAAAGAAACCGTAAACTTCCCCACCTATGCCCGCAGTTGGTTGCTGCTCTGTGATAAGAAGAAAAGATCATCAAAGAAAGATGCAGTGAAAGTCTAGGGAGCGCCCGTGTACCGACTCGATGGGACTAACGGGAAATGTGAGGCCACAGGCAGCGACGTGTGACCGGGTTCAAAGGGCGCTGTGAGAGACGCGTCCCAACTCAGTGATCCCATCCGGAGACGTGTCTGTTGCGGGGGTCGTGCACCAACCACAAGGAATGACACTTCACGGACAAGCTAAACTGGCAGTCAAGAACAAGCCTCCTGGTTTTGAGTTCAAGGCGGCAAAGCAGAAATATCCTGCGCTCACCTCCTCTCACCGACACCTGAACTACAACTGCGCACAGAGCAGCTGTCTCGGAGGAGGACCGAAGACCAGCAGGACAGATGTCCTGCAACTGCGGATATGCAGACAAAGCCACACTGAAAGTCTGGTCAACACCCACCCTCTCCCCCATTCCCTACGCGGTGACTCACAAGTGGGAGGGATGTCACGGCTGTGGAGGTCATTGTCGAAGAGCGAGGGGGCCAAGCCCTCGCCTGGGGGGCCTGCCCCAGGAAGAGGAGCAGCCATAACATGTGGCTTTGAAAACCAGTGGGGCTTATGTCTGGGAGAGCCAAACGGCTGAAGGAGACCCAAGCCGTGCTCTGAGCCCTGGCACAGAGGCAGCAGTTTGAAAAGCACCTAAGTCATATGTGAGGGTGACGCACTGACTGATTTTAGGGTGTGTGCCGCAGGAACGGGAATCTGTTGGAATTCTCTCCTGAGTCAGAGGTGCTGGTGGGTGTCATTTCCCCCCTTTCTTTAACGTAGCTGGTCTGACACTGGCAGGCATGGTATCTGACACTCTCTGTTAATCTTGCTAACACTGCTCACCCCATCCCGGCATATCCCTGAGACCCACCGAGGCTAGCACCCCTCCAAATATGCTCTTGCTCCGCCACACCCAGTGGGTGGCCTCAGTCGGCACCAGCACACAGCAGAGTGTCTGCAACAGTGTAGCTGGGCTGTGTAGCCAACCACACTGTAGGCTTGTCCTGTTCACCAGTGAGCCTGCAACAGCAGTGGCCAGGCCCCCACAGCCAGCGGGCCAGGGACCAGCCTCACCTGCCAGTGTGTCCACTGAAGTTGTCGCCCTGCCACAACAGGAGGCCACACTAGTCCACCTAGGGAATAATACCTCCAGAGTACCTGGCTCTGGTGACAAGAAGGATTCCATCAATGGACCCCAAAGGACACCTAAATAATGCCATTTTTTAACACCAAGAGATTTAGCTCACCTACCTAATACATAGAAACAACAGACAAAATAAGGAGAGAGGAGATTATGTTCTAGCTGTGACCTATGTGGCTGAGTTGGTCAGGGTCATAATGCAAAGCAGAAGGTCGCTGGTTTAATTCCTGGCCAAGGCACATGCCTGGGTGCAGCCTGGTCCCCAGGTAAGGCAACCATTGATGTTTGTCTTCCCCTCTCTCTCTTTCCTTTCCCCTCTCTCTAAAAATAAAGTCTTTAAAAGAAGAGCATGTTCCAAACAAACAAACAAACAAACAAACAAACAACAGGATAAAACTGTGGAAAAAGAACTAAATGAAACTGAGCTAAGCTGTCACTAGATAGAGTTCAAAGTAATAAAGATGCTCACCAAACCCTACAGACAAGTGGATAAACTCAGTGAGAACTTCAACAAAGACATAAAAATGACAAAAAAGACCTATCAGAACTGAAGAATACAACAACTCAAGTGAGAAACACACTGGAGGGAATCAACAGCAGACCAGAAGACTCAGAAGAATGGGCAGCGATCAAGAAGACAGGACAGTGAAAATCACCCAACTGGAAGATCAAAAATAAAAAAGAACGGAGAAGGATAAAGGTAGCATAAGCAATGCTTAGGACAACATCAAGGGTACTAACATTTGAATCGCAGGGGTCCCAGAAGGAGAAGAGAGAGAAAGGGATGGGAAACCTATCTGAAGACATAATGGGTGAAAACTTCCCTAATCTGGCCAAGGAAACAGACATCCAAGTCCAGGAAGCACAGAGTCCCAAACAAGATGAACCCAAAGAGACCCACGCCAAGACAGATTTTAATTAAACTGTTCAAAATACAAAGAGAATCTTGAAAGCAGAAAGAGAAAGACAACTAGTTTCACACAAGGGAATGCCCATGAGACTGTCAGCTGACTTTTCAGCAGAGCCTTTGCAGGCCAGGAAGGAGGGGCACAACACACACAACATGACGGAAGGGGAAGTAGCCGCAGCCAGGAACACTCTACCCAGCAAGGGTATTATTCAGAACTGCAGGAGAGATCAAGATTTTCTGAGACAAGCAAAAGCTAAAGTGGTTCACCACCACTAAACGAACATTACCAGAAATGTTAAAGGGAATTCTTTAAGTGGAGAAGAAAAGGCCACAACTAGAAATAAGAAAATATATGAAAGAGAAAAAGTTCTCACTAGTAAAGGCAACATAAATAGACCAACTACTTATAAATCTAGTATGAAAACAATTAAAATGGCAATAAGTACATATCTATCAAAAATTACGTTAAATGTAAACTAAGTGCTCCATTGAAAAACAAAGGTGACTGAATGGACAGAAAAACAAGACCCTTGCATATGCTGCCTACATGAGACTCCGGACTGAAAGACACACATGAACTGAAAGTAAAGGGATGGAAGAGATATTTCATGGAAATGGAAACAAAACAAAACAAGAAGCTGGGATAGCAATACTCGTATCAGACAAAACAGACTTTAAAACACAGGCTATAACTTGAGACAAAGAAGGACCCGCCAATTCCATTTCTGGGTGCTTATCTGAAGGAAAAAACCCCACTAATTCAGTATTTGAAAAGATATGTGCGCCCCTAAGTTCACTGCAGCATTATTTACAGTAGCCAAGATATGGACACAAGAAGTGTCCATAAATGGATAAAGGAAAATTGAATGTGTATTTACACATTACTCAGACATGAAAAAGAATGAAATCTTGCCATTTGTGACAACATGGATAGACCATAGAAGGTATTGTGCTAAGTGAAGTCAGTCATAGAAAGACAAATATTGTATCATTTCACACATATGTTAAATCTAAAAAATGAAACAAACGAACAAACAAAACAGACTCAGATTCAGAAAAACTGATGGTTGCCAGAGGGTTGAGCAGCGGGGTGTAGGAGAAAAAGTGAAGGGAAATAAGGGGAACAGAGGTACAAAGTTAGAGTTATCATGTAAGTCAGAGAGGGGGTCAAGTACAGCACAGGGAATACAGTTCAATAACACCACAATGACTTTGGTGACGGATGGATAAGGGACTTTTTTTGGTGATCACTTTGTGAGGTGCATAAATGTGAAATCTCACTGTTATACACCTTTAATATAACACTGTATATCAAGTATACCTTAATTAAAGAGGTTCACATTCCAGAATGAATAAAAAAGCCATGCCCAACTATAATTACATACTTTAGAGATGGAAACACTTGAAACCTAAGAATAAAATCTGTTTTCACAACAAAAACAGCATCAGTATTTAAAAACTGACTCTTGTAATATCACTCTTCACACTTTGTCATGGCTACCGCACCTCTCTTGAAATGTGCCCAACGCGTAGCATCATGCAAACCAGGAACCACGAAACTGCCAGCTTTCTCTGAAGCTCAGCAGGAAGAATACGGATACTAGGAAGTAGGGTACTGTGGGCAGCTCAGTGCAGTTTGCAGAGCAGGCGCAGCCAAGAACACGGTGAGCCTGAGGGTCTTTCTGCAGGAGAAGCACCGGGAGCTTCAGCAGTATGAGCGGCCCGCCGCTACTGCCCAGAAACCAGCACCAACTGGCCCTGGCAAAGGCATGGCTGTTAAAGATTTTATCCATTCATTTTTGGACAGAGGTGAGGGAGGGAGAAACATCAATGTGTGGTTGCCTCCAGTGTGCCCCACACTGGGGAACCCGGTCCGCAACCCAGGCATGTGCCCTGACTGGGAATCGAACCAGTGACCCCTCGGTTGGCAGGCCAGCACTCAATCCACTGAGCCACACCACCCAGGGCAAGATTTATTTCTTCATATCTTCTTATAGAGAGTTGTCCCCTTGTAGTGTTTGCTGGAGAAGTCAAATTAAACTAACTGTGTGATGTTAAATAAGAAAGCTCAAGAAAAATCTAAAATAAAGTTCCCTTCTACACGGAGTCGTTCCCTGCCCCCACTCCTAATTTAATTATGTTAGTTTAGGTGAGAATAAATGATGTTTTCCTTTTTATCTGACACTGCCAGCACCTGTCCCAAGGGGTCAGGAGCTGCTACCCACCCCTTTACCTGGCTCCACTGTGATCACCATGCCGGGCTGCAGAGGGAGGGAGCGGGGCATGTCTGGAGTGTCGTGGACATCCATCCCGAGGTAATGGCCGACATGGTGAGGGCAGTATTTTCGAGCAGCCTGGGAAAGATAATTGCCACAGTGTTATGAGAGCCGTGACCCCTTAAGGGGAGAGTTGGGCATGTATGGATCAGTGAGATACACGTTAATACCTTCCCCACAGTTCTGTTGCTTTCATGGAACCCGTCCTTGGGCTCCTGCTTAAGAGGCCTGATCAACTGCCACCTCTTGTATGAAATCCTGCCGGTGCAGATGAACTAACACACATTTTCACTCCCACTATCAACATATACACGCATGCGGACTTGGGTAACCCCGGTAGCAACAATGGCAAATGGAAATCTCTTTTCTCAGGGAACGGGAGAATGACTGTGCTAGAATAGTTCTAATTTCAATGTTCACACACCCCTCTTAGAAAGTCTACTCTGGGGACCCTAAGTATCTCTTACCATCTTGTGGAACAGGATGAAACAGCAGATAACACAGTAATTATCAGGCCTTTATTGGCCCGGATAGTTCTATCTGTTAAAGATTTGCTGGCCTGCACAAGAGGGATTCATAGTTTCTTTCCTATTGATAAAAAACCCCTGGCACCCTAACTGTGGAAATAGGAAACACCTTAATGGTCTGTCTGGACTGACCATCCTACATTTTAATTTAAAGCTGAGGCTTTACATTTTCATGGAACACCATTACATTTTGGACACAGATGAAATTCACTAAAGACATGCCCTTGAGGATACTATTAAAGTCTCAACAATGTCACTGAAGCAACAAACACCATCCCCTCCAACCGCTACCTTTTCAAAATCACCACAAAAGAATTAAGAGTTAATCTCTCTTCCTTTTTGTGTCCTTTCCACGTTTGCGCTAGACTTCATTTTCTGTCCTCTGATGACTGAGCTAGTTACACAGTATGCAATGAAGCAGAATGTGCTGCCACCTTCTGGGAGGAATAAGTACTGACTCGCTTTGTTGTAATGCACGTTCAATCCAAGTTCCTTTTACAGATGGAGATCACCAAGGCCATTTCTAAATCTGATTAGCTTTCCATAAAAACCGAGCAGCATGCAAGGTGTTTTTGAGAAGTGAAGCCAAAAGAAGTGAGGTACCTTGAAGGCATTATTTTCCTTAACGTTCTTTATGATCCCCAACTCTTTCAGCTTCTGTCCCATCAGGGTCAGCATCATGCTGTAGATGTTCTCCAAGCTTGTTCCAGGGGAGCAGAGGGTCAGACAATCTCTCTGGATCTCTAGAACAGCTTCGTAAAGTTCTGCCTGTGGTGCTGTAAACCTGGGGACAGGAAAACCAAAGAACTTGAATTAACTGATAATGCAGGGAGTTTGTGACAAGAGAAAAATTCTGATATGTTACAAATCAAATTATGGAGAGTGAGAGGAAGAGACAGGAATAGAAAACCAGTTAATTGCTTTGTGCCAACGAACAAAAGACTGCTCATATCTGAATGTATGTTGGAGCTGTGAGTCAACTTCCAGGCATCTATGAGCCAAGCACCAGCCACTACCACGTCCAGCATGTTGTACATGAACTTTCAGGACTGTTACCTGTAACCAATCAAAACCAGTAAATATTTCGCCCTGGCTGGTGTGGCTCAGTGGGTTGAGCGCCATCCTGTGAAATGAGAGGTCACCGGTTTGATTCCCAGTCAGGGCACATGCCTGGGTGGCAGGCCAGGTCCCTGGTTGGGAGCCTGCAAGAGGCAGCCAACTGATGTTTCTCTTACACATCAATGTTTCTCTTCCTCTCTTTCTCTCTCTAAAAATAAATAAATAAAATCTTTAAAAAAAGTAATAAATATTTCTTCCTCTGGACTGAGCTCCTAGAACTGTGCTGCCTTCACCACCTCTCCTTAAACTGTAGCCAATGTTAGTTCTTTCAAAACAACTTACCACCTTTCTTTCCCTAAACACAAAGCATAAAAGTGCCCATCAACTCCAGGACAGCGCACACGTTGCGTCCCCCCAGGCCCTGCTGCTGGTGGTTTGGACGGCATGTCCCACGACCTGGTCCTTTGCTGGCTAGAGGATGGCCCCAATAAATCCTTTCTTTAACACAAAACCAAAAACCTTTCAGCTGTGGAATTATGTTTTGCTTAATATTTACTTGTACGTTTGGTGAGAAAAACTCCAAGGTGATGATGATGGGGCACTGTGGGTGTTTAATTAGTACCAACATATCATTACTGACAGGACCTTAATCACAGCCTAGATGTTCGACAGGAAGCGCAATAACCCTTCACACCGCAGCACAAACAGTCCCCCATTCAGCAGACACACACGAGCTGAGCCAGAAGGTGCACCCAGTTGTGAATGCTGTCAGAGGGCCGTACCAGGTCACTCGTGATCCTTTCCAATTTTTATCATAAAAAAAAAAAAAAAGCAGCTTAGGGATCCACTCCTTATGAGCAAAATGTGTCATGGGATAAACCAGTCAATACTCTGGTAACTAGTAACTCATAGGTGTCTTCAGAATAATAATGTCTTTAGTAATCATGGGGAAAAATGATAAAATAACCACAGTGGGGTGGTATGTGATATGTATTTTTGTGTACTGTTGCTAGGAGTGTAAATTAGTACAGCCAATTAAATCAAAGGTCTTCAAAGATGCTCATATAAACTAAGCCTGTAATTCTGTTGTAAGTAACCATCCTAAAAAAAAAAATCTGAAATTCAAAAAAAGCTGAATGTACAAAAATGGTCACTGTGATGTGTTTTATAATTATAGATATTATGTAAATGTTCCTAATAGAGAAATATTTAAATATAACAATAAAATGGTACCATGAACACCTACACACCCAGCTCTCAGGCTGCACTATCGACATTGTTATGTTTGTATCCACACTCCATGCCACCACAGTACCACTAAATATTTCAGAAGTTTTTTAAATGTGAAATTTACATGCACTGGAACGCACAAATCTGAGCTGCGCAATTCTGACCGACTCTGATGAAGCTGGGGACACCGAGCCCCTAAATTCTGCTGAGGCATCTCTGCTGGTAGAAGCGGTCCTTCTACCACCGTCTGAGATGAACCTTGTTCCGGCCGAGAGCCCACGGGCAGTTGCCTTGGTACTTGCTTCTGCACCTTTAACTACACTGTACTCCCACCTAGCAGGTCCTGGAAGGCTAGGTATCCAGTGTGACCCAATAACCAAAAAGAACTACGTAATTTTTCCTATTTATCCAGACAAAAATTCTAGAACGTGTGGGAAAGGACAGCGACGTGTGGGATAACGGCGGGAGGAACATAAAGGTGGGTCAGGCTGAATTTATCGATATGAGTCCACTAAGCAGGTATTCTGGAGTCACTGTTACAGCTTACGGGGTCAGAAAGGCTCTAATAGGTTATTTGCTTGGTTGGCTGAAACGTGGGCCAAAACGTATCCTATACTAAATGAGTTCAAATGCTAGAACTGCCTTGCTATACTGGAGAGTGAGTTCTGCCTCAAGATTGCAACATCAACAGTTGCTTCAAGTTTCTAGCCTGCCCTGCAAATGTGTGAGTCAATTCCTTAAATGAATCAATTATTATCAATCTACTTACCAACTTACACACACACACGTATACATATGTGTGTGTGTGGATGTTAATTAGGTGTTTCCAGGTGCCCAATTCTGTGATATGATGAATGAAACAGTCTTAGCCAATAATCAGGAGCTTTGCAAAGGCAGTTAACCCGAGCTAGAGAGGACCGTCTATTTTTTTAGCCATTTCTCCTAAACATAACCATAGTCCAAGAAGCAGTGGGATCTGCAGAAGCCTTACTTGCCATTGACAGGCCAGGTACGGGTGATGTCACTCACATAGCAGGAAGACTCGCACCCTCCATCCAGCAGCACCATCTCCCCGTCCTGGAACGAAAGTAAGACGGGTCAGAGCAGGTGCCCCCTGGATCGTCGGCTGTTCCTTCTTTGAATTTAAACTCCTTGTGCCTGTCATGCTACATCAATTTAAAAAGCTCTAATTTAAAGAAGACTAATTGTCTCTGGTTCCTTCTCACAAGAAACGGCATCTAAATTTTTCAAATGAATTCAGTGGCTTAAGAAAGGGGCCACTGTGTAGTGGTAAGTGCACTGGCTCTGGACCAGGATACCTGGGTGTGAATTTCTAGGTGTAAACATCAGCCCATCATAAATGTCACCATTACCACTATCACCTTTAATTAACAAAATCCTAGGTAAGGATTTTACCTAGGGACTTACTCATATACAATTACTCTTAACCATTTAACTTTAGGATATCACTTCCCTTTCTGCTCCCTGTCAAAACGCAAGTGGGGGAAGAAGAAAACTTTGGGTATATCTCTATCTTGCTACTTGTCATGTTGCAATAAAATGACCTACTTGTGCCCTTGAAACAAGCCATACCTTATTTATCTCTAAATACGCACAGAACTTGGCACACCAGAGTAATGATCCAATAGTGCGTCTATAGGAACAGTAACTTTGAGGAATAGATGTGATTTTTGTTTCTGGCAAAATGATACATTTTCTGTTAGAAAACAACTAATATTATCACAGTTAACGAGTAAAACAAAAGTACCCGAAAACTACATATATGTTTATATATCTCATAAGCAAGCATACCGTATGTGATAGAAGTATTAAGAAAAAATCAGGGGAATGACAAACTGAAAGATGCGGGCCACCGGTGAGCGCCTGGGGAGCGAGGCAGAAGGAAGGGTGCCCCAGAGATCAAGGCATTGGTAATGGTCTGACTCTTGAGTAGCCTGAGTGGTTCATGGGTATTCATTTAAATAACACCCCGTATAATTTGTTTGCTATATTGATATTTTGAATTTACTGAATATTAAAATAATTAAAAGTGGATTTAGAGGAACACACAATTCATTACTTGTATAGTCATATGGAGAGAACCATAAAAGATAAATTCTTTCATAGCCAATAAAGTATTCTTTTTTAAAAAAATGTATTTATTTTAGAGAGAGGGAGAGAAACACTGATGCAACCTGCAATCAGTTGCCTCTCACACACCCCCACCCCCAACCCCCAACAGGGCCACCGGGCCTGGAACCCAGGCACATGCCCCCACCAGCAGGCATATGCTGCGGGCTGAACCAGTGACCTTTTGGTTCATAGGTCGGCACTCAACCCACTGAGCCACACCAGCTGGGGCGCTAATAATATATTCTTAAAGCTGCCTGCTCCCACGTGCTTGGCCCACTGTAGCTACCAGCCCTTAGAGAAGGGGTGTTATAAAAGAAAGTGAGCCGAGGCTCTAGGGTAGAATACTTGCCTCTGCACTACCACGTTACCTAATTTTTTTTTAAGTTCATTTTCCTCACCTATTAAGTGGCATGTCAGTAACTGCTCCTATCTCACAGGGCCGTGTGAGGATCAAACGAGACAATGTGTGGAAAAGCACTTCATAAATCATGAAGTACTTGATATAAAGGGCAGTTATTTTGTGCAGGCTGCAGGCGGGGGGGTCCCGAGGACAGCGAGTTTTCTGCTAGGGCGCCTGGACCCAGAGGAAGCAGTGCCGATGGGCATCCGCGTACCTTGATGAGCTGATTGTTCTTGACATAGTGCAAAGTGTTGGACCGATTACCTCCAGCAACCACAGGTGGGTAGGCTAAGATGTCTGCTCCCCGGGCCCGGCATTCAAATTCAAACTGAAAAACAGCAGCAAAGTGTGACTGAAGAAAGGATTCCCTTAGGGCCGTCCCAGCCAAGGCTCTCCTCAGCAGCCCACGCCTCCCTGTACATCCTGTTCCCTGAGGTCATCACTGGGAAACTTCCCATCCCATCTAACAACACTTCTTACGCTGTAATTTCAGGCCCCTTCTTATTCTTATCCCGATCCTGTTACTCAACCCTATTATCAAATCTGTTCTGTTCTTCTGAGTACTCTAACTTTCCTGTGATTTTTCAAATTAAGTCCAGAAGAGGACCCAGAAAACCTGCGATCAAGGCTGAGTAAAGTGATACAGTCATGTTACATTACAGTTTGTTTATTCCTGAACACTGGAATACAGCTTGCATTTTAACAACAGCTCTAAGTGACTCACATCAACCTTTCAAGTGGCTATTAACCTTCAAGCTCTGGAAAATTTCAAACAGACGGCAGGTAAATGGGAAATTCTATGCATTTCGCTATGTCCTAGGACGGAGCTCAAGACCGACAACCACCTGCGACTACGTCCAGCCTGACCTCCCACTCTCTGCCTTCACATGGACTTAAACAGTGTTCACATCACACGTTTGTGTGAGCCTTTCCTTCCTCAGGGGTTCTCCTCTGAAATCCTCTTCCTTTACTGTAGCTCCGCACACTTCAGACTCATCTAATAAATCACCAGTGCCACTTAGGAATGAAATGCTCTCCACTGATATCCTGGTCACTTCCATGGAAGCCAAACAGATGCCATCTGCAGACCAATGAAATTATTGTACATTTGCCCCCCCCCCCCCCGAAAAGCTTTCTAATAGTTTAAAGCTCACCTTAGCGTAAAGAAAGCTCTCCTCCACAGGGGCTTTGCTGGCGAACATGGTCTCTATGAAAGCCTGTGAAGGGAATGGAGGATGAAAAAAAATCTTACTTTAACTATTTTGCTTATTCAAGTATTTAAAATACTGGAATTCAAGTGAAAAGCACCCTTCCCCCAATTTTGTGAACCTGAAGCCGTGACTCTGTGGGCACGACAACATAAACTTCTGAAGGGGAAAATACTGCATTCAGAAATATTTGACTGATCGCAGGTTTAGGGGGAGGGCACCCAACCTTCCCAGTTAGAATATATCCTGTCCGCCAGAATAAGCTACAAGGAAACACACTTGTCATTTATGGAACCAAATGCTTCTGTGGCCCGGGAATGAATGAGATTATGGGCTGAAAAGTCCAGTCTACAGTAGGGTTTCCCAACCTCAGCACTATCGACATTTTGGGTTAGATAATTCTTGGCTGCAGAGGCTGTCCTATTCAATGCAGATACCGGTAGCACTTCCCAGTGATAATCAATTATTGCCAAATGTCCCTTGGCAATTAGTTCTTTGCGATAGCTACACTACATCTTTGTTGTGTTTTTCTATTTTTATAAACATACTTGCTTATAACTCACTGTGGTACCTTATTCCAAGCAGGGATTTTTGGGAAAGAGTTATTATTAATTTTCAGAGAGAGAGGGGAAGGCAGGGAGAAAGAGAGGGAGAGAAACATCAACTGGTTGCCCCTCACACATGCCCCAACCGGGAGTGAGCCCATAACTCAAACATGTGCCCTGACCAGGAATTGAACCAGCGACCTTTCACTTTGTGGGACGATGCTCAACCAACCGAGTCACACCAGTCAGGGCCCACGTAGGATTTTGATAAGCTTACATGAATACATAAAATACAAAACAGCATAAATTCTGGGTAGAGTTAAAGAAAGGCAAGGCTTAGTGGGATGAAGCTCAAAACAAAAAACAAAAAACAAAAAACAAACAAACAAAAAAACCCTAAAAAACAATGCACACTGTTATCACTATGGCTACCACAGATGGGCCACAGATTTACCTCGGAGTTTTCTAGCAGCCAACGTAAAGAGAAAAACTCCGTCAGTTGTATAATTTCCAATGTCTGTGGGACAAAACAAATCAGCTGCACAGGGACATAGCTATATGCCACTGCAAGTAGAAAGGAATTTCTCTCGAGTTGTTAGACTCCAAGTGAATGCAACGTGGGAAGGAACGTTTGAGTAACACTTTTCAACATACAAGGAAACGACGACACCGTCGAGCCCGCCAGGGAAAGCGAGTGGGATGGCCGTGGGAGTATCTGCATGGCTTGCCCCCTTTTCTCATTCTGACCTCCCCCCCGTGTTTTGTCCTTCTAGAAGCCCCTATCTAAATGAGCACTTTCCATCGTGCTCTCCCCCTCTGTTGCTTCATTTTACTTCACAGCATTTCACTCCAGCTGACTATTTATCGTGTGTTTGTTTCCTGTCTTGCCTCAACTAGAATGTAAGGACAGGGACACACGGATTATCCATTTTGCTCACCACTGTATATTCTCAAAACCTAGAGCAGTACCTGGTACCACAGTAGCTAGCTACCTTACTATAAGTATTTGCTGAATGAGCCCCAGCTGGTGTGGCTCGGTGGACTGAGTGCTGGGCTCCAAACCAAAGGGTCATCGGTTCAATTCTTGGTTGGGGTACATGCCTACGTTGTTAGGCAGGTTCCCCGGTGTGGGGTGTGCAAGAGGCAACCCAACTCTGATGTTTCTCTCCATCTCTTCCTCCCTCCCTTCCCCTCTGTCTAAAAAATAAATAAATAAAATATTTAAAAAAATTTGCTGAATGAATTAGCAATTAAAATCAGTTAAAGTAGTTATCAACACACACAAATGTTGATAAATAACTAGTTAGCACTATACATTTAGTATGAAGCTAAAATGAAAGAGAAAAAAAAAAAGCCCTGGCTAGTGTGGCTCATTTCATGAAGGTGTTGGCTGTGCGTCCACGTGTGGGTGATGTGAAAGTAGGGACACTGTGACATTCGAGAATGTTCGGCATGGCGAGAGTGTCAAGCACGTGTGGAAGAATGAGCCATAAAGCTGGAAGGGAAGGCAGAGGGGGCCAGGCCACCAATGGCCCTGCGTGGGCACGTTGAAATTTGAACCCTAAAAACAACAGCGAGGCACTGAAGGACTTTAAGTAGGAGAGGAACAGTCTGATTTATAAAGATCACTCTGGCCGGGGCAGAGTTAGAAGTAGGCACTAAGAGAGGCAAGCAGACGGACAGCAAAGCGTTACCAGGTGTCCCACTGTGCACGAGGCACAGGTCAAAATAACACATCTTGGTCTTTAAACCCAGGTGTCTCTGTTTCCCACTACACTATTGTGCCTCCTTGGGGGTGAACTTGAGGACTAGTTAATTAGAATAAGGGTTGGGGAGAACTATTATATAGATAAGTTTCATATTATTAACCATGAAAAAGAATCCAAGAGTCAGGTTTGGTACAGCTGGCAGAGCACACATTTAGGTATTTACAGGAGATTCAGGGAGAGACGTGCAGGAGGCAGGATGTACGTTCACCTCATCCCAGTTTTGCTTCTCCCATAAATGGTACCAACTCTCCGTTCTGTAAAGGTTACTGAACTCTAATGGCAAGGCCCCTTACTTATTTTAAAACAAATTAGACTGCAAGAAAATCTAACTTTTCAGTTATCACATAGGCATAAATTATATTGGCTTATAGCCCAAAAGAAGGGATGTTTCTTTGTTTCTGACCAGATCTTTCTTATGCTGTTGAGGTCCACACTAAGTTCCTTGAGCATCCTTGTAACAAGTGTTTTGAACGCTGCATCTGATACATTGCTTATCTCCACTTTGTTTAGTTCTTTTTATGGAGTTTTGATCTGTTCTTTCACATGGGCCGTGTTTCTTTGTCTCCTTGTTTTGGCAGCCTCCCTGTGTTTGCTTCTATGGATTAGGTAGAGCTGCTATAACTCTGTGTTGGTATTATGGTCTAATGTAGTAGGTGTCCTGTAGGGTCTAGTGGCACAGCGCCTATCACCCAAGCTGGGTACTTGAGGTGTGCCCCTTGTGTGGGCTGAGTACACCCTTCTCTTGTCGTTGAGCTTTGGTTGCTGTTGACAGGTCAATGGGAAGGATTTTCCAGGCCAGTCGGTTGAAGGATTGGCTGTGACCACTGACCACCAACCTCTACCTTCCATGGAGGACAAGCTGTGCAGGGCCAGGGTGATGGTGCTCCAGCAAGGTCTGTAGCTGTCCACTGGTTGTGCAGGCCCTGGGGGTTCCCGGGTGGTGGAGGCCAAGGTCAGCCCTCACCTGTTTTGCTCAGGGCCACCCTGCCTGTGCTATAAAGCAATCTGAGGTGGCTGCTACTTGTGCTGGGTGTGGAGATTCCCAGGAAAAGCCAAGTTGTGCATCTAG
Source organism: Phyllostomus hastatus (assembly GCF_019186645.2). Taxonomy (NCBI): domain Eukaryota; kingdom Metazoa; phylum Chordata; class Mammalia; order Chiroptera; family Phyllostomidae; genus Phyllostomus; species Phyllostomus hastatus. The sequence continues at coordinate 5,127,893 of NW_025333715.1, forward strand.
GCTGGCTGCTGCTAGTGCTGGGCCTGGGGCCCCTTAGCAAGAGCTACAGAGGCTGGGGGCTCACTGAGGCCAGATGTTCCTTGTTTGAGAAGATTTAGGAAGTTCTGAAGCAGGAGCCAAGACCAGCCATTCATACGGAAAAGCTACTGTTACGAGCGGTAAATCGGTGGGATGGAGCCTCAGGGGATCTCCAGGGTGGGGCAAAGAGTGTTAGCGAGGTTGATGGAGTCTCACATATGGCACCTGCTTGCCCTGTGGCTCTGCCCGCCTTTCCGTCTGGGAGAAAGCTGTCCTCCAGCTCTTGCCTTGAAGCCAGCCACTTCAGTTCCTCCCTATATGCCACTGGTGTCTTTCAAACTGCTACCCTGGCTCCAGAGCTCGGAGGACAGAGTCTGAGTAGGTGAGTCCATGTGTGGGTCCTTTAAGAGGAACTGCTTGGGACTCTAGAAGTTTCTTCCAACGGCTCAATCCCTGCTGGGTTTTGCAGCCAGAAGCTAAGGGGAATCATCTTCCTGGCATTGGTAACTTGGGCTGGCAGGCTTGGTGTGGGGCTGGCACTCCTTGCACCTGAGCCATCCCTCCCGAATTATTATCCACCACACGTGGGTGTGGGACCATCTGGTTCCGTCATCCACGTCCCTTCTACCAGTCTGGGTGGATGTGGTTTCTCTAATCCCGTAGTTGTCAGATTTCCGTTCAACTTGATTTCTGCCAGTTCTCAGTGACGGCTGTTCTATAATTCAGTTGTCATTTTGGTGTGGTTGGGCAAGGAGGTGACCTGTGTTTACCTATGCCGCCATCTAGACCACAAGTCCCTCAAAATCTTACAGCATAATCCCAGACCAGGCTGGGAATACTTAAAGAACGGTCACTGGCAGAAGTTGTTCATTAAAAAAAAGTAACGCAAACTCCATCTCCCTGTCTGACGTCTTTACTGGGTTGGTACGTAAAGGGAACGATAGCTCAGCTTCTGAATTTTGGCACAACACTTAAAATAGTCTCTCGGGATTACAGTGTGGGCAAGTGACAGAAGTGTGGATCGGACATGCCTGGGCAGATTTGTACCTGATTTTACACTGCATGCAGAGACATCTGATCACTGCGCTGATCACTTCTCTGGAGCCCTGAACATTATCCCACAGATCTATTCTTAGCTTCTTCTCTTCCTTATTTTAAAGATCAGTGATTTGAAGAAAAACAAAGACATATGTTTATCACATCTGTAATTAGTTGTAAGTAGTCCTTGCTGGTCTGGCTGTAGCCAGAACCCTGGACAGTGTACCTGGAGAAAGACCCTGACAAACCAGAGCACATACCGAGGAGGGTTACAAAAGAGGGAACAGTTAAGGAAAACAGTGTTTAACTTTGGGAAGACGATAGGTAGAACCCAGAAAAGTGGGCTTCAAGTGCATGTGTGCTATTGTTCTATGAGGTTGATTCAGCAGGCCTGGAATTAGCCTGAACTGTTTTGTTACAGTTCCTGTATGCAACTGCTCCTGGTCAAGGCCTGAAAGACACTGATGGAGAAAGAGTGCTAGTGGGAGTTTCAAAGCAGTTTGTATCAGTTTGTCAGCACTGGTCTGTACTTGGTTTCCACAAGAACTCCGAAGGTCTTTGTTACAGAGCAGGCACCTGCCAATATAACCAAAACGAGAAAAACCTCTAGTTGAGATTCGATTTTGGACTCCCTGGTTTCTAGGTGTTCCATGTACGCACCTGTGGCTCCTGATTCAGGAGAGAAAATGCAGCTCTTACTGAGGGAGTACGAGAGAAGCCTGCACCGGCTTCTCTGGCCCCTGGCTGTGAGACGGCCACTGGGTGACAGGTATTCTTGCGTTCATGCTAGTTAATGTTGTTGCCATAGTGTACCCTTTCCCCGGAATTGTAGACTTGCAAGCATTGTCACTTTGGGCCCTATGATTCTTCTTTATCAAACTGTTTTACTGCTACTAGTATTATTATAGTTATTGCAAGGAAATCAAAAATTAATTTGCATTGTTCCAAGGAGAAACAACTAAGACCATGGGTGAAAGACATAAGGAGGCAGACTTACTCTGCCTTGCAAGGTGCTGAGCACGTGTCTATACGTGTTCACTAAATGTCAGAGTAGAAGCTAGATGTCCACCAGCCAGGAAATGACTGCAGTAAGTACACAACCTCAAGGTGCCCACTGAACCCTACGAGCTTAGGTTTTTTTTAATTTGAAAACAGCTTTTTCAGTAGGAACCCACCTGTGATGTGAGCTTCCCAGCAATCTGCATCCGTTCAATCTCAGCAGGAGATTTGACCAGGCGGAGGCGCTGTACCAGCTGCTGGACAGTGCGAACTCGGTTCTTGCTCCTGGTTTTGACCTCAGTCACAAGCTGCATATAGTCCGAGTGAAGCTGTGCGTGGGCGGGCCGCATCCAGTCATACCAAAGTGTGTTTGTCTCGGCTTAAAATGAGATCCGAAAAAGCAAATTCAAAATAAAACTAACAGCACCAACAAATACCAACTGCCATCATGACTTAAATAAGAGTCAAAACTATAAAACTTGTAGTGTGAAACTCCAGGGAGTTGAGCACAGACTCTCTCAGGACTCAAGTAATTGAAGGGTTTGATCATAAATCATTGGAAAGGCCATTCCCTGAAAACGGCAAGATATTTTGAGACTGAACAGACAGCTTTTCTATCCCCGAACTTCAGTGTTCCTAAAGACAGGGATTGGAACTACCTAGAGGGAACTAAGCTTTTATTTAAGCTTTGATTTTATGTATTTATTATTCATTAACAGAACAATTGCAATTGTTCTCCACACCACCATTGAGCTGGGGGCACTGTTGAATAATTGAACACAAAGGACAGAAAAATGTGCTCAGATCATTACCTTGTGGTTAAAAGCATTTCACCCCTTTACCAACAATCTCAGTATCGATGAAAGGAAGTTCTTTTGGAGCAATTATTTATGGCTATGGAAACACTACAGTAGATAATAGGTGTTAATCCACTCTTATTGAGGAAATCCTTTCCTATTTGCTATGTATTCTCATTACAGACAAGCACAGCTTACTTTTTAATTATAGAGACTCAAGGAAATGGCCTACATTGGCCTGAGATAAAATAAGTGGGATCATGGTGAAAATAATTCCCACTTACACCAAGTCTCCCTTCCCTTTCGTTTTTTTTCACTGACAGTAGCCAATGAACAGCAATCCCAATAATTGAAGTCTACAGGGTTGTACATTTTATACAAAGTAATTTGGAACATGACAGCCTGCAATTAATTCAAGAAATCATGAGCTACAAAGAAAACGATTCTGTGCCCCACACTGATGAAGACTTTGAAGAGGAAGAAAGTTCCACTAGCTCAGCTGGGTAATTAAATCTGTAAAATAGACAACAGTTTACAAATAAAAAGAATTCAAACATATTAACCGTGCATATTCAAGTAAATATTTTCTCTCAAGGAATCTTTGTAGGAAACAAGTACAGTAAATTCCATGATTGTTGGAAACAATTTTGAAATTCTGTTTTAGAAAGTGACATCAGAAATAGTTTATAAACCACACAAGAAACACTAAACATTTACAATCCAACATTTTGTTTAAAATAAGTATTTCCCAACTTCATCATCTATATTATTTCACACACTTGGGTGTAAGTGGCTTTTTGACACTTTTCCCTAGAATGAAGGTAGAGAAAGTGACTGTTTGGAAGGGTATGAACTGTGTATACGAATCACCTAAGAATCTCGTTAAAATGCAGATTCCGATTTGGTCAGCATGGAGTGGGGGCCTAAGATTTTACATTTCCCGTATCTACTACACATTTACAATTTTAACATGCATCACCAGGTCATTCTGATGCTGGTGACGCAGGGATCATTCTTTGAGAACACCGCCTCCTTTCGAAGAGTGGGCAAAAGCAGCTAGAAGAGAGTCAACAGACCGGTCAGCAATCCCGAAGGGTGGCCTATGCCCGTCCTTAACTGTTTAAGGACATTCTAACAGTCTATGCGAATGAATAATCTAGTAAGATTTAGCAAATGAATAAATGAAGTCCTTAAAGTAGTCCAGTCTTGTGGAAAATATTTTATGCTCCTTTCTTGGTGCTTAAGGAAAACACCGCTATGGATAATCATTTTAGAACATGAAGAACTCTGTCTAAACAGGCAAGGAAAGTCTTAACCCCAACCGGGCCCACCATTTGACTTCTGCTCCCGTCTGTTACCTTTCAGTTTTGGTACTAGATGCTGAAATTCTTCCAGCGTATAGGCTTCGTCCACGCCAGTTAGAGCTATCGCTCCATCAGTGCCAGACCGTGGGCCATCCCAAAGTTCTCGGCTGGGGTCTCTCCGAGGCACGAAAAGCATGGCCTTGTGTGCTGGTAACTGCTTGCCAGGGAGGCTCTGAAGGACCAGAATGCTGTCAGGCTCTTGGAATCCACAAAGGTACAGGAAGTTGTTGTCTTGGTGGAAAGTGTAGGGGATATCATTGCTCATATAGTATGTAGGGTTGGATAGCAGAACCACCGTCTGGTCTGTCCCGCTCTGCCCCTGCGCCTCCTTGTGGATCAGAGACATTAATTTGTGTCTGCGAAGTGCATATTCCACTTGCGATAGTCCCGGAGTCACTTCCCCTAGAAATGACAAACAACAGTGATGCTTCGCATTTTTATAGCGCCAAAGTGCTTAAGGTAGCTTGATGTTAGATGGAGACACCAAACTTTATTTCTTCAATATATGTTAAATCTCCTCACTGCACATGGAGAACGATGGAGATACCCAGGTTTAAAATTCCTACTGCAGCCCTGGCTGGTGTGGCTCGGCCGATTGAGCACTGGCCTGTGAGCCAGTTGAAAGGCTGCTGGCTCGATTCCCAGTCAGGGCACGCGTCTGGTTTGTGGGCCAGGTCCCCGGTTGGGGGAGTGCGAGAGGCAACTAATCAATATTTCTCTCTCTCTCTTCCTCCTTCCATTTTCCTTTAACAATAAATAAATAAATAAAATCTTTAAAAAATAAAATAAAGTTTCTACTCCATTGTAAAAACTTGAAGAAAAAGAAAAAAGATAGTTAAACGTGGTTCTGCCTAAAAACAGATCCTGATGCCTTTAGATCTCTTCCACCTCTTTGGTTCATTCTCTTACTTAATCAAATACTTATTAGCATTACTATGTGGAAGGCATTTTTGGGCATATAATCAACGCTGCCCTGAAGTGTCAATATATAAGATGAAGCATTTAATCAAAGGTGTCCTGAAGTTTCAGTATAAAAGGTGAGGAGACCTGGCTGCTGGGGCTCAGTGGACTAAGTGCTGGCCTGTGAACCAAAGGGACGCTAGTTCAATTCCCAGTCAGGGCACATGCCTGGGTTGCAGGCCAGGTCCCCAGCTGGGGGTGTGTGAGATGCAACCACACATTGATGTTTCTCTCCCTCTCTTTTCCCCTTCCTTCCCCTCTCTCTAAACATAAATACAATCTTTTAAAAAAAGTAAAATGGTGAGGAGAAGGGTCACATTGTCTGGGTATGACTTCCCCAAAAGAATGCAAGCTTCACGAGGACATAGATTCTTGCCTATCGATGTTATATTCCCAACAGCTAGAATAACAGGTGGAATATAGTGGGCATTTGATAAACATTTGTTAAATGATATACACTTTTTAACATAATGGATTAAAGGCCAAAAAGCTTTCCCCGAATCAAGAGCTACAATAAACTTCTGAATTCTCAGGGCATAATAATGATGACTTTCTAATGGGACTTTTCATGCTCTACCTGCATTAACAGTGTGCTGGATATACATAACCTCCTATGGGTCAGGGCCACCTTGGTGCCCACTAAAAACCCTGTGGCATTCTCTACCTCTTGGGGCTATCATGAGACTCAAGTCTGGTAGAGCATGTGGTTCATAAGGAGAATTTTTTGAAGACCACGTATTCATCCTGCTTACTGAGCTGCACACAGGCACGTACAAACTGCTGACATACAATTTCAAGAGGCTGAGAGTCCCTTACACTTAGCTCCCCCAAACCGACAATAACAACCTCTGTTGTGAGGTGTTATGTGTTAGTTGTTACTTTTAGCGCTGTTAGTCACCTAGCCTGGCTGCTATCCCAGTGATAACTGAATGAACGCTTCTTTTCTGAAATGGAAATAATGCCTGCTTTCACTTAATGTTCCCAAAGCAAAAGAACTCCTAAAATAATCACTCACAAAAGCTGGATCTAGCCCAGGCCTATGAACCAAAGCATCACTGGTTTGATTCCCAGTCAGGGCACATGCCTGGGTTGCAGGACATATTATTGCCAGGACAGGGTGTGCTAGAGGCAACCACACATTGATGTTTCACTCCTTCTCTTTCTCCCTCCCTTCCTTAGCTCTCTAAAATAAATAAATAAAATCTTAAAAAAAAAAAACCACCTGTATCCCTCAGCTTATACTTAGTAATAATAATAGTAAAACTACATCTCATCCTTATCAAGTGCTTACTGCGTGTCTTGTGCTATTATTTACATATATCAACTCATTTAATCTTTACAATGACACTATGAGTTACTACTGTTATTCCCTGTGGTAGCCAGTCTCCATATGCAAGTATGGAAAATAGCCATGAAGGACCGCTGTATGAAAAAATTTCAGAACTAGATGGATGACATGATCCTCATCATGTTAAAAAAAAAAAGGAAAAAAAAATTAGAAAGTAATCACAACTTTTATAGTGGTAATCTATGGGCAGTAAGTCAAGACTGATATTTCCTATTTAACATGCTTTATTATATTATTTGAATTTTTAAGTGAGTATATATAATTAAAATCCCAAATAAGGAGAAAAAGAGACTGAAAAAGGAAAAGTCCAGTCCATATTCATATACCTGTAACTCTTTGTAGTCCATTAAATCAAATTCAAACCATAAAGCCTGGATGTTAAAGTCCTCCACTAGGTGACCCCAATTTACCTAACCAACTTTTTTTTTAAAACAGCTTTATTGAGATGTAACTCCCCCAACCCCAGTAACCACTAACCTATTTTGTCTCTGTGGATTTGTCCATTGCAGAGATTTCATATAACGAACTCACACAATATGTGGTCTTCAGTGGCTTGGCCAACTTTCTTCTTATCATTCCTCCAATTATTCTGACATTAATTCCTTCTAATGTCTTATATAAGTCCCACTGCTCTTTCCCTACTACCTTGCTTGCAATGTGTCTCCCTTCCGAAATTTCTTCTCCCTCCTAACAGTTCTGCTCCAAGATCCTAGGCGCAATACATGTTTGTTTTTAGACTCTCCTCATTCAAAAGGTTTTCCTGATTAGCCCAGACTGATTTGTCTCTTTGAATTTTTTAAAGTTAGTTATTTCATGTCCTTCTACATACACACCTGTGTTTGTATATAAATACAATCACATCACTCCGAACTCTTAATAAACATTCCCCCTTTTCGGTGTTTGACTCCTCCCCCTTTCCTCCTCCTACATCAGCACCACGCCCATGCTTGCCATCTCATACGCAACCTTTCCTATTCTCTCAACACTCATAAAGTCACACACATGTATATATCGTATACCCGCATTTAGGAATTTTTGGTCACCAGTGTTTTACAAAAATGGGATACTATACATTCTTTTCTGTATCTTGCTTTTCCAACAGAATACCATATGAAAATCTCTCCCACCAAGTCAACTGGCATAGCTTCAATTCACTCTGCTTAATGTCTACGTAGTATTTCTTGGGGTGATGTACCATCACTTAGTGAGCCATTTCCACACTGGCAAGCATTCATACGGTTTTCAGCTTTCTGCTGCTATCACAAACACATTTGTGCATGTATCCTGGTACTCTCATGTCCTGCATGCTGGTGCTTTTACTTCTACGGGATAGTCCCCAGGAAAGAAATTGCTGGACTGAAGACCTTTGAATTTTCTTAGTATTCATGTTCAGCACATGTAACTCAGTTGTTTAATGATGAACTAGCTTTGTTTTACCTACGTATAGCGAACCTCTCCAGCAAATTCTATAGTCTGCATATCAATTTTTATTTAAAATTTATTTATGTACATAAAAAGTTACATTTTTATTGATAAAGTTGGTAAGAAATAGAAGAGAAATAAGAGACAGCCTTTTGGGTCAGTTTGAATGAGGCGAAAACAACGGAGCCGGGCCTGAAAGAGCTCACGTCACATTTCTCCCTTTCAGGCCCGAGCTGGCCGCGAGTCCCCGGAGCTCCTGGGCAGAATACTGAACCTCGCACCGAAGGGCCAAAGAACAGCTTAACTGTTTGTCCCCCTGATAATGATTCATGTTAAGTCTGCCACAGTTACTCAACATTGGAAATTTCTCAATCTACCCAAGCAGTAAATACTCTTATAAAAGCAGAGGCTGGTTTTAATTGGTGGGTTACCCAACCTTCCCTTTTTATCTTTTTACTTTCTCCTTTTCCTATGCTTTGCATTTGGTTACGTCGCAGCTAAAGTCCATGTAATAAAACAAAATAAAAAATAAATTCATTTTGTGTTTTTCTTTTAACTTTGGAAGGTAAAGATATTCACGATTTTAATGACTTTAATCTATGTGTTAGCTCTCACTTTCACTAATAACAGTATACATTTATTTATACACCAGGAAGTAATTTTTGAAAAAAGATATAATTATTTTGTCTTCAAAATCAAAGCAAAGCAGCCCACATTGGTATAGCTCAATGGGTTGTGTGTCATCCTGCAGACTGAATGGTCACTGGTTCAATTACCGGTCGGGGCACATGCCTGGGCTTTGGGCCAGGTCTGTGGCTGCGGGTGTGTGAGAGGCAGCCGATCACTGTTTGTCTCATACATTAATTTTCTCTCCTTCTCTTTCTCCCTTCCTTCCCCTTTCTATAAATAAATAAATTAAACAAGCAAACAAGCAAATAAATAAAATAGCTTTAAGAAATCAAATCAAAGCAGGATTGGAAATCCATCTTCTATATCCTTCAAAGCATTCCTCTCTTTGCTTAATCCAATTTCTTACCATTGACTACATAAGAAATATTTAAACACTGGCTGTATTTTCTCAAACTTACTAATTAGTAACACCATGGGGTGCATCATTAATTAAATGCTTCCAAGTTTCTGAAGTCCCAAAGTGACAAAGAACTCTTGATGATGATAGAAAAAATACCCAAGCAAAAAGACACCTTTTCTTATCATTCAAGGGGGGGGAAAAAGGTGAAGTGATGAACTTTAATCCTAGAAGTAAACTTGGCAGTTGTTATGGCCTTTGATCATAGTACTATCGCATTAAATCTGTGCTAATTTCTTCTGATTAAACTGTACTGCACAGACATTCTGGCAACACTGTCAAATTGGAAAGTATTAAGAAACAAAGTTAGTATTTTATCATGTGGAATCAATTAAAGATAGAGGGGCTATTCTAACAAGTTGGCTTAAGCAATCAAATGCCTAGACACTGGGAGCTGGGCTGTACAAACAGCCAAGTGTCATAATTCTGAGATTCTGCAGCCAAGAAGAAAAGCTCTCCGGGGACATTTAAGGATTGAGCCTCACAAGACAGTAAGAAAAACGTTCTTCATATTTTATCAGCCAAGCAGAAAAGTCAGAGAAGAAAGTTTTATAAAGACTGAAAATGGATGGAAAGATGCAGGTCTTTGGTATAATCTAGGTATATGTTTTAATTATCTCCTGAAACTAACTGGATGAGGATTTGAACATGGTCTGATTCTGAAGCAGCATTCTTGAAAATAATTATTTTTAATATTAGGTAGTTTTTATTATATATAAAGAAATAGTTCATAAACTAACCTACTGTATAGCTGGAGAATGGGGGTAAAGAAAAAGCCAATAAAGATTTCCTTAATGAAATAAAGCACAGACCTCTCTGAAAATATCAAATAACCAAATAGATAATTAAAAATAATCTAAATAGGTTTTATTTGAATATGTTGAGAAAAACAAGCAAGACAGGAAGGGTACATATTATATGATTCCACTTACATGAAATTTAAGTACAAGCAAAACGATCCACGTTGGTAAAAACCAAAGCAGGGGTTGAGGGTGGAAGTGGGGACTGAACGGAGGGAGGGGGCATGAGGGAGCTTTATGGGGTGATGAAAATGTTCTATGTCTTGACTGGGTGTGGGTTATATTGGTGTAAAAGGTCTGTGTACTTCACTGTATATAAATTTTACCACATCAAAACAAAGTATATCACTTTCTAAACTTTGAAGAACTTTTACATTAAGATTTCTCTCAGTTGAAATTTTTATCAAAAATACTATAACACTCTGGCCAAGATGGAGGCGTCGGTAGACACACTGTACCTCTTCGCACAACCAAAATAAGGACAAAAATTTAGAAACAAAAAACCAACCAGTATTGACAGAAAATTGAACTGTATGAAAGTCCGACAACCAAGGAGTTAAAGAAGACACATTCATCCAGATGGGTAGGAGGGGCGGAGTCGGGCGGCAGGGTGGAGAGGGGTGAAGAGGGGTGGCAGCAAGCTGGCTGGTGGACCCCGGGCGTGGGGTGGCGGCGGGCAGACCCAGTGAGGTGGCGGACTGTGGAGGGGCGAAGCGCACAAGGCGGCGGGCAGACCGGGTGGTCCCACATTCACATGCAGATAAAACAGGCGAAACTGGGGAGCAAGACAGACCTTGCAACCCAGGGTCCCAGCACAGGGAAATAAGGCCTTGAAACACTGATTGAGAACACCTGTGGGGGCTGAGGTGCCGGGAGAGACTCCCAGCCTCACGGGAGAGTTCGCTGGAGAGACCCACAGGGTCCCAGAACGTACACAAGCTCACCCACCTCGGAATCAGCACCAGAAGGGCCCAGTTTGCTTGGGGGAAGTGAAGGGATGGAAATCCAACAGAGAGCGAAGCAAGCACCACGGACCCCTCCCCTACATACAGTGTCACAACCCAGTGATGTGGGCTACCCTGCCCTGGTGAACACCTAAGGCTCCGCCCCTCACTACACAACCAGCGCATAAAGTCAAAAAAAAAAAAAAAAAAAGGCCCAAACGAAAGAACAGATCAAAGCCCCAGAAATAATACAACTAAGTGACCAAGAGATAGCCAACCTATCAGATGCACAGTTCAACCTATCAAAGCACTGGTGATCAGGATGCTCACAGAATTGGTTGAATTTGTTTGCAAATTAGATGAAAAAATGAAGGCTACACTAAGTGAAATGAAGGAAAATGCACAGGGAACCCATAGTGATGGGAAGGAAATTGGAACTCGAATCAATAGAGTGGACCAGAAGGAAGAAAGAAACAACCAAACAGAAGATGGCAGAAACAAGAATTCAAAAAAATGAGGAGAAGCCTAGGAATCTCCAGGACATCTTCAAACATTCCAACATCTGAATTATAGGGGTACCAAGGAGAAGAGGAGGAGCAACAAGTGGAAAAGTTATGTGAACAAATAATAAAGGAGAACTTCCCCAATCTGGCAAAGGAAATAGACTTCCAGGAGTCCAAGAAGCTCAGAGAGTCCCAAAGAAGTTGGACCCAAGGAGGAACACACCAAGGCACATCATAATTACATTAGCCAAGATTAAAATGAAGGAGAGAATCCTAGAAGCAGCAAGAGATAAGGAGAGAGTTACCTACAAAAAGGAGTTCCCATCAGACTGTCAGCTAATTTCTCAAAAGAGACCTTGTAGGAAAGAAGGGGCTGGAAAGAAGGATTCCAAGTCATGAAAGGCAAGGACCTCCATCCAAGATTGCTCTATCCAGCAAAGCTTTCATTTAGAATGGAAGGGCAGATCAAGTGCTTCTCAGATAAGGTCAAGTTAAAGGAGTTCAGCATCACCAAGCCCTTATTACATGAAATGTTAAAGGGACTTATCTAAGAAAAAGAAGATAAAAAACATGTATAGTAAAATGACAGCAAACTCACAATTATTAACAACCATACCTAAAACAAACAAAAAACCCCACAAACAGGCAAACAACTAGAATAGGAACAGAACCATAGAAATGGAGATCACATGGAGGGTTAGCAACGGGGGAGTGGGAGGAGGAGAGAGGGGGAAAAGGTACAGAGAATAAGTAGCACAGATGGTAGGCAGCAAATAGGGGGAGGGTAAGAACAGTATGGGAAATGCAGAGGCTAAAGAACTTACAAGTACTAAAGGGGGGGAATGTGCGTGGGAGAGGGTGTGCAGGGAGTGAAGGGGGGAAATGGGACAACTGTAACAGCATAATCAATAAACTATATTAAAAAAAGAAAAAGAAAATAAATAAAATTAGTATGTAAAAAAATACTATAACAAAAAGAGACTTTTAAAATGTTTCCGGATACTATTCTTTGGCACAGGTGTTCTATATGGTTTTGTGGTTAAACGTGGACTCCGAGCCAGAACTCGGTGAGCTGAAATCCTGGCCTGACAACTGACTTGGGGAGAGCCGCCAATCTGCTCTGTGCCCCAGTTTCCTCACCTTTAAACTGGAGGCAATAATAGCACCTGCTTCACAAAGTTGTCAGGAGGATTAAATAAATTAACAATAAAATGTTTAGAAAAATAATGACAATATAGTTATCAGTTATAACCATTACCAAATATTTGCACTTGAGGAGGTGGTCATCCTGGTAATCTAAAGCCCGGTAGGTCCTTGGAAGGGTCAAATGTACAGGGACAACCGCTATTCCTATCAGAGTAACTATTTACACAGACGTCCTGACGTCCTTGGCTTCTCCACACAACACATGAGTTCCAAGTGATTCAGGAGCCTTAACAGTCAATTCTTTAGAAGATTCCTGATTCTTGTCTGGGGTTAACCTTTACCTCAGAGAATTTGGCAATATGAACGAGAAATATGCACAAAGGTTAAAGAGAAAAATAGAAGAGTCATTTATTTTTAATGTACCAGTATTTAAACCACATGAAAACTGTTTAATTCAACTTGACTTTTATTTTCAGTGTTATCACTTTTCATTTCCTTTTTTAAAAACTGAATTTATTGAGCTGACATTGGTTAATAAAATTATATAGGTTTCAGGTGTACAATTCTGTAACATATCACCTCTATGAAATTTATTATACTGCAAAATGTTCTTATTCTCCCAGTACTAAAAAATAAAAGAATACAAGAAAAAAGAAAAAAAAGAAAAAGAAAAGAATACACTATAACTCTGTACTAGATGGACAACAGTTTATGGATGTTCTATAAGCTAGTCATCAGTATGATGGTGCTTTGAAATGAGTAGTCAACATGTATCACACATACAGGTTAAATATACAGGTTTAGTCACCTATCAACTTATATACATAAAGGCTTCAGTCTTTACTCTGCATTAAAATCTAATTCAGAAGATAAAGATGAGAAAAATGTATAAACAACATGAATATATGGGGGGTGGGCTGGGATGGGAGTAAAAGGCAGAAAACTGTACTTGAACAACAATTAAAATTAAAAAAATTTAAAAAACACATGAATATATAGTTATTTTTTAAATTCCATCGATACACAGGGAGTGAGAAAAAAAGATACATTAATTTATAAAAACAGGCAGGCCTTGATGTTAAATTTAAAAACTGTAGAATACAAAACCTTTTTAGGCTACTTGTCTGCCTATTAAGTGTAATCTATAAAAAAGTGTTTGGAAATGGCTAAATAAATGTCAAGTCATCATTCAGGCCATGTTTGATGGTGGTGATGATGAAGATGTGAATGGATTTAAGTACCAAGTGTATGGGGACGTGGACATTCTGTGTGTACACACACACACACACACACACTTCTTATATAAGAAATGTCTAGAAAGATACATATACAAAAATCTCAATAGTGGTATTCTCTGAGTGGGTGGATTATGAGTAATTTAAAGAAAATTTATGCTTATCTTCCTGACTGTGTGGCTCAACAGTTGGAGCATCGTCCTGTACACCAGAAGGTTACAAGTTCAATTCCTGGTCAGGGCAGATACCCAGGTTGCGGGACTGACCCCCAGTTGGGATGTGTACAGGAAGCAACTGACTGATATTTCTCTCTCACATCGATTTCTCTCTCCCTCTCCCCTCCCCCCCCACCCAGGTCAATAAACATATTCTCAGGTGAGGATTAAAAAAAAAGTATGCTTATCTCTAGTCTCTAATTTTTCTATAATATACCCAGAACTTTTATTACATGGCTTTTAATTTTTCTTAATAATTTACTCTTCCTTCACCCTACATTTCAATACTTGCGTATGTTTTGCACCTCTACATGGAGAAAGACAAATGATTAATTTGTTTCCAAAAACTGTATACCTGGTAGTTTCTTTAACACTGAAAATTCTGTTTTAAGACTTTATCTTCTTCGTTCCCTTCTCACCTACTCCAGTGTCCAAATCCAACATGCAGGAGAGTAAAAATCAGGACAGGCATCCTTATCCCCCATAGCAGACATGAACGCATGTATGTGTATGAACATGTATTTGTGTATATTAAGTTACATTCATTTTTAATATTACTAACATGTACATAACATACACAGCAAACAGTCTACATCCAGCGGCCACCATTTTGACAATACGATTATTAGTTTCAAGGCCTGGAAAATGCAGCTCACCGTGTAAAAGCATCTCATCACAAGAGATCAATAATTTTCAAAGCTGGTAAAAATATCAATTCTACTTAAAAAAAAAAAAGATGGAAACTACAGGTAGGTTGACAGGGTAGAGAAATACTTAAATTTGTATCAACTGGGTTGCTATAAAGCTTACCTTACAGCTTTGAAAAACTCTGATATTCTTGTGTGTTTCAGCGGTGAGCTGCATTTCCTGCGTCTCAGCCGACTTTCCAGCAGGAATTCCAGTCTGATGAAGAATCAGCAAAGGAAGCCCTCACTGAGAGACACATGGGTATCGTTCACTGAGTGGAGACAGTGAAAGAGTAACATATTTCTAGTGGCAGTCTAGATGATAATATATGCTTACACAGAAATACAGATTTAACTTCTCATGGCGGAAGCAATGATTAATTTCACTTGAAAACTTGGCTGCTTTTTCTACAAAGCGTTTGGTTTTACTCTACCTACCTCTTTGGGATGATACTCATCATTCACTATAGTTCACCCCT
The DNA here is from genome assembly GCF_019186645.2 of Phyllostomus hastatus. NCBI lineage: Eukaryota > Metazoa > Chordata > Mammalia > Chiroptera > Phyllostomidae > Phyllostomus > Phyllostomus hastatus. Next base: position 5,142,934 of record NW_025333715.1, read on the forward strand.
TAACTGTCTTTTTTTGGGAAAGCTTTTATTTATTTATTTTTAGAATCAGGAGAAGGCAGGGAAAAGAGAGGGAGGAAAACATTGACTGGTTTCCTCTCAGACGCCCCCAACCGAGGACCTGGCCCGCAACCCAGGCATGTGCGCTGACTGGGAATCGAACTGGTGACCTTTCAGTCTATAGGACGACGCCCAACCCACTGAGCCACCCCAGTCAGGGCCCTTAACTGCCTTTTTAACAAAACAAAATGAAAATAGAAATCTTTAGGCATGAATTTGGGGGACAGTGATGACACATCTAGCAGCAACACAGGAGTCTTACAGCAGAGAATAGTATTAGGAAGGTACAGTTTTATCAAGTATAAAAATTGGTGAGGTAATTAAACATCAATTTTTACATCACCTTTGTCATTGCTATCACTTCTCAAAGCTGTGACAATCAGTTCTAGAAATTTGCATTATCTATATAGGAATATTTCGTTCAACAAAACTGTGAAGTAAATATTTAACACTTTCAAGAAAAACATGTTTTCTAAAATGTCTTTAACTCAGTTCACAAGGAATCAGCAGTTAGAACACAACTGAAGAAACTATGTCTTAGAAAGTTAATAGAAATTTTCCTGAAAAAATCCTAAGTGCGTAATTTTCCTAAGTACTAAGTACTGAATTGTAAGGCTTATAGTGTTTATCACTATAAATGGTACTGTCAGTAGAGTACCAGTAGCCACATGTAGCTATTAAATCATTTAAAGTAAAATTTCAAATTCAGCTCCTCTGTTACACTAGCAACATGAAGTGTAGCAATGTAGTAAGTATACAACAGTCACTTGTGGCTAGTGGCTCCCGTATTGAACAGCACAGATCTGGAGCATTTCCACTGCTGCAAAAAACTCTGCTGGAGATCGCAGCTCTGGGTAAAGCTTCCGGAGAGGGAGAGTTTCTGTTCAAAGGCCTCACCTGGTCTGAGGAGGTGAGGGTGTGTAAAGGGGCTGGGCTGGCCCAGGTATCGGTTTGGAATCCTCCTCTTCGGGACGGGCTGGAGGGAGTACCTTCGTCGTGAACAGGACACGCATCCTGAAGGAAAAGCAGAGAGGATGAAATAGAATGAGGAACTGAGAAGTCTTCGCAGTACATTTATCTAAAAGTAAAGAGGACGAGGAGCCCCAGCCACTGTCGCTCAGGTGCTTGGGCATCGTCCTGCAAACTGCAAGGCTGCCTTGGTTGCAGGTCTGGTCCACTGGTGGGAGCATACAGAAGGCAACCCATTAATGTCTCTCTCTCTTTCTCCCTCCCTTGCTTTCTCTCTAAAATCAAAAGTAAAATTAAAAAAAAAAAAGTAAAGAGGATGAAATGGAACAAGGAATCAAGAAGGTCCTCAGCATATGTACATTTATCTATATCCAGTATTTGGATGCCTTAGAAAAATATAAATTAGTATCACCTTCAATATTTATGGTACAAGGCCCTTCCTCTGTGAAAGCCGGAGCATATGCTATGCCCAAGGAATACATAAATGATCTTGTTTTTACCCTTAGTGACTTTAGTCTACGAAAGGAGTAGCTCCTTTTTGGCACCAGGGACTGGTGACCAGTTCCACGGAAGACAATTTTTCCACAGAAGTGGGGCGGGAGGGGATGGTTTGGGGATGACTCAAGTGCATTACATCCAAGCTCACCTCTTGCTGTGCAGCTGGGTTCCTAACAGGCCACTGACTGTGGCCTGGGGGCTGGGGACCCCTGCTCTACAGCATGCTACAGGCCTATAGTACGACTAAGGTATAAATAAGGAGCCACAGGAAGAGAAGGAAGGCAACAAACAAAAGCAGGGGAGAGGTCAGAAACTATTTCACAGAGGTAGTGCAATGCTATGTCCTCAAGTTTAGAAAAAGAAAAATTAACATTTTTATTGAGAATTACGTGAAGTATGAAAAATATGCACATGCTATCTCATTAAATCTCGGAATCTAAGGTAACTCTCTGCCTTCACACTTTTTTTGGAGCACATATCATATTATCTCCAATTATTTTATATTACCTCCAATTATTTAATTGTTTGATCATGTAAACACCATGAAAACCGGATTGTTTTGTCCAATACTCTTATCACCACCAGTGGCTAAAACTGTGCCTTGCACAAAGTAGGCATTCAATAATTGTATACTGAATACACATTATAAACACACAATTCCCAAAATCTTTAAATACACGTTCTTTAGTAGTAACCTTTAAGTGGGCAAAGATACCATCGTCTCAAGGACTCCCCAGTGGCACGCAGAAAGCTACCACTACAGGAGGCTACTTCCCCAGGGAGCCTTCCCTGACACCCCAGTGCTGGGGCAGGTGCCTCTCGTATGATCGCTTAGCATCCGGCGCTCCCCCCATCAGTCTCTATTGTATTGTAACTGGGTTGTTTGTTTTTATCTCTTGACTGAAATAAACAATATGTCAACTGCTTGGATACTGTCTTCACGTAGTTCACAAATTCTTCGCTTTTCCAAACCAAAACATGAAACCACTGGGAAGTAAGTTATTAAGGCTCAGTAACCTAGAGATCATATCAAGCAAGTGGCATGCTGTGGCCATGAACAACAGGCCCACTGATTTACGAGGTGCTGTTTGAGGCTCCCAGAGAAATACAGGGGAAATAGTCCTGAGGGTTGTTCAGGGTGGTCTGGAACGACTCTGGACAAGCTCCCTTTGGAAGGTCTGGTCCCTACCCCAACCCCAGAACGATGCCACAAAGCAGCCCTCTCTGACATACGCTTGTAACTCTGCCACACAGTCAGTATCCTCTCCTCTCCTAGCAGCGGCCCACAGTAATGACACTGTCTTCAATGGAAAAATGTGCCTATCTGCAGTCACTCTACCAGCGCCACGGCAGTGGCAGAGCACGAGCAGAGGAAAACACGGTTCTCACCACCCAGAGCACCCCCTGCCAACAACTTGTTAAACATGCTGGATTGGAGTCCTAGGACTATGGAGATATCCTTCACATGAGGACATTAAAAGTATGGAGATATCCTTCACGTGAGGACATTAAAAAGGCTTATCATAAAGTGTCACTTAAAGGGCACCCTGATAAAAACCCAGATAATAAAGAAGCCGAGAGAAAATTCAAAAGTAGCTGAAGCATATAAGGTATTATCAAGTGATGAAAAATGGGACATTTAAAATAAATATGGCAAAGAAGGATTAAATGATGAAGGCAGAAGTAATTTTGATGATTCTTTTGAGTATGGCTTCATATTCTGTAAGCCAGACGTCTTAAAAAACTATTTCATAAAAGGGACTCGTTTTCATTTCATTTCTTCGAAGACTCAGTTGAAGACCTTTTAAATAGTCCAATAAGTTCCTATGGAAGCAGAAACAGGTGCAAGATGCCTTTTCTCTGTCTCCAGTGAATATCCAGTGTTTGGAGATTTTTCTCCTATGATATAAGATATATACCATATGGTTCACTGGGCCATGAGGGCATTAATTCTTTCTTTCCCCTGGCATTTGATGACAGTGGGATGGTCAACTACATATTTTTTTTACAATTTCACATAAAACTGTTAATGGCAGAAATACTAATACAAACAATTACTGAGAATGATAAAAAAAGATGAGGATGGTGGCAAGTTGAAGTCTTTCCTCTAAGTTGTGTGGCAGATAAAGAGGGCTTTGCAGAGGTCTTCTCTAGCCATTCAACAATTACTCACCAAAGTCCCACAGCCCCAAGCACGTATTTCAATATGCTTGTGTGGGAAATGATGAGCAAGGTGTACCTTGGGTCACCAGCAACAGGATTCCCTGTTTTCTCAGCAGGACTCGAAGAAGGTGGTAAGAGGGAAAAAAAGCATGAAGAGGTGCAGAAGTCAACCAAAAGGAATCATTAAATGAACTCTGAAGAAACATTATGTTTATATAATATTTGAACACAACGCTTTGTGTTTTGATTAATCAGAGTTTTGTAGATAATTGCAAAGATTACCATATTTTACTGTGAAGAATGGAAAAGTTCTATAGTATTTTCCTTTTGTTTTTAAGCTAAATGTTTACATATTGGTTTTTTTGGTAAAGTTTATGGTCATTTTCATTTCTTCTAATTAAAACTACTATGCAGACTTCTGAAATATGTATAGCCTTCGAAACTAGAAATGTATTGAAATGTACAGGTTCAAACTATATAGTTATTCATGAAATGACTTTTTTCCAATAGAGACAGAGCATATGACACATAAAGACATTATAAATTTAAAATTGAAGTATAAAGTACTTTTAATCTTTACTATATTTTTTCCATTATCATTTAAGGTACTTTCTTTTGTTAAAATAGCCAGACTCATATTTGCATACCCTTATTCACAATAGCCAAGAGGTTGAACCAACCCAAATGAAGTGAGATTTTTGTTTTGTTATGTTTGATTTTTAAGTTGGTAAGTGGGTGGGGAGAAAAAGTAATTTATTCTATAGCAGGTATTGGGGACAATTAACACTTAAAGCTCATTTTCAGAAAATAAAATAATAAAAGCCTAGGGTACCTTAAATGGTACTTATATAAAATGTGATATTTAGTAGAGTTTATCTATTACACTGTGGGACTAATCAGAGCAGAAAAATATATAATTTTCCAACAAATGGGAAAATCAGTGTCTGAAAATTTAAGGATGCAATGATGTGCCTTCCAGTCCATTTTCCCACTCTAAACAGATAACTAAAAATTTTATATAATCTCACTCATTAGCTTAAAATTACTCAACGGTTTCCCACTGCTTAGAGGAAAAAGCTCATTGTTTCTTAACATGACATCCATGAACCAGCCACCAGCTTCCTTCCCAACTTGGCTTCCTTTCCAAATTGATTTTCTACCACCTCTTCCTACACATCTTATTCTTGAGCCCAAATTTCTCCAAAATGTGTTCCGAGGGATAGGACTCATCACAGTTCAAGACTCATCACAGAAAAAGGACTCCATGGTCAAATACAGTTTGGAAATTACTGCCAAATACGTTCCCCTCTCAGAGACTTTGAAATAGTTTACCACGGCACTATGAAATGCAGCATTCTCCTTACTTATTAAACCACAGAACCATTTTGTTGTGACACCTATTAATGTGCCTGGGAACATATTTCAAAAAGGCCTTTTCCAGGCTTATTAACTGCAAAGTTTTGCAACAGCTACTGTTTCAGAGTTCCGCGCCTTTGCGCGTTCCCTCTGCGGAGAGCTCCATCACTCTAGTCTGCTTGGTGATAGCCCTCTTCCAGGCCTCAAGTCAGTGTCTCCCAGTCTTCAAAGGCATGATCCCATTTCCACTTTGCCCCTCCCTGTTCCCCCCAAATATCTATCATGTTTTCCTCCTCCCCACCCCTGGACCTCTATCACTAAATTCAGTATGTTACATCACAATTACTTGCTTTTTGGAGGTCTCTTTTGAGCGCAGAACCTTTTTTGTGTTCTGTGCTCATTATGTGGTACTCAATGTTTATTGAATGAATTAACTGCAAAGAGGTTTTTAAAAAATATTCTCTATTCTTTAATATTCTCAATATTTCCCTTCCTCATCTGTCTTAAGTGATACAGTCTTTTAAAATATAACTTACACATCATTAGTGCTTTACTTTGTTTTTTTCTCAAATGACTAGATCATGTTAATATCTGCATATGCCTACCAACAAAATCTTAGCTGCACGACTTTCATAGATGAGAAAGTTTCCTACGGCACTCTGTAGTCACAGCCTTTCTAAAAAAGGGCAACTAAGAGCACCACAGACAATAAAAGTTTTAAATATGTATGAGCACCTCAAGCTGATGGAGTTTTCAAATTCTAAAACTTAATAAAATTCCAGAACAACATAAGATTTACAACCCATCACTGCCTTTCTTGGGCTCCCGTGTCACTTGAGTCAAGACTCTGTCACCATTCTTTGCTATGGTGTCATCTATCACCCTGGCTAAATTCTGAGTTAACTCCAGGGAAGTGGAGATTCAATAACCTTTGAGTTACTAGTCATTGTGACTCAGTAAAAAGTTCCAAAAGGACCCTACTAAGCCACAGCAAGACCTAGTGTATAAGAGAAAAAGGACTAGATGTCAATACAACTAAAATTCCTGAGTTGCTACCTGTGATCCTGTGTGAGTTTCAGTTCCCCATCAGTAAAATGAGGATATCTGCCCTTACTGGACTTGTGAAGATCCAAGTAGATAATTTTTATTCCAAAAGCAGTATGTATATGGTACATAAAATGATCATGTAAGAGGTGATTAAATTCACTTATTCCATTGAGGCAAAACGAAGCATTAATGAGTATCTTTCAAAGATCTTGCTGTGTATAATAGCATCTAGTCCTAAACCTTGACTAATCGGGTTTTACACAAATCCTTAACAAATAAAAAAAAAAAGTCACAAGCAAAGGATGGTTCCAGCTCTAAATCATATGCTGCAGCCTGTGTGATTAAGACTAATTGTGACTTGAGGTGGCGAACTCACAATACAATATAAAGATAATTCATTATATAATTGTACACCTGAAACCTATATAATTTATTAACCCATGTCCCAATAAATTTTTTAAAAAAGAACAACTAATTGCACACCCATTCACCCACTCTCATGGAAAGGGACAGCTTTCTGCAGCTGAGCAAGGTCTGTGCAATGGACAATGGTTACCTTTTATTTTTTAGAGTAACTCTTGATTTCATCACCATTCCATATTTGATAAATTCAAGTATGCCAGCATCAGAAACATGCCAAGACATAGCCTTGATGTCAAATACCATTCGCACTGGTTTAGTCATTGTTCACACATGGTCCCAAAAACCTGAAATATGACCCAATGGAAGATCCACCTGAAAGATACGTAATCCAGCTTTCCCTGACCAGGTTTTATGTTCATGAGACCAACTGCTCGTGATAAAAGACACCCCCCCCGCCATGGGCCCCCTTGTGCCTGGGTTCCATCTCGTCGAGCTTTCCGACATAAAAAGGCTTTCCAAACATTACCTCTTCCGAGAGAAACTGTTCAAAAGATTTATATCAGTGAACATGTTTCTTGAACATGCTGGACCCGGTTCTCAAGTCAACTCTTTGAAAACACGAAAACAGGATTTTAGATTAACCTCACAGAATGAAGGGCTACTTGATGCCAGACACTGTTTCACTCAGGCAACTGTGAGAGCTGACACTACTTCTGTAGGTCCGAGTAACTTTCAAGACAGTCCCTCTAGGGTACGGCCACGCTTTTCTCTCCGCAGTCACCTCCGCTTCCCAGGACACCTCAATGCAAGAGAGAACACACAGCCCACCCTTTTCCAGGAGCAGCAGGTAAAGAAATCCGGGGGGGCGCACAGAGGGCTTCGGACTGGAGGCCCCTTAGGAGGGTCCGCCGAACCAGCGATCGCCTGAGAAACTTGGATCGCTCTGGGGCGCCTCAGGGGACACAGTGGGAGCGAGTCTAACCTGAGAGGCTGCGGGCGCTCGCGATAGCGGGAACCAGCTTGGTTGATGAGAGTAACCAAGGCATGCCGGCCTCGCACACGCGTCGGGAGGGAAAGGCGGAAAAGCAGCCGGAGAAGCGGCAGCCTGCAGGCCTCCGTCGCCAGGAAACCGAGCCAAACGCCCCTCCCCTTCCGGCCAGCGCTGCTCGCCGGGCTTTCCTCCCACGCGGCGCAGGCACTGACGTCACCCCAGAGCACTGGGTGACCACGGCACTGGCCAGACGGCCCTTTAGGGCGTCTGCGTGTCGTACCCCACTTGATGCTTACACTCACAGTGTGTCCGATTCTAAGTGACTCTCTGCAGGGGCGATGCCTTCCGCCTTCTGGAAAGCACCATGTAGGGGGTTGAGCCGTCCAGAGAACTGGCTCGGAATTGAGAATGTAAGAAAGCGTACACGCAGAGGCAGGCAACAGCATGAACAGCCACACTTCTAGAAGGTTCTAACTAATGCGCAGAAATAGAGGTGAGAGAGTGGAAATGAACAGGCCCAGGACCCGGGGTCACGAGACCGTTGGTGGGCGGAGCCAGCGGCCGGGGAGGTTCTAGTCTGTTCTGCCTCGCGGCAGCCGCCCCCTTCCACACGGTCACGCCGAGTTAGCAATCTTAGCCGCGCGTGCTGCGTCCCGCCACTTCCCGGCATGGATCCCCGCAAAGTGAGCGAGCTTCGGGCCTTCGTGAAAATGTGTAGGCAGGATCCGAGCATTCTGCACACTGAGGAAATGCGCTTCCTGAGGGAGTGGGTGGAGAGGTGAGACCCGGGCCTGTGGACCGTTGGGGGTGGGAAGAGGGACGACCGGAGTGGGAGCTGGGCCGTAGCTGGCGCGGGGCGGAGAAGCAGGCAACTCCGCGAGTCGGCCGCCTCCTTTGGGCTTGCTCTTTGGCCGGGAAAAGGAGGCGACTTCCGTGGGGCTAATGGAGAGTCGGGTAGCGTAGTACAGAGGCGGGGAAGGACGAGACAGAGCTGGATCGCTGCACCCTGAAATCGCGAGGGGTGTGTCTTGAGCGTAACGTAAATGCAGACGACTGCGGGTGTTTGGGTACTACACTCGGGAGGGAAGGGGTAAGAGCTTCGGGACTTCGATTTCCTGGTGTCCTGCTTAGTTGCAATGTCATACAACAGCTGCTTTAAGGGATATGCCTTTAAACGGTGTTGTAGTAATTACTTATTTAACAAGTTATAAAGTGATAGGTATATTTAATTCCCTTTAAAATTATTGCGAATCTGACTGCCTAGAATTACGTGATTTGGGAATCGCTTCTACCTCCGTAGTAGCAGTGCCGTCACTCCGAACACTAAAAAAGAGTGATTTTCCAAAACTGGTGTGTTTCCACGGTCGGTTTTTCTTAGCTTGAGAGTACTTCGCCACGTGCACGGAATTAATTGAATAGGCATTGAGCCAGATGCTAGGAAACAGTATTAAGTAGAGCCTAGAGATACAGAAAAATACAGGAATTCGTTTTGATACTTAGCATATAATAGAAATTACTGTTCTATACATTGAAGGGGAATTAAGGGAGAAATGAGATCTTTCCCGGAGTGATTTTTAAAAATCACTGCTACTGGTGGGTAATTGAAGAGATGACATACAAATTGCACCTCATAGTGGTAAATAGCGACAGGACAAGGCAGTGTGACTTCTGGGAGGTAATATTACCTAAACCTTGCTCTGTGTACTTATCCACGATTAACATGCATTTGAAACACTTTCTGCTAACGAACTTGTTCTCAGGAAGAAACTTAAGTTAAAAATCTATCAATGTCGTCTATGAGGGTATAACTTTTTTCCTTTAAGAAGTTTCTTAAGTCCTTATTTCCTCTCACCAGTTTTACAGCTACTAAATTTCTAGCTAGTAAGTTCTAGTAAGACTTTTGCTCATGTGTTCTATATATAGTATAAAATCTGAGAACACTTAAAATTATTGCAGCAACTTAACTACTGTTAGTAATAACTTAATGAAAGCATCACTTAAGATATTTGTATGCTTTTGTCCTTTAATGTCTGCTCATTGGAGGGAAGTGCCTACAAATAAACTTGTTAAAATTCCAAGTAAAGAGGACGTATACCACAGAAAGAAATAGCTGGCATCAAGAGTGAACATTACACTGAGTAGATAGAATGTTCCACTCCTAGGGAGAAAAAGGAGACACTGAAGAAAATGTTAAAACGTATGTGAGAACAGTGTTATAACTGGTGCTGGAGTGATTATTGACTATGTAGAGAATTCCAGTAAGTTCCAAAAAGTATTGTCAGACATTATTCCCAAAAATTAGCCATGTTTTTTGTTTTAATGTTTTCAATAGGTAATTCCAGTTTTTCTTTCTGGTTCTATTTTTATTTTGTCATCTTAAATTACTGGTTTAAGTATGGGATTAAGCATCTTGGCATGTGTAGAGGCCTTATCTGAACTTCAGTTGAGTTATTAACATAGATGGTTTTGCGATTTCTGTTTTAATCTAAATTTGAGTTTTGTCTTATCTGAGACATTTGAGAGTTATCAGTTCTTCTCTTGTCTGCCTTCATATCAGTCTTCTTCAAGCAGTCCAAGATTACAGGAGATCTGGCTGAATGTAGAGACTTCCAGGGCCAGGAATATTTCTCAAGTTGAAAGCATTTCAGAATTCTTTCCATACCAAGTTAGTCATAGATTCCCAGGCTTAGACAGCAAAGGACATTTGCTTATTTGCTATAGTTTCTACCATTGTTTATAGCTTCAAATTTTATTAGATGCTGAGAATTTATTAGTCTAACCTTTTAAATTGGACAAAAAGAAATACGAAGAAAAGAATATTTGGCCCAATAGACAGTGGGGGTCCAAGGGGACGACATTCTCTTCAACAAATATGTGTTGGGGTATTTTTGTTTTTCTAGAGAGAGGAGCACTGTCTGGCACTATTTTCTCTCACTTAACAACTTGTTTACTTTGTATCTTTTGTGTGCTTTTCAGTAAATTTTTAAAAAACATCCTCACAGGAGATTTTATCTATTGATTTTAGAGAGGGGGAGGGAAAGAAAAGCATCAGCGTGAGAAACGTGGGTCGGTTGTCTGCGGTATATCCCCCCCAACCCTCCACCAGGGACTGAACCTGTGGCCTGACGGAGATCGAGCGCATAACCTGCCAGTGTGTGGGATGACACTCCAAACAGCTGAGCCACCTGGCCAGGGCTTTGCAGGAAATACTGTAAAAGAAGTGAACAGAAAGCCTTTCTACCCGCAACGGATTTAGGATATAGCACCCAGTTTTTTGTATGAGTGCGTAAGTAACTAGCGCACAAAAAGTTGATGGAATGTTATCGAATTAAAAGAATTATGACTGGTTTTGTGTGATGTCATATGAAGAAGATCTCTGCACCAGCCCTGTTTGAAAGCGTAAAAAACCCTAAACTGGCAAAGGCCATTTTGCAAGTTTTGTCAATTTTAAATAAAATTTACGTGTCTATAAATTGGCACTATTTTCGGAAGTTGACTAAAATTTGAAATGTGAGAAACTCGAAATCTAGCTTATGAGGAAACTTGTTTTCCTCCCAAGTTTTAACTTGTTAATTTTTTTTTTTTTTTTTTGGAAACAGTTTCTAGCTTGCAGAAAAATTGCAAGTACAGTGCAAAGGATTTCTTTTAACATTGTGCCCCCGATACCATTAAGTGTGTATTTCCTCAAAAATACAACCATCACACTCAGGAAACGAATTGCTGCATTTCATTGTCATGTCTCTTAGTCATCTTCATTCTGAAACAGTTCCTCTGCCTTTCTTTGGTTTTCATGACCATGGCAGTTTGGAATACTACTGGCCAGTTATTTTGTAGAGTTTCCTCAACTTGGGATTGTCTGATTTTTTTCCTTAGGATTCGATTTAGCTAAACACATTTCTTGACAGGACTATCATTTTCTGAAGCTTTAACATAAAGTTAGACTGTTGTGACTGGTGTTTGAGTGTCACTCTAAATACATTCCTGGATGCTACATTTTGAAACTTGGGCAAAACACAGCATAAGAATCCTGGGATTTTGCCCTGGCTGGTGTGGCTCAGTGGATTGAGTGCCGGCCTGCGAACCAAGGAGTCACTAGTTCAATTCCCAGTCAGGGCACATGCCTGGGTTGCAGGCCAGGTCCCTGGTCGGGGGCATGTGAGAGGCAACCAATTGATGTTTCCCTCTCTCTCTTTCTCCCTCCCTTCCCCTCTGTCAATAAATAAATCTTTAAAAAGAAAGAATCCTAATATTTTTATTTAAATTTTAACTGCAAAGAACTACTTTTGAGTCCTGTGTTCCTTTGAAAACTAGACTTCTGTAGAGCGGATTTTTAAAGAATTTTGACATGTTTATAGGCCTGTTCTTTATCATTGAATCAATTATGCTTTGCTCAGTGGAAGCTAAGATGTTTTGGATCATGTAATGACTCATTTACTGGCATATGGGAGCCATTTTTCCTTGTTAAGGGCACTAACACTAAGTAACTGAGAAAATTTTTGTAACTAACATTAAAAAGTATGGGGAGAATGCACTTCTTCATGATTGAATGGTGTTCTAAGAAATTTTAAATTTCGTGGGTTTTTTTTTTTTTAAGATTTTATTTATTTACTTTCAGAGATAGGGGAAGGAAGGGAGAGAAACGTTAATGTGTGAAAGATCCATTGATTGGTTGCTTTTCCCACACCCTCCCCCAAAGAGGGACGTGGCCTGCAACGTCCCAGGCACGTGCCTGACTGGGAATAGAACCGCAACCTTTCGGTTCACAGGCTGGCACTCAGTCCACTCAGCCACACCAGCCACGGCCTAAGTTTTGTTTTTTATTACATTTACTATTTTATTACATTTGCTAAATAAATATACTATTTTATTGCCTACTTTTTCATTGTGTTGGCTTCATCAAAAGATAACATTGAGAGTAAGAAGGCAAGTCACAGGGTGGAAGAAGATATTTGCAATGTGTAAAACTGACAGGGCTAGTATGCAGGTGTACAAAGAACACTTACATATAAGTAAGTGTGACAGACAACCTAATAGAAAGCTGGATGAGAGTTGAACCTGACAAAAGTGTCTATTCAAATGGCCAGTAAATACAAGAAAAAGGGCTCAACTGCAATGAAATACCACTATATGCCTATCAAAATGGCTAAAAATTTAAAAGACGATAAAATTTAATGGACGATAGCTTTGTGTTAGCCAGTGTGTGGAACAACTGGAATTCTCACTGCTTATATATGTGTAAGTTGGTTAAAGAACTTAGGAAAATCAGTATTCCTTTTTTCTTTTTTAAGATTTTATTTATTTATTTTTAGAGAGAGGGGAAGAGAGGGAGAAAAACATCAATGTGTGGTTGCCTCTTACATGCCCCCAGCTGGGGACCTGGCCTGCAAGCCAGGCGTGTGCCCTGACTGGGAATCGAACCGGTAACCCTTTAGTTTGCAGGCCAGCACTCAGTCCACTGAGCCACACCACCCAGGGCTGGAAAACCAATATTCATTTAAACCCAACATACATATATACCCTATGTCCAGAAATTCTAACCAACTAAAATGGAAGTGTGAATATAATTCTAGATATAAAGAATAGACACGTAAGGGTGTTTGGAGTAGGTTTGTTTCTGTTTTCCAAGTTAATACCTGTTTCACATAAAAGGTAATGGCTTTTTTCCTTAGATTTTTATTGTCCTTTTGAGCGCCATCTTTACTATTATGGAGTGTCCTTAATCCAATGAACATTTTAGTCATTGCACTGTTGCAGGTAGCCCATGTGCTTTAGAGTCTGTCTCAAATGGAGCTTGTAGCACTAAATTTTTGTAGTCTTTGTTTCTCCTTGTTTTAAAGTTAGATGTACAGTACATCCTCACTTAACATTATTGATAGGCTCTGTGACTTCAAGTGAAATGATGTGTAGTGAAACCGTTTTTACTACAGGCTAATTGACACGGACAAGAGTTAAGTTACTACGGCATCAGATCAGTGTTACAACAACGTTATATGAAGACTTGCTGTATGTAATTCATGGTGTTGCCCTGGAATATTGGGTGTGAAGGGCTTGCCAGTGCTAAGACGAAGTACTGATGGGTGAAGTTCAGAGGATAAATTGAAAATCTAATGTGAGGATCATGTGAATGTAAGCAAGAAGAAACTTTTTTTTTCTTTACCCGAGGACTCTTTTTCCATTTCTTTCAGAGAGAAAGAGGAAGGGAGAATGGGGGAGAAAGAAACATTGATAGGAGAGAGAGAAACATCTTACCTCCCACCGGGCCAGACTAGGGACCATGTATGTCCAGAGGGACTGGGGAGCAAACCCACAACCTAGGCACGTGCCCTGACTGTGAACTGAACCTGCAACCGCTCCAGCCAACTGAGCCCCACTGGCCAGGGCAGCAAGAAGAATATAGGTCCTAATCAAAACAAACATTTTGAATTAATTATATGATGACTTTGTAATTATTTCCTAAACTGCCTTTTTTAATTTGAGTTTTTACTGGATTTTAATATATCTACTGAATTCTAAATGAGCACAGAGACACTATATGATTTTGTTGACTGGGCTTATTGAGGTAAGGAATGGGTAGATTTTCATTGATCGGTACACTAAAAAATAAGTGAAATTTGAAGCTGAAAAACTCATAGTACACTAAATTAAAATTAATTGAGTTTACTCTTTAAGGTTTGAAAAGGTAATCATCTAAATGTCTTAACTTTTTCCCCAGCATAAGTAAATACTGGTTGGCTTAGTGATTTTTGCTTTTCTAAATGAATCTTTTTTTTTTTCTTTTCATCTTCCTCAAGCATGGGAGGTAAAATACCACCTGCTACTCATAAAGCCAAATCAGAAGAAAATAAGGTAAATTACGAGTTTTATCTGTGTGTTTAGTAATAAAGTACTACAAGGTTTCTTAAGGATGTTTTTCAACTGCTGCTCTCAGATTACCACTCCTGATTTCCCCCAGATCACTTGGAAATAAGATCTTTGTAAAATTTCTGTTCTGACATCAAATCCCTGGAAATTGATTTATAACTGAGAGTTTTGGGTTGAATAATGTTCAGTATGTTTTAGGATAAATGAGAGTAAATACTCTCTTTGTGCATGACCTGTAGGTGGTAGGTTTTGTGATTGAGTGCTTTTGCAATCTTGTTGTATCTTTAGTATGTAGCACAGTGTTTTTGCATTGTAGGTACTTTAATAATATTTGCAAAGTAAATTAACAAATAGCCCAAATCAGTAATTCTCAATTTTTTCTGTGCTGCCACCTGAGGGATGTTTTTGAGTGTGATTCATGGTGTTGCCATTTATTTAGAATCCTAAACAAGATTTATGTGTCTGGATGTGAAACTAGAAGTTATATCTTTATTTTAAAGATTTTATTTATTTATTTTTAGAGAGAGGGGAAGGGACACAGAAAGAGGGAGAGAAACGTCAGTGTGTGGTTGTCTTTTGTGTGCGCCCTGCTGGGGATCTGGCCTGCAACCCAGGCCTGTGCCCTGACTGGGAGTCTAACCTGTGAACTTTTGGTTCACCTGCTGGCACTCAATCCACTGAGCCATACCAACCAGGGTTATATCGTTGTTTTGTTTTTGTTTAAGTTTGTTTTTATTCTTAGAGGGGAAGGAAGGGAGAAAGAGAGGGAGAGAAACATCAGTGTGCCAGAGAAACAGACTAATCGCCTCTCACACACCCCAAAATGGGAACCCGTGCCAGCAATCCATTTACCTGCCCTAGCTGGGAATCGAACCTGCAACCCCTGGGCTTCGCAGGCTGGTACTCAATCTACTGAGCCACACCAGCCAGGGCAGAAGTTACTGTACATCTTTGAACAAGTGAAATGAAAGCAGTTAAACTAAAGCCCAAAAGTAGGTTTTTGTGTGTGTGTGTGTGTGTGTTTTTTTTTTTTTTAAGATAACTCATGGTCAGAGTTTGGTAGTTTTTGAGCCCTATGTAGGATATTTTGCCATGTGATAAAGATGTATTAAGGCAAAATTATATTTAACCTATATCTCTGTTCTGCTAAAAAATTGTAATGAAAACATTCTAATTTAGAAAACATGGTCTGTTTCTCAGTGTATGCTAAAGCATCTTGCACCTTGCACATGGTAGGGACTCAACAAACGGATATACAAACCACACTGGTTACTGGTAGGGTGGGAAGGGAATTTGGGTATACTCCTTGACTTCTTTGAAATTTCGTCATTTGTGCATTACAGTTCCGTAGTTCTTTATTGGCAATTCCAAATCTCAAAAACTCATGAAAATATAAAACTCTTTAGTAGATTTGTTTGACAATAAAACATCTGAGTAAACATGAGGCTATTTATAATTTTAATCCCACTTACTGTGAATGCTCAAACTTTACTTTGCACAAGTAACGTGTCTGATTATGAGGAGTTGTAGACTCCAATGCCCATTGAAGATATTATATAGTATACACATCATACTAGCTTTCTGAAATCCAGAATATTTTAAAACCTAAAACTCAACATACAAAAGGTTTAGATGAGGGAACTGGATTTATATACCTTTAAAAGACATGAAAACAGAAAACTAAAATTCATTTACCAAAACGAGAAAGGAAGCATGAATGAAATACAATGCATGTGAATAGTTTATACATAAAATTGTATAAATAAGTATGTATAGGGTATGCTATTAAATACTAATAGTATTGTCTCCCCTTTGCTAGGAAGAAAAAACAGATAGTAAGAAGGTGGAGGAAGACATAAAGACAGATGAACCATCAAGTGAGGAAAGTGACCTAGGTGAGGAGATAACCCTCGGGATAAGATCCTATGTTGATTTTTACTGACTAAATCAGTGTTATTTATTAGAAATATGATTTGAGCTACATATGAAGTGTAAAATTTTCTAGTAACCATATTTAGAAAATTAAACAGGTGAAATTAACTTGAATAACACTTAAATTAATATACCTCAAATATTAACATATTTAACAGGTAGTCAATATGGAAAAACTGTTAGAGATCTTTTTTCATATGAAGTCTTCAAAATCCAGAGTATATTTTATACTTTAGTATATCTCAATGCAGATGTTACGTTTTTGTTGGAAGTAATTGATTTGTATTCAGAGTTCATAAAATTTGTGGTTGAGAAGTTGGGTTTTGTACCAGGGTTGTTCTAAACATAGGTAAAAGTTTTCCACTAATGGCATTGAACCAAATATTTTCTTCTGGTACTTGAATCCATGTTGATAAAACTGGTTCGTTGCAGAAGAGTTGTTATCTATGACACATGAGTTTGGTGGGGTTTCTGTAGTTGGTTTTTAAGACTACAAAACTGGTAAGTCTTTCTGTAAGTTTTGAAGTGCTTTGAGACTACAAATATATACTCCAATTATTATCTGGGCAATCTCTCTCTCTCTCTCTCTTTTTTTTTGGATTTTATTTATTTTTAGAGAGAAGGGAAGGAGAAAGGGAGAGAAAGAGTAATGTGTGGTTTCCTCTTGTGCACACCCTCTACTGGGGACCTACCTGGCCTGTAACCCTCGCATATGCCCTGACTGGGAGTCGAACCGTTGTCAACTCTTTGGTTTTCAGGCTCGCACTCAATCCACTGAGCTACACCAGCCAGAGCTAACTGGACAATCTCTTAATTTATGGACCCTATTTAAATTCAACTTTACTTGGAATTTTTCAAATTTTTAATCAGTTGACCTTTGTTATTTTTAGAAAGGGCAAGATAACTTTTTTTAGTCACTTAATTTTCTAACAGTTTCCATAACTATAATTTTTTTTACCAACTCTCTCTGAAAGCATTTTATTTTTTGTTCATGAATTCAAACTTTCATAATTAGACAAAGCTGTAAGTTCAGTTCCTGTTAAAAATTGATTTAAAACTTTTCTTGGTTGGATGTTCTGAATTCAGGTAGCTAATTTTAATTTTTTTTAAATGTTAAAAGTAAACTCATAAAATTCACTGCTAAAAATATCTAATATTTTTTTTAATTAAAAATACATTGCTAGGTTTGCTGTAGCAAATTACAGTTGTTTATCATGAAATTTACAACATCTCTCTTTACACTCTTTCTTCATTATTTTCATTATAGTGTGCTAGCTTTGCGGTTTGATTCTGCATCAGTATTATACCTTTATTTTAGAATAATCTTTATCCAAGCTTAAAAAATTCTATTAAAATTAAGTATTTTACCATCATTTACATCAAAATACCACTGTAACTTGTGCTATCTGTGTAAAGTATTTTTTAAAACACTGATGTGTAGAACAAGACATTTGAATCCATTTGTTGAAACTGACTAATCAGTGGTGTGTCAGTGTGTGATACTAGAAACTGCACTAGCCCATATTCCCACTACAGCGCAATCATAAGTACCTTACAAAATGCAACAATTAAAATGAAATGTAGTCTTACACTACACTAAACACCAAAGTTGTATTAGGTGGAGAAATGTTTTACAGTGCATTAGTTTAAGTAAAATTAACAAGAAAATATTCAGTTAACCAGTTGCACTAATTGTAGTTCCGTTTTCTCGGGCAGAAATTGATAATGAGGGCGTGATTGAAGCAGACACAGATGCCCCCCAGGAAATGGGGGATGAAAACGTAGAGGTAAGAGGCTTACTTGCTGCTTTTTACGAGGAACGTCAAGGTCCCACCTATTGCAATGATTTTATGACAATTCTTCCAGGAGAAGCACATATGAAATCTTTCTCTGACTTAAAGAATTTAGGAAAGCATTTTATTTTACTGAAAATATTTGTAAAAATTCTTGTTACTTTTAAGTCATACTCTCTGATAATTTCTGAAATCGTTGTTTTCTTTGTACCTGTTTTTTCCATTTGCATCTGATTTGACTGTGAAATTGTGTGTTAAGGAGATATCTAATGCCAAATTGCTTCCAAATGGTTTTGTCGCTACAGTTACGGTAACGTGCTTAGGGTGGTGGAAATGGTTCTTGGGAAGGGGGATTGAAAAAAACTCAGATATTACAGTAACACATTAACATGTTTTATATATCGGTGGTATTAAAATGGAGGGGGTGAGAATTAAGAAAAAGTGTCTAAAAGAGCTCTCTGGTGATCGATGTAAAAAAGTTTGAGAAACACTGTAATGTAGTAATCGCAGCTTAAAGGGCTAGCCCATATCCTCACCAACTCTTGATACTGTCGGATTTCATCTTTGCCACTCTTGTGTGAAGTGCTATGCCTTGTGGCTTTTAATTTGAATTTTCTTGATTTCTAATGAATTTGAACATGTTTTGATGGTTATTGTTCATTCACAGGTATTTGTGAAGGCCTGTTCTGCCTTCTCCCATGTTTCTTTTGGCGTTTTTGTTTCTTACTGATTTATAGTTTTATTTTCTGGATACTAGCAATTTGTTATCTATTTGTGTTCAGCATATTTTGTACTAGTTGTGGCTTGTCTTCATTTTATGTTGTCCTAATAAACAAAGTCTTTTAGTACAATTAAATTAATAATTTTAATACATTATGTTTTATTGCCTCAAGGTAATAAATGTAACATTGTTTTTTCCTTCTTGAGAGTTTGATACATTTGCCTTTCTACCTTTAGTTGCCTGTCAGCACCATTATTGAATCCCTTGCCTCAGTAATGTTTTCCTGGATGTGTGGGTCTGTTTGGTGATCATTTGTTCTGTTTGTCTCCTTGTTTCCCTGTACTGATGATACTTTGTCATGCATGGCTTTATGCTGTCTTGTTATCTGGTAGGGCACAGACTTCCCCTGTCCCCCCAGAAAACTTCAGGAGTATTTTGGCTGTTCTTGGCCCTTTTTTCTTCCATATAAATTTTAGAATAAGATTGTCAATTTCTTCTAAAAAATAGGATTTTTTCTCTATTAAAATTGCATTAAATCTAAAGTTAGGGAGAAGGGACATTTCACTATTGAGATTATCTGTGAGTGTGTTATCTAATTTTTAGATCTTTTGGGGCATCATTCAATAACATTTTCTCCACAATGATCTTCACTATTTTTTAAAAACTTAAATTTCTGCTTCCTTTGGTTTTTCTAGGTGAATACAAATAAAGACAACTGGGTACTTCCGGTTCTTACACCTGTCAAATCATTGTCTTAATGAACTAACCAGCACCTCTAGTAATATTTTGCAGTGATGGTGACAGAGTAGGTTTCTTTGTTTGCTGCTTGTTCAAGAAACCTTTTAGCTTTCCACTTCTTTGTTTTCGTTACAATAGTCTTTTACTGTCTGCATCTTTTGTGTTTGTTCTGTCTAGTGTAGATACTCAGTAGATGTTTGCTGGAACAAATAAATGAGATAACTGTTTTTCTGAAGATTAAAGCCTAAGAGCAACTAGCTGTATAGTTCTTGTGAGGAGATGGAGTTTCAGTGTTTGTGAATAACCGGAAAGGGGTTGGTAAGGAGAGCAGAGCAGCATGCTTAGGTTGGGGTGGAGGGGGGCAAAGGTGATGTTTAAGGCAGAGCGTAGGGACGAAAGTTTGTTGTTTCATGTAAATAATTAAAACTCATCCTGTATAATTTCTTACTATTCAGTTGTTATAATTATTCTCTTGGCTCCTGGAAACTAGAAAAAAAATGAACAAAAGTGGTATTTGTGACTACCTCATTCCTAAAAAGTCGAAATTGCTTTCTTCTGTTTGCTCTCTCTACTATTCTGACTCTGCCTTCATTTTTTCCTCTAGATAACTGAGGAGATGATGGATCAGGCAAACGATAAAAAAGTGGCTGCCATTGATGCCCTAAATGATGGTGAGTGGTTTTTACTCTTTGCTACATTTCTGTGAGATTCTGGATATTCTCTTCTCTACTACAGTAACTGTTAAAATAGTGGGAAAGGGAAAGGGAACTTAAATTTATTGAATGCTTTATACTGGAGTACTAAGGATCTTATTTTCCACCCAACCCTTCCCCATTTATAAAGAGGCTGAAATCACTCAGGTATCAGTTACCTTGCCTTGGGACAACAGACGTATCCTGATGTAACTCTACTTTCCTTGAATCTTTCTCCACTAAGGGGTCTTTAAAAATGTGCAAAGTAGGGGGTGGGGAGAGGAGGAAGAGGCCAAAGCAGGTCAGGGAAAAATGGAGCCAGAAAGAGACTTGACTTTGGCCAGTGGGTGCATGATGATTATTCAGATGATGTTTTGTTGAGTTGTGCACTTGAAACCTGTATGTCACCACAAGAAGCTCGAATGAATGAATGAATGACTGTATGTCATTGACTCAGTTTGGGGACATTATTGTTTACCTTTTTAAAAAATCCTCTCTTGTTCTGATCATCTGTTAATATTCCAGGAAGCCTCATTTTCTCTAGAGAATAAAAATCACATAAAGTGCTCTCTAGTGTAGCTCCCTGGTGTGGCTCCAACCAAAGTTGGAGCTGAGGTTGTGGATTTAATTCCCAGTTGGGGCATGTATGAGAGGCAACCAATTGATGTTTTTCTCCACCCACCACCACCCCCGGCACCCTTCCTCTTTCTAAAATCAGTAAACATTTTTTCAAATTTAAAACCTTTCCCTTTTGCCCTGGCTGGTGTGGCTCAGTGGATTGAGTGCCGGCCTGCAAACCAGAGGGTCGTGGGTTTGATTCCCGGTCAGGGCACATGCCTGGGTTGCAGGCCAGGTCCCCAGTTAGGGGTGTGTGAGAGGCAACTGATCCCTATATCTCTCACACACTGCTGTTTCTCTCACTCTCTTTCTCCCTCCTTTCCCCCTCTCTAAAAGTAAATCAATAAAATCTTTAAAAAAGATGCCTGGTCCCCAGGCATGTACCCTGACTGGGAATTGAACCAGTGACTCTTTGGTTTGCAGGCCAGTACTCAATCCACTGACCCATACCAGCCAGGGCTGGGGATTTGTTTTTTTGTTTTGTTTTGTTTTGTTTTTGTTTTTTTGAATTTTTATAGTTTCTGTGAATTCAGATGATAAATTTTTTTCATAAGCCCTGTGAATTAAGTAGGAATGCTTCTTTCGTTAAATTTAATTTTATCCTTATAACTTAATTGGATAAAAGAAAAATTAATGGAATAAAATTGATTGATTCTTTAAATTTTATCCATTTACTTTTTCTCAATTAAAGTTAACGTGAGTCCTAAGAGTATAGCATTGTCTCTGTCTTGAGTGATTTACGGTAGAAGCTTGATAAAGTTTTGCTTTGAAGAGCCAGTTTTGTGTATTAATTTAGAGACTAGTCTTTTTTTTCTGGTCTGAATAAAGAATGTAAAAGACTAATTGGAAAAGATCAAGACTTTTTCTTAATATTTTTATTCTCTGGCTATTTCTCAATAACTTTTGTTTCACTTTAGGTGAGCTACAGAAAGCCATTGACTTGTTCACAGATGCCATCAAGCTGAATCCTCGCTTGGCCATCCTGTATGCCAAGAGAGCCAGGTGGGAGCTCCGAGCAAAGAAGTAGTATCCTCTAGTGAATAATTTCTGATCACTTATTTTAATAGACTTGCTTCTGTAGCAGTCCCAAAGATATTATTGTTTTAAATGAATACTTTTTAATATCACACTTATTTTTTAGTGTCTTCATCAAATTACAGAAGCCAAATGCTGCCATCCGAGACTGTGACAGAGCTATTGAAATAAACCCTGATTCAGCTCAGCCTTATAAATGGCGAGGGAAAGCACACAGGTAAATAATGGAACTTATTTATTTTCAGAACTCTTTATTTAAATCTGATATTTTTAATATGCTTTCTAAAATAACCCAAAATTGCCTAAGGATTTAATTTTAAAGCAATAATTATGAGGTGTACCCCCCAAAACTGGAATTATCTTCTGGAGGGTGGGCGCTTTGTAGTACAGGCTTCTCCTGTTTGGTGAGTGTTCTAGGAACTCATCTGTATCAGTGCACCAGCTGGCATTGTTGTGAGAGGCTGCATTCGGCTTCAGTGAATTGTTTTTGAAGACTTTTTCACCTTGTTTGCCCATTTCATAATGGGTGCTGTATGAGTGCACCTACCTATGCCTCGCTAGAATGTTCAGTTTTTGACTGCAAACAGCATGATCCCCATACCCCACCCTCCCTGTTCAGCTGATCTTGCCCTGAGTGACCTCTTTTTTGTTTTCCTGTATATAAAAAGTCCTCAAAGGGAAACATTTGGCCAACGTGGAACAGGTAAAACAAAAAATGGCAAAAGCACTAAAAGGCATCCAAATTGACGAATTCAAAAACTGTTTTGAGCAGTGGAAAAAAGTCTCAGTAGGTGTACTACATCAAATGGAGAGAACTTTGCAGGTGACTGATGTTTAAACATGTAATAAATACATAATTTTTTATAAACAAATTCCATTTTGGGAGGAGGTCCCCCCTCGTATATGTATCCAATATGAAAAATTGAGAAAATATCATAAAGAACAAATAAAATAAAAATTCTTCATGTCTTTTATTCAAAGAAAACCACTGTTAACAGTTTTTGACCGTATTATAGAACCAAGTTTAAGGTAAGGATTTTTCTCCAAATTATCTCCAAGAAAAGAGTGGCCTTTGTCAGGCAAGTTCAAAAACAGTGAAGACTTTTTCTAGAACTGAATAACAAAGTTTTATTCAAGGGTTTTAGGGGGTTTGCAAACTAGAAACACAACTAAGCAATACCTAAAGCTGAGGTTCTTAACAGTAAAAAGTATATTCTTAATCAGTTCTGCATTCATAGCCCCTGGATTCACCCAAGACGGTAATCATCAGATGACCTGTTGTCTATACAATGAAACATTTTCTCCTTGAGGTCATTCTGAAGGTTCGATGTGTGTCCAGGGGCTGGTGTACATCCAGGTATTGGCAGGAGACTGGAAAGTTCAAAAGTTTTAAGTTCCTGGAGTCAAGAATAATCATCTCCTTATGCCTCAGCCTACTAAGAAGCTTGACTACAGTGACTATTTCTTTCTTTTTTTTTTTTAATTAAAAAATTTTTAAACAATTCTATGTATTTCTTTTTAGAGAGGAGAAAGGGGGTAGGAGGAGAGAGGGAGAGAAATATCAATGTATGGTTGCCTCTCACATGGTCCCCACTGGGGACCTGGCCCACAACCCAGGCATGTGCCCTGACTGGGAATCGAACCGGTGACCCTGTGGTTTGCAGGTCAGCGCTCAGTCCAGTGAGCTACACCAGCCAGGGCCACAGTGACCATTTCTTCACTCTGTTTCCCACCTTGTATCATTGTCCTTACAAATTTTCTTATTTTCAGACTTCTCTTTGCAGCTTAGCCTTGACAACCAATAAATTATAGAAAGCATTTGCTAGCCTCCAACTACCTCAGTCCATGCTAAGTCACCTGAAAAATCAGAAAAGGGGGCAAATAAAAAGTGAATTTAACCCAGATTGGTAATCATTCCTGGAAGCAAAACAATGTTATTATAAATAGGTATTCTGTGGGTTGGGGATAAAATGTTTGATGATACCGACATCTTACATGGAATGAAAAAGTGCTGTGTACTTCAAGGGTGGGTGGAGATGAAGATGGATATGCTGAGACAACCTGCACTAAGGTGACTCAAAAAGCAGCTTCAGTTATTATTACGACACATATCAAAGATACGGGTAAAAGATCAGAATACAAATTGTTAACGTCCTGTCAGTACAGGAAAGCTCATGCATTGCTGTTGATCCTCTTGAGACCCCAGTAGTATTTGGGCATTTCCTTGCCTTCTGATAGAACACAGAATGTGAGCTCACCTTATACGTTGCTTGTCCCAGATTTGGAATAAGTCATTTTTCCAAGAAACCATAGTTTATTTTAGTTGGGGTTATATTTATAGTAACAGAAGTTTGGCGAGTAAATGTGCTCATTGCTTCCAGGATAGCCTGCCTTCTGTCATTTTAATAGACAGAGTCAGAAAAAAACATTTATTAAATAATGATTTTGGAGGAAAAAGATTTTTTTAGTTTATACTTTTAATTAAAGTTCAACATTAAATATATTTTGTATTTTTGACACTATTATCCTGAAGTCAAAATCTTCATCCTTAATATATTTACCTACTTGTGTTATCCTACCTTATACAAAAAACTGTTTTAAAATCATACCTTGGAGATAATATCTCTAAGTAGGGTTTAAAGTTTTTTTGTTGCAGTTCTTACCTATGTCCCACTGAAAGATACACTGTGGGATATAGTCTCCCACTGTGGTTTATGTTGTCAATGCGATTAGCCTCTTCTCTGTTTTCAGTTGGGTTTAAGGTTTGCTCTATTTCCATCCTCTCTGGTTCAGTTTTCATCTTTATGTGAATAAAGCATTTTCATGTTTTTTAAAGAGTCAAAACTGAGGTTGAGTTCACAGGTATAACCAGAGAAGTCTGATTTCCATTGCTATCCTCCTACTTTATTCTTAGCTATTCCCACCAACCTTTAGTTTCTGCTTTATCCTTTCCCTCCTTTTTCAATAAAATGTGTGCGCACACATTGTTTTCTGTTTTATATAGAAGGTAGGTAGCATGTTGAACATACATGTCAGTTCTGTTTTTGATTAACTGAAAGTTGTGGCTCTACATAATTTTTTAAAGCTTCATAATCTGAATTAAGAAAACGGTATTCTTAACTTTTTAAGCATTTTTTAGTAGAAAGAATAGGTTTAAAGTTAATCATAAAGGAAATTTAAACTCTTTCAAACTTTTGTTAGGTGAAACGTGATAATTAAATTGGTTCATGAGTCCTGACTGGTGTAGTTCAGTGGATTGAGCACTGGCCTATGAACCGAAAGGTTGCTGGTTTGATTCCCAGTTAGGGCACATGCGTGGGTTGCGGGCTAGGTCCCTAGTTGGAGGTGCAAGAGGCAACCTCTGTTTCTCTCACACCTCAGTGTTTCTTTCCTTCTCTTTCTCCCTCCATTCCCCTTTCTCTAAAATTAAATAAAAGTTTCTAAAACAATAAAATAGGTGGATTTTATGGTATGTGAAATGTATTTCAAAAAGCTGTTTTTTAAAAAATGGTTCATGAAAATTTATAGTTCAATATTTAACTTAAATTTTTTCTGTAATAATTCTTTTTTATAATAAGGAAGAAAGACACCATGCTACATAAGTGAATATGGAGAGCAATTCCTAAAATGAGTTTAACTCTGTTTCAGACTTCTGGGCCATTGGGAAGAAGCTGCCCATGATCTTGCCCTGGCATGTAAATTGGATTATGATGATGATGCTAGTGCAATGCTGAAAGAAGTTCAGCCAAGGGTATGTTAAAGTAGAGAAAGGGAAAGTCATTACTGTAATGCTCCATGGCTTTAGTACTTACCTGCAAAACACACAAAGAAACAAACACTTGGAAGTTATCTGTAATCACTGAAGTTTGTGCTCAGCTCAGGAAATACCATTAGGTTTTCATGCTTTCATTTTTTATGCTGTATTACAGCGAGCTCTATTACTTTATTTGCAAGCCTAAAATAGAATTATAACCAAAGAGAAATGAAGTGGGGGCAAATAGAAAATTTGTAAAATGTGAGCCGAGGTTGAGTTTAGTCTGTCCTTACTTACAGGCGTATATAGGCACGGTATCGAACATGAGGACCCTGTGGTAGTTAACAAGTTTCAGCCTTTCAGAAATGATGGTAATGAATCCAAAAGCTAGAGTACTCTGTTATAAGATAATTTCTGTCTAAAATTGTCGGTTCATGTTAATACATTTACATGGTAAATCCTTCAGCTTTGTGGGAAGTTACAGTACCAAGAATTTATAAAGTTTTTAAGGTAATGCAAATTTAATTTAAATTGGCTATTACTTTTAGAGACTGTTTTATTTCTTTTTCCTTCTCATTACAGGGCTAACTCAGGTTATTTATTGTATGAGATATTCTAGAAAATAAGCTTCTTAAATGCATGAAGCTAATGTAAAGGCTGAATACGAATCATATTTACTTTATTCTTCAGTAAATAATAGATTCCACATGTTTGTCATGGATGATGCACCAGTGCCTGGGACATATATTTTTCTCTTAACCCTTACAGCATTTCTGTAGACTCACATGTTTCTCCTCCCATACCCCTCATTTTACGGATGAGGAAAGTAAGTATGGTTAGACTGGTGAACAGCTGGTACATGTGCTCCCAGATTCTGCCTTCCCATGGCAGTTTTCAGACAAGAATTGTGCAGTTTGAAACTTAATTGCCATCCTTGCCCCAGTTAATTGTTTGAAATTTATAACATTTCTGACTTCAAATTCTAGCCTCATTCTTCTCTTTCACAGTGGACTTGTTAAAGCTTGAGTTACATCAAGTCGTTTTCTGTCAGAAAAATCTGTCATTATTCAGAACTATGTCTTAAACACCTCTGCACAAAGAAAAGTAATTCTTTGACAGAACTGTAGATGCGTGTTGGCTTTATTTCATTTTTCAGAACGTTTTTCTGTGGCTCTTTTTCTAGGCCCAGAAAATTGCAGAACATCGGAGAAAGTATGAGCGGAAACGTGAAGAGCGAGAGATCAAAGAAAGAATGGAAAGGGTTAAGAAGGCTCGGGAAGAACATGAGAGAGCCCAGAGGGTAAAGTTTCTATAGTTAAACCATGAAAGGGAGAAATACAGTAGGTTAGAGCTTTTAGGATATTACTCTAATTCCAGGTTCTTATTTAATGCTGCCTCCAGTTTTGTAGAATGATTCTAAGTAATAGCTTTGCTGGGTAGAGTAATCTTGGTTGCAGGTCCTTGCTTTTCATCATTCTGTACAGTTCTTGCCAGTCCCTTCTTGTTCTTTCTGAGAAATCAGCTGATAGTCTTTTACGGGAACTCCTTTGTAGGTAACTGCCTTTCTCTTGCTGCCTGTAAGATTCTCTCTTTGTCTTTAACCTTTGGCATTTTAATTATGATATGTCTTGGTGTGGACCTCTTTGGATCCAACTTGTTTGGGACTTTCTGTTTCCATGTCTGTTTCCTTTGCCAAATTAGGGAAGTTTTCTTCCATTATTTTTTTCAAATAAGTTTTCAGTTTCTTGTTCTTCCTCTCCTCCTGGCACCAGTATGATTTGGATGTTGGCCTTTGTGTAGATGTCCCAGAGTTTTAAACTCTGCTCATTTTTTAAATATCTTTTGTTCTGATTGAATGTTTCTTTCTTTCTTTCTTATGTTCCAAATCATTGATTTGAATCCTGGCTTCCTTCCCTTCACTGTTGGTTTCCTCTGTTTTTTGTTTTTGTTTTCATTTTTCTTCTTTTAATCATTATTTTCTTAGGTTTTATTTATTTTTAGAGAGAAGGGAAGGTGAGGGAGAACGAGAGGTCGAGAAACATCAATGTGTGGTTGCCTCTCATATGCACCCTACTTAGGGTCTGGCCAGCAACCCAGGCATGTGCCTTGCCTGGGAATCGAACTGGTAACCTTTTGGTTCGCAGGCCTGTGCTCAATCTCTGAGCCATGGAAGCCAGGGCTGTGTGCTTCCTTCTTATGGTTGTACAATGAGGCAAAGCATGTCTACTTGTGCCTCCATTTTGACTGGAAACTTAATCTTTGAATTCTTAACTGAGTTTATATATTTCTCCAGTTTATAATCTTGTTTTATCCTAAAGTCAGATTTTTCTCTGTCGAGTAATAAAAACTTGGCAATAATTATGTTTTCTTAAAGGTGCTTACCCTGGTGTGTTAAATTTTGTGATTCCATCATTCCAGTAGTTTAGTCATAGCTATTTAAAATTCCTCTCTAGCTATTTAGTTATAAAGTCGTATTATATGAAACTGAGAAAAAAATTTATCCATAATTTATATACAGTACTGTTGTTGATGTTCTTAAGGTTTCTCCTAGTTTTTTTCTATATTATCCTTTTGCATTGATGCTATTAGTTGTCACCTATTTATTTTTAACATTGAACAAAAGGACATAAAGCTGTATTTACAGTTATATAACATTACACTATAATTTTTTGTCATTTCATATTTTCAAGTATCATGCTTAATTTGGGGGATTATGGTATATTAGCTTCAAAAGTAATTTTTACCTTTATATATCCTTCATGACTTTATAACTGGTTTTGAGAAAAATTTATGTTCGCTTTCAGTTTGTGTTTAAGAAAACAGCCAAAGCCAGTAAATCTAGTTGTATTTGTTGTTGAGTTATGTAGGGAGAGTATGGAAAACATGAACCCGGGAAACAAAAGTCATGGTAGTTTTAGTAATCTAACCATATGCTTTTATTTTGGAATTTAAAACAGTAAGAATGTAGGTTTTGTAAGCATGGACAGACATATCAGTATTGTAAGTTACTTTCCAGGGTCCCCCCCCCCCAAAGTAGAAGTGAAAAACACTATTTGGAATCATTATCGGAAGTAATGTTCATTGAGAATGTAATTGGACATTTTGGGGAGTTTGAGGTGGGGTATATCCTTTAGTCCATATTTCCATTTGAAATTGGTTATTCTTGTAAGTCCTATATAACTATCTTATTTTAGAGTATTTTTCGTGATTTTTGCATGGATAGGGTAGAGGTACATAGCAGGACTCTTTTCCTCCCCGTTACATAATTTGTTTCTTCTTTTTCCCGTTAAAGGAAGAAGAAGCCAGACGACAATCAGGAGCTCAGTATGGCTCTTTTCCAGGTATTTTTAAAGAAAAAGTGAACCCATTAGTATTGTAAATAACTAGAGAATATTCTGATTTGGGTGCTCTGATATGTCTATTATATTTAATACTATTAGTCCTTAGGACACTGAAGAATCTTTAGAATGTTAGTTCTAGAAAGTTTCATTCTAATAAAAATTTTGTGTTAGTAGCAATGGAGTATATTATTTTTCCCACACTTTGAGCAGTATTGTTTTTAAAAATAGCTAACATTTATTGGGGCCCAAGCATTGTACCTTTATTTTAAAAGATTATAATAATTGATTATGATGGATTCCAAATATTTCTAAATAGCTATAATGGAATTTTGTCCATTGCTATTCATGAGATAGTAGGTAAAAGCACTGTATGTAATTAATTATTAAGCACAAAAAATATTTTAAGTCCAGTGTAAAATAATACACACTTTTTTCTTGTAAATGTCAAGTGATCAGAAATTATTAGGCAAAGCCTTGCATGATACCATAGTCCTACATAATACGGGTAGAAGAGCAGTTTAAAAGGCACTCAGAATGAATGAATACTTCCTGTATAAGGCCATATGAAATTTATATAAAAAATAAGAGATTTTTTAAAGTTTATAATTTTCATGGGGAATCAGCTGTTCAAAAGTAACCAGCTTTCCCTCAAGAAATGTTTATAGAGGCAGCTAGCTACGCACCACTTGGGTTTTTATGCCACTGGCTAAAAAAGGTAGCCAATATTCTGAAAGGTCATGTGCAAAGCAACTAAAAAAAAAAAAAAACATATTGGGGGTGACTTGCCATTTGAAGAAAAGGCAAGGAAATTTTAGCTCATAGTTTACTTTCTGTTTAAAATACAGTTTTATGTAGGGTACCTTGTTTTAGAAAATGACCACTAATGTAGGCCAGTTTTTTGTTACGTAGTTGTTAATACCTAGATTTTACAAGCAGACTGGTTAACTATTCCTGCATAAGGCCAGTAATTTTTTTATGGGTAGAAACTAGTTTCTCAGGATCAGCAAGAGAAACTACAAGTCTGTAGACCCCTTGGATCTCTTTATCTGTGGTTGTTTGTTATTTATGGGTATGTTTAACTTACTGGGGCAGGTGCTAATGACTTTGTAATCCATGCTTTTGCTTTTTGATGGCTTTATTACAGTCACCCTTGTGTAGAATACATTAATGTTACTTGGATTTCCCTCAAGAATGCCCCTGTATTGGTATAATGGTTATTTCAGGATACTTTAGTAGATGTAAAGATAATTTTAAAAAAAAATTAGTACAAAATAATTTGGGCATATAATCTAAAAATGTTCTGGGAGAATTAAATCCTTTTTGCTAGAGCATTGTTCTAGCAAAGAAGAAACACCAGGAGTGCTTGTTAAAAATGCAGATTTTCAGTTTTACTTTCAGAAATTTTGATTCTGTCTGGCGTGGAGATAAAAGTCCATAGCTTTTTATAACAAGCATTCAGTGTGGTCCTTGAAGGCATAACTGCTTTGGGGGGCGGGGGTGTGTTTGTTTTTTGAAAGAACAACAAAACTCTTACGAGTTTAAATTGAAACAGAAAATGCTAAAGAAATTTTGTAATTCCAAGGAACTTAGTCTTCTTCTTATTTTAAAGTAAGATTAGTTTTTTTTTTTTTTTAATTGTATTGCTAGGGAAATAAATGAATCTGGAGGTAGCAAAGTCTGATTTACAGCCTTATTTTTAAGATGTAATTTGAAGGTTAAAAATTGTATCTTGTTACATCCAGTTAGAATATTCTGCCCTCTTTGTGTTTATTAGCATCCTTTTTCTTTATGCCTGTCTGTTATTTTAAGCAATAGTGTCAACATAAGAAACATCCAACCCTGTAGAGAATTTTTTTAGTTTATTTGAGCCAAAACTAATGACAGTTGCTCGGAAGCAAGGTCTCAAATACTCCAGATAATGACAGTTTTGCAGTTTCTTTTAGGCATTCTAAATTAGGGAGGGAACATACAGAACATTACATGAAGTTGGTAGAAAGGAGGTGGGGATTGGATTACAGAATTATGTGCTCTCTTGAGGGTGGTTGCTACTTATTTCAAAAGTGTGTTAGATTGACAAAAACAATGGACAGGACTGGCTTAAGGCTAAAATAAACCTTTTACTAAAGAAGTTATATGCCTTTTATGCCTCAGGCCTAACTACCCATTATGACCTGCCCTGTTAGGAATTTAGGATTGGATCACCCTGTGCAGTTACTTTTACAAAACTCCTTTTTCATCCACAGTAGAAAATAGTGTACTATTAGATTACTTGAGAATTTGGCTGCTGTCTGTACAGTCTCCCCCCCCACCCCCCCATTTATTTTTGTAGGTGGCTTTCCTGGGGGAATGCCTGGTAATTTTCCTGGAGGAATGCCTGGAATGGCAGGAATGCCTGGGCTCAATGAAATTCTCAGTGATCCAGAGGTTCTTGCAGCCATGCAGGTAAGACAGACAAACATTGTGGAACTTTGTGTCAATACGCATTTCTTTCATAACTCTGTGTGGAGACGAAGGTTACTCTGTTAGCCAGATTTTATTGATCTGAATTACCAAATAACTAACTATGCACTTTTAACATTCATTTTCTTTCAGAATGGGTAGCTAAAGCTTTTTTTTTATCCTCACCTGAGGACACACTTACTGATTTTATTAGAGAGGACAGAAAGGGAAAGAAACATCTGTGTAAGAGAGAAACATCCATAGGCTGCTTCCCATAAGCACCTCAACTGCAACCTAGGCATGTGCTCTTACCGGAGATCGTACTAGTGACCTTTCGGTTTACAGGACAAAGCTCCAATTAAGTGGGCCACACTGACCAGGAGAGTAGCTTAAGTTTCTGAAAATTGGTTTATAAACCCTGACTGCTGTAGGTCAGTGGATTTAGCATAGGCTGCTAACCAAAGGGTCACGCTTTGGATTCCCAGTCAGGGCTCATGCCTGGATTGCAGGCCAGGTCCCCAGTGGGGGCCACGTGAGAGTCAACCACACATTGATATTTCTCTCCCTCTCTTCCCCCTCTCCCTAAAAATAAATAAATAAAAATCTTTTTTTTAATTATTAAAAAATAAAAATAAGAATTGGTTTTATAGGAAATTCTTTGCAATGGGTGGTAATTATATCCCGTTGTGCTTTTCTTTTTTTAGATTTTATTTCTTTTCAGAGAGAGTGGAAGGAAGGGAGAAAGACTAGCAGAGAAATATCGACATGTGAGAGAAACCTGGGTTCCTGGCCTGTAACCCAGGCACATGCCCAAACTGGGAATTGAACTGGTCACCTTTGGTTTGCAGACCAGTGCTTAATCCACTGAGCCACACCGGCTGTGGCACCAGTTGTGTTTTTCTTTGAATCAAAATTATGGTTTTTTTTTTTCAAAGTGATATAATTGAGTTTGACTTGGAAGTGCACATTAGTAACATTTATACTTCAAGGACTTGTCCAAACCCCAAATAACTTGTCTCTGACAAAATTATAGGATTTAAGATAACAAACTTGTTGACCCATAGAATTTTTAAATACTTAAAAAACAACAACAAAAACCCACACCTTTCTTTGCAGGATCCAGAAGTTATGGTGGCCTTCCAGGATGTGGCTCAGAACCCAGCAAATATGTCAAAATATCAGAGCAACCCAAAGGTTATGAATCTAATCAGTAAATTGTCAGCCAAATTTGGAGGTCAAGCGTAATGCCCTTCTGACAGAAACAGCCCTTGCTGAAGGAAAAGGAACTTGGATCACTCGATGGATGTCGCAATAATACAAACCGGTGTACCTCTGACCTTCTCGTGAAGAAAGCTGGGGTGCGTTGGAGAGAATCCCTACCCCTCCGCCCCACATGCAGCTGTAACATGTGACCGTGGCTTTGCCATTATGGTATTCTTTCAGATAATGTTTTCCTACTGGGAATTACAAAGTTCAAACACTTTTAAATCTTAAAAATATTTAAAAACAAATTAAAAGGGTGTGTTAAACCCTACACTTTTCTTTACTAATCATTTTGGTGTTTTCCTTTTAATTAATTGTGCAAAAGATACTTCACTGTGGAAGATATACTGCCCAGTTTGAGTAAAATAAAGATTTATTAGTGGAAGGTAAATATAACATTTAAATAGGTAGTTTGAGTTGAATATTATAGTTACTGAGGCATTTTGATTTCTTTTTAAATGCTTTATTTTTTAAAAAATGATTTATTTCAATAAAACTACTGGGACCACCAGTATTGCAGTAGGACCTGGGTAGGGACTGGAAGTACCTGGTAGGGCGGCAGCAGTCTTACTACATTTTAAATAACACGTACCCTTGTGCAGATGCATTTAAATCTTACACTGTGGTGAAGGGATGATTTTTACAATGCTGCAGTAGAGTTGTATTACTTAGCTCTGTTCTTGTCTGATTACATAAAATAAGTAATAAATGTTTCATATTATTTCCACAAAGGGGAAATAAGGAAATACTTTTCTTTTTATACTTCTGTGTTTAAAATTACTTTTTCTGGTCAGAAAATAACCCAACTCTTTGTCAGCTTTCTACTTGTTTTTACATTTCCCACCCTTACTCTTTGGCCTAAAGATAGTCCTATTTCACTGGCATCATCACTGCTATCATTCACAGTATAATTGTGCAAGCATATTTAATGCTGGGTTTAATGTATAATGCATATAATGACTATGTAGGGTAATACCCATAACAGCTGTAGTTTTCTACTTGGCTAAGAGATTTCATATTTAAATACTAGATTTCTACTTCCGGGGAAATTTTACCATATCAAAAGATGTTGAAAGGAGTGATTTCCTTTGATGTTTGGTCGTCTATTTAGGAAATACCAATAGAGTTTGTATTTGGAGAGAGTACGAGGTTTGAATTGAGATAGTAGATGGGAACCTAAGTTTTTTGATCGAGCATGAATTATAAAATTGATGAGATCCATGGTGGTTCTTCAATTATAGTGTTGTTGGTATTGTGAAACACTCATTGTTCTTTTCAGCTCTTAAATACTGCAACCATATTTCCACCCCTCCTTCCTCTCCAGCGTAAAGAAAATGATAAATTTTTTGTTATATATCCAATTCCTGTGTTATATAAGACTAAGTACCAGCACTGTACCAGGAATTTCGAGGTTTCTACCTGAAAGCAGTTTTAAGGGATGAGGCCCTCTGTACTTGCTCATTTGAAGAATCAGTGCGAGGAGCAGTGAAGTAAATTTTATGGAATACATTTTTGCAATAGCACATATCTGAAGTCATAAGTTGGTTTTCAGATTCTGGCCCTTTGCTGTACACAAGCAGATAGAAATGCATCTGTTATATAAGAGAAAAAAGCTGTATGCTAATGAAGCATGATTTTTAAACCTTTAAAAATACTCAGCATATAACCTAGCGTTTGAGCTTGCCAGTGTTCCTTTTGTTAATGTGTGTTCTCATAATTTCTAATGTACACTGTGAGTAATTCAAGACGAGTTACTTTTGAATTCCTTATTTGATTTGATTTGCTTAACTATATATTATCTAAGTACATTTTAACATTGCAAATACTACCATAAATGGGTAAAAGTAAAATTGGTCTTCTGGAAAATGTGTTCTGTGCTTTTAGACTTTTAAGTTCCACAAATTAAAAAATGCTTTCATTTTCATAGAAAGTATCATTTATAAACAAAATGTTCCTTTTCTTGTGCTAATAATGCTATAAGATGGAAAAGTGAAGGAGTTTTTTTCTGCTTAAAAATATATAGTTACTGGATATTTCTAGCTACATTAAAATAAACTATGGTTTTAAACTGGATATTGACTCCCCACCCCCCCTTATTTTGCCCAGCACATGTTCTGTTTCTTTTGTCTCTAGCACTAATCTTAAGTGATTGGGCATAGTAGGCTTAAGATTAATTATAAAGTGCTGTTAACAATGACCCCGCACAAAATACATTAGCCTAAGTCAGTGATTTTCAACCTTATTGATCTCATGGCACACATAAACTAATTACTAAAATTCTACAGCACAGCAAAAAATATATTTTTGCTGATCTGACACCAAAAAATAGGTATAATTTTACTGATTTACAAAAAATAAAGTAGTTACTGACCCTTTTTGCTCCAAACTGACTTTTTAAAAAAATCAGGTCCAACCTGATGTGGCATGGCCAATAAGATGCAACTCTGTTACATGACATACATACTTATGGTTCAAGGCAGGGCATTCATACTGGACAGCTATTGTGTTGACTGTTGTCACTTTTTTATTTGACAGTCTAGGGGAAAAGAGGTCAGTGCCCTTGAATAAATAGTCACGTATTACATGTTTTAAAAATTCTTGAGGCACATCGGTTAAAAATTGCTGGCCTAAGTTAAGTAAAACAGTTTGAGTTTTTTTTTCAGGTGGCAGTCCAGAGGTGAGCAGTTCCACCGTACTCTGGTAGATTCCGTTTCTGGGTCCAAAGGCGCTTGCTCTCATGCGTATTTTTTATCCTGAGGAAACACGAGAGGGCCCTAGGGGAGCAGATGGTGTAATACTGAGGCTAATACATGGAGTTAGTGTTTTATTCTCATCCTGTTGGCCAGCTGCTTCTTGGTCTTGAGGCCATATTATAATGGTCCATGGTGATGTGGTCACATGCCCAACAAAAGAATTATTATATTACTACAGAAAAAAAAGTAGAGAAAAGATTTGGGGTAACATCTAGCAGTCTGCCACACTGGGAAATACTGACCTAATGGGCTATAGGGAGAAACAACTGCAGAGATTTGATCATAGCTGAAATTAATGCACCCAGGCAGGCACATATATCAAGTAAGTAGTCTTTGTGTCAAACACTTTGTAATCAGTTTCAAGTATTGACTCAATTTCTGATGACCAGAAGGTGAGTATTGCATTTTATACAGATGAAGAAACTGAAACACTCAAATTGGCCAGGATAACACCCCTGATTTTGTTGTGGAAGTGATATTTTCACCAAACTTATGGTTTCAAAGTCTTCTTAAATTCTGTGCTCTACTGCTCCTCTCTGTTTGAGGTTCCTTCTTGCAAAATTGTTTATTACTTTGAGAAATTCAAAACTAAAATATATGCTTGAAAAGGAACATCAAGTCGTGGAGTGTGCTGATGTGCATATCCAATAGGTGCTCTCCTTTTAGGGATGTAACAATTGAAGTACTTCATCCACTTGTGGCAGGGACCCATTAGCAGGAACAAGAAAGTCAGTTTTAAAAATTATGGTGCAGTAATTTTTTAAAGTTCAATCTGTATCAACATGAACCAATGTAGTGTACTTAATATGAGTGTAGGGAAGAAGATTTCCTAAAGTAAATAAGCAACAAGTACAGTTAGTTAACAGTAGCTGTACAACTTTAAAAAGGATCAATTTAAACTGAGTATGGCATATCGAGTTGGAAAACTTTTAAATGTCTTGGCAATTCAGTTGAGACCTTTTGTCTAGTGCTGATGCTCCCATGTAAATTCATAGTTTCCTATGACGTCTAACAATAAAATACATGGATTTCAAGTATTAGGCGGAGCCAGAGTAGCAAGTAGGTAAATAATATAATTGGTGCTCTTAAAATCTAGGTACCTGGTGTATCAACTAGGATGTCCTTAAAGTTCACTCATCCAGATTACTAGGATATTTTGGGTTGCAGTATGGAGATCTTAACCAATGTGATTAAAGTATTTTCTACAAATTTTTGTGAAAACACATAACCAGACAGTAGCTACATACATGAAAATGATCAGTTCTGGCTAGTTTCCCTTAGCTCATTTTGTCTTGATGGCTTGGGTATAAACAGAATGATACTGAATTTCTTAATGTTGCTATAATTTAGGAAGCCCTCTAAAGAAAATATGTAATTGTGAATACTAAATTAGATGTAGAAATGTTTAAAACAAAAATGATTTCTAAAAATTGGAAATAAACACAACTATTGCACAAAGTTCCATTTAATAAGTGATGTGCCTGTACCACAACTACTAAGTTTCATTTAGTATGTGGTGCCTATGTAATTGCTACATTTTTCATTGCATACTTTTAGGATTTTATAGTGCTTTCAGTAGGAGGTAATTCCATCTTGATCAAATTATTTTTTGATAGCTGGGCCTAATATCTGCTGTGTTCATGCCCTACAAATGGGAATTTGGGAAAACTCGTTCAGTTACCATCATAAAGGGAAAGTGCTCAAAAAGTGTTTATAAATGGGTATAAATATCTATATATTGCAGTATACAGGGTGGGATAGAAGTAGGTTTACATTTGCGAATATATGAAACCATTTATTTTTCGTTGTATTATTTTCCATAGGAACGGCTGTGTAAACTGCTTTTGCCCCACCCTGTGTTCTTCATGAGAGCTCCCAGTTTGATTAGGAATCCATTAGAACTTGCCTTCTGCTCAACTTTCACAACGGGCCAGCTTGGTTCTGTTTCAGTGCCAGAATTCTGTCTTCCTTGGCCTTTTGGATCTGTGCCTCAGTGTCCTGACCCAAGGGAGTGCTGGGATTATTCCTGGAAGCCACTCTTCCAACAGGGGTGCCTATCAGTAACTTGACCATACACGTAGATACCACTAAATCCAACTACTTGTTTTCCCAACTAATCTTTCACTTAGCTTGTGGTCACTGTCACTGTAGTACCACCCTAAATGAAGGGGAGCTTAAGTGGAAAGAGATCTTAACTAATGGCAAAATATTTTCTGAAAATTTTGTGAAAACCTGACCAGGTAAATTAAGGCCTTCTCCTGAGGAGCAAATGTGATAGGGGGCATGAAGTACTGACCCTGGCATTGTAGTAAGCGTTCAGTGATCAGGGACGGCATTACAAAACTATGAAAGGTACCCCGGTGAAGAAGTGAAATGGGAGTCTGAAACATTGTGTCTCACCATATAACTTAGTGTTAGAAATGCTTTCTCCAATTCCGTGTAGGTTGGTTCTTCACTTTGTAACGTGAGTGGGGAAAATGTTAAGTATTTTGTAAAGCGTAGCTACATAAATTAACCTTTGTAATCCTCACAGCAAATCAAGTTGTTTAGCACTGTATTAACACTCATTTCACAGAGTAGGAAACCTAGAGGTTAAAGAATGTTTCCAACCCTGGCTGGCGTAGCTCAGGATTGGGTGTGGGCTGTGAACCAAAGCATCGCAGGTTCGATTCCCAGTCAGGGTGCATGCCTGGTTTGCAGGCCACGGCCCCCGGCAACCGCACGTTGATGATTCTCTCCCTCCCCTCCCTCTCTAAAAAGAAATAAGTGAAATCTTTAAAAAAAAATGTCCCCACCTGTGTCTAATTTATTTTCACTTCTTGAAGCTTAAGTTCTCTTCCCACCACACCTCAGGGTTTTTTAGAGGGGGGAACCCTGACCAACGTACATTTTATTTCCTTTTGTCCAAAATGGAACTTGATTGAGATCCCTAAACCTATAGCTCAGTTTGTTAGAGCATCACCAGATGCGCCACCTTCGCAGGTGCCATCCTTGGTCAGAGCACATACAAGAACTAACCAATGAATGCAGAAATGTTTCTTTAAACTGTCTCTCGAAAATCAATTAAACAGTTCTAGTAAGAGAAAATGCCGGCCAAGTCCCAGAGAAACAGGGAAGTGGGTCCCCCACTTGGACACTCATCCGTTTGTATTATGGAGGGAGGTGGAGAGAAAGGCGGGCATCTAGGCTTTCTGAAGCGCCTACTGTTCTGGGAGTGCCTATGAAGCACCACTGGCGGGTTTGGGAAACCCAGGAGGCTGCCGCGTCGCTCCGCGCCTCGCTGCCCCGCCCCGCCCCGCGCACGTCCCGCCCCGCCCCGGGAGCCAATCGGAGCCAAGGGGGTGTTTCCAGGCCCGCCCTTTTGCCTTCCCGCCCGGGTAGCGTCGGCCTGGGAGACTGGGCACCCTACGACCCGGAAGTGGTTGCTCGGGAGGAGGCGGCCCTGACGGGGTGGAACTCGTGACGCTTCGCCTAGGATTCTGGCTCTTCCCACTGGTCTGCCCGCGGGTCCTGCGGGAAGAGTGTAGCTGATTGTCAGGGGAACCGCAGCAATGACTTCCGTGCTGTCCTACGAAAGCTTGGTCCACGCTGTTGCCGGGGCCGTGGTGAGGCGGGGTCTTCACGCCCGGACCGCTGCGGGGTGTGGGGTTTCTCAGGGGTCGCTTTTTGGGATAGGTCTAGGCAGGGGATGGGGATGAGAGGCAGAACGTGAGGGTCAGGGTATAGGGTGTCCTGTCGTGACTGTGGGGCGGAAAGGAAGAGGGCTTAGAAGTTGCTGGAAAAATTGGGAGTAAGGGCCGACACTCCTTCTCCGCCCCCGGCTGCCGCTCGGGGCTCCTCGAGACGATCTGGGATGGAGACAGTGGCGGCCCCCGTACCCACAGGGAGTCGGGCAGAAGATGATTGCTGGGGGCGGCGTGGGGGGGCTTCTGAAAGTTAAAGGCCACTCTTCCTCTTACCCCACGCCCGCCGCACGCACACACTTCGTCTTGCCTGGGTCAGGGGAAAACTTAGGTGTCAGATGCTTCACTGCAACGTACTGTCACCCAGTTGCTGTGGGCCTGTGGAAGTGCCTACCTAATAGGCTTATCTTTGGCCCGTGTTATTGGTAGGAAATACATTTTTTTAAAAAGTCAGGGTCAGAGTTGCCGTCTACTACAGGTACGATTTACTAGGAGGTGTGTGCTGGGCTCTTGGGCTTGTGGATGTCCCACGTCCATTTGACACCCATCCCTTTTCCTGGAAACTTCCCCCTCTTGACTTGGGGAACTTCCTCTTCTGGTCCTCATCCCGTTTCTCTGGCCGCCCTTTCTCGTCCCCTCGAGCTGTCAGCGTGCACCTGTAGTGGCTGGAGTCGGTGTCGCTCCAGAGGAGCATCACGGACCCCTCCCCTTTTAGCCTCCCAAACTCACGGACAGCCCGTGTTCTGTGAAGACTGGTCAGGCCTGAACCCCAGCTCCACTGTTTGGCAGACAGGTGGCCTGTAAACTCCACTTTCCCAGTTTGTAAACTGGAGTTCGTGATGCTTACCTTGCAGGGTTGTTAGGCGAATTAGTTGACACAGTCGTTCATGGCAGTCTCGGTTTGTTCATTAAGCCAAAAGAGGCTTTCTGCCAGTGTTAAGACACTGAGTTGGCAGCTTGCTTGACACGCTGTAGGATGGCGTGGAGGCCCGTGTTCCTGAAGGGGAGGGAACAAAGAGGCAGACAGGTTGCAGGGGACCAAACCGTGGGAGACTCGAACTCTCCGAGGAGGAAAGAGAGCTAGCTAGCCATTGGAGGTTTAGAGCATGCAGCAACTTGCCGATTTACAGTTTTTAAACATAATTGATGGGTTGTG
Source organism: Phyllostomus hastatus (assembly GCF_019186645.2). Classification (NCBI taxonomy): domain Eukaryota; kingdom Metazoa; phylum Chordata; class Mammalia; order Chiroptera; family Phyllostomidae; genus Phyllostomus; species Phyllostomus hastatus. The sequence continues at coordinate 5,183,157 of NW_025333715.1, forward strand.
TTTTAAACTCGATCACTCTGGCTGCAAGGGTGGAAGCAGGGACGCTGTCGGGAGCTATTATATCATCTCAGGCAACAGAGGATGATGGCTCGGACCAGGATGGTAACAGTGGAGGCTGTGAAAAGTGATCGTCAACTTGGAATATGTTTGTAAGAGAGAGCCACCAGAGTTTGATGGTGTGGATATAGGGTGTGCCAGAACGAGGGGTGGTTGACTCCCAGTAGTTTTTGCCTTCAGCAACTGGAAGGATGACGACGTTCCCTTTTACTGAGGGGGTGAAGGTTGTGACAGGGAAGGTTTGGGACGGCAATGAGTTTGGTTTTGGACTAGTTACAATTTAAATATTTGCTTACTTTTAGAGGGAGGGAGAAAGAGGGGGAGAGAAACGTCAATGTGCAGTTGCCTTTCACATGCCCCCAGTTGGGCACCTAACCTGCAACCCAGGCATGTGCCTTGACTGGGAATTGAGCCAGTGACCCTTTGGTTCACAGGCTGACATGCAGTCCACTGAGCCACACCAGTCGGGGCTGGACTACTTACATTTTAAATGCCTAAGTGGAGTGATGAGACTTGAGTTCACTAAGAAAATGAGTGTGACCTGAGAGAAAAATCTCGGAGACTGAGCCCCAGAGCACCAACATTAAGAGGTTAGGAAAATGAGATAGCACCAGCAAAGGAAACTAAAGAGAGGCTGGTAGGGTAGTAGGAAAACTAAGAGAATGTGGTGGTCAGGAAGTCACATGGAGAAGAATATAGACCACTGATGGGTCAAATAAGACGAGGACTAAGACTTAACCATTGAATTTATCAACATGTGTATCAACAAGAAAAATCCAATGGTTACATGAGAAGACCAATTTTGATGGAATGGTAGGATGAATAGTTGGAGTACATCCAAGAGAAATTGAGAAATACTTGCTGTCCTTTTATCTTTCAATAAATGCCGTTTATTGAACACTTTTATTGAGTGCTTTCTTTGTGCCATGCACAGTTCTAGGTGCTAAAGGTAGCGGGGAGAACAAGGTGTTTTTCTTCATGAAGTTTGCATTCCAATGGGGAAGTCAGACAGTAGTTGATAAACAAAATAAAATAATTTTAGAAAGTGTTAAGTGTTATAAAAGAAACAAAAGAATGGTTGGCAACCTTTCTGTAGAGAGGCAGGTGGTAAATATTTCAGACTTTGTATGAACTCTGTAGTGCAGCTGCTCATCATTGCCATGATAGTGTGAGAGCAGCCCCTGACAACAGGTAAATAAATGGGCAGAGCTGTGTTCCAATAAAATCATATTTACGGAACCAGGCAGTGGATTAGACTTGGCCCTTAGGCCATAGTTTTCTGACCCTTGCTATAGAGAGTGACTGTGGAGAGAGAGGATCTATTTCTATCTAACCAACAAAGACATTTCCATTTTTTCCTCTTTTTATGGCCTATTTTTCTCTTGTTAAAAGTTCTGCTTAAAATTATGCACCCCAAATTGTTATGGTTTTTCTTCTCCTATAAGCTCTGTTAGAGTGTCCGATAGATAGACTGGTAAGAATAATTTTTTTCTCTTCCTTCCCCTTGGGGCAGTACTGTTTCTAGCACATAATCTGAGTGAGAATTCGAATTGTGTCTTATTTTTTTTTAGCTGTTGTGCTCTAGAACGGTTCTCAACTCTTTTTGCAAACCTCTGTATTAAGTAAGGTTAAATCACACAACATGTGCCCTGTTTTTTCTGGTTGCTACCAAAAGGAAAAAATTTCACCATAAAACATATCAGTATATTTTATAAGAAAATTGGCATGCCTTTATTTTCTTTTTCTTTTTTTTTTTTTTTTTAGAGAGAGGGAAAGGGATGGGGGAGCGAGAAATGTCAGTGTGTGAGAGAGACATCGACTGGTTGCCTCTCACACCAGCTGGGGACCTGGCCTGCAACTCAGGCATGTGCCCTGACAGGGAATCGAACCAGAGACCCTTTGATTTACAGGTCAGCACTCAATCCACCAGTCAGGGTGGCATTGCTTTTAATGGTATATTATTGTGGTGATAGCTCATGTTACTTAAATGTCCTGAGCATGATGTTCAACTGGAGCTTTGAGTTGATGGAGAGTCAGTTTAGTGTAGTGGTTAAGAGCACTTGGGCCAGGCAGCCTGGGTTGGAATCTCGGCTGTGCCCCTCCCCAACTATGTGACTTTGGTATAAACTCCAAGGCTGCCTGGAGTAGTTGCTGCTTCTCCCCAAAGGATTGTTGGATCATTGTTTAAGATGTTGACTTACAACCTTTTTGAGGCAAAGTTTCATGTTTGCTTTTTCACTTCTTTCCAAGTTCTATATTCACTCAGATCAAGTGTGGTATTACGGATACACACACATTTTAAAAATTAAAATAAAGAAATGAATGATTTTGAGTCTTGTGGCACACCGTGGGATAATTGCAGATAATCTCAAGTGTTTGAAAACCAGAATTGTGTTGTTTAGGGTAATGGTATATTTCTAATTGATAACTACTATATATTAATGGTCTCATATGTAAACAATCCTCAAAATTTGAATATAATTAGATTTATAATTATAAATTTCGGGTTCTCATTAGATTAGCTTTGAAAGGTAGATTTAATTGTAGATTTCATTAGTAAAAGAGATTTTATTAGTCAAGATTCAAAGTCTAGGGAGAGCACCTCTCAGCTATGTTCATGGTCAGGTGTTCACCCCTTGACTGTAAGAGGCGGAGGGCGGGCACCTGGATTTACCACCCTACAAGTTTGTATGCAGTGGGAAGAAGTAAAGTAATCAGCGCACACTTAGGAAAAGGGAATGGTGCTGTATGGCCCAAGAGATTAGATATCTACTATATCATACCACTAACAAAACTTCAAAAATCAATCTTAAGGGTTTTATGCAGTCTTTTTTTTTTAGCCTTTATTTATTTATTTTTTGTATTGGGGTTACATTGGTTAATAGTTATATAGATTTCGAGTGTACAATTTTATAATATATTATCTGTATGTTGTATTATAATATATTATCTGTTTATTGTATTGTTCACTATGCTAAGTCTAGTATTGCAGTCTTTATTGTAATTATTTTTCTAACTTTTTATAAAACAGGGACAGTAACACTTCATTTACTGGGTTCTCCTGAGAAGTAAATGTGCTAACACTTGTAGAACACCTAGCACAGTGCCTGAAATAGTATAATTAGGCCATACTGTTCATTTCTTTTTTCAGATATATTCTTGCAAACACAGCACTTGTACCCAGTTTTAGAAATCCAGTGGAATTGAAGTTTTCTCACATCTCATCTGGCCAACTCTACCCACTCCCTTCACTTATAGCACAGCTCACCTTTTACTTTCTAGATAAAATACAGGCTACATGAGATGAGCTTTCTCACTTTTCTGTTTTTTCTGATTATACAATCAACTACAATTATATGTATGCATATTTTCCTACATTCTGCTTGTCTCAGAAAAATGGAGATGTATACATCTCTGCTACCTTTGATCTGGATCCTACTCTATCACCCCATCTCCATTAATTTTTACCTCTTTCCTGTAACTTTAATCTTTCTCCAGTATTAGCTTCCTTTTCACCCTCAAACACACTCAACTTGTCTTGTCATAAAACCATACCAATATGTTCTGGAAACTGTCTTTCTTAGCTGCTGCTTATTCCCCTTCCCTTCATGTTAAGTTTATTTAAAGAATATTCTGTACTTACTACCTCTCTTCCAGATTCTACTCTGACCACTGGAACTGCTCATTAGAAGCCATTACTGACTTCCTAATGGCTTAGTCTACCAACTCGACACATTTTTCATTCTTACTTGAGTCAACTTCTTTATAGAAGGTTACACTGATGACCCTCCTACTTTCTTGAAGCTCTTTCTGAAAGAGCAGTTATTCTTTATGTTTGACTAAATAACAGTTACTCTTTTGGAAGGAACTTAAGTAACCATTACTAATTTTAGGGCCCCAGTTAATATTGAGTTCTATTGCTAAAAGATGCTTTAGAAAGGATATACAGGAAACCAACATTTGTTGAATGGCAACTGTGTGCTTGGTACAATGCTAGGTGCTTTCCATAAGTTATTTCTCACTCCTCACAGCAATATCAACAGTTAGGTGTTGATCCCAAAATTAAAAATGAGGAAATTGAGACATGGAGATTTCCAGTTACTTATTATACAATATGTGTTACAGCTGGGACCTGACGCTTGGTTTGTTTTAGTCCAAAGCCCATGCTCTTTCCATTAGACACTTGATGTGTTGATGTTGATCCATTAGGCCTTTTGTTTAACTCATGTATCTGTCTCTGTAGAGGTATGAGAGTTAGCTTGATTATTGTATCAGGGGAAAGACTTACAGTAACTCCGGTTAGGTGGATAACATTTTTGAATATGAAAACCACAATAAATGACTTTCAATCTTGGAATTTCATTAGCTTAAGATCTACCACTAAAAATTTATTTTAATTGTTTTTCTTTCTTTTAAAAATAATTCTTCTGTCCAGTAATGCCATGTACTCCATCAGGAGATGCTGTCCACTGATTTCAGTGGTGATTCTGTGACTCAGACAGTTTTGGACTCCTCTCAGAAATTGACACGAACTGGCACAGGTTTTTGTGTTTTTTGTTTTTTGGTGTTTTTTTTTTAACTTTTTCATGCTCGAGGGTGAATATGCATTTTGGAGAAGGTCGAATTTGGTGACGTGGTTGGTAGGCTAACCCAAACACCATTATTTGTACTTAAAAACTATTTATGTGTCTGTCTATTATTCCCATTGTATTGCACATGTTTAGGGGACCAGGTGTTGACCAGGCTTACCTCACTGTTGCATTCTGACTGTCTGTGGTATTAAGTACTTAACACTCATTTTTTAAAATTTTTGTTTATTGGTTTTTTAGAGAGAAAGAGAACAACACCGATTTATTGTTCTATTTACTTATGTACTGTATTTTTAGGACTATAAAGTGCACCTAGGTTTTAGAGGAAGAAAATAGGAAAAAAATTTTTGAAGCAAAAAATGTGGTAAAATATTTACTAACCTGTGACCCCACTCTACTGCCTCCCCCCGCCCCCCCAGTGAGCCAGGTAAGCTACATTCGGACTATAAGACACATCCCCCATTCCCTCCCAAATGGGTAGGGGGGCATCTTATAGTCCAAAGAAATACGGTAGTCACTGGTTGGTTCTTGTATGTGCCCTGACCAGGGATTAAACCTGCAACCCTGTTGTATCGGGACAATGCTCTAACCAACTTAGCTGTCCGGGCAGGGCCTTGATTTTCCTATTTCTGTCAGTGGTATCTTTATTCTTGTGACTCTTGTCTCTCTTATTCCCCATTTAGTAAATCAGCAAAGAATATTAATTCTCCCTGTTACAGTTCTTCTGGCAGATATCCCTTTTTCGTCTTTCTAGCCACGACTCAAACTGATTCAAGGCCTTACTCTTAAATCAGATGTATTTTGCTAGAGCAGTGTTTGTATTTGTGTTTTGATCTGTCTGGTTGGAAGCTTTTTTTTTTTTTTAGGTTTTAATTTATTTTTAGAGAGGGGAAGGGAGGGAGAGGAACGTCAATGTGTGGTTGCCTCTTGCATGCTCCCTATTGGGGCTCTCAACCTAGGCATGTGCCATGACTGGGAATCAAACTGGTGACCCTTTGGTTTGCAGGCTGTCATTCAATCCATTGAGCCACACCAGCCAGGACAGGAAGCTTTCAAGGTTACTTGGATAACTCCCTGAATGTCCCTTTGTGTGTTTAAAAAAATTTATTTTAATCTTCTCCTGAGGATATCCTTACTGATTTAAGAGAGAGAGACAGACAGGCATTGATTGATAGGCTGCCTCCTGTACGTGCCTCAACCAGGGATTGACCCTGCAACTTTTCGTGTACACGACAATGCTCCAACCAACTGAGCCACCCAGACAGGGCACCTTTGGTGTGTCTCTTAATCAGATACCTGTGAACAGATACCCCTGTGAACAGATTTCTGGGGATTTTCTCTTCCCTGATTTTGTCATTTTTCTAAATGTAAAATGGATGCTGTTTTATGTTTGTTTTGAATTGCTTTTGTTTAGTATTTGTAACTCTGTTAAATTTTATAAACTTTTGGGAAGCAGGGGATTAGGTTAGAAATATAATTAAATATATAAGGAATACAGAAGAGTAGTGTTAAATGTTATGGGGTAATAGATTCAAAATATGATATGTTACCAACTTGCCTTTATACAGGTTTATCATGCAATAAAAAACAGTAATGGATAAATACATTCTCAAATTTTTAATACTTTAAATAATTTAATAATTAATATTTTAATGTTTACATTGTAAAATACTTATAATGTGACTTCTGTTTCTAATTAAGGAGCTAATCAAACCTCTTGAAAATTTCCCTTTATAATAAACTCTCAGACTAGAGAATGAGCAAAGACAGGACCCAGGGGCAAGGAGAGCAGCTTTTGCCCTGCAGAAATTGCTTAACCAGGTAAACATGAACTTTAGAATTGTAGCTTCCAGGGATACAGGGAAAGTGAGAAACAGCCCAGTCTGTCCAAGATAAGACAACTAGTAGGGGATCACCCAATAAACCTGGAATTCCAGAAGAATATGCTATAAAAATAAATAGGAAATAATCTTAATTCTACCCATAAAAATGAGCTATTTCCAAGTTTTGCACTAAATGGGGAGTTGGGGGGATCATCACTGAGATTTTTAAACCACGAGGTTGTACCCAAATTCCCACTACTTGCAGGATTTGAAAACTTAAAGCCAGCAATTTAACTTAGAGTGCAGGCGGTGAAGCCCCAGAGTGCCTGGCAGGTATCCATTCCAGCAGTAGCTATCATTATGAGGTCTAAAGGAATGCCCAGAAAGAAAATTTTAAGGGAAATGAGCAACTCAATCCAACTAACAACTCACAGAGAAGTAAGGCGTTGTGAATAAAAAACATAGTCAACAGCAACTATCATAAAAGGGAGTTTTCTACCACAATCGTTTTTTAATCTTCACCCAAGAATATGTTTTTATTGATTTTTAGAAAGAGAAGAAGAGAGAGAAATACTGATGTGAGAGAGAAACATCAATTGGTTGTCTCCCATAAGCTCTCGACCAGGGATCAAACCTTCAACCTAGGGATGTGCCCTGACCCAGGATCAAATGCACAACCTTTTAGCGAAGGAGATGATGCTCTAACCAGCTGAGCCAGCTGGCCAGGACTTATGTGCTCCCAGGACCTTGGGTTAGGCAATGTTTTTTCTTGTTATTATTTTCAAGATTTTATTTATTTATTTTTTAGAGAGAGGGGGAGGGAGAAACAGGAAAACATTGATGTGAGAGAGAAATATGAATTGGTTGCCTCTCATACACTCCCTGACTGGGGATTGAACCTGCAACCCAGGCATGTGACCTGACCGGGAATCAGACTGGTGACCTTGAGCTTTGCCGTATGACGCCTTACTAAATGAGCCACACCAGTCAGAGCCGGAAATGGTTTCTTAGATACGACACCAAAAACACAAGTAGTAAAATAAAAATATGTAAATGCACTTCTTCTGAATGAAAAACTTTGTACTTCAAAGACACTTTCAAGAAAGTGAAGACAACAGAATGGAAGAAAATATTTATAAATTAAATATCTGATAAAGCCTAGTGTTCAGAATATATAAAGAATGTTCACAGCCTCAGTAATAGAAAGGCAAATAACTCAATTAAAAACTGAACAAAGGTTTTGAATATACATTCAATGACTGTATACAAGTAGCCAATAAATACATGAAAAGATGCCTGACAACATGAGTCATGAAGGGAAATCAAATCAAAATTGCAGTGAAGTAGCACTTCACGCCCACTGGGATGGCTATAAGCAAAAGAACAGATAATAGGTATTGTAAGGATGTGGAGAAATTGGGACCCTCATATTTTCTCAGGAGAATATAGAATTGTGCAGCCACTGTGGAAAACAGTTTGGTTCTTCTTCAAAATGCTACCAATATAACTCAGCAGTTACACTGTGAGAGAACTGAAAACATCCATACTCAAACTTTGATACAGATATTCATAGCAGCGTTATTCACAAAGCCAAAAAGTGGAAACAACTTGTCCTTCAATTGATGAATGGATAAACAAAATGTGATGTATCCATACAATAGAATATTTTTAAAAGATTTTGTTTATTTGTAGAGAGAGGGGAAGAGAGGGAGAGAAACATCCATTGGTTGTCGCTCATGCACTCCAACTGGGGCCTGAACCTGCAACCCAGGCATGTGCCCTGACTGGGAATTGAACTGGGGACCTTTCTCTTTGTGGGGCGATGCCCAACCAACTGAGCCACACCTGTTAGGGCAGAATATTTTTTCAACCATAATATAGAATGAAGTTATGATTCTACAATAGGGGTGAGCCTTGAAAGAAGCCAGTCACAAAATTTCATGTATTTGATTTCATTTATATGAAATGTTCAGAGTAGGCAAAATAGAAAATAAATGTGTTTCCCAGAGTGTGGGAGGAGGAGAGATTGGAGAGTGACTACTAATGGGTATTGGTTTCCTTTTAGGGTAATAAAAATGTTCTGGAATTAAGTTGTGATAGCCACACAACTTGTGTATATATTAAAAACTACTGAGTTGTAAAGAAAAGAAAAACTTTTCAGATACAGCTAAAATACCTAAAGGAAAATGAGTTGCCTTTAATCAAATTTGGAAAATAAGACAGACTTAAAAGTAATGAGTTAGACCTGGCTGGCGTAGCTCAGTGGATTGAGCGCGGGCTGTGAACCAAAGTGTCGCAGGTTCGATTCCCAGTCAGGGTACATGCCTGGGTTGCAGGCCATGACCCCCAGCAACCGCACATTGATGTTTCTCTCTCTCTCTCTATCTCCCTCCCTTCCCTCTCTAAAAATAAATAAACAAAATCTTAAAAAAAAGAACGAGCTTTAAAAAAAAAAGTAATGAGTTAAGCAACCATCTCAAGAAGTTAGATAAGAATATCAAAATAAACCCAAAGAAGGGAAAAATGGAAGGTAGTAAAGAGAAGAGATTCATGAAATAAAAAATATAAACACAAAATACCCTGGCATGTAATGTGTGTTCATAATTGTTGAGAATGAAAATTTGACTATGGAAATGAAGAAAACAATATACATTCACACATTTTTAGTAAAATAATCACCCCACCATCCCTAACAAATAGAATCTGTGACATCATGGTGGAATCATTCTTGTCTTAAAGGAAAGGAAATGTGCTGCATTCTAATGACTTTCAAATCTGAATATTTACCCTAGAATCTCTGGAACTCCAGACTCCGGTGGATATCTGGCCACCTCCTGGACATATTCAAATAGAAGTCTTTGAGACACTTAAACTTTAGCTAATTCAAACCCAAATTCAGTATCTCTTGCCCCAAAATTGCTCCCCCAGCAGCGTTTACCAGCTCAATTAATGACAACACTGTTATCCTGGTTCTTTAAGCTGGAAACCTGTGGTCCTTGAAGTTTCTCTTCTTCCCGAATCTGTTCAAATTGGTCACTAGAATGCTCCTTAATATACTTAGCAGAAGCCTTTGACTTGACCCCTGCTTACCCCTAGAGGCTTTCATTCCATTTTTGATTTTACACTCTGTATTCTGATGATACCAGCTTCTGAATTTCCATGATGTTCAGTTCACTTTCAGACTTGCACTTGCCTGCCCTTTTAGCATCCTATTATTTGTTCTTTTTTAAATTTATTTTCAGAGGTAGGGGAAGTGTGAGAGAGAGGGAGAGAAACATCGATTCGTTGCCTCTCACATGCCCCCAACTGGGGAGCTGGCCCACAACCCAGCCATGTGCTTTGATCAGGAATTGAACCAGTGACCTTTTAGTTTGCAGGCTGGCGCCCAGTCCACTGAGCCACACCACCCTGGGCTAGATGGTCTTTATCAGCTATGTAGTATCCTTGTTATTTAAAAAAAATGCCTCTAATGATTCTCTCTAAAGTGTCAATTATAGGCTATACTTATTCTTTAGGGAGTTACTTTTAAAGAGTTTCCAGGAGAGGACATTTGCCAACCCAAAGGTGGTGTGATGTTTTCAACAGTGTGTGTCACACTGGTATTATCAGCTGAAAGGGGTATTAGAAGTGATGTGTAAAATAGTGTTAATAATGTACTATTTTTCATATTTAATGACATGTTTATAATAGCAGTTCTCAAACCTTTTGCTATCAGGATCTCTTAAAAATTATTGTGGACTCTGAACAGCTTTGTTTTTGTGATTATAACTCAATATTTATTGAATTAGAAATTAAAACCAAGAAATCATTAAGATAGTCATTAAAAATATTAAACCCATTACATATTAACATGTAACATTTTAACTGTTATTTTCCAAAAAATAGAAGAGTGGCATTGTTTTATATTTTTGTAAACCCCTCTAATGTTTGACATAATAGAAGATAGCTGGATCCTTTTATCTGCTTCTGTATTCATTCTTAGAATATTACATGTCATGTAGCCTCTGGAAAACTTGACTACACACTGAGAAAACGAGAAAGAAAAAGGCAAATAATGCCATAGCGTTTTTATGAAAATAGTTTTGATTCTGCAGACTCCTGGAAAGGGTTCGGGGACTTTCAAGGATCTCCAGACCATACTTTGAGAATCCCTGGGCTATATTATTCTCTAGTATTCAGATGTCTTTTAAAAAAAAAATACTTGCTTTTTCTCCACTTCAAACTAAAACTAACACATTCTTATTGTTACAAAAAAATTAGAGCTGCATAATGAGGGAAATGGAAGCCACACTTAATTTTTTTCCTCCTGGTATAATCACTGTTAAGTATTTATTGTTGGATTTTTCCAGATTTGTGTATTTGTGTTTGTGTCGTGTGCACTTTTATAAGTGGGAGAAAGCAGTGAAGGTTAAAAGTCATTTATGCCTTGATTGAGAACTGAGGTAGACCACTGAACAGAAGCCTGAGGGATCTTAATTTTAACTCAGGCTCTGCCACTCCAGCGTCAGGCAGACCTTAACTTCCCTGGCCCAGACTCCTCGGTTCTCAGGCAAAGGGACTCCACTGCCAGGTGATCTCTAAAGGCTTTTCCAGCTCCAGGTACCAATGCAGTGTAGGAGTTAATACACTTTTCCAACACCAAATGGTTAAATGCCAGAGCAGGGTGGTAAAATATAATGTCTAAAAATGTTTGTCTTGGTGAAATAGAAGGAGATTTTCCTTTGGAAATGGATCCTTTTAAATTTTAATTATTGTCAGCAGTAGAACTCCCACTCAGATGATTAGAATTCTGTGGGACTCAAAACAATGGACTTGTTTTTATGCCTCTGTGGCACAGCTGTATTGTACACTGTTGTTATATCTTCTTGGTATTTTGTACCTTTTAATTTTATGAAAGTGAACATAGAGTCTGAAGAGTGAAAAACATTTATGAAAAGGGGAATTTAATTCAAATTCTGAAGAATCATGTACTTATATAGCTTAACATAAGACTCACATGCTCTCATATATAATAAATATTTTCCTTCCAGTAACAAGCTACTTATGAAAAGTCATCAGTGTTTGCTTGACAAGGAGACTGATATAGCAAGTCGCCATTGTACAAAATAGTTATGCTTTGAATATACCTTCAGCATTTGGGATACATTTTCTGGTGGCTATTAAGTTTACTTGTAGGTACACATAGTCACACTATTCATTAACAAGTTCAGGGAGTATGCTGTCAGGCTTTGCTGGGTTTTCAGACTAGTCCATGAAAGAAATATTTGACACATAAAATAAGCCCCATATTAGTAACTTTTTTTACTAGTTTTTCTTTATCATTAATTTTTTTACTGTTTTTTAATATATTTTATTGATTATGCTATTACAGTTGTCCTATTCCCCCCTTCACCCTCCCCCACCCTGCACACCCTCTCCCACCCACATTCCCCCCCTTTAGTTCATGTCCATGTGTCATAGTTCTTTAGCTTCTACATTTCCCATACTATTCCTGCCCTCCCCCTGTCTATTTTCTACCTACCATCTATGCTACTTATTCTCTTTACCTTTTCCCTTTCTCTCCTCCTCCCACTCCCCTGTTGCTAACCCTCCATGTGATCTCCATCTCTGTGGTTCTGTTCCTGTTCTAGTTGTTTGCCTATTTCTGGGGGGGGTGTTTGTTTTAGGTGTGGTTGTTAATAATTGTGAGTTTGCTGTCATTTTACTATACTTGTTTTTTATCTTCTTTTTCTTAGATAAGTCCCTTTAACATTTCACAGAATAAGGGCTTGGTGAACTCCTTTAACTTGACCTTATCTGAGAAGCACTTGATCTGCCCTTCCATTCTAAATGAAAGCTTTGCTGGATAGAGCAATCTTGGATGTAGGTCCTTGCCTTTCATGACTTGGAATACTTCTTTCCAGCCCCTTCTTCCCTGTAAGGTCTCTTTTGAGAAATCAGCTGACAGTCTGATGGGAACTCCTTTGTAGGTAACTCTCTCCTTATCTCTTGCTGCTTCTAGGATTCTCTCCTTCATTTTTACCTTGGCTAATGTAATTATGACCTGCCTTGGTGTGTCCCTCCTTGGGTCCAAGTTCTTTGGGACTCTGAGCTTCCTGGAGTTCCTAGAAGTCTATTTCCTTTGCCAGATTGGGGAAGTTCTCCTTTATTATTTGTTCATATAACTTTTCCACTTGTTGCTCTTCCTCTTCTCCTTCTGGTACCCCTATAATTCGGATGTTGGATTGTTTAAAGATGTCCTGGAGATTCCTAAGCCTCTCCTCATTTTTTTGAATTCTTATTTCTTCATTCTTTTCTGTTTGGTTGTTTCTTTTTTCCTTCTGGTCCACTCCACTGATGTGAGACCCCGCTTTCATTCCATCACTGTTGGTTCCCTATGCATTTTTCTTCATTTCACTTATTGTAGCCTTAATTTTTTCATCTAATTTTCTACCAAAATCAACCAATTCTGTGAGCATCCTGATCACCAGTGCTTTGAACTGTGCATCTAATAGGTTGGCTATCTTTCGGTCGCTTAAAAGTACCGGTTCTGGGGCTTTCATTTGTTCTTCTGTTTGAGCCATCTTCCCCCCCCCTTTGGTCTGGTCGCACCTGTTACATATGAGGGGTGGAGCCTTAGGTGTTCACCAGAGTGGGGTATCCCAGTTGCTGGGTTGTGACGCTGTATGTGGGGGTGGGGTCTGAGAGGGAACAATGGTGCTTACTCCTTTCTCCGTTGGACCTCAGTCCCTTTTGCCACTTCTCCCTGGGCCCCTCTGGTGCCAATTTCTGTGTGGGTGGGCTTGTGCACCCCATGGACTTTCCAACAACCTCTCTCCTGTCAGGCTGGGAGTCTCTCCCTGCGCCTTAACCCCCACAGGTGTTTTCAATGAGTGCCCCAAGGCTCTATTTCCCAGCGCTGGGATCCTGGGTTGCGCGCAGTGCCTTGCTTCACAATTGCCACCTGGCTGGGTCTGCTGGTTGCCACCCCTCGGCTGGGGTCTGCACAATGCAGTCTTGCATGCCCCCAGTGCCTTATGTGCCCAGTCCCAACGCTCTTTGTGCCAAGACCCGTGCCCAGTTGCCCAACTTCGCCCCTCCTGCAGTCTGGATGAACGTGTCTACTTGAACTCCTTGGTTGTCCGACTTCCATATAGTTCAATTTTCTGTCAGTTCTGGTTGTTATTCTGTTTCTAAATTGTCCCTATCTTGGTTGTGCGAGGAGGCACAGTGTGTCTACCTCTACCTAGATCCTCGCGCAACCAGAGCCCAAGAGCCTGTCAGTTTCTACTTGCTTAGGCCCCAGTGGCTTTCCCTTTCTTTCCCATGAGTTAAGCTAAACATTTAAGTGGTGTTTGTTATATTTTATTATGTACATTTTCAATATTTTATTTAACAGTTGTAGATATTTTGCAGCACATTGTTTAGATTACCATATTGTTAGTAATGGAAGCCCCCATTTCACCCTTAAAATTTTAACTCTCCTATTTAAGCTTAGGTTTTCTAACAAAGCCTAGAATAAGTGTATGTGTGTGTATCTTAAATAGGGTAAAACTGTTAAGATCTCCACTTCTAATGCCACTCCACACCCCCTCCCCCTTGCCAGGGATTGCAGTAAGAAGGTGACAGGGGCTTCTGGCAAGGTGTGGCAGTGGTTAGCTTTCTGGATGCGGAGTCTCCTGTTCCGACCAGTGTTTTTACTTACCTTAGCCAAGTCCAGGTTCCCACATTCACGATTACTGGCTAGGACTGGCATTACCTGTCTATGGTTGTCATACCCAGCTAGTCAAGCAGAAATTCGCCCCATGTAGGTTGCGGGTTTGGTCTGCCGTTGGGGCCTGTATGGAGACAACCAGTTGATGGTCCTCTCTCACATCGATGTTTCTCTCTAGAAGCAATGGAAAAATATCCTCCGGTGAGGATAAAAAGAAAAGAAATTCACCCCAGAGCTTCCTTCTGCTTTCCAATGCTTGCCTCCACCTCTTACAGTAATCTTGTATTAGCCTTTTCTGTTGGTGCTGTAACAAATTACCACAGATTGAGTGGCTTAAAACAACACACATTTAGTATCTGTAGGTCAGAAGTCTGATGCAAGTCTCACTGAGCTAAAATCAAGGTGCCAGCAGCGTTATATTCCTTCTGGAGGCTCCAGGGGAGGATCTGTTTGCTTGCCTTTCAGAGCTTCTGGAGGCCACCCACATTGCGTGCCTAGTGACCCCGTAGTCCGGCAGCGATGGGTGAATCCTGATGTTGCCTCATTCCCACCTGCTTTTTCACCTCCCTCTTTTACATTTAAGGACCCTTGTGAGTACTCTGGGCCTTCTCAGATCATCCAGAATGATCTCTTTTTTTTAGTTTTCAATTACTATAGACATACAATAATAATCTCTTTATCTTAAGGTTGGGGATTAGCCGCCTGCTGTGCCATGTACCGCGTTCACAGTTGCTGGGGAGTAGGACATGCCACGTTTCCGAGGGGCGTTGTTCTGCCCCCTGCCACACCTTCTGTGCATTTGGGCCTATGATTTCCTCTTTCAGAACAGCCTCACTCTGCCGTTCTTTAAATTTCTGCTCCACCAACCAGACCCCTTTTTGTTTTTCTGCATAACACTTTTTAGTATGTCTTTTTCATCATTAGTGATGGAATGGGGAGGAGGCGGTGGTGGATTTTCAATTCACTATCTTGATGTAGTCTTTCTAATAATGCTAGTAAATTTTTAAAGTATTGCTTAGTTTTAATGGTGTGAATCTTTTATGCTAGTCCTTGAGGAGGTAACAGACCATTGACCTTTTTGGGCTGACTGTTCTCTGTATCTTGGTATAAGGTGTACTGTATATCGCTTTAAGAATTTGAGGTAGATAGGCAGGGGCTTCTAAGTTAGAAACTTTCAGGTATCTGTTTAAAGCTGGCAGGGAAGAGAGATGGAGGTAGCCCACTTGTTTGAAAAAGTAGTTCCCAGGCAGGACTTTTCTGCCTGGAGAGGCCCTGTCTACACAATAGCTGAAGCAGAGATGTAGTACCATGAACTAGGAAATAAATGCTGCAGCTTTAGTAACCTTAATCAGCGTTCTCTAGCTTTCCAATTCCATTTTTTCTTGGAAATCGCCTATAAATTGAGCAAGGGTGCCAAAAGCTTAGATTTATAAATGATAAACCTTTGTGAGTCCAGTGTTTCTTGAGACATTAAGTATTATCTAGTCCTTGCTAGAAAAGAACACTTATGTTGGAGCCATCAAAGCATAAATAACTGTAAGTAGACTGACTTTAATAAACATTTATTAAGAATCTGTTACATTGAAGAGATATAATGTTCTTACTATCTGGTGGAAAAGTTAGATCCTACTGTAATATTCACTGGAAGGTAAGTGCTGTGTGAGTCATAAACGAGTGCTAGGGGAACATAGAGGAATGAACTATCTGCCATTTGTAACCTAATGGGCAGGGCGTGGAAACATTTCACCTGAGTTTTGAAAAATACTAATAGGATAATACAGTGTTCTCCCCATCATGCTGGCTGACCTATTTAAATAGATAAGAGATCTAGCAATTTTTTGTTTGTATCTATAAAGTTGACCTAGTGTCCAGTCGTTGTCATGATTTAAAAAATTGTGCATAACTATAGTTGGATCAGTAGTCTAAAACTTGATCTTCTCCCTGAGATTATATACCACCAGTGGGCCTGCATCTGGGTTGAGAACCATAAACCCATGAAGGATTTCATGTGTATAATTTCATCCCCGACTGTGTGCTTGTGGTTTTTATGTGTAGGATCTTGTGACTGGAAGGACTGGTTGTGGGTTGGTAACACTAGTCCTTTTTACCCACAGAAAATAGTGGATAATAATACAGAAAAGAAAAACTACACAAAATAAAAGCAGACACAGGACACCAGAAAAGATCAGAAATGTCAGTGGTGCATATATCAAGAGAGAGAAACAAGGAAAAGCAGGCATTCTGCCAGCAAAAGAAGTAGATAGTGCTGGAAGAAGGAATAGTTAGAATGTAGGAGCTTGTGACATGTTCTTCCTTGATCATTTTTGTCATTGCGCTGCCTTGGATGAGTAATAGAATTTTTAGCAAACAGAATGTCCCTGCTTTATTTAAAGCATGGCAAACAAAACCATTATAAAGAACAATGTGATACTTACACTTCTTATACTTTGTGGTGAATATCTTGATTAAGCATGGAGAACAGATATATCTGATCACTGGATATTTTGGTTTCAGAGCATAGGAGCAGCAACTGACCTGTGAAAGGTTAAAAATCTATTCATCTGCTATCCTTGATGTGTGTCCTAGGTTGCAAAACCCTAAGGTTCTCATTTCTAGGGACCCACTACTTTTTAAAAAAAAATATATATATATATATTATTTATTTTTAGAGAGAGGGAAGATTGGGAGAGAAACATCTGTGTGAGACATACATAGATCAGTTGCCTCTCACATGCCTCCAACTGGGGACCTGGCCCACAACCCAAGCATTTGCTCTGACTGGGAATCGAACCATTGACCTTTCAGTTTGTAGGCTGGCACTCAATCCACTGAGCCACACCAGCCAGGACTATTTTTTTTTTTTTAAATATCAGAGAGAAAGAAAGATATTTCTCCTAGAAAATTTAATACTTCTGTTTAAGTACATAACTATAGAGATTTAAAGGATAATAATCCCAATAGGTTAAAATATTTGTGTGTATTCACTGAAAACATGATTGGACCCATCATTAATAAT
The DNA here is from genome assembly GCF_019186645.2 of Phyllostomus hastatus. Lineage (NCBI taxonomy): Eukaryota > Metazoa > Chordata > Mammalia > Chiroptera > Phyllostomidae > Phyllostomus > Phyllostomus hastatus. Next base: position 5,200,335 of record NW_025333715.1, read on the forward strand.
GAACTTTTGTTCATTTACAGAAAGTTGTGGCTCATTGTCTTGTGAAGCGTAATGGCTAACGGCTTTTCAAACTTTGCAGGGCAGCATGACAGCAATGACAGTGTTCTTTCCTTTGGATACAGCTCGGCTTCGGCTCCAAGGTGAGTATCTTTTATCTTTCTGTTCACTTGGTGTCAGGAAGCAAACATATTTCTCCAGGAAGTTCCAAACTAACATAAGGATACTTGTTTCATTAGAGTTCTGTTGTCCATTTTCACTGACTTTAAATACTCGTTATCGTTCCTATTTCCTAATTAACAGAGAGGCGTTCATGGATGAGTCATAGCCTTAGCCTTTTTCTATTCTGAGATAACTTGAGTGGGCTTACATGAACAGTTTTGAATCTTTACAATCTTAATAGATAATATAACTTTTTAAAGGTACAGTGGACAGTTTTTGCTGGAGGTAGATTTTCTCCATTGAGAAGAGAGAATAGGACACATAGTGGAGCTAAATGCCCACCGTGTTTGCTCATCTAGGGTGTGTAGTCCGAGTTTGCCTCTTTTGCTTTGTAGGACTGTATAACTCTAACTCCTGCTTGTTTTTTTTGTCAGTATTTTTCAACTTGAAATAATAAGCCTATGCCAAAATGTACATGAAGAGGTAAGAGTAAGCCTTGGCTGGTGTAGCTCAGTGGATTGAGCACTCTCTTTCGGACCAAAGGGTTGCCGGTTCCATTCCCAGTCAGGGCACATGCCTGGGTTGCAGGCCAGGTCGCCAGTAGGGGACCACACACTGATGTTTCTCTCCCTCTATTTCTCCCTCCATTCCCCTCTGTCTAAAAATAAATTTTAAGAAGTTTAAAAAAAAAAAGAGGTAAGAGTAAGATGAGCTTTGAATAAATTAATTGCTGTGTTAAAACCCTCTTAACTAGTATTTTAAATTAATTTTAGAGTTTTAAGACAGGTAATAATTTCATATGACTCCACTCAAAAAACAAAATAGATTTTTTAAATATACAGTACAGTGAAACAGCCCACTCCAGTCTGTCCCTTTTTCCTTTCTCTCTTCCCTGCAGATAATGTCCTTACTAGTTTCTCAAATGGCTTTGCAGAGTTTCTTTATGGAGTAACAAGCAAATAAGAATATATATCCTTTTCTCTCTTAACAAAAACATTCTCTTCACACTGTTCCATAACCTTGCATTTTTCACTTGACATCCTGTTTGGGAAGCCTTCTAAATCAGTGCACTGAGAGCCTCTCCATCCTTCCTTCTAGCTGTAGAGTGTTCCATGGTATGAATGCACACGGCGCCCCCATTGGAGATTCTTGGGTTGTTTCTTCTCTCTTGTAGTATAGACTTGTTCATGTGCTACTTTATTTCTATAAGTTCTGTGGGATAAATTCCCAGAAGTGGGATTGCTGGATCAAAGGGTAAATGTGCTTGATAGATATTGATGGATTTCCTTCTATATAGGCATCATGAATTTTGACACCCTACAAGCCATATAGGTACCAGTTTAATTCTTAAGAAATTGGTTCATTTCCACATTCTTATGCTTTTAAAATATTCTTCAAATGTAGGTATGAAATTTGAAGTTAATTGAGATAGGTTTTATTTTCAGTAAGAATGCCAAGAAAAGCAGAATTCTCATCCTTTTGAGACCTTTTATATTTTTAAATTAGGAAATAGAATACAAGGCTAAAACTTTAGCAACTTGAGTTTTCATCCTGACTTTGCTGCCAACTATGTGTCCTTCACAGCTTTTGTGTCTGCAGCCTCTTCTCTGAAAGAGATGATAGTTTATTTCCTCTCTGCACTGTAAGATGTTAAGATAAAAATGAGAGTATATAACTTTGGGGGGGAAAACAAGAGAGCCTTATGAATATGAGAAATAAATTCCACGCCCTGACTGGTGTAGCTCAGGTAGTTGGGCATCTTTCCACAAGGCAAAAGGTTGCCGATTTGATTCCTGGTCAGGGTATATGTGGGTTTGATCCCTGGATGGGGCATGTAAGCAGAGGCAACCAATTGATGTTTCTCTCTCATATCAATGTTTTTCTCCCTCTCTTTTCCTCTCCCTTCCCCTCTCTCTTAAAAATAAATAAATAGCCCTGGCTGATGTGCCTCAGTGGATTGAGCGCTGAACTGCGAACCAAAAGGTTGCGGCTTCGATTCCCAGTCAGGGCACATGCCTGAGTAATGGGCCAGGTTCCCAGTTGGGGTGTGTGAGAGGCAACCGATCTCACCTCTCTCTAAAAATAATAAATGAACACATAAATAAAATATCAAAGAAATTTCGCTGGTCACATTTTTACTTTGGATATTAGGTATTGAAATAAAATGCGATGGTTCATGAATAACTGATACTCTTTTGTGTTGTAGTTGATGAGAAAAGAAAGTCCAAAACTACACACATGGTGCTTCTGGAGATCGTTAAAGAAGAAGGCCTGTGAGTACCACTGCTTTTGTCTTTGTTAGACAGAGAAGCTCCACAGGAGGGTCACAGGCCTACACCCCTTTCTGCCCACTCTCCTAGCCTTAGAGTGCTGTGGGCTTGCAATTGCCTGACTCGTGAGTACTTAGTTATTTCCATTTCCTTCAGATTGTGTAGTTTGTTACTTTGGTTCTTTATTGTCAAGCCTTCCGTGAAACCAAAATTTTGTTTTATGTGTGGTAAGGCAAAGAAGGTAACAGTTACTTAGTTCACTCCTGTCCCATGCATTCAGATTATGTACTTCTTTTACTTTCTTTTAACTCTTTATTTGTAAATAATTTCAAATTTATAAAAAAACTGCAAAACAAAAAAGAGTACAATGAATACCAGTATGTGCGTTACCCAGATTCAGCTATTGTTAACACTTTTTCATTTGTTTTGCCGTTCTTCTTTCCTTCCTCTCTCCCTCCCCTTCTCTCTTTATTATATACACACCACACACAATTTTTTCTGAAGTATTTGAGAATAAGTTTTATACCGTACATCAAAGCCCTTTACCTCTGTGACACTGACATTTTCAAAGGGTGTAGTCAGTCCTTCCGCTTTTTAAAAAATAAAATGCTTCTCATGTTAAGTTTTCCTCATATTTCTTCATAATTAGACTGAGCCTATGCATTCTGGTCCAGAATAATGCACAGGTGATGTGTCCTTTGCAGGATATCATTTCTGGAGTCACCTATTGTCCACCTGCCCTTCACTGATTAATCATGATTTTTTGAAATTTGAGTTAGCCACTGAAAAATTTTATTTTTCTTTTGTTGTAATATAAGCAGTCAATGAGGAGAAATAGTACTTAATATCAGTGTAGATTCAGAAATTTCTGTTTTACCAGTGATTTATAATCAATTACTATACTTCATTATTTTAGTGCTAAAATTACTCTAGGTTTGGCCAGTGGGAACCTCTTAGTCTGGTTCCTGTGTCCTTATAATATGCCCCATCATTTTTTTTGCACTTATTTTCTATATTTACTTCATTTTAAATGTCCTTGCCCTGTGTGAATTATGATATATTTACCAATAACCATGAGGAAATTGTCTTTAATTTTACGTAGTAATTTACTAAAGGAAAGCAGTAAATCAGCTATTGAATGTGTATTGTTTTTTTGTTGTCATTAGCACTAGAAAAGATTTCTTGGCTTGGACATCCCTCAGAATGTAAGAGTATGTACAGTGTGGAGTCTATTGTAGTCCGGGAGTGAACTTGGAGAAGATGTGAATGACGTTCACCCTTTCCTGGGACTTTGCCCATTTCTGGTGGCTTTTGTCCAGCATCTTTACTTTGCTTATTATGTTTTTTCCTCTAGCTTGGCCCCATATCGAGGGTGGTTTCCAGTTATCTCCAGTCTCTGCTGCTCCAATTTTGTCTATTTCTACACTTTTAATAGCCTCAAAGCAGTCTGGGTCAAAGGTCAACATTCTACTACTGGAAAAGATCTGGTAATTGGATTTGTTGCAGGTAACAAAGTTTTCTGAGTAAATATTTTTATATTTTAACATTTATCTTGTTTATATATCTTCTAAGAGGTTATTTTAGCACAAAGTTATGCTACAAAGAACATAGTTTTTGACTTATATGTGCGTGTTAAAAGCACATAACATAAAATTTACTATCTTAACAATTTTTAAGTGTATACTTGAGTAGTAAGTTTGTGCACTTTGGTGTGAAACAGATCGCCAGAACATTGTCATCTTATAAAAGTTAAACACTAGACCCATTAAATAACAACTTCCTTTCCCCCCTCCCTTTAACCCCTGGTAACCACCATTGTACTTTCTGTTTCTATGAATTTGACTACTTTAGATGCTTCATGTAAATGGCATCATACAGTATTTGTGTTTTTGTGACTGGCTGATTTCACTCAGCATAATATTGTCAAGGTTCATTCATTTTGTAGGATTTAACAAGATTCCCTTTCTTTTTAAGGCTGAATAATATTTCATTGTATGTATATGCCACTTAAACATCCATTCATCTATTGATGGCCATTCAGGCTATTTCTTCCTGTTGGCTGCTGTGAATAGTTGTTGATATGGACACGGATGGTGCACATATCTCTCTGAGTCCCTGTTTTCGATTCTTGTGGATATATACCCAAAAGTGAGATTGCTGCATCATGTGGTAGCTCTTTTTTAAATTTTGTGGGGAATCACTAGTCTGTTTTCCACAGCGGTTGTGGCATTTTATAATCCCACCAGCAGTGCACAGGGGTTCCAGTTTCTCCACATCCTCGCCAGCACGTTTTTTCATTGATTTTTTAGAGACATTGATCGATGTGAGAGGGAAGCATCCATTGGTTGCCTTCAAGTATGCGCCCCAACTAGGGGTCAAACCCACACAACATGGTATTTTCCCTGATGGGGAATTGAACCTGTGACCTTTTGGTCTATGGGACAATGCTCCAATCAACTGAGCCACACCAGACAAGGCTATTTTCTGTTGTTGTTGTTTTTTTTGATAGTAGCCATCCTAATGAATATAAGATGACACTTGACTGTGGTTTTGATGTGCATTTCTCTGACAATTAGCGATGTTGAGGGTCTTTGCATTTGCTTGTTGGCCTTGTGTAATGCGAGTTATATGATTTTCTTATTGTGCTGTAGGCATTCTTTATATATTTTGGATATTAGACCCTTGTCAGATACATGATTTGCAAATATTTTCTCCCATCCTATAGACTGCCTTGCACTCTGATGATCATGTCCTTCGGTGCTGAAAAGTTTTTAATTTGAATTTTAAGTTTGTCCAATTTGTCTAATTCTTGCTTTTTTGCCTGTGCTTATGGTGTCATGCCCTAGAAATCATTGCTTAGTCTAATGTCTAATGTTACGAAAACTTTTTTTCTGTGTTTTCTACTAGGTGTTTTACGGTTTTAGGTCTTTTTAGGTTTTAATCTACTTAGAGTCCGTTTTTGTATGTGGTATAATAAAAGGATCCAACTTCATTCTTTTGTGTCTTCCTCACACCATTCAGTGATAATGCTGTCCTTTCCCCATTGTGGAAGCCCTTGGCACCCTTGTGGAAGATCCTTTGACCATATGCACAAAGATTTATTTCTGCGCTGACTTGGCTTATTTTTACCTTCTCGATCCAGGGATAAAGATCATTAGTCCCTGTTTAGCAGCCTCTACCCAGAGTTTATGGAAATTAAGGTCTTTATTCTAAAAAAAGAGAGAGATTACAATAAATTCCCTGCTTTTCCATGATTTTTTTTCTTTGAGGGGTTCACATGAGGTGTTTAACACGAATGGGACTGGCTACTTAATTTACAGGGTCCAGTACAAAAATGATGTGGGGAACTCCTTGTGCACAATGTATTAAGCTTTTCAAGACAGCTGACACCAAAACATTGGACAGGTTGCACACCCATGAATTCCACCCCGAGTATGAAGGCCTGTAGCCAAATACGACAGAGGTATTTAGTGCACAGCCCAGTGTAGTTTGTGTCATGATAGTTGTTAATGCTTGAAAGGGTTCATAGCAAGAACAGAGGTCACTTTCGGCTGGGGTGGCGGGATAGCTGCCCACCGAAAGCAGTGGCTCTTCCGCTGAGCTTTGCTAGGATGGGTAACGTTTACGGATGAGTGCTGACAGTTTCCTGGTGAAGGGAATGACAGGGGATTGAGAAAATCCGGGACTATGTTTGGAACACTGAGTTCTCTGACTTAGTTAATGAGTGTAGGAACACGAGCAATAAGGTTGTAGAGGTGAGTAGGAGCCAGATTTTAGAAGGCGTTGGATCCTTGTCATCTGAGACTCCAGAAGTGCTAGGTAGTCATTAGCCTGGTATTATGAGTATTTATTTACTATCTGTCTCTGCTTAGTGGAATTCGAGCTCCATTTATATGTGATACATCAAAGAAATATATAAAATGCAGAGATGGTACCTTATATATATTATATATGAGATATATGACAATTATATATGCACATATATGTAAGATTTTTTACAGATAAATTATGCTAAGCGAAACAAGCCAGGCAGTGAAAGACAAATACCATATGATCTCACCTTTAACAGGAACCTAAACAACAAAACAAAGAAACAAGCAAAATATAACCAAAGACAATGAAATAGAGGACAGACTGACAGTGCCCAGAGGGGAGAGAAGAGGGAATTTCAGGGGAGAATGGGAAGGGTTTACAGGAACAAATTTAAAGGACACATGGACAAAAACTAGGGGGAGCGTGGTAATGGGAGGGAAGTGGGGAGGGTTGGGTGGTGGGCTGGAATGGGAGTAAAAGGGAGAAAACTGTACTTGAACAATGATTAAAATTAAAAAAAAAAAGATTTTTTACAGATAGTACCTGCTTAATGGAGTGTGTCTGTATCCCTTGCTATATTCCCAGTAAGAACAATTCCTAGCATGCTCAGTAAATGTTTTCTGAATGAACAGAATATTTGTTGGATTAGTCAGGATTTTAATTTAAAAGGTGGGAAGAAAGTATATCTACTTCCTTTGTTTTTTGTGTTTATCCATTTTAGTCTGTAACTGATTTGAATGTTGCATGTTTAGTGTTAGTATTTGTGAAATAATTTTTCATATATTCTTTGGAAAATTACTAATTTGGGATCCACAAAATTGAATAATATAAATGTCCACTTGAAATCAAAATTATTTGGTTGAAAAGCAGTTACCAGGCCAGGAGTAGTCATGGGCCCCTAGTTCTCCTGCAGAGCTGTGTGAGACTACTGCTGCTTTTTGGTCCGGCCTCTGAGCTTTTCTCCTGCTTAATATTCTCATTTTAGTCTTAGGTTGATTTTGATCTAATTAACTTACACTTGGGCCAGCTTTTTTAAAACTGAAATATAATTGTAACATTAGTTTCAGGCATACAGGATTATGGTTCAATATGTGTATACATTGAGAAATGATCACCACAGTAAGTTTTTAGTTAACATCATCACCACTCATAATTAGAAGTTTTTTTTCCTTTTGGAGAGAACTATCAAATCTATTCCTTCAGCAACTTTCAAATATACAGTAAGGTATTATTAACTATAGTAATTATGTTATATACTATATATCTCCATTGCTTATTTATTTTACAACTGGATGTGTGTACTTCAACCACCTTCACCCCCTACCAGACTCACTTTCACACAGAGTATAACAAGGTTTCATTATCTGAGAAAATGAACAGATAGTTGTTGGTAAGTGGGTCAGGGTAGAATCTGGGAGTTATCCCCGAGGGTGCTGTCTCACCCTCCACATGCACTTGATCATTAAGAACCATCAGTCTGTCTTCCAAGTATCTTCAGAATCCATTTCTTCTCCGTACACATAGCCATTTCCCCAAATCAGGTGTCATCTCTTATCTGGACTATTCCTGTTCTGATTTCCTTGTCTCTTAGGTCCTCCTCACTAGTTGTAATTCTCTCTGCGGTTGTGCGAGGAGGCAAAGTGTGTCTGTCTACTTGTGCCTCCATCTTGACCAGAAGTCTTCTCACTAGTTCTCAAACAGTGTCAGAACTCAAAGAACTCAAGTTTGAGATATGTTCACATATCTCAAAAAATATCAGAAAAAAATATCAGAATAGATCCTGTACAGAGGGAATCTGTTTTACATAATTGCAACAAATGGCAATCTAGTCTGATTTTTATACTTGAGACCAAGTTTTTTTTATCTTGATTTTAATGCATTTTAGATTACTGTAGTTTATATGTATTGACATTTAAAAGGTTATGATTGACTGTCCAGTACTAACTCACAACTTCTGGTAAAACTAGTAATTCATGAAGTATATGACGAAATCTTTTCCTTTTTGATTGTTGAAAGCTGTTCATTTGCTCTATCTGGCATCCTCTTATCTACAAAGTAAACCCCACCCCCTGTTATTCTCTCTCACTGTGCTCTGCTTATTTCCTAATTCTTTCACAATTTATGATTACAGTAGATTCCTCCATACCTAACACAACTAGATCGGTATAGTGGGGCAGTCAGTTTTAAAAAGTCACTTGATGTGGAGAATATTGTAAATAGCCTACTGACCTCAGGTATTTTAACTTAAGGTGTATGAATATATTATTTCAATTTTTTAAATGTATTGCCAAGGCATATTGGTTCACTGATGGGAGTTTTTGCTTTTTTTTTTCTTACATAACCTATACCTGTCATGTTTTGCCTACAGTAACCGACACAACTGACATAAGCAGGTTTGAAAAGAGGCGTAGTTCACAGTTGGTAAGCACACAGCCCAGTGAGAGGGAAGTAGGCGAGCATGGGCGTACCAGAGACTGGCCGTGCTGTGGATGTCTGTCAGTATCTGATAAAGGAAAAGAGAAACACTGGTTTCTCTGGGGAGTCCATTATGTAGAGCTGGTTAAAGGAGATCCCATTGTAATACTGTTACTCTAATTTACTTAGATTCTGAAATGTTTTCTTGAGTACTTGAGAAGAAGGGTGGAGTCATGCTTGGCGTGCAGGGAGAGCTGATGCGTCTTTTGCCAGCTCTGAGCATCCTCCGTTACATGACTTGTCAGAGAGATGGTTAAGAACTGCCTTTCTGAAGCCCAGGTCTGATTGTGTTGTCCCCAGCTTCAAAACCCTCAATGCCTGTCGCTTGCATACAGAGCAAAGAAAGACATGGCACCCTCAATGTACGAGGCCCCCACCATACCTGGGATAAGGGCCTAACATGTAAGATCTGCTGTGATATGGTTTGCCTCTCTAGCCATTCCCATCTTCACGCCAAACTGTTTAGTAACTCCATTCCTCTCTCGCTGCTGTTACCTGTCTGAAACATTCTTTTTGTACAGTATACTTCATTGTCTGTCTGATACAGTCTTCCTGCCTTTTTCGTTGTATTAACTCCTGTTTACTCATCCTTTTATTCTCAATGAAGCTACTTCTCAGAAAGCCTTCTCTGAAGGCTTCTTCACCACCCTCAGGTTTCATTCTGGGTTAGCTGCCCATCCTTTGTGCACCACCGTAGTGTATACCTCTGTCTCAGTGCTTACTGTACCGTGTGATAATAGTCTGCATCGTGTCTTTATATTTTACTAGACAGTGAACCCCTTCAAGGCAGATACTACATTTTTGTTATCTCTACATCCTCAGTGTTTTTTTTTAATATTTTTATTTATTTATTTATTTTTAGAGAGAGAAGGGAGGGAGAAAGGGAGAGAGAGAGAAACATCAATGTGCGGTTGCTGGGGGTCATGGCCTGCAACCCAGGCATGTGCCCTGACTGGGAATCGAACCTGCGACACTTTGGTTCGCAGCCCGCGCTCAATCCACTGAGCTACGCCAGCCAGGGCCATCCTCAGTGTTTTAACACAGTGCCCAGTACAGGGAAGGTACTGATTAATTGTTGAATGAATGAATTAAATTTAAAGGACTGCTTCTCTCATCATCTACATTTTCCTAAGTGGCAACTCTAGTCTTATCATTGCCCTAAGAAAAATCTCGGGTGGGAGGGGGGACTGGATTGGGAGTAAAAAGGAGAAAACTGTATTTGAACAATGATTAAAATGAAAAAAAGAAAAATCTTGAATTTTTCATCTCTCTCTCTAACCCCGCTTCCAATCTATGAGCAAATCCTGTTGCCTCTTTCTTCATATGGTATTCACCTCAGCCACTTGTCTCCACTATGACCTTAGTCCAAACCACAATAAACTGTTGACTGGATTATCTTCAGAGCCTCCCAACTGATGCCCTGCTGACTCTTTTGTCCCCTTCAGTCTGTATTCCACACAACAGCCGATGTGACTGTGTTAAAACATAAGCAAGAGCATGTTATTTCTCTGTTCAAAGCCTTCCAGTTGCTTCCCGTCTTGCTCAGCCTATAAAAGCCAGAGTCCTTACCTTGTCCTATAAAGCGCTGTATGACCCGGCCCTCCTCGTGTTCTCTCCCCTCACGCCCCTGCAGCCACACTGGCCTCTGCTCCCTGAACACCCCTGGCATGCTTCAGCCTCGGGGCCACGTACCTGCTGCTTCCTCTGCCTGGTAACTCCCTGGTTCACTCCCTCACCTCCTCTAACGTCTTTCCCCTAAGTGGACATAATTTCTGAAATAGACAGCCCAATAATGTACTTAAATTTTCTCCTTAAGCCTTGACTGGCGTGGCTCAGTTGGTTAGGTGTCATCCTGCAAAGTGAAAGGCCACCCGTTCGGTTCCCGGTCAGGACGCATGCCTGGGCTGCAGGTTCGTTCCCAGTCAGGGCGTGCGTGAGAAGCAGCTGACTGAGGTTTCTTTGTCACATCGATGTTTCTCTCCCTCCCTTTCTCTCTCCCTCTCCCTCTCTTTAAAAGTAAATAAGTAAAATCTTTAAAAATTTTTTTTCTTCTTAAGCCTGTCCTCTTAACATTCTACATATTTTACTTATTTATCTTGTCTTATTATACCATTAGAATGTAAGTCTCATGAGAACAGGGACTTTATTTTTATTAACTGCTGTGTTGTCAGCACCTAGAACAGGGTTGATCACGTACTAGACATACAATATATATTTGATGAGCAGACCGTGAACGGAGGACTTGTGGGAAGGGACTTGGCTGTACTTGATCTATGCTACCTAAAGGATTTGGGCCAGGATCACAATACACACACAGTTATTTCAGAATTGCTAATTCATACCTCAGGTAAAGATAATTTCCTAGCTAATTTCATATATGTTTCCAGTTGTTTAAGAAGATAGGTTTAATATCAATAAAAATAAAATTTCTAAGCTCTTATAAAAACAGATTATTGGGGTGAGAGTGAATTTCTGTCTTTTGAAACTTTCAAAAATAAAGTGAATAAATCACCTGGTGATTGAATTAGGACAGTGGTTCTCAACGGAGGCTGATTTGGCCCACAGGGAACGTTTGGCAAATCTCTGGAGACACCTCCGGTTGTCACAACTGGGGGGTGCTGCTGACACCTAGTGGGCAGAGGGCAAGGGTGCTGCTAACCATCCTACGCAACAGCACTAGTCCCCCCATACACCCCCAAATAAAGAATTGTCTAGACCAGAATGTCAGTAGTGTCACAGTTGAGACCCTTGGTCAAATGAATTTCTGAAGGTAGGCATTTCCTTGGAACTTTTATGAGTTTTAAACTTCTTATAATACGTTTTTGTATCTTAATACCTATGCCTTCTTACAATAATAGAATAGCTTTTTTCCTTCCTGCTGTGAGCCCTATCAGTGTATTATAGTCACTATAGAAATGAGTTTCATTATTTCCCGGGAAAACTAGGAACAGTACAGGGGTGGGCAAAAGTAGGTTTGCAGTTGTGAGTCCACAGAGCAGTGTTTATTCTTATAGTATTATAACTGCATGTCTTTTTCCATGTAACAACTGTAAACCTACTTTTGCCCACCCCTCTGTTTTCAAATTCTACTTGAAACTTAGAAATTTATTTTAATTATTTATTTTCACAGAAGTAAGCCCATATGGCTTGATACCCTGGGGAAGAATTTGGGAAAAGAACCTTGCAGATAACTTAAATGAAGAAAATACCATTTTTATTAAACTGGGATTTTTACAAATAACTTTTTGAATGACAATGATGTTATCATTGTTTTGACAGTTCATATTCATTTCCTGTCCTCCAGTGTTAATTCTGGTAAGGCAGATGTGTTCCTTTTTTGTATCTAGTTGCATTCTTTCGTAGGGAGACAGATGGTTAGATTTGTGGCCTTCATCTGCCACTTTCTTATATCAGTGGTTATTGCGTACATTTCCCAGAAGCACACAGCCAGTTAACATACTTCATTTTTGTTTTCTCTCCTTACCAAGGAAGATTCGCTGCTAATAAAACTATTTGTTTTGAAGATTTCAGAAGTAGATAGCTGTGTTCCAATTATTCCTTGAATCAGTGAATAATTTTAGTGAGTGGGTTCAGTTACTGTTCTTCATCTCTTAATTTTGGTTCTGTTTTCCCAGAAATGATTTTTTTTCTAAAAAATAAATAGAATCATTCAAATTGTAAGGAAATCAATCTCCTGTCATTAAGTAGGTAAAGTATTAGTATTCCCATCTTAGAGCTGAAGTAATAGCCGCATCCTGGAATTAGAAAAATAATTTTCTACATAGCCTCATAAATAAGCAAGTAACATTTTTTATCCTTCAGTCTTATCATTCAGTTAGTAAGACTTGGAATCGCTCATCATGACCATTTATAGTTGTTTTTCCAAAACGAAATGCTGTCCTTTGCTTGATAACAAAGGTTGTAAGTTTCTAGCAAAGTTTTGGATCCTCAAGTATTTTGAGTGTCTTTTCCCAGAACTCATAAAGTTATAGTGTTTAAAAAATCTGTATCTGTTTTGGCTCAGGTGACAAACAGAGTACTTGAACTTCTCAGATAAAAAGCTTTGAAATACAAAATGTTCTTACAAGGACTCTATATTCTCTTGAAATGATGTAGTGCATTTTTGTACTTCAGATTGTGCATAGTATCCTCTCAATCTTTCAGCTCAGTCAATAAAGGGGATATGAAAGCAGAATTTTATATAACGGTGAAATCTTAATCTTGGCTGCATTACCTGACATGTTTTGTGTGTACCTACTTCTTGAATCGAACATGAAGGAAATTTTGATTTCTAAAGAATTTATTTAATGGGCAATTTGTTTCATTTGTTTAGAAAGGTATGTACCCTGTCTCTGTCTACAGTATCCATTGATGCTTGTGATCTCTGGCTCTGAGCTCTCCTGTTGTCATCTTTTTTTTTTTTTTAAGGTAGTCTACTCAGTAGCACTTTTTAGTCTGGTTTTTCTGGCTGTTGATTTTTCTGTTAAGTGATGTGTGCCTTGCACTGAATAGGAATGCACTACAAAGTCCGGGCAGATGGGCGTGTATTGCTATTCTGCCTTGGCTTCTTGGGCACTAGTGCTTTTTAAAAATGAGACCAGCGAGAATCTCTCAGTAAGACTTACTCAGATTCTGGTCAGTGCCTCAAGTGACAATGTATGAATATATTGAGTCATAGCTAAAGATGACTCCTTGGTGTTATGTGACTATAAAAATATGACAGGCACACTCATAAAATTACTTAATAATGCCTTTTATTTTGAGAAATGTATCCTCATAATCCTCCTAAGAGAGAGGTAGCAAAACATTGTACTTTTGCAACTGTATGCAACAAATGAAAACAATTTTAATCTCTTGGCTGTTGCACAATCTTGTTCTTGGTTAGGCTGTGTTTTTTGCATGGTGTATTTTGAGATTCCTTAAATCAAAACAGTCTTTCTCACGTTGTGTTTCAATGACTTTTAGTAAAAGAGATTTCTCTTCCTTAGGACTGCACCTCTTGGTTCTTCACAGCGCGGTTAGCACCAGATAACTCCATGTATGGTTGTTGACTGAGTTTGTTCATTGGTTCATGTGTTCAGTATTTATTTAACAAATATTTATAAAGTATATACTATGTGTCAGGTACTTTGTTACAACTCTCTCTGGTTTGTTTGTTTTAATCCTTTCAGGACTGATGAGGAATGTGTTAGTATCCCAAGATGGTGTTAAATTGGGAACATGTGTTTTCAAAAAAGAAGCACCTGGCTCATTTTGTTCCACTCTGAGTCAACCTTGGGGGGCCGAGATCCCCATCCTTAAGCTTGTAAGGATCATGATGCTTGTAAAGCTGTTTCAGGTGTTTTGTGACAGTTCATAACTGCTGCTTGCTGCCTGCCTGTCCTAATTCCTTAAGTGACAAGGAACTCTTCTACAGTCCTCTAGTCTAGTCCCTGTGGAAGCACTTTCCAATGTCACCACTTTCTCCCACTTGTCACCCATTATGCCAGGCCCATACTCACTTAAAACCATGTGAGCTCCTTACAGGATAGTTGTAAATTGTATGTTTCATCTGATGTTGCCATGGACTTAGCATGTGATCAGTAAGCCACATCTCTTAAAGGTGTTTTTGAAAAATTGTATTTAAAACTTTATCAGAATTGCTACTTTGGATGCTATATAATAGATCACCTCCTGTTATACAAATGAGGAAACTTACTACTCTTCTCATGTGGAAAGATACTACTGCTAGGCATTCTACTATCAGCAAGGCTTCCGAATTGCTTCTAACAATAGTGGCTTGTGTTGTTCCCTGGTCCAAAGAGACACCTTACCTTAGGTCTCCTAGTAGGTCTGGGCAGAAGTATAAGTGGAACATGGGATTGTAGCTTTTATACAGACAACAAAGCTTAAAAGGTTACATTTTGCTTTTCCTTTGTCTCTCCCTCTTTCTTTTTAAAGGAGTGGTGAATGTGTTGCTGACAACGCCACTCTGGGTGGTAAATACCAGACTGAAGCTGCAAGGGGCAAAGTTTAGGAATGAAGACATTGTACCAACCAACTATAAAGGTATTATTGGTAAGTGTTTCTTGGTGAGTTTCTGTTTAAGGGTTTTCTTTATTCTTTGTATCTGGAATTTATTGGTAAGATAAGGCTGTATAAAGATAACCTCAAATCTCATAGTAAGCATTTCTTTAGCTCAAGTGTCTGCGGATTGATAGGGATTTGGCTCATCTAGGCCGTTCTCAGCCTGGGAGTCTCGGCTCCATGTGTCTCGTCATCTTTCTGGGACCAGCTTGAGCATATTCTTTTCTTACTGATGGTGATGCACAAGAGACACACCCAGTCATGCAAACATATTTCAAGCCCCTGTTTGCAACTTGTCTGATAACATCCTCTTGTCCAAAGCATAGCACATGGCTAAGCCCAAAGACAAGGGGTAGAGACGTAACTGCTACCGTGAGTGTGGGTGGGAAGGGTGATATAGCTGAAGAATAATATACTGTACTTTCTTTCTAGTGTTATCTTTGGATAAAGAAACCAGATTAATGTCTGGTATCTATGAGCTTCTGCTTTTTAATAGGATCACACTGCCAGCTGCTTCTTTCCCATGTTCGTGATGAGAACAGTGGTTTTCTTATAAGCCAGTCTGATAGAACAGACTCCAAGTAACTCTGGTACTTTTTGTTTCACTGGCCTTTGTTGTGGGACACACGGGCTGTCAGTTCACAAGTTTCTATAATACAGAGTGCGCAGTGGTGCTGTAATTACTTAGGAAAACTTGACATTCTGACCCCAGACTTTCCGAAGGAGTTCCCTATGATTGAAGTTGTCTCTCAATAACTTGGTGACTATCAGTGTCTGATAATTATTAAAAAGTAGTTAACTGATGAACTTGCCCCTAAAATATCATTACAAGATAGGAAACCGTGTGGTTTCTATTCCGGATACATTTGAACAGAATTCGCCTTGTCTTCTCTAGTCAAGGGACTGTCGTCACATATCCTTGATTTCTTGCTTAGATGCTTTTCACCAGATCATTCGAGATGAAGGGTTCTTGTCTTTATGGAACGGCACGTTTCCCTCCTTGCTGTTGGTCTTCAATCCTGCCATCCAGTTCATGTTCTATGAAGGCTTAAAACGGCAGCTTTTAAAGAAACGAACAAAGGTAATCCCTGATTTTTTAAAATGTTTTTATTAAAAGATTTTATTTGTTTATTTTTAGAGAGAAGTGAAGGGAGGGACAAAGAGGGGGCGAGAAACGTTGTCATGTGAGAGAGAAGCAGTTGTCTCTCACACGCCCCCCACTGGGGACCTGGCCTGCCACACAGGCCTGTGCCCTGACTGGGAATCGAACCAGCAACCTTTCGGTTTGCAGGCCAGCGCTCAATCCACTGAGCCACACCAGCCAGGGTGAAGGTAGTCCCTGATTTTGAAAGCAGCAAATAGTAATCTCTTGTTCTTGTTGTTTGGAATGACATGGTTTGTCTTTCTTTGCTTTCCAGCTTTCTTCTTTGGATGTGTTCATCATTGGTGCAGTAGCCAAAGCAATTGCCACCACAGTCACCTATCCCTTGCAGACGGTACAGTCCATTCTAAGGGTGAGTGCCGGGGGTTTTTCCTGCATTTAGTCGAATGACATTCTAAAATGCGTGGTTTCTCTAAAGCAGTGTTAATATTAGTAAAGCAATAGAGTAGTCAGTTGGTAGGCCAGAGCATTCCTCATTCTTTTTTTTTTGTTTGTTTATGTTATATTCTGCTAACCAGGCTGGCTATCAGTTGGTTTCCTGTTTGGTTTGGAAGGAAGTTTACATTTGCAGTTTTTAGTGTCTCAGAAAACCCAATTTGTGGCAAAACGTTCTTAAAAGACTCAGAAAAGTGTAAGTTTGCTCCTTCTCATTCAGATTGATTTCCTTGGTACCCTAGGGCAGATTATCCTTTACAAAACCTGAGGTTGATTCCCTTAGTTTATTCAAGAGCAATTAATGATTTTGCTTTGTTATTTTGGAACACTTTTAGATTTCTGGATTACTTATTAAGTTATTTATTGAAATGTTTATTAAGTGCCCACTCTGTGTGAAAAATTAGGTACATATGTTAAATAAAATACTCATAATCCCTGCCTTTATGGAGGTAATTGAGGAGAGAATTAATGGGTAAATAAGCAAAATAAATAGGTAATTACAAATTGAGAAGAGAGCTACAAAGAAAGTAAGCAGCTTTCTGTGCCTTAGTGGAAAGGGGCATGGTGGGGCTCTTCTTAGATACCTGGGATGATTGGGGATGGGCTCCTCAGAGGAGGCATATGTAAATCAAGACTTACAGGGAAGCCCTGGCCGAGTAGCTCAGTTGTTTAGAGCATCATCTAGATGCCCCAAGGTTGTGGGTTTGATCTCTAGTCGGGGCACATGCAAGGTCAACCACAAATTACTGTTTCTTTCTCTCCCCCGCTCCTCCTTCCCTCTCTCCCTCCCCCTTCCTTTCTCTATCTCTAAAATTCAATACATAATTTTTTTTAATTGAAGAAAAAAAATTACATGATGATAAGGACCCAGCTATGCAAACAGCATTCTAGGTAGAGGGAACATGATGTGCTAAGAGCCTGGTGAATGCTAAGTACCAAAAGGAGACCACTCTGGCTGGAGTGTGGCTCAGGATGAGGTTGGAAAAGTAGCAGGGAAGGTCTAGAGTTTATCTTCCGTTTGTGGGAAGCCTTTGAAGGGTTTGACACTGGGGAGTAATGTGATTGATTTATTGGGTTGGCCAAAAAGTCTGTGCTTTTTTCCATAAAATAAAAGACACATTTTTCATTTTCACAGGTAGCTTTATTGATTTGCATATTTGTGTGTCTCCTGTGTGGTAGAATGTTGATTGTTCTCAATTAATGTCTCGATTTGATCTCTATCAACTTCACCTGGTCTCCCCAACCAGGGACTATCATTTAGTGAGAAATCTCCAGCACAAAACTGAAAACCATTTTTAACACATTCGATCAGTCACAGCACCTTCTCCATACACTGCACAAATCTTTTTTTGCATTTCTGTTGTGCTTTTATCTTTATTGAAATAATAAAGCATAATATGTGGGGAAAAGCAAAAGACAGAAATCTGTACTTGAGTAACAGTTAAAAATAAATAAATATGCTGAAAATGTGTATTTTCTTCCATCTTCAGTATTAAAATGTCTACACAAACATTCACCGATTTTGATGTGTTTTTTTAAATGCACACTGATATGACAGCTGTCACAATACAGTCAACAAAATTGTTTCAAATGATGTTAAAGACAACTAAGCTTCTATTAGAGCTATCTTACAGCAAAAAACCAAATGAGCTTTTTGGGCAGCTCAGTACAATTCTAGAAGATTAGTGTGGCTATGGTGATGTATTGGTCAGAGGCTAAGGGAAAGGGGGGACAGTCAGGTAGGAGGCTGTTTCAGGAACACAGGTGAGAGGTGATGGTGGCCTGGACTGAAGTGGTAGCAGTGGAGAGCAGAGGTGAGACAGGGAAAGAGTCATGATCTGTTTTGGGGAAAAGAATCGAAAGGACTTACTGAGGAATAAAATGAGGGTAGCAGTGAGAGTATTTCAGTTCAAAAAATTACTACTTTCTGTTCAAAGTATTTTTCTAACGTACTATTTAAAAATTGGTACTTAAGCCCTGGCTGGCGTGGCTCAGTGGATTGAGTGCTAGCCTGAGAACCAAAAGGTCACCAGTTCAATTCTCAGTCAGGGGACATGCCTGGGTTGCAAGCCAGGTCCCCAGTTGGGGGCATATAAGAGGCAACCTGTCGATGTACCTCTTGTACATCAATGTTTCCCTCCCTCTCTTTCCCCCTCTCCCCCTCCCTTCCCCTCTCTCTAAAAATAAATAAATAACATCTTTAAAAAAATAAATAAAAACTAGTACTTAATACAAGGGAATTCAGTAGCATTCAGATAATTATTTTGACACTTTTATAATGTAAATATATAATGTGAACAGCTTGGACGGTAATGGTTCTAATTAATTAGTATAATGTTTATCAGAACTTCTTAGAAGACTGGAAGTTAAGCCGTACCGGCAGTATCTATAGATCTTCGTGAGCATCTTTCTTTTTCTTTTGAGGTAGAATTTTCCTCATAATTTTCTGTAAAGTCAAAATTCTCATGCTCACTTCATTGAAACATATTTCGTATTTTCATTTATATCATACAAATAGTTCATCTATTTCAGTGAAAAATAGAGGATCAATGAAATCTACATACCTGTTGGATATTTTGATTGGTGTATGACGTAAGATACCACTCCCAACGGAATTTCCTCTACAGGTAGAAACTGAGGCAAAGAAAGCAGTACTGAGCAGTCTTTCTTTCTTCTCCCTCCCCAGTTTGGACGTCACAGACTCAACCCAGAAAACAGAACACTGGGGAGCCTTCGCAATGTTCTCTATCTTCTTCACCAGCGAGTAAGGTGAGCTTTGTGGGGGTTTCACGCCCTGTCCTCTTTCAGCAGCCCCCCCCCCCTCAGGGGCGGTTGGCGCTGTCTCACTCGCGCCCTGGCTTGATGGGTGCGGCCTGGAAACCTCTCCCTTGGATGCTGCGCTCAGACATTTCTCATTTTAGGGGCTTGGTGCAGTGTGACAGCACTTGTTAATAGCAGCTCTGTGCGTAAGTCGGCAACTGGAAACATCTCAAGTGTTCATCATCAGGTGAACAGATACATGAGTTGTGGTATCTCTGTATAATGGAATACTACTTAGAAATAAAAAAAGAAAAAATGATTGATTCATGCAACAACACAGATGAATCTCAAAAAAGTGATGCCAAGTGAAAGTCAGTCATAAAAGAATTCATACGGCATGATTCTACTTACCACATTTGCCGTGTATAATGCACACCGACGTTTTTGTGCACATTTATATGCAGAATTATTATACATATATGGGATCCTTATTTTTCCCTCAAAAATTTGGGCAAAAGAGTGCATGTTATATCAGGCAAAATACGGGCATATCAAACTGAGAAAATGCAAATATCTGCAGTGACAGAAAGCACATCGGTGTTCACCTGGGGCCGAGAGAGGAGAGGGGGGAACGGTCGCAGAGGGATGTGAGGCTGTTCTGGAGGCTGTTCTGGAGGGGACGGAGGTAGCCACTGTCCTGAATGTGGTGGTGATTTTGTGAGTGTGTACCTCGGTCAAAACTCATCAGATTGAAATCATGTAAACTTCACCCTGGCTGGTGTAGCTCAGTGGATTGAGCGCGGGCTGGGAACCAAAGTGTCCCAGGTTCGATTCCCAGTCAGGGCACATGCCTGGGTTGCAGACCATAACCCCCAGCAACCGCACATTGATGTTTCTCTCTCTCTCTCTCTCTCTCTCTCTATCTATCTATCTATCTCCCTATCTCCCTCCCTTCCCTCTCTAAAAATAAATAAATAAAATCTTTAAAAAAAAAGAAAAAAGAAATCATGTAAACTTCAATAAAGCTATAAATACATGTTTATTTACTCTTTTTCTCTCTTGCCTCTCTCTTTTCCAAGAGGCAGTCACTGTTGACAGTTGAGTATGTAAGATATATACTAGGGAGGACCCCCCCAAAAAACGGAATTTATTTTTTTTTAATTGTGTATTTATTCTTATATGTTTAACCTTCTGTCACCTTCAAAATACTCCTCACTTGTGCAGTACACCTATCGAGATGTTTTTCCCACTGCTCAAAACAGTTTTTGAACTCGCTGATTTTGATACCTGTTAGTGCTTCTGCCGTTTTTTGTTTCACCCCCTCCACATTGTCAAAAGATTTCCCTTTAAGAACTTTTTTCATCTAGGGAAACAAAACAAAGTTGCTCAGGGCGAGATTGGGTGAATAAGGAGGGTGGGGCACAGGGGTCATGCTGGGGTATTTTTTGGTCAAAAGCTGCTGCACATTGGTGTGGTCAGGTGCAGTCGTAAGTCACCCATCATGAAATGGGCAAACGCATCGAAAGAGTCTTAAAAAGAATAATTCACTGAAGCTGAATGCAGCCTCTCACAACAATGTCAGCTAGTGCACTGATACAGATGGGTTCCTAGAACACTCAACTAATGGGGGAAGCCTGTATTATGAGGGGCCTGCCCTCCAGAAGATAATTCCAATGTTTTGGTGGGTCCCCCTTTGTATTTCCAGAAAATTATATAAGACCTATATCTTGGGTATTCATTTTTATGTAAATGGGATCCTATGGTAATACTGCTTTGCAACTTGCCTTTATATAAACTTAGTATCACAAACAACCCTGAATATAAGTATCTATAAATTATCTTATTTTTTTAAGTATCTAACTTTTTATAGTGATTAGTTTTCTGTTATATACCATAATTTATTGACCAATACACTTATTGATGGATAGTTTTTTTCCAGGTTTTTACCTTTACAAACATTGCTGAACGAATTGCTCATACATTTAGCTTTCTACACCTGAGTGATTGTAATTGTAGAGAAAATTCCTTAAAGTGGAATTACCTGGTTAAAGAGTTTGAACAGCCCTGGCTGGTGTAGCTCAATGGATTGACTGCGGGCTGTGAACCAAAAGGGTCACTGGTTCAATTCCCATTCAGGGCACATGCCTGGGTTGCTGGCCAGGTCCCCAGTGGGAGCATGTGAGAGGCAACCACACATTAATGTTTCTCTGCCTTTTTTTCTCCCACCCTTCCTCTCTCTCTAAAAATAAATAAATAAAAATTTTTTTAAAACAGAGAGTTTGAACATATCAAATTTTGATAAACATAGCCAAATTTATCTTAAGAAGTGATAACAAATTCTATCTTTACCAGCATTGTGGGAGTTAAAAACAATGTAGTTAACAAGAACTTCAAGGAGGTAGTGTTAACTAGAAATCTGTAGCATTATACAGTTTTCAAATCTAGTATGTTTTTACATCTTTTGTCTTGTTTGGTTCTCCCTCAGTCTTTTATGTGTGGAAGGGGACTATATTTCCATTGTTGCAGATTAGGAAACAGGGTTGGAGAAAGAAGGTGACTTGCCCAACACCAGAGAGATGGAAGCAGAGAAAGATATTCGACCTCAGAGGCTCAGTGTGCACTCAAGAACTGTTGGGTGAATGAAGAGCATTCCATCTACAATGATGGAAACACCTTTGCTGTCCAGTAGGGTTGCCACTAACCACATGTGGCTATTGAGCACTTGAAATATGGAAAGTACACCTGAGAAACTGAATTTTTAAAATTTAATTTTTTAAAAGATTTTATTTTTTTTTAGATGGGGAAGGGAGGGAAGAAGAGAGGGAAAGAAATATCAATGTGTGGCTGCCTCTTGTGCGCCTCACATTGGGGAACATGGCCTGCAACCCAGGCATGTGCCCTGACCAGGAATCGAACCAGCGACCCTTTGATTCGAAGGCTGGCACAACTTCAGTCCCACCAGACTTCAGATACCTGTTGCATGTCATAGGTCCCTGGATTATCCATAAACTTCTGTCTCACTTGGCCATATACTGGAGGTTCCTAAGACCCTTCTCCCTTGAGATTTGATTCTTTGCTAGAGTGTCTCACAGATCTCAAGGAAACACGTGTGTTTATTAAAGTACATGATAATACAGATGAACAGCCAGATGAAGAGGTGCATAGGGTGAGGCCTGGGAGGGTCCTGAGCACAGGAGCTTCTGTGCCCTTGGAGTTGGGGTGCATTAACCTTCTGGTGCACGGATGTGTTCACCTACCTGGGGGCTCTTCAAACTGCGTACTGCTGGCTTTTACGGAGGCTTCATCGTGTGGGCAGATCCATCACCTCCCTGTCTGGCTCTCTCCCCTCTCTGGAGGATGGGGTGGGGCTGAAAATTCCAAGCTTGGTCCTTTTGATGACCACCCCCCACCATCGAGTTGCCCACCCAGGGGTCACCTCATTACAATAAAAGACACTGCAGTTACCCAGGATATTCCAAGGGATTTAGGAGCTCTGTCAGGAACTGTGGTCAGAGACCAACCAGTAGAACAAGAGATGCTCCTAGTGTTCTTACTGCTCAAGTAATTACAAGGGTTTGGGGAGCTCTGTGCCAGGAACCAGAAACAGAGACCAATATATATCTTTTCTCTTTTCCACAGCAGACCTCATGTTGAGAAACACTGGAGCAGACTTTTCTGAGGGCAACATAATTCATGTTAATTAATGAACTAGAAATATATGGGTCAAGGCTCTTCATTCCTATTTATCACATGATTTGTCCCAAATAATAGGTTTTCACACATAGCAGATACATAAAATACAGAATAGCTTGCGCACGGAGCACTTGATTAGCTGTACTATCCGTGTTCGTGCTGAGTATAGCCCTGGAGGTGCAGGTGAGCTGGCATATGAGACGAGCTCGCTCTCAACAAATAGCTGTGGAGAAACATTTACTCCGAACTGCTGGCTCCAAGCGTTCTTCTCTGTGGTTGGAGGATTGGTACCAAAGGGGTGATCTCCACCTGGGAACTTAGTAGAAATGCAAATTCTTGAGTCCCATCCCAGGCTTAGTAAATCAGAAACTCTGGGGATGTGACCCAATAATCTGTGGCTTAACAAGCCCTTCAGGTGATTCTGATGTATGCTGAGTTTGAGAACCACTGGCTTAGAAGATCGAATGTATGGGAAGCCTGAAAATGGGGTAGCTTTCATTTCTGTCACTTTGCCTAGTTCTGTTGAGGCTAAAGTGACCCAAACCAGTTTGCAGCTTTCTTACCATTTAAGGACTGTTATGGTGAAGTAACTGAGTTCGCAGAGTGTTAAAGATCTAAAAGTTCTTAGTTAGATCTGAGATCTTGTCATTAAGATGGTTTTATGATCTCCATCCTATCTGGGATAGTGTCAGCATTCCACTAATTAATGGTTATTTTAAAGACAAAGGATTGGTGGCTCATGGATACTAAACTTTAATCAGTCTTCAAATACCATTAAAGATAATAAGTACTTTGACAACAGAAGTCTGTTAACATCTAAAACTTCCATTGCTTGTTTTGATTCTGAAGGATACGCCTTTATGAAGTAGCTGTCAAAGTGGCCTTTTTCTTTTTTTTTTTAAGATTTTATTTATTTATTTTTAGAGAGAGGAAGAGTGGGGAGAGGGAAAGAAACATCAGTGAGCAAGAGGAGAGGGGGAAAAAATCCACTGGTTGCCTCTTGCGTGCCCCCAACTGGGGACCCAGCCTGAAACCCAGGCACGTGCCCTGACTGGGAATTGAACCAGCGACCCTTTTGGTTCAGAGCCTGAGCTCAACCCACTGAGCCACACCAGTTAGAGCAGTGGCCTGTTTCTTTGGTGCAGGAGTTGACTTTTATAAAGAAAGCCTTTAATGTTTTTCAAACTTCTTTCCTTTTAGGCGGTTTGGAATGATGGGACTCTACAAAGGCCTTGAAGCCAAACTGCTGCAGACAGTCCTCACTGCTGCTCTCATGTTCCTTGTGTACGAGAAGCTGACAGCTGCGACCTTCACGGTTATGGGGCTGAAGAGTGCACACAAGCACTGAGACACCTTCCCCTACAGAGTGAGGAAAGGTGCTCAGGATGGGAGCTTCCTTCCGTGAGAAGAGAAGTGATTTCTTTTTTTACTCTTGCTCTTTCCACCGTGAATGTTCACCCTCACTGGCTTCAAAAGCATTTAAGGGTAACATGGAGTACAGCCCGCTGAACCTGTTGACCAACTTAATTTTTATGATGGTTGGTTGAATTCTCTGGGGGGGTTGGGCTAATGGTCATCTGAAGAGAAAGCATTACTGACAACCTAAAATTGTAAGTGCGGGGGAGGTTGGTTTTCCACAAGGAGAAAGGACTGTTGCTGTCACGTGCAATCTTTTTCCTGTTAAAAATCTTTCTTAAGTTTACCAGCTGTTCTCTTTCCCTGAACCCTGCCCCAGGTTCTAGGACAAATTTAATACTATGAAATTCTCCCCATATACCTTTTATGTCTTAATCTTGGTATTTTCCTCACCAAAAATAATATTATGACTATGCCAGGGGAGCATGGTTTTATTTTTGTTGGGCTTTTTTCCCCCTGCTTAAAGAAACGTGTCTTCTTTAGTATATGAGCTATTTATTTGGGGAGAGAAGTGAAAATTATTAATCCCACGTGATTCTCTTATAAGCTCTTTGTAAACATTACTTATTCATTAGTATATGACAATTTTAAAATATTTATTTTGAGTCAACTCTTTTATAACAAAAGGCTTGAAGTTTTATGTTCAGCCATATAAGCCCCAATAAATTGTCAGCACCAAGGACATGCCCTTTTTTTAAGCTGTTACATTGGGTTTTCAACTAGCTGGTAAAAATCACAAAAAAAGGGGAAGGAAGCAAATATCTTGTTTAGGCTCTGGAATATTATCTCCCTTTGCAAACTGTTGGAGGAAGCTGGTTTTTTTGTTTGTTTGTTTTTGTTTTTTTATTTTTTTCAGTGAACATCTGATTAAGGTTATTTCTATTTGGAAACATTTCTTAGAGTCCTGCTACTCAAGAGTGTGGTGCATCAAGCAGTAGCATAGACATCACCTGAGAGTTGGTTGGACATGCAGTCCCAGACCTTTTGAATTATATTCTGCATTTTAACAAGATCTACATGATAAAAGTTTGAGCACCAGCCTGCGAACCAAAGGGTCACCTGTTTGATTCCCAGTCAGGGCACATGCCTGGGTTGCAAGCCAATTCATGCCCCCAGTAGGGGGTGGGCAAGAGGCAACCACACATTGATGTTTCTCTCCCTCCTTCTCTTCCCCCTCTCTAAAAATAAATAAATAAAATCTTTAAAAATAAAATAAAGTTTGAGAGACCTTAGTGCACCTGACCCAACAGAAAATAAAATTGTTTTCAATTATAGAAATCAAGACAAAGATTTTTCTCAAAGGAAAGATGGACTAATGTATTAAAGCAACCTCTGAAAAAAACTAGAGTCCTATGTCATCCTTTACTTTTCTTTACAGCACAGGTAGTAGGACTTGTACTGTGTAGCTAGGAGTGAATTTAGACATCTGAAGCCACTCAAGAAGCAAACTCTTGACATTAGTGGAACAGCTTTTTAGGCTCCTGTGAATTGTGTTTTGTCCCTGTAACAAAATGACAGGTTTTTAATTTATAAATACAATGCAGTCAGAGCCAGAGAGCAATGATAACATGTCTGTGGCCTCTGGTACTTAGTTCTGTTGGAGAGTAGAAATTTCTTCCTCTTATTTTCTCTCTGGCCACTGTGATAATTTCAAAATATATGATTATCAAACTGGTGGTAATTGAAAGATCATTGTTTTGTTCCAGAAAACAGGAGTTAGGAAGAGCTAATAATCCGGGGACTAGACTGAATACTGCTTCCCTATTTAAGACAGGATGGTAGGCAGAATTGGCCCATTACTGCTTTTAAGTTTTGTGAGTGTCTGTGGTGGGGCTTGGGTGGGAAGCACAAGACTGATTTTGATTTTTATACGGGAGAAGAATGGTCATAAAGCTGCCATGAGTACTTTTGGTTTTGTTTTAATTACACAGTTTGCTTTGGAACTTGAATTTTGAGCTCAGGGTATTGTGGACTGGTATGTTAGAATAATTTCCAAGTCAAATTATATAATATTAAGTGTTTATGATGTGAAAATGTATTTGATACTTTGTTCTGATTTTGTGAGGGAACAATTTAATGTTGAGGTTTTGTGTTCCCTGTGGAAGTGAATAGACTCACTCATTGAAACTAGATAATGACTCTCCCAGTTTTATAGTCTTTGATTAATAAGTTATTTGAGAAGACTAAACAGTTGGGAAATTGAAATTTTTCTTTTTGATTCCTTATACAGTTCCTCTAGAATGTGGGGATTAAGACCCTTAGAGATTATATTAATGTTGCTGTACTAGGAAATTTAATTTCTGTAAGTATTTAATCTGTGTTTTGAAGTGGACACTAATATTTTAACCCATGTCAATTTTACAGTGACATTTGAAACACAGAAACAGGG
This sequence comes from Phyllostomus hastatus, assembly GCF_019186645.2. Classification (NCBI taxonomy): domain Eukaryota; kingdom Metazoa; phylum Chordata; class Mammalia; order Chiroptera; family Phyllostomidae; genus Phyllostomus; species Phyllostomus hastatus. The sequence continues at coordinate 5,226,973 of NW_025333715.1, forward strand.
TTTACCATAAGAGCATAAGCAGTGGGAGTTAGAATCTTTGGGTTTTATTCTCAGCTCTGCCACTGACTAGCAAATTACATCATCTCCTTGTGCTTCAGCTTTTGATAAGTGGAGATAATAATACTACCCACTCCAGAGGATGTTTGAGAGCTAATGATGTCAGTTAAATCCCTTTATGATCATGGAAGAGGGAAGATCTGAGTGAAACTTGTGACAGTGTCTAGATTTATACAGCAATTTTCCTTCTTAAAAGCTTACACACATTTTCATTTGTAATCCCAATATCTCTGTGAAATAGGTAGGGACAAGCAACAATAACCCCATTTAATTAACAAGCAAATTGAGATAGAACCATCAAATGACTTGCCTGGTTGGAACCAGGACTAGAGTGAGTTTCCTACAGTCGAATGTCGTGAGTAAAAGAGTGGGTTCTGCTATTAGACCTAGGTTCTGCTCTGGTCCTGTTCCTTACCAGCTGTGGGAACAAAGCAGTTACTGAACTTGTATAAAACTCAGTTTCCTCAACTGTGAAATGGAAATCTTGATGAAACTACCTCACAGTGTGATTATGAGGATTAAATAACATCATACACCCAAATTGTTTAGTACAGTGCTTGCCAAATGAGAAGAGCTAGACCAATAAGCAGCGACTGTTATCATATTACGGATGAGGGATGTGGCTATTTAGGTAGGCATGGTTCAGTGGAACACAGTCTGCATTTTGAGCCAGACCTGAGATCAGATTTTCATTCTATCACTTAATAGCACCAGAGCCACAGACAAGTCACTTCTTTACCTTTCTGAGTCTATGTCCTCACCTGTCCAATAGCAATGCCGTTATGTATGTAAATCTCTATTCTCAGAACAGCCTTGTGAGGCGGTCATTTCTATTGGACATATGAGGATATATGTATATATATGTGTGTGTATCTGTGCATGTGGCACAGTATGTGGCATATGGATTTAGTAAATGCTGTTTTTCTTTATTGAGATATAACTGATATATATTAGTTTCAAGTATACAACATAATGATTTAATATTTACATATTGCAGAACGATCACCACAATAAGTCTAGTTAACACCTATCACTAAAATGCCCATCAGATAATACTGTTTGAACCAAGAAAATCAACTAGGTTTTACTTTGGGGCAGCATTTTCTCTTTTCATTTTTTTAATTGTGAACCTTTCTGATTGCCTTTCGGTGTATCTCCTCAAAAGAGAAGCCAGCCCTGGCTGGGAAGCTCAGTAAGTTAGAGTATCGTCCCAATATGCCAAGGTTGTGGGTTTAGTCCCCAGTCAGGACACATATAAGAATCAGCCGATGAGTACCTCAATGAGTGGAATAACAAATTGATGTTTCTGTCTCTCTCTCAAATCAATAAATCAAAAAAAAAATTTTTTTAAGATTTTATGTCTTTATTTTTAGAGAGGGAAGGGAGGGAGATAGAGAGAGAGAGAGAAACATCAATGTGCAGTTGCTGGGGGTTATGGCCTGCAACCCAGGCATGTACCCTGGCTGGGAATCGAACCTGGTACACGTTGGTTCCCAGTCCGCGCTCAATCCACTGAGCTACGCCAGCCAGGGCTAAAAAAAATTTTTTAAGAAGAGAGAGAGAAGTCAGGCCTGGCCACTGTGGCTCAGTTGGCTGAGTGTTGTCCCAGTCAGGATGCATGCCTGGGTTGCAGGTTCAGTCCCTGATTGGGGTATGTGTAGGGGGTGGGTTGCTACTGCTTGGTGTTTCTCTCTCAAATCAGTGTTTCTCTCTCTCTCCTCCTCCCCCTCTCTCTGAAATCAATGAGCATATCTTCAGGTAGGATTTTGAAAAAAAAGAAGCCAAATTCAGTATTCATATTAAGTCCCTCGACATTTATCAGTTAATCAGGAAATGTGACTGGTTCAATAGCAGAAAGTCATCGGCAGAGCTAGTGTCTCATCTTGGCTCTGGAAAAGCTGAAGAATAGTGACTTCATGGAGCCAAACGCCAGATATCGAAGGAGAGCCCTCCCTCTGGGCAGGTGAGTTACTTACTCGGCAGTGTTGTCACCAGAATACCACGTACATACGAAGACTCGGTCGTAGGCTATTTGCGTATGTAATAAATACAGCCGACCGTGACTCTATAGGGTTTTTACCACCATAGAAATGAAAGGGCTTTGGGTTAGGGCTGATCTTTGTGGGGTATACCGGTAGCCCCTGAAAAGTATGTTCAGTGGGACATCACGGGCTGGGTGAGAGAAGAAAAGAAAGAAGGTTACTATTTAAAGACAGAAAATAAACAGGAAATTAGGTGAATATGAGGATCGGGGAGGGATGGACAAAGCACCAGTACCTTGTCCAATGTCACTGATGAGTCCTGCTAGGGCGCAGGACTTAAAGAAAACAAGCTCAAAAAATGTGTGGTAGGTACGTGGACCGGTGCCCCGTGGAACCCAGCAGATGAGGTCCAATCTGTAACGACATAAAAAGGAAAGGAAAACCCTGTGTGGAACTAATCATGAGAATGGGTAATGGCACTTGCATGCATAGAGTGCCTGCTAAACACCAGGCACAACTAGTTCACACACCTCTTGATGTCCTGTTAATAACTGAATACATGACTTTCATTCCCATTAACAGAGGAGCTGGTTGAGGCGTAAAGAGTAGCTTATCTATCGTCATATACCTAATGGGGGTCAGGATTTAAAATTTAGGCTGACTCCAAAATTTTCTTCATCCCTCAGATGCCCTCAAAAGTAAGCCTTCTAAGCCAGTGTGTAGGTTCCCATTTACAGCCTAGAGGGGCATATGGTTGAAGATGAGTGATTCTTTCTGTAATGAGTTATCTGTACCCCAGTGTGAGTGCCACAAGGCTCAAGGGAAGCCTGTGGCCTCTGTATCCAAGGTGGCTCCTGGAATCCATGCTGTTCCTTGCCTCAGTGTCTTTTTTATGCTCTCTGGTGTATCGGGACTCTCTTCCTGCTATTCCTGGTGAACTCCTGCCCTGTTGATAATAGGCGTCAACTTTTCCTGGGAACCTTTCTGGAACTTCACTTCCCTCCCACCGCCCCCCAATCCTAGAGACCTGTCCACTCTTCAAATAGTTTGTGCCATGTCTGTCATTGCACCCACTACGTTGTAGTTTGAATTGCAGTAGTCCCTCCGATATCTGTCTTCCCCTAGATGCCAAGTTCTTCCAGGGCAGGAGGTGAGTCAAGTGACGAGTGTCTCACTCATTATAGACAGTTGTTGCATCAGTGTTTTTGGCTTAAGACAGTGTTGACCTTTCTCCAGTCAAATCGATCTGTTAATTAAGACTTTACATGTTTTTAGAATTCTTGAACTCTGGTGTTTTCTTGGTGATGATCAGTTTTTCACTTTTTTTTTTAAGATTAATTCTCATTTCTTTGAAGTATATTTTATTTTGGTAGTTATTTGGCTTTTTTAGCCTTTAAAGATTATTCTTTTTTTTTTTTTACTTTAATTGGAGTCACTAAAATTATCTACCTCAGTGGTATTGCTTATCTAATTTTTTGAATTGTACATCATTCTTGTTTTGCTTTAGTTTCTGGGGAATCCATTGGCAGAGTAGATGGGCAGCCAAATAGGTGATTCCCTATATGTGGGTGTTGTATGGAGGACTACATACAACTGCAAATTTCTATTCTAGGAATAATATTCTATTTTATTCATTCATTCATTTATTCATTCATTCATTCAAGAAATCAATTTTCAGTACCTACCACTATGCCAACTGCTGGGGTTATCCAAAAGAATAATACTTAGTCTCTGCTCTTACATAGCTCAGTGTTCAGCATGGGAGTGAGACAAAAAACAGTTTGGAATTCTATCACTGATGAATTCTGAGGAGAAATTTACTGTGAATGTTTAGGAGTTGCTTTAGGGAGCACGGGGAGGCCGACCCAATGCTGTTTGGTCTGTGCGATCGGAAAGCCACATTTGAATTAGGAACACACCAAGTAGTGGGTAGAGGACCTTTTTGGCAGAGGAAATAAATAGCATTTGCAAAGAAGAAAGAGAATAATACTTTCTTATTTGTACATTGGTTTGAATTCCCTGAGTAGAGCACATGTTGGAATGGGGGAGGGGAAAGAGCATCAAGAGCTTGCCTGCATGCAGCAGGGGAGAGGAGGTGATCCAGACGGCTGTCCTCCTTAACAGTTGTCTACAGTTAGGTTCCGGTCCAAAGAGAGAAGCTACAGGGTGGGCAAAAGTAGGTTTATTGTTGTGAGTGCACGAAACAGTTCACTCCATTATCTATTAATTATTGTATTGTTTTCCATACAAACAACTGTAAACCTATTTTTGCCCCACCCTCTATATTCCCTGTGCTGTATTAATTTAAAATACAATTTTAAACATATTTTGACAATTAGACATAACATGAATCATTTAGTTCTACCTCTGAAGATAAGCCAGCAAGAGTAGTTTAGGTGAACTGTGAATTGCTGTGACTGTGAGGGTCTGGACTTTAACCTTATTTGATCAGTGTGAAAATGTTTACCTGGAAACAGTTCAGAGCCTAGCTGAGGGTAAAACCCTGAGTACTTTATCATGCATTTGTCATCTATGTAAAAATTATAGCCCTATCTGGTGTGGCTCAGTAGACTGAGCACCAGCCTGCGAACTGAGGGGTTACCAGTTCAATTCCCAGCCAGGGTACATGCCTGGGTTGCAGACCAGGTCCCCTATTGGGGGCCTGCAAGAGGTAGCCAGTGGATATTTCTCTTGCATGTTGGTGTTCTCCCTTTCTTTCTCCCTTCCTTCTCCTCTTTCTAAAGGTAAATAAGTAAAATCTTCCAAAAATATATTTTAAAAAATTATAAAATGCCCCGGCCAGGTATCCCAGTTGGTTCAAGCATCATCCTGATACACCAAGGTTTGCAGGTTGGATCCCAGGTCAGGGCACATACAAGAATCAACCAATGAATGCATAAATAAGTGGAAAAACAAAGTGATGCTTCTTTTTTTCTCTCTCTCTCCCTTCCTCTCTAAAATCAATAAATTTAAAAAGTTGATTTTAAATTATAAAAGCAGTGGAAACGTAAGGGGCAATTTAAAAATTGAGAAAGTCCTGTCCTCTTTTATTAATTTGCAGTTAGTTTATACGTATGACGTTTACAGACTTTCTGAAGCATTTATTCTCATTTTATCCTTTATTATGAGGTTTATTTTAGTAACTTATACCATATAGGTGGGGAAATTGAGACACAGATCTGGCTCAGGTCCTACAGAAAAGGACTGGGAGTCGGAAACAGGAATTTAGACCTCCTGATCTTCTATTTCGTAATCTTTCACTCATTTGTACTGCTTTTAGATAGCTGTATATTTTTATTTTTATTTAAAATTTTTCTTACAGCTTTCGTTTTTTCCTATAATATGTAGTCATTATAAAAACTTAAGAAAATATAGAAAGGAATGAAGAAAATAAAGATATATTCCTATATATTTTTATAAATATATGCCTATATGTCTGCTGCTTAGAAATCACTGCTAATATTTCAGTGTATCTGTTTTTAGACATGTTTAAATGTATATAAACACATATTACATACACATATATTTATAGATAGGGTTTTTTAAAAGATCAACCTATGCCTAATTTTGTAAATTTTCATCTCAAATATAATTTAATGTCAATAAATATCTCAGAATTTTAGTTGCTCCATAAAATTGCATTGTGTGAGCGTATCATTATTTAGACTCCTATTGACGGACTTTTAGGATGTCTCCAATTTTTTGCTTTTGTAAATGTGATAATAAAATCCTTAATATATACATCTTTTTATATTTTTCTGATTATTTCTTTAAGAAAAACTTCCTGGAATCCAGTTACTGGGTGTTATGATTTGCTGTGACTGTTATTAAATTAAAATGTACCCCTGGCTGGCGTAGCTCAGTGGATTGAGCGCAGGCTGCAAACCAAAGCATCGCAGGTTCAATTCCCAGTCAGGGCACATACCTGGGTGGCCAGGCCACGGCCCCCAGCAACCGCACATTGATGTTTCTCTCTCTCTTTCTCCCTCCCTTCCCTCTCTAAAATAAATAAATAAATAAAATATTTTTAAAAATAAAATAAAATGTGCCTTGGCTGGGTAGCTCAGTTAGTTAGAGCGTCATCTTGATCCCCGAAGGTTGCAGGTTTGATCCCTGGTCAGGGCACATACAAGAATCAACAAGTGAATTTTGGAAATGAGTGGAACAACAAATTGATATTTCTCTTTCTCTCTCTCTCTTTCTCCCTCGCCCTTCTCCCCACTCTCTTTAAGGTCAATAAATAAAAATTTTTTAAAAATAAAAATCAACAATAAATTAAAATGTCATTCTGTGCATTTATGTTCATTGTCACTTTGGACTACATAAACACTTTATTTCTTTCTTCACATCTATGTTGGCCAGAGAAATTCCATTCTCAGTGTGATAGGGAGGAAGCATTGTTATTTGCCAGGGGCTGGCTTTCTGTGCTTTTTTATTTCATTCTCACAACCATCCTACGAACTAGAGTTAAATGAGGCATATCAAAAGTAAGTGTTTAAAAAGTAAATGTTATAGGAATTTAGAGCTGAAAATTATATATCTTCCAATAGGTAGCTAAGATCAATAAATGTTACATACTAAAATATAATAATAAAGGCTACCATTTATTGAGCACCTACTGTGTACTTGTTGCCATACTGGATGCTATATTATTTAATTCTCCTACAGAGGCTCCAAAGCCCATGTACCATTTGCATTTTCCCTTTTGAGCTTTGGTTCCAAATCTGTATCCTGCTTCCTAGAGGGCAGAGACTTGCTTTTAATCATTTTTCGACTCTCCATGAACATGGGGTTCCTTTGGGCCAGTGTCCCCGTAGAAATCCTTTATGATTATGATGGTTATAAGAATCAAGACTTTCATAATTTATCTTTGCCGACTTTTTCATTTATAAGTAAGCCCCTATTTCATAGGAAATGGTTGTTGGTTTGTTTTGTTTTGTTTGCAATTGCAGGCGGAGAAACCATTACGCCACCAGAGGGCATTGCACTTGGCCTCCTATATCATCTTCATTATAAATCACCACTGTTAGAGATGCTTAGTGAAGTTTTTTCCCAGTTAAACCAAAAAAAAAAGAAGGATTCTTAGACTCAGTGAGCAATCTGAATAGGAACTATGGCTTGAATTGGGTGGACCGCTGCCTCAAAGCACCCTCTTTGTCTATAAAAGCAAAGAATGGAGTAAGTAGTATTTTGCTGCAATTGTATTTTTACTTTTCCTTTCATCAAGCATATGCCTAGACTTTTAATTTGCTACCCATAATTTATAATCTTCTCCCAGCCAGATACTAAAGCCAATAGCTCTCACTATCGATAGAAATTAAAGTCAAAGAAACAAAAGAACACAATTCTTGGCCAGCAGCATCCATCTCTCCACTGGTCTTTATTGCTACTGATATCCCTGGCTGCTGTGGCTCAGTGGATTGAGTGCTGGCCTGTGAGCCAAAGGGTCATCGGTTCTATTCCCAGTCAGGGCACATGCCTGGGTTGCGGGCCAGGTCAGGCCCCCAGGTGGGGGTGAGCAGGAGGCAACCACACATTGATGTTTCTCTCCCTTTCTTTCTCCTTTCCTTCCCCTCGCTCTAAAAATAAATAAATAAAATATATTTTTTTAAAAAGGCAAAATTGACTGATCCACAGTTGAATAATTCCTTCATTTATGTTTACTACCTGGTGGAAGTGCCAATAGAAGAATGATTACGAGACAGAGCAGGAGGCAGAAGAGGTAGAACGCATTTTGACAACCCCACAAATTTAAAACTCAGTTCAAATCCTTACCAAACAAGTGGTTTTGATGTAACCAGGTAAATCTTTCCGCATCTTATTGAGGTTTCTAAATGGTAGCCAACCAGTGCTCTCATTGATCTGTGCTCCAGGAACAATTGAGATATTAATTTATTTTACAAGTATTTGTTGAGCACATTCATACCAAGCACTTTCTAAGCACTGGTGTACAGGTATGAGTAATAAATAACCTTTCTGTATTGCTCTATAGTTTATAAAACAATCTAGCACCTATTACCTTACTTGGTACTCACATACCTCTAAGGTGAGTTGGGCAAATAATGTCTCCATTTTCTAGGTGCGAAGACAGGTTCAGAAAAGTTAAATGGCACATTGGCAGTTACACTGCCAGTAACAGAGTAGGACTCACAGGTCTTAGGACCAAATCCTACCCTTCCCCCACAACATCGTGCTGTCTTCCTAGAGAAAGTGAGCCTGTTTCTCTCAAGGGAGGACTTGAGTGACATAATATGCCAAAGGACCCAAGGTTAGAAATAGATTTACTATAGTCATTTGGTGATTTTGATTCTTTAGTTTAATAAGCAACTTAGAAAATAAGTTTAAAAACTTACCACCGTTTCTCTCTCTCTCTTCGAAAAATGGAAGGTAGATTTAGTATGCAGGCAGTTTTTTTTTATGGATTTTTTTTACTACTTGATGACATAGGTAGTAAGAATTTTACCTCTTTCAAGTCTATGAGTTCCCATGTCGTTCCCACGTTAAAAAGAATGAGGTCATCGCTTAAGTGTGAAGCTGGGGTGAGGATGTTCCTAACATAAGGGTCTGGGTGTGCATTTTGTTTCTTTAGTTTTGGAACATAATACCCTTAGTACAGCACTATTGAGTGCCTCCTGCATTAAGTTTTATTTCTCTGTTTACTTACCTCCCTCCCTTAGTAGATTAAGATCTCTGAATTCTCGTCACCATTACTATGTCCCAGGCATTGTTATGAATATTCTTATAAATATTTGTCCAATTAGTATAGAGAGAGAGTGAGGTGGAATAAAATGATGAATTTAGATTTCTCTAACCCACAGTACCTAGAATTGCAATTGCTAAGATAATATGTATTTTGACGAAAAGTAAGACATGGCTTTCCTAAGATTTAGTGCCTTAGTAATTTCACCACATCGAATACAATATGGGACATGTACTCCCACTTTACTCTGAGCTGAAATAAAGGGTGGGATGTGTCTGAGCAGGAGGAAACTGAGAAATAAATTCATAAACTTAGGAGCTTATTAGCAAAAAAATAGTGTATGATTGAAACAAAAATGCTGGTATCATCACCTTTACCTCATTATGCTGTTATTATTTGTTCACCTGTCACTCCTGCTCCTGGAGTGCAGGTTTCATCTTTGTGTCTCCAGTACCTAACAGTGAGACTAAATAATAGTGCTTAATAAGTCCTGTTGCCTTGTACCAAAGATAGTCTGCTAACCAAGAAGGTGACAATTTGTGAGCATCTGCCATGTGCCAGTGGCTTGGCTAAGCAATAAGGGTACGTTTTGAACAAGACAGATGAGGTCTCTGCTCTCATGAGACTTGCATTGGAATAGAGACAGATAGTAATTGTTATGGTTATCTGGGGTCCCTTAAAAACTTCTTTTGAATTTTTTTTAAAAAGCTGCTTCCATCAGCTTGTCAATTCATACAAAGGAGCTAGCTGGGATTTTGAAAGGGATCCCATTGACCAGATTGAATCTTTAGATCAGTTTGGTAACTACTGCTATCTTAACAATATTAACTTTTTGTATCCATGAACATAAAATATCTTTTCCATTTATTTATATCTTCTTTGATATTCAGCAATGTTTTATAGGTTTTTTTTTTAAGATTCAATTTATTTTTAGAGAGAGGGGAGGAAGAGACAAAAGGAGGGAGAGAAACATCGATGAGCAAGAGAAGCATCAATCAGCTGCCTCTTGCTCACCCGCAGCCCGGGACAGAACCTGCAGCCCAGGCATGTGCCTTGCCCGGGAATCAAATTGGTGACCTTTCACTTTGCACTATGACACCCAACCAACTGAGCCACACCAGCCAGGGCCTTTTTATAGTTTAAGAGATTCATTTTTGTAATTTTTTGTTAAATGTATTCCTACGTATTTTTTATCTTTTTGATGCTATTATAAGTGGAATTGTTTTCTTAATTTCATTTTTGGATTGTCATCACAAGTAAGTAGAAATACAACTAACTCTTGTCTGTTGACTTTGTATCCTGCAACCTTGGTGAACTTATTAGTTCTAATACTCTTAGTGGATTCCTTAGAATTTTCTCCATACAAGATTATGTCGTCTAAGCATAGACAACTTTTTTGCTTCTTCCTGTCCAATCTGAATGTCTTTTATTTCTTCTTCTTGCCTGAGTCCCAGCCCTGGCTGGGACTTCCAGTACAATGTGGAGTAGGAGTGGTGAGAGCTCGTATCCGTGTCCTGTTCTTGATCCTGAGAAGAAAGCGTCCAGCCTCTCACCACTAGTATGGTGCTGGCTGTGGGTTTTTGTGGATTCCCTCCGTTGTTTCTTTGCTCTCGACCAGTCACATAGCTTGGACTGAGCATCTACTCTGTACTCAGCACTTTTAGCCATTCTTAGGAGTTTTTGGTAATACGCTAACAACACTTTTTCTGGCATTGTTTTTACAATGCTACTTCCTTATGCACTAGAATGTTTTCATTTATTGCTTTAACTATTTGTACAGATTTCTCAAATGCTAACCATCCCTGACCTCTTGAAGCATAATAGAATACATGTAGTTCAGTCATTGCTTTAAATGATTGAACTACAAACATTGGACGTAATTGCCCTGGCCAGTGTGTGATTCAGTTAGTTGGGTGTCATCCTGCAAAGCATCCTGGGGGTTGCTGGTTTGATTCCCAGTCAGGGTACACGCCTAGGTTGCAGGTTCCGTCACCAGTCAGGGTGCATATGAGAGGCAGCCGATAGATGTTTTTCTCGTACAGCGATGTTTCTCTCCTCTTTCTCATTCCCTCCCCTACCTCTCTAAAAATAAATAAGTAAAATCATAAAAGAAAGAAACTTGGACATAATCATGGTATGTTACTGTGCTGAGTAACAATGTGGTGATGCCTTTGGGAGAGATCGTTAGCTGGGTTGACCTTTCAAAGAATCACTCTAAACTGCTGTGTGTTTTGCATTTCTGTGTCTGCTTTTTAACAAATACAGTTTGTCCTGTCCTGAGTTTATTAATTGGCACTTTTTCTGACCTTAATATGCCTGCCTCTGAGAACATTTGTCTCCTAATAGGCAACTTCTAGTTTGCTGAGGACCAGGCTGCCAGAAAGCCAATGCATTTAGAATTTTATGTAAAGTATGAATAAATAAACTGAAGAAGAAATTCTTCAGTGAATAAAGTACCTGGATTACCCAATATCTTTTTTTGGCTACTTAAATGCCTCTTGTTCCCTAGGTTCTCAGATCCGTTCTAAACGAGCCTCTGTCAGGTGTGCGTGAGCTATTACTGTATCACAAATTATTTTTAAAGGAGTGTTCTAATCCCCTTCACCTCATGCCCATTCCTAGTCAGTATTGACACAAATATTACTTCACCGTTTAAATATCTTCCAGGGCTCCTCGTATCTTGCCTGGAGCAGGGTGTCTCAGCCTCAGCGCTGTTGCTTTGGGCTGGATAATTCTTGCTTGTGAGGAGACTGTCCTGTGCATTGTATAGTGTTTCACAGTCCCTCTGGCTTCTTTCTACCCCACTATGTGTTGGTAGTACACACCCCCAGTGACATGAGAAATGTAGCTATACGTAGCCTCATGTCCCCTGAAGGGTAGAAACCATCCAGTTGAGAATGGCTGGACTAGAGCAAGCCAATCTCTAAATCCGATTCACCTGGGGTGTTTTGTTTGTTGGTTTGTCATACCCCAAGCCTTATCAGAGGCCTGTAGACTCAGAGTCTCTTGGGCTTAGGTCTAAAGTGACAGGTCAGCAGGTGCAAGGGACTTGCTGGCTCGGGTGATGAACCCGAAGCCCTTTATCATCTAGCCCCTCCCTGCCTCTTTAAGCTTTGGTCCTTTGTGTCACCTGACCTTCCAGCTACACCATCTGTGTGTGACTCTGTTTCTCGGCGTGTGCTTTTGCTTCCCAGAAGCAAAAAGACTGCTCAGTTGCTTAGAAATTGCTAATGCCATTTCTTCTTTTTCGTTAGTAACAGAACCCCTGTATCGTTGAATGGTGGCTATGTACCCAGGCAAATAGTAACACATTTCCCAAATTCCTCACAGGTGGCGGTGGCCTCTTCCCCTCCTCTCCATCCTCCCCTTCCCCTCTTTCCCTATCCCTTTCCTTATTGGCAAAAGGGACACATGAATACATACTCTCTGGTTGTACAGGCTTCAAACAATACAAATAGACACCTTTTACCTGCCCTCCACCCACCAACAGCTTGGTATATAACCTAACAACGCCTTTCTACGAATTTAAATTGGTTTATTGTATACATAGTCATCCAATGTTTTTGATCCCTTGTTTCTTAGATAATATTCATCTAGCCTTTTTTCAGAAGATTTTATTTGTCTATTTTTAGAGAGAGGGGGAAGGAGGAAGAGAAACATTGATGTGTGGTTGCCTCTTACATGCCTCCTACTAGGGACCTGGCCCACAACCCACACATGTGCCCTGATGGGGAGTCGAACCTGCGACCTTTTGGTTCCCAGACCCACATTCAATTCACTGAGCTACACCAACCAGGTCCATCCAGCCTTTTTTTATTGAGGGATTTCAAGGCACATTTTAAAAAAAATATCCCTTCCTAAGGAAAAGAAATCCTGAAACTTTAGGTTAGAAGAGTCTCATGGAATGCACTGCTCTTCTAACTTCAACCAGGTCTCTCCTGAGTTTAATTCTTGTTTTCCAGAGTGGTGAAAGTCTAATTTTCTCCCATAGTCCTTAGTAACCAGGTTAAAAGTTACGTCATCTTGATGGTATCATCTTCAGAGAGGAAGCACTTTACCTCCCTTAGGAGAGAGTCATCTGCTGGCTAAGTAGGCAACAGGATCATAGTTTTAGGAGTGATGTCATTTGCAGTCAAAAACATGTATCAATGTAGAACATTGCTCTGTTCAAGGCATTGAATAGAACCCACAGGATGCATGAAGAAATGCAAAGCTCTCCTAGCCCCAGGAAGCTTGCAGTTTATTTTGGAAGATAATCAGCAGTACAAGATTGTTTACTTTAATGTACTTAAAATTAGTATCTATAAATCTTCCTATGTTGTTATTTCTTCATGTGTAAATATTTCAGTGCAGCTACATTGCAAGTTCCATGAGAACAGAGGCTATATCCTGTGTTTCACTGCATATTCCAACACAGAGGCTCTTGGTTTGGGTTCAGGATGACACTGAGTTATACGGATGATGCGCCTGAGCTTCAGCCTGCCTCTGCAGTGAACGAGGAGCTTATCTGGAAAAGAAATAGCATGAGTTGCCAGAGGTATAGCCGGACGACCTCTGAGCTCTGTCAGGAGGCGTTACTGGCAGAACTGGATCAGTAGCTCAGCATAGACTCTGACTTCGTCCTTCCTCTTCCCTTCCCTCTGGCTCCAGCCAAACGGGCAGAATGGAGTAGGAAAACTTGGATTTGGCCGGGAGAGCCACAGATACGCTCTGTCAGTGACTTGCGTGAAACCACCCCCTCTCAGCACATTTAGCGCTGAACAAAATAGAAGACTGGTGGTGTTCCCCGGTTCACGCAGGGTTGTGGTCAACACGACACCTGGCGGCGCCACCCACCGTGGTAAACGTGCCCTCCACTGGATGACAGCAGGGTTGCGTGCGACCCCCGTGATGCTTTCTTCCCAAGCCGGCCCACCCCGCTCTGATGCCACCTTCCAGAACCAATCCTGTTACAGCAACCTGAACTTGACTTTTTTTTGTTCTAGTTCACTCTCCTTATTCCCAGGCTGGTTTTGCCAGAATTACTTCTAATCGTGACGTGGTTTAACATTCCATGCCTTCATTATACAGATTTCCTCGGGAAGGAAACTTGGGCCAGTTGCATAAATGGATGAAAAAAACATCACCCTGAGTTCTGCCACCCCAAACAATCATTGTTAATATTTCACGTATTTCTCATTTATTTGCGCACCTGTGTGTGTATCAAAGCTAGGATTGAGAGGTACATAATTAGAGGTTTAAATCGTAGTGTAATGGGCATAGTTGCATCCTATTTTTGTCACTCTATATCAGACTAACAGTTTCCCATGTTATGAAATGATTTAGGAAACACAATTTTTACTGGTCCCACTGTCAATGTAGCCCAACGAGTGCTGGGGACCTCCAGTCCTCACATATTAGGAGCCAGTGAGGGGTGGGGAGAGAACCCAGAAGTCTTCCTGCACACCGCTCCCCTCAGGAAGAAGAGTCAAAGGCATCTCAGACTCTGGCTCATGGTTCAGACCTGGACTTGGCTATGTGACCTCAGGTAAACTGAGGATTAGAAAATCCACAGAGTCGAGGGGATAATAATTCCTTACTCGTAGGATTGTGGGGAAGATTCAATGGGTTAATATTTGTAAAGTAAAGAGAACAGTGCCTGGCGGATCCTGTGTGTTACAAGTGTTGGCTATTTTTCTTTGCTCTGGACAGAGGTCCTGCAGTGAGGTCGGGGGCTGTAATGTTTTTCTCTGGTCTGCCTCTACTGCGGCTCACAGTCTGTGTGCCTTTAGACAAGCTCCTTTATTTTACTTACGGACAAATGTGCTGCCTCAGTATGAATATTAGAGTTTAATTGAATTCCAAAGGAAGGGAAATAGACTCAGGGTTGGGGGAGCCTCTCACAAACAGCATATTTTTTTCCTCAAAAATGTCAAAAGCCTGATTCCTGTTGCTAAATGCGCCATAGAGCTTTCCTAGGGTTCTGTGATAAACAGTCTGCAAAAGCCTCTTCTATGGCCCTCTCTGTGGGCTCTGGGATCCCTGCCAGGGTGTTTACTTCTAGAAAATCACTTCATCCAAGTTGCTTTCACAAGGATTCGGACGGGCTAATGAGTTGTTTTTTTTTTCCAATCACCACTGTGTGCAGGAGCAAGCTCATTGGATACAGGCCCGGGAGGCCTGGGTTCAAGTTCTAGTTGCTGCTTTAGTTCTTTCACGTGTGGGTGGTTTTTGGCAAATCACCCAATATCTCTGAAGTTCGGTTTTCTGTTCTTTAAATGGGAATAGGTATTGTACACAGCAGCCTCGGAAGGAAGTTAGAGGAGTAGATTAAATTCAAGAAGCATATGCAAGAAAGTGTAGTGGAAATTAAAAGGCACCATATGGATATGTCATTCTGAGGAGATGGACTAACGTAAACTTGTTGCTCTGACTCCCCACCTGAAAGGGGTTTTGTTTTTTCATTCTCCAGCACGTCTCCCTTGTGGAAGCAGGCCGTGACCAATAGCTGAAGATGTGTCGTCACAATGAACAGGGTCCAGCTTGGGGTTTCCTCCCAGCTCCTCTCCTGGGCTAGCCTGTTTATGTCCGTCTGCAGGAAGCACACCCATTATTTTATCATATCTTGTTCTGTCACATTCCCACTGTTGAATGTCACTTCGTTAATTAAAAGTTCCAAGGGCAAACATCTCTGCTTAGGCAGAGATCCGTATCTCATTTGATCATCCTGGCCTTTTGAGGGAGCCCACTGTGCGGTGTGGTGTGCCCCCTGAGAGACAGTCTTGTAGCTATAGTAACCGAAACCTAAGGCAGCAGTGGTGCATACTTTGTTGATTTCTCTCTTCTTCGCTGTGGATGTAAATCCCCAGGGGACATCGTGGGATTACCGAGAGCTGGGTCTTTTGTCCTTGTGCTGCATTAGATGTAAGCCTGAAGAAGGTAGTCCACAGAGAGCTGCGCATTTTGATACGCCTGCGCCAAAATGATCCACTGAGCACAGAACCATACCTAGCGGGGCCTGGGATTTGGTTATTCACTTGTTCAAAAAACATTCATGGAACGAACGGCTTTTAGATGAGTGTGAACCCGTTGATAACATCCCAATATTTGCAAAAACTGATTTCAGGCTCTGTCCTTCACTAGTATTACTCTTTCACCAACAGTGGAACATACACTGTTTCTCCACAATAAAGAGGGAGCAGTTGGGGTTCCTTTCCCTCTCACAAGCCCGGTAGGTCCTTGTAAACTGCAAGGATCTGCCAGATGGCTGGCAGGGTTCGGGGTGAACCCACACTTGAATCCAGTGTTGTTTGATCAACATCTATTAAGTCTCTGCTGACGACGTGCCAAGTGCCGGGCGTAGGAAATAAACGGGACGTGCCCCTGTGTGCTCCTGACTCCGTGGGGAGGACAGGCGTGGCGCAAGTGAAGGGTCTGGCCAGGGACGCGGCGGAGCTCTGTGGGAGCGCCCAGCCACGGTCCAGCCTGCCAGGCGTGTGCTCCACGCACCACCCCCTTCTTCTGGCACCTGCTGCTCCCATGGAGGTGGGGGGGGGTATTCTTCCATATCTTTTCCATTTGAATAAGTCTTCATCTTGCCATCCCAGTTCAGTTCAAAGGTCACCTTCTCTGGAAGGCCTTCCCGGTGCTCTGACCTCCCCCAAACCTGTTTCCTCAGAGCCTGCGTTGGATCGTGGCCGTGCTTGTCCGGCACGGCGTTGCCGGCTGCACGCCACACGGAAAGTCATACTGGGAGCACACAAATTAGTACTCTGGAAGGGTGGGACTTTAATCAAAGCCATCAACTCTTTAGATTTTTAGACTTGGAAGCACTCTAAAAGGTTATCAAAATTAGAGCTTCATTTTAGCATTGAGGAAAGTAATGCTCAGAGAGGCCAAGTTTCCTGTCCAAGGTCACCCAGCAGAGAGGCAGTTGGAATAGGTGAGACTGACACTTGGTCTTCTGAATTACCCCACTTTTTATATATCAAAAGAACATCGGTGAAATGGTGAAATATATTTATAATGACTTTACTCTGTGTCTCGATTCTATGATGGCATAAGTAATAAATACGGGATCTGGCAAAAGTAACACCTACCTGAGTGTGGTTGGTCGGGTATGTGAATATCTCGCAGGAGATGGACAGCAGTTTGAACATTGCACCTAAAATGTCATGGGGGGTACTTGAGTGTGATACTGTTTTGTTACAGGATTACATGCTTGATTTTATCATCAAAAGGGGGCATTATCTGTGCCAGACCCTGTATGTTTTCAGGATCTGATTGACATGGAAAAGAGTCATTCTCGTTCCAACATGGAAAACAGAATGTGGGGGCAGGGGTAGAAGCAGGGAGATAGGTTAAGGAAAAGGGTTCATAAAGCAAAATAGATTGTAAACTGCATTTGTTACTTAGTGATACCTGCTTAAGGAAATCCTCAAACTCTCATAGATGGTTTGTTTCCTCAACTAATGATAAGAGAAGCGCCTTCTTGCTCCTTTTACTAAACCTCCTGTTACCAAGTCCTGGAGCCTCCTGGTCCCAGTGACGCAGGGCAGGCTGTGCGCTTGGTCATGGGTGGTGGCAGCCTGTGGATTTTGAAGGATGCCAGGAAGACATCCCCCATCGGCTGTTCTTGTTAATGTCTCAGGTTCAGCCCTCAGAAGCTGCTTCACCTGTGCTAAGTGTTGTCCTGTCCCAGACTGTTACTGAGTGCCTCCTGTGCACCCAGCTCCACACAGGTACTGGGAATAAGAGATGAATAAGACATTGCCCCTAACCTCAAGGAGTTCACAGTCCAAAGAATGTAGGAAGAGACAAAGACAAACAATTATAATATCATGTAGTAAGGTAAAGTACAGAGATGTACACAGGATGAGTACCCCAGCCAGCCTGGGGTAGGACGTGAGCGTAAGAGGGAGGAGAAGAGAATGGTTCCTGAAGGAGGTAACACCTGCCTACACTGAATCTTGAAGAGAAGGAGGAGAAGGCAGGAGCCAGCAAGGCGAAAGGGGACGGTGCTGGGGGAAGATTCGGTGTATGTGGAAAGCACAGGCAGCTCAGGGTTATCTGTGTAGTGTGTAGGACAGCAAGCGGCGAGAGATGAGGCTGAGGGGCAGACAAGCACATGACAGAGAGGCTTGTGCAAGTAGCCTGGCTTCATCCTGTGGACAGTGGGGAACTGCTGGGAGGCCTAAGGAGAAGAATGACACGGTCCTTTTCGATAGATGCTGTCGTTGCTCAGAAAGGAGGGGCTTAGGGGTTTGAGGTTAGAAGCAAGTAACCCAGGTAGAGGATGCCTCGAGGAGAAATGAAAAGATAAACTTGAATAATAGCTTCAAAGGTAAAACCTACAAGACTTCCTGATCAACTGGATGTGGGCATCCCCCCCTCACCTGATTAGTGTGAAGCAAATCTCAGGCCTCATATTGTTTCATCTGCAAATATTTAAGGCTATTTGTCTAAGAGAAAATGGTTCTTTTTAGAAAAATAACCACAATACTGTCTTCACCTCCCTCAATGAATATTCATTCCTTAATATCAAATATTTAGTCAGTGTTCAGTTTCCATCATTATTGTCTCCAGTGTTTAAAAATTATTCAAATCAGAATCAGTAAGACCCACACATTGAGATAGGTTGCTATGTCTAATTCTCTCTCATCTGATATTTCAGAAACAGGCTCCTTAGTCCCATAGCGTTTCCCAGAGCACGGATTGTGCTGATTGTGTCCCTGTGATGGCACTGGAAAGGGTTCCTCTGTCCCCTGTATCTTCTGCAAAATGCTACATGGACATAGAGGCCCGATCACAGTCAGATTTGATGTTTATGTGAAACTTGTGGTGCTGTTCTTCTCTCAGGCTTGACTGTCTCTCTTTTTGTGATGTCAGCAGCCATTGAGGATAATTGCCTGGCTCTGTTTATCTGTTAGGTTTTGCAAAATGACAGTACCTCTTTTTCTTTTCTTTTGATTAAATCTTTATTGTATTTTTTTCCTTTGCCATTTAGTCCCCTCATCCCCCTCCCCCCAGTACCACTTTTGTAAGATGCTGTCATAACCTCCCTTGTCTGTCACTGCAGTGTGACTTTGTTTCTCACGGCCTCCCTCTTGGGTGATACAGAAAAGACAACACGACCCCTGACCCAGTGCCGGCCAGCACTGAGTTAGAAAGAGAGAGGGACCAAGAAATCAAGCCTCACTCACAGCGTTCCCCTGCCTGCGCCAGCTCCTCTCAGCGGCATGCCGTTCCCCCGGGGTGGGGAGCAACCCTAGAACAGACAGGCCCAGTTTCCCTGTGAGCGTTTGAACTAGTGAAAGCATTCCTTAATGGGATGAGATTAGACTCACTCCTTCGGGGACACGGCGTCTTCTAAATCAAAGCAGGACTTTGCTGAAATTCATCACAGTTGCAAGAGTGTTGTCTCAGAAAAACAGAACAGGCTGTGAAAGCAGGCTGGGCTCTAATGAGGGATCCTGGCAAGCTAAAGAAAGGCCATGTGTCCAGAAGGAGCTTCCCTACTTACACCTTAGGAAAACAACTGCAAAGAAGAAAGAAATCAGGTAATTACCCAGCCCTAGCTACGGGAGGGGGACACCACATCTGTGGGTGAAAACACTGTGGCCACTAGAGCAGTACACTGTGACGTGGGACAGAGATAGTCATTTATTTATTCACTCAGCAAACATACACTGAGCCCTACGGTGGACCGGGTAGTGTGTATGACACACTAGGAGGTCAAGGGTAGTCTCTGCCCTTCCCTTTCCCATCCTGGGATATGGGAGTGGGGGATTGGCGCTAGACAGAGCCATATACAGACTGCTAGAGCCCACTGTGCTCTTCCCCTCCTCTCCAACCCAGCCACCTCTGTCCTGCCTCAGACATTACCACGTCTTGTTCTGATTATTGCAAGCCTCCTCACGGCCTCTCCGCCTTCAGTTTGGCCCTTCCTTTCTGTTCTCCGCACAGCAGGCCACTCCCAGAGCCGTCCTCCCAGGGGCACAGGTCAGGTGGCCCCTGAGCCTGGCTCACAGTTCCTAGGAGGTGTCCACTAACTCCCCCAGCAGAGAGGGGCTCTGTCCCCGCGGCTCCTCCTCCAGCACCCAGAGCAAACCTTAGTCGCATTACCTGTCACGTCCCTGACACACCTGTGGGCTTCGTGGACAGGGGACGGGGAAGTGTCACTGTCCCAAGTGTGGTCTGTGGACTAGCAGCTTTGGCATCACACAGGGGTTCATTAGGAAAGCGGAATCTGAGGCCTCGCCCAGACCACCAGAATCTTAATTTGCATTGAATAAGATCCTAATTAATTCGTTTGCACCTTAAAATCTGAGAAGCACTGGTGACTAATAAGAAGCTTTTGCAAGGTAAAAAAAAAAAAAAAGGGCAAGAGAATCTAAGGTTCAAGCTGGTCTTTTCATTGCATTTGTTTGGTGAACTGTGGGTAGGGGCGGGGTGGAGACAGCCTATTGAAACGCGTACACAAATCATAGACTGAAGGGAGTCAAGGCAGCAGGCTTGGAGACTTAGATCAGGAAGAGAACTGATTATTCTGCAAACAGCCGCCACTTTCAGGTTGATGTTGTGCTGCCCTGAATAAGGCAGACACATGCCAGGATTTGTCAGCAAAAGGACCTGTCACGGCGTCGATCCAGGGAAGTGCTGAACACTCAGCCCTTTGTCTGAGCCCGGAGGGAAGGGGACCGCAGCAGCAGGAGGCTGAGACAGGAGACAGCTCTGTCCACGCAATGGGAAATTTCCTCGGAAGACTGATTTGCGCATAATGCAGACTCATTGTGAGACCTGAAAGGGCTGCGTGTTGAGCCTTTTGTGCATGTTTGACTCACCCAGCCTGCCCCACCCGATATATTCTTAGCGCTCCTATTGCTCATCAAGCAGTCACTGACAGTGGCACTTAAATAATGGGCCCTGAGGTCTAACTTCCTGAAAAGCTCCAGTAATCTTTCAATGATGCAAAATAGATCTCCAGGGCAGATCTAAGCTCTCCTAGCGGAGGCTGTTTGGTGGGGTAGGGTGGGGAGGACAGGGGCTGTAACAATAGCCTTTTGTACCCAAGAGAGTCCCGCTGAGGGGAGCAGCGTCTTTTGTGGGGCAGCCACCTCCACATACCAGGCATCTGGGTAGAAAATGGACAAACACCCCCCAATTCGTTCTTCTCTCTAGGTGTACCACTCTGCTTTCTTAGCCCTACAGCTGAAGCAGAGAGACACCACCTGATTCGCGGCATCCCACAGCTAACCAGTGGCAAAGTTGGAACGGGTTGAATTGTGTCCCTGCAAAAACGATATGTCGAAGTCCTAGGCCCCCAACAGTCCTGAATATGGCCATACTTGGAAATTGGTTTATTGCAGATGTTGTTAAGATGAGGTCCTGTTGGAATAGGGTTGGCCCCTTAATCAAATATGACTAGTGTCATAAGAAGAGGAGACCCAGGAGACGGTGGCCACGTGACAATGGAGGCAGAGATTGGAGGCAGCAATTGTCTAGGATTGCCAGCAAACACCAGAAACTGGGTGAGGAAAAAAATGATGCTTCCCTACAGGTTTCAGAGGGAGCCTGCCCTATCTGCTTCTAGACTCCAGAACTATAAGGCAACAAGTTTTTATTGTCTTAAGCCACGTAGTTTGTGGTACTTTGTTAACGGCAGCCCGGGGACCCTAATGCAGACGGGGGCATGGTTGTCCCATGGACGTTACCCTGCAGGCAGGATGCTCAGATCACTGGCGTCCACACACATGTGCCCTTTCCAGACCCGTCCCGTGCACATGTCAGATGGTCGCCACACTGGAGAAGGGGCATTGCAGCCGGGGGGGCTTCCAAGGTGGAGTTGACAGCCAAAAAGTGGAGGCCCGAGCCCGTGCCTGAGGGACCCTTTAAACCCATGATTTTTTTTAAAGATTTTATTTATTTATCTTTAGAGAGGGAAGGGAGGGAGAAAGAGAGAGAGAGAGAAATATCAATGTTCGGTTGCTGGGGGTCATGGCTTGCAACCCAGGCATGTGCCCTGACTGGGAATCAAACCTGCGACACTTTGGTTTGCAGCCCACGCTCAATCCACGGAGCTACGCCAGCCAGGGCTTAAACCCATGACCTTATAAAGAGGAAGCAGACGAGAGAGTCGGCCCAGAGAAGCAGAGTCGGCCCAGAGAAGCAGAACCTGAGACTGGTCCTTGTGCTCAGGATTTATTGAGGGAGAGCTCTCAAGAGAAACGGCCCAGGGGAGATGCTGGGGAGAAGTCCAGCCTCCGCCTAACTCCATGGGGGGATCTGGAGCAGATCACGCCCCACAGAGGCCACGTTCCCTAAAAGGCAGGGGGCTGGGACGTGGCCACAACATCCCAGGCATCTCCTCTGCCAAGAGCAAGCCTTCTGAGCAGGGCACAGGTATGAGCATCAGCAGCCAGCACCTGCAGCAGCTGGGGCCAGGCCTGCCTCGGGAAGCAAGCAGTGTGGGGTGTGGTAGTAAAAGCAAGCTTGGCCGTTCCGCCCGCTGGCCCTGCTCGGGCTGCTTGTGTCTGCACTGTGTGTGTTCACGGAACGGTGGGAGGAGATGGAGCACCGGAGGCAGGAAAAAAGTAACTAGGAGTTAGTCAGTCAAGGTCTCTTTCTCCCTGCTGTGATTCTGGAGGAGTAAGGGACGTAGGGGGAAAATGGTGGTGCTGGCAGAGCTCCTCATTGTTTGATGGTCAGTGCGCCAAGAACAACTCAGCCTTGACTTCCTCCGCCTTTGACTCCTTATTTAAACAGAAGTTAGACTAAAAGTCAAAATACCTTGAAAAGAAAACAGTTTGCAGTTAATGAGTGCAGGTTTTCTTAAGTCATGAGGGTCGGGGGGCAGGGGTGGGTGCTGGGAGCACATGGTCGGCTCTCTGAAATGACGTGATGCCCTCCTCCTTCCCCATCCTTACGCCTCAAAAGTAGAACCGCACAAGATGAGGCCTTCCTTGGTTCTGCCATCAAGGGCACAGTGGAGGGCTGACACCCTTCCTTTAGTGGCAGCCGCACGATGGGGCGCAGTGGCAGACTGGGAGAGGCGACGTGCTTCTGGCCACGGCTCAGGACATTCCCTTGGGGAGGCTGATTTTGGAACCCTACAGAGTCCCACTGTGGGGCTTCTTCAGAGCTGGCTGGGCCCTTTGTCCCTGCTTATTCATCCCATTTTGCCTACTTTATCTGCTGCCTTCACGCTCAGGAGCCGGCCGGTTTCTGCTCTCGTCTCCCCGACAACACAAGTAAGGACGGGCTGACCACAGACGAACCACGAGATGCTGGCACCGTCCCCTGCCCCTCCCTCACAGTGCCGGCAGTTCGCACACCCCTCCAGACGCTCTGCGAGGGCCCTGACTGTGCATCTCAGTTGATTAGAGCATCATCCCGATATTCCAAGGTTGTGGGTTTGATTCCCCGTCAGGGTACATACAAAAATCAACCAATAGATGCATAAATAAATGAATAACAAATCAATGTTTCTCTCCCTCCCTCTCTTACTCTCTTTCCCCCCTTCCCTCCCCCATCCCTCCCTTCCTCTCTCTGTAAAAGTCAATCAATAATTTTTTTAAGATGCTCTCTGAGCTCCCTCTCTCTGCTCATCCTGCAGGACTCCTGCCTTAGCCCCTCCTCTCCCACCCATGCCTTTGCCTCTGATTACCTGGGTACTGCTGGTTGGTGGCCAGCCCAAACTGGAAGTCAGGCTCCTCTCCGTGCTCACTCCTGCTATGGTGCGTGGGGCTAATAGAGGTGTTACTCTCTGAAGGTGGGGTGGGGTGGCTTTCATTCTTTTACGTCCATCAGAGCACGACATTGAAGGGGGAAGTTCTCCAGCGAAGACATTTAGAGCTTGCGCAGTGAGCAGCCGAGTCAGAAGGTGGGGAGAGAGAGAGCAGGCTCCCCTGGAGTCGCTAGAGCTCTACGTTGATCCCTCGAACTCTGCATCGATTACTGGTGAATCTCATCGTAATTTTTGAGCCAGGACGGCTGGGGGGAGGTGTATAGAGACTCAGCAAAATTTTATCTGTGTTTTGAACAGGTCACACCAGAGCTCTCCTGTTGTCAATCTGTACATCAGCCAGGCAGGCCCGAATGAAACCACCCCTTCAGGGTGCCTGTGATGTGTGTGATGCGTGTGATACGTGTGTGTGTGTGATGGAGGTGATGCGGTGTGTGTGTATGTATGTGAGATGTGTGTGGGATGTGTGGGATGCCTGTGATGGATGCATGATGTGTACGGTGAATGTGGTGTGGCACACATAACGCGTGTGTAAAGGAGAACCTTTCGTGGCACCCTTGCCGCCCTAGGATGCTCACCTTCCGTCTCCGCCCCAGCCCGCTCCATCTCTGCCTTCCCAACAGCAGCTGGGAAGACTGGGAGAAGCAGGGACACTCAGTCTCTCAGTGCGTATCACTGAATCTCTGTCCCACATCAAAGGTGTCATTTTTCATTAATTTTTGCATATGGTACTAGGTAAGGGCCCAACTTCATACCTTGGCCCATGGATAGCCAGTATGCTCAGCACCATCTGGTGAAAAAGCCGTTCATCCCCATTTAATGATTTTGGCCCCTTTGTCGAAAATCATCCGACCATAATATACAAGGGTTTCCTTCTGGGCTCTCCATCCTCTGCCATCCGTCTATATATTTGTCTTCATCCCAGTACCACAGTGCTTTGATGACTGTAGCTTTGCAGTGATTTTTAGAATCAGAAAGTGTGAGTGCTCCAGCTTTGTTCTTCTTTTTCAAGATGTCTTATGGCTATTTGAGGTCACTTGAGGTTCCATATGAATTTTAGGATGAATTTTTCAATTTCTGCATTGAGAGATTTTGATAAGAATTGTATTGAATCCGTCAATCAATTTAGGTAGTAGTGACATCTTAACAATATTGTCTTCCAGTCCCTTAACAAGGAATGGCTTTCCATCTATTAGTGCCTTCTTTGGTTTCTGTCAGCAACAATTTGGTTACAATTAGTTTTCACTGTATGCTTTTCTCCTCTTTGGTTAAATTTATTCCTAACTATTTTGTTTTTTTATGCTATCATAAATGCATTTGTTTTCTTAGTTTCCCTTTAGGATTGTCCATCATTAGTGTATAGAAACACACCCAATTTTTGTGTTAATTTTGTGCAGTCAAATGCTCTACCACTGAGCTGTACCCCCTTATGTTGATTTTGAGTCCCACAATTTTGCTAAATTTATTAGTACTAACAGTTTTTTGTGCAAAGGAAGGTTTTGGAACTTTTCAGTTGATGAAGAAAGGAACAGATCTTAATCGGTGATGTAGACCTTCTGTCCAGCCGAGTCTCGGCAGAAATCACCCAGGTAGACGGCTTTCGTGGCGGTCTGAAGCTGGAAGGGTGTGTGGGCCTTGCATTCTCCTGGGTGATCTGTATGTTGTCCTTAAGCTTGACCATGAAAGAGTGTCTGTTTAGAGCCCCTGGTGCACAGCCCTCTTAGGTTAGATTTGCTTGCGTGTTTTTAATGGATTATTTAATTGTGTTGAATATGTCATAAACTCCCGTGGTACGAAGTTCAAAAGGTACAAAAGGGTGTACGGTGAAAAGTTGGTCTCTTTCCTCTATCACCCTCCACCCAGTTCCCTTCCTCCGAGGAAAGCATTCGTGCCCGTTGCTGTGATTCCTTCCGGAAAGGATCTGGGGCATATACAAACACTTAAATATATATATATATGTGGACAAAAGTAGGTTTACAGTTATTCGTATAAAAAATAATACAATAATGAACAAATAACACTACAAGAACAAACTGTGTTTTACCCACTCACAACCGTAAACCGACCTTTGTCCACTCCCGTGTACGCGTGTTCCTATATCCCCTTCTTTCACCTGTAGGCCGTGCTCTGCCCCTTGCCCTTTTCCTCTTCCCGGGATGCCTTGGAGATGGTTTCATATGAGGACCCGAATGGCTCCTCTCTCTTCGTGAGAGCTGTAGAGTACCCATGGGATGTTCATCCCCTGGTGAGTTTGAGGGACATTTAGGTTGTCTCCAGTTTCCTGAGTGAGATTTCAGTGCCGCAGCTCCCACCGAAGAGCAGTGTGAGAAATGGTTGTTATTGTGTCTGTCATCAGGGTGCCACCGAGGGCATCGGTCACCTTCTCCATCCCGGGTTCACCTTAGGTGGGCCAGTAGAGGAATTCCTCGCACGTTCCAGTACCAAGGTCAAGGCCGTGCCTCTTAGAAGTTCTGGGCTGCATTCATCTTGTGGACCCTGTGGATCTTATATTTACTTGTTCACTCTTCTCTTTGGCCACTAGGGTTCTTGGAACCAAGTTTATGGGCCTTATTAGCAACTGTACAGGGTTGTTTTTTTTTATTACACTGTACAGGAGTACTTACCACACACTTATGGATACTAATCTTAATCTTAGTTTCAGTATTTTCCCTCCCTTTATTTTCCTTTCACTTCAATTCCCAAAGCTGTTTGCTTTATTCCTTGACATTGCACACATTTTTGTAAGGGGCTATAAAGAAGCGTATACACACATAAATCTATTTTTCATACATACCTAAAATACGAATTTGAGCCCCCACTGCTGTGGCCCAGTGGATTGAGTGCTGGCCTGCAAGCCAAAGGGTTGCTGGTTCCATTCCCAGTTGCGGCGCATGCCTGGGTTGCAGGCCAGGTCCCCAGTAGGGGGCGCATACAAGGCAACCACTCGCTGGTGTTTTTCTCCCTCTCTAGCTCCCTCCCTTCCCCTCTCTAAAAAATAAATAAAATCTTTTTAAAAAAGACAAATGTGAGTCAAGTACCCAGAAGCAGACTCGACCCCTCTTCAGCCTGCCTGCCCCTGTGGCCGAGGAGCCTGCTTCCCCGTTGCACCGTCAAAATGCTTTCCGGCCCTTCCGCCCCGACAGAGGGGAGTGAGGTCCCGCTCTACAGCCTCCACCTGGAGCAGGGGCAGAGGGGAGGGGAGGAGAGGATGCCCGCCGGCTGCACACTGCCCTGCGGCCCACTCAGCATCCCGCTCCCTGGCGCCGTCATCTTTCCGCTGCTTGCCCCAGCCACTTCGTCCCACCCACCCGCGTTGTCCTTTTGCCTCCCTATGAAAAAGCAATTTGCATCCAGCCAGCAGGAGTGAGTAAGATAAATGGACGGAGACTGCTTTCTCATCCCAGAAACCCCTTTCATCTGTGCAGAAGGGGAGAGCGTAGTTTTGTTGTATCGTGGCCCCTGTGGGCTGAGGGCTGAGTTTCGGGTTTGTGACTCATCTGCCTCAAAGACACGGGGCGGGTGAAGAGCTGGGAATGCTGCAGTCTGAGGACCAAACACACTTGAACTCTTCCCGTGGGACCTGGAGCTCCCGCATGGGGCAGGTGGCGCTGTTTTAAGTCAGAGGGAGGGAGACCAGGTCTGTCTGCAATGCCCAGGGTGGGTATGGAGCACTTGACCTGGGTTGTGGGAAATGGGATTCACGACTCAAGCCCGGAGCCTGCGCCTTCTCCAGAGCTGAGTGTAACCTCTAGGATCCTTAGTGTCTTTATCTGCAAAATGGGTGTTTATGTTACTGGGCTCACAGGGTTGTTGTGAGGATTAAATACTAGCTAGTGTCTTGCTTTGGCAGGTGTGGCTCAGGCAGTTGGAGCATCCGGGTCCGGTAACTAAAATGTTGCACATTCGGTTCCCTGTCCGGGCACATATGGAAGTAACCAATCGATACTTCTCTCTCGCATTGATGTTGCTCTCTTTCTCTCTCTCTAAAAAGCAACGAAAAAGTGTTCTCAGGTGAGGATAAAAAAATAGCTAGTGCTTTAATACCTCTTATTATATGCCAGTCATCATTGTAAGAGGTTCACACACAGTAACTCATTTAACCCTTACAACATTCTTAGTTATTATCATCCCCATTTTTCAGAGGAGGAAACTGAGGCTCGGAATGCTTAAGTAATATGCCAACGTTCACCCAGCTGGTGAGTGACAGAGCTGAGGTTTGAACGCAAGTAGTCACCTGGCCCCAGGGCGTGTGCCCTGAAGCACTGGGGCTCTGAGACTTGTCCGAAAAGATCCGGGCAGCGCCTGGCACCCAGAAGGCACTCATTCAAAGGTAGGTCATTGTTCTGGTGTCTGATCACAGGCTGGTGTCCGGGCAGAGGTGATCTCGGTGACTCCGGCACTCCAGGTGCCTCCTCCATGGATGATGCTCTCAGCACCTTGGGCTTGGGTTGCATTTCTCTGTTTGCATCTGTCTCCCCTGCTCCTCCGCCGGTGACTGCTCCCTCCACCCCGCCACCACATCACAGCACCGAACAGAGTTCTTGATGTACAGCCGGTGCTTCATGTTTACTTAGAGACTGTTTCTTTGTTGGCCGCGGGAGCCATGAGCTTCCCCAGGGAGCTGGCGAGCCTATCGCTGGGTGGCCTCAGGCTCCTCCGGGTGGCCAGGGCCAGATATCCCTTTCTGATCTCTTCTGCGCTGTCCTCTCCTGTCTCGAGCAGGCTGTTTTGAGGGCCCTTTAAAAATGTCTTTGTGGCCCTGGCTGGTGTAGCTCAGTGGATTGAGCTTGGGCTGCGAACCAAAATGTCGCAGGTTCGATTCCCAGTCAGGGCACATGCCTGGGTTGCAGGCCATGACCCCCAGCAACCACACATTGGTGTTTCTCTCTCTCTTTCTCCCTCCCTTCTCTCTCTAAAAATAAATAAATAAATTCTTTTAAAAAAATCTTTATAATTGGTATTGTTGCCCATCACAGAAGCTAATCATGCTTTTAAAAAAGGAATGTAGACATTGCAGCAAGTTTGAAAAATGAAAGTCCTTCATACGCTGCTATTTCTGGTCTGACATTACCTGGGAACTCGTCAGAAATGCAGAGTCTCAGGCCTCTCCCCCCCGGACCTGCTGAATGACGATGCCACAATGACTCGCAGCCACCTGAAAGTTCGCAGAGCCGGCCACCACCCTCCCCCAGCCCAGCTAAGACAACAAGTGTCATGGTTTGGTGGGCATGTGAGAGCCTTTTAAAGAGTAGGCTCTTCTAACCTCTGCAATTTTCTAGCCTCATCTAAAATCAAAGTCATTCAGCAGGAAGCTAATGATGACCCCATTATCTTGTCTGTCTGCGTCTACTCTTGCCCCCTCTCCAACCCGTTCTCTGCCCCTCCCTCCTCCCGCAGCCATGGTGACTGATTTATACATAAATCAGATCATGTCGTTCTCCTGCCTAGAATCCTTCCGTCTTCCCCTTGTCCTGGGAATTCCACCAGCCTCTCAGCTGTGCCTGTCACCCACCCTCTCCTTCCTGCTCCTCAGTCTGGACACGCTGACCTTTCCTCTCGTCCACCTCTGGGACTTTGCAACCTTGCTCCTGTGGCTGGGTGCCCTCTCCTCCCTCTTCCCTGCTTTGTTCCTTTCCAGCCTCAGGCCTCAGCTTAAATGTCACCTCTTCAGAGGTGGGAGAGGAAATGGGGGAAGGCATGCCCAGACCTGCCAGTCTCCTGCCAGTCACCTGGTGTCTTTTCCTCGCTAACAGTGGTTAGGACTGTCTCCCCATGGAGTGTCAGCCCTGTGGGGACAGGGACCATCCTGCCTCGCCTCCCTTCGCTGCAAAGCTAGACCAGGGCCAGGATGTGGGAGGTTAATATCAGCATATAGCTGTTGCACGGGTGAGAGCAGGCATATTAATGATATCACCCTGTTTTTATGAGCTTGTTGAAATTACAGAAACAGCCCTGGGTGGCGTAGCTCAGTGGATTGAGTGCGGGCTGCGAACCAAACATCGTAGGTTCGATTCCCAGTCAGGGCACATGCCTGGGTTGCAGGCCATGGCCCCCAGCAACTGCACATTGATGTTTTTCTCTCTCTCTCTCCCTCTCTCCCCCCCTCCCTTCCCTCTCTAAAAATAAATAAGTAAAATCTTTAAAAAAAAAAAGAAATTACAGAAACAGTACATGTTAACTACATTTTTAAAAAATTCTGTAGGAAGGAATACAATAAAAAGTAACATCAGAGAGGATGACAGGGCACCTTCCCCTGCACACGACCAAACATAAACCAAGTAAATACTGTCCCGTTGCAGAGACAGGTGGGGCTGGCCTCGAAAGGAGGGGGTCACTGTCTCCCTCCCGAGCAGGTTTGCTGGGAGAAGCCTGGGAGGTGAGCTGGATGGATACACAGGAGGAAGTCTCAAAAGCTGTATAATGAGTGGACTTGGACGGCACTCGTTGCTGTGGCAACCCAATTCCCCTGCTGCCGAGAGCGAGGGGTTTTTTGTTTCTTTTGCACCTGTCAGGAGCTCCTCTCCCCTCAACATTACTTGAGAAAGAAAGAGTTCGGCATTCTTTTTTTGAGGTCGGTGACCACCCTGTGACTGACACCATGTGATTCTCTGGTGGCCTCTTAAGGGAGGAGCTGGCTGAGCCCCATCCCCACAGCGCCCAGATACACCTGAGCTCACGTCATAGACCCCCTCGACCTGTGCTGAGGGGGCCAGGGGAGCCAAGCACCCAAGGAGACTGTTCTGTTCCCTTCACAAGAAAAGGTTTTCCAGATTTTTGTTTCCTAGGAATGCTGAAGGTCAGGTCAGGGGAAGCTCTCCTGAGCAGGCCTCTTGAGTCAGTCCCTGGTTCTGTGTCACTTTTCCAGGGTTCCCCCAGGGCATTTAACCTTGAAAACGTGGATCACAGTAGAGCTGAGGGAGACACAGCAGACAGATGAGCAGAATCAAATTATTTGTGCCTGCTCTCTGCATTGTGCTAGACACACATGTCCTCGTCCAGTCCTCCTCGCCCGTCAGGAAGGGGGAAGGTATTCTCTCCACTGTTCAAACGGTGCAGTCCGAGGCTCCGAAGCTTACGTGACTTGCCCACGATCTCGGCGCAGAAACATAAACTAGACTGTGCCTGGGTCTCGAGGTCGTGCTCCCCACCCCTCACCACGCCGCCACCACCACCACCACCACCGGGAAAGAATTCGGTGATGTGAACTAGACAGAGGAGGGATGGGTCCTTCTCTTGGACGTGACGGCAGCCAACTCGAAATCTGCCTCTGACACAGGTTGGCGGGGACTTGCCCCAGCAGCAGCGCCTGGGCCCTTCAGCCGGCCGTGTCCTCCTCCTCGACCCCCACCTGCCTCCTTTAGCGAGGCGGCGGGCTGCCGGGGGGACGCGTGGGACGTGCGGGGTCAGGTCCACGCCAGCTGCGGATCCTGACCTTGTCTGAACACCGGCCCCAAAACCGCAACATGGGGGAGCGGCGCCTCTGGGTTTTCATTTCCTGTAAGAACACCTCGCGCTGTCTCGAGGATTAAGTGAACCGAGGGGAAGGATTCGGGACGTGACTTTTCTATTTAACTCAAACAGCCCAGCGTCTTGGGGGCCTTTTCCACTTTTCTCTTCCACAAGCCCAACCCTTCCCCCACCCCGCTCCCTCAACCTCTGGCTTTGGCGCGGATGGACGAGGAGATTAAGACCAAATGTGGGACGGCCTGCGTCCCCAGCCTCGGCCTTCCCTCACGGCTGGCCTTGGGCCACACGCATTGCACCATATCCTGATTTCCTGCCACTCGAGGCTCATGACAAAGCTTGGTGGCCCAGTCCACCAGGCCTGGCTCTTGATACCTGAATGCGTGTTTCAATTACTCAGAAAATCCTTTTCTCTCTGGACAAAGACTGGCTTTAAAAGCTATTCCCGTGCTTTACACTCAGGAATTATTTTTTTGGATGCCCAAAGCTGAGCTGTCCCTTTCTCTGTGCATTTCTAATCCTCTCCCAGGCAAACAGACGTGTCGGGCAGAAGAGGAGGGAGGGAAAAAAGGCAAAGCACGTTAACTGGCTCAGCAGATGTGCTCCCCAGTGCATGCACCTATGACCAGCCGTGTTTAATGGTCCTTCCAGCTCTGAAATGCAGTGACTTCTGTCCTTCCAACCTTATCGCTGTATAAGCTCCTTTTTCATTAGCAGTTTCATCTTATCTTTAACGACCTTCTTTCTTTAAGTGACGCTGTTTTAGATACTGTTATAGCTCTCCTCCCTTTACAGTCCAACTGGAAAAGGTGCCCCTTCTGCTTCAGAAACCAACAAGGTCAACCAGCAATCTCTTGACTTCTAAATCCAAGACACCCTGCGTTAGTTTCCCAGGACTGCCATAGCAAAGTACAAGCTTGTTAGATTGTAATAAAAAAAATTAAGAGAAATTTATCCTCTCACCGTTCTGGAGGTCAGAAATCCGAAATCCAATTGCCAGGCAAAATTGGTTCCTCCTGCAGGCACGGAGGGGGAGCCATTCCGTGCCTCCCGCTCCGAGGTTCTGGCGGCTCCGGCGCTCCTCTGCGCTCCTTGGCTCACGGGCGCGTCCTCCCAGCCTCTGCCTCGGTCTTCCCGTGGCTTGTCCTCTGTGTTTCTGTGTCTCGAATTCCCTGTCCTTTAATAAACGTGCAAGAACACCAGCCCTTGGGTTTAGGACCCACCCCCCAAAATACAGGACGATCTCGTCCTGAGATCCTTAACTTAATTATACCCGCAAAGACGAAATTTCCACATAAGGTCGTATTCTCAGATGTCAGGGGTTAAGACTCAGACGTCTCTTTTTGAAGGACACCGTTCAACCCGTTATATACACCCGTTTCAGTCCTGAGCTTGACCTTTCTGCAGCATGTGAGGCTCTTGATCACTTTCTTTTGGAAGCTTCCAGGATGCCAGTCCTACATATGTCTGGCTGAATCCCTCTTCTTCTGCCCAGCTCTGAAAAGCTAAGGTCCTAGGAGTCCGCCTTGTCCTCAGCTCTCTTCTCTTCATCTCCCTCAGGAACCCCATTCATTCCCATAGTTTTCAGTAAAGACACAGTGGAGATGTCTGGGGTGTGAAAGGCCATATTACTGCCGACTTTAGGACTGGAAGGGGTCTTTCACTTAACCTGGTGGCAAGAGGGAAGGAATATTATAGGATATTATAGGATTAAAAGAGGGTCCAAAGGAATACAATATTTTAAGATTTCTAGTGGATTGAGTGCAGGCTGAGAACCAGGCATTGCAGGTTCGATTCCCAGTCAGGGCACATGCCTGGGTTGCAGGCCACGGCCCCCAGCAACCGCACATTGATGTTTCTCTCTCTCTCTCTCTCTCTCTCTCTCTCTCTCTCTCTCTCTCTCTCTCCCCCTTCCCTCTCTAAAAATAAATAAATAAAATCTTTTTTAAACAAGGATTTCTCTGGTCTTGGTATTTGGGATGGGCTAGGCTGGAGAAAGAGGTTAGAAAACCGGGGACCCTTTGGGTAGTCACTGCTGCGACTCAGGTGTAGGGCGAGGAGGACCTGGGCTAGGGTGCTACCGAGAGATGGGGCATGGGGGGAAGAGGAGTAATGTTTTGTGGGGCAGCTGTCATGTCAATGAAACAATGTCCAAACCTATAGAAAAGTTTTCTGCCCTGGCTGGCATAGCTCAGTGGATTGAGCGCGGGCTGGGAACCAAAGTGTCCCAGGTTTGATTCCCAGCCAGGGCACATGCCGGGGTTGCAGGCCATAACCCCCAGCAACCGCACATTGAAGTTTCTCTCTCTCTCTCTCTCTCTATCTCCCTCCCTTCCTTCTCCAAAAATAAATAAATAAAATTAAAAAAAAAAAAAGAAAAGTTTTCTAAGCATTTATTTGACCTCAAATTTTGAGGACATGCCCAGAAGCCAGATCTCAAAGAATTGAGAAAATGCTCCGGAGAATGGCAGCTTCGCAGCAAATTTTATGTTTACGTTAGAATCAAAGGAGAATATGTAAGGAGTCCCATGAAATTCGTTGCTGGTAGGTTAGGGTGGCGGGAGGAAGCAAAGTGAGGAAATCTCTAGGACTGGATAAAAAGCAAGACAGAGAAACACATACCACTTTTCTCCTTGGGCGGGCCCGGGGTGGCTCACATTTAACACTTACAGCACATAGAGATGGTACGCGGGCAGCAAGACAACTGTGAGGAGTTTCGTGGTCTGGTGCCCCGCAGTTGTGCCTCTGAGGGTCTGGAAGAGAAGAGGACTCTGGCGTCTCAAAGGTATGTTATCCTAGGCGCATGAGAACAACGGACAGGGCTCACTTAAGGTAAAGACTGACCTCGCTGAAGGAGGCTGCAGGCCTGGGACGGGACTACACCGTGGCCCGCCGGTCAGAAATTTATGATCGGATCTCCTTCCTGCGTGGTTCCTTTCAGCCACCGAGCTCGCCAAGCCTGCCACGTGGCCCCCTGGGCTTGTCAGGGTTATCCCTTAGGCCTTCCCCGTGTGCACTCGATGTCTGTGCCGCTTGATATATGCTTCACTTCTCACAACAACCCTGCAAGGAATATATATATTTTATCTCCATCTTACAGATTCAAGAAAGCTCAGAGAGGTTAAGTGATTTGCCCAAAGCCACACAGCAAGTTAGTGGCCATGCTGGGGGTATAAACCTAGGTGACTCGGAGTCTAGAAATGAGATGGAAGGCATAAATCTGTGAAATATGGTAATTTTTTAAAGATTTTATTTATTTATTTTTTAGAGAGGGAAGGGAGGGAGAAAGAGAGAGAGAGAGAGAGAAACATCAATGTGCAGTTGCTGGGGGTCATGGCCTGCAACCCAGGCATGTACCCTGACTGGGAATCGAACCTGCGACACTTTGGTTCGCAGCCTGCGCTCAATCCACTGAGCTACACCAGCCAGGGCTAAAATATGGTAGTTTAATACAAGGCCTGGCAGGACTTTATAATGGAACAGACATAGGGAGCGAAAAAAGAGCGAGAGACATAACATGCTGGAGAAAACTGAGGAATTTTGGAGAGTGAGTGAGTGTGGGTGGTGAGTCGCAGGAAGATAATGAAAATATGCTTTCCATCATACTGAGTCTGGGGTGGCAACGCTGTCACATGGACAGATGGAAATACTGGGCTGGGGGTCAGGAAGGGAGATCGGGATTTGAGGGCTGACCAAATGGTCAAAGAGACCGAGATGACAGAAGGCTGCCACAAACATTCAGAATTTCTTCCTCCTCACTCCATTTCCTGAGGAAGGAAGGAGAGTTGGGGGGCCACCAAAAATAAGCTCCCCGAGTAAAGCTCTGGTTGGCAGGCAGCCAGGTGAGCCTGGGCAGAAGCCAGCAGGGGAGCAGCTGCAGCCCACCTGGCTCCCTGGTGGGGCGCTGGCGCTCGCCTCGGATGATTGGCAGCAGGGGCCCGGGAAGCACGGAGCAATGGGATGGTGACTGGCGGGGTAGATCGTGCTCAAGGTGAGAGGCACGGCTGCCGGCTCCAGAGCGCAGGACCGTGGAACTCCTCACAGTTACCCTGTTTATCCTTCGCCTGGCGAGACAGAGCTTTGTCATGGGTTGGTGATGGAGCTGGCATTTGGGATTTCAGCCTCTTTTTTGTTTTTCCTAACGAGATCCAGGAGAGACTGGGATGAACCAAACTCTCTTGCTTTTCCCTTTTGCAATGAATTGGTATGGCTCTGGGCTGCAGTTACAACCCTGTAATTGCAGCCACATTGCAAAACAGACCCCAGAAGAAACTGGGAACACAGGATGTGTCCAGCTGAGACATCCTCTTGGTTCACCCACGTCAGGGCGTCCGTCAGCGGTCCCTCAGACTGCCCTCAAACGCAGGGCTCTTGCACAGGTCATTCCTCTGCCGGGAAGGCTGCCTCCCTTTTTATCCTCCACGGTTTGGTGGGCGAAATGTCACTCCCGGCTCAGGTGACCTCCCAAAGGCCCTGTCTTCAGACACCACCGTACTGAGGGTTGGGTCAGGGTTAACAGAGTCCACAGTACTAAATATACATGTTCACAGCAACCTTATTCATAAGTCTAACACAAGGTAGAGACAGCCTTCATGCCCATGGACAGGCAAATGGGTACACTAAAGAAAGTATATACATAAAATGGAATATTATCCAGTTTTAAAAAGGAATGGATTTTGATACTTGCTCTAATGTGGATGAACCTTGAAGACAGTATACTGATTGAAATAAACCAGACACAGAGGAACAAATACTGTGTGATTCTACTTCTGTGAGGTCCCAGGAGTACTTACGTTCATAGAGACAGAAAATAAAATGGTGATTGTTAGGGGCTGGGGGTCGGGTAGAGAAAGAGGGGAGTTTGTGTTTAATAGGTACAGGGTTTCAGTTTGGGGAGGTGGAAAAATTCTGGAGATAGGTAATGGTGATGGCTGCATAATAATATGAATGTACTTAATGCCACTGAATTGTGCAGTTAAAATTAAGCCCTGGCTGGCGTAGCTCAGTGGATTGAGCACGGGCTGCAAACCAAAGTGTCGAAGGTTCGATCCCCAGTCAGGGTACATGCCTTGGTTGCAGGCCATGACCCCCAGCAACCGCACATTGATGTTTCTCTCTCTCTCTTTCTCCCTCCCTTCCCTCTCTAAAAATAAATAGATAAAATCTTAAAAATAAAAAGAAAGAAAATAGTTAAAATTGCCCTGGCTGCTGTGGCTCAGTAGATTGAGTGTTGGCCTGTGAACCAAATGGTCTCTGGTTCACTTCCCAGTCAGGGCACATGCCTGGGTTGCAGGCCAAGTCCCCAGTTGAGGGCATGAGAGAGGCAACCACACATTGATGTTTCTCCCTCCCTTCCCCTCAATAAATAAAATCTTTTTAAAAAATTCTTAAAATGGTAAATTTTATGTTTGTATAGATATCTTTTTATTGTGGTAAAATACAAACAATATAAAATTTAATCCCTTATTTTTAAATGCATAGTTCAGTTGCTATGTATATTTTACAGAGAACATAAACAGAATGGAAACCGATGATCCAGGAAACAGACCAAAACACTGTGGCTAATGCCTTTGCCTGGTGCTCTGGCCGTTATTTCTCTAGGGGGAGTCAGTGTGCACAAGGCTTCCCTTGCATGCGTTTGGGAGGTCATAAGGCCCTCGGCTGTGCAACCTTTCTAGCACAGGGGATTTTAGGGACATAACCCTCACAGACGGAGAGGAAATATTTCCCGGGAAGCAGACGAGGGAGCCATATGTGAGCACTCCCTGTGTTTGGGGATGATCTGAGGGGTCCTCATGGGAGGGACAGTATTTGTTACAGGAGGGAAGGGAGAAAAAAGCAAAGGGATCGATTGCATGGTCTTCACCGCCTTCTTGCACTCTCTCTCGAGCTCAGGGTGGCCCACACAGTTCCCCAAAGTGCCCTCAATCCAGAGCCCCAGGTTGAATAATGGGGAAGAAAGGAGAATTCCACTCCTTCCTCAGGCCTGCCCACCCCCACCCGCCTTACACCCAGTCCTCCCTTCCCTCTAACGATGTCCGGGAGACGATCCCCCCACCCACCAGCAACCCACCCCCCTCGCTGCTGCTTATCCGGTGGCACCTCAAGTGTGTTCGGGCTGCTGCTGCAGGATCAGGCTGAGGGGAGTCCCCCCCGCCCCCATTACAGTCTCCTTGCTTCTATTCTCCGCACTTCGTCTCCCCCCGAATCTCCTCCCCTCTCTTCTGTTTACATCACCACCCACTCACTTTTCTGGCTGAACCTACTTGGCTTCCATTTAAGGTTTCAGTATGGGGTTGGGAGCTGAAGGAAGGGTGTTGCCCTCCCGGGGAGTTGCTGGGCCACCAGCAGGGTGTTGGGCCACCAGCAGGGTGTTGGGCCACCAGCAGATGTCTACGCCCACCCGCCTACCGAGCTGTTGACTCGGTCAATTCCATCTCCTGGGAGAGGCCACCTGACCTATTTTCTCTCCCGGATTCCTGGGGGTGGGGGTTGTTGGAGCTAGAGCCCGGGGCCAGATGAGTATAGACGAACCAGATTCAGGAAACCAGCAGATAGGAGTTGCCTCGAGGCTCCCCTAGGGATCTATTTGCTTTTGTTGGATGTGTGTGTCTAAAATATATTTGGAGTTTAAGTGTGACAGCTAGAGACCTCACCGTCAGCGAGTAAGGAAAAGGAACCATCCGCTTCTTGCACCATCAGCTTTCCCTGCACAGGTAGAGGGGAACCCAAGGTCAGAAATACTACTAAGGATGATGATAAAAAGAGTTCCCCGGGACCCAAAGAAGCTGCCCAAAAGTTTGCAATACAGGTTACCTGCTGCAACTGTGTAAAACAGCAACAGAAAACCCGGCAAGAAGAGCCAATGCCGGAGCACCTTCTTTAAAGGTGCACCTGGCCCAGTTGGAGGCTCCAAGGCTCACGGTTGCCTCCCACTAGCTCCCAACGGCTGCTGAGCGGTTGGAGGACTCTTGGCTCCGGGCCCCTCTCGCCGAAGCAGCTGAGAAGCGGCAGCCTTGGCTGCCACCCAGCGGCTCCGTCTGTAACCTTCCTGCCCAGTGTGACTCGCACCAGATCTTAGCAGCTGCAAAGAGCAGGCTCAGGCTGCCCCTGAGAAGCCAGCCCCGCCACCAGCCACCAGGGACTCGGTGGGGGAGGCGGTGGTGGGACTTGGGGCCCGAGGGGCCAGCACTGGTGGCAACCTAGTGCTTTTGAGCAGAAGAAGGAAGCCAAGTTCCGAGAACAAGCCCGGCCACAGAATTGTAACCGGATGAATCCATACAGTAATTTCGCTTGTGTCTGTGTCACGGAGGCCTCCCTGTGGGGTTAGACAAGCCGATCCCCGGCTTTCTGCTTCCTAAAATGTAGCCGGAACCAAGGTCGAGGTTCCAAAACCAAGTGATCCCTCTTTCCTTTTTTGCCACCCACCCCCACCCCGCCCCCAAGCCCAAGCAATTATACAGCAGCATCCAGAAAGACGTGGGTGGAGATTATCCTTTATTCATTTTCACTTTGAAGAGAAAAGCCACAGCACGAAGATGGTGCCAACACGCCAGGCATCAGAATGACCCCTGCACATGCAGGACACTGATGGGCACTCACTGTGGGATCTGGGGACGGACAGGTGTGCCCCGCGGTGACAATGTGTGCGCAGCTACAAAAACCCCCTTATTCTTCCCTAGTTTTTAAATTTCAAGATACCCCACCCCGCCCACCCCAGTTAGCCTTGTCATTCTCAGTTGGATCTCCTAGCAAACTGGACTTTTACTCTTGTGGGCCCAGAGTACCCCCCCACCCCCAAACACTAAGCATGCATGCCCTAGAGGTACAGGGAAATGGACACAGGACGCTGGAACACGGAGAGATGGCCTGTTTCACTTCTTGTCATCCTCCAGCTGGGGAGAAAGGCTGCCCGCCGACCTCCCAATGAGTGGTGGAAGGGCGTGGAGGCCTCACCACCTTCCCAGCTCCCCGGGGCCCACGACACTCCATGTGGCCCGCTGCTCACACCCTAGCCCTGCCTGATTTTTAAACCAAACTTTCTCTTGGGGAAAAAGACATTTGGGAGCTAGCCAATGCAGGGCCCTAAATGATCATTGAAAACAAAATTTCTTTCTTGCTCAGTTTCTGTTCAACTCCATCCTGCTCTCCCAAAGGGGGTTTCTGACCCCTGAAGCCCTCAGCCTGGCTTGGAGCCTTCGCAGAAATGTGTGGGCCCCGTGGAAGGTGTTTGGTGGCAGCAGCCCCTCACCGCCCAGCCCCCCTGCATTCTCCCAGTGCGGTCTTGGGTTTTTATCATCCCTCCCCGTGGGCTGCTGTGGTTTCCAGACTCGGAGGTGCCCGGGGTGGCTGGGAGGCGTCAGGTGCACACGCTTTCTTCTGTCCTCTCCTCATCGTGGCTGACGGCGCGGAGCTGCCCCTGCGCCGCGGGCTTCACCGACAGGACCAAGCGTTTGCGGAATGTCTCACAGAGCACGATGTACACGAAGGGGTTGAGGCAGCTGTTGGCATAGCCCAAGCTGATGGCCGCGTTGTACAGGTAGGCGAAGGTGAGCGTTGGGCGGCTGATGGACAGCTGGGTCAGCTGTAGCACGTAGTAGGGCGCCCAGCATACGAAGAAGACCAGGCAGATGGCAATGGCCGTGCGGGTCACCCTCCTGGTCCGCAGCCGGATGCTGCGTTGAGAGACGGGAGCCACGGAGGACGTCATGCGCTGTAGGATCCTCACGTACGCAGCCGTGATGACCACAAAGGGCAAGGCAAAGGCCAGGAAAAACTGGTACAGGGTGAACCAGTAGAGGTCAGTGTCCGGGTTGGGCAGGCGGATGCCACAGCCCACGGCGCCCCCCGGGAAGGGGATGAGCCTGGCGTAGAGCCACACGGGGGTGATGCTGATGAAGGAGAGGGCCCACAGGAGGCAGATCACTAGGGTGGCCACAGAAGGCTTGCGGAACTTGGTGGAGGAGATGGGGTGGACAGTGGCCAGGTAGCGGTCGATGGCCATGGCGGTCAGGATGTAGGTGCTGGTGAACTGACTGTTGGCGTCCATGGCCGTGATGAGGGTGCACATGGTCTCCCCAAAGTGCCAGACGCCATTGCCCAGGAGCTGGTGGATCATGAAGGGCATGCCCAGGAGGAAGAGGAGGTCCACCACCGAGAGGTTGATGATGAAGATGTCGGGGACGTTGCTGCACCAGTGCAGCTTGGACTTCTTCACCACGGCGAAGATGACGGTGGAGTTCCCCACGATGCCCAGGAGGCAGATGATGCCGAACACCGAAGGCATGATGATGTTGATGTAGGAGGCACTCCCTGTGCGAGGACGCGGCCCTGGGGACGGAAGGAGCAGCGTCAGTGGCTAGACACGGCCTGTGCCCTCTGCGGGCTGACATCCCGCTGGCGCACTCAGCCTCCCGCGACGTGCTTGCGTGCTGCTTCATCCTCTGTGCCGTTCCAGCTCCGCACCCACCCGGCACCTGGAATTCCCTCCCACCATTCCCCCTCCCCACACCGGTGCCAGCCCATCCTGTCCCCTTGCCCTCTTCCACCGGCTCCCTGGTCAGTCCTACTAGACTGTCACACACCCCCTGTTAGTCAAAGGACCCAGGCCTTTGCCTCCTGCATGGTTTCGGAGGACACAGAGTCAACCACCACGGCGGTCTGCAAAGAATTACTGGGGGCCCCAGGCTTCACCAGGAACCCTCATCAAACTAGCCAGAAGGACAGGAGAGAGAGTGTGTGTGCACGCGCCTGTGTGGGCGTGTGCACGTACTTGCCCTTCCCTGCTTGCAGCCCTGATCATTTCACGTTAGACGTTGCTGGTGGGAGCCGTGCACCGCTTTCTGGGCATCTCTGCGGGCCACCGTCCCGTGGAGGCCTCCGCCCACGAGGCCTGCAGCCCTGACCTCTCCTGGGCTGCTCTCAGGGATTTCCTGGGGCCCCCACCTTCTGCGCCCGAGCTTCCCTGGTGAGCAGAAACTGAAGCTGCTGTGCTGCAGCCCAGCCCCTGAGAATTCTCTTCACAAAAACCTTTCTTCTTTTTCCTTCCTTTCCTGCTTCCTCCTAAAGCTCGAATTCCAGGGCATCTCAGCTCTGGAACCGTCAGGCAGTTCCGTTCATCAGGAAAGTTAATCCCTGAGAGTTACCCCTTCCAGGACCTTCCCCGGGGGCAGCCGGGGTGGTCCAGATCCTTTCCTGTAGCTGGAGCCAAAAGCCAAGGGCATCGGTGAAGGAGGGAGCCTCCAGCTGCCTCCTCACATGCTATCCTCCAGCTTCTCTTGCTGGCTTTTCCAGCCTGGGATTTTTCCTGCAAAGCATATTTGAAACTCATCATTGAGCCTTCACCGCTAGCCACCATCCTTGCCAATTCTTTTTTTCTTTTTTTTTTTAATTTGAGCCAAACTGACAATGGCGGGGGAACAAGCTCTCCACTGCTCCCCCTTGTCACTTCTGAACGTGCCTGTGCTCCAACCCCCTGGGCTCCTGCCTGCCCCGCCCCCTTCTCCCCTTCCCTCTGCAAGCAAAGCAGACTGCAGGTCTTCTCCCCGAGAACTGCAATAAAGTTTCCCGGGCAGTTCGGTTCAGAGGTGAGACCTTCCCATTTCCCACCCCCAGCTCCGGGGAGGGACACACTCACCAGCCAAGGTGAGGTTATTGGGGCCGCCCGAGGTGTTGCTGGCACTGGGGTCAGTGGGCAGCGGCGAGGCTTGCGGGTCCATCCCGCCAGTGCCTGTCGCCTGCTGGCCCGTCCGCCCACGCAGGCTGCCGCAGCCTCCGACGCCTGCCTCCCTGTCCTGGAGCACCGGCCCCGCAGTCCCGAAGGGGGTCTTCCGGGGCAGCCGGGCAGCCTCCGCTGCCTCCAAGCCCCACCGCTCTTCCCACTCCCTCCTTCCCGGTTCCCACTGACATCACCTAGACACATTAACATTCGGAGGCAGATAGATGAACATTAACCTCTTCAGTCCCGTGCTGCAGCTCCCGCTCCTGACTGCCTGCAGAGGCAGGGTCCAGGGCCACCCCAGCAGGGAGGGGCTGCCTTCCCCCTGGCCCAGGGGGGCTGCGTCTCCTGTGCTCACAGGGAGTGTCGCCGTCTTCACGTGAGGTGTCTGCAAAGGCCAGCGGGCTGACTCCCACTGGAGGAAAGACAGAGCCCGGCCTGGCCTGCGCCCTAACCCCAGGTCCGGGTGGCTGGGCCAGCTGGCCACCCTCAGCCCCTGCCTGGGGGCCCATGGATCCCAACCACCTTGCTGGTGAGACTGCCAGTGTCCTTTCGAAACTGAGGAAGGAGTCCCTGGCTGCGGAGCCTTTGACCGGTGCTCAGAGGTGACAGGGCACTCCGTGCTGGTGATGGCCAGAGTCTCAGGGACCAGAAGGGGATAAACTGTCTGCAAAGGATCAGCATCGACTAGACTCACTGAGCTTTTATTTTTCTAAATGCTCTGCAGTCCTTGGGGTTTTTTTTACCTGGGATTCCTCCAGACAAATTTCAGAGCCTCGACCCCCCAAAGAGATCGTCAACCTGGAGCAGCCTTAGAGGGCAAAGCATGGAGCGAATTCTCTGCAGAGGCGCCCAGTGGCCGGCCCTCGGGGCCCCTCCTGGCCAAGAGCTGCCGCCACACGCACTGCCCAGACTCAGGAGCTGGGGCTTCGGGGTAACCGTAGTTGGACCCCTACACACTTCTCCAGTCTTCCTTACTCACTTGCTTCATCCAACAAATATGTATCGAGTGCTTACCACTTGCCAACCACTGTTCTAGGTTCTGTGGTGAAACAAACAAACAAACAAACAAACAAAAAACAATAAAGTCCCGGAGACCCTGTCCTCATGGAGATTACGTTCAAATCGGGGAGGAGACAGAAGGCATACCCAAAAATGAAAAAGACGAGTTAGGTTATTGGTGCTCAGTGCTATGACAAGTGCAAAGCAGGGTGAGTGGCCCGCGGAACAGCAGGGTGGAGCAGGTGGCCGTTTTACACAGGAAGGCCTCCCTGAGCAGTGTTTCCAGAAGCGTCCTGAAGGAAGTGAAGGGCATCTTTGGAAACATCTGGAGGAAAATACTCTTGGCAGTAGGACTGGCCAGTGCAAAGTCCCTGCGGCAGGAGCGCGCCGGGCGACCGTGAAGACCAGTGAGCGTGGCTCTCGGGGAGCAGAGGGAGGGTTAGCAGGAGGTGACGTGGGAGAGGAGCGAGAGGGAAGGCTGGGCTCTGTGGGCCCTGGTCAGCCACTGTCGGGACTTCGGCTTTTCCTTCGGGGGAAATGGGAGTCAGTGGGGGCTTTCAGCTGAGCAGGGAGACGATCACGCGTGTTTTAAGAAGATCAGTCTGCTTCTTGGTAGCAATCGAAACAAAGTGAGACTGTATTTTAGTGTGGGTTCCTTTGAAAGCAGAGGCTGAGACAAGGACTCATGTCCACAGGGCTTTTCTGCCAGAGGACCCCAAGGGCAGGCATGAGGGAGTGGGGGCGATGAGACAGGAAAGAAGAAAAAGTCGACGTAAGGGTGCGTTATCGGTGTTCCTGCTGTGGACATCAGGAGTTCAAGGTTGCTGGGGTCCTTGAACAGCGCACAGGCCGGACCCTAGAATCACCCCCCTGAAGGGTAGGAGGCAGGGACATTTCCCCAGCTGGCCCATCCCCCAGGGGTTGAAGGTTGCTCCTGAGGCATTAACTCTGCGCATCTGGGTTCCTGGGCAGAGCAGGTCTGATAGGATCAAGAGTCAATGGGGCCAAAAGCAGAGAGCTGTGCAGCTCACGCTGGAGGCAGGAGGCTGTCAACACAAGTGAATGCTGTGCTGGG
Source organism: Phyllostomus hastatus (assembly GCF_019186645.2). Taxonomy (NCBI): domain Eukaryota; kingdom Metazoa; phylum Chordata; class Mammalia; order Chiroptera; family Phyllostomidae; genus Phyllostomus; species Phyllostomus hastatus. The sequence goes on from NW_025333715.1 coordinate 5,270,692, forward strand.
GCCGAGAGGGCCGGGCGGCGTTGAAGTCTGGGGCAGGAAGCAGACAGGCACGAGGTGCGCACTCGAGACAAGACACTGCTGGCCCGAGATCGGCTGAGCTCACCCACAGCTGCCTGCCGCAGCGGACGCTGGCGTCAGAGGTGGCCGAGAAAAACCTGACTGGGAACCTGAGACATCCCAGAAACATCCAGTATAGAAGACTGTTGCAATAATCCAGCTGAAAGATGATGGTATCTTAGATCGGGGAGGCAGAGGTGGGGAGAAATGGTGGGTTTCTAGACACGTAGAGCCCAGAGCATTTGCTGAAGAGCTGGACAAGAAACGTGCGAGAGAAAGAGGCATCAGGAATGACCCCCGCGTGTGGGGCCCAAAGGACGGGAAGAATGGAGTTGTCGTTTACTGAGATGGAGGAGTCTGTGGGAAAGGAAGACTGAGAGGAGAAATTAAGAATTCTGTTCGTGTACGTGACATTTGAGACGCCTGTTACACCAGGGAGGAAACTTTGGGTGATAATTGGGTGAGTCAGAAGTTCAAAGGGGAGGTCGTGCCTGAGGACATCAAGTTAAACGATGACACTGATGACACCGGATGAACTCATTCATCTAGGGAGCGAGGGCGAACAGGGAAGAGTTGTGAGGACCTAGAGCGGGCGCATTCCAGAGTTTGCAGGTTGGGAAGCTGAGCCTTATGGCCCACCCTTTCCTCCTCTTCCACCTGCCATGGTGTTCTCACCTCCACCCCCCCCTTCCAGTCTCTTGAGCCCCTGCTGTGGTGTGTACCAGGTTCTCTAGGCTCTGTAGATACACTGATGAAAACCAAGTGCCAGGTATCAAGGAGCTTACGGTAAAGTGGGGAGAGAGATAGTAACAAGCGAGTTAACAGGGGAAGCTGTCCCGTTCAAGGTGTAGATCCAGACAAATCCGGGTAACTTGATCACAAAGCGTGGCTCTGGAGTGATGCCACCCCTGCTGTCACCTGCACTCTGTCTGACTGACAGCAGCAAGGGACCCGGGAAGGGTGGGTTTCAGCTTTCTGGCCTTTGCGTGCTCAGCGGTGGTGGGGGTGGGTGGGGGAGGATGACCACTGAGCCAGTCAACCCAGGACGGCAGCCACCAGGCGGATTTCTCCTTGTGGCAGGCGGCACGCAGGGAATGAATGGGGGGATGGGAGTGCCTGGGGCCTTCTGGAGAGGAGAGTCAAGGATGTCCTCTTTGAGGAAGCGTTCGGGTGGAAGCCTCAGCATCCACTCCACTCCAAATGATTCATTTAAACCAATCACGTCGTTGCCCTTGCCAGGGACGGTCTCCGGATTGGGCACGTCTCCTGGATGCCTGTGCACACCTCGTCCAAGCCCGTCGTCCACACCTAGTTTACATGCCACCTATTGCTGCGGTGACCCACTCCGCGCAGCCGCCGACCAAGTTCAGGTACAGGAACAGGTTCAGGTATGACCCGGAGGGGCTGCGTCTCAGGCCTGCACCCTGTGCCTTTTACCCCCTGTCCTGGATCCTCTCTGTTGTCGCCGTCACAACTGGGAATAGGGGGGCCCATGAAATGTGCGTGTGCGAGCAGCCCAGAAGTGCAGGGCTGGTTAACACCCCTTAGGGTGAACTTTTGACCCATGAGGGGTGAAGCCACCAAGAGATGCTTTTTCCTTTTTTCCCCAGGGCAAATGGTCCTAGGACACTTCCCATGTGACTTTTCAGTAGTCCCACGGGATAGAGTGACCAGTCACTTGCAGGGGTGGACAACTCCAAAGCCTTACATGGTGCTCCCAGCTGCTTTGCTTTGCTCCTTAATCCTCACTCGTGATTCCCAGAACCACACGTCCGGGTGAAATACCCAAACACACCTTTGCCTCGGCTCTGTTTCCTGGGAACCCAAGTCTAAGGCAGTGCGTGACCCATTCCCAGTGACAGCCAGGGGGACAGCCAAGGGGAGTAGCGTTGGGGTGGAAGGCCTTTGGCAATCTTTTCCTTGTTCTTACAAAGAGGACACAGGAAGAGCTGGTCTCCTTTGCCTCCTCTGAACTTAGCTGCGCCTGGACCTGATGACGTGATGCCTGGAACACTTGCAGCCATTTCTAATACTTGCGGCAGGTGAAAATATCCCCACCGACTGAATCAGTCGTCGTGTCCTGAGAACACAGAACACACTCGAAAGGGGAAGCAGAGGAGTGTTTGGGGAAGGGCCTATTTGCCAAGGTTGAGGCATGGTTAAGGGAAATGAGAAGGAGGGTCCCCTAGGGCTACCAACTCTTCAGCCCGAGGCCCCAGAGCAAGGGAGCTGTCTCAGCAGCCGTGGCATTGTGTGAAGGACACAACTGGCAGGGATGGAACCAGAGGAAGAAGTAAGCTGGCCTCACTCTCCTTGTGCCTTCTTGTCTCTGCCTGAAGGTGCTGTCCTTAAGGGTCAGCCTCCAGGGGCCCCGAACAAGGTGGACAAAGGTGGAAAGTGGATTTTGAAGGTGCAAATGGAAAATCAGTCCACTGACCCAGGGGGACGCATTAGAACCAAGCCAAGGTATTTAATGCACATTATTTTGCTATTAATCCTTGAAACAACTAGATACTTAAGGAGCCTCCTCTTTTAAAAAATATTGTATTTATTTTTAGAGGGAAGAAGGGAGGGGGAAAGAGAGGGAGAGAAACATCCATGTGTGGTTGCCTCTTGCGCGTCCCCCTCCAGGGGACCCAGCCCACAGTCCAGGCATGTGTCCTGACTGGGAATCAAACGGGTGACCCTTCGGTTCGCAGACCGGCGCTCGATCCACCGAGCCACACCAGCCAGCGCTAAGGAGCCTCCTTTGACTGGGTGGGTCTTCTGGGAGCAGACCCTGGACCAGCAGAGGCATGTGAAATGTGCACTGTGGGGTGACCTCTGGGAAAGGAGGAAGGACATGCATTGGGAGGGGGGACCATAGATGGGATGGTGATGCGGGGCCCGAGAAGGGCCCTGCAGCCTTGGGGGAAGTCCTGGGCACAGCAGGGCCATGGTGAGTGGAAATGGCAAGGCCTTCGCCTACCTTCCCAGTGGGTGGCCCGGAACCGCTCAAAGAGCATGAGCCTAGCTGGAGAGCTGAGGCCAGCCCTGAAGGGACCAGGCTCCATCAGCTGAACCGCAGTCCTTGCTGCTGGACAGCGAGTCCCTTCCTGACGAGGAAGCAGCGGGGCACCATCACGGCGGCGGCAGCTTTGTCCCCGCTGCGGTGCGAGAACAAAGCAGGCCAGCCGCTGGTGGTTCCCTTCCGTTATCTACACAAAGGGCTAATGACACAGCTCGAAGGTTTGGGTGCATGTGCGTGGACTGCAGAACAGGCTGTTCCCGGCTCTGCAAAGGGACATGTGGGGAGCCAGCGTGTGGCGTCTTCCCCTGGCAGATGTCCCCAGCTTTGACCTCCTGCGTGCCCCTTCCGCGGAGCACGGCGCAGGCAGGGCAGTGCAGGCTGCTCCGGCGGGCCGCCGCTTGCCGCGAAGCGGGAGGCAGAGCTTCACAGTCAGCATCACCACCGCCCCCGGACAAAGCCACGCCGCCCGCAGCCTCCCCTGAGAGCTGAAGCTTTGACCTGCTCTCCCCCAGCCCTCTACTCTTGCCTTGTTGCTCAGCCCGCCCTGCAGAGTCGTGAGGAAGATTCAAGCCTCTGCGCCGCTGTAAACCCTTCGCCCTCCCAGCCACCGGCCCCCCGCGGACCACGCCCCACCCAGACCTCCTGGAGGGTCTGGTGTAGCTCCCTGACCGCCCACCTGTCCTGGACTTGGCAGGACTCGGCTGCTGTCCCTGTGTTTTGAAGCCTCCTGGGGGGACCACTGCATCAGATCCTCTCTTGTCCCCCTCACCCCTGCCTGGCGTCGTCCATCATACCCTCCACCAAACAGCAGAAACAGTCTGACGACAAACCTTACCGCCCTCCTCCGCTGTTGAAAACACTTGCGTGGCTCCAAATGGCTTTGCAAGTAGAGTTAATCCCCTGACAGAATGTACTGGACAGGGCATTTTTCTGGCTACCCACAAGGGGACCCCCCCACCCCAGGAAACCAAGGCCTTGAGAAATTCTTTGGGAGGGGAAGCCTCAAGGCGTCTGAAGAGCCCCAGATGGGAGCTGCCTGGGGGACAAGCAGCAGGTGACGCTTTCCTTGTCTCAGTGGGACGCGCGGGCCCGGGCTGTGGAAGGCGCTGGGCCGCACTGGATTTCCAGAGCAAAGTGAGCGTCGTTTCATCACTAGGCAGGGCCCGTGGGGTGACCAGGATGTCTCACCTGCGGAGACTGACGAGGCTACTTGACCCCGGAGTCTCTGAAACCAGAATACGTGAGCCCCCCACCCCCACTGTGTTTCTGTTGTCCCGTACGTGGAAGGGCGTAGAACAACGCACGCAGTCAGCCCTCTGGACATGTGGCTTCGCAACCGTGGTTTGAAAATACTGTTTCCATCTGCTGTTGGTTGAATCTGCTGATGGGAACCCCGGGCATGTGGAGGGCAGACGGTATGTTTACTGAAAAACACTTGCCTATAGTCCTGACTGGTGTGGCTCAGTGGGTTGGGCATCATCCTGCAAAGCAAAAGGTCACTAGTTCGATTCCCCGTCAGCGCACATGCCTGGGTTGTGGGCCAGGTCCCCGCCCCCTCCCCACCACCCTACACCAGTTGGGGGCGTGCAAGGGGTGACTGATGGATGTTTCTCTCCCTCACTTTCTCCCTCCTTTGCCCTCTCTGTAAAAATAAATAAATAAAATCTAAAAGCACAAAACAAAACCCTGTGTATAAGTGGAACCACACAGTCTCAACCTGTGTCATTCAGGGTTCAGCTGCACTGTGACTCTGCCTCCAGCCTTCCCCAGGGGGGCCTGGGGCCGTCCACCCACCAGGTAACTGTGTGTGGTGGAAAGGTTAATACTCAGGCCTTTCGGTGATCACTGGGCAATGGCTCTGGCTAATATTAATTCCCAGGGACCCAGAACTCCACGGGGCCCTACTGGCCAGCGTGGGAGTTGAGGTGGGCTGAGCAATAAGTGGAGGTGGACTAGAATGGGCCCTGTGGCTCTTCAGACCTGTTTCTCTCCCTGGTGGGGCAGGTCTCCTCAGCCACCGGCAGAATGACTGGGTTGGCAGAGCAAGCGACCTGATGAGGAGGAAAGTCGAAGGGAAGTCCCTCCTCACCAAAGTGATGAGCCAAAAGCAACGCTGCACCCTGCCCCCCACTCCCCGGGGAGTCGAAGAGACCAGTGATATCATCACGGCCTTTAAAGACTCAGAGCTGGCGATTTTACCCCATCCCCACCTCGCTCCCAGTGTGGCCAGAGGGGAAGGCAGAGGGGCCTGAGACAGCGACAGTGGATCAGCCCAACCCTGCTGACATGGCGGCTGCATGTGCAGCCCGTTTGGGATGTGCCGTCACTGCCAGAGAAGAGAAGCGCCATCCCCGCCACCTGCTGTGCAGTTATGGAGCTGGCTGGCGCTTTTCTCTCTATCCCAAGACGCAGAGAAGGCCAGGAACCCTGCTTGCGTTTGTCAGCTCACCGGTGCCCCCTCGCCGTCGTGCATCAGGACTGGACGGCGCTCCAGCTCTCGGACCTGGAACACTTCCACGTCACACAGGCGTTGTGCCGGTGCACCAGCCGATGACGTCACGCTGGCAGGGGGCCTGGGGGGCCGAAAGGATCCGACTATGCCCTGGCTGTGGTATAGCTGCCGTGACAATCCAGGCCTGACCTCTCAGGCAAGGCTTTGGGGTCGCGTGTCCTGAACATGCCCTGACTTTCCCTCCAAAGTAAAGAACGGTTTACCTGCCACCTGCTACCACAAAAGAGGTACCCCCAGAGATGCACGGTAGGAAAAGGGGGCGGCAGTTTTCCAGAAGGAGAGGGGAGCAGCGCGGTGCCGGGATCGCAAGACCAAGGGGAGCGCAGGCCACTGAGTCGCCCCTGTGGGTCCCTTCAGCACAGGGGCTGTGATGCACAGCTGCGTGTCAGCCCGTGGATCCCGAGTGCACCCCCACCCCCTGCTCCCGCCTGGTGCCCCCGTGTAGCCTTTCACGTTGTACCCTGCACTTTTCCTTCACTGCAGTCGCCACAATGGTGATCATATAATTATGTGTGTCGTTGAGCATTTGATGTCTCCCCCTCACTAGACATGCCGTGGAGGCAAAGACCATATCTGTCTTATTTGTTACTTGAGCTCCTGTGCCTGGCAAAATGCCAGCACACCACAGCCATTCGGTGAGGGGATGAAGGAGAGGCTAGTGGGAGGATAGACAGGAGAGGCCCTGGCACAGAGGTGGTCGGGGGAAGGGTAGCCCAGGCAACACTGGCCGTGCTCCACCCCCCCCCCCCACCCTCCAGCGTGGCAACGGTGGCCGGAATGCCCGTGAGCAGGTGGTGGGCATCCCTCGGCTGCGAGGCAACCCAGGCGCCACAGCCGAGCTCCTTCCGGTGGTGAAAAAGACAAACGAGGTCACCTGCAGGTTCCAAGGTTCCCAGACAGGGATTCCTAGAAAACCCCAGGGAGCGCAGGAAAGCACCTCGGGCGAAAACGCTGGCAGGGAATTCTGACACGTGCTACAACGTGCGCATCACGCAGGCCTTGTGCTAAGTGAAAGAAGCCAGACGCCACAGGACAAATACTGTGCGATTCCACTCGTGCGCGGTACCTGGAGGAGTCGAATTTATAGAGACAGCGAGGGGAATGGCGGTTGCCAGAGGCCGGAGACAGGGAGGAACGGGGAGTTGTTATTTAACGGATACGGAGTTTCGGTTTGGGAAGACGGGGAATTTCTGCAGGTGGAGGGTGGTGACGGTTGCCCAACGCTGTGAATGTACTTAATGCCGCTGATCTGCACTCTTAAAATGGTTAACATCTGTGTTATGCTATCTGTATTTTAGCACAATCTAAAAATGTGTTAAATGGTGTTTTTAAAGGGAAGGGTACCACATACAGTAATTCAGTTCAAGAATCTCTCATAAGATTTCAAAAGCCTACTATAAAGCATATCCTTATAAATCGCAGCTTTGTTACACGTTCAGTTAAATATCTTTTTTTAAGGTTTTATTTATTTATTTTTAGAGAGAGGGGGAGGGAGAGAGAAAGAGGAGAGAAACATCAATGTGTGGTTGCCTCTCACATGGCCCTCACTGGGGACCTGGCCTGCAACCCAGGCATGTGCTCTGACGGGGAATCAAACCGGTGACCCTTTGGTACACAGCCTGTGCTCAACCCACTGAGCTACACCAGCCAGGGCCTAAATATCTTTTCTTAGTGGAAAATGGAAAACTAAAAACCCCTCCACCATCCTGGGCCAAAAAGATTCCAAGGTATCAGGCCACGTGGAGACCTGGCCAGCATCACAACATCTTTGGGAGAGCAGACCGAGGGAGGGCCGCTGCCTTCTCTGCGGGCATCCAGCCCGTGTGCTGTCCAAGATAGGAATCTGTTTGTTTGTGGGGGTTTTTGCCTCTATCAGGTACTAGGAATCCGTACTGGACACCAAGTCCCCTAGGCCATAGGCACTAGTGCAAGGTGCTGGAACCAGGAGGAGAAAAGCTGGCTCCACTTGCCAGGAGTCATAAGAGTTGTACAAACTGCGCGTAGAAAGGACTGTTTAAGGCCTGTCTTCCTTAAAAAGGAGCCGTGTGATATTTCAGGGAGGTTGTTCTTCCCAGGACAATTCAGGGGAGAAAAGAATAACCTTTCAACAGATGGTGCTGGGACAACCGGATACACACACACACACACACACACGAAGTTGGATCCCTACCTCACACCCCTATGTAAAAATTAACTCAAAACAGATCATAGACCTAATGAAAGGACTAAAGCTATAAAACTGTTAGAAGAAGATACGGGGTGCATCTTCACGACCTTGGTTTAGACAAAGCCTTCTTAGATATGACACCAAAAGCAGAGCAACAGAAGAAAACTCAGGTAGATAGACTCCGCCGTCTTACCTGACAGGCATGCGGAGAAACCGAGACCGCCATGCCCTGTTGGTAGAAATGGGCAGTGAACGGCACAGCCACTTTGAAAAACAGTCTAGCGTTTTCTCAAAGTGTCAGCCACAGAGTCACCCCATGACACAGCAGCCCCACTTCTGAGTCTATGCCCAGAAGACACGAAAACATGCCCATACAGCAGCCGGTACATGAGTGTTCATAGCAGCCTTAGTCATAGTAGCCAGAAACTGGAAACAGCCCAAACGCCCATACACTGACTGGTTAGAGAAACTGTAGAATATCCATACAATGGAGTCTTTTTCAGCCATAAAAAAAAAAAATGCAGTGCTGATACGTGCTGCAGCATGGATGAACCTCGAAGTCATTAAGCTGAGGGGAGGAAGCAGACACACGAAGAGCGTACACCCTACGACTCTGTCTGTAGGAAATGCTCAGAACAGGCCCATCTCCAGAGGTGCAGAGAGGGTTAGTGATTGCCCAGATCTGGGAGGGAGGTGCGGGAGGGGCAGAGGCAGTGACTGCTAGTGAGCAGGAGCCCTTTCACGGGCGCTGAAACTACCCTCAAGTTGATCGTGTGACAGCTTCACCACTCTGTGAATATATTCAGAACCACTGAGCTGTGCACTTGACGCTGTTTGGTAGGTGAACTATATCTCAATGAACCTGCTTTTCAAAGCCGGGGCCGTGGGAGGATGCTCTAGGCACGGGAAGCACTGAGGATGCCGTCTGCTCCCCAGTCCTCGGGCCCCATGCCTGCTCTCTGTCTCCCTTTTATCCCGTCTCCCGGGAAGCTCATCCAGCTACACCTTGCCAACCGTCTGGAGGATCTGGGGGCTTCACGCTGTTCGCCGAAAGGGGCTTCCTGGAAACAGGTTCCTCTGACGCGTGAGCTGCAGTGAGAGGTTGGGTTTCTGCCGATTCCGCCCACGACGATGCCGGAGTCAGGGACGCGTGGGAGTCTACCCCTCGGCCCTGCTGCCAGCTGGCTGTGCCGTCCCGTGGGTCCCCAACCTGCTCGGGGCCAGACGGCGGGTGACTGGAGCACAATGAGCCTGCCTCGGGATTCTCCTCATTGTTTTTGTTTGGTTTTTGTCTAAATTTTCTTTTAGCCTTGCCTGAGAACATTTTATTACTTTTAGATACAGAAGAGCCAGAGAGACAGAAGGAGAGCAAGAGAGAGAGAGCGAGAGAATCATGTGGGCCCTGACCGGGGATGGAACCCCAAACCTCATTTTTTAAAAATGATTTTTTAAAGATTTTATTTATTTATTTTTAGAGAGGGAAGGGAGGGAGAAAGAGAGAGTGAGAGAGAGAAACATCAATGTGCTGTTGCTGGGGGTCATGGCCTGCAACCCAGGCATGTGTCCTGACTGGGGATCGAACCTGCGACACTTTGGTTCGCAGCCTGCGCTCAATCCACTGAGCTACGCCAGCCAGGGCAAAAATGATTTTTAAAATGTATTTATTTTTAGAGAGAGGGGAAGGGAGGGAGAGAGAGAGGGAGAGAAACATCCATCGGTTGCCTCTCACACGGGTCCCACCGGGGAGCCCAGTCTGCAGCCCAGGCACGTACCCTGATGGCGGGAACCAGCGATCTTCCCCTCTGACGGACAACGCCCAACCCACTGAGCCTCACCGGCCGGGTTTTGGTTTCTGAGGCACACTCACAACGACTGACCTTTGCACCGAATTTTTACACAACTGCCGTGTCCTCGCTGACCCTGTGGGACGGATGTGAGCCCGAGTGAGGACGTGGAAACGGAGGCGGAGCGAGCCCGGCGAGGTGCCCAGAGCCACCCGGCTGCACGGTTGAGCTTTTCTGACTCCCAAGTCTGTGCTCGCTTGTCCCTCCACCCGGGGTCCCCCTGTGACGATGCTTTCTGCTTCCAAATGCCCACGCAGGAAAACAGGTCTCAGTGGGTCTCCACCCCTGTGTTTTCAGCCCTTGAAGGCAGCCCCTCTCTGGCCGTTCCTCTTTGGCTGTTTGCCCCACTGGTGGCCTCCTCCCCACTTCAGTTCTGCAGCGTCTGGGGCCGGGTTCTGCCCGGCTGCACGGCCCCAAGACAGAGGGTGAATGTTCGAGGGAAAGACTGTGTGGGGCGGGATGAGAACCCAGTTCTTTTGAGAAGAACTTTAATCACCCGTTTTTTCTTAAGGCACCCAGGCCTCTTCACAATCTGGCTTCTGCCCACCCCCCACCCCCCATGCCCACCCTACGCGCAGCGTCGTACTTAAATATCGTAACGTTTCCAGAAGGCACTTCTTTCTTTGCTTGGCCACCTCCTCAGCCGTTCTTCAAGTTGCAGCGGAGTGGCCCTCTCCTCCAGGAAGCTCTCCTGCCCTCCCTTCTGTCCCTACCGCCTCCTCCGCCAAACTTCCAGCACAGCTGCTGCAGCAGATGCTGTGGGTGCCTCCCAGGGCGCTCTCCCAGGCCGGTGTGCCTAGCCTCCAGCTGCTGTGATCGTTGGCTCCAAGGACTCACAGCTGCTCCAGTGTCCCCTTGTGCAGAGGATCGCCCTTGGCCGACAGGAGCCTCCTTGCCCCCCAGGAGCCCGCAGGCAAAGCCTGAAGCAGAAGTAGAAAAGGCCCCGAGGGGAAACCCTCTGGGGCGTAGCTGTGCTCCAGAGCCCCAGGCTGCAAATCTCCGAACCAGGCTAAAGCTAGACTTGACCTGAGACCCCCTGCTGGCGATGTCTCCTCCGTCAACCTGCCTCGTTCCTCCCTTGGGGCCATTTTCCTTCAGCACCGGATCGCTGTAATCAAAGTCCACTGTAGTGAAGGACTTCCTTACTGGCTCCCACACTGGACTCTGCAGGCGAGGGCCACGTCCCATTTACTTTTGCACCCACACCTCCCGGTTGGGGGCTGGCAGACAACAAGGGCTCCGCCGTGTTGAATTCTTGAATTCGGTCCAGCGCCTGAGCGGTTGTAGGAAGCGCCCCATGTGATTCTGCACCACCCCGTCTTCCTGCGTCTGTCTCCTTCATTTCCTCTCCTCTCCCCCGGGGTTCCCTTCCTAACTGGTCCTCCCTCCTCTGTTCCTTCCTCACCCTCCCAAGCGACAGATTCCCTCTGCTCTGCTCCTTGCAACTTGTCTTTGAAGGGGAGACAAATTCCCAGCGCCGGAGGAGGGTCTGGAAAAAATAACTGGGCTGGCCCCAGGGCAGCTCTCACTGGCAGGGCTGGGGGGCTGGTGGGGCCGGGGGCTGGGGCAGCTATGGGCACAGCCCCGAGGCGGGGTGGAGGGGGGGGTTGGGCAGCACGGGACCCTAAGCAGAAAGCACCACAGCCCTTGGTGGGCAGCCCTTTCTAATTACTGCTCTTGACTTCTCCCTCACTCTTTCTCTCTGCACATCTTTACTTCGTAAATGCTCTAGGAGCCACGATGTTCTCACTGTTTCTCATTCATCCCCACCCACTCACGGCACCGGCCCACACCACAGCAGGAACGTCTTGCTTCAAAGACTTATTAACTTTCCAGGCAGCGTCCACGGAGGAGCTGAGTCAGTGCCACTCGGCTGGCTGGGAGGTTCGTGTGCAGGGCTGACTCAGCTGGCGCTGGGGCCTCTTAACAGAGGCTTCTCCACCTGCACAGAGCCGGCAGAGGGAGGACCCTGTGAGAGGCTCACCCTGAGCCAGGCCCTGGCCTAACGCTCCCAGGGCTAATCCACCTAACTCCCTGCAGCGAACCTGTAAGTCACGTTTATTGTTTTTGCTGCCCCATCTCCATTCTCTTCATCTTCCTGGGTTTCCAGCAGGGTAACGCAGCAGCACTGGTATCCGGGACTGGGATCCAGAGCCAATGAAAGGCATTGAAAATCAGGTTAAAATCCCAGCTGGTGTGGCTCAGTGGATTCAGTGCTGGCCTGCAGAGCAAAGGGTCACTGGTTTGATTCCCAGTCAAGGCACATGCCTGGGTTGCGGGCCAGGTCCCAGGGAGGGGGCACACGAGAGGCAACCACACATTGATGTTTCTCTCCCTCTTTCTTCCTCCCTTCCCCCCTAAAAATAAATAAGTAAAAGCTTTTTTAAAAAAGAAACTCAGGTTAAAAATTCTGGGACAAAGACCCTTATTCCCTTTTGCTGGGCTTGAAACCAGAGAGGACATGGTGGTTAGAGCTGCTGGTCCAGCTTGCTACCATGTGAAACCTGAGACTAAAGCCATCCCTACAGAAGGGAGAGAGAGAAATGGCCAGAAACTAGTTCTGATTCTCTCCTGGAGCCCTGGATCCAGCCATACCTGAAGCTGGTAATACAAGGACATTTGGATTTCCTTGGCTCAATGTACCCATTTTGCTCAAGTCAGTCTGGGTTTTCTGTCACTTGCAGTTAAAAGAATTCAAATCAATATCAGTATTTATTACCATATTCAACTAATGCTAAGAGATACAATTCCTTTTCCACCCCAGTTTTCACATCTCTGATGTTAGTGTATCTTACAATCAATGGCAACATCATGATGGAGCCACTGCTATTTGCACATTTGAGATATTAAGCACAGCTGTTCATATTGTCCTTAACTGAATTAGGTACCCCGTTGGTCCTGAATTTAGTACTATTTAAATGGTCTTCAGAAAAAAAAAATCATATTCTGACTTAGCATTCAGATAAAAAGTAAGAATATAGAGAGGAAGGCAGGGGAGGGGAGCAACAGGGAGTGAAACCGATATCAGTGAAGCAAAGCTTTCTCTTTGGAGGAATGGCTACTCTTTTCTTACAAAGCAATAGCAAGCACTTTGCAGAACCTCAGACATGAAGAGAAACCAGGAGCAGAAGTTATGTTACATTGTGTTCCTAAAATACGGGTGGAAAGATGATCATATGCCAAGCAATACAGCTGAAGACAGGACACGTTGCAAATGTCACCAAAGGGGTGAGAGGCGTATCAAAGCAACGAGAGTTGCTGTGACTGATTTATGGCTTGTCCCGGACTATTGTGAAGAGGTTTTGTCATAATGCAATGAATCGTTGGTATGTTTTCCTTTTTTTAAAAAAAAAAAAACACTTTATTTATTTTTAGAGAGAGAGGAAGGGAGGGAGAGGAGAGGGAGGGAAACATCGATGTGTGAGGGATATATGAAAGATACAGGATCACTTGCCTCTCACACGCCCCCAGCTGGGGACCCAGCCGGCAACCCAGGCACGTGCCCTGACTGGGAATCGAACTGGCGAACTTCCGGTTTGCAGGCGGCACTCAGTCCATCCACTGAGCCACACCAGCCAGGGCTGTTGGTATGTTTTCTCAGTGGTGCATTTTATGACCATTGGAATACATTGTCATTCCCATGTTGCAAAAGTGCTGTTAAGGTCACTTGGTCAAGGTCACAGGCTCTTTACCGTTAGATTAGGTCACAGCTTTAAGTCCTTTAGTGTAAGTCTCAGTAAGTGCCCCAACCCTTCCTAAAGCACGGAACACACACCATGGTGCGGGGACGCAGAGACGAAGGCTGAGAAAGGGAAGCAGAAAGCTGGGACCTCTGGGAAGGAGGCGACACACTGGAGCTCGGGGTCCAGGCACTGGCCCACACCAAAGTGCAGGGTGGCCCCCGACAGCACTAGGAGTGAGGGGACACCCAAGGACGGTGAGAACTCAGGGGGAGACCTGGGAGAGAACTTCCACTCCCCCACTTTGTGTAGGAGACCCAGCCGAGTCCCAGAGCAGGGCAGAGACCGAGGTTCAGTTGCAGTCCATACATTTAGCTCCAATGCACACATTTCAGGGTTGAAACCTGGGGCCACTCCGTAAATCACCCGAGGCCACCTGACTTCGAAACCAGGCTCTGTTTTCCACCACCCAGTGGCCCTGCCTCCCTCTGCTCCGAGTTTCCTGTGAAGCGTCTGTTTTATCTCTGCCTTCACGAGGCACGAGCACGTTTTGTTCGCCTGCAGGGAGCAGGTGCTGTTAATGTAATATAATTAGGTTGAGTCTGATCGGCGTTTTTCCTCCACACTGTGTGTAGTCTTCTAAGATGTGGGGGCCGTGGGGCACGGAGTCGCGCTGTCCATTCAGGTGAAGAAAAAAAGTCACTCCAGAACCAGTGGGTAGGACAGCAGCACAGGGGGGGCAGGGGACAAATGGGATCAGAACATGGTTCCAGTCAGGTGGGGAGAGGAGCCAGGGGAGCCTGGTCTAGCAGCTCAGCAGGGCCGGAGCCCCAGCCGACCTTGCAGCCCCTGCGTCCCCCCGCCCCCCGCCCCCCGTTGTGATTTGCCCCACGCATGGAGGGCTGCAAGCCTGGCTCCCTCCAGAGGAGTGGCCGATGTCCTGAGCACCCTGCCTCCCTCTCTTCTCCACACTTGGGTCATGCTGGTCGTTATTGGGCTTTATTCCCAATCTTCTCCTGCTCCCCCCCGCCCCCCCGACGACAGGATGGCCACTGGCAGCTCTGAGGCTACGCTGTTTTTATGGCTCGTGGAGCTGGAGCAGAAGAGAGATTTTTTTTCCCAGGACGTCTGTGGAGGGAGTCCCAGGGAGCTCCCATTGCCCTGGTTCGGTTACGTGCCCATCCCAGGCGCATGGAGTACTTCGGTCGGAATTCGATTGCGTGGCCTCTTTGGGGAGATGGGGTAGGGCTCAAACCCACTCAAATCACGTAGACTGAGAAGGGTTTCTGAGGAACGGGCGTGGGTCACTCCCCAGGAGATTTACTGGACCAGCGAAGTACATCCGCTGGACCTTACACGTGCCGCCTCCCGGCAACATGGACACTGTGGACCACTCCGACCCGGTTAGACTGTTTCTGGCTGCAGAGAACAACAGCAAACGCGGTGGCCTTAGACAGGGAGGGAACGTGTCCTGCCACACCACTGAAAACCCAGCGGCGGGCCAGGCTCCCTCCGGGACAGTGCGATCCGTTGCTCAAAACACCCTGCAGGTGCCAGGTTCTTTCCCTTTCTCTCCTGTGCCTCTTCCCGCGTCGGCGGCTCCGTTTTCAATCTCGTTTCCCTCCCGGTCCCGAGGTGCCTGCGGCAGTTCTGGACACCACCTCCAGTAACACTCTCAATCTCTTCCTCAAGCACAAGGAAACCTGCAACAGCCCCATCCCCAGTGCCAGTCTGCCGGGCCTCATTCACTCGGGTTGGGTAATGTCCTCGGTCCTACACCAGTGACTGCGGGGAGTCCTGGGGCATCGCCCCGTGGAACTGGCTTGGAACAGACGTTTCCAAGGGGCAGTCAACCGAGAGGGCCGCCTCCCCCCTCCTCCGTGGGGGGGAAAACGGTACATGAAGAGATTGAGAGTTCAACAACCTAAAACATGAGGGGAGAAGTGGGAGTAGAATATTTCCATGTGCCATCGAAGTGAAGTTGTTACCAGCTTAAATTAGGAAGCTGTAGACACTTTATGTAATAAGCCTCCTGGCAACTGCAAAGGGAAAACCTGTAGTCAAGACACCAGAGATTTGGATAACGCCATCCAGGCACACCGTCACAAAAACGCACCCATCCCAAAGGAAGCCGGCAGGGGAGGAAGCAAGGGACGAGTCTGCAAAAGAGAAGCAATGAAATAAAAATGTTCATGGCAGGATTATTCATAATAGCCCCCAACTAGCAAGGATCTAAATATCCGTCAACTCGTGAGTAGACAAACATGTCACCTTGGCAGATGGCCATCCCCCCAAACAGAACTTTTCTCTGCAGAGGAGTCTAGAACACTGGCTAACGGGCCGTGGACTTCCTAGCTGGGTGGCCGTAGCATATTTACTTTTCTGAGCCTCACTGTGTCCATCTATAAAACTGAAAATATGAATACCTACCTCTACAAGTATAATGACAATTAAATGAGGTAATGTCGATAATGTGCCTTAACTAGTGCTCAAAAATAGCCATTTCTGGAGTGTCTGTTTTACTTGAAGAATTGGGGGAAAGGAATATAATTTAACAGGGAGTTATCAATAATTTCATGATTTGTTTTTACAGGGAAAAAAACATATCATACGTCTATGGTCACCTCACATATGGAAAAAAATGTATTTTACCCCTACTTCACACCATACTAAAAATCATTTCCAGAGGGATTACAGGTCTGAAGCTAACATAAATACATTTTTTTAGAATAAAATATAGCTAAATATCTTTATGACGTTGGCACAGGCAGATCTTTCCCAAACAGGAAATACAAAGAATCATAAGTGAAAAAATATTAATGAACTATATTAAAACTAAGAACTTCTACTCATCAAAAGATACCATTAAGAGCCCTGACCAGTGTGGTTCAGTTGGTTGGGCATTGTTCCACAAACTGAAAGGTCACCGGTTCGATTCCTGGTCAGGGAACATGCCTAGGTTGTGGGTTCAGTTCCTGGTTGGAAGACATTCAAGAGGCAACCAATCATCTCACATGGATGTTTCTCTCCCTCTCTTTCCCCTCTCTCTAAAAATAAATACATAAAATCTCAAAAAAAAAAAGAATATTTATACCAACACATCAGCAGAGTGGATACATTTATTGTAAATCTATTTATACAATGCAGTGAGAATGGACAGACTACAATACACACAAAAATATGGTCTAATCTCTCCAACACAGCTTTGAGAAAAATAACCCAGATCATTCCATTTATATAAAGAACAAAAATAAGCAAAACTAGCCCTGGCTGGCGTAGCTCAGTGGATTGAACACAGGCTGCGAACCAAAGCATCGCAGGTTCAATTCCCAGTCAGGGCACATGCCTGGGTTGCAGGCCACGGCCCCCAGCAACCGCACATTGATGTTTCTCTCTCTCTCTTTCTCCCTCCCTTCCCTCTCTAAAAATAAGTAAAATCTTTTTAAAAATCTTTAAAAAAATAAGCAAAACTAATCTATACTGTCAGCTATCAACAAGGAGGTACCTCGGAGTGGTAGTGAAAGGAAGGGGCCAGGACAGGGACTTCTGGGGTTCTGTGCTGTTCTCTTTCCTGGTCTGGGTGCTGCTTAACATGTGCGGCACTTGTGAGAATTCTTTGAGCTGGACAGTTACGGTACATGCACTTTTCTGTATGCTACTGACATATGTACCTATTCTTTAATAACAGGTAACAGAACAAAACCAAAAATGAATATATTAGGAAGTCACATTCAAAATGTGCCTAAACAGGAGCCTGAAAGAAAATTCTTGCTTACTTCGGGCCTCTGGTTGCTCGAACCGCGGATGCTCTCTCTTCCACGAAGTGTGTTCGGTGGACAAGCCTGAAAAGCCCCATTTCCGTTTTCCCAGGGTGACGTCTGAGGTGCCACCTTCCGGAGTTCTCCACCGGAGACGCTGCGGCGGCGCCGGGTTTCCCGGACCCTGTGCAGTGCTCCCGGGGATCACGGTGGGGCCGGCGAGGCGTGGGAGGGCAACTGCAGGGTCAGATACTGTCTGCATTTTAAAGTTTGACATTTTGATCATTGCGGGGTTTAGGGGGCATTAGTTGTTATTTTTTTGAAATGTTGTTTTGAAATGTACATATCTTGATTATTGTGGGGTGGGGCATTTGACATCCACTTGAACTTTTTTTTAAAGATTTTATTTATTTATTTTTAGAGAGGGAAGGGAGGGAGAAAGAGAGAGAGAGAGAAACATCAATGTGTGGTTGCTGGGGGCTGCGGCCTGCAACCCAGGCATGTGCCCTGACTGGGAATTGAACCTGCAATGCTTTGGTTCTCAGCCCGTGCTCAATCCACTTAGCTACACCAGCCAGGGCAAGACATCCACTTGAATTTTGTGTCTGATTGCCCTCACCCTAGATTAGGACAGTATGACCAGCTTTATTTAAGAAAAAAAAAAAGCAATCTTAGTTTTTTAAAAAAGATTTTATTTATTTTAATTTTTAGAGAGGGCAAGGGAGGGAGAAAGAGAGGGAGAGAAACATCAATGTGTGGTTGCCTCTCATACGTCCCCTACTGGGGACCTGGCCTGCAACCCAGGCATGTGCCCTGACTGGGAATTGAACAGGTAACCCTTTGGTTCATAAGCCGGTGCTCAATACAGCAGCCAGGGCCTAGTTTTTATTTTTAAAACAAAATCTTTCTGTTGGGTAACTCAGTTGGTTGGAGCATTTTCCCCATACGCCAGGGTTGTGGGTTCGATTCCAGATGTGGGCACATACAGGAATCAAACAATGAAGGCATGGATGAAGGGAACAACAAATTGATGTTTCTGTCTGACTCTCTCTCTCTCCCCCTCTCCCTCTCTCCCCCTCCCTCCCTCCCTCTCTCTTAAAAGATCAACTTAAAAAAAGATAAGAAAATTATGCTTAAAAAAAAAAACCCCACCAAAATATTTATGCTTCTCAAGCATTGAGAACTTTCAGTTGGGTTCTACCTCTCAAGGTTTACCATTGTGTTGCCTATTTTCTAGTCCAGGGAGTCAAGGAGGGGTTGCAGATCTCAACCACGAGAGGGCGCCAAAGAACAGTTTATGAAGCCGAAGTCTGGAGTAAGGGCATCCTCCAGGAAAGACACTCCCCAAGCCTGGATTCCTTTTCTGTGACAAAACCCCATCCATTTTGTGATTCTCTGCCTCTCTGTACGCTCCAGTCTTGAGCGGGCTCCAAATTCATGAGCCAACTTCAATATAAGAGTATGCTTGGATTCTATCCCCAAAGTACCCAAATAGGATATTTATATTGGCTGTTCAGAAAGCCAAAACGAAACCTCGTGGGGGTTTGATTCGGTCAGACTTGTGTTTAAACCCTGGCTTGTGTGATGTGGGGCAAGGGATCCTGGTGGGGTGACCCACCTTCTTGATCGGACTGGGGCTGTCCTGGTTTTAGCACCGAAAGTCCCTGCAAACTGGGACAATTGGTCGCCCAAGTAGTTTGACCCTCAGTTTTCCTGACACGTAAAATGGAAATAATGTCAGTACCTACTGCTGGGAGAATTCAATGAGACAATGCTATGTATGGTCGGTGCTGAGTGAAAAACTAGTTTAGTTTTGTTTTCAAGTAACAATGGTTGCAGGCATGACGTAGGTTCCTGTGAAACCATTTAAACAGAGGCCCAGCTTTTTTATCATCTCAATCAGGCATTCAATTTAATTCCAAAAATAGGTGCTGAGTGATTATTATGTATCAAGAAATTGTTAGTGGTTTAGAGGTTACGGGCACATTTTAAAAAATGATTGACACTTCTCAAGGATGTTATGATCTTTAAAGGACAAGGAGCACCCTGGCTGGTGTGGCTCAGTGGCTTGAGCGCCGGCTTGCGAACCAAAGGGTCTCCAGTTCAATTCTCAGTCAGGGCACATGCCTGGGTGGCGGGCCAGGTCCTCAGTAGGGCATGTGACAGAGGCATGGAAGGACAGAGAGTGTTTATAGAGCATAGGGGAAAAAAGTAATCCAAGTTTACTGCCCCCACTATCAGAGGTCCTTGTTTCCTGTGGGCAGATAACAGCAGTGACCTCCCCACTCCCGTTTCAGTCTCCTATCCAATCAGCTCACCACCAGTTTGGCTTCTGTTTTCGAAAGCCCAAAACCAACTCTGCCTCGGCTTTCTCTACTGTTTTACAGCAGGGCCTCGACCAAACTTTCAAGCCTTATCTTTCAAGCAAACCAGACAACTCCCTCGTTCAAACACGCTCCCTTGGTTTCCGTCCTCGGCATTACTCACAGCGCTCCCCGAGCTGGAGCGCCCTGCCTCGCTCCTGCCTGACCTACACTTGTCGCGTGGCTTCACTAGGCTTCCCACCAGGCATGAGGTCTCCCTTCTATTTCATTTCTTTTTTTTTTTTAGAAAAAGTTACTTATTGATTTGAGAGAGAGAAACATCAATTTGTTGTTCCACTTGTTTACGCATTCATTGGCTGCTTCTTGCGTGTGTCCTGACTGGGGATCAAACCCGCAACCTTGGCGTATTGAAGACGATGCCCTAACCCACTGACGTACCCGCCAGGGCTTTCTATTTCCTTTCTAGTGTCCTTACAGCATTGTTTATTAGTGTCATTTATGGATCCTATTTGGGATTGTGGGTAAGCATTGTCTATTTCACTTTTTTTAAAAAATATTTCCTCTAGTTTCTTGTATGTAGCCCACAAATGTACATTGAATCACATCCAGAATGCTAATTTTAGCATCTGTGCCCTGGTTTTGCTAGTTTTTAGCTATGCGATATTGGGTTACTTAATTCACTTCTCTACGTCTCCGTTTCTTTATCTGAAAGACAGGGATCATAAGAGCACCCACCTCAGGATTTCCTCAAGGATTAAATAATAAGTGCACTGACGGTGCTTAGTATTGTTCCTGGCACAGAAGCAGCTGTGGAAAAGATACATTTAGGAAAAGATCTGTTTAGGCTGGAGGAGTAGTGGAGGAAGTGGGATGTGAATAGAGAAAAAAGAGGAGACCTGCGGAAGGGACCCACCTGAACAAAGATGGCAGAACAATCCGGAAAGAGCAGGACTTGCTGGGGACGAGGGTGGTCAAGTCCTGGGAAAGGCCTTTGGAGAGATTCCCCAGGGAGAGGGACAGAGGAAAACCTCGAGTGGGTGAGTCTTCCAGGAATGCGGATTAGTGGGTGGGAAGGCAGGGGAATCAGTCTCCAGTGGTCCGATGGAGGTTTCCGTCATTGGGCCTGCCCCTCTCAGTGAGAGCAACAAAGTTGCAAGTGGTGGCCAGTGTGATGGGTGTCAGAGTCGGATCAGCATGTGTTGACAGTAAGTGGCAGCAAAAGATGGAATCGAACAAAATGACAACTAGTTACTAGCAGGGGTAAACCTAAAACTGTACAATTGCGTTAAAGAATTTATAGAAGTTCACAAAAGAATGAATTTGGCTTCGTTTCAGTTTGTGGGAGAAAAGCTCTAGAGGAAAAGCGTGGGAAGGATTGGTTATAATGTCAATTTGAGCTACTAAATTTGCTAATGCAACCACCTAGGGTACTAATGGATATAGGGAGTCAGACCAATGAAGGCCAAGGTCTCGTTGTACTCTGTGGTGGTCAGATCAAACCTGTGTATTTTATGAAGTCACACTTTGGTTTGCAAGGAACAAAAACTCAACTGGTCAGGGCATCCATTCCCCAGCTGCTGTGAGTGTTGGTAACTAAGTGCCTGAAATTCCAGAGAATTGCCCTCAGCGGAAGCGAGCAGCTTTGGTGACCTTAACCCCCTCGTGGTTCACAGACAATGGCTGACGGACGCTAGGGTCCACATGGGAAGATGACCCCATGGTATGCGCGGTTTATGCTCCAGAGCTTTCCACTGTGCATCAGGTCAAGGTAAGGTGAGGCAAAACTTGCTTGGCTCTTCCACCTTCCCTTGCCTGCTCAGGTTCCTCCCTTACAGGTTTTTCCTCCCTCGGTAAATTGCATCTCTCTGTTTCTGAGAACCCTGACCTAAGACAAGATCCAATATGCAGAAACTTGCTGGATTCAGGTTCTCAAACAAAGTCATTCCCCGTTGAGGCCTTCATGTGTATCTCAGCTCTGATCGTGGCCTTATCCTTGAGCAACTTCTTCCCCTGGTCATCCCTGTAAACTCCAGGTGCGTAGCCAGATAGTTTAGCAGCCCCAGGGCAAAAGGAGAACATCTCTGTCCCAGTAGATCCACCAAAGGTTCCAGGACTCATTCTGATTGGGCTGCCTTGGGTCTCATGCCTTTCCCTAAATCACTCACCATAGGTCCTGGTGATGGGGGGGAGGGCGGGAACAGTGATTAGGTTGGTTAAGACTATGCCCTGTCTTCCCCACTGGAAACGTGAGTGGTGAAGTCAGAGAGCGGGGAGGAGGATTCCCCAGAGAAAATTAGGCGCCCCGTACCAGAGGCAAGGGAACATTTGGTGGGAGGGTGAAAACAACCCATGTCCCTGTCCGATCCTGGAAAACTGAGAGACGACTGCGTGAAGTCATTGGGAGGGCGAGGGGTGCAGAAACCCCCATCGAGGAACGGTGGCAAGAAAAAGGGACTTTACCCTATTGATCTGAGAGATGGGTAGAGGGTGTTGTGAAAGAGGGAATCCTCATTATCTCGGATATTTGGAACGCTGTCAGGACGAAGTGGGATTGGATGTGCTCTGCGGAGCTCCAGGGGGAAACATTAGGATCTAGGGTCAGAGATTAGAGAAAGGCAGACCGTCCATAAGAAATGTATGTAAACACTTTACGTAGACGAGGCCTGTCCAGAAAGTATCCAGCTATGCACGATGAAAAATCGAAACGTTCCTTGAAGAAGATACAAGAAACATTGTACACAGCACAGGGACACCGCAGTCCCCTTCCAAGTAGGTACTTTGGGATCTCACACAATTCTCCCAGCGTCTCTTCCCCTGTTCAAAACACTCTGCAAAATCCTTTGTTGGAATCACCACCAGCTGCCTTGTCGTATTTTCCTGACTCTCATCGATGGTCCAAAATCTCTTCCCTTTCAAAGGTGGTTTTAGTTTTGGGAAAAGCCATAAGTCCCAGGACACCAATCTGGGCTATAGAGGGGCTGAGTCACCTGGGTCACTGATCTTTGTAGGTTGCATCCCCTACACATTTATCATTCTCAGGTGTTCTGCTTGTCGCAGGTCTTCCAGCATGTGGATCACTTTCAACAGATTCTCAACCATCTTGCATTGTCCCTCAAAGCTTTATTAAAAAATATTTTATTTATTTTCAGAGAGAGGGGAAGGGAGGGAGAAAGGGTAAGAAACATCAATGTGTGAGAAAAACATCAATAGGTTGCCCTTCTCACGCACGCCCCCTGCTGGGGACCTGGCCTGCAACCAGCGCTGAATCCACTTGAGCCACACCAGGGCTGTTTCAGCCAGGGCCCTGAAAACCTTCTGAATCATCCAAATATTGTCCACAGAGGAATGTTCAAGCTTAATGCAAAATCTGATGCAGATTCAGATTCATTGCTCTACTTGCTCAGTCATTTTAAATGTGATGGCCAAACAGTACACATGCTCACTCAACAGCGTTTACCGCCCCCACTGACTAGTACAGTGAAGTCGTCATTGTTCATGCATGTGCATTCCAGCCCACTCTCTGTGGCTGCCAGGTTACATCAATGTCTAGCAAACCATTCTCATTATATTAACAATGGCTGGACTTCCTCCAGACAGACCTCATATACAACATATACATACATATTTACACAAAGTGTATATAATTTAAGTTGTCCAGAAAAAAGAACAGGCCTATTTGAGAGGTGGTGAGTCGCCACATCTGGGAAGCTGTGCTGGGCATATTCCTCTTCCCATGACTAATAAAATACACTTGTGCTTCCTTTTCACCTTGGCTTTTCCACAAAGGCTGTGTCTCCATAGACTCTCGCTGGGAAGCCACACCTGGGTTTTGTGTCGGGGAAATCTGCCCCGCCCAAGAACTGCAGCCAGCAGCACTTTCTCCCAGATGCACCTCTGCACCCTCTTGTTAGTCATGACACTTGAGGTGTTGCCCGATGGTGTAGTCACCTTAGCTTGTGCCTGAACTTCTCCCGGTTGGTGACAGCACCCCCCGGGGCAGTGACTAGCTCATCTTACCCCCTTTGTAGCTTACTCAAGAAATACTGAATAATGTTGAATAAATAATTTTATCAGGACTTTTGTGGAAGGATTCTTGCCTGGGGGAGGGTGTGTGACTAAGGGGCCACAAGGATCCTGCCCAACTCCGAGAGTCGGTGATCAACACGTGGTAGTGAACTTGAAGCTGACGAATATATGAATAAGTGGGAATACCCAGGGCCACCTTGGCTTTTGTGGCTGTTGGAGGGGGTGAGGAGGCACCCTCCACCTCCCTTTTTCGGAGAATTGCACCAATGGGTGCCCACTGGAGACTGTTGGGGCAGAACAGGGGATCACAGTGACAGCTTACCCTGGAAGATAAAATGAGTTTCCCTGTTTCAGTCTTTGTACCTTCACACTGCTACTCCCGAAACCTGGAAGAATGCCCTAACCCTTTCTTCCTCTAGTTACTGTTACTCCTCCCTCCAACCCTGCCTGTTGACACCATCCCCATGAAGCTTTAGGAAAGCACTTCCCCCTCTTTTCCACCCGGCCAAGTCCAAGTTATTTCTCCTTTTCTGGGCTCCCTCCCATTGCTGGGGGAGGGGCAGCAGCAAACGGCCTGTCTCCACCAAGGCACTTGCGGCTGCGAACCTTGCTTTACTCGTTTCTCTCTCCCGGTTAGCCTGCATTCTTTCTTCGTGTTTAGGTTATGAGCCAGGTCCATGTGTGGGCTCTATGCCTGATGCAGTACACTCGCACGCGCGCGCGCGCGCACCGCCCCTTGTTACAGGAGTGGGTAACTGAAAGAGCAGGACATCAGCATTTTAGAATTTTAGAATTGCTAGAGTCCTCCGGAGTCATCTAGTGCAGCTCTCCCCTTTACAGAGAGGCTCTTCCTGGAGTCACTTAATACAAGCTTTTGGGTTCATTCAGCTCCTTTCCTTCTTGAAGTCCAAAACACTTTCACTGTTGACGATTTCAACATTTCAGGCAGGTAGGGAGGTGTAAGTGTCAGTAGCCCCCCTTTTACCGTAGGGGACGCTGACTCAGGCAACGGGCCTCGGTGGGGCGGGAGCTGTAACGGGAATTCAGGGCTCCAGGCCAAAGTGAAATTTATCGAGTATCCTTTTGGGAAGTGTGCAAATAATCCATTTACAAGCCCCAGGGGTAACCTGCAGGCCTCTAAAAGGATCAGGATGGGGTCGGAAGGACTGATGCAGTAGAAGAGCTTGTGGCATTGACCCCTTGGCAACTTTGCGAAGTCCAACCGGTCCACCGCCCTTCCTTTCACTGTGTGACCAATGGGGCTGCGGCTTCTTTAAGGACCCAGCGCCCCGCCCCCGGCTCGTCGCCGACCTCCTCCCACCTCCCTGCCCCAGCTCCGCCAGTTCCAGACTTCCCTCGACGATGAGGTCATCTTCCCGCTGTCCATTGGCTTCTCTGGGCCGTCAATCACAGGAAGTCCCGCCTCCTCCCTAATCTCCCTCGTACCCTTCTCGTCCCCGCTCTTCCCTTTGCCTGCAGGACCCGGCCTCCAGGAGGCCTCTGATTGGCCAGTCCAGCTATCATTCTTCCAGCCAGCGGCGTGGAAGGCGGGAGGCGGGTGTGGTGGGAGGGTCCGCAGCTTCCGTGGCTGAGAGGAGCCGGCGGCGACCGTGTCTGTGGTGTCCGTGGTGGCGGCGAGAACGACTGTCCCATCTTCCCCACCCCCTCGGCTCCGCTCGCTGCACGCCCTCCGCTCGCGTCGACTTCTCCGCAGCTTTGCGCATCCTCGCTGGACGTTGAGCCTTGGGAGGAGACACGCGCGGCGAAAGCCGGAGCGGGGACCGCCGGGGAGCTCGGGCCGTGTGGAGAGTGCAGAGCGAGGCGGTGAGTGAGAGTCCGGCCAGGGACCCCTCCCCCACTGCGGCCCCGCCCCACCTGAGCATCCTTTCTCCTCTAACCCCGTGGCCAGCGCCCTCGGGGGCTCCGGCAGGGCCGGCCTCGTGCGTCCACCCCGTTCCGGCACCCCCACCCTTCTCCTTCGCCCCTCCAGGCCTGGGTCGCGGAGCTGGGGCGGGTGACACGGGGCGCGGTCGTGCACCTGTGCGCTGCCCGGCCCGGCTACGCGGGTGGGGAGGTTCCCGCCCCCGCTGCGCCTCGGGAGTATTGTGACAGCAGGGACCGGGTGTCGCGCGCTTTCCCCCACACTTTGTGCAAACCTTCAGGATCCCTGTGCAATCCCAGGATTCCCAGGTAAGGGAGGCTCACCTGGACTTGTTGATGCCTGTGGAGCAACCCGAGCGCCTCCGAGTGAAATGGCTGTGGCAGATTCGAAACTTGACGGCCAGGAACTTGACCCTCTAAGAGAGTGTCTGTCGGGGCGCTTTGATGACATCCCCCACCCCGGCCGGTACCATAAAAAAGCATCCCTCCTGTAGTGGCTGGGGCCGGAGCGTCCTAGACAGTCGTTCAAACCTGCCATTGGCCAACTGTGTGACCTGGGACCTCAGTTTCCTCATTGGAAAAATGCGGGTAATACCTATCACGTGGGGTGGTTGTACGCTGAGAACGACTGGTAGACCAGTTTGTATTTAAGCACCAGCGCAACTTGGCTTTGTCCGGATTCCTCTCTGTTTTCTTACTATTGTGTAGCATAAAGGACAGGTGGTGGACGGTAACCGTTTACCAGCCTGTGCTTGGCGTGAAGCGTGTGTGTACAGGAATGTGAAATAACAGCACTTAAATGTAATATGAAATTACACCTAGCTTCATGTGTTTTTACGTAACTCTTAAATGCATAAGCTGTCTTAAATGTTCCCAAGTTGCTAGCTTTTGAGATCTTTTCCAGATCTTTTCTACCTGAAGCTAAAGTAACATAACCTTTACTTTTAATAAGAAGTTAAATTTGTGTGTTTTAAGACCTTTAAAAGACCAACCCCCCCCAAAAAAACAAAAACAAAAACAAACAACCTTTCAAATCTTACTCAGTTTTACTGTTGAAAAGCCGCCACCTCCCAGGGCAGGGATGAGGTGGTACAGCCAGCTGGCCCACAGCCCCATGACTGCAGGGTGGGGAACCTTTGGCTGAAAATTATTAACTAAGTTTTGTCTAATGTCCTTTGTATTTTTCATAATGAATCAAAAGGCTTTATGATACCCAGTTTTTTAATGAAACAATTTAGAAAGAAACCATTCCTGGTTTTTTCAAAAACCTGCAAAGGAAAATGAACTGTAGTCTAGTTCTAACAATTGCTGTTAAGAAGATCCCGATTCAAAAAAAATCCTGTCCAGTAGGATACTTTTTAAACTGAGAGTAAAATGTGAGATGGAAGAGTAATATGAATCCCATAATCCAAAAGTATTTATTGCAGGCTTTCCTCGTCCTTAATATGTTGCTGAGTGGTATGAGGAAGGAATTCAAAAGAAGTATAAAACAGCACCTCACCCCATAAAGGGCAAAAACATAAAGTTTGGGTCACCTAGTAGTAACAATGAGTACTCCTTAAGTAATGACTTCATTCATTCATTCATTCATTCATTCATGAAACTTCGGTTCCATGCCTGTAACGTGCCAGGCAGGTGTTTTTCTAAAAGCCGAGTTTATCAAGGTAAGTGCGATATGTTCCCTGCTCATGAGGAGCTCACAATCTAATGGGAGAGGCAGGAAGTGAGAGATAATTGTAACACATTTAGATAAACTCTCAGTACAAACCCAGAATTGTGTGGGAGAGGCAAAGGAGCTCTTCCTTTGGATTTCAAAGAGAAGATGATGTTCGAACTGAATCTTAACTCACTGATGAAGGAGAGGAAGATCATTCCAAACAGGAGTAACCGAACTTGGAAAGATTTCCTGGCACTTTTCTGACCGTAGCAGGTATAAGGTCTAGGGAAGAAGAAGGTATTGGCATTTCTTGGTGCCTACTATGTAGCAGGCATTAAGTTAGACTTTTAATGTATTACTTAATCCTCTCAACCTATGAAGTAGATTTTATCTCCACTTTAGAATAGGGAACTAAGGCTCAGAATAGTTAAATAATTTGTGTAAGGTTAGTGACAAAGCCAGGACTTGAATCTCGGTCTTAAAAGTGGAGTATGCTCTTTCCTTTTTAACATTCCGCTTTGTAGAAGTAAATACAAATGATGTGACAGACTTCCACTTACATAATGTCATTTTATCACATCTGTTACAAGTCACTCTTTGTGAAATGTTCGTATTTGTTTCAGCATTACTAAAGTTTATATAATAAGCCCTGGCTGGTGTAGCTCAGTGGATTGAATGCTAGCCTGCGAACCAAAGGGTCACTGGTTCGATTCCCAGTCAGGGCACATGCCTGGGTTGCGGGACAGGTCCCCATTAGGGGGCATGTGAGAGGCAACCACACATTGCTGCTTCTCTCCCTCTCCCCCTCCCTTCACCTTTCTCTAAAAAATAAATAAATAAAATCTTTAAAAACTAGTTTATATAATAAAGCTATCTTTAACAATAGTATTTATTTTATGCTTATAAGCGTGGCATTTGCGAAAAAGTGTGGCCCATGGAAACATTTAGTAACAATGGAAGACATTGATTGATATATACTGATTCTGTATGGAGCATTTTACAAAATTTTTTAAAATCACTTTATTGTTGTTCAATTACAGTTGTCTGCATTTTCTCCCTACCACCCCCCACCCCAGCCAAACCCACCTCCCTCCCTTGCTTCCACCCTCCCCCTTGGTTTTGTCCATGTGTCCTTTATTATAATTCCTGAAAACCCTTCCCCCCACTGTCTGCTACCCCCTCCCCTTTGGCTATTGTTAGATTGTTCTTAATTTCACTGTCTCTGGTTATATTTTGTTTGCTTTTTTCTTTTGTTGGTTATGTTTTAGTTAAAGGTGAGATCATACGGTATTTGTCCCTCACTGCCTGGCTTATTTCACTTAGTATAATGCTCTCCAGTTCCATCCATGCTGTCTCAAAGGTTAGGAGCTCCTTCTTTCTCTCTGCTGCATAGAATTCCACTGTGTAAAGGTACTATAGTTTTTAAACAGGTATGGACTTTTCTTGAGACTGCAGCTTAAATATTTAAGTATACAAAGTAAAGGGTATCAGACATATGGCCAATTAAATAGACAGTGAAAGGGGTAAAATAGTTTTGAATAACTAATTTTTACAAAGGGGAAATTAGAATTTTGAAGTCTATAACAAAGATATAGACTTGTTAATACAATAACAAAGATTATTGTATTATTATGTTTAGAGAGACCCACTATGGCAAGAGCATATACTAGACTATAAGCTCCACAAAGTTAAGGATGTTTGTTTTTATTTATTCCCAGCTTTAAGAGCAATTCTTGGGACATAATAGATGCTTGGTAAATATTTGTTGAATGAAAGATGAGCATGCCCTGGCTAGAGTGGCTCAGTTGGTTGGAGCATTGTCTTGTAACTGAAAGGTTGTCCATTCAATTCTCAGTCAGGGCACAAGCCCCAACTGCAGGCTCAATTCCTGTTGGGGCATGCAGGAGGGAGCTGATCAGTGTCCACCCCTGTCGCCCTCCCCCCCCTTTTGAATGAGAATAAAATTTAAAAAAGGACTAGTATGAATAAATATATGTTTACACTGAGTAGTGTGATTATGAGTAACAATCATGTTAAAATATTTTTTATTTTAACATAATTAGACATTTTAATCAAAATACAATTAAAATCAGTTGGCAAAATATGGAACATTTTGTCATAAATGTTAAAATCAGCTGACAAAATATAGAACATTTTTCTTTTTTTAAGCCTATTTTATTGATTATGCTATTACATTTATCCTGTTTTTTTTTTCTCCTTTTTATCCCTCCCTGCCTGCACTCCCCTCTAGCATTCCTGCCCCCCTTAGTTCATGTCCATGAGTCTTACATATAAGTTCTTTGGCTTTTCAATTTCCTATACTATTCTTAACATCTCCCTGTTTATTTTGTACCTACCATTTATGCTTCTTAGTCCCTGTATCTTTTTCCCCTATTTTCACCCCCCCTACACTGTGACCCTCCATGTGATCTCCATTTCTGTGATTTTGTTCCTGTTCTAGTTTGCTTACTTTGGTTTTGTTTTTTTGTTATTTTTTTAGCTTCAGCTGTTGATAGTTGGCAATTTGTTGTCATTTTACTGTTCATAGTTTTGATCTTCTTTTTCTTAGATAAGTCCTTTTAACATTTCATGTAACAAGTGTTGGCGATGATGAACTCCTTTAACTTGACCTTATCTGGGAAACACTTTACCTTTGCTGAATAGAGTCATCTAGGTTGTAGGTCCTTGCTTTTCATGACTTTGAATACTTCTTTCCAGCCTCTTCTTGCCTGTAAGGTTTCTTGAGAAATCAGCTGATAGTCTTATGGGAACTCCTTTGTAGGTAATGTCTCTTTTTCTCTTGCTGCTTTTAACCCTGCAGCGGTCGCACTTCTGAATGGGGCGTGAGAGGTCGCATGGATGACATTGGTTATCCACTTTAAAAGTAGGAATTTAAATGAACAAAACTTTTTAACATTTTTTTATGAATAATCATCTAAGTAACTTCTGTGAGAAAGTTGGGCTTTGGACTGAAACTGACAGTTATTTTGCATGGATGACTGTTGTCATCCACTCGACCACTTGAGGGTTGAGATTCTCTCCTTATCATTAATCTTGGGTAATTTAATTGTGATGTGTCTTGGTGTGTTTCTTCTTGAATCCTGCTTCTTTGGTACTCTCTGAGCCTCCTGGACCTGCATGTCTAGTTCCTTCATCAGATTGGGGAAGTTTTCCTTCATTATTTCTTCAAATAAGCTTTCAGTTTCTTGCTTTTTCTCTTTTCTTTCTGGCACTCCTGTGATTCAGATGTTAGAAGATTTGAAGTTGTCCCAGAGGTCCTAAGTCTCTCCTCATTTTTAAAAATTCTTGTTTCTTCATTCTGCTCAAGTTGAATGTCTATTTCTTCCTTTTGTTCTAAATCGTTGATTTGAGTCCCAGTTCCCATCCCTTCATTGTTGATTCCCTGTATATTTTTCATTTTACTTTGTATAATGAAAGAGGAAGCCTTCACTTCTTTCTTTGCAAAATATGGAACATTTTCATCTGCTGAAAAAAGCTATGCATAGGTTGTATTTCAGAAGGTCTCTGAAGGGGAAAAGGGAAGACATTGATAGATTACAAATTCTAGTTACAGTATGGGGAGTAGCTTATAAATGGATTCATTTGGGAAGAAAAGGAGCATTGAACAAAGGGAATGGCCCACTGACACAATTCAACAAACATAGGCACTGATTATTTCTAAGGCCTTGCCTTAGAGTTTTGACAATGAAGGAAACCGTCTCTCTGCTTACGGAGCTTACAGTTTTATAGAGTAGTGTATTAGCTACCTATTGTGTAACTTACCCTAAAAGTTAGTGTTTAAGACAGCAGTAAACATTATCTCTCACAGTTTTTGTGAATCAGGAATATGGGGGTAGCTTGATTGAGCGGTTCAGGTGTAGGGTCCCTTAAAAGATTGCAGCAATACGTCACCTAGGCATACAGTCCTTTGAGGGCTTGACTGAGACTGGCATCTTCCAAGGCGTCTGCTCATATGACTGGCAAGTTGGTGCAGACTGTTGGTGGGAGGTCTCAGTTCTCCTTGTAGGCCTCTTTCTAGAGCTACTGGAATGCTTTCATGGCAGGGCAGCTAGCTGGCTTCTCCAGAGCAAATAATCCAAGAGACCAAGTTGCCTTGTCTTTTATGACTTAGCTGCAGAAGTCACATACCATCTTTTCTGCAGTATTCTATTGGTCACACATTGTGGGAAGGGATTGCACAGGAATGTGAATACCAGGACCTGAGATCATTAGAGCTCATCTTGGAGGCTGGATACCACAGTGAGTAGCATAGAAAAATAAGTGTTGAAAGAAGGTACAGAGTATTGAGAAGAAATCAGTGGAAGGAAAGATTACTTTTGGGGAGACGAGGGAATTGGGAAAGATTTAATCTTTTGACAGATATTTACAAATATTTGTGGAGTTCTTACTGTGTGCCTTCTACATGGTCAGCTAATATTTGTAAGTGAATAATGAATTAGGGCCATTTGAAATATTTTAAGTGTTCTAGTCAGCATTTAGACAAAGGACAAATATTTGATCTCTGTGTGCAAGGTGAGGGTGGAGTAATTTTTCTGATATTGAGGACAACATTAACTTATCAGAATGATAGACAAGCAGTTGCAAAGTTCAAGAAGTTATGAGCATAAGGACTGGACTTCCTGCATTTGAATCCTGGCTCCACCACTTGCTAGTTGTATGACCTTGGGTTTGTGACTGTGATACTCTTGCTACTTCTGTCTTCTTAGTGACATACTAATTGTAAAATGGGGATGGTAATGCTGCCTGATTATATTGCCGCTATGAGGATCAAATAAGTTAAAATTATGCCAAGTCCTTGGATCAACTTACATCATCGTCATTGTTACTAAGTTTTGGCAGTAGCATAGAACATGAGTGAATGAAGTTGGAGTCGGAGATGAATGAATGTAGAATGATGTGATTATTTAGAAAGAGGCATTTAAATGTTAATCACTGCTGCTTCAGTATCAGTTTTTCCATTTCAAGTACCTATGTCTAATAATTTTTATTTTGCAAAGTAAAGTGAACCAATGATTTCATTTATCTGAACTCTGTAATTAAAACAAGACCTCCGGAGGTGCATAGTTACCTATTAAGAGCATATCATACCTTCTTGTCCCTCTTTACATTACTGTGCCTTCTATCTGCAGAATGGGTTTAGCCAGAAGCAGTACTTAAGATGTATATGCTTCAAAAGAGCTTGGAGGTAGAACTAGGACCCATAGTAAAAATACCTATTAGAATGAGGACTTTATTACCAAGTCACAAAAGAACCTACAGAGATTCTTAAAAATACTATATCACTTCTGTGAGGAGGAAAAGATCATTGAACTTCATGTCGCTGCAGGTGTTAAAGCAGTTATTGGGTGATCTCCCAAGGTGCCTTGGGTGGAGCTAATTGCTTACATTTTCTTCCGTTCAGTGGTTCAGTGACTCAAGTCCAATTCTTATCGTTTAGTTGGACGGAGGCACCAAGAAATTAAATGGTTTGAGGATCCACAATAGTCTGGTGGCTGAGCCTGGGTCAGTTCTTCACCCTGTGTTTAAAGCTGGCTCACATAGCAATAATAGAACATGTGCAGAATCCTTCAAACACTGAGTGTTGTGAAAGATGTCCTTTTCTTTGGAAACCATATTTTCACTTTTGTGGTATGTCTGGTTCATTTGCTTTCCTACTAATTTTTTCTCCCCCTCACCCGAGGACATTTTTTCATTGCTTTTAGAGAGAGAGGAAGGTAAAGAGGAAGGGAGAGAGAGAGAAACATCAATATAGAAGGAAATATTGATTGGTTTGTCTCCCATATGTGCCTGGACCAGGGATCATACATACATACCTGGACTGGGGGTTGAACCCACAATGTAAATATGTGCCCTGACTGGTAATCGAACCTGCAGCCTTTTGGTTACTGGACAACACTCTGACCAGCTGAGCCACACCGGCTAGGGCCCCGCTTATTCTTGTTCATCTGCATTTAGAAATCATTCCTTGTATATATGAGTGCTGATAATAGGTAATTTGGATAGCTCATTTTAAAATCTGGAGTGTATCCTTTGTTTGTTACTGAATTTGAAGATAGGTGAGCTGCTTAGAGGTTTTTGACCTGTGAAGTTATGAGAATTACGGCTGACTTTGGTTCTTCATAAATTTTTCTGTGTAAGTATGGTTGGTATGCAATATTATATTAACTTCAGGTGTTACAATATAGTGATTTGACAGTTTTATACATTACAGAGTGATCTCCCCAGTAATTCTAGTAATCATCTGTCACTACGCCACCTTGTCACAACATTATTGACTATATATGACTTTGGTTTTTTGAAAAACCTTTGCTCTGGTATCAAAATTTAAAGTATAATGGGTGTAATTTGAAAAAAAAAACGTCAAAACTCCCAAGTATGAGAGAGTTAAAATAATGAGTGGGGTAACATGTCAAGCTTAAGGTCATGAAGGAAGCTAGGTTCTGACAGTTGTCAGCTGTGTAACCATAGGCTCACTACTTAACCATCCGCTGACTAATTTCCTCAACTGTAAAATGGAGTTAGTAATTCTTACAGCATGAGGTTGTTGTAAGGATTAAGGAGAATGTGAAGGGAGGTGACAGTGGCATCGTCATGGTGCGACCTCATTAGTCTTCCCCGGCTCTGTGAAATATGTGGTATCATTTTGCAGATGAGGAAGGAGAAGCTTGGAAAGATGAACTAATTCAGGAAGATCACACTCAGGATTTGAACTCAGGTCTGTCTTTGAATTAAAAGATGATGACTCCCTTCATTAATGTGTATTGAAGTGCCTAATTTTGCCTCTAGTAAATGTCTATTCCTGTTTACTTTCTTTTGCATAGTTGTTGGAAAATGTCAGTATAGTGAGAATTCTTTGTGGTAGTTATCAAAATATTTTTTCAGTATTCCTTGTATGGATCTTGTTGCCATTCCTGAAATGGAAAGCTATAACAGTGACTTCACATTTTAAATTGCTCAATAAATAACTAAATAAGGGCATACTGTAAAGTTCAAATTAAAAACTTTTTTTGTCAGTGTTTTAGGATCTGTAAATGGTGTAATCAGGAGTGGCCAACCTGTGGTCCACAGGTTGCATGCAGCCCAGGACGGCTATGCATGCAGCCCAACACAAAATCAGAAATTTATTTAAACATTGTGAGATTTTTTTTTGTGAATACGTGTTGGTGTTGCAGTATTTAATGTGTGGCCCAAGACAACTCTACTTCTTCCAGTGTGGCCCAGAGACGCCAAAAGTTTGGACACCCCCGGTATAAGTGATGCCAAAGTCTCTTAATCGTGAATTTGTACATATATGTATACTTAAAAAATATTTTATTTATTTATTTTTAGAGAGAAAGGAAGGGAGGGAGAGAAACATGGATGTGTGGTTGCCTCTTGCACACCCCCAAATGGGGACCTGGCCTGCAACCCAGGCATGTGCCCTGACTGGGAATTGAACCAGTGACCCTTTGGTTCACAGGCTGGCATTCAGTTCACTGAGCCACACCAGTCAGGGCCAAATTTGTGCATATTTTTACTACCACAGAATTTATAGGAACTTAAAACTTGTCTTTTCCCTGTACTTTAGGACACGCCATGTTGCATTTTGGTATGAGAGTGATGTTATGGTTGTGAAACTGGCTTTATTGTTAATTTTATATTTTGTTGTATGATGGGTATATTTAAAGTATCTCAAGTTTACCTTATATCTGTTGTCTTTCCTTTAAAAAATTAAAAAAAATTATTGATGTTAGAAGGGAAGGGGGAGAGAGGAACATTGATTTGTTCCACTTATTTATGCATTCATTGGTTGCTTTTCTTTTAAATTAAAAATTTAAAAAATTATTGATTTTAGAGAGAGGAAGGGGGAAGGGGGAGACAGAGAGAGGAACCTCAATTTTTTCTGTTCCACTTATTTTTGCATTCATTGGTTGATTCTTGTATGTGCCCTGGCTAAGTATTGAGCCCACACCCTTAAAGTATCAGGGTGATGCCCTAACCAACTGAACTACTTGGTTAGGGTTGTCTTTCCTCTAAGACACAGGTGGCAAACACAAGGCCCGAGGGCTGAATCTGACCCTCCACCTTGTTTCATCTGGCACCTTGTTTCTACCTTGCAGCAGTGCCGATCTCTCCCTTAACTGTTAAGGAGTAGTTACATTTATACAGTCCTAAAATTACTTTTGGCCCTTTGAGGGCAACCACAAGACTGATGTGGCCCCTGGTGAAAATGAGTTTAAATGCCCCTGCTCTAAGAGCTAGAGATGGAGCCCTGGCTGGCATAGCTCAGTGGGTTGAGTGCGGGCTGCAAACCAAAGCATCGCAGGTTCGATTCCCAGTCAGGGCACATGCCTGGGTTGCAGGCCACGACCCCCAGCAACCACACATTGGTGTTTCTCTCTCTCCCTCCCTCCCTTCCCTCTCTAAAAATAAATGAATAAAATCTTAAAAAAAAAAAAGAGGAAAAAAAGAGTTAGAGATGGGGAAACAATTTAGGAATGAAAAGTAAGAGCCATTTTCTTTCTTATTCTTTTTTTAATTGTTGTTCAAGTACATTTGTCTCCATTTTCACCCACAATGCATCTTTCTTATTCTTGATACCCTTTAATTAAAATCACTTGAACTAAAAGCTTCCTTTTGGAGCCTTTTCACTCTTTAATTCTAACATTCTAGGTTAATGCTTTAAAGTTGTGGCATCGAAGGCAAAATGTGGTGGTATTTTAAATTGCATTTTATAGATTCAGTAAATAATTTCACATTATCTTATTAATTTGTTAATATTTTCTTGTGTTCAGCTTTTACTTTTTGCTTTTCTTTTTAAAAATATTTTATTTATTTATTTTAGACAGAGGGGAAGAGAAGGAGAGCAACAAGGAGTGTTGTTGCCTCTTGTGCGCCCCCTACTGGAGACTTGGCCTGCAACCTAGGCATGTGCTTTGACTTGGAATCGAACCAGCAGCCTTTCGGTTTGCAGGCCGGTACTCAATCCACTGAGCCACATGAGCCAGGGCTTGCTTTTCTTTTTTTGCAAGGGGTTGGGTGGAATCTGGAGTGGGAATAGGGAACCAAGGATATAATGAGATTATAGACTAATGATGATTTGAAATTAAATAGATATAAAGCTTCCTTTTACTCAGTAGAAGTTCATTGATATTGTGATTCATGTGTGTGATATCTGCCATGAATCTGTGTATACTTTGAGTCAAATGATTGTTTAATCATTTTCCAAAATCAGTTACTCCATAGCATGATTGAACTTATTTTTAAAAAAATCGTTTTGACTTCTACCTGAAAGCTAATTCTGAAGATGAACCTGGCAGAAATGATTTATGTGAAAGCTGGGCATGATCTGTATAATGTGGACAAGTTATTCATGACATTTTATTTTCGTCATCTTTAATAACCTGTTGGTTGCCTAAATAAAACTTGAGTTAATTATAGTGTAACCTTTTGTTCTATTTGGAGAGTGTTAAAGGATTTTTGAATACCCTCCAAAATTCACCTTCATCAAGTGAGTTTAGAAAACTCTTTCTAGAACAGGGATCCTCAAAGCTTTACCTGTATGGCCCTCTTTACCTCTTCTGGCCACT
The DNA here is from genome assembly GCF_019186645.2 of Phyllostomus hastatus. Classification (NCBI taxonomy): domain Eukaryota; kingdom Metazoa; phylum Chordata; class Mammalia; order Chiroptera; family Phyllostomidae; genus Phyllostomus; species Phyllostomus hastatus. The sequence goes on from NW_025333715.1 coordinate 5,307,198, forward strand.
TCTTTGTTTTTTTATTAAAAAAAAAACATAGTAGATTTCCCTGCTGTTTGGAGATAGTAGTGATGTGTTTGCAGTTGAATGCACCTGTTTTCAGTCCTGGCTCTACTGCTCCCTGGCTCTGTTATCTTGGGCAAAGGAATTAATCTGTCTGAATCTCTATTTCCTCATTGGATAGTGGTGAGGTAAATAAAATTACATGTGAAGTATTTAGCACATAATAGGCATTCTACGCATGTTTATTTTCTAAGCACCCAGAATTTTTCTTTTGTAGCTGCAGTTAAATGGCAGCTAACTAATTGTGTAATTATTTTATGTTTTTCTTCTCATAAACTTCATGAGGCCGGGGACTAGGTCTGTCTCTTCACTGCTATATTCCCAGCATCTAGCATAGAGCTTGGCATGACATATAATAGATGCTCAATAAATACTTGGTGAATGAATGAAAGTAACCCACTTTCTTTTTTACCTTCTCCTTTCTTGCCCACTTAAGAATTAAGTAGCAATTTAGAATCAAGTAGCAAAATCAATTTGCTTCTTGAATTTTGGTCGATTAAAGATTGGAGCTAGGTAAAGGGAAGGGCAGTGAATAGATAAATAACAACCAGAAATAGAGCAGAGAGATATTCAAAGTAAATTATAACATTATTAAATTATAGTACTCTGGGCTTTCTAACCGTAGTATCCTATCTGGTGCTCAGCCCAAGTTCTATCAAAACAGTTTTCTGTGAGGCCACCACTGACTACATGTTGCTGAGCCAATGAGTTGTCCCTAACTTAGTAAAAGGTCAACTCTTGTAGTTACTCAGCAAGAACTTAGGATCATCTTCTCTTTCTTTCCTATTTCATATCAGATCAATCAGTAAATCCTGTTACATTTGTCTTCTAAATATACCCATAATCTGATCAATTCTTACAACTTCTGCTATACTCACCCTTGTTTTAGTCTTCATTAGCTTAATTTCCGTGGCTACTGTAATAAATTACTACAAACTTGGTGGCTTAAAACAATCATATTTATTCTCTTACAGTTCTGAAGGCCAAATATCTGAAATCCACTGCGCCAAAATTGAGGTGTCAGCCATCCTTGGAGAGGCAGTAGGGGAGAGTGTTCCTTGCATCTTCCAGCTTCTGTTGGCTGCTGCATTCCTTGGCTTGTGGCTGTATCGCTTCAGTCTTCAAGGCCAGCATCTTCAAATCTCTGAATATCTCCTCTGTGTGTGTTGGATCCCTCTCTGCCTCCATTTTATAAAGACATGTGATTGCATTTAGGGTTTATCAGTATAATCCAGGATAATCTCCTCATGTCAAGATCCTTAATTCAATCACATCTGCAAAGACCCAACCTTTTTTTTTCCTTTTGGTCATATAAGGTAACATTTGTGGGTTCCAGGAATTAGGATGTGGAAGATATGGATAGCTTGTTGTTTTCTTCCTTTCGAAGAGGGAGAGAAACATCAGTGTGTGAAAGATCACATGCCCCCAACTGGGGACCTGGCCTGCAACCTGACGCAGACACTGGCTGGCAGTGTCCTCGGCATTATGGATGAGACATGAGATAAATTCACACGGACTACCAAGTCCTGTGTTAGCTAAAGAGCTACAAAACTTTGGGAAACAAACTCATTTCCTGCTCCGACCTTTATTATTTAATTAAGAGCATTCTTAGCTAAGCAGGCTTCGCAGGAGTTTATGTATTCGTTCTCAGGCCTGATTACCCAGGGAATCTGCCCTTTCCAGCATAGGAATGCACCGCCCTCTGTCATTGTCTCAGGCTTAAGTCAGGCAGGGGAAGTAAGGCAGCCAAGAGATTAGGAGATTTCTCTAAGACAGAATGAGGATTCAAGCTTTGTCAAAGCCGAGGGGCAAGGGTTCATCACTCCCTTTTGCTGTAGCCCCCCAAGTCCTTCCTTGGGGACCTTCCATGTGATTGTGCCTGTCTTAGGTTGTTCCCCCCTTGGGGAATCTTACCCATCATTGGCTAACCAACCAAGCATTGGAGACCAGTTATGGATGAAGTAAAAGGAACAGAAGTGGCGCTCCTGGCAAGGAGATAAGCTTTGTCTCCTTAGTGGCAGCTGGTACAAAGGTTGCTCACTCAGCCTTAGCCATGGGGGCTTACAGCTCCTGAAACCAGGCAGGGCGGTTCCCAACAGCAACCCAAGCATGTACCCTGACTGGGAATCAAACCAGCAACCTTTTGGTTTGCCAGCCGTCATTCAATCCACTGAGCCACACCAGCCAGGGCTTGTTTTTGTTTTAATTCTATTTATTTATTTTTAGAGAGGGTGAGGGAGGGAGAAAGAGAGGGAGAGAAACAGAAGTGTGTGGTTGCCTCTTGCATGCCCCTTGATGGGGACTTGGCCTGCAGCCCAGGCATGTGCCCTGACTGGAAATCCAACCAGCAACCCTTTGGTTCACAGGGTGGCACTCAATCCACTGAGCCACAACAGCTAGGGCCGTTTATTGATTTTTAGAGTGAAAAGAAGGGAGGGAGGGAGAGAGAGAAAGAGAAAACATCAATGTGAGAGAGAAACATTGATTGATTGGTTGTGTCTCATATGTGCCCCAGCCAGGGATTGACCCTGCAATGTAGGTATGTGCCCTGCAGCCTTTTGATGTATGGGATAACACTCAAGTAACTGAGCCACCCAGGGAATGTCCTGGTTTTCTTTTTTCAACATTTCTCACATCAGTTTATCTTTCCTCTTTCACTTTACTGTAAGCAGCAAGAAGAAACCAGGCTCTACTTTCTTTAAAAAAAATTTTTAATTGGTTTTAGTGAGAGAGGGTAAGGAAAGACTGAGAGAGAGAGAAACATCAATTTGTTGTTCTACTTATTTATGCATTCATTGGTTGATTCTTATATGTGCCCTGACTGGGGATCGAACCTGCAACCCCTGTGTATCAGGATAGTGCTCTAACCAACTAAACTAGGGCATCAGGGCTCCAACCAACTAAACTAGGGCATCAGGGCAAACTAGGGCTGCACTCTCAATATGTTTATTGGAAATTGCCCTTAACTAAATAACCAAATTCATCACTGATAAATTCTGCTTTTCACACAACTGTCGGATATAATTCAACCTTTTTTTGCCACTGTAAAAAAACATTGTCTTTCTTTCTGTTTCTAATAATGTTCCTCACCAGAAATACTTCTAATGTTCATATTTTTACCAGCATTCTGTTTATGATAACATATATTCTGTAAAACAATGTAGGCTTTTCTCTACTGTGCTTCTCACTTTCTCCTGAGCTCTCACTGGGAGTGCCTTTAATGTCCGTATTTCTACCAACAACCTGTTTACGGTAATCTAGGCTTTTTCCATTCTCAAAATTCTTCCAGCCTTTACCCATTATCCAATTTCAAAGCCACTTCCATGATTCTAAGTATTTGTTACCGCAGTGCCCCACTTCCAGATTCCAAAATCTGTACCAGGGTTCAACTAGAGAAACAGAAGCAGTTAGGAAATATATATTAAGGGATTTATTGTAAAGACTTATTTATTGTGGGGGCTGGCTAGGCAAGCATAGCATCCGTAGGCTAGGCTGTCATGAAGGACAATTTGTAACTCTCAGCAGGAGATGAAGTTGCTATACATAGGTGGAATTTCTTCCAGAAAACTTCTGTTCTGCTCTTAAGGCCCACCTAGATAATCTAGGATAATTTATTTTACTTAAAGTCAACTGATGATGAATGTTAATCACATCTACAAAGTAACTTCATAGCAGCACTTAGTGTTGAATAACTGTGGACTGTAGCTTAACCAAGTTGCATGTAACTGACCATCATTATTGTCTCATGCTTGCATTATTGCAGTAGCTTCCTTTGTACTGGACTCTCTGCTTCTGGCCTTGATTTCTTATCATCTTCCTGGCGCAGATCTGCTTTCCACAGTCAGTTTCATGGTCTGCCACTTTCCCCCTTGCTCGCTCCGCTGCACTCCCACTTCTGTTTCCTCTGCCTGAAATACTCTCCCCCTGGATCTCCACATGGTTTACTTCCTCACTTTTTTCGGATCTTTGCTCAGATGTCTCCTTGTTAGAGAGGCCATCATATGTAAAAAGCCACCTTATTCCTCAATCCCAGGCATTCCCTGTTTCCGTGATCCTGCTTTACTTTCTCCACGGGACTCATCACCACTAGATGTGTATTTGTTGTTGTCTCCTCCCACTAGATGATAATCTGTACAAGGGGAGGAGACTTGATAGTATCCTCAGCACCAACAGTACTTGGTGTGTAGTAGTTTCGTAAATATTTTGAATGGATTAATGACTGAAAGAAGGGATATTTTCATTCTTTATCTTTCAAGTTGTATTTAATATAATTTATCGCTTTCTTTGTGGAATCATTTTATATATATATCTATATATTTTTTTAAATTTTTTTTTAGAGAAAGGGGAAAGGAGGGAGGGAGAGTAGGGGGAAACATCAATGTGTGATTGCCTTTTGCACACCCCCTACTGGGGACCTGGCCTGCAACCTAGGCAAGTGCCCTGATTGGGAATCAAACTGGTGACCCTTTGGTTCTCAGGCTGGCACTCTGTCCACTGAGCCACACCAGCCAGGGCTATATTCCTTTTTTAAAAAGATTTTATTTAGAGAGAAGGGAACGGAAGGAGGAAGAGAGGGAGAGAACTATCCACATGAGTGAGAAATATCAACTGGTTGCCTCTCATATGTGCAACCGACCAGGGACCGAACCTGCAGCCCAGGCGTGTACCCTGACTGGAAATTGAACCGGGGACCTTTCGCTTTGTGGGATGATGCCCAACAAACTGAGCCATGCCAGTCAGGACAGTTTTATATTTTTGGTATGACATTATTTCCTGAGTTTTTTTTACCTAATACCTTGTCAGTTCCCACAATCTCTCCTGTCATTCTGTACTTAAGAGTAAATTTAATGAAAGATACATAAGACCTTTACACTGAAAATCAAAAGACATTGCTGAGAGAAGTTAAAAAAGACCAAAATAAGTAGAGATATACCATGTTTATAGTTTGAAAGACCCAGTAATGTTAAGCTGTCCAGTCTTCCCAAAATATTTAGTGTATTCACAGTCAAAATCTCAGCACATTAGACTTTTTTGTATAAATTGACATGCTTAAACTTACAAGGAAATGCAAAGAACCTAGAATAGCCAAAACAATTTAGAAACAGAAGAACAAATTTGGGGGAATTAAATGAAAACTGATTCAAGACGTTCTAAAAGCTAGAGTACTCCAGACAGTGTGGTATTGGTATAAAAATAGATATGGATCATTGGAATGCAATAGAGAGTACTGAAATAGATACATGTATGGCCAGTTGATTTTTCAGCAAAGGCTCAAATGTAGTTCAGAAGGGGAAAGGATAGTCTTTTCAACAAATATTGCTGGGACAGTTGGGTATTTGTATGTATACAAGTGAATCTTAATCCTTATCTCACACTGTTCACAAAAATTAATTTGAAGTGGCTCAAAGATCTAAATATACAAACTGAAACCATAAAAATTGCAGAAGAAATTGGCCCTGGCCAGTGGGGCTCAGTTGGTTGGGTGGTGTCTGCAAACTGAAAAGTTGCTGGTTTGATTCCCAGTCCTGGTGTATGGTGCGTGTGCAAGGCAACCAGTAGATGTTTCTTTCCCTCTCTTTCTCTCTCCCTTCCCCTCTCTCTAAGAAGTTGTAGAAAAAATTGTAAGAAAATCTTTGCCTCCTTGAGGTAGGCAAAATATTTTAGGACATAGAAAGCACTAACTATAGAAGAAAAAGTTGATCAATTGGTCCTTATCAGAAGTAAAATTTCTCATTCTTCAAAAGATACTAAGAAATTGAAAAGGTAAGCCACCAAGTGGGAAAAAATATTCATCCACAGGATCCAACAGAAGTAACACCTGCTTGAGTGTGGTTGGTAGGGTATGTAAATGTCTCACACGAGATAGACAGCGATTTGAACATTTCACATAAAATGTCATATGGAGTGCTTAAGTGTGATATGTTACAGAATTACATGCTTATGGTTTTGTAATAAAAGATTTTATAATAAAGGGTGTTATTTGTGCCAGACCCTGTATATTAAAGGACTCATATCCAGAATATACAAAAAATGTTAAAACTCAATATGATAAATGGCCCAGCTAAAAATTAGCAAAAGATTTTTGTTTTGAATAGACACTTCACAGGAGAAAATATATTTGAATGTCTAAAAACAAATGAAAAGGTGCTCAATATCATTAGTCACCAGGGAAATACAAATTGAAACCACAATGAAATACTACTTCATTCCCACTAGACTAGCTAAAATTTTAGAAATGCACAATTCTAAATATTGGTAATGGTGTAAAACAACTAGAATTTAGTGGCACAATCACTTTGAAAAATAATTTGTCAGTTTCTTATAAAGTTAAACACATAGTTACCATGCAACCTGGTAGTCCTGCTCCTTAGTATTTATTACCTAAGAGAAATTAAAACATATTCACAAAAAGACCATATGAATGTTTATAGCAGCTTTATTCATAATAGCCAAAAAATTGGAAACAACCCAAATGCCACCAACAGGTGAATAGATAAAAAAAATGTGGATAAACAAAACAATGAATTATCAACACATGAAACAAGACGAGTGAATCTCAAAAACATGATGTTGAGTGAAAGAGTGAGACACAAAGGAGAACTTACTCTTGGTTTCATTTAATTGAAGCTCTATAATAGGCAAAACTAATTTATAGTGATAGAAACTAGATCAGTGGTTGCCTGGGGCTGGAGTGGGGTGGTGGAGGGGGGTATTGACTGTAAATGGACATGAAGGTTAATGAGATTTTTTTTTCTTGATTGGGCATGATGACTACATAAGAATGTACATTTGTCAAAACTCACTGAACTCATTGAAAGTGTATATTTAAAATAGGTGTATTTTACTGTAAGTAAATTATTATACCTCAGAGTTGATTTAAAAATGCTGTGTGGGTCAACACTCTGTGGGCTACACAAAACATATTTGCATGCCAACTTCGGTTGAGATCAGTGTCCTACAGCTGATCTGTTCTCACACATGTGCGTACTACAGGAGTGCATGGCCCATAACAGGTCTTCAGGTTTCTGTTGAATGAGTGGATGTATAATGTGTCTTCTTGCAGCTCCATTGCAAGAAAACACCCCATTCTTTGTCCTCCTGCAGTTTTCTAACTCCAGTCATTTTGTGGAGTTAATTTGTTTGACTTCTGGCAGTAGTGTCTTGAGTGCAAATTGGGTCATTCATTCTTTCAAATAGTTACTGAGCATCTACCATGTGTAAAACCCTGTCTAAATAAAGTACTTGCTGACTGTGAGGAATTATGCCAATGACAACTGATTATATACATGAAATTTACATTTGATTTATAAAAGCAAAGGCTGGGTAAGCTCTTCTTGCTTAGAATCTGTTTCAGCTTCCATTTCTTTGTCTTCTGTGCTTACATTCTGCTATATCTGAAAAAATAGCATAAGCTTAGTTGCAGACTCTGTACATAATAACTTCTCAGGTGAGAGGAAACAAACATTTCAGAATATCATCTGGTATAGCTGTAGAAATGACAGATTTTTTCCTTTTAAAAAGAGACTCTATGAAGGATGAGCTGACCAACTTGATTTGGTTCCTGGAGGCAAATTGCTTCTTGGTCTTGTAGTTAGTCTATGGCCGTATGCCGTCTTTGTTAAACTGGGTTATGGCAAATGGATGCTTTTATAGGTTACCAAACAGAATTATTACATGTCATTTTTTCCACCAGAACTTTAAAAAGCACTGGTTGTCATTCTGTACTGATAATTGTTTCTTTCCTGACTTTGATCAGGCTGCCCTGAATTCTCCGAACAACTTTCTTCCTCCCATTCTCCAAACTCTATCCTTGCCTATTTTTAAGTTTGCCTGAGGCTTGACTCCTTTACAGAATAGAACTACTTTCCTTGGTGAATTCAGCCTCAAACTTGTTTTGAGACTCTCCTCTCCCTATAGTGCTGTGTTTTTCTTAACATTTTTTTTCCATCAAGACTTTTTCTTCCTGTTAACATCACAGTTCATTGGGGGTAGTAGGCACACTTGATATTATTTTCTCTCCATGTATCTAATGTGATACCTGTATCAAGCAGGTATAGTAAATAAAAGAAAGAAGGTGGATGGTACATTCTAGCCTGAACAGGAATAACATGCAGTTCAGAGTCCATAATGGATGAAAGTACAAGTACTTTAGATAACTGTGGACCTGTGTTTTTCTACTCCACCTTTTCTTGGCACATGCACCTGAAAAGGAAGCCAGGGAGATTAAGAGCTGCTTCTATCTGATAATAGCCCAGAAATTTAAGAGGAGGCAGTTCCCACAGCAGCAATCTGAGTCTAGTAAGAGAGCTTAATGAAGTGCCTTTACCTGTATAGTAGTCAGAGTTTGTCTCTGTGCTGAGATATCAGAGGAACTGACTGAGAGAAATTTAACAGGAATATGGGAACAGGGAAGAATAAGTGGGCATTGAAATTGCATATGTGTATAGTTATCTTAACAGTTATTATTTTTTAAAGATTTTATTTATTTATTTTTAGAAAGAGGGGAAGGGAGGGAGAAAGAGAGGGAAGGAAACATCAATGTGTGGTTGCCTCTTGCACACCCCTAGTGGGAACCTGGCTCGCAACCCAGGCATGTGCCCTGACTGGGAATCGAATCGGTGACCCTTTGGTTCGTAGGCTGGCCACACCACCGAGCCACACCAGTCAGGGCTGTTTATTTTAATTTGGAAAGATCTATTATACTCACTGACAGGTTGCTCTGGTTAGAAATGTTTCTACTTACACCCATGCTAGAATTAATATCATACTGAAGAAAGAGGACACTAGTTTATCTGCCTTTCAGAATATACTTTTTCAAATACCTGTTATCTTTGGTAGGTTTAGAATGTTGGTTAGTTTTCACTAAGATTAAATTTATAGTGTGTACTTTCATTTTATATTCCTACCAACAGTTCATAAGGATTTCATTTTCTCCATGTTCTTACCAGTGCATATTTTCTGTTTATTTATTTTTAAGAAAGATTTTATCTATTTTTAGAGAGAGGGGAAGGGAGAAAGAAAGAGGAAGGGTAACATCTATGTGTGGTTGCCTCTCACATGGCTCCCACTGGGGACCTGGCCCACAACCCAGGCATGTGCCCTAACTGAGAATCAAACCAGCGACCCTTCAGTTTGCGGCCCATGCTCAATCCACTGAGCTACACCAGCCAGGGCTATTTCCTGATTATTTTTTTAATGGTAGCCATTCTAATGGGCATGAGATGGTAGCGTTTCAGTGTTTTCAGTGTTTTCATATCAGTAGATAGTTATTATCACATTGCTATTTTTTACCCCCACAGTATTTACCAGTCATACCTGAAGTGATTATTTTTTGCTTATTATGAACTCCATAAGGGCAGAGATCTTGTCCATTTTCATCACTAGTATTCCTAGGGCTGAGATAGAACCTGACCTGTCTAGGGAATATTTGATGAAGGAAGGAAGGAAGGAAGGAAGGAATGAATAGAAAGTAGGTAGTGTAGTGGTTGAAGCCAAGGAGTTTGGCATTAGACAGACTTTGATTTGAATCCTAGTTTCTTCATTTATAAAATAGGTGTGATAATGCCTTCCTCATAGGATTGGGTGAGATTAAATGAGGTCATAAATATTTAAAATTCTTAGTATAGCAACTAGTATATTGTAATTAAATTATTAAGTAGCAGCTATTATTAAAGAGAGATTAGCTGGCTAACAGGGCATCAGTAGGCTTGGGGCTTTTAAAAACCTCTTTCTCAGCTGTGACTTTTGTGGCTCGGTTGGAGCGTCCTATAACTGAAAGGTTGTGGGTTCAATTCCTGCTCGGGGCACATACATAGGTTGCAGGATTGATCCCTGGTCTGGGTGTATACAGAAGACAACCAATTGATACTTCTCCCTCACATTGATGTTTCTCTCTCTCTCCCTTCCTTTCTCTCTCTAAAAGCAATGAAAAAAAATGTCCTTAGGTGAGGATTAAAAAAACAAAAACAAAAACCTCTTTCTTGCTAATGAGATATATAATATGGAGCAAGTTTTCTAACCTCTTTGGTCTGAGTTTTGTCCTTTGTAAAATAAAAGCATTAAGTCAGGTGACCCCTAAGGGCCTTCCTGTGATTTTCATTTGATCCTACAGTTATCACTATATTTCTTCCAGCAATCATTGCCACTTCACATCATCTCAACGTTAATTACAGTAGGAGATTGTTAATCCCAGAGTTTGAATCTCAGAAGCATCTAAATGATAGAATTGATTTAAAGTAATTTTTTTAAAGGAAAGATCATTCCTGCCCTGGCTGGTGTAGCTCAGTGGATTGAGCGCAGGCCTGTGAACCAATCATCACTGGTTTGATTCCCAGTCAGGGCACATGCCTGGGTTGCAGGCCATATCCCCAGCATGGGGTGTACTAGAGGCAACCATACATTGATGTTTCATTCCCTCTCTTTCTCCCTCCCCTCCCTTTATCTCTCTAAAATAAATAAATAAAATCCAAAAAGAAAGAAAGAAAAAGAAAGAAAAGATCATTCCATTTCAAAAGTTACACTATTGAAATAATTGAAGAATAATTTGCCTTGATATGAGGTGTTAAATAATGATTGAAAATGCCAGGTTGTGTGTTACCACTCACAGATTGTAGAAACAGAGGGATGCAGATTGTAATGTAGGTTGCAGTGATAGGTTGGTGGTTTTACTGATTGTATTATACTCAGCCATTGGGGAAAATTGCTTTAAAGATACCCTTCTGTCTTTTTGCTATGATGCTGTTTGATGGAAGAAATAAAATAATCCTTAAGTGAAGACTTCTGACTTCTGAGATGTGGCTGGTTGTATCCCTGTTCTTTGCAAATGTGGGACCAGATCTGCAAACTCAATCTAAGTTTTAGAGAAAGAGTATTTCATCAATTTGACCAACTAAATAAGATGATATGGCTTATTCAGCATAGTTTTTTTCCTTCTCTCTCCCTTCCTTCCTTTCTTCCTCCCTCCCTCCCTCCCTCCCTCTCTTTCTCTCTCTCTCCTTCCTTTTTATAAATAATACCTCAGAGCAGAGAGTAGAAGAAACTAGTTTTTACTGAGTATGTGTTTTGTGCTGGCCACTGGTAGGTGCTTTCATGTATATGGTCTTACTTGGTTTTATTTGTTGACAGAATGGCTGTTTTTGCATGTATGTGTTGCTCAGTGTCACTACCCTAAATCATCACAGACATTTCTGGACTTGAGAATGGTCTTTGTATATAGCTTTTGGTAGGGAGTCACAGCTGCTAGCCCTGAGAAAGTACAATATGTACCCCCTTCAAGGAGAAGCTCCTTTGGCTTCATTAAGAGCAAATTACCCTGATAATTGCTTTTGCCTCCAAACTTCCTTACTTCTTTAGAGGTGCTTTCTGGTGGTCTGTCTCCAAGTAGGAATCGTAAACATTTTCCCCACTGAAAATTTTACAGTCGGTGATTAGATCTCCAGATGAAACACACATGCACACACATGTATAAATGGTCAGACTAATTTATCTAGTAATACATTAGTCATGTGGAAGAATTTCTCTAAATTAGACCTTTGTTTAAACATTTAGTGGAAAGAGGTTGGGCCATGGAAACCACTTAATAGTTGCATGACCTTTTGTCAACTTCTCTGGGCCTGCGTCTTCATCAGTAAAATGGGGATGTACTTATCTTGTAGGGATGGTGTCAAGACTAAGTGAAATAATGTATGTAAAGCTCATGGATATTTCACAGATGGTGGTACTGTTTCTTGTTCCTCCTTCCGTTCTGTTTCTCAGATAACTGACTAAAGCTCTTTAAGCATGACGTCATTAGTGCCTTTATTAGGATTTCTTAGTTATATGCCCTAGGGAGTGACAGTGGAATTTATTTTTCTTCCCTTATCAATTACAAATGCTATTAGAAATGTATTCTTGTTCTGACTTGGGAATGAGGAAACTTTTTTAAAACCAGAAATAGATGGGTATGCTTTAGGCGGCTTTCTGAGATAATTTGGACAAGAAAATTAGAATTGCTTTCACAGTGGGGTTCTCACCTGGAACATAGTTGGCAATGAGAAGAAAGGTTATGCAATCACATTCCTTATCAGATGTTCAGTAAAGTTTATTGTCTCTTGAAACACTTGAGGAAGTCCCCTTCTTTCTTCCTTTTAGTCAAGAAGCTGATTGTGGAATAGGAGATGAGTAAATGAAAATTAATCTGACTTTGGCAATTGGAGAATGAGAAGAATGCTAACCCCTGGCATATGGGCTTGTTTTAGCTTCGCAGAGAGCTCCTCAGAGGTTATGACCTAGTGGTTGTACACATTAAAAACTAAAAACAAAACTGTAGGTGAAGCCTGGACTAAGTAGGCAGTTTAAATGATTTGGATTGTTAGTAGAATGCAGAGATGATTTTCACTGGCCAAAATCAATTTTGCTATTTGCTTTTACTTACCTAAATTTCCTCTTGGTAAAAATTCTTACTCTCTTTCGATCCATTCTTTCTAGAGTATTGGGGATGATCTGAAAATATAAACTAAATCATGCCACTTCTGTGCTTTAAATCCCTCACTTCTAATGGTTTCTCATTACAGTTAAAAGCAAGATTTCTTCCCATGACCCACATTGTAAGCATGCTTTATCTCTGCTGATCTCACCACCTGGTCTGGAATTCCTTTGCCCTTCAGTCAGTTACATTTATGATCCCTACCCCTTGGTCTGAATTTCTTCAGCTTTCCTTTATCACCATATCTAAAGTAAATACTTTTTTGCCCACAAAGTCCCTTGTTTCCTTTACAGCTTGAAGTTTGTAATTATTTTTTCTGCTTGATATCTTATTTACTTACTTGTTTTTTTTCTTCCTATGCTCTGAGATTATAAATTCATGAGGACAGAGACCATATTTTATTCTTTTTGTCTAGCATGTGCTGGCACATGGTAGGTTTTAATAAATGTTTGTTGAATGAATGACAGTTTGATAATTTGAGCATTATAGAGAAATTGATACTTTAGTTCAGAAAGGAACAGTTATTTACTTCTGGTCTGAGGGTCTTTGAGGTGATAAACGTCAAATGGACAAAAAAGAAATGATTACTTTCTTTCAAAAGAAAGAAAGGGGTTGAATCTTTCAAAATTAACATAGAGGGTGCCTGGGAATCTTTTCCTGATTGAGGGGAGAGTTGGATTAGATCTCCCTTTTGTTTGGTCTGTGTTTGGTCTGGACACCATGTGCTTGCCTCTTTCATAAAGTGAGATCCCCTACTCAGTTCCTTTAGGGAGAGAGAATTTAGTTTATCACTGTATCCTCAGTACTCATACTGGTGCCTGGCACGTGGGAGTTGTGCTCAGTGGTTATTTGTTCACTGAAAAATGAGTGTTAGAACCGAGATATGTCTTAAGAAACAATTTTTACTCTGGTAGATTATGGAGCCCATTGGTCCCAAGAATCACTTTGTTCTTTGTTTTTCAAGTTCACTAGATCATGACATAGTTAAAAAACAAAACAAAACACCTTAAATCTTTACTATTTCAAACACATATAAAAATAAAGAGAATAATAAAATGAACCACCACCATGGACCCATGACCCAGCTTCAATAATTATCAACACATAACCAGTCTTGTTTAACCTCACTCCTTCCCTCCACAATATTTTAAATCATATCCCAGACATTATATCATTTTATCTGTAAATACTTCAGAAATGTATAATCAATTTTAAGAACTAGTTAACTCTTGGAAAAAACCTGATACAAAAATTCCATTTGTCCCCTTGAATCTAATTGTAGATGCCAGCTGGTGAATTTCCATGTGCTAAACCACTTCCAAGGCCTGACTCACTATTGAAAGCATATACTTCATTGTAATTGCTGAGATAGCAGCAGTTTGCTGGAATGTGTCATTGTGGCAAAGTATGTTTCGATTACCAATAAGTAAAAGCTCATGTCAGATATATGTTTTCCCTTTGGAGATGTGTAAAGACATGACACTTTTTGATACTGTGCGTTACAGGCCTTTAAGATTTTGTCTAGAAAATAAAAACGAAAAAATATAATTTGTGAATTAATAATGTTCCTGTAGTGCTTTGTGGCTGAATTCCTGAGAGTCACAATTAGCAGTAAAATGAAAGAGTGCCAGAAGACTCAGAGCTAGAAAGACTCCTAAGCCTTGGGAGGTGAATGGTTTAAGAACTTGGGCCAGAGGGAAAGTCACGTGGCATTGGAAGTGGTTTCAGTTAGTTTTACTGTAGAAGTTAAAGTTGTAACCTAGGCCTTTGTAAGTAGCCTAGGTTAAATCAAATTTCCTCTAGGATGGAAAGAGAAGGCACTGTTTTCTTCCAGCAAATATTTTAAAGGATTAATTTAAGTACTATCTTACAAAATTTGGAGATTGCCACTGAGAAAATAAAGATTGGACTAGAATGGTATTTTCTCATGATCCCAGTTTTTTTGTGGAAAAGAAAAAAGGGGAGATGGAAATGAACATAATCACCTCTAGAGACATCCTTTAACCAAGCACATGAGGCAACAAGACTGTGATTCTAAGAGGTTGCAAGTCCCAGCCCTGAAAGGACTGCAGCCTTGCTTAATCCTTAGCCTGATTCACGGCCTGAATCTTCTGCATGTAAGATTGGTAGGAGAGGATGAAGGGGGTGGTCCCAAGTTGATTCTTTGCAATTTATTTTAAAAATCTGCTCTTTTATTCCCATCTCTATACTCCCATAACACTTAGTTAATTCCTCTATTAAAGTAGTACTAAGCACACAATGCCTTGAATAGGAATTTTGTCATAATCATCTGTGTATCCTTAGCATTTAGCACACGGTCACTTGGAAAATATTTGTTGACATGTGATGATTCCTTCCAGCACTGAGATGTGATTTTGTGATTTCTCAAATGATCTTGAGCCAGGATGTAAGAATAGTGCTGGCCCTGGGGAGCCTCCTCTCTGTATTGTTCATCTTCCTAGATGCATTTGTTCTCAGGCTCTGGACCATTCTCTTTTTTTGGGACCTTCCAGGGAACAGAAGGAGGAAAAATTAGTGTTTAGGACAAGAGGAATAGGCCAGACTGAAGTTGATCGTGTTAGGACCAGCCACTGGAACTCTTCAGTTACTGTCAGGGTGAAAATCAGCATTGGTGCAAAATGCCAGGGCCTCATTCTGTTATTCTTCCTCTTCATTGACTGAGATTTGATTCCGTACCTGTGACTGTGTGTTGGGATGGATTTCAGTCTCGGTCCTCAAGCTTTATAAGATATTGTCAGTCATTGGGACTTAATCAGCATCAACAGATTTAATGAGTACCTTTGTGTGTATATATTCTAACTGCTGAAATTAATTTGTTATAAAACTATAGATCCTAGGTCAGATAAAACCTATGGTTTATCACCTTGACCAGTGTGGCTCAGCTGATTGGAGCACTGCCGGGTAAACCAAAGTGTTCGATTCCCAGTCAGGGCACATGTCTGAGCTGCGGGTTTGGTCCCAGTCCGGGAGCAGGCAAGAGGCAACCGGTTGATGTTTCTCTCTCACATTGATGTTTCTCTGCCTCTCTCCCTCCCTCCCCCTCTCTCTCAAATCAGTAAGTGTGTCCTCAGGTGAGGATAAAAACAACAACAACACAAAACTATGGTTTATCATCTGTTACAAGATAGTAAAGTGGGAATGTTAAAAACCATCATTTCATCAACCTGACCCTATTTACTTGTTGGAAAGCCAACTGTCTCAAACATATACAAAACTAAAAGTAAGCTATTAATATCCTCTTCTAAACTCCCCCCGCCGCTCCACCCCAAATCAGGAGCTTTCCCTGTCTTATTTCATGACAGCTGTAGTCTTTTTAGTTGCTCTGGTCAAAACTTGGACTCTTAATCTTTTTCTCATCCCCATATCCTGTCAGCCAGGAAAGCTTACTGGACTTTCCTTTAAAATATATCCAAAATCAACCACTTCTCACAATTTCTACTGCTACCACTGTGGTCTAAGCCACTGTCTTCTTTTGTCTGGATTATTGTTGTACCTGCTAACTAATCCCCCAGCTTCTACCCTTTCCTTTGTTCTCAACACAGCGGTCTGAATCATTCTCTTTTTGCCTAAGTCAGATCATGTCACTCATGTTCAGAAACAGTGACTTGCCATTCCACTCTGAAAAAAAGCCTGTGAGGCCTTATATCATTTGGCCTTCTATTAACCTCTCTGCCTCATCGACTATATTCCTCTTGCTCACTCTGCTGGCGCTGCACTAGCTTTCTTGCTGTTCCTTGAACGCGATGCTCCTGCTTCTGTCTTGGCTGTTGCCTTTGTATGGAATGCTCTTCCCATAGATAGCTGCATGGCCAACTCTCGTGATTGTCAGATCTTCACTCCAGTGTCACTTTCTCAGTGAAGCCTACCCTAATCATCTTATTTAAAATTAACTCCTTTGTCCCCGACACTTCTGGTTCCCTTTATTGTGATCTACCTTTTCTTTTTTTTTTAAACATTATATTTTAAGTTATACTTGTTGTATTTGTTGTTTTAATTATTTCCCTCTCTCGCATTGAAATTTAAGCTCTATGAGAACAGTGATCTATGTCTATATCTATCCGTGGTATATCTTATGCAACTACACAAACACATACTAGGCCTTCACTAAATAATTGTTGAATAAATGAATTGTGAACTATTGAACTGTTTCTTTTGTTTGAATCCATATTTTTTTGGTAGAAGTCAATACCAACAAAGCAATTATATATTTGAATATACTACCAATAACATCTTTCCATGGTCATTCTGCAAGATGGGTGGTGGGATTCATCTGTTTCTTAGGTGAGGTAACTGAGGCTCAGAGAAGAAGCTAAGTAACTTAGCTCAAGATCATATGACTAATAAAGGTAGGAGCTGAGATAAAAATCCAGAACCTGACTCCAAAACAAACACCGTTTCTCTGCTGCTGTTTTATCTTCTTAAACCGTTCATTCAAAAAATATTTATCAAGTGCCTATTATGTTCCAGGCACTGTCGACAGCTGAATAACAATTTATTGTGGGTTACTAAAAATGTATTTTTAATTTTACCATCTTTGTTGTGTTCTTGAGAAGTGAGAAGTTTAATGTATTTATTTTTATTGGTCTGCAAGCTCTGCTTAAATGCAGGTAGACTTAGACATGAAAATGCCTATGGTAAAACTTAGGTTATCCAGAGACCAAGTTTCTGTTATTTTTAAGCATCCAGTAGAATGCTGAACCCAAAACCAAGAAAGGTAAGTGCCTTAGATCAGCAGTTTTCATCCTGTGTGCCACATGAGTTTGTAAAATATGCAATACCTGACTTTAGTCAGGGGCACTGACCTGTTTTCCCTTAGATTGTTAAATAAAAAAACGACAACAACCAACAGCCATCCGATTTTTATTTATTCACTGGATGAATAAAATAGTGAATGAATAAAAATTACATCTTATTTTTTTGTTAGCTCAGCAAAAAGTATATTTTTTGTGTACTGCAGAATTCATTTATTTTTTTTTAAAGATTTTAAATTTATTTTGTAGAGAGAGGGGAAGGGAGGCATAAGGAAAGGGACAGAAACATCAACCCGGGGACCTGGTCTGCAACCCAGGCATGTGCCCTCACAGGGAATCGAAAAGGCCGGCACTCAGCCCACTCATCCACACCAGCCAGAACATGCTGCAGAATTTTAGTAATTAGCTTATGTGTGCCACGAAATGAAAAAGGTTGAAAATTGCTGTCTTAGTAGTCAAGAAAGAACTCCTGAACATTGTTGGCAATTCCTGAGAAGACTTAAAAGTGCTCCAAGTGCTGTGAGTAGTCTGTTCTTCCAAAAGCTGGAGTGTGTTGGTTAAACTGGCAATGTCTGGTTATAAATAGACCGACCTTTGAGAAGAAAGCTAAAAAGCATAGGTGAAAGGATGTGTGAGAAATGCAGAGAAGGCAGAGGAGAGTACAGTGGTGGTTGTAGTGGAAAAGATCTGAAGTGACCGGTGCACCGGATGAACGGTAGACTCGGGAGAACCACGGTGAAGAGCCGGAAGGTAAGACACTTCTTTGTTGGGTGGAGGTGGACCAGAGCATAGGAACACCTTCAAACACAAAATGCTTGGAGGCTGTATACCCACAATTGTCATCTGGTGTGCCACAAGAATTTTTAAAACATGCAGTACTGGACTCTTTTAAACTGCTGCATGTTTTAAAAATTCTTGCAGCATTTGTAGTCCAGTATTGCATGTTTTAAAAATTCATGTGGCATACTGGTTGAAAATTGCTGCCATAGACATAAGAATCCTCACCTTTGAATGCAATGAAAAGCACAGTGAGATATCACTTCATATCCATTGGGGTGGCTATTAATAAAAACTGCAAGGAAGAGAAACTGGAACCCTTGTGTATCACAGGTATAAAATGGTGCAGTCACTGTAGAGAACAGGTTTCTTTTAGTTGTTGACACTATTACAGATGTCCCCCATTTCCCCCTTCCACCCAGCCCCCCCCCCGCCACTTCACTACATTGTTCTGTGTGTCCATGGGCTATGTGTATATGTATATGTGGAAAACAGTTTTGTAGTTCCTCAAAAAGTTAGACATAGAATTGCCATAGGATCCAGCAATTCCACTTCTCAGTATATACCCAAAAGAATTGAAAGGAGAAATCTTTTTATTTATTTAAAGATTTTATTTACACCCTGGCTGGCGTAGTTCAGTGGATTGAGCTTGGGCTGTGAACCAAAGTGTCACAGGTTCGATTCCCAGTCAGGCCACATGCCTGGGTTGCAGGCCACGGCCCCCAGCAACTGCACATTGATGTTTCTCTCTCTCCCTCTCTTTCCCCTCGCTTCCCTCTCTAAAAAATAAGTAAATAAAATCTTTTTTTAAAGATTTAAAGAATGTGCCCCTTGCACATTCCCCTACCGGGGACCTGAAATTGAGGCATATGCCCTGACCAAGAGTTGAACCAACGACCCCATGGTTCGCAGGTTGGCAGTCAGTTCACTGAGCCACACCAGCCAGGGCTGAAAGAAGGGACTTAAACAGTTACTTGTATAGTATCACAGTAGCCTGATTCACAATAGTCAAAAGATGGAAACAACCCAAATGGTCCTCCACTGATGAATAGATAAACAAAATGTGGTATATATGTACAGTAAAATATTATTCATCCTGAAAAGGGAAAAGAATTTTGAAATACCATGACATGTAGAACCTTGAAGACATTATGCTAAGTGAAAGAAGTTAGACACAAAAGGACAAATATTGTATTATTCCACTTATATGAGGTATACCTAAAATAGGCAAATTCAAAAAGGCAAAAAGTAGAATAGTTGTTACCAGGGGCTGAGGGATAGGGAACGGAGGAACTACTGTCTAATGGGTTCAGAGTTTCTGAGATGATGAAAAAGTGTCAGAAGTGGATAGTGGTGATGGTTCCACAACATTGTGCATGCACTTAATGCCACTGAGTGGTAAACTTAAACATGGTTAAAATGGTATATTTTATGTAATGTATATTTTAAACCCCTCCCTATTCCCCCCCCCCCCCCCCGCCCCACAAATGAACTTTCTCCTTTGGGTGTATCTGTGTTTGCATGTGAGTGAGTATGTACAGGGAGGCACAAATTTTCCGTGCAGTAAATGCTCACATTTTAATGATGGTGGAGATACGCTCTCTCTGATATTGCAGTAACCACACCAGTTAAATCATTCAGCTCCTTCTGCAGCTGCATTTGTAAGCATAGGAGAGTGATTCAGTCATTAAGAAAACAAATGACAAGAAACTTGAAATTGTTTCTGTAACAGAGTGCTGGCGGACTGGGATGGGAAAGAGACCTGCTTTTCACTATATACCTTTTGGATGAATTGTTTTTTAAAAGTCATGGTTTTATATTACCCACTTTGAAAAATTAAAATAATTTACTGTGAGGGGAAAAACAGTGAATAATAAAAATATTCATTTTAAATATTCATATTCTGTTTAAGAAAACAGTGCACACTTTTTAAAAAAGTTTTTATTGATTTTGGAGAGAGAGAGTGCGGGAGAGAGAGAGGGGAAAAAATACCCATCGATTTGTTGTTCCACTTATTTGTGCATTCATTGGTTGATTCTTGTATGTGCCCTGACCAGGGTTGAACCCATAACTATTGGGATGACGCTGTAATCAACTGAGCTACCTGGCCATGACTAAACTTTTTTTCTGTTTTGTAATTTCCAAAATATTTTCTATCTTAATAAAAAGCAGTATGTTTAGAAGTATGTTGTAGAATAAGTACAGTGCACTAGTTATCAGATTTTGACCCCTGTGTTTCTGTTATCAAGTAATTGAACTCTTTCTGCTCTGGTTTCCAGCTGAAAATGAAGTGATTGTGTGAGCTTCTGAAGTTCATTTATAAAAATTAAGTCCAAGTTTTATTCCAAGTTTTATTGGTGTTTCTCAACAAGCCAGTAAAATAAAAGATTAAAAGAACTTTGCATTGTAATAGTGTTCATATAAAAATATATTCATTTCAATGTAAAGTAAGTTCTAGAGGCGGATTAAAAATGGGTTTAGTCAGTGGATGACTAGAACAACCTTTTTATAAGATGGTCTCATGCAGAAAAATTTTGAAATTTTTTGACAACTTTGAGCTAAAAACCTATGATCTCATTTTGAGATTAGTAATTGTAAGAAACTGTCATTGTTTCTTGTATCTTGTTTCCGTTTAGATACTTTAACAAAGTAACTCATCACTATTTAGGAGTTGACTTTTTCTGTTAAGGCTTCCATTGAAATGCTATTGTTTCAGTAATTCTCCCTAAATTCCTTTTCCTGAGAATAAAGGATTGAGCTCATACCTTTGCATAACGATCTAGAGAATGTTTTAAGCTTGCATGTTTAAACCTGGTTGACTGGATTAATACATGGACAAACCAGCACATCAGAACATTTTTTAAGTTCCAAGCCACAATTTGTGCTTTAAATGAACATGGGCATGTATAAAACTAATACTTAAGCTTTGAATAGCACAGACATTGAAAATGCCCGTTGCCCTGGGTGACTGATTTTCAGTGGGGGCCCCTGCTTGCCCTGCTGAAAGGGGACATTTCTTCCTCTGCTTTAAGCAGTGCCAAGAACAGAGTCAGGAGAAGGTTTGCTGCTTTGGCATTCTGCTGCCTTCTGCTTTCGGCAGAGAAAAAGGCTGCTGTTTTACTTTTTAAATTCCTACCATATGGAGAGTTTCTATAAATAAACCTTGGATTTATGATTGGACTTCTAAATTTGTAACCTCAACTATCCAGAACTACAGCCAATATAAATACCAGTTTCAACATATATATTGCATACAGAACTGTGACACCATTTCAGTGAGGCAGTCACTGGCACAATACCTGAGTGATCAATTCAGTTGATTTATTCTGTCTCAGCATGGAGGAGGGCCTTGTTTTGTTGTCAGGCAAAAACTAGGCAGCTGGTAGTTTTTAGTGAATCCACTTTGACTTTTTTGTGCATGATTTGTTGGTGTAATTATGTAGCAGACATATGAGTTAAAATGTAAAAGTGCATTAGATTTTGACAAACAATTGTTTGAGTATACTAAAGGAGCTGACTTTTTAGAATAATCTTACTCATTTTGTAAATTTGAGTCAGTTGGGCCTTCAGTTAACAAGTACCTAGCAGGTCCTATTATGTGTCAGACACTGGGCCAGGTCTCAGGCGATAGCAAGTTGTATAAAAAATGTTTCCTGTTCAGACAAGTAAGAGAAAGGAAAAAGGGAAACATTAGGACAGTAAAAAGTTTTGCCACTCTAATGGAGAAATGGACGAATGCCATGTGAGTGTGGTGGAGGCACTGAGGAGATTAACTGGGGAATTGGAAGAGGCTTTAGAAAAATGTTTCAATTGGATCTTACATAATAATAAAAGTTATTTACAACAATGGTTATGTTTTATTGAGTATCTACTACATACTAGAATTAATGTTACCCGCCAGGGACAAGGGGGAAGAACATTCTAGGCAGTAGGAGAAACAGTGGAACTATCGAAGATTGTATGTCCCAGAAGTAAGAAGTTTGGTTTGGCTAGTGGGGAAGGAGAGGGAGATCAGTGGCCACAGCAAAGGCTAGTTAAGTTGAGTGGAATCCGATTATGAAGGACCCCAGGTACACTCTGTCCCTAGTACCATGTTTTTGTTCTTGTTTTACTCCCTGAAGAGCCTTTCTCCTTATTTTGCCAATATAACCTACATTAAAGGTCTAGGTTTAGGGTACTTTTTATGTGCAGCTTTCCTCCCCTTTTCTCAAAGTTTTTTTTTTATTTATTTTTTTATTTTTTATACTCAGTGATTGCATAAAGACAATGTACCTCATCACAGGGCATTTCATTTCTTCAACCATTTTTTGTAGTTTAGTCTGACTCCACAGTTTATCAACTTCTAAAGCACAGAGATTGAATCCTCTTTAGCACCTGTATAGTGCTCAGCACCTTGTGGAGACCCAAGAAATGCACAGAGTGGATGAATATGGGATACAGGTATCAGCTGTTGAGACATGCCAGATACAGTGGTTGAGATTGCCTACATTTATTTAAAAGGCATTTTTAACCACTAAGCACTTTTGAGAGGTATAGATCAGTTGCTATTTGGATATAAAATGAGTTAACAAGAGTATCTCACAAGGTGGTTGTGAGGATTAAATTAATTGATACATTTAAGCACCTAGAAACAGTGCCTGACATACATAGTAAGTACTCAATTACTGTTACCTTTTTTTTTAATTTATTTTTTAAAAAGCTTTTATTTTTAGAGAGAGGGGAAGGGAGGGAGAAAGAGAGAGAGAAACATCAATGTGTGGTTGCCTCTCCCGTGACTCCTACTGGGGACCTGGCCTGCAATCCAGGCATGCGCCCTGACTGGGAATTGAACCAGCGACTCTTTGGTTTGCAGGCTGGTGTTATCTAATGTTTAAGTCTACCTCTCTGAGTCTTTTTTGCCAGTGACAGAGCTTATCCACTGTTGTGGGCATAGAAAGGATAGAAAGAAGATAAGAAACAGCTTTTTATTTTTGAAACCAACTACCTTTAGAAGAACTACCTTTGGAAGAACTGCTTATATTGCATGAACATTTATTTTTCTGTTTATGTTTTAGTGATCGAAGGGTATGGTTGGCATGGAATTGAATTTCATCTGTCTGTGGGAATTGTAAACAAGGTAGGTCCCAGGTTTATTTACTCTTTCCTGTCTAAGGTATTGGTTAGTATTTGCAGTTCTATTGACCTTAGAATAGGTCGGATTTGATTATTGTTTAGGGAAACACTTATCATGGCCCAGTGGTTTATCTAATATTGTGGACTACACCTAGTATATTGTTAGAATGTATTAAATGCCAAAGAAATAGCACAACCAGTATAAAATGGTGGTGGTCATAGAACAGAACCGTGAATTTCACACATGCACTTACACACTGTGATTCAGTCTTTAGAGGACAGAGTTCTTGTATTGGAGCCATTATGTTTATAAACTGGCTTAGGGTAGTGGGAAGTGACAGGGTAGATAAATTTTCCCGTCACTCTAAAATTTAGCAGCTTCTGTAAAATGGTAGACTAAATGTAACAAATGGCTTGTCTTGACAGTAACCAGGTCGTCACTGACAACTATAAATTTTATTACTGATGATAGAACCTGTCCATCTGTAACCACTAGAGTTGACTTTGACATAACACGTGTGTGTTCCTATCTTAAGCTCCAGAGCCTGAATAAAAGTACACCAGATACGGCGTTGCTTCATGTATCTATTTTGTCTCAGATGTCCACAAAAAGGACTTTAGGTGGCAGTTTCACACAGTTCTGCAAACCTATTTCTGTCACAGTAAGGGCTAGTGCTAGTTCATGTAGTTCTAGTTTTTTATGTTTATAGGTATGTGGTGGCGCCATTGCTCGCTGGTGCAGGAAACTTGGATCACTTGGAGACTGAACTTGATAGCCAAAATAGAACAAAACCAAAACCAAAACACCCCCCCCCAAAAAAAAACCCAGCAACCAATGTGACAATACTCTGCTCAAGCCCCCTAAGAGGAATCCTGTGAACTTGTACATGGGGTTCCATGGGTTGAGGACAATCTTTGGATTCTTGCTGCATCTGCACTTAGAACAGCATAGGCTCTTGGGATTGGCTTTCTCTCAGTCACAAAGAACAAGAACTGATAATACATTGCTATAAGGAAAAACAATTGAGCCACTTCCTGTGGCAGAAGGAACATTGTCCTTGGAATTGACACTGCTTCTTAGGAAGGGAGATGAAGGGGGTAGATTAAAGTTTAACTTCTGCAGAAGCATCCCTTCATCACCCTCATGAAATGGCCTGCGTTTTCATGGTCTTATCTGAGTGGTCAGTTAGGAAATTGTCGTCTTTCTGTTCTCCTGCTTTTTATGGGGGTAGTAATAAGAAGGAAATATTTCATGGAAATAGTGTAAGAATTAACAGGAAGGACAGAGTAACTAACATTTCTTGAATGTCTACTAAGGGTTAGGCATGGTACTGTAAACTTTGAAAATATGTTCTTTTATTGAAATATATACATTTCATTGATGTTATAATTTTTTAAGTCTAGGTGGGAAATATAGTGAATATCACTGTCTTGAACTATT
The DNA here is from genome assembly GCF_019186645.2 of Phyllostomus hastatus. Taxonomy (NCBI): domain Eukaryota; kingdom Metazoa; phylum Chordata; class Mammalia; order Chiroptera; family Phyllostomidae; genus Phyllostomus; species Phyllostomus hastatus. The sequence goes on from NW_025333715.1 coordinate 5,331,817, forward strand.
TTGACTTTTATTATAGCCATTTAGAGAAAGAATTATATATTGATATGCAGGTCTGGCACAAATAACGCCCTTTTTATTACAAAATCTTTTATTATAAGATTTATTATATTTTATTATTAAAATCTGTAACATGCTTATGCCTGTAATTCTGTAACATAACAATATCACACACAAGCACACTATATGACATCTTAGATGAAATGTTCAAATTAAAACTTTAAATTATTACACCCGTATTATTACTCTACCACCACACTCAGGCAGGCATTACTACTGCTGGACCTTGTATGTTACATGTGTCTGCTAGAACATTCTTTTATGGAGAAAGAAAGAAAGACACTTACTTGAGTTAGCAGAGTTTTCTGTTTTTGTTTGTATTTTTGGGGCTTGCTACTGACCTAGCCAAATGCAGAGAGGAGACCAGCAGGTCTGAAATTAGAGACATCTGTGCTGTTTTGGGAAGTTGAGACTCGACCCAGGGTTTGCTGAAGTTGGTACAGAGGAGGTCAGAGTAGGTTAGTATTTTCATAGCTCAAGCAAAAGGAATTGTGGTTGATTATAGGTGCAGTTTTGCTTGATCTTTGTAGCTGCAAATGGGGTTATAGATATGGGGTTATAATAAAATACAGTACTGCCCTTTTGGGAAACTCTGCAAAAGTCCCTGAACCAATGCAAATTAGTCTTCTTTAAAAATACCAAAAACCCCCCATTTGAATGTTTTGACTGGCTAAAAGAATTGACTGTTGTCATCATGCTTGTAAAGAGATTACCATACGTTTTTTTTTAAATAGGAAATTAAGTTGAAGTGTTTCTTCTCATTTTACATTTAAAATGTAAATCTATTGTCTTTCTGCTCCTAAGATAGTAAGCTTTTGTGGTCTTAGCAAGGTTTGCAGAAAGTTACCCAGAGATACAGCACTGTCCTTTATTGGACCGAAGTGGAAACATTAATATTTCTTTTTAAAATATATTTTATTGATTATGCTATTACAGTTGTCCCATTTTTTTCTCTCTTTTATTCTCTTCCGCCCCACACCACCCTCCCACAAGCATTCCCCCCACCTCCCGCCGCTGCCCCCCCCACCGCCTTAGTTCTTGTCCATGGGTTGTATATATAAGTTCTTTGGCTTCTCCATTTCCTATGCTATCCTTAACCTTCCCCTATTTTGTATCTATCATTTATGCTTCTTACTCCCTGTACCTTTCCCCCCTCTCTTCCCCTCCCCCTCCCCACTGATAACCCTCCATGTGATCTCCATTTCTGTGATTCTGTTCCTGTTCTAGTTATTTGCTTAGTTCATTTTTGTTTGTTTTCAGGTTTGGTTGTTTTTAGTTGTGAGTTTGTTCTCATTTTACCGCTCATAGTTTTTGATCTTCTATTTCTTAGATAAGTCCCTTTGACATTTCATAGAATAAGGGCTTGGTAAGATGATGAACTGTTTTAACCTGACCTTATCTGGGAAACACTTTATCTGCCCTTCCATTCTAAATGATAGCTTTGCTGGATAGAGTCATACTGGATGTAGGTCCTTGTCTTTCATGACTCTGAATACTTCTTCCCAGCCCCCTCTTACCTGCAAGGTTTCTTTTGAGAAATCAGCTGATAGTCTTATGGGAACTCCTTTGTAGGTAATGTCTCTTTTCCTCTTGCTGCTTTTAAGATTCTCTCCTTATCTTTGATCTTGGGTAATGTAATTATGATGTGCCTTGGTGTGTGCTCCCTTGGGATTCTCTGAGCTTTCTGGACTTTCTGGAAGTGTATTTCCTTTGTCAGATTGGGGAAGTTTTCCTTCATTATCTGTTCAAATAAGTTTTCAATTTCTTGGTCTTCCTGTTCTCCTTCTGGTACCCCTATGATTCAGGTGTTGTAACGTTTAAAGTTGTCCTGGAGGTTCCTAAGCCTCTGCTCATTTTTTTGAATTCTTGTTTCTTCATTCTGTTCTGTTTGTTTATTTCTTCCTTCTGTTTCAGATCATTGATTTGAGTCCCAGTTTCCTTTCTGTCACTGTTGGTTCCCTGTGTATTTTCCTTCATTTCACTTTGCATAGCTTTCACTTTTTCCTCCATTTTGCAACCATGTGAAACCATTTGTGTGAGCATCCTGATTACCACTGTTTTGAACTGTGTGTCTGATAGGTTGGCTCTTCTTTGCATAGTTCTTTTTTTTTTTTTTAACTTTGATCTGTTCTTTCACTTGGGCCATTTTTTGGTCTCGGCTGGCCTCTTATGTAGTAAGGGGCGGAGTCTTAGGTATTCACCATGGTGGGGCAACACACCCTGCTGCGTGGTGGCGCTGTACGTGGGGGAGGGGTCTGGGGGGAACCCTGCTGCTTGCTCAGCTCTCTGCCAGCTTTCAGTTACTTCCCCCACTACCCACAAGCAAATTGGGCCCTTCTGGTGCTGATTCCCAGGTGGGTGGTTTTATGCTCTAGGACCCCGTGGGTCTCTCCAGCAAGCTCTCCTGTGAGGCTTGGAGTTTCTCCTGCTGTTGAAACACCCACAGGTTTTTTCAGTTGGAGGTTTTGAGGCTTTATTTCCCTGCACTGGAACCCTGGGTTGTGTGGTCTGTCTCGCTCTCTAGTTTTCCTTGTGGTTCATCTACAAGCAAATGTGGCACCTCTGCTCCATCAGCCATTGCCAGCCCCAGTCCTGCAGCCCCTGCCTGGCTGCCCATCTCTACCCCTCCTACCGGTCTGTGTGAATGTTTATTCTTTAACACCTTGGTTGTCGAACTTCCAAACAGTTCAATTTTCTGGCAGTTCTGGTTGGTTTTTGTTTTTAAATTTGTTGTTGTCCTTCTTTTGGTTGTACATGGAGGCACAGTGTATCTACCTACGTCTCCATCTTGGCTGGAAGTCCCATCAAAAATTTTATTTTAAAGATTATTTATTTTTTTATTTTTAGAGAGAGGTTAAAGGGAGGGAAAAAGAGAGGGAGAGAAACATCAGTGTGTGGCTGTCTCTCATGCGTCCCCAACTGGGCACCCAGCCCACAACCTAGGTATGTGCCCTGACTGGGAATTGAATTGGTAACCCCCTTTCCAGCCCTGCCTGCCCGCCCGCCCCGGTTTGCAGGCCGGCATTCAATCTACCAAGCCACACCAGCCAGGGCTGTGGTCCCATATTTTTATTCATTCATTGGTTGATTCTTTTGTGTGTGTGGGGGGGGTTAAGATTTTTATTTGTTTGTTTTTGGAAAGGGAAATGTAGGGAGAAAGAGGGAGAGAAACATCAATGTGTGATTGCTTCTTGCATGTCTCCTACTAGGGATCTAGCCCTCAACCTAGGCATGTGCTGACTGGGAATCGAACTGGCGACCCTTTGGTTCACAGGTCGGCACTCAATCCACTGAGCTATACCAGCCAGGGCTCATGGGTTGATTCTTGTATGTGCCCTGACCTGGCATCAAACTCGCAACCTCAGTGTATGAGGACTACACTATAATCAACTGGCTACCTGGCCAGGGCTCTATTTTCTTCCTCCTTCCTCCCTTCCATCCTCTCTCTCTCTCTTCCTTTCTCTCCTCCTCCCTCCCCCTTCCCTCCATTCCAACCTCCATTTTGGAAGTTGTATATTATAAAGACAGGTTGTTTTTGTCTAATAACAAACAGCAGTCACATTGTCAGTATTATTCTGGACCTCCACGTTGGATAAATTTGATTTCTTTTAGAAACACAAGTTTCCTCCTTTATGTTTTTTCTTAAAGGTTTACATATGCTACACACCACTTTGAAAATAACACCCAAGGCCCTGGCTGGTGTAGCTCAGTGGATTGAGCACAGGCTGTGAATCAAAGGGTCACCAGTTTGATTCCTAGTCAGGGCACATGCCCAAGTTGTGGGCCAATTCCCCAGTGAGGGCCATCTGAGAGGCAACCACACATTGATGTTTCTCACCCTCTCGCCCTTCCTTCCCCTCTCTGTAAAAATAAATAAATAAAATAAAAAAAAAAAGAAAATAACACTCAGGGACTTTCTTGTGCTAGGAAAAAGATGGTAAATAATCTTTCTGCTTCAGACCAGATGATCTTTTTTTTTTTTTCCATTTTAGAGAGAGGGGAAGGGAAAAAGGGAGAGAAATGCACCCTGACTGGGGACTGAACCTGCAACTAGGGCATTGAACCAGCGACCTTTTGGTTTGTGGGATGATGCCCATCAACTGAGCCACACCAGCCAGGGCCAGACAAGATGATCTTAATGCTACCTGGAAATGATTAAATTAGTGAATGCTACCTGTCATCTCTACCCTGAATCTAAGGGCTATAATTCATTAGGCGGCAATTGTTTGGTATAAGGAGGGTATCAGCTAAGTTGTTCAGTGATTCTCAGTGGGAGAGGTACCATATTTCCCCAGGAGATTTGGAAAAGTATGGGGGCATTTTTGGTTTGGCATGGCGACTGAGGGGGAGAGAGGAAATGCCCCTGTGGCATTTGGTGGTCAGGGACCAAGGTTTACAGTCTAAAACAAAGAATTTCCCACCTAAAATGCCAAAGGGGTTGCTGTTGAGAGACTGAGCTAACTGAATCTAAAGATTGGGCAAATTGGTAGATAATGTTTTGTTTTACCTCTGTTATTAAAAAAGATTATTGCTTAAGGCAGGAACTTTTCTGAAAGAATCTTTCAGAGCTGAAGTATATACTCTGAATTCTTCAAGGAGAATTAGCCCATGTTTTTCTCATTTGGGAGAGTAAGGTATTTTCCTGACAATTTTGAAAGCATTATTATAAAGGTGTGTTGGTGCTGTTGAATCCCTGCAATTAGTAGTAGTTGAATGGTTAGAATGTTGTTTTTTTTTTAATTTTTAAAATATTTTATTTATTTATTTTTAGAGAGGGAAGGGAGAAAGAGAGAGAGAGAGAGAAACATCAATGTGCGGTTGCTGGGGGCCTTGGCCTGCAACCCAGGCATGTGCCCTGACTGGGAATGGAACCTGCGACACTTTGGTTCGCAGTCCGTGCTCAATCCACTGAGCTACGCCAGCCAGGAGAATGTTTTAGTGGTTAAAGAAAATTGGCATTATATTTCTTTAGTAATCTGTACATCTCCATGGTTGGTAGAAATAACGTAATTTGTGGCTGGCATTCCAGTGATGCTTGAATGCTTATACTGGTCTTTCCTTTTGTTTTTCTTCTTCTTCTTTTTAAAGACCAAATGATGTATTCTTTTGGCAGATCAATAAGATTATATTTGGTATGTGATTAACCTTGTAGCTTGCTTTACTTGAGCCTAATGTAGGACTTTGAAAAAAGATTTTAGGGAACATAAGAATTCTCAACATCCTAGGGCAGTGATTTTTCATCCCTGTTTATCTCACGGCATGTGTAAACTAATAACTAAAATTCTGGGGCACACCTAAAATATATTTTTTGCCAATCTGACAAAAAATAGGTGTAATTCTGATTCATTCACACAGGACAACTATTGTTGTTATTTTTTTATTTGACAATCTAAGGGAAAAGAGGTCAGTGTCCCTGACTAAATAGTCAGGTATTGCATGTTTTAAAAATTCTTGTGGCTCACCAGTTAAAAATTGCTGTCCTAGGGCAATGTATCACAGACTATTTTGCTGTGACTCGTAACTGGAGACATTTTATGTTAGACCTATAAATATACAGATATCCGAAACGAAAGTTTCATAAAGTAATACTTACCCTTACTACAATGTAAAATGGTGTGATCTCACCATCTGCTTTACTATATTGCCCTTGGCTAAACCACCTTCATCTCTCTCTCAGACGTCTCCAACAGCTTTCGGATTGCACTCCCTGTTCTCCCCATCCAGCTCTCCCCTCCTTTTGGTAGTCTGAAAGGTGATTTAAAAACGTTATTTTAACGTTTAGGTCATAATATCTGAACGACTAATGCTTTTTGTTATGAGCCTAGCTCATGTGATTTTTTAAAAAGTTTATATAATTTTTAAAAAGACATTTATTTATTTATTTATTTATTTACAGATTTTATTTATTTAGAGGAAAAGGAGGGAGAGAGGGAGAGAAACAGGATGTGTGGTTGCCTCTCACACATTCCCAACTGGGGACCCGGCTGCAGCCCACACATGCACCCTGACTGGGGGTCGGACCTGCGACCCTTTGGTTCACGGGCCAGCACTCAATCCTATACTATGGTTTTCTTCAAACCCTAAAATTCAGCAATTCTACCATCTTTCTGATGGGGTTCGAAGAGTCTATTTTTCTACTCTGCCATCCTTATTTTCTCTCATCTGTTGTAATCTGAATGCTTAGGAGGAGGAAAGTAAATTTTAATCAGTCACAGTCAATTATGGTGATGGAATAATCCCAGAATTGTGATTATAAAATAGTCTGGACATATGAAGTACTCTGCAGATGACAAATACTTATATATTATCACTGTGGGGGTGAAGAACAGAGATAAGCATTCCGTTCCTCTGCATTTTCTGTGTGCTGCTCTGTGGTTACCTTTTTTGGGTCCACCTAGAGAGAGCCTTTTAGGCCCTGCTGTACTGTGCTTTCCTTGAGTTGCAAGTCTAATAATTTCTTGGAGTATTCACTGTGTATTATGTTTTGTGCCTTGAGTGTGTATAATTCAGCCAAAGGTAAAGCTGGGGAATTCTTTGCTTTGAAGGTTGGAAACCCTCCTCTTTCATCCTGAGGCAGTTTTGCAGGAGATTTAGCACCAGAAAAGATAAGGTTACCAAAGTTATATTTGTGAGCTGGGTCCCTGGTGTCACATAGGGAACTATGGTTTCCTTATTACATATTTTCTTTTCCACTAAACATTGTAGCCTTTGTCTGAGATGCTGGCGAGCTGTCCTGTGCCTATATTGGCTTTTAAGTTATTGGGAGGATTGGTGGTCCTCTGTAGACAAAACAAAGGCCTGTTGTTTTAATCAGGTAGAGTTGTTTGGTGGCACTCAGATTCCTCAGGCATTTTCACGGGAGGGGCTTATTGGAGTAGAGCTTTTTAGAATTGACCAGTGGAGATGATGATAATTGTTTTAGCTGCTCAACTTACACAAATCTTAGAGGAGCACAAATCATAGCGCAAGATATGCATGCCTTTATAAGATTTTGGAATTCCTTTGCATTTATCTTTTGAGTAGCAGACTCGGCTTTGGATAGTCTCCCTAATAATATCAGTTTCCTTCTCAGAGGAAAGGTTATTTCTAGTGTCTCTTCTATTCGTATAGAATAGAACGCTCCCTCCCTAGTTTCATTTTTTTCCCAAGAAGTGATTGAGTTTTTATATTTTAAATTGAGTTTTCAAATTAGGCTTTCCCCTAGAGCAGTTTTTTTAATTTGCGGTATAATTAATAGATAACATTATATTAGTTTCAGGTGTTTCTTTTCATGCTATCCATATCATGCTTGTTGCCTACACAGATGCCTTCAAAGGGCATTGCACTGACTGCCGAGTGCTGCTGCTGTGTGGCGTAGCATTTTTTAAATTCTACAGTAATTGCTCTTAGATGTGGCTGTAATGTGGTAACTCCTGCAGTGCTTTGGAGAACACTTTGTTGTATTATTTGCCTTGTGTGGGAAATGGATTTCTTTGCCTTAACTCCCTCTTCCCTTTTTATTTTAAAGTTTAAATACAATTGTAAAAAAGTTAAAATTGTATTTGTATTTACTAATGTCTTTTACATTTTACTTCATCAGAAATTCTCAGCACCTTTTTTAGAAATAATAATTAGCTGGGACTACTACTGTTTGAAATAAGAGGCTGTCAAAAGGGAAGAATAATGAGCCAAGACTTGAGAAGCTGGATTTTTTTTGTTTTGTTTTGTTTTTAATTCTCACTTGAGGACATTGCTTGTTGATTTTTGAGAGAGGATAAGGGAGGGAGAGTGAGAGAGGGAGAGAAACATTGATTGGTTGCCTCTCTCATCCACCCCGACCGAAATTACGACCTAGGCATGTGCCCTGACCAGGAATTGATGATCCAACCAACTGAGCTACACAGGCCGGGGCTTAGACGCTGTTTTTATTTAAGTTGCTGAGATTCATCATGTTTCCGGAGGTTCTATGTTGATTGAAGCCTTTAATGACAATAAAAAACTGAAAATACATTTTAAAACGGACTCTGCTGTATACTATGAAGGTAACGTGAAGAGCCAGTGCTTTTGTATAGTAACTGATCTTGCCAGAGTAGATTGGTTTAACTAATAAGTTAGCTTTTTAAATTAAAGTGTAATCAGAAGAATAATTGATAAATATGCTGGTGATATGCCTGTTGTTTCATCTCTATATCTCTTTCATCTGTGATAGCTACAGTGCTATCACAGGTGTACACATTGCCCTGAAGGTCTCATTGTGGTGCCGGTAGGTGCCTGGCCTCTTCTGTTAGACCCACAGACACACTAGTCTTAAAAGTACATTTTCTCTAAGAGTGGGTTGCTATATTGGGATGTTCTGCAAAATTGCAACAGTTTCTGGATTTTTTTTTTATGGCAATATAATTTCATTCCCAGTGTTTTAAAATATTTTATCAAGAATTTAGGAAGGTCTGGCCGGTGTGGTTCAGTTGATTGGAGGAGCATCATTCCGTAACTAAAAGGTTGTGGGTTTGATTCCCAGTCAGGGCACATACTTAGGTTGTGGGTTCAGTCCCTGGTTGAGGCATGTAGGAGATGTAATTAATCAAGGCTTCTCTCTCACATTGATGTTTCTCTCATTTCCTTCCTCTCTCTCTCTCTAAAAGCAATGAAACAATGTGCTTGGGCGAGGATTAAAAAAGAATTTAGGAAAATATACATGGCTCCTTTTATAAAAAGGAAGCTGAATGTTTAAGCTATGGGAAGAGAACTCATTGGGAAACCTAAGGATAGGATATGAGGCTCTGCCACTGGAAAATAGGGCTTCTCTTCAAGTGCTTCATTGTAGTGTAGAGACAAAGCACAATACTGTAAATGTCTTTCCTTTCCCCTAACTGCATCCTAGGTGAGGTTTGCCTCAACAAGTTTTTCATTCCAGAGTTAGTATGTTCAAAAATTTTCATATTATTCATACCTGAACAGGAGATCACTATGGCAGATTTCTATACTGTGACTTGTCAACAACATTTCAGGTTGTCCTGGTTCATTGAAATGTAAGGTTTTGGTATAAGAAAGAGTAGAAGTGACAGAAGAATTTGAAAACCATCTCATGACAGATTACATAATTTTGTAGGTGAATACACAAAATATGTTTAGATCACATTTAAATCTAATAGGTTTTTGCCCTGGCTGGTGTGGCTCAGTGGATTGAGTGCCAGACAGAGAACCAAAGAGTCGCCAATTTGATGCCCAGTCAGGGCACATGCCTGGGTTGTGGGACAGGTTCTCCAGTAGGGGGTGTGTGTATGAGACAACCACACGTAGATGTTTCTCTCTCTCTTTTCCCCTCTTTCTAAAAATAAACGAATAAAATCTTTAAAAAATTATTTAGGCTTTTTGTATATAGCATGTGAACTTCTTTTTTTATTTATTGATTTGAGATAGGGAAACGTCAGTTTGTTGTTCTGCTTAATTGTAGATTCATGGGTTGATTCCTATATGTGCCCTGACCAGGGATTGAACCTACAATTTTTGGTGAACTAGGATGATGCTCTAACCAACTGAACTGTCTGACCAGGGCTCATGTGAACTTCTAAATGTCCATCATCCTTTCTTTTAGAGAATAAAATCTCCAAAAGACAGAATTCTACATTAAAATATTGGAATGCATTTGAACACCATAGAAGAGGAAACAGGAATCAGGAAAGCCTATCTGTAGTGTTGGTGGGTATGAATATATAGTTCAAGGAATGTAGTTACAAAGTCATTTTGCCAAAATAGTGTTTTACATTTCAAGCAACTTTTTCTTGGGGAGGGGGGAATTTGGAGGGTTAAGGCAAATTGTCAAATTTCTGTTAAATGTTTGCAACAAGATACCACCTTGTAGTTAAACTCTTTGTACTTTTTAGAGTAACTTCTTTAAGATAGTAACAATTTTTATTCATAGTGACTTGTTCAAGGTCATATTACGAAACTCATGATGTACTGAGATACAGGTCACATCATAACTTCTCCCAAAACATTATTGCAGTTGTTACTAGGGGGCAAGGCAAATTGGTAAGTTGTACGAAACTCAGTCAGGCTGAAGACTAAGGTGAACAAGTTGCCCTGCAATCTGTTCTCTGCACAGCTGCCAAAGTGATCCTTTAAAAACGTACGTCAGATTGCATCACTCCACTGCTTAACACCTCCCAGTGGCATCCAGTTTTTCACAGAATATGCTTCTCCCATCCTGCTCTGCTCTCTGGCTGTGTTCCTTGAAGGTGCCAAGCTCATTCCCACCTCACGGCCCTTGAACTTACACGTGCTGTTTCCTTTGTATGGCTGTCTGCTTCTTGTCAAATTCTGGTAGAGTGGCTAGGGGCATGGATTCTGAAGTATGAATACCCGCTTTCAAGTTAACCTTGCAGTGCTTTTGCTTTTTTTCGTGTGTTGCAGAATTTTAATGATTAGTTTATGTGTCCCATGAAATGAAAAATGTTGAAAATTGCTGTTCTAAGTTATGGGTATCTGGCAGGGGCTTGTCAAGAAGGTGTAGAGGTAATCAATAGAAGAAGTTGAGCCTGGGGATAAAATACCTATCTTTACTTCTGTTTTTATTTATTTCTGCTGCTTCCAGCTGTTAAGTTCATGTCCTTTTATGTAAGCCCTTGAGCTTACTTGTGTCTTTAAGTTTGGGGACAGCTGGTTGCTTCTCAGCATTATAAAATTACAACTTTATTGAGCATCTAAAATAGTGTGAGTAGAAAGTACTGATAGGAAATTAAATACTCAGCTGTATATGATAATTTTAGGAATCAGAGGGATGGTCTAAGACCAAAGTAGGCAGTCTGAGACTGGGACTTCCTGAGTTATCAACAGTCAGGTTTGATAGCAATTTATCGTTCCCTTATATCAATACCTCTGCCTCTTTCTCTTACTCTCCCTATGTTTTTCTGATGTTCTCTTCCTATTTTTGTTTACCAGTTTGTTCTTAACATTGCACCTTTATTTCCATGTTTTCCTTCTCATACACCTAGTAGAAACTCAAATGGCATTAGGTAAATGCGTTTGGCTTTGGCTCCTGGATCCAGTGTCCAAAATCAATTTCATTGTTCCTTCAGATAAAAGTTTTTCTCCTTTCTTCCCTGATTCTATTAGCAGAATCATCATTCTAGCAGTTACTCTGTCATCTTTGACATCTCCCTTTCCTATGTCCCCACAACCAAACACAACCCATCATATCCCATATAAATTTTGTGTTATTCATTCAATAAAAATTTGAGTTCCTGCCCTGCGCTAGGTGTGATTCCAATGTTGTATGGCAGTTCCCTTCTTTCTACAGTTACTACACAAATTCAGGGTCTCAACACATTGTACCTTGTCTGTTGAGGTAGCTTTATAACTTGATCCCCAACCTCATATTCCTTTTTTTCCAATCCAGTATTGTATTTACTCTGCTGCCAGATTAATTTTCTATTTGATGATGTCCCTCCCTGTTTTCTAGAGCTAAACTCAGGTTGCTGTTGCAGTCACATCTCATGCAACTTGTGCTTGAACCACCATGTCATCTGCCAAATTGAATTACCCTTTTAGAACATTATCCACACTTTCTCACATCCATGTTTTTGTTCATGATATTCTGTCTCCTGGGAGAATATAAGCTCCCCAAGGGCAGGAACTTTGTTTCTATTTACTGTGTTATTCCCTAGTACCCAGAAACAGTATCTGGCATATAGTAGCTACTTAATAGATATTTATTGAATGAATGAAAAATAAGTAAATCTTGTTATTCTTACCCATTTTTTAATGGCTGTCCTCAAATATAAATGTTACTTCTCTCAGGAAGCCTTTTCTGATCTATGTATTTCTGATTAAACATAAATACCTACCTATGACAGAACTATTGTCCCTCTTTTTCTCTGAATCAGTGCTGACTTTGGTTGTATATATGCTGTGAGGGTTATATAGTTAGTTAAATTAACAAATATATATTTAGTTCCTATTCTGTGTACTTGAGTTAAAAGGACAGTAGAACAAAATTCCTTTCTTCTAGTGTATTATTAACTCATTAAAATAGTAGTAAAAGTAAGTAATGGTAGAAGCAAGGTAAAAGCTGCCAGTCCTCTTAAAGTCTAGACCTGGAACTGGCACAGCATCACTTTCACTGTACTCCATGGTCGAGGAGTCACAGGGCAGGTCAGAGTCAAGGGAGGGGAACTAGCTAGACCTCACCTATGAAAGGGAGAAATGCCAGTGATTTCGTAGCCATCTTCAATCTGCCTTACTACTTTTTTATGTGCTTTCCATTGTTTTGAGGTCAATTGTATGTATTTCTGTTTCTCATATTCCTTGGTTGGAGGTGATTTGTAAGATGAAGAGGGAGGCCTTTTTTTTTGCCATTTCTTGAAGTCTGAGTTGTTTTAAGTTATCTGCAGATGATGGGGGTGGTAGTGACAGAGATAATAAGGGCAGCTAGTTAGCTGAGACTTGATATTTTCCTTACCTTCTCCTGTAGGATCCAGGGAAGTACCTAGTACATAAAGAGTAAGCTCTCAGAAAATACTTGTTCTCAAATTTCTTTGTGTCTAATTATATATATATATCTATATATATCTATATATATATAGATATATATATCTATATATATATATATATCTGCTTAGACAGGAAGAGTTTTAAATATTTTGGTTTATTTACTATGTTTACAATAGATTGAGAAAAATAAAGGTAAAAATTTGTCCAGCTAAAAAATAAGTTCTTTGATTAGCAACTATTTTTATACATGTTTTTTTCACAGGAATCACATAATTTGGTTGCAAGGAACTTTTTCACAGGTCATAATAAAGAATCTTGCCAGTATATACTTTTTTTTTAGACTTATCAGCTGTCGGTCTGAGCTCTTCCATTTCTCTAACATGCTTTGTGTTGTTGCTTCTAGTTACATATATGCTCAGCACCAGCAGAGGGCTTGCAGCCCCAAAAGGGGGTTGGGGTGGAGAACAGATGAAGTGGAATCAGGCCAGCCAGAGAGGGAAGCAGATGGGTTGTGGGAGATGATGGCCTGCCCCTTTGTTGCTTTTGTTCTGGCTGCTCCTGATCATATGTGAATCAGCAGCCAAGAAATTGGCCTGGTGATCCTATGATGAAAAGAAAAGTTTCATCTTGACTCAGTGGAATTATAAATTTATAACACTAAAACATTATGCAGATTTTTTCTTCTGGTTATTTTCTTTTCCTTTGAGACATTTCAGAAAGTATTTTGCTTGAGATGTAACTTTTAATTTTTCTAAAGAATGTGATACCTAGATGCTGAGATAAATATTACTCTTAGGTTTTCTTGTTCGTGAAAGTTTTACAGTAATTAAAATTTTAGGAGTATTCAGAAATTGGTAGAAGAGACTTAATATATGATGGCTATACTTCACATCTTTGGAGCTTGTCTCAAGATTATCAGTTTATTGGGACTTTCTCCTGTGGGTTATTTAAAAATGAGTAGAATATAGCATGCTGGCTAGAGAAATCTTCTCAGTGTATAGATTTTATGCTAAATATTTTCTCTTTCATTAGTGCTTGTACTTGACCTTTGTTTGGCTCATTTTCTAAGGTCAAGATACAAGAAACCTTCCTTTTTGTCTCACCAGGCCTTTGTTCTGTGAAACAAAGTGGAAGTATCCTATGGAACTATCTGTGGAAGTATCTTATTTTTTTTTAAAATTAAGAATATTATCAAACATACACAAATGTAGGGAGAATAATAGTATAGTGAATCTTTTATACCCAAAACTTAGCTTCAACAGTTATCAACATTTACCACCCTTCTTTCTTTTCTCCCTACCCCCAATTTTTATGTAAGAATTTTATTGTAATAGTTTTTTTAAAAAAGATTTTATTTATTTCTTTTTAGACAGAAGGGAAGAGACAGAGAGAGAGGGGGAAACATCAATGTGTGGTTGCCTCTCATGTGCCCCCTACTGGGGGCCTGGCCTGCAACCCAGGCACGTGCCCTGACTGGGAATCGAACTAGAGACCCTTTGGTTCACAACAAGCCAGCATTCAATCCACTGAGCCACACCAGCCAGGGTGTAATACAGTTTAATATTAACATTTTTAAAGGATATATCTTGAAATTTTTGAAATCTCTAAATTAACAAGTACTGTTATAGCATATAATTTACCCAATAAAAACATGTGTTAAAGTATATGTATAAAAATTTTAAGTAAACTCTTCAAGCTCTTAATGATCCTATAGATATGGAACTCAATTTGTTACTAAGCTATTAAAATAATTTTTTAAAAAGATTTATTTATGTATTTTTAGAGAGGGAAGGGAGGGAGAAAGAGAGAGAGAGAGAAACATCAATGTGTGGTTGCTGGGGGCCGTGGCCTGCAACCCTGGCATGTGCCCTGGCTAAGAATCGAACCTGCGATACTTTGGTTCGCAGCCCACGCTCATAAAATAAATTCTGAATGAAACATTCACTAAAACAGTTTTTTCAAATTGTTTTTTCTTTCATTCCAGGTATTGGCAGGCCCAATCATGATTCAAGTCACTATTCAAATCCTTTTTTTATTAAAAAGTTATGTGTTCTAAGAAACATTACTTTTAAACTTCATTATCTTTTCTTGCCTAGCACTAGGCTTGTGTTGACTTTCTTTTGGGAGCCATTTCCCACAGTTTCTTTAAAAAAATCATTTTCTAGAAGTACTGGTTATATGCATTAAGTGCCTACCAGGATTACAGACTCCTGCCTTTTAACTTCATGCTTCAGTAGAAAAATCATGGTATCATATGATGGATCTTTATTGTCTCTTAGGGAGTAGTAACACATGTGAAGTCAAATCTCTGAATCTCAGCAGTAGTAATAATCAAATTCAAAGGAGGAGGAAAGTGAGTTCTACATTAATGAAAAGTAAAGAACATTTTATTTATTTTTGTGTTTTTAATATATAGTTTTTAAATATATTTTATTGATTATGCTATTACAGTTCCATTCCCCCCTTATTCCCCTCTGCTTTGCACCCCCTCTTCCACCCGCATTCCCCCCAGCCCTCTTATTTTATGTCCATGGGTTATACATATAAGTTCTTTGGCTTCTCCATTTCTTATACTATTCTTAACCTCCTCCTGTCTATTTTGTACGTATCATTTATGCTTCTTATTCCCTGTACCTTTTCTCCCATTCTCCCCCTCCCCCTCTCTGCTGATAACCCTTCATGTGATACCCGTTTCTGTGATTCTGTTCCTGTTCTAGTTGTTTGCTTACTTCATTTTTTTTTTTTTTAGGTTCAGTTGTTGATAGTTGTGAGTTTGTTGTCATTTTACTGTTCATAGTTTTTTTATCTCAATTATTTCTCTTAGATAAGTCCCTTTAACATTTCATATAATAAGGGCTTGGTGGTGATGAACTCCTTTAACTTGACCTTATCTGGGAAGCATTTTCTCTGCCCTTCCATTCTAGCTTTGCTGGGTAGAGTAATCTAGGTTGTAAGTCCTTGCTTTTCATGACTTTGAATACTTCTTTCCAGACTCTTCTTGCCTGAAAGGTTTCTTTTGAGAAATCAGGATAGTCTTATGGAACTCCTTTGTAGGTAATGTCTCCTTTTCTCTTGCTTTTTTTTTATTTTTTAAAGATTTTATTTATTTATTTATTTTTAGAGATAGGGGAAGGGAAGAAGAAAGAGAGAGAGAGAAACCTCAATGTGTAATTGCCTCTCACATACCCCAAGCTGGGGACCAGCCCCACAACCCAGACATGTGCCCTGACTAGGAATGGAACCGACAACCCTTTGTTTCACAGGTCCACTCTCAGTCCACTGAGCTACACCAGCCAGGGCTCTCTTGCTGCTTTTAAGATTCTCTTCTTATCTTTAATCTTGGGTAATATAATTATGTTGTGTCTTGGTGTGTGCTTCCTTGGTCCCAACTTCTTTGGGATTCTCTAAGCTTCCTGGATTTCCTAGAAGTCTGTTTCCTTTGCCAGACTGGGGAATTTCTGCATTATTTGTTCAAATAAGTTTTCAATTTCTTTCTCTTCCTCTTCTCCTTTGGACACCCCTATGATTCAGATGACGGAATGTTTAAAGTTGTTCTAGACGTTCCTCAGCCTTGCCTCATTTTTTTGAATTCTTGTTTCCTCATTCTGTTTGAATGTTTATTTCTTTCTTCTCCAGATTGTTGATTTGAGTCCCAGTTTCTTCTCTTCACGGTTGGTTCCCTGAATATTTTTTTTTATTTCACTTTGCATAGCCTTCACCTTTTCCTCCTTTTGCGACTGTACTCAGTTCATTTCTGTGAGCATCCTGATTACCAGTGTTTTGAACTCTGTATATGATAGGTTGACTATCTCTTCATTGCTTAGTTCTATTTTTGGATCTTTGGTCCATTGTTTCATTTGGGATATATATAAATATATATATTTTTGTCTCCATGCCTGTTATGTTGTAAGGGGCAGAGACATAGGTATTCGCCAGGACAGGGCCACCCAGGTCACACTGCATTGTGGTGCTGTATGTGGGGGAGGGTTGCAAGAGGGAACAGTGCTGCTTGCTTGGCCCTTGGCTGGCTTTTGGTCACTTCCCCCACTACCCACAAGCAAATCGGGCCCTTCTGGTGCTGATTCCCAGGTGGGTGGGTTTGTGTACGCTCTAGGACCCTGTGGGTGTCTCCAACGAACTCTCCTGTGAGGCTGGGAGTTTCTCCTGCAGCCCCAACCGCCCACAGGTTTTTACCGCCAGAGGTTTTGAGGCTTTATTTCCTCATGCTGGAACCCTGGGTTTCAGGGTCTGTGTCGCTCCCTAGTTGTTCTTCCTGGTTATCTGCATGCAAATGTGGGACAAAAAATTGTCAGCTACTTCCTCACCCTCCTTGCCCTCCAGCCTCCGCCTTGCTGCCCCAGGACCTTCTGCCCTGGCTGCCTGTCTCTGCCCTTCCTACCAGTGTGGATGAATGTGTAATTGTTTAATTCCTTGGTTGTTGGACTTCCATACAGTTCTGTTTTCTGGCAGTTCTGGCTATTTTTTGTTTTTAAATTTGTTGTTGTCCTTGTGGTTGTGCGAGGAGGCACAGTGTACCTTTCTACCTATGCCTCCATCGTGGATGGAAGTCCCTCTCTTAAGAATATTTTAAAGAATAGATATTTTCTTCTTCCAAGCTCAATGAATAATATGGGTTAGCTTAGTATAATTATTTAAAAAACTAAAAAATATGTTTACTGATTTTAGAAAGAGAGGAAGGTGGGGAGAGATAGAGAAACATCAATTGGCCACCCCCCACATGCACTGCAACCAGGGATTGAACCCGAAACCTAGTATGTGCCCTGACCAGGAATTGAACCCTAACCTTGTAGTGTATGGGATGACGTTCCAGCCAACTGAACTACACCGACCAGGACAGTAAATTATTTTTTTAAGAAGAGATCTTGCTAGACCATTTTTAAATTTTTGTGGTAAAAAAAACCCCACAATGTTAAATTTACCATCTCAGTCATTTTAAAGTATGCAGCTCTGTAGTGTTAAGTAGTTTCACATCGTTG
This sequence comes from Phyllostomus hastatus, assembly GCF_019186645.2. Lineage (NCBI taxonomy): Eukaryota > Metazoa > Chordata > Mammalia > Chiroptera > Phyllostomidae > Phyllostomus > Phyllostomus hastatus. Next base: position 5,349,342 of record NW_025333715.1, read on the forward strand.
TACAACAGATTACTAGAATTTTTTCATCTTGCAAAGCTGCAACCCTATACCCAGTAAACACTATTGCCAGGACATTTTTAATGAAAAATAATTCATTTTAAATATTCATTTACATATTAACATTGAATGTATTGTCTCTTTTCTGATCATATAAAGAATGAATTGTGAGGCAGTATTTTATTTTTTCTCTTTATCTGGTAAACACTGAAATTGCTGGTACTCTTTCATTTGACACCCCCCCTTCAGTAGCACAAAATTTTACTTAGACTAAGTTGTAGTAGCACAGATATTAATTAAGTCTGAAATAATGGGGTTTTGCTGTTTGGGTAAGAACTTTATATGAAATTATGATTCTATCCCAACAGTTTAACTAGAGTACTTAAATGCAGTGAGGCTTGCTGATTGCTTTCCTTGACTTTTTCAAACATTCTAGGTGTTTCCGTATCTTTTTTTTAATCCTCACCTGAGGTTATGTTTATTGATTTTAGAGAGAGATGCAGGGGGTGGGGGGGGGGGCGGAGAAAGATCTTGACATGGGAGAGAAACATAGATCAGCTGCCTCTTGTACACATCCCGACTGGGGATTGAACCCGTAACCTAACTAAGCATGTGCCCCGACTGGGAAACCAACCTGCAATCTTTGTGCATGGGTTAATGCTCCCACCAGTGGAGCCACCTGGCTAGGGTGTGTTTCTCTATCTGTCATGAAGTCTTCCTATATCATTCAGATTTTTCTCAGGATTTTCCTTTCTTGTGTCCCAGATTATTTTTACATATCTTTCATTTGCTTCTGCCTTTGTTCAGACGAGCATTTATTGTGTGCCAGTTAATGTGCAAATAGTATCTGCAGGGTCTTTCTTCAGTTGTTACTATCTCAGTTAAATTTCTCAGTTTTTTAATGAGAGGAATGAACTCATATAATCCATGATTGAATAATAACTCCCTCCCCCCAGATTTATTGAAACATAATTGACATACAGCATTGTGTAAATTTAAGGCATATAGCATAATGACTTAACATACATGTATCACGAAATGATTATCACAGTTGCTTGGCATCCATCCTCTCTTATAGATACAAAAAAGAAAAAAGAAAAAAAACGTGTGTGTGTGTGTGTGTGTGTGTGTGTGTGAGATGAGAACTCTTGGTACTTACTCTCTTAATAAGTTTCAGGTATATCATACAGCAGGGTTAACTATGGTCGTCATGTTGTACAGTATAAACCTAGGTCTTATTTATTTATAAGTGGAAGCTTGTACCTTTTGACCACCTTCATCCATTTTTCTCACTCCCCACCTCTGGTACCCACAGATCTGATCTTTCTCTCTCTCTTTTTTTTTTAGTTCGGATTTTTTGCAGGGGGTGTTTTTGTTTTTAGATTCCATATGCAAGTGAGATAACACAGTATTTGTCTTTCTCTATTAGACTTATTTCACGTAGCATAATGACCTCAAGGTCCATCCATGTAGTTGCAAAGGACAGAATTTACTTCTTTTTTATAGCTGAATAATATTTCATTGAATATTAACAACTGTTTATTGAAAACCTACTACTGTATATGAAGCCACCGTTCCTAGGTATTTTGGCTGAAGATTTGATACTGTCCTCCTACTAAGAGTTGTTACATATGATCAGGGTGGGGAAGGGTATTGAGGATTACTGTCCTAAGGAGTTTAGGTCTTAGAGGATCCTTGAATCTTTAAAATTTAATACGATTTTATTTATTTATTTTTAGACAGAAGTGAAGGGAGAGAGAAAGAGAGGAAGAGAAACATCAATCTGTGGTTGCCTCTCATGCAGCCCCCACTGGGGACCTGGCCTGTAACCTAGGCATGTGCCCTGACTGGGAATTGAACCAGTGACCTTTTGGCTTGCAGGCTGGCACTCAGACCTCTGAGCCACACCAGCTAGGCTGAGTCTTTTAAGTTTTAAAAGGCTGTTAAGGAAAGCAGACATGCTCTTTCAGGGTCACTGGCAAAGAATACTGAGCCAGATGGGTTAATCATGTATAGGAATTGTTTCTGTCCCAGTATACACACAGACATGGCTTAAATTATGGTAAGTCATGGGAAAAATGAGAAAAAAAATATTTGAAGGTTTGATTCTGAATTTTCTTAGTGTATATTTGTTGGTTTTTAATTCCTAAAATTTGTTTAAACCCTTAAAAAACAATTATTTAAAAAAAATTTTATTTATTCATTTTTAGAGAGAGAAGAGAAGGAGAAAGAGAGGGAGAGAAATATCAATGTGTGGGTTGCCTCTTGTGCACCCCATACTGGGGACTTGGCCCACAACCCAGGCATGTGCCCTAACTGGGAATCGAACCAGCGACCCTTTGGTTCGCAGCCCACACTCAACCCACTGAGCTATACCAGCCAGGGCTCCAAAAAAACAATTCTTTTCCCAGTGTTTGCCCATATTTACCTTTTAGACTATTGGGTTCCTAAATTTTTTTCTTTTGAACATGCCTTATTCAGGTCTTCTTCCAGCCTTTTTTGAGCAGAGAGTCCTCAATATCTTTATTCTCTTTAATGCCACTTTCTCCCCATCTTAATTGCTCTTATCAGGACCTTTTCCAATTAATTTTACATGTTACGAGGTATATCAAGCAGAACTATACTCAGGTTTGGGCATACTGTATGAAGGTAGAATGTGATGGTCCTTTTAGTTTTTAATGCCTTTCTTTACGACTTTGCAATATCATGTTGATTTCTTCATCTGAAGTAAATTAGACTAAGGTCTGCAGAGAACTAACTCCTAGGGTCCCCCTTTCTGTAGAACTATAGCTTTTTCATTATAAAAGCAATATATATTTTATTACAAAAACATTATAAAAACACCTAAGTGTTTTAGGGACAATTGGAAACTAAAGTAAGTAAAAAGAGAAAACATGTTCATGGTCCAGTCAAACTCGTTTTGTTTTAGTATACTTCCTAATAGTCTTTTTTTTTTTTTGTAAAACATTTTTATATATGAGTATGCTTTTTAAAAAGATTTTATTGTTTATTTTTAATTTAATTTTAGAGAGGGGGAAGACAGGGAGAAAGAGAGGGAGAGAAACATCGATGTGTGAGAGAAATGTCCCTTGATTACCTCTCACATCCCCAGCTGGGGACCTGGCCCACAACCCAGGCATGTGCACTGACGGGGAATCAAACTGGCGACCTTTTGGTTCACAGGCCAGCACTCAGTCCACTGCACCACACCAGCCAGGGCGTATCTTTTCTTATACTTAACTTTAGATAAACGTTTTCCACATATAAATGCTTTATAAAAATTATTGTTAATTGCATAGGATTTGGTGAATAAATGTATTCTTAATTCACTTAATCGTTAATTCCCATGTTGTTGAAAAGACTTTCATATTGTATGTACTTGTCATTTTTAAAGGTCTTGTTCTTTCCCTTGTTGCTAGGTGTTTTTTGTTTTTAATATCCTGTTCCTGGATACCATGACTAAACATTCACGTAGACTAATGCCCATCATCAAACAGATATCTCTATATTTCTTTATGGAATCTAATGGCTTGAGAATTGTTTTCTTAAAGAAATTTTCTCCCCCAAATTGTGTTGGTACAACATGATACCCTTATTCTTTGTGGATACTTATTAAGTGTTATTTCTCAAGTTACTTGTCTTAGTAGTTGGGAGGTAACACTGATCTCATAGCTGGTTCTCCTTGGCCACTATTTCCTTTTTTTTAGTTGTATGTTGTCCTCCTGAGTGATGTAGCTGAGGACAGCATCAGACAGTCTCTTATGCACTCTGTGTACATAGTTAATTTAAAAATGACGCTACCTTACTTTACAAAGTTTTTAAGAATAATGGTAGCTTGCTAATAATATAATTTAAAATAATAGTATTCAGCTTATACTTAGTGGAATCATTTCTTCACAGTAACATCTCAACTTTTTGTTTCTCCTTTCATTTTCAGGTTGCCATCACGAAAGCCAAAGTGGATTTCTCCAGTGTAGTGTGCCTGCCCCCTTCCGTCATTGCTGTGAATGGGCTGGACGGAGGAGGGGCTGGCGAAAATGACGATGAACCAGTGCTCGTGTCCCTGTCTGCTGCTCCCAGTCCCCAGAGCGAAGCTGTTGCCAATGAACTGCAGGAGCTCTCCTTGCAGCCCGAGCTGACCCTCAGCCTCCACCCTGGCAGGAATCCCAATTTGCCCCCACTCAGTGAGCGGAAGAATGGTGAGTACACATGGAGTTCTTGTATTGCCTGATTTGAACCAGGGTCTTCATATAGAGCCTTACCTTATTTCGTGTCTCTTAAAAATTTCGTATCATCTTATTATTTCTTGTAAAACAGAGAAATAGCAAGTTTGGGTGATTGTTATAAACCCAACATCTTCTTCCTGGGTTATTATAATTACTTTCTAATTTGTCTTCCTACTTTTTTACTTCTCCCTCCCCACCCCTTCCATAAATTCATTAATTCAGCAAATATTTATTGAACATCAGTGTATTATAAACTGTGCTAAAATTAGGGAGTAATTTGTGTTGAATTGTGTGTGATTGTAGTTTTTTTCATTACTATATATATAATCCATTTTATGAATATACTGAAATTTGTCCGTTTTACTTCTTTTTTTTTAATCCTCACCCAAGTATATATTTATTGATTTTAGAGAGAAAGGAGGGAAGGGAGAGAGGGAGAGAGAGAGAGAGAGAATAGGTGTGAGAGAGAAACATGGATCAGTGGCCTCTTGTACAGTCTCCAACAGGGAATCGAACCTGCAGCCTTTTTGGTGTATGGGACAAGGCTCCAACCAAATGAACCAGCCAGCCAGGGCATCCACTTTACTTTCAGTGGATATTTGGGACTATTATGAATCATGGTGCTATGAAATTCTTATACATAACTTTTTGTATACTTGTTGAGATTTTGACTTGAAATCTATCATTTATAGGTTAATGAGAAGAATATACATTTTAAATATTGGGTATCCTCAGTTATCTCTCCAATTAAATAGGTCTCCTTTAATATCTTTCCATAGAGTTTTATAATTTCTCCATAAAGGTCATACAAATATTTTACTAGGTTTATTCCTGGATATCTTTTTTTTTTTGGTGGACATTATAAAAGGTATATTTTTAGAAAATATTTTTGGACTGTTTGATGCTGGGAAATCGAAATACCCAAACCTTTTCAAAAACTCCTGTGGCTTTTCTACATCTGTGCTGGCTGTTTGACATAAACTCCCCCTCTCTTGCCAATAATTCATGTTTAGGCATCACTCCCTTTGAAAAGCATGTCCTAACTCATACTCCTTGTTAGGTGTTTCTCTTTTGATTTGCCCAGTGGCCCTTTATCATCGTACTTTATCACCTCAAATTATAATCGGAATTTTCCACTCAGCAATATGAGTGAGCCTTTGAAAATTGAAATTAGACATTGTTACACTCCTCGCAAACACCCTGCAGTGCCTTCCTGTGAGGCTTATGATGAAGTTATAGGTCTTGTGATGAGGTGCTGGTGTCCTCTGTGACCTGATTTCTTACCTCTGTCCTCTCGCTCTCTCTGCTCTGTTCCAGCCACACTGACTTCCTTGCTGTTTTTTGAACACATCGACCGTGCTCCCTGTCCCAGGGCCTTGATACTTGCTGTGTCTTTACTGAAGTGCCTGCACAAAGGTCATTTCCTTAGGGAGGCAGTCCCTATCTGTTTTATAAAATAGCACCTCCCGTTATTCTCTGTCTTGCCTTGTCTTCCAACCACTTACTTTGTTGGGTGTATGTGTTTATTTTCTGTGTCTCCCTTTACCCCCTGCTGATAGTATATTTCATAAGCCCAGAAACTTTATTTTGCTTATAGTTTATCTAACATCTGGTGGGCATCATAGTGGGCATCAAGTAAATATTTGCTGAATGAATAAATTACTGATTTACTTATGTGTCTCCCTAGAGGCAAGAACTCTTAATTTTATATCCATAGTGGGAAAAGTAATGGAAACTCAAGCAGTTTTTATTTTGGGAATCAGTGAACACTCAAGCAAGGGTTTTTTTTGGTGTGTTCTTTTCCCATTCCTAATTTCTACTTTTCCCCCTGACAAATGGCAGAGAGTTCAGCTGATTTATATATGTTAAAGGGAAAGATTTAATCCAGAGGGAAAAGCCGAAGACAGGAAAAGAGAAAGAATAACTGATACAGCAAGGCTCCTGTGGAGATGGGAGAGGATGGGATCCAAAGGCATTGGCTTTGCCTTGAGCAGGAGTCAAGACCAGCATTCCTCAGGGATGGGAGAAGTGGCAGTGAATGTGATGACAGACAGCAAACGACAAACCTCCTGTATCTTGGGCAGGAAGTGGAGAAAATTGGTGCGGACAGCTGTGATGGTCTCAGAGGAGAAGAAGGCAGCTGTTGCTATTGGGACAGAGGTGTTAGGCTATCTTCAGCCTTTCTCTTTCGACTCTTTGTCCTGTATATCAACTGGATTTTTCCCATTTTGAAAAACAACTCTAACCTTCCCGTTGGAGTCAAGCTCCTGAAAGACTAGTTTACAGGCATTGCCTTTACTTTCTCACATTGTGGAGACTTCACTGCATTCTTTCTGGCTTCTGTCCCTACCTACTTCAGAAACTGATGCCCAAGCCATTAGTGTTCTTTTCATTGTAGATCAATCAGATAGGCACTCTTTATTCTGTTGACCTCTCTGCAGCATTTGATATGCATGACTACTCTGTCAGACCTGAAACTTTTCCTCTACTGACTTCTGTGACATTCCTCTTTACTGACTTTTTAAGCTATGCCTTTCAAGCCATTTTTGCTGGCTCAGACCTTTTGCTATCTTTCTCTGCCCATACCCATCGTTTAAATCCTGTTGCTTCCTAGTGTTCAACCCTAGGGCTTCTTTGCTTCTTACTCCATATCTTTACCTTGAATAATTTCCTGTTCAACTTTGGTTTTAACCATTGTTATGTGCTGTTGATTCCCATCTTATACAGGGGTGGGCAAAAGTAGGTTTGTAATACATGCATACATACTTACATATATGCATATAATAATTAACAAATAACACAAGAATAAATTCTTTCATGTACTCACAACTGTAAATCTACTTTGCCCACCCTGTATGTCTAGGCCAGGCCTCTCCCCTGAGTTTCAGTCTCATATGTTTGGCTGTCTGTTGAACACTTCGACTGGACATGCCACGGACTCAGTATGCTCAGAGTTAAACTCATGATCTTGCCCTGCAGTTCCTGCTGAATTCTCCATTGTAGGAACTGGTACCACCTTCTATCCAGATGTCCAAACTAGGGGGTTGTTTTGTTTTCTTTGTAAATGAAAACTTTTAAAGCTTTGTTTTAAAATAAAATAAAACGTAGGGAAAAAAGAAAATAAAAATTCCCTCATAATTACACAGTTAGTTCATCGAGGGCCAGTGGTATATATATATTATATGAACTGCTGTTCATATCTATTCTGTCAGTTTTTGTTTGTTCATTTATTTACTTTATGCAAATATAATCTGTATAAATTATTTTCATAAAATATGAGATGTTTCTATATCATTCAACAGTCTTAGAAAACATTTTTCTCTGCTTGATATTTGAATCGGGTGTTTACAACATTTAGCCAATCTCCTATTATGAGACCCTTGCATTGTTTGTATTTATTTATTTAATCCTCACCAAAGGATATGTTTATTGATTTTGGAGAGAGAGGAAGGGAGAGAGAAACATCAATCAGTTGCCTCCTGTGTGCACCCCAACCGTGGATCAAACCCGCAGCCTAGGTGCCCTGACTGGGAATTAAACTCACAACTTTTTGGTGTATGGGACACTGCTTCAACAACTGAGTCGCTGGCCAGGGCTGTTTTTATTTTCTTAATGGTGTAAACACTATTGTGGTAAACATCTTGGCATATAAATCTTGGTGCAGATAACTGTAGGATAGATTCCCAGAAGTAGGTAAAAAGATCTGGACATAAAGAACATTTTCCCCTTCTGATTGTGTAAGTAACATGTTTAGGTATGAACTTTTTTAAATTTTTTAAAATCAGCATTTCCAAATTTTCCTCCAGAAAATTATAACGTGATTTTTGGAAATAATTTTTTATCCCATCTTCCTTCTACCCTCTTGTCTGTCTTCACATTTATCAGTTACCAATTTTTGCAGATCGTGCAATGTTCACAGCTACTGAATTTAGCCCTTTGTTGCCATCTTTACAGCTACCACTTAGTTCAGATGCTTAATAATGCTTTATGGCAATGTCCTTCTAACTGGTCTCCTGTCTTCTTTATTTTTTAGAGAGAAGGGAAGGGAGAGAGAAAGCAAGGGAGGGAAACAGTGATGTGAGAGAGAAACATCCATTGGTTGCCTCTTGAATATACCCCAACTGGGGGACCAGGCAGCAACCCAGGCATGTGCCCCGACCAGGAATTGAAAGGGCAACTTTTCGCTTTGCTAGACAGCATCCAACCAACTCAGCCACACCGATCAGGGCTCGCCTTTTCTAATCTTGTTCCTATGGTCACTGGAATGATCTTTCTAAATCATAAATGTGGTTACTGCTTTCTTGCTTGAAGTCACTTTGCTTCCCCATTTCCTCCAGGATAAAGCTTATGCTCCACAGCATGGCAAACCAGGTGCTTCATAGCCAGCCTCTGTCCATCCCTCGTCTGTTCCCACTCACAATAACTGACTTGGGATTTCCCATTAGAGACACACGTTCACATCTCCGTTCCTCTTCCTGTCCTTTTTTTCTTACTGGGATGACCGTCCTTCTCTTCTGTCTGACATTTCTTTTTAGTCAAGAATCTGGGGGTGCTTTCTTCAGAACTTCTTCCTCAGACTCCCTGCTTAGGTCAGGAGTTTGCTCTTTCAGTTTTCTTCCAAAGTACCCTGTGCATAATTATCTACGTATTTGTTATTATATTTGAGTAGATGAGAAGCTTTGTGAAAGCAGGGATTACAGTCTGTCTTGCTTACTGTGTTATCTTTAGTGCTAGCCAGAAACTTTAGACTGCTAATGAGTTAACTAGGGTTCCTGTTAAATGCAAATTCCAATTTTTAGAGCTGAGTGAAGCCTGAGATTCTAACCAGCATCCAGGTAGATTCCGTTGCTGTTGCCACATTTTAAGTAGTAAGGTCTTAGAATATAGTGTTTGATAAATATTTATTGGATACATGAGCAAATGAATGATTGATGAAACGAACTAGTAACTCACTGAAATGTTGACATTCTAGATTTAAACAATTAAAACAAGAAAGTGATTATTGACTGTCACTAGGCAGAAAAAAAAAACTTGTTTAATTCAGGATTTAGATAATTTGAAAGAAAGACTTTCTGAGTCTGTCTCCATATAAGTAAAAGTGGAGTACTTATTTTATTTTCTTAATTAGGGGTAGAACATTTAGACCAGAAGTTTAAAAATTTTTTTAAATTGAAGAACTCTTTAAATTGAAAATTGTATACCTAAGCCCAGTGTGTAAAACATGTGCTCTGGTTGAATGAAACCTGAATGCAGCCGCCAGACCCCTACTAACTGGGCATCCTTCATGCCCTCCGGCAGCTCTCAAAGAGCACAAGTTAAAAACTTCCATCTAGACCACCTGTCTACTTTAGTGTCTGAGTCAGCCTCTTCAGTTGCTAGAATGGTTTCCTAACTGCCAGGAGCCCCCTATTGATTAATTGTGATCATACTTAAAGGGAATGTGGATACTTGAAACTGGCTGACAAACATAATAGTGTACACAACATAATTATCATTTTGGCAGGAGAAAAGAAACCCAAGAAAATGAAATTGGGTTCAATATTAGAAAGGAAACAATGGTGAAACACTGTTGTGTTGGCCAAAAAGTGCATTTAGTTTTTTCTGTAAAATAAAAGACACATTTTTAATTTTCACCAATAACTGTATTGATTTAGATATTTTGAATATGTTGGCTATCTCCTGCTCTTGTCTTGTAGTGGGTAGAGGCCAAGGTGCTCCTAAACATCTTCCAATGCATAAGACAGCCCCAAAGCAAAGAATTACTTGTCTCAAATGTCAATAGTACCAGGAACCTTCACAGACCACATTGGACACATTCGATCAGTTACTACACCTTCTCCATGCACTGTACAAATCTGTTTTTTGCTTTTCAGTTGTGTTTTTTACATTTCTTGAATAAACCGCAATATGCCAAAAATGTTGCTTATTTTCTTCCATCTTCAATGTTAAAATGGCTACACCAAAATTCACCAATTTTGATACTTGTTTAAATAATGCATGTGGATATGACAGCTGTCACAATACAATCTAACAAAATTGTTTCAAATGAAGTTAAAGACAACTAAGCAATACTAGAGCCATTCTGTGGAAAAAAAAAAGTAACAGACTTTTTGGCCAACTCAATGATATTAGAACAATGCTGAAGAGAAGAAGAGGGGTTTAGTAAATAAATAATCTGTAAGAAGTTTCATGACCACAGAAAACACTTTATATATGGAGTGCATACCAGTGACCAGAAATACCAGTATTCTTCTTTTGTTCAACACATGTGGTATTTGTTTATGTGTATAGCTTTAATTCATCCATTTTCATTACTGTATAGTGGATGCTCCCATGGAAAATTATTCCATAATTTTATAAAAACTCCATTTTGTTGGTGAACTTTTGGGTTGTTGCCAGGTTTAGGTTATTACACATTGCTGTGACTGTTCTTCATGTGTCCTGGTACACTCTGCTAATTATATAAAGATGCCTTACGACATTCTTGATTTTCATGTTACTGTTTTCTAATAAGGTTAAATATCGCTTATATCGGCCATTTGGATTTCTTCTTTTGTGAAGTGCCTGTTGAAATCTTTTGTCTATTTTTTCTACTTTTGTAGTTATTTTTCTTGTGAACTACTAGGAGTTCTTTACATATTTAGAATACTAGTTTGTTGTTCTTAAATGTGTTACACATATCTTTATCGTTCTCTTTATGGTGTCTTTTAAGGATTTCTAAATTAATGTAATTGATTTATGAGTCTTTTATATTTAATGAGTTTTGTGTCTTAATTTTTTGTGTGGGGGTAAAGTAAACCTGAATTTAATTTTTTTCAAATGGACTCTCATTTATTGAAAATACTTTCCCCACTGATCAGCAGAGCTACCTCGTTCATATATGAAGGACCTGCCTCTGTGTGGTGTGATTCTGAGCTCACTCTTTGTTTGCATGGGTCTTATTTGTCTGTGCCTGCACCAGCACCTCACAGTCCTAATGAAGATAGCTGCAGTAAGCCCTGTTATATGGGAGAAAGAAGGAAGTCCTCCCACCTTTTTCTTTTTCAAGAGTGTCTTTCCATACGGATTTAAAAATCATGGAGATTTTGATTGGGATTACATTAAATCTATAAACCAATTTGTGGAGAATTAACATTTTTAGAATATTATACTGTGATTGTATATATTTCCTCATTTATTTAGGTTTTCTGTAAGGTTGCCAGTGAAGTTTTATAATTTTCTCTGTGGTGGTCTTATACATCTTTTATTAGATTTACTTTTAGAGGTCTCATATATTTTAATGCTATTGTTAGTGTTATCTTTTTTAAAAAATTATTTTTTAACTGTTCTTGCCGGTCCCAAATATTTTTCTGAAACAAAATACAGTTATCTGCTATGCTGGTTGGGATGGGAAGAGTTATGTAAAGAGGAGTAAGGAGAGAATGGAAGCGAAAAGAATGTGCTTTGTCCCCTTTCATAGGCTTTTCTTTCCTTTGTGTAAAATTTAGGAAGTACTCATTTGTTTTCCACATGTGTAGCCTGTGGCAGAAAGGGCAGATAATGTAGTTTTTTCCTATAAGTGTAGGCACTGTAGCCTTTCATGCTTTAGTGTTGCACAGGAGGTACTGATTAACTGCTGGGACAAGTAAAAATTTTGAGTGGGCAGTTTCTGATTCAAATTATAACGTTTTCTGGGGGAAAGGAAAGAGCTTTGTTACTATGGTCCTCAGGAAGCTTGGTTGTCAAGGATTTTGTAGATTAGGTGTCCTAGCCATTGTTCAAATGTCCAAATACTAAGCACATCAATTCATTGATTCTGATTATAATGTATTTAGATCAGGAATCCCCAACTCCAGGGGGTGGACCAGTATCAGTCAGAGGCCTGTTAGGAACCTGGCCAGAAGCAAAGCTCACCTGAGCTCCGCCTCCTGTCCGTCTACCCTATCCCTGGTCCTCCCCCTCCCTGTCACAGATGGGCTGTGGTGCCAAAAAGTTTGGGGACCGCTTATTTAGAGGTAACCTATTTCATCTCAGTATTTAAAAATAATCAATTTCCCATTCTTGTGTGTTTATCAGATGTTGTGTTAGGTTCCTGGACTAGAGATACCAGATAGTCTCCCTTTTTAAAAAATAAAATAAACAGACACCTCCCAATGGGTTCCATCTTCCAGAAAAAATTGCTTTTAGTGTATGTTTTATTTGTCTCTAGTCTTCTTCCAAATGTATGCTTTAAAAATAACTGAGCCTCATACTATGCTTTTTTCACTTAGCACTGTATAATTTAAATTTTTTTAGATGTCACTGAATGTTTTGTAAGTAGCCTTTTTAATGGGTGTATGACAGTTCATTCTGTGGCATCATTTATTCAATCCCTTCACCCGACAGAGATCATTTGCTATTTTGTGTATATCTGTTTATACTACAGTCCATCATAGCCCTGCTGTTTCTCTACTTTCTCTTACTCATTCCCTACGATTTGAGCATTTTCATTGTCATTAGCATTTAATATTGCTGAGGGCATTATTGTGGATGTCCTTGTTTATGTTAGTCCTATACTTCAGTGCTATGGATAATTAGTCTTCATGTAGTTTTCTAAATAATAACACCTTCAGCATGTGTTCTAATGAAAATTGTAGCAGACTGCCTATCTTTTCTTGGTAGGTAGGGGTTCTTTTGTTGTTAGGAACGTTTCCCATGCTGTTAGAATTTTCTGTGATAATTAGGCTTTTCATTTCATTTGGCATACATTTATGAATGCTTTCACATCAGACATTGTGCTAGATCTTTTAATACAGAGGCACTAAGTCATGCGGTAAAGAACAATACTATAGGTGGGCACAGGTTCTGGGGGAGTGTAAATGAGGGGCATTTATTATATTCGTGGAGGGTGTGAGGAGGGTAGGGAAAGTGCCAGGATCTGGGAAGACTTTCTGGAGAAGGCAGCACTTAAACTGAGTTTTAGAAGATGAATGAGAATCAAGTGGCAGCAAGGATGGGTTTAAGTCAAGGTAAGGCTGGAGAGAAAGGAGCACTGTTAAGAAGCTGTTGCTGAAGTGTACCACCCATGAAATGTTCTTGTGAAAACTTTAACTTGGATTGGGTCAAGTTTCTGTATCTAATTCGTAATTTACTGCAAATACAGGGAATGGAGCATGGTTAAATAACACCATGGGGATACAGTTAGCAAAATCCAAAATGTAGGAAAACAACCTGTTTTTTTTCAACAGAGAAGAGAAGAGAGGAAGGGGGAATCTATAGATTCATGAGAGACTTAAGAGACACATTAGTGAAAATGCGTTGTGTTTGTCCTTTGTTGGACTCTGATTGGAATAAATCAACCCTAAAGACAGTATCAGACAGTTGGAAAAATGAGCATTAATTGGGTAGTTGATGATATTAAGGGATCTTAAAAATTTTAGATGTAGTATTGGTATTGTGCTTTGTTAAAAATATTATGTTTTATATGTACAGAATAAAGGTTAAATTAGATGATACTTAGAATTGGCCTTATAGTGATCCAGTGTTGTCTGGGTGCTTCCATGTGGAGATACGGGGCACGTGTTGACACATTTTGAAGCTAGATGCTGGGGTACATAAAGCTTATTATGCCATTCTTTCTGCCTTTGTGCATGGTTGAACTTTTCTATAATTTTTTGAAAAGCTGTTGCTATACTCCAGACAGGAATTGTTAAAGCCCTGAAATAAAGCACTGGTTGTAGGGATGGAACAAAAAGGATGGATTTGAGGAATAAATTATATGATAATCAGTTATACTTCGATGTTTGGGGCTGGAGGGATGGGCGGGAGTCTTAGTTTATGGTTTGGGACCTGAGTGGTGTTACCTAAGTTAGGGGAAATGGAAGCATTGTACCTCGAGGGTTTGAATAGGGTGATGATATCGGAAGTTTGTTTTTGGACGTGTGGAGTTTAAGATGTTTGGGTAGAGATACATAGTTGATAGCTTATAGGTGAAGTCAGGGCTAGATATGGATCAGCATGTAGGTGGTAGTTAACCTTAAGAAAGGATGAGATTGCTCAGGGAGAATATGAAAGGGAAGGAGTGGAGAAAGAGGAGCCACTTAGGATTCTGAGAGCAAAGGTCAGAGAGTGAGGAAAACCAAGGAGGTAAGTTTTTAGAAGAGTATGGAAACTATGAGAAATCCAGTCTGAAGGTCAAGTGAGATTAGAACTTGTTTAGTTCCTCTTTTTTTTTAAAGATTTTATTTATTTATTTTTAGAGAGGGAATGGGGGGGGAGAGGGAGGGAGAGAGAGAGGGAGAGAGAGAGAAGGAGAGAAACATCAATGTGTGGTTGCTGGGGGTCATGGCCTGCAACCCAGGCATGTACCCTGACTGGGAATGGAACCTGCGACACTTTGGTTTGCAGCCCACGCTCAATCCACTGAGCTACGCCAGCCAGGGCTTGTTTAGTTCCTCTTGATTAGGAACACTAAATTCCTTTGGGGAGCCAGTGGTGGGGGGAAAAGCTTTGTGGATAAACTACTGATATGCCATAGTTATCAGTTCCCTTTAGAGTAGATTAATACAGACTACAGGTCATATTAAATGTGTGTTGATTAGCTAGAGAGTTATGATTAAAAGCAAAAGAACTTTTATTTTATTGAAAATTAAGATCATTATCCCTCATTCCCTTGGAGTCATTAATTTGAAAATCATGTTCACTTGTGCAGAGACTTGTCAAAGTTTAGTTCTATTTCTATGAAATTTTTGATAATTTGTATAAAAAATAGTGGAACTGAAGCTGCCATAGGAGTTCAAACTTAGAATTGTGAAACCCATCGCTGTGCTCATACTCTGGGGTAAATGCAAAATCTTAGCAGTAAGCAAAGGTTATGTTGTGTGTTGTTTCCTTTTTTTTTTTAAGATTAATTTTTTACATGTTTTAAAAATAGTCTTTCTTTAGCACCTTTTATCCCAAAGTTCAGATGACATAAATAATGGGTATGGAATTACTGTGAAAAAGTTAACCAGTCAGCTGCAATGTGATAGGTTACTGTTGACTCCAGCCATGCAACTGTCAGTATGTATAGGGCCTTCCGAGCTCTCTCAAACAGCAAAGAGAGAAGCTTTGGCAGGAGGGAAACAGCCCTCTGCTCTTCTAGGCACCTTCTGTGCATAGATTTTATAATTTGTATATATTTTCCGGTAAGTGCAGAACTGTGAGAACTTGTTTCATTTAAAATACCCTTACACAGCAAATTGTACAGCCCACATAGGGACAAAAGAATGACTCAGGCTTTTAGGGATGCTTTTCCTTTAGTTGCTAACATCTGACCAGACTATTATGTAGTATGAGAGTTGAAATTTACCCATTTTTCATAAGACAGTTTGAGAGCTTGGTTGCCAGGAGGGGCCAGAGGGAATGATTCTGTCTTTCCAGAGCAGCATGTAGCCCACACTGGCTGCCACTCTGTTGCCTGTTGAGTCATTCCCACAGTTCTGTATAGAGCTTTTTTTTTTTTTTTATGTGATGTTGGAGTGAGAAAGAAAAGGAGTTTTTCTCCCCAACACAGAATATCCACCACCCAAAATTTGCATTGCTTTTCTTTTCTAACAATAAAATACTGCCCTCAGTCATTCTGAGAGTTTTCTTTTTTAGTTGTCTCAGTGCTTTCATTTATCATTTGTTTGAATATGAAAACATTTAGGCATTTGCTGGGCTGAGTTTGTAGCGATAGGCTGTCAAGATACAGGCTGAGAGTTAACCAGAAAGTTGAGGATTTTTAGGTAAACATATAAACATGGATTTCTAGTTTTTGGCTATTTAAAAGTCAACTAAATATGCTAAAAAGCATTTAAATATTCTTGTGAATATCAGTTAGTAAAAAATACTGTGAAGGGAATGAATGAGCTTATAATTTTGGGTAAGTGAAAATTGCTGTAAAAGGATTTTAGTTTGTTTTTTGTTTTTGCCATGGAAGGTAAAGTGCCCATGGTTCGTTCTAATTTAGAAGATCCCACTCTGTGGTAGGAAAAAAAGGATTGAAATTTCTTTATGGGGAAAAGGCAATTCATCAGGAAAAGGAAATTCTTATGTATTGGAACTGTTGTCTTATGTGCTCCATATATCCAGCAAGATCATAAAGCATTTTAGAAAAGTCAAATAACATTAGTAAGCTGTCTATTCACACAGATCATATGTCTCACATAGGAACAAGTCAGGGGTCTTATTGGGGATTGGCAGATCTGAAAGACAGATTACAGTTTTGGAATGTCTTCAGATGACTTTTTGAAACAGATATTTTAATTGGAGTGGGGGTGGAGAAATAGTTGAGCTTCTGTGGTTAAATATGCAACTTCCCCAGTCTGTTATCTATAAATATCACATAGGAAAAACCCATTGGATCTCTTTTTCAGAAGACAAACTCACCATACATATTTATTTGGACGTATGTGTCTCTGTGTGCCTGTGCCTCATCCCCACCTCCCAGTACTGGGTCAGTAATTGGGCTCTTTCTTTCACAGGATTGAGGATTGTGTTTAATCTGTTGCTCTATGCTGCATAGCAGCAGAGTCCCTTAAACTAAGATTTGGAACAGAACCTCATCCTCTCTTTCTTAAAAGAGAAGGGGGGAAAAGCAGTTGATGGCTTTTCTGAAGGTCTCTTTCTGTACTCCTCTCTCCTTCCTCCCGCCCCCCCCCCCCCCCCCCAGACAAATAGCAAGGGGAGGAGCTCCCTCACCCTTCTAACCACACTTCATATGTCTTAACTTAAGAGCTTTTTTTGGTTTCCTGTCGGCAGTAATTCAACTCTGTGCCATCTTGACTTGTCTGAAGGGTGCTGGAGAAGGGGAGTGAGTCCTCACAGTCTGATTTGAGCATAAGGCATGAGACTGAATTTACGAAAGCTTCAGTAGTCTCTGAAGACAACATCTTTCTTCTGCGACTGTGAATTTTTTCATTGTATTTGTGGGCTGTTGCCTCTGAGAAGAATCTGTCATGACTCTACTGGAACCTGAGATGTTAATGATGGCTGTGCAGTCCGGTAATTCCCATATTTCTTGCAAACCCTATTTGCCATAGATTTCTTAAGAAAGGTTGGGAATATTTATACTTGGATTGGATGGAGATGGGGAGGAAGATAGTTGGGAGTAGATTAATGGCCCAGTAAATGTATTCATTTTCAGATTTTTATTGTAAAAATGCTAATAATGTTTTCTAATTGCAAATTCTAATTATTCAGACAGCTTCAAATTAGATATTTACTGGCCTTAAAACTGTTCAGTGAGGAGATTTATGTGGGGGAAATAACTGTTTTCCTTTAGTCAATTATTTTATTATCTGTGACACAGCTTTTAATGTGAGATAACTTGTTTTTGCTGTTTTATAACATTACTGTCTTTAGGCAATAATACATACTCTATTTTTATGTCTGTATGTGAAAGCATATTTAAATTTTTTCCTTTGCTGTTCTTTCTCTTTTTCTTTCTTCTTTCTATATTGTCTTTTGGTTCTTTGGAAATGCTCTTGATAACATACAGGATTGGGACTCTAAATTTTGGAGATGGGAAAGTTTGAGCAAGGAGGCAGCAAACAAAGAATGCAGGATTTTGGAAGTTTTTTCTCTAAAAACAGTTTTCCCAACTCAAAAGGATCTTTTAAAACATTTAAAAATTCCAGTTTGTTTTTAATGGTTTGTTTTACTTTTAGTGTTTTTAAATCTGTAAGTTAGATATCTAAAAATAGGGAATGTTCTTTTGTTATTTTTAGACTTCTGCTAAAATGTAGTCTCTAGTGTTTTCCTGTTTCGTAGCCTATCTTGATAGATTCATGCAAGTGGCATTTGAAGACCTCTTCGCATCCACTGGCCTTAACTCAAAGTAGAATGAGACTCCTTCATTCTGCCAGATACTGTCTCTGGCAGAATTGGTCTCACTGTTCTCCTTGGGGAGCGCTTAGATAGTATGTTGAAAGACACAGATATCCATCTGAAGACAGGATCAGATGCTATCTGTTTAAGCTTTATCGACAGGTAAGGAGCAAAGAGAAAAGATATTGCTACTGTTCTGTTTCTACAAATAAGACCATGATAAGTCATTTATTCATTTGAGTTTTTCTGTTCGTATATGCTGTGTGTTCCAGGTTGCCTTTCCTTTTCCTCCCCCAGATCTGTTGAGCTCTGTATTCTAAACAAGATAATGTGCTTATCTGAATGTTTCCCATCTGTCTTTGATGAAATAGCTCCCCGTTACACTAACTCAGATTATTTTTTCCTCTCTGTATTCTGGTTTTCTGTGGACAAGTGCAGAGTTCATCTTAGGGAGTAGATGGTAGCCTTTGAACTCTTTCTCCCTTCTTTGATCATCTTTTACTTACAGCTCACCTCATTCCAGTAACTTTTCTTAATAAACATTAAAAGATAATTTGCTTTCACCTGAGGGGTCTCACTGTTCCCAGCTGGATAAGGGAAAAGGATTTACTTATTTTGTTGTCTTGACCGAGAGCTGTTTTTCCTATGACATATGTTGGGCAGAGCTAGCTACCCATCTGTTGGACCAACTACTTCATAAAACTTTCAAAGGATAATAGAATGTAAGACAAGTGTAGATGAAATTGACAAGGGTGTTGGACACCGGTAGGATGAAAGGTCTGCAGAGAACAGCATGTATATGGACCTTTTTTGCATGTGTGTAAAAGTAGAGAAACTGGGTATAGCAAAGAGTAATAGGAAACCAATTTTTGTAATAGTTGTGATTCTTAAATCTTCAAAAACTTGAATAGTTTTGGTTTTATGAAAACCAATAGTGTTGGTTTTATGAAATTGCTACTATTTTCTTAAGCTGCAGCTTTTAGAAGAAGTTATAGATTATAACAGTAATATGACAGCTGTATTTATGATGGGAAATGAAAGAGCATCTATTATGAAGTGTTAATAAACTAAAGCCAGCCTTACTTTTAAGTTCTCATCTGAGGATATGTTTATTAATTTTAGAGAGGTGGGGAGAGAAAGGAGAGAAACATTGACTGGTTGCCTCCTGCATGTGCTCTGACTGGGGATTGAATTTGCAACCTAGGTATGTGCTCTGACTGGGAATTGAACCCGCAACCTTTTGGTGCACAGGGTGATGCTCCAAACTGAGCCACCTGGCCAGAGCCATTAAAGAAAATTGTCAGGAGATTTACACTATGTGAGCCATAGGCTTTTTAGGAGTAAAATATTTGGATCTCTATGAATGCATGCTTTTTTTTAAGATTTTTAATTTATTTTTATTTTATTTTTAGAGAGGGAAGGGAAGGAGATGGAGAGAGAGAGAAACATCAATGTGCGGTTGCTGAGGGTCATGGCCTGCAACCCAGTCATGTACTCTGGCTGGGAATTGAACCTGGGACACTTTGGTTCCCAGCCCGCGCTCAATCCACTGAGCTACACCAGCCAGGGCTTGAATGCATGCTTTATAGGTGAAGCTACTGTTTAATAAGATTTTTAAAGCAATTAAACCTCTTTAAGACAAGGTTCAAGATGCAAAATCTTTACCCTAAATTAAACTTTAGGATACTGAATATTATAGCAAAGTTCTAGGGTACATTATATGTTTACTGACAGTTTTCTTGCTGTGTTTGGAACTTGGAGATTTTGGTGAGGCATACTGCATGTAAAGACTTTCATCCTGCTTACTGATGGTGGTCTCTTACTGACCCTTGAGATCCAGTTCAGATATTGCCCTTCTGTGAAACCTCTCTCAGTAGAGTCAACCCTTCCTTCTCTCGATTCCAACACAGCACCACCTTTACAATGTAGATTAATTATCATTATTACCTGCCCCCTTAACTAGATTATTAGCTTCTCAAGGTAATATATTCATCTAGATGTTGGCTCCTGACATTGGCATGGGTAGAACCTCAGAAAGTTTTTTTCTAAAGATTTTATTTATTTATTTTTAGAGAGGGAAGGGAGGGAGAAAGAGAGAGAGAGCGAAACATCAATGTGAGGTTACTGGGGGCCGTGGCCTGCAACCCAGACATGTGTCCTGACTGGGAATTGAACCTGCGATGCTTTGGTTCGCAGCCCGCGCTCAATCCACTGAGCTATGCCAGCCAGGGCAAAAAAATTTTTAGTTTAAATGAATGAAGAATAGTTTGGCATGCTTCCTCCAATAAATAGGCATAAGCCTTTTAAATTAAGAATTCATCGAAGTGTTTTGAGATCTGTTCTGCATTAAGAAATGAATCCATTTCTATTCACCATCTTGTATCTTAGCCAGTCCTTGTCCAAAGCAGATGCTGTTGAAAGCATGACTTTCAAAATAGAAGTTCTTCCACATCTCAGGATGTGCAGTGTGCCCTGTCTTCCTGGGTGTGTATTGCTAGATCTAAGTGTTCTGATCGAGCCACAGTTAGAGGATTAAAGCATCTGTCACCAGTATGGAAACCTATCTAGATCACTGTGATTAGAAAACTAATTATCTTAGACAGATATTTTGAGTCTCGTGTATTTTAGAACAGAGAAATTATGGGGTTTGGCTTTTGACAGCTAATGTGTAATGCTTTGATCAGGCAGGCCCTGTCCTTGCATTCAGCTCATGCAATCTTAGTTTCTAACTCTGTAACAGTGGCGGGGATTTCCCTTGCAGAGAAGAGGATTGGAGCAGTTCCTTAGGTAAGCTTTGGTCCCATGATATACACCTGATCTTGATGAGGCACAGTTATGGAGTCAGTTTGTTTTTTCTGTCTCTCTTGTGCACGTGTATGTACACATCTACCCACACACACACTGCCCAAACCCTACCTTCCACCGCACACTTGTCTATGTATAGGATATCTCTGCAAGGACTCTAAGAAACTAGTAACAGTGAATACCTCATGGGATTGGTCTGGAAAGAGAATTTTTGTTCCAAAGAACAGTTGAGTTCTCTTTATGTTTATTATGATCATGGAATACCCTGTAAATGCAAAAGAGTATGTAGAGTGTGTACAACAATATATACAGTACGCAAACCCATGGGCACATTACCCAACCTTAAGAAGTAGAGCACGATATACACTGAAGTCTCCAAGTGCCCTCTTTAACTTATCCCTTAGAAAACTGTCTTGTTTTCTTTTAACTATATATACCTTTTGAATCTTTTATTTTGTATACTACACGCATGCTACCTATTCAAAAATATTCATGAATAATTTAAGTGTTTCCTTAGTCTGTTTACTCTCTCATTTCTTGATGTCTGTTACTTAATTCTTGCATATCTCTTTAACTTCTAGTTCCCTGATCATTATGTTAGAGTTTTCCTCTGAACTGTGTATATTGTATAATAGTATGGGTTGGAGACAGGGGAGTAGCTATTTATAAAAATAAGTTTGAAGGAAAGTGATGGGAAAACAACTTTTGCCCTTTTTGGTAACACGTTAGGTCTTTAAGGAAGCGCTCCTTGTTTGTGTTCGTATCACTCAGATGTCTATAGAGCTGATGGAAAATTCTAGAGCCTTCAGTACTCCCTATCTTTTGGATCTCCTAATATCCTAAATATTAATGTAAGTTTTTTAAAAACATGTTTTTGCTTATATTAAAGGGATTTTAGGGTTTGAAGGAAATCTTAGGTGTTTTCTTGTTCTCTCCTTTATTCAAAATAAGGAAATTGGCCCATTGAGGTTAGTATGTTTACTGAAGTCACATAAGTCGTGGCAGACAAAGAAGGAGAATTCATTTCCTTACACCCATTACAGTGTTCTTTTTCTTATAACTTACTTACAGAGAAACCATCACAGACCTTTGATGTGTGATATTGTTTATAATTTTCTTTGGAGATCTTGGTCTTCCTTAGGTTTTTCCATTGGAGGTTTCCATCACTACTCACATTGACTCACATCTTAAGAGGCAGAAATAAAAACCAGTGCCTAAGTGTCCACTTCCTGCCCCAGAGAAGTGGAGTCAGATGCTACAGACCCCGTGGTTCTCTGGTGGACCTCTGTCTTGCTCTGTTTTCTCTGGACTCTATGATGATCTCATACCTTCTGATGATCTCAGAAGACAGGTAGGCCGACAGACAGCTGTTGTCATCAGTGTTCTGGATTACATCTTACTCCTCTTTCTCTGACTCACTGATTTATCTTGGGTCCTCTTAGAGTTAGGACCCAGATCAAAGAAATTTGAATTTATCCGTCTGTCTCTATCTTTTTTTCCTCCCTCTTGTTTCCTTTTGGATAAGACAAGCTGTCAAGACCATGAACCACACTTTTAGCTTTATTAGACAGTGCCAAATTATAGAAAGATGAGTCTCATAGTTTGTTTTTTTTTTAACTTCACTTTTATGATTACCACATGCGTTGTTTTTGAAAGGATTTTCTTTATAATAACAAGGAAAAAAATACTAAAACCCCCTGCTCTGCCATCCACAACAAAAACCAATTTTTTCTGTCTTGTCCTCAACAAACTAAAGAGCAGTATCAGGCTGAACTTAGGGTATCGGGGTGTTGGGCATCCTTAATCTCATGTCAGTCACTACTTGTATATGTTCATTTAAAATGAAAGTCAGATCATATGTCTCCTCACTCAGAACATTCCAGTGGTTCTCGTTCACCGAAAAAACTCAAGTCCTTATGGTGCCTACAGGATTCTGCATGACCTTCCCCCTTCTCCTATAACTCTCTGACTGCATCTCCTCCGGATCCCTTGGTTATTCTGCCCCAGCTGTGGTGGCCTCTTCGCTATCCCTGCACACCTTAGGGGATTCTCCTGTTTCATGGCTTGTGTACTTGAGGTTTCTTGTACCTGGAGCACTTTTTGCTGGGTAGCTTCATGACTTGCTTCCTCACCGTCTTCAGATCTTTGTTCAAATGCCACTTATTCTGTTGGGCCTTCCCTGACTCATCCTATTTTTAAAGATTCTGCTTTTATTTTTCCTCATACCAGTTATCTGACAGAAGACATGATTGTTTTTTTATTGATTACTGCTCTCTCCCATCTAAAATCTAAATACTTCAAAGTGGGGGATTTTTCTTTTGTTTTCTGCTGTTTTCAGTGCCTGTAAGAGGCCCTTGCACATAATATGCACTTAATAATAATTCTTAAATAAATGATTTAATTCTCGGAGTGTGGCCTGGGGACCTCCGTGGGCATCCTTTTCAATGGGTGCAAGATGGAAACTCTATATATTTATAGTAAAATGTTATTTGCCTTTTTTACTATTGTTTTCTCATTGAGTGTACAATGTAGTTTTCCAGAGGTACATGATGTACAATTTCTCAAACAGGTTGAGTTGCAGTATCATATGTGAATATTCAGCTGCCTCTTAGTAAATTATACATAAAAAAGATTTGCAAAAATGATAAAACAGTGGCATTTCTTTTACTATTGTTTTTTAATTTTGGAAAGTAATATTTTTCATAAAAATATTTGTTAACATGTAGTGGGCTTATTGCTGTTTTTTTTTTTTTTTTAAGATTTTATTTATTTATTTTTAGAGAAGGAAGGGAGGGAGAGAGAGAAACATCAGTGTGCGGTTGCTGGGGGCCCTGGCCTGCAATCCAAGCATGTGCCCTGACTGGGAATCGAACCTGCAATGTTTTTTTGTTTTTTTGTTTTTAATAGTACATCTCTTATCTTTTTCCTCATCTGAGGACATGCTTATTAATTTTAGAGAGGGGGGAAGGGAAGGGCAGAGAGTGGGAGAGAAACATTGATATGAGAGAGAAATATCAATTGGTTGCCTCTTGTCTGCACCCCGACCAGGGACCCTACCTGCAACTAGGCCGTGTGTCCTGACTGGAAATCTAATCCATGACCTTTCAGTTTATAGAATGACGCTCTGACCAACTGAGCCACACCAGCCAGTGCTAAGTAATAAATCTTTTAAGTTTTTTTATTTTTAATTTATTCTAAGTACTGCTATGTATAACCCACATAAACAAGTGTGTTATACATTAGCTTTTTAAAGTTCTCAGTAACTGTAAGAGGGTAAAGGAGTCCCAGCATCAAAAAATTTTAGAAGAGTAGGTATAGTGTTTAAGAGCATGGACTTTGGAGTCCAGGTTTCTTAGCCCTGCTACTAACTGGTTGTGTGACTTTGGGCAAATGACTTAACCTCTCTGTGCCTGTTACTTCACTTGTAAAATAGTAATAATAATAATGATAATAGTAGTAATGCCAACTCAGGAAGTTGTAAGTATTGAATTACTATATGTAAAATGCTTATAACAGTTTCTGGCATGTAGTAAATGCTTTATTGATTTTTGATGTTATGGTTTTTGTTGTTATTAGGATTTTGAGTGCAATTAGATGCAGCTACATTTTATTTTTTTGAAAAGATTTTATTTATTTTTTAGAGAGGGGAAGGGAGGGATGGAGGGAGAGAAACATCAATGTATTGTTGCCACTCACATGCCCCCTACTGGGGACTGGCCTGCAACCCAGGCATGTGTCCTGATTGGGAATCGAACCAGTGACCCTGTGGTTCACAGGTCGGCACTTAATCCACAGAGCCACACCAACCAGGGCCATTTTATTTATTTTTCAATCTTCCTGGATAGTTGGACAACTTGCCACACGTCTTCTTGATATTTGGCAACTCATAAAAATTAAAAAAAAATTTAACCTTGGAATACTTCTGGGAATTTGTTCGAAGGAAATTATTTAAAAATATGTAAAATTTTATATATGTACAAATCTGTGTATTCTAGCAGTACATGTATTCTTTATAATAGTAAAAATTTTACTTATTTCACTTTTTACCTGAGGATATGCTTATTGATTTTAGAGAGAAGAGGAGAGAGGGAAAGAGGGAGGGTGAGAAATATCCATGTGAGAGAGAAACATTGACCAGCTGCCTCTTGCACATGCCTTGACCAGAGATGGAACCTGCAACCCAGGCATGTGCCCTGATTGGGAATCAAACCTGTGACCTTTGGTTTACAGGACCACACTCTAACCAACTGAACTATACCAGCCAGAGCAAAACAACCGAGATTTTAACAGTAGGAGATCGGTTAAATACCTGATTGTACATTCAGATTCTTGGATACTAATGTAGCCATAAGATTATTTAAAGATCTGGAAAATGTTTTATCATTTATCCATATAATCCTAAATTAATGGCTATAAGGTTCTACATCAGAATGGGTAAGTGGGATTTCATAGGGGATTTTTTTTTCTTTTGAGTTTTACTGTTTTCTTTTTTCTGATTTTCTATCATAAGCATTCATTTCTGTTGTAGTCAAATAAAACCCATATTAAATGGGAGGGGAGAGAGAGAGAGAGAGAGAGGGAGGAGTGTGTGTGTGTTTGTGTGTATGTACGTACCATAGCTACCGTTAAAAGAGAGAAAATGGCTGAAAACATAGTGTTTTGATTTAGGAGCTAGAACTGTTCACTTTGGGACCTCTGTAGTCAAAGCACTCCACTGACCAAACAATGCATGATAAAGAGGCACTTCATCCCATTAAGCTGTTCGTTCTGACCAGTCCAGTTTGTATAAATCCCTTTTACACTTTTTGCCTTTGTTTCTGTTTTGTAAGATTTATTGAAATTTATCTTTGCAGTGTTTGTATTAGGCCATGTTCTTGGCAGAGACGTAGAGCCTTCCCTTTTTTAAAAATGTTAAACGATTTTATTTATTTATTTTTTGAGAAGGGAAGGGAGGGAGGAACAGAGGGAGAGAAACATTTGTGTGGTTGCCTCTTGAGTGCCCCCTACTGGGGACCTGGCTCACAACCCAGGCATGTGCCCTGACTGGGAATCGAACCTGCAACCCTTTGGTTGCAGGCTGTTGCTCAATCCACTGAGCCACACCAGCCAGGGCTGTAGAGCCTTCCGCTGCACACTAGCTTACTCCAATTTGCTGAACCCTTCAGATGTTTTTATAAACTGAAAACACACAGTTTTTTTCCTGATGTGTGAGAATAGTTTGAGTTCTCTTAGGCATAAAATAGTGGTGTTAGTATAAAAATTTTAAAATTATTTGAATGTAAATTTATATAATATACTTTGTTCTTTGACTTTGAGGGTAGATGTGGATATTTTCATAACAACTCATCTACTCTTTCAAAAAATTTTTTTTAGTTTAAGATTTTTCGATTATAGTCGACATATTATTATATTAGTTTCAGGTATACACCCTAGTGATGAGACATTACATAACATGCTAAATCTCAATACACATCTGACACCATACATAGTTAACCCATGTACTCTTTATCAAAAAGCCATAACTCATATTGCCTCATGTCTGCTTTATAAATAGGACCTAGAACTCTGAAAGAGTTAAAGTTTTAGTTAAATTTACCTTGATTTTCTGAATTGTCATATTTAGTATGTTCTCTTGAGAATTGATTAGATTATATTCCTCAAATTGGTGCCATAAAACTAATTTATAAAATATTTGGTTGTGTAGAGTATTGAAAACTTAGAGCTTTAACATTAATTAGGCTATCCAGACAGATACTGTGACTTCAGTCTTTTAAAACTTTGTTATTCATAGTGTGTTCCAAGGATCAGCAACATCTGTAACACCTGTGAGCTTGTTATGTACAGTCTCAGGCTCCACCTTAGATGTGCAGTCAGAATCTTCATTTTAACAAGATCCTCAGGTGCATATTAAAGTTCAGAAGTATTGTTCCAAAAGATATTTTATTTTTTTAATGACCTTTTTTTTTAGGTGAACACGTGAAATAAAGATGACTTCTTGTATTTCCTGGGCAGTAAGCACTGTTCAAAATGATAAAAATAAAAGATAAGCCTACAGTGGTTGGAAAGATTATATGATGTCTAATTAGTATGGACACATTGGATAAAATAGGAAACAGAAAAAAGAAAAATTGTTCTTAGTACAGTTTTCACCATTTGACAAATGTTCACACTTTGACATCTTTTTTTGGGGGGGTCATTTTTCTTGACTTCTGGAAGAAAGAACAAATAGTCTTCTTCTGGTGTTTTAAAGTGTTTCATTGGAAAGGAACCTTAAGAAATGACCTGACACAAAACCTTCATTTTACAGATGAACATACTGGGGACTGAGGATGTTGAGTGACTAACCAAGATTACATAGCTTGGACTCCTCATGTCCTGATTTTCAAAGTACTGCTCTTTGCACTTCCTAAGTTACCCCTCTGTGTTGCTGAAGGCCATATTGTTAGTAGCTTCTGTTGATGTTGGTTGAAACCATACAGAACAATTATACATGAGAATGCTATATTCACATCTCAGAACATCTTGGGAAAATGATGAGGGCTTACTCTCTTCTTTCCTTTTTGTGTGAATTCAAGTAATGGCTTCAGAAACAGACATTTACTTGTCTAGAAGTTAAACTGCTTCTTCTCTGAACCATTGGTGCTCAGGCCTATTCTCTCTGAGGTGGGAAGGTATAGGGGCATGGGAAACATGTGGGAATTTTCTGTTCTGCTGAAATGGCAGTAGTTTTGAGTATTTAGAAGTATTATTTTATTTTTCTTCCCTTTGTTTAAAAAAAGCTGATAAACCAGGAAAGGAAACCGTTTCAACAAAGAATTCTGGAAGAACTGTCTATCTTTGTCCTCCCAAACTCCTAAAACAAACAAAACAAAAAACCCACTAATCTTTACCTCATGCCATACACAAAAGTTACCTTGAAATGGTTTATAGATCTAAGTGTAAAAGCTAAAGTACACAAAAAGCCTGAACTATAAAAGAAAAATTCTTACATTAGACTTCATGAAGTTTAAAGACATTGCTTCCTCGATATAGGGAAGATTAGCATGGCCCCTGTGCAAGGATGACACGCAAATCCGTGAAGCTTTCCATATTTAAAAAAAACAAGACATTGTTTCCTCTTTGTGGATTGTTGAAAATGAGAAGACGAGCTGTAGAGTGGGGGAAAAATATTTGCAATACACGTATCTGACAAAGCTGTTGTATCTATAATGTATAAAGAACTCTTAAAACTGAAACCTAAGACATGAACCAAGACTTTCGATCAAGATGGCAGCATAGTAAACATGGTACTCAACTACTCCCACAGCCACATCAGAATTACAACTAAATAACGGAACAACCATCATTCAGAACCACCTGAAATCTGGCTGAATGGAAGTCCCACAACTAGGGAATTAAAGAAGAAGCCACATTGAGACTGGTAGGAGGGGTGGATACATGGAATGCTTTGTCCTGCACCCACATATGGCAGATAAAAATTGGGAGGGAGATCTTGGCTGCAGAGGCCCCATGAGGAGTGAAGGGAGTCAGCCCCACTTCAGGCTGTAAAAACCAGTGGGGATTGAGGCCAAGGGAGCTGGAGAGCTTCTGGAGTCCCAGGCAGTTTCCCTTAAAGGGCCCAACATGGATTTACTTGGGCTCACTTACAGTGCTGGGGCAGTAGATTGAAAGACACCAGAGACATATGGGGAGGAACTGAATTATCTGGCATCAAGGTGAGAGCTGGGAGGGTGGTTCCCCCCAAGCAGAAGTGCTGGCAAAGACTATATTGTTCTTTTCTGAGCCCTGCCCCTGTAGAGCTGGCAGGAAGGCACCCTATCTGAGACTCCATCAACCTGGCTTACATTCTTTGCCCCACCCTGGTGATTCCCAGAGGCATCACCCCACCCCACAAGATGGGCCCATCCAAATCATTTCCAGTGGCTTTTCCATACAAATGGCCTCTCTTGCCTTATGTTTTGCCTTATGTTTCCTAAGATCTCTCAAACAAGCAGCATCTGTCCTCAGTGTACCCCTGTACCTCTTGATAAGTAGCCCCAGGCCTGGCACTATTAGCAGCCAGCCTTGGTTCCCAGCTTGGCCTTGTCTGGGTACCTCCAAGCCCAGCACAAGTAGCAGCCATCGGGAGGGCCCGGAGCTAGCTTTAGAGCACATTGAAGCACCACCACCCAACCACCTCCATAAACAATACACTTAAGCAGCAGACTCAGTGGGCACCAGAGCCCCATCAGAGAAAGTGGTGCTCTGTGGCATAGGCCCCTGCATAGCTGATCCTCCACCATGGTCGGTGGTCTCAGTCAGTCCTTGCAGGTGATTGGCCTGGGGAAAATCCCTTCCATTGATGTGCTAGCAGCAAACAAGCCTCAACTACAAGAGGAGGGTGTACATAGCCCACAAGGCTATGCACCTTGAGTGCCCAGCTTGGGTGATCAGGGAGGTTGTGTCACTGGACTCTACAGAACACTTACTTCATTAGGCCACTCTACAAAGCCTGGGAGACGTAGCAGCACTAATACATGGGAACAAACGCAGGGAGGCTGCAAAAATGAGACAGAGAAACATGGCCCAAATGAAAGAACAGATCAAAACTCCAGAGAAAGAACTGAACAAAATGGAGATAAGCAAGCTACTAGATGCAGAGTTCAAAACACTATTTATAAGGATGCTCAATGAACTTAGTGAGACCTTCAACAGTATAAACAATGACCAGTCAGAAATGAAGGGTACACTAACTGAGATGAAGAATAATTCACAGGGAATCAAGAGTAGAGTAGATGAAGCTGAGAGTCAAATCAACGATTTGGAGTACAGTGGTACCTTGGTACTCATCATTAATTTGTTTCAACAAGTGGCAAGCAAGCAACGATTGATGAAATGTTTTCTCTTGTGGGGTGGCATCATGACTCATACAAGTTCTAGCAAGTGAAATGAGTGATGAACAAGTGCTGAGTGCTGAAACATTTTTTTTCTCATCAAAATGTGGCATGTACCAGGTTTGATGAGTTCTAAAGCTGATGAATACCGAGGTATGACTGTATAAGGAAGCATAAAACCCTAATCAGAACAGCAAAAAGAAAAAATTTCTAAAAATGAGGCTAGTGTAAGGAGCCTATGGGACAATTTCGGATGTACCAACATTTGCATCCTGGATGTGCCGGAAGGAGAAGAGAGAGAGAGAGGACAAGAAATTGAAAAACTTCCCTAATTTGGTGAAAGAAATGGACACACAAGGCCAGGAAGCACAGAGAGGTACAAACAAGATGAACCCAAAGAGGCCCACACCAAGGCGTATCATAATTAAAATGCAAAAGGTTTAAGGCAAAGAGAGGATATTTTTTAAAAAAAGATTTTATTTATTATTTTTAGAGAAGAGAGGGAGAGAAACATCCATGTGTGGTTGCTTCTCTCATGCCCCACACTGGGGACCTGGCCTGCAACCCAGGCATGTGCCCTGACTGGGAATCGAATCTGTGACCCTTTGGTTTTCAGGCCAGAGCTCAATCTACTGAGCCATGCCAGCCAGGGCTAAAGAGAGAATCTTAAAAGCGGCAAGAGAAAGGAAGTTAGTTATCTACAAGGGAGCTCCCATAAGAATGTCACCTGATTTCTCAACAGAAACTTTGCAAGCCAGAAGGGAGTGGCAAGAAATATTTAAGTGATGAAAAGCAAGGACCTACAACCAAGATTACCCAGCAAAGTTATCATTTAGAACTGAAGGATAGATAGAGAGTTACCCAGGCAAGGTAATACTAAAGGATTTCATCACCACCAAACCAGTACTTTGTGAAATGTTAAAGGGTCTTCTTTAAGAAGAAGAGGAAAAGAGTAAAAGAAAAAGAACAGTAAAATGGCTATAAATATGTATATATCAACAATTGAATTTAAAAAAACAAAACAAACAGGCCGAGTAGAAACAGACTCCTAGATACAGAGAACATTTTGACAGTTGCCATATGGGAGGGTGGTTGGGGAGATGGCTGAAAAAGGTGAAGGAATTAAGTACAAATTGGTTGTTACAAAATTGTCATGGGGATGTAAAGTACAGCATAGGGAATATAGTCCATAATATTCTAGTAACTATGTATGGTGTTAGATGGGTGTGAGGTATGTCAGGATGATCACTTAGTAAGTTACATAGTGAGTAATCACTGGGGTGTATACCTGATATATAAAACTAGCATAATGTATGTCAACTGTAATTGAAAAACAAAAAATGAGTAAAAAAAAGACTCAAACCCCCGAGAAACACTCTCAATAACAAAATAACACAAAAGATGTTCAACATCATTGGACATTAGGGAAGTTTAAATTAAAACCACAGTGAGATACCACTACATGCCCACTAGAATAATTAAAATTAAAAAGACTGAAAAAGACCCACTAGAATAATTAAAATTAAAAGACCTAGTATTGGCCCACTACATGCCCACTAGAATAATTAAAATTAAAAAGACTGAAAAAGACCCACTAGAATAATTAAAATTAAAAAACCTAGTATTGGCAAGAATATGGAGCAATGGGAATTTAGGTACTGCTGGTGGAATGTAAAATGGCATAATCCCTTTGGAAAACAATGTGACATTTTTTTAAAAGTTAAACATATTTCCTATATAACCTAGCAGTCCTATTCCTAGGTCTTAACCTAAGAGAAGTGGAAACATACATTCACATTTGCACATGAAGGTTCATAACAGAGTTTTATTTTTAATGACCCCAAACTGGAAAACCCTAGATGTCTGTCAACAAGTGAATGGATAAATTGTGGTACACCCATAAAGTAGAAAATAACTAGCAGTAAAAATGAACAAACTACTGATTCATTTTTAAAAATAGATGAATTTCAACAACATTATGCTGAATGTAAGGAGCCAGACTCAAGTCAGTCCACATTGAATGATACCATTTATATGTTTTTTTTTAAGAAACATGTTTTGTGTGTGTGTGTTTTTAAAAGATTTTATTTATTTATTTATTTTTAGAGAGAGAAAGGAGGGAGATAGAGAGAGAGAGAGAAACATCAATGTGCGGTTGCTGGGGGTCATGGCCTGCAACCCAGGCATGTACCCTGACTGGGTATATAATGTTTTTAAAAATGCAGCCTGTAGAATACTACTACTCAGCGATTAAAATTTTTTAAAAGGACCAAACTATTGATACATAAAATACCCTGGGTGAGTCCCTAGGAAGTTATGCTGAGTGAAAAAACCAGTCCCAAAAGGTGACATACTATATGATTCCATTTATATAATGTTTTTAAAATGATAAAATTGTATGTATGGGGAACAGATTGATGGTTGTCAGTGACTAAATAAGGTAGATGTGGTTGTAAAAGGTCAACATGAGGGATCCTTGTAGTGATGGAAATGTTCTATATCTTGACTATATAAATGTCAATATTTTGGTTGTAATGTTGCACTCTAGTTTTATAAGATGTGGTCATTTGGGGGGAACTGGTAGAGGATACACAAGATGGGATCTCACTGTATTATTCCTTACAACTGTATGTGAATCCAAAAGTATATCAAATAATGTTTAATTTAAAAATGCAGATGCTGTGGCAGTTTTTAGAAAGTTAAACATAGAGTTACCATATGTTCAGCATTTTTACTCCAATGTATATATATACTCAAGAACATTGAAAACATTTGTCCACACAGAATCTTGTACATAAATGTTTATAGCAGCATTAGCCAGAAGTAGAAACAGCCCAAATGTCTGTCAACTGATGAATAGACAAACAAAATGTGGTATGGCCCTGACCAGCATGGCTCAGTTGGTTGAGTGTTGTCCCACAAAGCAAAAAGTCGCCTGTTCAATTCCCAGTCAGGGCAAAACCAGTCAGGGTTGTGGGTTCAGTCCCCATTTGGGGCACGTAAAGGGGCAACCAGTCGATGTTTCTGTCACATGTTGATGTTCCTCTCCCTCTTTTTCTTCCTCCCTTCCCCTCTCTCTAAATATAAATAAAATCTTTTTTAAAAATGTGGTTTGTCCTTACAATGGAATATTGTTCAGCTATAACAAGGAATGAGGTACTTGCATATTCTGTAAAATGAGTGAACCTGGAAAACATTATGTCATGTGAATGAAGATAGTCAAAAAGGCCACATACTATATGATTCCATTTATAGGAAATGTCCAGAATAGGCAAATTCATAGAGGCATAAAATAGATTAGCAGTTGCCAGGGCCTGGTGACAGGGGATGGGATCATGAATGGGGAGTAACTGCCAACGAATGTGTTTCTTTTGGAGGTAATGAAAAAGTTCTGGAATTAGATAATGGTAATGGTCGCACAACATTGGGAATGTACTAAAAACTACTGAATTGTGTATTTTGAAAGGCTGAATGGAATGGGTGTATGAATTATATCTTACTTTAAAAAATTGTATGAAGACTTCTGGTCAAGATGGCGGTGTAGGCAGATACGACGACATCAAAACTACAACTTAAATATAGAAGAGCTGTCACTCAGAACCATCAGCAATCGAATTGAGTGGAAGTCTAACAACTACGGAATTAAAGCCACATCCATCCAGACTGGTAGAAGGAGCACAGATGTGAAGTGGGCTGGTCCCTCACCTGTGTTTGGTGGATAAAAATTTTGCAGGGATATCTTGGGAGTGAGAATCCCCAGCCCCACACCAGGCCCCCCAGCCCGGGGTTCCAGAGCCAGGAAGACAAGTCACCACAACTTCTGGCAGCAAAAACCAGTGGGGATTAAGTTGGTAGAAGAAACTTCTGGAGCCCCAAGCAGTTCCTCTTGAAGAACCTACACACAGACTCACCTACATGGACTCAGCTACTGAGACTCCCTCCCTCTGAGCTCTAGCACTGGGGTAGCAGCTTGAAAGGCACCAGTGGTACCCAGGGAGAAACTGAAGTATTTGGCATCAAGGTGAGCAGAGGCCATGGTCCCCTTTCGAAACCCTCCCCCCACAGAGCCACATCACTGGCAAGCTGGTGCCATATCTGAGACTCCATCAACATGGCTTAACACTGTTTGACTGCCTTGGAGATCACTAGAGACTCAGCTCCACAACTTACAGGACCAACCCAGCTACTTTTCCTTATGAAAAGGAAATGGCTGGTCTTTGCTCATGCTGCACAGCTTCTCAAATCCTCTCACAAAAGTAACAGCTGGCCTCCATGAGCCCCATACCTGACACTAGCAGTAGCCAGCATAGATTCACAGCTTGCTTGGCCTGGGAATCTCCAAGCCTAGCAAAAGTAGCAGCCATCTCAGATTGCTTTACAGCTCAGGCAGGGTGGCCCTGAGAAAAACACAAGTGGGGACTGACCTTGGCCTGCACCACTCAGGAAAACCCAGGGCCAGATCACCCAGTGGATAGCTATAGATTGTATCAGATCATCACCATCCTGCCCCTGCACAGCTAATCCTCCATGGGGGGAAGAGATCGGTGGTAAGAGGTCACAGCCAATCCTTGCGGCTGGCTGGCCTGAGTAAATCCCTCCCATTTGGTCTGCCAAAAGCAATCAAGGCTCAACTACAAGAGAAGGGTGTACTCAGCCCACACTAAGGGTACACCTCAAGTTCCCACCTTGGGTAATAGAGGAGGCTGTGGCACTGGACCCTACAGGACACCTACTATATTAGGCTATGCTACCAAGACCCCGAGTCAAAGCAGCTCTACCTAGTACATAGGAACAAACACAGGGAGGCTGCCAAAACAAGGTGACAAAGAAACATGGCCAAATGAAAGAAAAGATCAAAACTCCAAAAAAAAGAACTAAACAAAATTGAAATTAGCAATCTATCAGATGCAGCGTCAAAAACACTGGTTACAAGGATCTCAAGGATCTCTTAGCGAGGATCTCAGCAACATAAAAAAGATCCAGTGAGAAATGAAGGATACACTAATTGAAATAAAGAACAATTTACAGGGAACAACAGTACAGTGGATGAAGTCAAGAATGAAATCAATGATTTGGAACATAAGGAAGCAAAAAAAACCCAACCAATCAGAACAAGAAGAGAAAAGATTTCAAAAGAGGAAGATAGTATAAGCAGCCTCTGGGACAACTTCAAGAGGTCCAACATTCACATCATAGGGGTGCCAGAAGGAGAAGAAAAAGATCAAAAATTTGGAAATCTATTTGAAAAAAAACAATTTTTACTAATTTGGTGAAGGAAATGGACATGCAAGTCCAGGAAGCAGAGAGTCCCAAACAAAATGCAAATGAAGAGTTCTATTCCAAGACACATCATAATTAAAATGCCAAAAGTTAAAGATAAAGAAAGAATCTTAAAAGCAGCAAGAGAAAGGAAGTTAGTTATCTACAGGGAAGTACCCATAAGACTGTCAGCTGGTTTCTCAAAAGAAACATTGCAGGCTAGAAGGGACTGGCAAGTAATATTCAAAGTCATGAAAAGCAGGGACCTATAGCCAAGATGGCTCCATCCCACAAAGCTATCATTTAGAATCAAAGGGCAAAGAAATAGCTTCCCAGACAAGAAAAAACTAAAGGAGTTCATCCTCACCAAACCATTATTATATGAAATGTTAAAGGGACTTTTTAAAGAAAAATATCAACACTATGAATAATAAAATGGCAAAAATACATATCTATCAACAGTTGAGTCTAAAAAACAAACTAAGCACACGAGAAGAACAGAGACAGAATCATGGATACAGAAGGTGCTTTGATGGTTGCCAGATGGGAGGGGGGCATGGGGGAAAGGGTGAAGAGGTGAGGGGATTAAGAAGTACAAATAGGTAGTTACAGAATAGCCATGGGGATGTAAAGTACAGCATAGGAAATGGAGTAGCCAAAGAACTTATGCCATGGACATGAATAATGGTGGGGGTATTGCCTGAGGGAGTAGGGGGTGCTGGGTGGAGGGAAGCAAAGGGGGAAAATCAGGACAAATGTAGTAGCATAATCAATACAATATAATTCAACAAATAAAAACTAAAACAGCAAGCAGATCAATAGTTACTGGGTCCAGAAGTAGAAAGAGAAGAGAACTACAAAGGGACGTAAGGGAACTTCAGGGGATGAAAATATTGTGTATCTTTAATTGTCAAAGTGGTTATGACAGATATACACATTTGTCAAAACACATTGAACTGTGTGCTTTAAATGAGTGGTTTATTTTATCAAAATTAAACTTCAATAAAATTGATTTTAAAACTTATAAAAATTATCTCTAGTTCTTGTAAGCATAAAGTGACCTTTAGGTTAAATCCTTCTTTTTTATTAGTATTGGCTAACAACTGTTTCAAGTATTAGCTTAGGAATTCTGACTTCTGTTGCTAATTTCTATCTCCCTTTTCTTTCTAGTTAGTTTACAAAGTGAAATAAGATTGATAATTTTAGACAGTGTTATGCTTTTGAACTAGCATGATTCTGTTGCTGTGCTTTTTCAAAACCTGTGAGTGGGTGTAATGGCTCTAAATATTTTTAAGTTTGTGGCACATTCTATTGGCTTTTATTGTTATTTTTCCTTTTATGTACAACAGAAAAATGTTCCATTGGCTATAAAAAGTCAGCTTGATTGCCTTTTACCTCCACTATGGAGTATCGAGCCCTAGGAGGTTGTAGTTAAAGTGACTCTTGAAGGAAGTAAGCAAAAGATGAAAAGGAGGTAGTGCTGCTAGGTATGCTTAAAAAAACAAAACAAGCTCTGGCTGTTACGGTTCAGTGGATTGAGCACTGGCCTGTGAACCAAAGGGTCACTGTTCGATTCCCAGTCAGGGCTCATTCCTGGGTTTCGGGCCAGGTCCCCAGTTGGGGGCAAGTGAGAGGCAACCACACACTGATGTTTTTCTCCCACTCTTTCTCCTTTCCATCCCCTCTGTCTAAAAAAATAAAATCTTTAAAACACACACACACACACTCTCTCTCTCTCTCTCTCTCTCTCTCTCTCTCTCTCTCACTCTCACCCACCCACCCACCCACCCACCCAAGAGTGTGAACTTCTTTCCCACATACATCACCTCTGTCTCCCAACCCTGGTATCTTGCCAGGAAATGTGCTATATAATTCTGCATCACCTCTGTCTCCCAACCCTGATATCCTCCAGGAAATGGGCTATAATCACACAAAACCCTCCAGATTTGAGAACAGTTCTGAAAGATAATCCCTAAATCAGAAAGACCAGCTCTGTAGGTGGCTCCTGAGCTTTCTCCCTGAGGTTTTCTTCTCCTGCCCTTACTCAGTTTGGGGGCCTGACCATGCCTAAAGCCAGGGTTTGAGTATTTCTCATTCAAAACATGCGCACAGGTGGACAAATATTTTATTATCCCCCTTAAGCACAGCTAGGGCAGCCTTATGTTTTAAAAAACAAACTATTAAAAAGTGGTAGAGACCAAATAGGGAAATGCAAAAAGAATGAAAAAACCTAAACAAACCCCAAACATAAGAGAGACATTTCTAGACTATGGAATTCTAAGTGGATTTTCTAAGAATCCAGTAAAAATATAAAAATGTATTTAAAATAAAATAGTAGCTAACACTTAAATAGAATTACCATGTGCCAGACAGTGTTCCAAACTTCTTACATGTATTAATTCTTTTACTCTTTGTAACAGCAATGTGAGATGGATGCTCTTACCCCATTTTATAGATGATGAAATTGAGGATGCAGAGTAGATAAGCAATGTGTCTAATGACACACACCTGGTAAGTGGTAGAGCTAAAATTACACCCAGGTAATCTGGCTTCAGAATCCATGCTCTTTACCACTATATTATATTACTTTCTGCATGAATTTGAAATCCTTTATCCCCAAGTAATTATGTAGTAGCACTTGACAGGCTATGCAATTTGCCTAGGTTCTTCTGTTCTCTTCTCTTACGACATAGTCTACCTTTTTGCCTTCTTCCCTCCCTGCCTTCTTCTTCCCTCAGAACACTATGACATAATAGTTTAGAACCAAAAAAAAAATAACCTTTTCCTCCTCTTGAATACCTATATTAAATTCTTTTGTCCTAGATTTCCTTTTTGCCTAGAGCTGTCCTCCCCCCCACATTTAAGTTATTTAGAAAGCCTTCCTATGAACCCTAACCTTTGCCTAGAAGCTTCCCTGTTTTTAATGGTGACTCTTGTACCTGTTCAAAGTATTAGAAAGGATACTGTTTTGAATTACAGTATAGTAAGATTTCTGACTGCGCCTATGGCCAAAACCAGTGCCATATATTTGAAACTAACCAAAACCTCCTGAGTGTCTTGCCATAAACATGCATTGGAGATTTTTTCTGATGTAGCAAACGGTTTCTGTGAACCCGTGTGTGTTTACAGTAGGAACATTTTCCACGGGAAGGTCCTTGCTGACTCGGGTAAGGAAAAAGTCCTTGGCCTCCTTACCCTTTTCCTTCTGAGCTCTGTAATACAGCGCTCGCAGGGACTTCTAAACAGCTGAGCTTTGTATCTGCTAAGTCAGTCTGTGAGATGTTTGCAAATAATCTACCATTAGCTTTATTCTGATGATCCTTGGAGTCAGGCTTTGGCCAGTCGACTCCGTGTTAACCAAATTTATATTTACCTCCAACTAAGGTGGTTAATATGAAATTTTTAGAAAAGCCTTGATAAATATAAACAAAAAATATTGTTTGATGTAATTGTGGAATTTGCTAAATGTTACATGAAGGATGTTTGAGAATCTAGAAAACCATATGGTCCCCACCTTCATAGGGATCCTATTCTAGTTTAGATAGTTTAGAATGAGGATTCAGATGATGTTCAGTCTTAAAGGGGATATTTGTACTCATGCACTCGCTGGCTAGTTTCCCAGTGTGCATGGTTTCACTTTTTCTGTTCCTGCCTATACCTCTTCAGCCTCACTCCTGTTCTTTGCCCTTTTGCTTTCTGGGTTCCACCCACCTTTCTTCTTTCCTTCCGATTTCCTACCCGTTTCGTTACTGCTTACCCTTCAGATCTCGGAGAATGCCTCTCCCTTCCAGTGGTTTTCATTCTTTCTCACTCTCTTTTTCTTCACGCACCTATACTTTGAGATTATAGTTTATTTATGGGATTTTTTGATTGTTTAGTGTGTATTTCTCTCACTGGATTATAAACTCTGTGAAGGTGGATATTTTATCCATTACTGTTAGTTTTGTTTTACCATTTTATGTCCATCTATCTAGCTTTATATACAGTAGGTGCTAAATAAATGTATGTTAATGAATGAATGCAGTGAATGTGAAATATTGGAAAGATTGGGAAGAAGAAAGCTACTCCTAAAACATTCGGTATTCAGGTCCCCCAACCAAACTATTCCTCATAGAGCAAGCATAGACTGTCTTGTTGAGGATGACTCTCTAGTTCCTTTATAAGATACAGAGGTCATGTTTTTTGATATCATGTTCTCTTCTCTTTCATTCATTTTGAGAAAGGTTATCCTCACTTTTTGTGAAATAGTCAAGATATATAAACCTACAGAGTATTTGTATCCGTATCACTAGATACTGCTCTGCTCAGGGTTGAACCAAAATTTGTCTCTTGTTTCACATAGGGCACTAACACATATTTGGGAGCACTGTATGTTTCAGTAATTGATTAAAGGTTAATTTTTTATTCTTTTTACTGTACTTAGTTTTCTCTCAGGGTTCGGGAGATCATTGTGGCATGTTTAAGTCAAGTGACTTAACAATTTTTGTTAAAATGGCAGGCATTCATTTTGAAATTTAATAGCTTAAGCCCAAATCAAGAGTTTAGTGTCTGATTACTTATCCCTACCTGCTGATTTCTTACCTCCTGTCTCTCAGAGTACTTTTAAGGTGAAGGTAGACAATTTTTTGTGAGATATGTGGTGCTTCTGAAAGCTCTTGGCTTAGTGTACTCAGTTCCAAAAATTGTTTTCATAAAGACGTCAGCCAGCCTTAAGCTTGGTGTGCTGGTAGTGGGATTAAAGTACCACAAACAGACTTTATTCCTTGGAATAATTTCCCTTTCTTCTAAGTTCTTTCTTTTGTTACTTTAAGCTTTCTAAATTGTCTTTGTTCTTTGGAAGTGCTTAACATTTTCTTTTTCTAACAAAAGTTACATAAAATAAGATTTAGAAAATTTGTAGTTTAACAAATGCTCTTGTAAACTATTCAGATCAAGTTGGATCAGTTAAAGTTTACAAATTACTTTTAAGATTCAAATTGTTAAGTGGTGGTGTTATGGGTATGAGTTTCTTGGCTTTTCAGGATGTCATCCTTTTTAGCCTTGTAGCTAAATATCAAGAGGCTACATGTTCAACCACAAAACGTTAGCCTCTGCCAGCATGACATCAACTCCACAAAACCCCATTGGCTAATTATCCCCTGGGACTAGGACATGGATTTGGCAGCTTGTGAAAGCTGCTTTTTTCCAACTTCTCCCTTCCTGGCTGTGACATATCCCAAAGGAATGAAGTTGAGAAATAATCATCTTCTTTTGATAGCTCTCAACCTCTCTCATTCCCACAGTGGTTCTCATGGTTAGGGATAGAAGATTCCTTATTATTTTACTTGAGTCCTGCAGTTGATGATGTATTCTTTAAGTAATGACCAGTGAAGGAGCCATGGGAATGGTGAATGACAAGGAGCCTCTTGTTCCTTGGGGTATGTTTCTGGGTGGTTGTCTACAAGGATCCCAGTGTTTTTGTTAGGATTCTCTTTATATTGCCCACATTGAAAAAGCTGAAAGTCACCCTGGCTGGCATAGCTCGGTGGATTGAGCGCGGGCTGTGAACCAAAGTGTCGCAGGTTCGATTCCCAGCCAGGGTACATGCCTGGGTTGCAGGCCATGACCCCCAGCAACCGCACACTGATGTTTCTTTCTCTCTCTCTCCCTCCCTCCCTCCCCTCTCTAAAAATAAATAAATAAATAAATAAAATCTTAAAAAAGAAAAAAAAAGAAAAAGCTGAAAGTCCAATATTGGGAACCGTATGTGGTCGTCATCTGTATTAGTTAATATTTGGTATAAGAATCAGTATAGACTTTAACATTTCCTTAAATGAACATCTATAAAATAACTTTCTCGAGGGCGACCTTGGATAGAAAAAAGAACTGTGCGACCTTAAACAATCTTCTTAATCTCTTGTAGCCTCAATTTTTTTCATTAAATAATTAAAAAAAAATAAGGATGTAGTACCTGTTTTATCTTCCTTAGAAGGTGTCGTAAGGATGGCATGAGATAACACAGGTGAACAGTTTTACCCAGATCACCTAGTCACACTATGCAGTGGGCCCATTTGAGGCCTCTTACTTGATTTTTCTTTACTCTTTGACCCCATTTGATGCTCTCTTCTCATTTTATATTACTTGGGTTTCTTTGTGTAATCTTGGTTAATCTTGGCATAAAATAATTTTTTTGAAGACTATTGGATAGTGCACAGCCTTAATCAGAAGGCTGGATAGTAAAGGGCAGAAACTGAGCAAAGTAAAACAGTGATGCCCATGTCACAGAAGTGGTTTGCTGAGGACTCTTTCACTGGTACTGTTCACTGAACCTTCTGGCCACTGCTGCTGGCCTGGTCTCCAGCGTATTCTTGTTGCTGTTGCCACCAGGACAGTGCCATGAATAACTTCTTATATTTTCTAAGTTTGTGTGATTCCCCTGGTTTTTGAAGTTCTAGATGGGAGGACTTATTGGCTAGACCTAGGTTATCTTTGTGAGCTCAGTGCCAAGGTGCTGAGAGACTACCTGTTCTCTTCAGCTTCTGTAGTAGGAAGAGGTGTCTGCCTCCCCGCTGTCCTGGAATTTCCTTCAAATAAGAAAGATTCAGATCCTGGGCAGTTGAACTCTGATACCCTTCTCTCTCCAGCTTGACTTCTGTCTCCCTGTCCACTATGCAGTCTCTTTACAG
Organism: Phyllostomus hastatus; assembly: GCF_019186645.2. Taxonomy (NCBI): domain Eukaryota; kingdom Metazoa; phylum Chordata; class Mammalia; order Chiroptera; family Phyllostomidae; genus Phyllostomus; species Phyllostomus hastatus. The sequence continues at coordinate 5,390,976 of NW_025333715.1, forward strand.
TCTTATGTTCTTTTGCCTCTAAATGTCAGCATTTCCCAGGGCTACTGCTTGACCCTTTTTTCTTCTCACTCTATACATTTCTCCCAGCAATGTCCTCCCAACTTGTGGCTTCAGCTATCACTTATCAGGATGTCTGTATCTGTATCTCTAGGATGTCTGTGTCTGTATCCTGAGCTCTGAATTCTTCTAATCTGTGAATTTTTCCCACCTGGACAATCTAGATGACTCACATACACTTTAGCCTTTTACATACTAAAATTTATGTATCATTCCATGACTACCCCTGCTCTCCCTAACTCAGTACCAGTTGCCCATCCAGAATATTAGAAGCCATTCTCAGTCTTATTTTTAAATTTTTTTTTTTTGAGAGAGAGAGAAACAGAAACCGAGAGAAACATTGATTTGTTGTTGTACTTATGTATGCATTCATTGGTTGATTCTTGTGTGTGCCCTGATGGGGATCAAACCCACAACCTTGGCGTATCTGGATGACCCTCTAACCAACTGAGCTATCCCGCCAGGGCCGAAGAGTCATTCATAATTCCTCTTTTCCTCACATTGACTTGGTATCTTGAGTTCTGTAGATTCTAGATTCTACCCCTGTTTAGACTTCTATTCTGTCTCACTGCCCTAGATCAGGCTCTGCTCATTTCTCACTGTGGTTACAGTAGCCTCTCATTGATCTCCCTGCCTATAACCTGACCCTTCTAATCTGTTCTTCATACAGCTGCCAAGATACTTTTTCTGATAATTCTAATAATCCTTTCTTCTCAGAATTCTTCAATTTTTTATGGGGTAAATTTTAAACTATTAATTTGTCTGTTTGGCTTCTAATTATTTGGTTATCTCCTACTACTTCCACCTTCAGTCTCCAGCAGTGCTGGACTGCTTTTATTTTCCAGAACATTCTGTGCTCTTTTAATTTTCTGTTTCTTTTCATGTAATCTTCACCCTGCTTTGACTGTTTGTCTCTCTGCCTGCCAGCCTGCTAACTTCTACTCATCTTTCAAGTCCCAGCAGGGGCTGCCTCTTCTGAAATGCATGTGGTCTGATTCCAGACATACTTAGGTGCTCCTCCTGTGCTTCCCCCGTACTTGGTACAAACCACCAGAGCAGCTACTTAATTACATTATCGTTTCTAGCAGGTCTCGTCACTAGAAGTAAGGTCTTTCAATGCAGGAGAGGTGTCTTCTGTTTCCCTGGTTCCTGGTACATAGCAGGTCTATACCACTTGTTAGTTAAAGCATTATACATATATAGCAGTATTTTCAACATAGGAATTTTCTTGTAAGTGATAGGCCTTTTCTAACTCTAAAGTTCTGTGATCTATAAATCAGTTCTAAGGGAACAGCTCTTTTTATTTCATTCTTCTATCTTAAAAGCAGTTGGCTAAAGGTCCAAGAGCCCTACCAGTCCCTCAGATGAGTTTGCCTTCTCTGTGATCATTAGCTATATCCTCTTTCCCCAAGAAGTTGATTAAGCATACTTTTCCTGAGTTTTCCCAGTCTTCCACCTTATATACATTTTAAACCTAACTAATGATTTACTTCATGTGTGACTCCATTTCCTTACCCCACAGCCACCAATTCAGTCACTACGCTTTAGTTGCTCTAGTAACAAATTATACAGTGACTGGAAACATACATGTATTAATATTCTGGATTCTCTAGAGATTTAGCTATTGGTTTGGCTAAATTGCTGTTTCTATAATCATTTTTTCTCCCATCCCACAGCTCTCATCCTGGTTCTGTGCTTCTACCTGGGGGCCTTAGCAAAGCAAACAATATATAGTTAAACTTCACTCATATTTTATTTTTTTAGGAGTTGGCTGCTGTCTCTTGATTTACTGCACTGGGAAGAATAAGTCTTGATTTCCCCCCCTTGTTCCTCCCCCTGAGGGAGCCTGCGTCATTGAGAAATGTTTAACCTCATGGCCTTACACTGAGGTTGGAAATTTGCCTAAGGGAACTTGAAGCTGGCAGTGTTTTTACTCAAATTCCCCTTTATGGGGAGGGGGATTTCATCAGGGCCTTCCAAAACAGGAAGATGTTGGGAAATTTTTTAGTAGCGAAGCTGTTGCCATTAGGTTACTGAAAGTATTTGAAGAGTTTCCTAGAGATAAGCTTAGGCGTTTTGAAATCCCTCTGGGAGAAAGCTGTAGCTTCTACCAGGTATAAACAAAAATTCAGGCTGAGAAACTTAGCTTTTCAGTTGTGTGGTATGTTGTTATAAGACAACTTTGACCACTTGGATGAGAAAGAGAAGCTAACGAGACAGACTTTTAGGAGTTTGGAATCTCCCACTTAAGGAAAGTAGCCTTAGGCCAAGGCAAATCTCTGTGGACTATGGGAAGAATTTGGCTTTTTATCAATTCTGGATTATACTTAGAGTAGATCATCATAGGGATTTTCTTTGGCAAATCTCTTTTTCAAATTCTTATTTTTATTGTCACTATATTCTATTGACAAAAGCACTTTATTGATATAAACAAGATATTTGCCCCGTAAGAGTTAGAATAGATGATATTTGGTGTCCAAACAATAACTTCCCTATTAGGAGAAGGTGTGAACCAGCAAATGTTTAGAATATGACTACCTCTGCTTATTTTTATCTTGTGTCACAGATGAGGAGAAGTTATACAGTTGCTTGCTAGTATGGAATGATAAGCTGAGCAGGCTCTGGGCCTGACGAGGGAATAATTGTGCAGTTGGATCATTTGTGGCAGCCTTGTAACTTCCTCGAAAATTGGAAACAACTACATTAGTACTTCATACAAATATAGACAAAAAGATCATTGTCATCCTATGCAGCGGCTTCCACTGTCAGTGTGGGTGGTCGAGGGTTGATAATATGCATGGCTATTATGAGACTTCTTTTTCAATTAGCAAGTATTTATTATTGATTATATACTTAACACTCTGGTAGGTACTCTGAGGGATTTCTGGGAAGTAGAGGACTGATTCTGAGGCTCAGGAAATTTATGTTCTTTTTGGAGATACAAGGAGATAAACGAGGTGAGGAAAACTTCACAGGAGAGGTAAGAGTAGAGCTGGACCTTGGGGGAAAGCGCAGTTTGGATAGGCAAGAGGAGTCGGAGAAGGTAAGGGCAAGTCAAAGGTGTGCAGATAGGGGGAGTTTCCCTAAGGCGAGAACAGGAAACTAACTAGGCTTGGTGTGTGAGGAAGAGGAAAGTTTTCTCCTTGATTAGAATGGGAGGTGTTAGAGTTGGAAAAGAAGATGGGGTTGAATAAGGTAATAAGAAGCTAGACTATTGAGGACCCTGAATGTTAAATTGGAGAGTTTGGTCTTCACCAGATAGTGGGGAATCATTTTAAACTCTTGAGTAATTATTTATCAATCCATTTCTTTCAGTAATTATTCCCTCCCTCCCTTCCATCCTCAAGGGAAAGAACAGGCCCACTGAGAGTAGCAAGAAAAAGACGGCATAGAAGAAGCAATGGAGAGCCTATGCTGGGTTGTCTTAGCTCACTGGGAAGTTAGAAAAAAGGGCCATAGGGACAGGTTTGGGCGATAAGCCTGGCACAAGCTGCCAGCTGCCCGTCGCCTTAGAATTTAAGAGACGCATGTCTGGGAAGAGAGGTGGCGGGGGAGTGGTGGGGGGGGAGGAAAGGGAATGGCGCCTTTTGCTCCCCAGAGGGAGAGCACACAAGCACGCTGGGCCCTTTGTCTTGAGGTTTCTCTTTCAGTAATTCTTTCTTAAATAGAAATTTTATTGAGTTAATTGTAGATTTACAGGCAGCTGTAAGAAATAATACAGAGAGCCCTGGCTGGTATGGCTCAATTGGTTGGGTGTCGTCCCACAAACTGGAAAGCCATAGGCTCGATTCCCAGTCAGGGCACATGCCTAGGGTGCAGTTTCAGTCCCCAGTGGGGGCATGTACGAAAAGTAACCAATTGGTGTTTCTCACATTGATATTTCTCTCCCTCTCTCCCTCCCTTCCCCTCTGTCTAAAAATCAATAAGCATGTCCTCAGGGGAGGATAAAAAAATAATAATAATAATACAGAGAGATCTCTTATATACAGTAATTACTTTTTAAGTGCTAAGTTTGTGAAGGATACTCTAAAGATCCCATAAATATGATTTTATAACTGATTTTTATAAGCATTTAGGAAAATAACACATATATTATTTCTTACAGATATATAACAAAATATAAAGCATAAAATGTCTGCCATATGAGCAGGGTTCTTAGAGAAACAATGAATTACTTCTTTTAGAAGGGGGTTAGAAAAGGCTTCATGGTGCTGGTGCCATAGAAACTGTGCACTCAGCCCCTCATATATCCCAGAGTCTGTGCCAGGTGCTGGGGGTACAGTGGTGAATAAGAAAGACATATTCCCTGTCTTCACGCAGCCTGAAATTTACTGGTGAAGGAAGCCAAGTAATTATAACAAAATAGAATGGGGGTTATAATGGGAAATTTAGGATGCCATGGGAGGAGAAAACAGGGGGATCCAAACAATTCTAGGGAACATTGGAGGAAGGCCTTGCAGAGGAAGGAACGTTTAAACTACGACCTGAAGTGTGTTTCAGCAGTGAGAACAATGTGAAGACCTGGAGTTGTGGAGTAATAGCACAGCTGAGGAAGGGATGGACTTCTGTTACCTTGGTCTACAGAGACAGTGTGGTGCACTGGGTGTGAGGGAGGGCTCTGGAGCCCGACTGCCTGGGCTACATCTGGCCTTACACTTACTAGTTGCCCTTGGACAGTTAACTTCTTTGTGCCTCGGTTTCCCCATCTGAAAATAGATACAACAGTAATTCCTACCTCATGCATTAGGACTAAATGATTTAGGACATATAATGCCCTTAGATTAATGCCTGGCACACACTCAGGTACTCAATACATGCTAGCTATGACTGCTATGACAATAGCTATTAAATGTGAGAAGGTGAATGGTAAGAAAATAGCTTAGAGATTCAAGGAGACCCCGAAAAACTGTGTTAGTGCTCTTATCCTAAGAGCAATGGAAAGTCATTGAAGGGTTTTGAGTAGAGGCATGGCATTAGATTTGTATTTCAGAAAGATTATTCTGATTTCAATGTAGAAGGTAAATTGAAGGGGCTAAGAAAGGTGGCAGGGAGGCCAAATAAGAGGCAGTTGCAGAAGTCCAGGTGAGCAGTGGTATTCATGAAAAGATAGTTATATTGGAAAGATGCTTGTTAGTCTAGTCATTCAACAAATCCTAATTGGATGCTTATTATGTGACAAGTAAACTGTCACTTCTGAAGATAGAGCTCTCATGGAGCTTATGTTCTATTGCTGAGAGTGACAATGAGCATAACATAGTATTAGGAATGAGAAATGCTATTAAGAAACATAAAGCAGTGAAACAGGACAGATGGTAAGAGTCTGTAGCTAATTTAGAAATTGTCAGAGGTCAATTTAGAAAGGTCAGAGGAGGCCTTTCTAAGAAAGTGACATTTAAGCAGAGACCTGAATGAAATGAAGTGAGCCATGCTCATGTTTTACTGGGGGAAAAACTTTCCAGGCTCAGGTGTCATGTTTAACAGGTTAAGGGATTAGTAAGGATGGCAGGGGGGTGTGATTGGGGAACTTATCACAAGGACAGAGGTCTTATCTGGTCACGTAGAATTGCCTTGAATGGTATCAGGCACAGAGTGGATGCTCAGTGAATACTTGTCAAATAGGTAGATGGCAGGCGGATAGATGGAGTTTCGAATGAATGAACAAATAAATTACTCTCCCAAACAAGCCTGGAATCTAGGAAGAGGGAGAGAGAGTTATGGGTAAGCTTCTCAAATAGGGTCTTTCTCGTGAAAGGTCTTATAAGAGTATGGACTCTGAAGCTAGACTGTTAGGTTCAAATCCTGGCTTTGCCATCTGCTAGTGGTGTGACCTTAAGCAAATTACTTATCTTTTCCAGGCCTCAGTTTCTTCCTTTAGGGAACAGTTGGGCCTGCCTCATAGAAACATGGCAGGGTTTTGCAGCCCAGCACTACTAATGTTTGGGGCTGGATAATTCTGTGAGGGGACTGCCCTGTGCATTTTAGGGTGTTTGGCAGTATACCTGGCTGCTGCCTACAGATGCCAGTAGCAAACCTTCAGTTGTAACAAGCAAAAATGTCTCCGGATATTGCCATATGTCCCCTAGGGTGGGGGGACAAAATCACCTCGGTGTGAGAACCGCTCTGTTTTGTGAGGATTAAAAAAGTTGGTATGTGTAGAGCACATAGAACAGTACATACCTGACACGTATGTGCTGCTATTAAGATTAGCGTAGTGGCTTCTAGGGAAAAATAAGTGTCTTCCCTAACAAAAATTGAGGATAATTGAGTTTCCCATTTGATTAAGTAAATAACAGAAACAACAAAACTTAAAAAATAAAGCACAGATGATGATGGAGTGTGAAAAAAATGGGTTTGTCTGTTCCCAGTAAGATTTATTTACACAAACTGCCGTGTTCTGTGCATGGATGGGATGACTTCCTGTGCATTCAGGAACCTCTGGTGCTACCTTTAGATACAAAGATGTATCTCAGCTGGAATTTTCTTTAAGATGGAGAAACATTAATAATAGATTATTTCTACAGTAACTGGGATTTGAGAACACTTTTTTTTGTAATGTAATAATTTGGTTTCTAAGATTAGAGTATGCTTCCCTGCGTGCACAGCAATTTTCAACAAGGTACTAATGGTTACCATTGTCTATCCTAGTCAGAACTCACCGACTGTAATAAGCATGGTTAATATTTATTGTATTTGGCCATTGAAGAATTGAAATAATAGTGTATTCAACGATGTTTCAGGCTTTTTTGTAGAGTACATTTTTATTGAATATCACTTAATGTGCTTGCTGGTAGCTAGTGTTTGCTAATAGTGCTTACTTGCTGTGAGCCTTAACTCTGCCTAAGTTGTGAAGGTGGTGATAAATGGGGGGTCATTAGTTTTAGAGACACAGTATAGAAAAATGTCAGCTGATAAATGCAGCAATCAGAATGAGATAATTGAATAAATCATTTAAAGTCATGATTCATTACTCTTGGTGTAGGGAATTATTATTTAAAAATTTACTTAAGTTTTTATATAAAACACATACACATAATTTTAAATAGATGCATAAATCTGAAAATCTGCATTCTTATTTTTTAAGTGCAGACTTTTTTGTTAGCATTCCCTCCCCTTCTTTTTCCATATACCCTGACACTGGCTTGTCTTTACCCCCAACCCATGTAAACCTAGTGTATATCCTGTATTTTTCTCTGAACTCACATAATCCTGTACAGATCCATGTGCACACAAATGCATACAGATTTTTTCTTTTTGCCATTGACTAGTTTTTAAATGGGGTTATATTATATGCATTTTTTTCAGTTTATGCTTTTCTTATTCTGCAGTACCTAATGGAATTTGATTACATTATCTGACATACCAGTAGTAAAGGTTTTGTATCTGGAACAGTGATAGCTGGGAGGAACGAAGGTACTCCACCTCTCTTTTGTCAAATCTGTGTTCAGTGGACCCTGACTGGTGTGGCTCAGTGGACTGAGTGCTGGCCTACAAACTGGAAGTTTCCAAGTTTGATTCCTGGTCCAGGCGCATGTCTGGGTTGTGGGCCAACTCCCCAGTTTGGGGGTGTGTGAGTCCCCAGTTGTGGGTGTGTGAGTCCTTCTCCCTCTCTTCCCATTTCTCTAAAAATAAATAAATAAATAAATAAATAAATAAATAAATAACATCTTAAAAACCAAAGAACCAAACTTTCTTGCAATACAGCCAGAGCAAATACCAAGGCCTTTCCAATGGGTAAGGGTGCTATGCTCACCTCTGCCACAGCCCATCAGGCTGACTGTTCTGGCTTCCTGGGTGCTCTTGACCATGCCAGGCATTCCTGCCCCAGAGCTTTGTGTTTGCTGCACCCCAGGGGATGAATGCTCTCCCCCCAGCAGCTGCACAGCGGATTCCGAAGCTCCTGTGGGTCTTTGCTTCAGTCTTACCTTCTCAATGGGGCCTCTCCTGGTATCCCACTTAAAATTGCAGACTTCTTCCTGGCCCACTTACCGACTTTATCTTTCTCCTTCACACTTGTGACCTTCTAACATACTCCTTCATATTTTACTGATTTTTCAAATCACTCCACTAGAAGGAAGGAGGTAGTGCAAAAGAAGGAGCCCAGTGAAGCTGTGTATGGCTCCAGCCTGCTTAGGATGCCTCTCAAGAGGTGGGGCACCCTGAACATTTTCCCACCAGAGTCCAAACCCACTCTAGACAGATGGTGTTTTTCACAGAACTAGAACAAATAATTCAAAAATTTATATGGAACCACAGAAGATCCCAGATAGCCACAGCAGTCTTGAGAAAGAAGAACAAAGTAGGGGGTGTCACACTACCTTATATCAAAGTACTGCAAGGCTATGGTAGTAAAAAAACAGCATGGTACTGGCATAAAAACAGATATATAGATCAGTGGAACAAATACAGAGCCCAGAAATAAACCCATACCTATCTGGCCAATTAATAAAAAAGGAGGCAAGAACATACAATGGGTTAGACAGTCTATTCGATAAATGGTGTTTGGAAAATTGGACAGATACAAAAAGATGAAACTAGACAACTTTCTTACACCATATACAAGAATAAACTCAAAATGAATTAAAGACTTAAATGTAAGGATCAAAACCATAAAACTATTAGAAGAACACATGGGTGGTAAAATCTGATACCTCTTTTAACAATATTATTTTCCTGATATAGGTCCTCAAACAAGGGAAACAAAAGAAAAAAAAACAAATGGGACTTCATTAATCTAAAAAGTTTTTGCACAGCAAAGGAAACCATCAACGAAAAAGAAAACACAGCCTAATGATGGAAGAAGGTATTCACTAGTGACACATCTGATACGGTGTTAATATTAAAAATTTGTAAAGAACTCATACAACTCAACACCAAAAAGCCAAACAATCCAATTAAAAATGTACAGAAGATCCAAATAGACTTTTCTCCAAAGAGGTCATAGAGGTGACTGATAGACATATGGAAAGATGCTTGGCATCACTAATCATTATAAAAGTGCAAATTAAAGCTACATTGAACCCTGGCTACTGTGGCTCAGTGGATTGAGTGTTGGCCTGTGGAGCAAGGGGTCGCTGGGTTGATTCCCAGTCAGGGCACATGCCTGGGTTGTGGGCCAGGTCCCCAGTAGGGGGCACTCAAGAGGCAACCACACACTGATGTTTCTGTTCCTTTCTTTCTCCCTCTTTTCCCCTCTCTTTAAAAATAAATAAATAAATAAACAAACAAATAAATAAATAAAATCTTTTTTAAAAAGCTATATGGAGATATCACACCTGTCAGGATGGCTATTATCAATAAATGAACTACAAATGTTGGTGAGGATGTGGAGAAAAGGGAACCCTCATGCACTGTTGGTAGGAATGCAGATTGTTACAGCCACTATGGAAAACAGTGTGGAGGTTCCTAAAAAAAATTAAAAGTAGAAGTGCCTTATGACCAAATAATTCCACTTCTGGGTATATATTCAAAGAAATTCAAAACACTAATTCTGAAAGACTGTTATGTTCCTTGCAGCGTTATCTATAATAGCCAAGACATGGAAGCAACCCAAGTGCCCATAGTAACCGAGTGTATTAAAAAGTTGTGGTACACACACACACACACCACACAATGGACTGTTACTTGGCCATAAAAATAATTAAATTTTATCATTTGTGACAGCATGGATGTACCTAGATGTTATTATACTAAGTGAAATAAATTAGAGAAAGACAAATACCATACAAATTCACTTATATGCAGAACCTGAAGAAAAAATAAAACAGGAACAGACTCATAGCTACAAAAAAATATATTGAATGTCAAAAAAGAAGAGTTAGCATTCAGTTGGAGATAGAAGTAATTGTTTGCTAAAAAAATAAGAGGAAAATTTATGCTGAAGGTACTGTGGGTAGAGCAACCAGAGACTTTTGAGGTTAATTAGGAAAGGTTTCTTGGAATCGGTAAATTTTGAGCCAGGGTGTTAAGACGATAGACATGAACAGGTGGCAGATTTGAATTTCCTAACAGCATACTCGGAGAGTCAACTTCAACTTGGAATGTTTCATTCTTTTAAAGAGTGGAGTATCCCTTGTAACACACTTTAATTTGAATTTATAAAATGAGGATTTTTTTTTATCACATTCTTATCTAGTCTCTCACTTATTTAAGTAACTTCTTTGCTATACTTCTCCTTATCATTTTGATGGCTTAAATTTGTGGGGATGATTTTTAAATATAAGATCTGGCTGGATTCAGAAAAAGATTATGCCTCTCTCTTGCTTTTCATAAAAATATAAGGATTAGAGGTAATTTTAATTGTTCCTCACCATTCACATCGTTTTCTTAAAATAGCAAACTTTTATAGAAAAGGCTTATTCCCCCAGTGGGGAAGAGGGCCAACTCTGATAGATCTACTTTTAAAGGAAGCCGGAAACCCGGATTTTAAATATGTGAGACTAGTCAAATGGAAAAATAGAAACATAATCCTACTGCCTGCATCTGGCCCAAGCACTTTTCTTACAACTAGAATGTATGTGATTTTTTTTTAATTGACCGCATATCATAAATTGTCCTAAAATCTACTACTGGCTTATTAGGTAATTTTTTTTTAATCTTCCCCCAAGGGCATGATTTTAGAGAGAGGATGCAAGAGAAAAACATTGATTGGTTGCCTCTTGTACATGCCCCAACCGGGGATGGAACCTGCAACCTACCTGCATGTGCCCTCAGCAGGAATTGAACCCATGACCTTTTGGTTTATGGGATACTGCAACCAACTGAGCCACACCAGTGCTTATTAAGTAATTCTTAATTTTTAATTTATCATAAGAAACATCTGATGAACATTTGAAGGAACATTTTGATAATAGTTTTTAAGATAAGTATTTTTTAAGGTTTCAAAAAATTTTAATTAATTAATTAATTAATTTTAGAGAGAGGGGAAGGGAGGGAGAAAGAGAGGGAGAGAAACATCGATGTATGGTCACCTCTCACATGGCCCCTACCAGCATCCTGGCCCCCAACCCAGGCATGTGCCCTCACTGGAAATCAAACTGGCCACCCTTTGGTTCTCAGCCGGCACTCAATCCACTAAGCCACACTAGCCAGGGCCAAGATAAATATTTAGAGATAAAGAATACATATATATAAAGAATCTATACACACACACACACACAAAACCATTAATTAAAATGTCCACTATTCACATTTAAATACTCTCAATGCAAAATACACAGATAGGTCAGACAATCCGAAACCTTGTAAGACACAACACTAAGTTATACAGGAATCCTGCCACCTGCACAATAAACCAATCAATAAAAAAGCAAGGGATGGTCCATTAGGAAAGGTCCATTTGAATTCTTAAAATTAATTTGCAATTATAAAATAATATATTTGTTTCCTTAAAATAATAAACTTTTACAGAGAAGACTCATTACTCCCAATCCAGTTTTGAACTTTCTTAACTTCACCATTTAGATTTAAAGCTATGAAATTAGTTATTTTCATATAAATTTAACTGAATGTTTTCAGTGGACCTGTGCAGCCTTACATAGTTTATTTTTATAAAGTATCCTGGGAAATGTTAATACCATCTTTGCAGTACAGTCTTGATAAGAAATGTTTTTTGTTAAATAGTGTCAGAGTCTCAAGGTAAGCTGTATGATGAAGGGCACACTTTTTTTAAAGTTAAGAAGCATTCCAAATTGGGATTGACTCTCTTGAGTGTTGTACCATTTAGAGAGCTCAGTAAATGGGCTATATTTCAGGTCCCCAAATTACAGACACCATGTAGTTAAATGTGGCTCCTGTTTTACTGTCCTGAGATTGGAGCTTGTGTGTGTCTAGGTATACTAGAGGACTGGTGTCTATGAAGCAAAACAGGTAACCCTACCGAGGGAGTGGCTGCTGGGCATTCTGATTTCTAGGTAAAATGCCTGGATCTGCAGAAGAATTAACATGCTGTACTCTTGTTTAGAAGAGATAAGTGAAGGGAGTTGGCCTTTTCCTGGGGGAGTTCTAGCAGCTTTCAACCCTTGAAAGATGTGAATAATCAAAAACAATGAAATAATGTGAAAGAGCCAGCAGAAATACAGTTTAATATCATCTAATAGTTATTTCCCTCGAACTGTGCACTTCTAAGTTTGTTGCCAGATCTTGACTGGTGACAGCTGGACAACTGGAAAAAAAAACAAACAAACCAAAAAACCCCAAATGGTGATATGTTGTTATAGGACTATCACGAGCAGTTATGGGGAAGCACACATGAACAGATGTCTAGCCTCATTAGCTCAGCTGTCTTGTACCTAAAGGGAAGGACCTGTCTTTGTGGTTTCTTTAGGCTCTTCTTGCTTAAAGTACAGTACAGCCGGAGACCTTTAAGGGAAGGGAGCATAGCAGGGATGCTCAGGTTGTTCAGAAGGCTCACAAGCTGCTGGCTTCCCTATGTGTGATTGACAGAGGGAAAGTAAAGGAACATAGCAAAAAGGTGTCCTCTTTAGTATTAGGTAGGCAAAAAGGTCCTGGGGTGGCCTGGAAGTGTGATACAGAGGACTGTCTTTATAAAGGAGATTGTAAACCACTAACAAGAGGAAGAGGTGTAAAAGGATGGTATTCTTTTTGTTTACAGATGTAGGTTTTTATTTCAGTATTAAAAAATTGTAGCCTGTACTTGAAAATCCTGTGCAGGTTCTCCTCCGCTTCTTAAATTCTGTTTGAGCTGGGGTGTCACTGCCTGGTTTCATTGCCAAGGGAAGTTTATGGGCAGAAGTTTAAATAAAATTATTTTGACTCTTAAGATCTCTTCACAGAGAAGAAATTTTCTTTTTGTGTTGTTGTATGTATGTTTTGCCTTCAAAATCTTTAAATGACTGCTATTGTTTTCAGAGTCATGTGTGAGAAATAAACATTTTAGAAGATGGTTAAAACATTTTGAGTATGTGATTATAGGGAGGCAGCAGGGTCTTGTTTTTGTTTGTTTGCTCACTCGAGAAACATTCATTGCTGTGCCTCTCTTCTCTTGGATGTTGTGATTACTCAGAGGCGGTTAGTTAGAAAACTCTCTTTCCATCTTGGTTTTTCTGTTTCCGTTTGCAGTGAACGGTCAGCCTGCAGTGCGCTCTGGCAGCTGTGCTGCACATTGGTGTTCAGACCACTTACCAGTACTCTGGGTTGCCTCTGCTCTTTAAATGACTCAGTGTGAGAGTCAGAACGATGAATCCCAGAAGACATTGTGACTGGCTCCCTATTTTTGGTGATGGTTTTTATTTAATTTACTAGGTCCTATTAGGTAGGCAGATATTAACAGCTTGAGAAATGCTAAAGGAATGTTAGTTCCGAGCGTGACATTTTTACAAGAAAATAGTTATGAACTCACTAAAATGTTAATTTAGTAATGTTAAACAGATTTTTTTTAATACCTTGCTCCTCTTATTTTCTACCCTGTATTTTTGCCTTTATAGTGGGAGATTATGAGCTGTTCTAAAAAGTGAAAAATTAAAATTAAACAATAATAAAATAAAAGGAACCATTTATGGAACATTTTCTATATATCTGACATACTGATGATTGATTATCTCATTAAATTCACCCTAAACCCATATGAATTTGGTGATGTTATCCCCATTTTCAGGTGAGATGAAAGTTCAGGAGGTTAAATGACTTACACAAAGCCAGACTGTGGTTAGATGGTAAGAGCAAGAATTTGAACAAAGGTCTGTCTGGTTCCAGGTACAAAGTTCTCAGCCACTATATCACATTGCCTCTATCCTGCTTCTGAGGGGTAGACCTCTCAATAGGTGTGCAGAAGAAATAGTGGTCTGGTTTTCTTGTTTGCTTTGGTTGCTCATTTGTTTTCTGTCTGTGTCTTTCTTCTGTCCAGTGCATAACATACACTCAATAAATATTTATTGAATGAACAAGTGTGTACTACTAACCATGGAAAACGGAAGTGAACTGATACTTATGTTTATCAAGTTTTTGTAAGTATATGCTGTATTTGTAAATACAGCAAAGTACATCATAGACTAATATTTATCAGGGTTATTTGTGGCATATAGAGATATTTGAATAAGAATAAAACAGTTACAGTCCCCTATGACTTCTGGAAATTATCAGTGGTGTAAATGTTCATCTCTCTCTTTCTAACCAGCCTCCCCTGCTCCTGGTGTTGGCCCTCCTTGCTTCCACACTGCTGTCAAATACTCTTTCTCTGTTTCTCTTTCTTTTTCTCCTCCATCCCCCCAGAAAGTGCTATTTTTATACCATTTGCTTTTGTATATTCCACTTCCTTTGGATAGAATTTCCTTCCTCATCTCTTTGGTGACTTTTTTTCTTAACCATTGAGTTCTTGGCTCAGGTGTCTTTTCTGACTCCTCCAAACCCAGCTAGGCTGCTTCTGTGTTCCCCTCAGAGCACTTATCATGCTGATGAATTGAATAATTGGGTATAAGTCTGTCTGTGTTTCTTTGAACAGCTTGTATAATAAGTTCTGTGAAGGCAGGCACTTGGGTGTTTCATCTGTCTGTGTCACAGAGCCTTACATATGGTTTGCATACAGTAAGTATGGAAAGAGAAATGAAACAATATAAAGGGTATAGCTTGCGTAGTCCTGCCATAAATTCTAGAAAACCATCCCTTCTTAGAGATGGAGGACACCCTATTTGTTCCAGACCTTTTTAGAGATGAAGGTGACACCCTGAGGTCATACAACTAAATAATTAGCAGCAGAGCTAAAAAACAGGACTCTTAAATCCCAGCCCTGTGTCCTTTCTTTCATTGTTTTTTGAGAAAAAAACTTTTTTGTTTATTTTAAAGAGAAGAGTTATTTAGTGTAGGAAATGTAGAAGATAACAGGTAAACAGCAGGGGGAGAGAAAATAAAATCATCCTATTCCCATCACTCAGATAGTGGCTGTTCTTCCACTTTCTTCTGTTTACGAAGACATATTTATGTATGTGTTACATAATTGTGTGATGACAACAGCTTGCATGTACTGAATGTGTATAGACTAGGCACTGTTTTAAGTGTATTAACTCATTTATTACAGCAACACTTTGAGGTGAATACTATTATTCCCACTGAATGGAGGCAAAGAAACGTTCAAGATCTCAAGGTCACACGGCTAGTAATTTGCAGAGCCAAGATTTAAACCCAGGCAATCTTGCTCTAGAGCCTGTATTCTTAACTATTCCATTCTGCCTCTGTGTGTAATATTTCATAATCTGCTTTTTAAAAAATTGAGATCAATTTATATATAACAATGGTCACCCTTTTTGCGGGTATGGTTCAATGAATTTAATTTTTTTAAATCCTAACTCAAGGATATGTTTATTGATTTTAGAGGAAGGGGAAGGGAGGGAGAGAGAGAGGGAAACAGAGATGTGAGAGAAACATCAATCAGTTGCCTCCCATATGTGCCCTGACCAGGGAATGAACCCGCAACCTTTTGGTATAGGACGACGCTCCAACCAACTGAGCCAACCTAGTCGGGGCCAGTGAGCTTTGATGAAAGCTAAACCACCATCCCAATCAAGATATATAAAATGTGTCCATCAAAAAAGTCCCGTCATGCCTGTTTGTAGTCTCCTTCCCCATTCCCAACTCCTGGCAACCTCTGGTCTTATTTCTGCCCTTACAGTTTCACTTTTTCCTTAATTTCATGTAAATGCAATTATTCAGTAGTAGCCTTTTGTGTTTGTTTTCTTTCACTAGCTTTGGAGGTTTGTATATGTCGTCTGTAGCAGGAATTGGGTTTCTTTTTTTGTATGGATATACCACAATTTTTTGTTCTGTTCGCAAGTTGAAAGACATTTGGGTTGTTTCTAGTTTTTAGCAATTAAAATAAAGCTGCTATGAGTATTCATGTACAGCTCCTCATGTAGATGTATGTTCTAATTTCCTTTTGTTTAAATATCCAGGAATATGATTTACTAGGCTGTATGGTAAGTGTAGTTTAACTTTATAAGAAATTTCTGAACTGTTTTCTAAAATAACATTATTATTTTGTGTTGTCTCCAGTAATGTCTGAGAGTTCCACATGGTCCTCATCTTGGCCACAAATTATTTATTGGTAGTATAATATTTGTATTCTAACACTAGCCAAGTATATAGCAAGTCTTCACGTAATGTTGCCAGATGGGTTCTGCGGCCTTATGCTAAATGATGTATAATGAAACCAATCTACATAGGCTAATTGATAGAAACAAGAGTTCAGTTCCTATGACATCTCATCAATATTATGATGAAAGGATGTTATTTTGAGGACCTCCTGTAATTTAGTATGGTCTTGTTGTGGAAAGGTGTTAAATTAATGCTTTCTGATGTATATATTTTCATTTCCCTTTTTCTTTCTTATCCATTTTACAGATATTCACTGAGCATCTTATAATGTGGGGGTGGGGCGGGCGAAGATGGCCAACTCTATTCTCAAGGCCCCCTGGTTGGCCCTTTGGGTGGGAGCTGTGGTAGATGATGGTAACAAAATTGATTCTTATACTTTACCTATTTTTTCTACTGGAATGAATTGCCCAGTGTAGAGGTTTTTGTTTCCATGCCCCTACACTATATGTTTTGCTCAACTTTCAAGTGCTAAAGAACCTTACGAGAAGAATCTGGTGGCACATCTGGCTCCAGCTGTGCTACCAGCCTTATTTTCCATCCCCCCACCCCCCATAGTTGAAAATGTTGGTCAATGTCATGGTGGCAGCTGTTTCCTTAATTAGCTGGGTAGGTTTTCCAATTCATTCTGTTGGTGTAGCTGCCCTGGTTGCCCACCTAGTGATTTGAGTGATAGGACTATGCTATCTAAGGAGTAAAGTCAGATTGTGAGGTAAGTTGAGGTCCACAAGATAAAGGTATGAATCTCAGATCTTGGTGAGCTGACGCTCTTGTCACAATCCATGGTCTCTGACGCTAACCAGCATCTTTAAGAGCCTTTCTTTTCTTTCTAAATGAAAAAAATCACATATGTACCAAGCTATGTCTTCTTTTGGGGATTTTGTCAGCAAAATATTTGCAGATTGCTAAGAAGCTTCTGTTTATTCATTTGTTCATTTATTGAGCACAGTTGCCCATTAACTATTGTGTTTAATGGTACTTTTTTCAATGCTGTGGTATGGCTTATTTCAAAGTAAATTCTTCTTAGTTTTTCTCTGTACCTCCTTCTCCTCCCAGTTTGGTATCTTTCATCTATATAAACATTTTAAAAACAAATGCCAAATGAAGTAAAATAGTGCAGTGTTTTAACTCTTTGTTCCTCTTCGGTGCAGACTCTGCACAAGAAGGGAAGGAGGCAAAGGAGAGAAGAGGGAACCTGGTCATGTGGTGCTGCTTGTCTGGCAGAAGCCTTTCAGTTCTGAGCAGAGAAACCAACTGTTTACTATTTTGGGTGAATGAGGTTGGTTGGTGGTGGCTGCGAGCATTTTCTCTAAGGGAACCCTCTTCTCTTCCAGGTCTACACATTGAAATCAGTCCTGCTTTTTGGCATTTGGGTAGAGGAGGGAGGTGTCTGTCTCGAGGCCCAGTGCTGACAGGAAGAAATGTTTTCCAGGAGACTTACTGATTCTGACCTTCTGCTGTCACTGCTTTTAATGCCCACTCCCTAAGGAAACTTGGGATGTAGCTGTTCTTGCAGCCCTCAGTGCTGCAGAAATGAAGTACCCACTTTAACCTAAAGAGCAATGCTAATCAGATCTTCAGCAAATACTAAATGGCCTCTTTAAGGAGTGAGGGAAGAAAGACGGGTTTATTGCAACACTGCCCTTTGGAGTCTCACATCTCCCCCAGCATACTGAAGGAGAAGACCAAGAATTATCAACACACGTGCAGGATTCTGCCACTCTCATGGATTGTCCTGAAGCCGGGAAAGGACAGCTACTCGGCAGTGTGCCTGGCCCCTTATCACAGTTTGCGGGAAGGTTGGCATATTTGTCTCTTTGGGATTTGCATGTTTTTTTTCCTCCTCAATTTACTTCTGTCTTTTTTCCACTCCCCATTTCTCTGTAGCCATCCAAGCTCTGACTTTTGGTGGTTTATTGTCCCAGGGTTTTTATTAAAGCTCTTTGAGCTCTGAACAGATACATAACTACAAATGATACTTTAGGGTGCATTTCATGATCTGATTGTACAGTATTCAGGACATTTTACTTTCTTACTCCTCTCTTTCTACCCATGCAGAACTCATATACCAAATCAAGATTATGGAAGAATAATGAGAAACTCCTTTAGTCAGGTGGGATTCTTCCCCTTTATATGGGTCTAGTACAGTGTTTTGTCAATAAAACATACTTTGGCTATAGGTACAATACCATACAAATAAACAGGGAACTATTGATGATTATGACTTCAGTTTCTTCTATACTAAATACTGAAAGTGGATAGATGACCTCTAAGGTCTTGTAACACTAAGATAACATAATTTTTACAATTTTTAAAAAAAGATTTTATTTTTTAGAGAGAGGGGAAGGGAGGGAGAAAGAAAGGGAGAGAAACATGGATGTATGAGAGAAACACTGACTGGTTGCCTCTTTCATGCAAGCAGCTGGGGACCTGGCCCACAACCCAGGTGTGTGCCCTGACCAGGAGTGGAACCGGTGACCTTTTGGTTCGAAGGCTGACACTCAATCCACTGAGCCACGCCAGCCAGGGCGATAACATAATTTAAAGTAAAATAACATTTGGAAGCCTTTTTACTTGTATTTCATGTTAGTTTTGGTTCGGGTGAACAGTTCAGACTGCCCTTACTAATTTTTTTAGTAATTGTAGAATGACTTTAGAATTTCATTCAGGGGTATGAAAGATAGCAGGAAACTCTTAATTAGGTTTAATCACCCATAAAGGAATTTTCCTTTGTGAACATCCATCTTTTAATTCTTGAAACTGCAAAACAAACAAACAGACAAACAAACAAACAAACAAAACAACAATCCACGGATACATTTGAGTTCTGCAAAAAAGTTCAGTTTTAAATTTGAAGAAAACTCTCTCTGAAGAGTTCTGGGTTATGGAAAAAGGGCGGATAGGGACTTTATCCAAATTCTGTTAAATGTGACTGGAAAAGAATTATCAGCATTTTTCCTCTCCTATCTTGGATACCCTCTATTATCCATTACCAGAATTTATTTATATATATATATATATATATATATATATATATATATACACACTTACTAGTGTCGATTACATAAGTTCTACTTTTCTAAGTAGAATTGTCTACTTAGACAATTCTTTTGAATTTTTTAACACTTTTGGGTGATTATGAACATCTGACAAGATGGTTTGAGCATGTGGAATTGGCAGTGAAAGAATCCACTGAAGAAATGAATGATTATCAGTGCTCAGTTTGCAAAGAGAATAATTTACAAAACTGGTTGAGAGCAGTTGAGTTTTCTTTGAATATGTGGATGTGTTCTGCGCTAATGTCTAAGAAACAGCACAGCAACAGTAGTAGAGGGAAGATTATTTGAAAGCCAGAGGGGTCGTATGGCTTAGGACTTGTATCTTTGGGCTGTTTGTTGCTGTTGACTTTTTGTAATCCAAAGGAGAGGATTGTGGTGTTTTAGAGTCTTAATCGGAGAATTAAAGAATATCTTTGTTTTACATGTAGAAGTACATAGGAATTAGAAATGCAGACTTTTCATAAGTAGGATCAAAATGGTAATTATGGACAACTACCATAAACAATTGACTGTGTTTTTCTATTTTTTTTTTTTTTAACTGTGCTTAGAACCTGCACTTAGAATCTGAATGTCTACTGGATCTTGAGAAGACGCACTTAATGTGTTCTACAGATATAAATACACATTGTTTGTAAATTGCAGAAAAGAAATAAATTATGCATTAGGTAGTGAAAGTATAAAGGATGTCTCATGGTACTCCTTTGGGGCTGAAGCAGGGTTTTGAGGGATAAAGATAAGGTCTTCCTTCAAAAACTCAAAGATACACAGACAGTGGTAATGAGTCTTCTTAGTCTTGTGTTTTATTATTGTAGATGAATCCCTAACAATCTTATTCGTTTGTAGTTTTCTTAGTTCTGTTTTTCCTAATTAAAAAAAAGATTTTAAAGGCTGCCACACATTTTAAAAAATAATTGTTTAGGATTACTAGGAGGCCACGTGTGATACTTTTCTCATTGTTTTCATTGACAGTTGGATATGCCCGGAAGGATAGGAACCAAACTTTTTAATCCACCTCTTATGGCATTAGGACCTATGTTTTTTCTTAATAGACTTTGGCAAGGATCAGATACGCATTTTTTAGAAAGAGTGAGCCATGAAAGATTGATGTTTTGTGGTTTAATGCAACTTTCTGGTACAGCATGGCCCAGTACTATATCTGTACTTTCCAGTATGGTTACCACTAGCCACATGTGGCTGTTGAGACTTGAAACATGACTGGAGTGACTGAGAAGCTGAAGTTTTAATTTTGATTAAATAGCATATGTGGCAAGTGGCTACATTATTGGATAGCACAGTTCTAGACCCTACACGGTCTGATTTAGCCAGCGTTTCCAGCTACTTTCCACTACCCCCTTTCACAAACTTAATGCTGCAGCTAAACTGGAGCGTATTAATTATGTTCTTATAGTATTTCCTACCTCCAGGACTTGGTTCATGCAGTTCATCTCTGGTTTATGAAGTCCTTCAAAGGTGATTTATATGCTGCTGCTCCCATGTAGTTTACCTAATCCTTTTTGTAATCTGGTAACTTATGATATCTACAAACCCTTAAAGCACTAATATCACTGTCTTTATTACAGTGATTTCTTTTACATTTCTGATGTTCTCTATTACATTTATAAATTTCTTGAGCTTATATAGTTTTTACGGTTGTAGGTGTATAGTAGACTTAACCTTTTCTCTTTCTTTCCCCTTCCGAAGTGCTTAGCAAAGTGTGTTTGTTTATACATAGAAGGTGGTTAATATGCATTAACTGAGTTAGTCTACTGAGGTAACTGTGCTTCCTGGCACTAGAGGGCAGTATCATGCCCGTAAACAAAATGTGTTTATCCAAAATGACAGCTTTATTGAGTCTCATAATGATTCTAGCCTTCATAAGGAACTCACATCTTTTATTTGTAAGTGTTAATAATGAATAACCTTTTTCCATAATTGTCTTAAATTAGATTCAAAATATGATGTTAAACCAGGAAGTTGGTAAGATTCTTGCTAAGAAAAAACTTGGTAGCTTGGAGAAACACCAACCAAGGCATTAGGTAGGAGAGAGTAATTTCTTCAGGATGGAAGCCTTTTTCTGATAGGTAGCTAATGTTCCAGTACTGAGCTGATAGTCAAAAACCTGAAACTCTTGCTTTGATCTTGCCATGGTGAGCTTGGCTATGTTGCTTTAAACTTGGCAAGCCAGTTTCTTTTGTTGTATAGTAGGTGTGATGTCTGCCACTAA
The DNA here is from genome assembly GCF_019186645.2 of Phyllostomus hastatus. Taxonomy (NCBI): domain Eukaryota; kingdom Metazoa; phylum Chordata; class Mammalia; order Chiroptera; family Phyllostomidae; genus Phyllostomus; species Phyllostomus hastatus. The sequence goes on from NW_025333715.1 coordinate 5,412,414, forward strand.
TCCATAGGGTCAGATAGGGTTACATGTGTGAAAGTAGCTCTGTAAAGTATTACCTAAATGTATGGGTTATTTTCCTTCTCAATTCCTACCTTATACCTTGTACCAAGGAATATACATAGTAAATGATTGAGTATAAATATTTTTGACATTAGTTTTTTTACATTTTAGGTAAAGAGTATACTCTGTTAAAGGTTGATGAGAGATAAATTGATAGAATTACTCTCACCTAGGCTGCACACACTGAGAAGTGATAATAGTCACAATAGTTTGGTTAACACATATCCTGTCCTTTGATGTTATGCAACCTTAAAATGAACTGTATGTGATGTGTGTGAGTAAATTATATAGAGTTTAGACTCTTTGTGGTCCCCTCTCTAGTGGATTTATTTTTTTATGCCTTCTACCCTCCTTAATATTAACTTAAAATATTCAGAATAATCTAATTATTGTAAGGTTATTGAACTTCTTATAGAAAACCAGGTTCAAATACAATTACTTAGCCAAACTGGTGTAGTTGGAAAATATGCATATTTTCCTGCCAGTTTTGTGGGTTAGAAAAGAAGCAAGCTATTCAAAAAGAGGGTGATGTAGTGGTTGCTTTTTGTTGAAAACAACCACCAGCCTGAAGTCTCCTCTTTTAAATCATTAGATATATCAAATAAAATGTTCAGCTGAAGTTCATGCAATATCACAGTTACCAAACACTCTTGCCAAAGAGAATTGCAGTCATAATATCTGCAATCGAATCATTTCCTGTTCAGGCTTGCAGGTGGGGAGCTAAATGAAACTGCAGTTCTCTAAGATTAGTTATAAAGAGAATGCCTTGGTGGGAGAGGTCTTGATGGTATTAAATGACACCCTAGCAAATGTGGGGATAGAGAGGGTACCCTAGGATCCTGGAACTAACCACACTTAAGGAATAGATCAGCCTGTGCAAGCCCACTCCCATGGGTGATCTGACTAAAGCCCTGCTGGGGCACCAGATATGTGCTGATCACACTCGGGCAGTGGGCCAGGCAGATGGCACATTCCTGCACCGACCTTCGGACGCTTGCCAGGTTACAAAGCTGGCATTAGAGGCATGGCTGTTCTCTGGCATGAACAACCCAGAGAGCCTGCATTTCATCTAGCATTTGGTCCTCTCCAATTGAGGGGATGCCTTGGAACCGGTTTGGTCTCTGAGGCCACTTAGGAGTTGGCGTGCATTCTCATACCCCTTGCCCCTGCCCTATCTTAGAGTTGAAACTTACTGTCAGCATAACCCCAGAACTCACTCACACCCTCTACGTGATTCCTCCAGACTGGGGATGACCCAGGGTTAACCGCTGAGATGCCATGACTCCCCTCCCTTCCCACACCAGTCTGTCCTCATTGACCCACATGTTTAGGTTTGACTAAACCTTCCATCAGAGAATAGGTAGGGGCTAGGCAAGTTAGGCTGCAACTTGTCCCTTCGTTTGCTTCAGTGCATCCCTTTGCACTGGGTAAAGGAAGGTTGGGTGTGACCCACTCCTTAGGCTTCACGTTTTCTCTCTGCCCCTTTCCTGTTGCCCTTTTGATTTTTTAAAATCTGATACTGAGCCTCTCCTCCCCCCACTCACACCCGATGGAGTCTCCTATGCTATTTCTGTCGGTTTAATGATCCCCAGCTGTTGCTGTTTTCAGAGCTGGGAGAGGCAGAAGAGCCACAGAGAGAGGGGGTCTTGCCTTGTGTGTCACAAGGGTGTCAGACAAGTCTGACGCATTTTTCTGAAAGAACTAGGGTGCAGCTTCTTAGGGTGGGATGTTAATACTGGGACGGCTTGAAAATGCAGGAAGAGGGAAACTATAAGCTAGTATCAGAACATTTTAAAAATTAGCATTCTGCTGATGGGTGTGGCACAGTTTCACTCAAAATTATGCTAGAAAAATGTTGTATATGGTGACTGGGTAATAGTTTGATCACTTTGCATTCTACTTTTATTTTAGCTTTGTAGCTGGAATGTCCTCTCCACCTGTGGTATGTGTTGAAGGAGCCAAACATCTAAATAAAAAGGAGCATTCTGTCATAGGAAAATATATGGAATTAATCCTGAAGTGGTCAGAAAAGGCATTGATTTCAGTTCTGCTTTAACTTAATGCAGGTTTGTTTCGTAAAATTTTGTGCAAAACCTGCAGTATTGAAATGTTCCACTTGCAAGTTCAACCACACAGACTTCAGGAAATATAAAGTTGCAGTTCCAACAACATGAACTCCTTTGCAGTTACATATACCTTTACTTTTGAGAAATCTTTATTAAACCTGGGGGATGGGGAGCCAGAAATTCCTACAGTTAAGTGGGCTATTATATTGTAGTTGACTGGCTTTTCTTTTATGTATTTGATCTTGAGAATTTTAACTCTTCCAATAATTGTAACTGATAGACTTGTAGCTGATAGACTTTTACACTTTGTATGCTGCATGCAGTTTGATTTTATGGATTTCATTCTTCTATAAAGAAGAAAAACTTTGCTGTAGCCCTTATTGAAATTTTATTTTAAAGTATTCCTTTAATTTTTTGAGATGAAGAGATAAAATTTTATATCACCTAGGATTTAAGAGTGAGAAATTATTATTTTTTTCTTTATAAACCCATAGAACATTTTACACATAAATATTTGAAAGACTTTTAGATTTTTCTGTGTATATGTGTATTTTTAACCCATTTGGCCAAATTTCTAATTTCTAATCACGTCTTTGCTCCTTAGTGCTTCCCTAGGAAAAAAACTATTTAAAAATTATTTTAATCAAAATTTACATTTTTATTTTTCTCAATGTCAGTTAAATGAAATGTCATTAATTACTGTAAACACTTGAAATTAATTTCAAAAATATCAAACTAGGAAAGGCTATCAGTAGAGTTTGAAATACTTTACTAGAAAAAAACAACTTTCTAAGTATTTACAGAAATTAAATGAGGATATAGGTCTCCTTCATTATTTCAGTCATGATAATTTTACCATGCTATATGTTTTTCAAGTCCATGTTATAAAGTTAGAGAAGGAGTAAGCACTCTAATGCAGTTTTAAGGGAAAATGTTTTTGTCACTTCTGGCTTGCTGTAAAGTAACTCTCCTTTTCTAGGTTTTAAATTGGCTCACCTGTCACCTGCCCTCAACAAAGTTGCATGCAAAATGTCAGCACCAGTAATACCAGCAGGGAATAGCAAATGAGATTCAAGGCTGCTCTTATTTTCTGGGCAAATGTTCAGAACTAATGCAGCTGGGAAAATGCTATTCCTGGTGCCTTTGACTTTGGAAGGGATTGTTCAGATGGCTCTGCCAGTCTAAAGGAAGCACAGTCCTGGTTTATCTTCAGCCCAGACATCTGGCGCAAGTACACGCTATGCTCAGTCTCATGCGATGGGATTGTTTGCGCATTGTCGTACAGATCCTCAGAACAGGGACTTGTGACATTGAAGTAGCTGGCAGTTTGAGATGTCTGCTGCAGTTAGAGAAGGAAACGACTTCTTTTCCCCAAAGAGGAGATACGCAACTACCCAAAATGAAATGGTGAGCCCCAGATTTTTGAGGATGTGGGAAAGAGTTTGATTTATTTAGTTATATATTTATATATAATTATTAATATTTTTTGCTGTGACTCTGGCAATAAATGTGATGTAGTAGAAAAAGCAGACTTTGGTGTCAGGCCAATCTGTGTTTGAACTCTGGCTCTGCCTCTTATTAGCTGTGAAAACAGTTACTTAATCTCCTTGAACCTCTGTGTCTTCATCTATAAAGTTGAGGTAATACATAGTTCAAATAGCTGCTAAGATTGAATGAGTCACTGAAGTAGTATATCCAACCCAGTGAATACATAATGTAGGAGTTCAACACATTAAATTCTTCATTTTATATCATAGTCTCCTTCTCAGAACAAGCCTTTTCTCACCTCAGTGCCTGTGTATTTGCTGTTTCTCCAGATCTTTTCATGTTTATCATATTATTTAGTTTTCTGCTTAAGAGTCACCTTTCCCCTCAGATGGGGCCTTGCTTGTTTACTCCATCTGAAATGACCACCCTCAGTTAATCTCTGTTCTCTTTTTCCTCTGTATTTTTCTTCACATAATGTACCACCAGAAATCATAATATATATAATTTGTTATGTTTCTCCCACTAGAACATGTACTCCGTGAGGGCTGGGACCTCATCTGTTCCTCATTTTACTGCTACATCACCAAGCACAGTGCCTAACATATAATAGGTGCGTGATAAATATTAGTTTAATAAATGAATGAATCAACCTGGAATCTCCCTAGTGCCAAGGAAGAACCCCTGGCAGAATGCAGGAAGGAAGTTGTACCAGGAAGTGGGTGTTCTCTGCCTTTTCAGTATGGATGTTTCTGCACTGAGAACTAATGGGAAGTAGGCCTGTGAAGTTCTCTTGTATCCTTCCAGACTGCCTCTTGTCTCTGGGAGGAGTCCCTCTAAATGACCTTTACACGTGACCACTGTTACCCTGTTAGTCTCTCTTCCTTTTGGAATTGAATATAAGGATTCTTTTCAGATCATAGAGTTGTGAAATGTCATATATTGTTCGCTGAAATCACCTAGATTTCCCCTAGTTGGTAAGTACATAGATCTTTCCAGCCACATCATGCAGATAACATTATTAGTGTAGTGTCATTTTTAAACATGGGACCTGGTGTGTTTTATGAAAGAAGAAAGTGCAAGATGTAACAGTGGTTAAGGACTCAGACTGTAGATTGAGATGGATCACCTTGGACACATTACTTAATCTTTCTAATGCTCAGTTTCCTCACTTACAAATAGTATTATATAATAATAGTATCTTCCACAGAGCCTTAAGAATTAAATAAGATGATACATGCATGTTTACACCATTTTATAAGTACTGTATTATTACACAATATGGAGACCTTTTATTTTGCATAATCTAGTAGCTGAGGTTCGATTTTCATAAGCTTATCCTTTGTAAATTAGCAGGTTAGATGTATAAGTAGCCCTGGTATACCAGACCAGGGAGATGCCTTTTCTCTCTGCCTGTATTCCTGATGATATTCAGATTAAATAGAAAACATTTACTGTTTTTTGGTATTATTTCTAATTTCTAAAGATGATTATGATTATTTGAGAAAGATTTTAACTCATGTTTACACACTGTGTACAGAGATGGAAGAGAAATTTATGGAATTGTGAAAGAGATGAATGATTCAGCATATTGGTAAAAGAATCAAACTTGAAGTCTCATTATACATGGTTTTTGGTTGGCATATGTGACTTTAAACAGAATTAGAAATTCCTGTCTTCAAGTCTTTGCAGTATTACATTATTGTGTATTATATATGATTATGTCACAATCATTTTATAAATTGAATTAAAAGGCCCATTATTATTTGTTCTTTATAATTAAATAATCATAGAAATAATTTCTTTCTGTCTAAGACAAGGTAACATTTCAGTTAGAAAAAACCTTATCTTTGATATATTTTAATAATTGATTCATTAATCTTTCTAAAGGGAGAATCAAATCCATGAGTTTTTTAAGTAAACATTTTCTTTTGGAATAATTTTAGTCTTACAAAAAGTCACAAAGATAGTACAGAGAGTTTCCATATACCCTCCACCTTGCCGTCCCTAATGTTAACATCTTTTTTTTTTTTTACTTACTGTACTTTTTAAAAGATTTTATTTTTAGAGAGAGGGGAAGGGAAGGAAAAAGAGAGGGAGAAAAACATTCACCTGTGGTTGCCTCTTATGCACCCCCTGTTGGGACCTGGCCTGCAACCCAGGCATGTGCCCTGGCTGGGAATCGAACCAGCAACACTGTGGTTTCCAGGCCCACACTCAATCCACTGAGCTACACCAGCAGGGCTCTAATGTTAACATCTTATATAACCATGATACGTTTGTCAAAACTAAGAGATTAACATTGGTACACTACTAAGTAAACTCCAAACTTTATTTGGATTTCATGTGCTTTCCCATCGATGTCCTTTTTCTGTCCCAAGATCCAAAATAGGGTGCCACATTGCATTTAGCCATATGATTTTTAGATGGTGTATCTGTAGGATCCCAGAGAGAATTCACTTTCCTTTTCTCACCTCCACTTTTTTTTGGTGGGTGGGTCTTAAATCTGGATCTGAATTTCAGCAGGTCCCTCTTTTTCTGATAACAAATGAGTCAACCTTTTGGAGTCCTTTAACCACTCTTTCCATATTCACAACTTAGGTATTCAGGAGCATACTTTCAACACTCACTGTGCATTTAATTTTATTAATGAATGGGGAGCGATTCTTCTGCCTTTCTCCGAGTTTTGCTTTATACATACCAGGTTGTCTAGAGTCTGGGAACAGAACGTACTTCTTCACTGACTGCATGTTCCAGAACTGCCTTCCAAAAGGAAACAGTTCTCTTTCTTTTCTCTTTTCCCTTCCCTCTCCCTTACCCGCGTCTTTCGAGTCTTTCTTTGATGTTTTTGGTCTCCCCTTAAAGGTAGTTCTGTTAAGTATATTGCATTCACTTGGAACTTATAAAGTATTTATATAATCAAGTCAATATGCAGTGTTTACTCCTTTCCCCAGAAATCATAGTTAGGTTGACAGTAAACCCTTCTGGTTAAGGGTAGGGCTAATTATAGAATACATTGGGACTTTAAAATGCTGTTGTTTATGCTAAAAGCACAAGCCAGAAATACATTTTTGGTTCAGTGTACACTGTGCTAACCCATTCAGGCTCATTTCCCAAGTTGAAGGAAGAAAATTAATCACGAAAAGGATTAGAGAAACTTAGTTTAGAAAGCTTAAGGAATTATATATAAGAAGTAGAAGAAAAAAATTCAGACTTGCTATGGGGCAGGGAATTGAAAACTAGGGAGCAGGAGAGTCAGTGGAAAGGAAGAAGGAAATGCAGGCATCTCTCCTCTCTTTTGCATCTTTTGGGCTCTATCGGGAAAGACTTGTGGGAGATTACAATAAGTAGGGGCCTAGAGGAGTTGAGATTTATCCCTTGGGAATGACATCAGAAAATTCCTTGAACTTTAATACATACTGATCTGAGGATCAGTTTAATCCTCACCCGAGGACATTTTTTTCACTGCTTTGGAGAGAGAGAGGAAGGGAGGGGGAACACTGATGCAAGAGAGAAGCATCAATTGGTTGTCTCCTGTATGCACCCAAACCAGGGATTACATACCTGGACAGGGGATTGAACCTGTAACCTACATATGTGCCCTGACTGGGAATTGAACCTGCGACACTTTGGTTATGGGACGATGATCCAACCAACTGAGCCACACTGTCCAAGGCCAAGGATAAAATATTTTTTTTAAGGCCCAGTTTATACGTTTCCTGGTCCTATCCCACATAGAAAGGATCTTGTTTCTCTTTCTTTGTCACTTCCAGTGTTGGGTAGTATCACCTTTGCACCTAAAAAATAGATAACTATTTGAATTTTGTTTTTAAGAAACCAACATTTCTTTATTATTTATGCACACATGTATATTACATATAAGACTAGATGACTAGAATTTGGCAGGGAACCTTAGTAACAGGGCATATGTGCTAGCTAAAATTGAATTTTCCTATGACTTCTTAAGTAAAAATCTGTAGTACGGATACCAGTGTTTTTCTTACAGCATCGTAATTACTAATTTGAGTTTATTTTTTTTCCCATTAGACTTAAGAATTCTACAAGAATGAGAACAATGTCTTAATTCACATACATATCTCTAACACCCAGCCCTGTTAGCTTTGAGGGTACAAACGATGTTTGAATGCGTGAATCGAATCATGGAAACAGTCAGACTGCCTAGTTGGGATGTGGTGTCTGAGTATGTTTTCTCTGAAAATACTTTTCACTGTTTTAAGTACTTACTTGATGGTCATTTCCTCCATGGAAGTGTATAGACGTCACTGAAGGCAGTGATTAAGTCGCTCTGGCCACTACTATATCCCCAGCAGCAAGTGCAGTGTCTGGTGTATATAGTAGACCCTGTATTCCTTAATTGAGTGCCTAAGGAAAGTTTCGACAAGGGGCTGAGGAAGAACTGAGTCAGGCATGACTATGAAGTGAGTAGATGTGCTGACCAGCTAGAGCGGCTAAGCAAATAAGTGTAAAGAGTAAATGAAACTGCCAGCCTTCTCTTATTCTCCTTCAGCTTACCCTGAGCTCTCTGTTTTTCAAGGAGTTTTAATGTCTTAAACAATTGACTGTATTATAGTAAAGAGGAAATGTGAAAAGTTAGTTATCACAGAATGTTAAAGGAGGAGAAACTATGGATTCCAGGGTCTGACCTCTTTAATATCCTTTATTCTTTTCTTATAAGACATTGATCATAACTTGTACCTATTTACATGTGATTTGATGTGTGTTATCCCATTGGACTGAAAGCTTTCTGTGAGCAGAGACCGTAGGTGTATTCAGCACCTGGCATAGGGCCTGGCAGATAGTATAGGCGGGTCTCAGAGATGTTGTGGATTTGGTTCCGGACTACTGCAACAGAATGAGTATTGCAACCAAGTGAGCTATAATCTTTTTGCTGGTGGAGGGTCTTGCCTTCCATTGTAAAGAAGAAAGATAAGATCTGTGAAGTGCAATCAAGCTAAGTGCAATAAAACGAGGAATACCAGTAGCTGTCAAATAAACGTGTTAGTTGTGTGAATGGAGAACTCTCTCCCCATCCCAACTCCCCTGTTTTGGCGGTGATGCTGTAGTAACCCAGGCAGCAGAATGTGAGGAATATCCTCTCCTGCAGGCACCCTTCACTTACTCTAACCATACATTCTAAAGATGAAACTAGTTGAGTGTTTAGAGCATAATAGCCTTGGGTGTTCTGAGTGATAGGTGATCTAGGTTTACAATTTGGGTGTTACTAAATGACTTTTCAGGCATGTTGGATAAACCGAGGTATAAAACACACCAATAAAGTAGGTATATTTCACTGTTGCAAAGATGAGTATTCTGATTATCAGCATGCTACATACACATCGTATAAGGCTAAAATCCACACTGTTCCTTCTCTGGTCTTCCCAGTGGAAGCCACAGAGCTGGGCTTGAGAACACAGCACTTATTTTTGCTTTTGCTTTTTACTCCTGATTGGCCCAATTGTTTTGATGTGTCCATTTCTTGGGCATTACCTCTTGAGTGCCATCACCATCATTCCATGTTCTTTTTTTTTTTTTTTAAGATTGTATTTATTTATTTTTAGGGAGGGAAGGGAGAGAGAGAGAGAGACACACATCAATGTGCAGTTGCTGGGGGTTATGGCCTACAACCCAAGAATGTACCCTGGCTGGGAATCGAACCTGGGACACTTTGGTTCCCAGCCGGCGCTCAATCCACTGAGCTACACCAGCCATGGCCATCATTCCATGTTCTTACAGGGAAGAAATATGTAATGTTCATTCCTTTGCTTTGATTTCCCAAGTAGCCAGTTACTCGAATAGCAATTGATCGCTTTTGTTTGAAACAGATGGAAAACTTGATTATTTGCACTTTATGGTCCAGTTTCTTTTCATTCCAATCCTTTTCTGGAAGACAACTCAGTTGATTTACCGTCCATCAGCTTTAAAGACATCTTTTCATCTATATATAGGCTGCTTACACAGACCCACTTAGAAACAGATGATATTATTAAATTTGTGGAATTCAATAATGGTGAATGTATCAAGATTCATGCTTGTACACAAATGGGTATTTTTGTTTAGTTTATATTGACTTGGGGAAAGGGGAAGAAAACTATATGTTGATGTACATGAAATAGATTTCATTGAATTCTTACATTTTTTAATCTCCTTGGTCTGGTGCTATCTGTGAAAATATTAATTTAAACTAGTGTTAGGTAATTCTTGGTGAAGGTGGATATACATTAAATGTATGGTCCCTAAAATATACTCCTGATTTGGGTACCTCTTGTAGTGAATACAGTTTATATGGCTCTTAATATTATTTACTGAAAGTGAGTTACTAAATGATTTCTTCTAAAATGAATAATCCCTAAGATATGGAAACATAAAAGCATGTTTATTTAGAGTGTTTAGAATTTAGAATTAGGTGGGGTGTTGTCCTGCAAAGCAAAAGGTCATAGGTTCGATTCCCAGTCAGGACAAATGCCTGGGTTGCCTGTTCAGTCCTGGTTGGGGCACATAGGGGAGTCAGTTGATCAATGATTTCTCTCTTACTTTCTCTCCCTTGCTTTCTGCCTCTCTTCCCTTCTCTCTAGAAATAAATTAAATCTTTAAAAGTAAATAAACTTCTTTTACTGAAGTTGATCACCCAAACTCCTTCGACCCTGGACCATCTGTTTTCCCCAGCCCCTTGGTCTCTCTCACCAGAGGATGTGCCTGTTGTCTCAGCACAGGTTTTCAGAATGCCCTGGAGAAGGAGAGAATTAGGAGCCCAGGGTCTAGAATCAGAATGCTTGGGTTCGAATCTTATTACACCACTTATTGGTGGGATAACTGTAGGTTAGTTAATTTTTCTGGGCCTCATTTTCCTTACCTAAAGACAGGATTAATAATACTTATCTCTTTCCATGGGAGGGGGTGGGTATGAAGATTAAATGAGTTAAAACATGGAAGTACCTAGAACAGCGCATATAGAACTTCTGTCCAAGATGAAGTGGTAGGTAGGTATGCTTTGCTTTCTCACACAACCTAAAGGACAGAAACAAATTTAAACACAAAAAACAACCAGAACTGACAGAAAATCGAACTGTATGGAAGTCCAGCAACCAAGGAGTTAAAGAAACATTCATCCAGACTGGTAGGAGGGGTGGAGGCAGGCAGCTGGGGCGGAGAGGATGCACAGCAAGGCGGGCAGGTGCGAGGCAGTGGCTGGCGGATCGGGCAGTCCTACATTCGCATGCAGATAAACTGGAAGGAACAACTAGGGAATGAGACAGACCATGCAACCCAGGTTTCCATCGTGGAGAAATAAAGCTTCAAAACCTCTGGCTGAAAAATAACCTGTGGGGGTTGAAGTGGTGGGAGAAACTCGCAGCCTCTCATAGGAGAGTTCGTTGGAGAGACCCATGGGGTCCTAGAGCGTACACAAACCCACCCACCTGGGAATCAGCACCAGAAGGGCTCAGTTCGTTTGTGGGAAGTGGGGGAAGTGACTGAAAGTGGGGGTGAGAGCTGAGCAAGCGGCACTGTTCCCTCTGTGACCCCTCTACCACATACTGTGCCACAACTCAGCTAAGTGGGTTTGCTCCACCCTGGTGAATACCTAAGGCTCTGCCTCTTACAATGCAACAAGTGTTCCAAGACAAGAAATATGGTCCAAATGAAAGAACAGGTCAAAACTCCAGAAAAAGAACTAAGCGATAAGATAGCCAACCTATCAGATGCACAGTTCAGAACACTGGTAATCAGGATGCTTGTAGAAATGATTGAATATAGAGGAAATGTAAAGTGAAATAGTGAAGTAAAGTGCATAGTGAAATAAAGAAAAATATACAGGGAACCAACAGTGAAGGGAAGGAAATCAGGACTCCAATCAACAATTTGGAGCAGAAGGAAGAAAAAAAACATTCAAATGGAACAGAATGAAGAAACAAGAATTCAAAAAAAATGAGGAGAGGCTGAGGAACCTCTAGGACAACTTTAAATATTCCAACATCTGAATCATAGGGGTGCCAGAAGAAGAGGAAACGCAAGAAATTAAAACTTATTTGAAAAAATAATGAACGAAAACTTCCCCAATCTGAGGAAGTCCAGGAAGCTCAGAGAGTCTCAAAGAAATTGGATCCAAGGAGTAACACCCCAAGACACATCATAATTAAATTACCCAAGATTAAAGATAGAGAATCTTAAAATCAGCAAGAGAAGGAGAGAGTTACCTACAAAGGCGTTCCTGTAAGACTTATCAGCTGATTTCTCAAAAGAAACCTTACAGGCAAGAAGGGGCTGGAAAGAAGTATTCAAAGTCATGAAAGGCAAGGACCTACATCCAAGATCACTCTGTCCAGCCAAACTATCATTTAAAATGGAAGGGCAGATAAGTGCTTCCCAGATAAGGTCAAGAAAAAGGAGTTATCATCAAGCCCTTGTTATATGAAATGTTAAATGGGTTTATCTAAGAAAAAGAAGATCAGAAATATGAACAGTAAAATGACAACAAACCCACAACTATCAACAACTGAACCTAAAAAACAAAAACAAAAATGAACTAAGCAAACATCTAGAACAGGAATAGAAACACAGAAATGGAGATCATATGGAGGGTTATCAGCAAAGTGGGGTAGGAGGGAGAATGGGGGAAAGGTACAGGGAATAAGAAGCATAAATGGTAGATACAAAGCAGACAGGGGAAGGTTAAGAATAGCATAGGAAATAGAGAAGCCAAAGAACTTAATATATACAACCCATGGACATGAACTAAGGGAAGAGGGGGATGCAGGTGGGAGATGGGGTGCAGGGCAGAAGGGGAAAAAGGGGAGAAAAAATGGGACCATTGTAGTAGCATAATCAATAAAATTTAAAAAACAAAACAAAACAACAGTGCATATGTCCTATAAATGTTAGTTACTAGTGTGACTATTGCTATTTACATGTATTTTAATCTGCAGGTTTTGTTGCTTACAGTGTTATTTTGTTTAAAAAAACAGAAAAAGAAAAAGAATATAGTATAACTTCCTGGTTAAATTTCTTAGACTATGTGTATCATCAGTTTGAGATCTAGTTCAATTCAGGAAACAATTATTAGATGCCTGCTGTGTATAAGTGCTGTGGTGGTGGTGGTGGGGCACACATTAATAAGATATACAGAGTCCAGTGTAAAAAATGCCCCTGTTTTATGAGCTGATAATCTATGCCAAATCTTTTATTACAAAATCATAAGCATATAATTCTGTAACAAAAACAGTATCACACTGAAGCACATCATATGACATTCTGGGTGAAATTTTCAGATCACTGTCCATCTTATGCTAGACATTCGTGTACCCGCCCAACCCATACTCGATGGCGTTACTTCTGCCCCACCCTGAATTTCCTGCTCTCCTAGAGTTTTTAAACTGGCAGGAGAGAGGAAGTATATTCAGAGGTTAAGTGTTACACAGGAAAAAACATTGCTATACTTTTTATGTCAGATAAAAAGTAGTTCACAAAAGACCTAGACTAATTCTGAATGCTTAAGAGTCAGAAAGGTTAGATGCAGAGGGTAGGCGTTTCCAGGGGGAGTGAATAAGAGTTGGGAAAGTACATGGTACTTGAACAAGAGTGAATTGGACAACCTTGGGGCGGTTTAGAATGGAAGACTTGCAGCACAAGTAAGGACACAAGCCAGTGAACTCTCATTGCCACATGGGAAAATGAGCAAAAAACTTGACAAAATAGGACGATTGAGGAGGTGCAGGAGATGAAATTGGCTCAAATATTTTAGTAGTAGACCTGGGGAGGACAGTGATGCCGTAAAAGAGAAAATGAGTGTGAAGTGGGTTAGGTTTTGGGGAGAAAGACAGGTCCTACCTTGGGCCTGCTGGATTTGAGATATGGTCAGAAGCCTAGTTACGATTCTGCCATTCTTGGAGGCTTTCCTGAAAATCGCTCTGTGGATAGAAAAGGCAGATATTAGGGTGATATGATTCCTAATGGATGGCAGGTTCCTCTCAGATGTGACTTGCAGGGACCTTGTAATTGAAGACTTATTATGTAAGGGGACTGTCCTTGGCCCATGGGACCCTTCCAACCCTCCTTTTTTGAACATTTTCTCACCTAGCCTTTGGATGTAGGCCACGGCATCATCATTGTGCATGGTGTGTAGTGACAGTGCCCTTTAAGTTTTATTGGCATTTGAAATAAAGATCTTGACTAATAAGTTGTTTCATTAAGGGGTGCTGCCAGAGAGGAAACACGAGAAACACCTGTCAGCCTTCTCTAGCCCATGTGCTGTGAATCATGTAGGTTTTTTTTGGTTTTTTTTTCCACCTCTACAGAGGAAGGCTCTAAGTGAAGAGGAAGAAAAGAATTGTATTAATGGTAAAATATTTTCTTGTCCAGAGAAATGCATTCCTTGGTAAAAATAGGTATGATTTTTAGATACAGATGAAAAGATTTTACCAATACTTCCTGATCTATGTAAATAGTTATATCATTCACTATATTTATGGTGGTAAACATTTGCTACCAGGAAGAAAGTGTGAACTATCTAGGAAGCTCTTTCTGCTGGGTCGTGGCCCTAACAGTTTCTTTGAGTTAAGCATTTGTGTGTGAGGTTTTTTTTTTGAGTTGTTTTTGGCCTTAAGAGGAGGACAGTGTTGTAGGAGGTTTTGAGCAAGAGGCAAGAGTTTGGTACTTTGTGGATTGTTATCACCCTGCAAGACCCTTCGCAACTTCCTCTTGCCGCCCACAGCAGAATACGGAAACCCTGCTGTATCAGGCCACTTCTGCAATTACAGTCACAATTCAAGGGGATCCTTCTTTTACACTACACCCTTCTGTTTTGAGACTTTGTTTGCATTTGAAAATGAGTCTTTCATGGTGGAATGCCCAACCGAGCCTTCATCTCTCCCCTCTCTCCTCTCTCTTTGCTGCCTTGCAGTGCTGCAGTTGAAGCTCCAGCAGCGGCGGACACGAGAAGAACTGGTGAGCCAAGGGATCATGCCGCGTAAGTACCATTCTCTTTCAGCATTTGATTGAGTTGCTTTTAGGACAAAATCGTGTGTACCCAGTATGCCCCGGAAGGCATCCAACAGAATACAAGGGCAACAGGTTTCATCTTTCGCTCTGCTTGCTTTTTTTTTTTTTTTCCAAGTTCAGGGGCTCTCAGTCACTAACAGTGAGGATAACTGCCCTAATTGATTGAGTTCAGTGAAACAAACAGCATTACATTTAACAGTACAATTATTGGCTTTTGAATCGCACCTTTAAAGGGGTTTCTACACCCTGTTGCACTTCCCTTTATAGGAGGAGTAGATCTTGATCTGGAGTATTGTGAGGAAGAACCCACTTCATGCCTATGATTTGCCGTAGTATTGAGGTTCTTTTAGAGAGAGAAAACAACCTTTTTCCACCTGGTATTTTGAATCAACCACAGTTTTATTTCGAGTGAGATCCTCAGGGTACCCTAAGGCTGGCATGACTATGAGTGTGCCTGTAATGGAGACTTAGATGGGGTTGCAGATCTGGGCACAGTGGGTACAGAACTGCATCCCTCAGGGAGAAATTAAACCAACCTTGGAATCTGCTAGAGGAATAGGAAATTTGCTTCTAATACCAATAGCATTACAAACTGAGTGGAAGCAGGAGCCAGCAAGATTTTGCTCTTTTTGACATTTTTTTTTAAGTCATCAACAGTAAGCTTAGGTGCTCCTTCTTTTATTGCTACTTCACTACTTGAATATACCCTAATAAAGTTTTTAAAAATGTCATACAACAGCTCATAGCTTCATAGGGGGAAGCTGATGTTTTTCACATTAACACAGTGTCTGCTAACCTACTACCACTGTGTTTTACTAATTCTCATTCATTCATTCATTCATCCAAAATATTTGAATACCTACTATATGCCTGCCGATATAGCAAGATAAATCTATCTTCTGCTCTCAGGAGTTTTATGTTACTGATAGTAAACAAGGAGACAGATTAATAAACAAGGTAATTTCAGAGTATGGTAAGTGCTACGAAGTAAATCAGCTGGTTGGTATGTTAGTAAGTAACAGGAATGAGATGGGGTAACTTTGTAGAAGATGGTCAAGAAAGGCCTCCCTGAACAGGAAATATTTGAGCGGTGATCTGAAGGATGAGATGGACTTAGCCATTCAGAAATAGATAGAGGTCCCGGGGAGAAGGAAAAGCAAGTATAAGGCCCTAGTACAGGAAAGAGCCTGGCATGTTGAAAACCTCAAGGAAGCCATTGTGGCTGGGGCCTAGTAAGTAAGAGGAGAGCAGGGCCAGTTAGGATTCGTAAGGTGGGCGGGGCCAGAACGAGGGCTGTACCAACCACGCAGAGGAGGCGGATTTTGTTTTAAGTACTATGGGAAGCCATTGGAGGCTTTTAAGCAAGTGAAGATGTGATTTGATTTCTGTCACTGTGATGGCAGGTCCATTTCTGAGAGCCAGAATCGTATGGCAAGTATAAGGAGTCTGAGCTCCATTTCTATTCCTAAGCATCGGTCTCAGATTCGTCTTTTTGTTCTCTACAATTACCCATGAGGTCATTCCCCGGCATGATGCTTCTTTTCTGGCCCCCCGGGGAAGGCTTCCCCACCCCCACCCCTTAAAGTGTAAGACAGAACAGATGGCGTGTGTGTGCAGTGGGTCAGTAATGTGATGAGGTGGGGCAGTGTTGTGCTTTACAGAACACTCCAGATGTGCCCATCTACAAACCTCTGTAGAAGAACAAGTTATCAAGAGTCTCCTCTGCTTGTCCCTTTCACCAGGGACATCACATGTTTAGCAGGTACTTTGTGCCCAGGATAGTCCTAGACGCTATAGAGATTAAAGATGTATGTCATGGTGCCTGCCCTCAAGACATTTAACAGTTTATTTGGGTAGCTAAACTTTACTCACACACAAAATAAAGAGCAATTCAGTGCTGATCAGTGCAGTGTTTACTGTAATTACAGTGCTAGTTCTGAGAGCCTACTGCTACCTCTCAGAATCTGAATGTGTTTAGGATCTAAAAGCCATGCAGCAGTGCCCTGCACCCTTCCTCCTGTCTTTCATTTGATATCAGGGGCTTCTGGAGATCACTCTTTAATACGATTTATGGAATGCAGCCTCCTAGCTTAAGGGCTCCATGTTGTTAAGACAAGTCATGCTTCAGTTTTTGGTGTTGTCTGCTTATGGGTTTGTCTCTCCAACTAGATTGTGAGCTCCTTAAGAAAGTGTCTTATTTATATTTCTGTCCCCAGTGTCTGGCACTGAACGAATGAATGAAGACAGCCAGTTTCAAAGTGTGTGGGGTGTACGCATGACAGACAGAAACAGATCACCCCTCTGTTGCACACTTGTTGGATTTCTGGGCATGAAATTTGAAATGACGCTCCTGTTCTGTCAGGAGCCTGGGTTCAAAAATGTTCTGAATATCTAATTGTGTAATTTGAATTGTTCTCTGTATCTGTGAAGTGAGAACAATGGCCCTTCCTATTGGAATGGAAAAGACCTGCTTCTGTAAGAATACTGCATACCCCCTCATAAGCAAGAGCCACCTCCAGCTATGAACGGTCTTGGCTTTCGGCTTTTCTAGTGAAGGAAGTGAGTAGCAAACTCTTAGACTAGGAGAGAGAATGTTGAGGCCTGGGCTTAGCTTCCAGTATGAAATCCCCTGCTCACCCACATACCTGGTTATACACAGATAGGGTCCCCAAAGATGTGGCTCACACAGTGCCAGCCCCCCGTGCTGTGAGTGGCCTGCTTCCTCACCACAGCTCTGCGCCCACTCTCCTGGTTCCTGGTGTGATCTCGGCCATCTTCCACCAACATCTCCGCGTCTTTCAGAGAAAGTATGAGCAGTGTTGGGGGCAGATCATAAATGAGCAGCAGGTTGTTGCTGGTTATTGGAGATTTGGAGACCTGAAGAAGTAACATCTGGTTTGAAGTGCCTGCTTCCATTTCCCATCTTGCTGGCCTGAAGAGTTTCTGAAAAGTACCTTCATTTTTACGTTTGTTTGCTGTCCAACTTAGGACGTAGGTGGGGCCCACAAGCTGGGAGAACAGAGTAGTGTAGCATGGCTGTATTCTGCTTTGTCACTTACGTGTTTATATCTTTTATCAAATTCTTCTCATCTCAATCTTTTTTTCTAGCTCTGGGAAGAAAAACCCACCCATATCGTTTCCCAGATTACTCATGCACAGTTCCCATGGAGGGCTGGCTTTCACTTCTGACATCGTATCTGTGGGACACTGTCTCCAGTGGCTCTCTTGCCTTCAGGGTTGGTCATGTTTCTGCATGTCCTTCCGAGTTGGGCTATGGCCTTTCCATAAAGTCCAGGTGACTAAAGGGTCTCTCAGTTCCTACACACTTCTCTCTGCTGCTTGATAGGCTCTGTTCACGACGGCACCTAAACTGTGAGGTATAGAAGTTGGTTTCTGATGTATTTTTAAACAGGATCATTTCCCAGAATCCTTCATTCTCATCATGTAAACACATGTCTCCTTTAACACCACTGAAACCCTACCAAACGCAGTGTGCCAGATAGCAGAGGATTACATATTCCAGGCCTTAAGCTTTCTTTAATGATGTCTGAAGCTCTGCATGTCTTGAGGGAGAGTGGAAATGGCAGACAGGAAGCTGGTGTTTAACTCCCAAGATAAAGATCAGGAATGCTTCTGTATTCAGAGAGAAGACTCATAGAAGAGATGGGTCTTGTGTGGTACACTTTGGTCTCAAACAAAGCGTCCCCCACAGCCTTTCTCTTTGACATTTAAAGGTACACAGGATCATAAGGTTAAGGTGAAAACTAAGAAAAATGTTCTGGCAATGAAAGCTGCTGCAGAGGAATAACCTTTTAAAGGAAAGCATGGAAGTTCTGACCCAGACAAACGAGAAAAAAGTCTCCTGTACTCTTACTGGATATGAGAGAAGAAACTCGTTTGTCTCTTCCTCCTCTACTTTTTGTCATTCTGTTGTGGATTCCTGAGAAAATTCTCGGAGTGGCATGTTTCCTATGCTATAGTTAATCCTCAGTTTATTATCTGCCAAGTGCTCGTAATAGAAAAATCTTGGTACCTTGGCAAGCACATGAAGAAATTATTTTTTTCTGTCTTACAGATCTCTAAGGACCTTGCTGTATTTCTTGAGTGAGCTTGTTTTTTCATCTTAAGTGGTGCTTCTGTGCACCCAGCCAGTGTCATTGGTGGCATTTACCTTTGAATGGTTGGCAGAACCATAGAGTGTGAGGGCGACACAGCTCCGAGAGGGCAGCCAGTCCGTGTCAGTCCACAGGCCTCACAGACTGCCTTGCCCTAAAAGGCACTCAGACACGTTGTTAAGTGAAAAAGTGAACAAATTGGCCACTTGTTTAACTGGTTCATGGGTCCGTAAGTGGGCCCTGTGTTTCTCACTTTGAAACTGAAGAGAGTGGCTTCGTGTCATGAGTTCCTGTAGTTCTGTATTTTTAATAAACTTCATTACATCTCGACTCCCTAACACTTCAGTTCTACAGTTTGATCCCTTTGTCACGATTAGCCGTCAGTGTTAGCTAAGTGGTCTGCACAGAGACAGGGCGGCCCAGCTGTAGCACTTGTAGCTAACCTGAGCTGTGACTCTACTGGGCCCCAATGTGAGCCGAAAGCCTCCTCCTCATCAGACTGTAGCAGTCTCTACACCAAGAAAAAAATAATTCTGAACTTTGCAAAAGGTTATTTAATGGCTGGAAGTGTTAGGTTTGATTACTATGATCCCTTTTCCTATGAATCTAAAATTCTTCTTGATATTTTTGTTATTTGTAACTTGGGGGACTTATTATTTATATTATTCTTCACCAAATAGAAAACTGAGTTTCAAGATTCTCCCTCCTGAGTACATATGGATCAAATGCATTTTCGTAAAGGTCTTTTAAAACTAGTTTGTTTTTATAACCCCTAAGTAGTTTCAGAGTTTCTTGAAATGAGACAGCAACTGGGATGCCACGGGATCTACATTCCCCAAGTTACTATGGATTCGGAAGCACTAGCCTCTAGACCAGCCCCCCGATAGCACTTTCAACAATGGTAGAGATGTTCTACAACATTAGGCACATGTGCTGTTGAGCCCTTGCAGTGAGACTGGCTTGAGTAAGGAGCTGGATTTTTTATTTAATTTAATTTAAATTAATTTAAATTTAAATAGTTACATGTGGTAGGTGGCTATTTTATTAGACAATGGAGTTTTAGACCTTACTGTGCCTCTTAGGACCAAGGTAACTTTGGGCAACTCAGTTAACTTTTTTGAACTCAACTTCAACTTTTAAAAAATGAGTGTCATAGTACCTGTCTTACCTACTCCACAGAATGAGTTTGGAGATAAGTGAGATGATGTGGTGTTCATTATTTTGAAATTGTTATTCTCAGTGAACAATGAGAGGAGCATTAGCTGCGATCTGCTGTCTCGTGAATCTGAAAGCAGCTTTTATTGGGGTGGCCAAAAATTCCTTTAGCTTTTTCCTGTAAAAATAAGACACATTTTTCATTTTCACCAATAACTATTGATTTGGCTATTTTGAATATGTTGGATGTCTCCCGTTACTGGCTAGTAGGTAGAGGCCAGGACTGCTGCTAAACATCTTCCATTGCATAAGACACAGCCCCACAGCAGAGAGTTATTTGGGCAAAGTGTCAGGAGTACCAACAGTACCAAGGAACTTTGCAGACCACTTTTGCCACATTCGACCAGTCACAGCACCTTCTCCATGCACTGCACAAATCTTTCTTTTGCATTTGTTGTGTGTTTACATTTCTTGAAATAAAGCATAATACTTCAAACTGTTGCATATTTTCTTCCATCTTTAATATTAAAGTGGCTGCATAAAAATTCACCAATTTTGGCCCTGGCTGGTCAGCCTCAGTGGATTCAGTGCCAGCATGTGAACCAAAGGGTTGCCGGTTCAATTCCCAGTCTAGGGCACATGCCAGGATCGCGGGCCAAGTCCCCAGAAGGGGGCATGTGAAAAGCAACCACACATTGATATTTCTCTTCCTCTCTCCCTGCCTTCCTCTCTCTAAATAAATATATATGTATTTTTTTAATTCACAAATTTTGATGTTTTTTGTTAATGCACATTGATATGACAGCTGTCACAATACAACCTAACAAAGTTGTTTCCAATGAAGTTAAAGACAATTAAGCAATACTAGAGCCATTGTACAGAAAAAAAGTAATGAAATTTTTGGCCAATCCAATAATATATATATATATGTATATCAGTAATTTCTGTCAAAACCAGTGTTTGGGAGCAGGAACTATTTTCAGTAAATAAAAACCTCAATTCAATTTTTCTTCCTACCTGTGGATTTAACAATTGCTGAAAATCATTATGAATCAAAGAACCACTAACCAACATTGTTCTCTGTTAAGATTGTCCCTTTTTCAGTCCTGTATTAACAGGACTGTCATTTTATTAGCTTGCCTTCCATGGTGGTGGATGTTTCTTTTTTAACCTCTCTTAAAACAATTAAACTAGTGCCTCAGTTGGAAACCATGTCTGCCAGTTTGTTTTTTTGTTTGTTTGTTTATTTGTTTGTTTCTGGACAACTTGCCAAGAGACAGAAATGTTCACCAGTGGGGATGTAGTAGTGATTCCAGAGCAGATGAGATGGTCTGGTTTGAGGCTGAACTGCCCTTTTGTTTTTTAAATTCACAAAGAATTAGATGACAAAATCTTAGGCTCCAAGGAAATGGCATTTATTTGTTAGTGAGTGAAGTATCATACTATTGGAGAGATACATGTCTCGACAGAGACTTTGTAAATTGTGAGTTTGGGTGGGGGCTGGGTGAGAATAGGTCCTCACTTGGGCCATGGTGGTTTCCTGTTTTCTCCAGTCCACTTAGGAGTTGCTAGCAGCTCTGTGTGGTAGTCTCTGAACTGCTGTCCCCGAGAACCAAAGAAGTTTGGCCAGCATCTGACCAGGGCCCCTTTCCAGCAGGGGAGCAGAGCAGGCATCCCCCACGCTCTGCGGTTTGCCCACAGCTCATCTCCCGTCAGTGCCCTCAGGCTCCTGCTGGTCTCAGAGGCTCACCTCGCCGTCACACACGTTAGTGTCATCCACGTGGCTCGACATATAGCAGTATATGGGTTTCAGGTGTACACCATAACTTTTTTCTTAGGCAAATCCCCCCGCCCCCACCACATTGAGATGATGTGTCTTCATACATCAGAGTGTGATCATTTAGCTGGAGTCGAATCCCAAGTTTAAATGGCATTTGTAAAACATGTGTTCTGGAATCGGGGCTAACCTGATCCCTAGATTTGCAGCTGAGAGAAAATTGTGTTAGGCATGTGGCCTCAGTAATGTCTTCTCTTTTATGTCAGGAGACAACCAGCTGGGTCCATCAGTCCCAGGTGATTTATGTTACATATCTGTTCGATGTCAGTCAGCATCCTCATCTCCCTGCTGTTGCAGGGTGTATCCTCGGCTCGGTCAGTGACTAAGATAAAGCCCCCTTTTTGGCCAGTTGCTAACAAATCCTAAAATAGGACTCTAGAGTAAGTTGTATGTTCATGTTCTGAGCGTATTCATTGTTGAATTTAAAGAAGAATCCAACAGGGAGCTCTGTTAAACCATCGAGAGAGGTTTCCTTGATAGGAGTTCTTGATGCAGTTTAATACCTAAAAGGTACTGTAGGTATTCAGTTTCACTTAATAACTAGTTTTGGAAATGTGTGAGATATCCAAAGTCACTTTCTTTTCAAGGTAGTAAATGAAGTAAAGGAGTTTATAAAGTCACTTATTGAAGCTACTCACTAATTTTACCTGAATAATACACAAGTACATCCTGAAGCATTATTACACAGCCATGAGGGAGCCCTGGTAGATATCTGACGATGGTGGTGATTTAAAATTCTTCGGCGTAGTGGGATGTTGTTTTCAGAAGGGCAGAGGCGATTTGGGACTTGTATCTACACAGATGACTTAGGAATATTGATTATGGGGCTTCAAAAAGAGGTGACAGCTTGTGTGTGTGTGTGTGTGTGTGTGTGTGCGCGTGCGCGCAAATTGGGATCATAATGATTCAGAGCATTGCACTGGGCAGTGGTGTGAAAGCCAGATACAAACATGGCTGGCATGTATGTCAAAAAGAAGCTTGGAAGTTAGGTGCAAAATATTTAACCCCTGACACTTTAACCTTTTGGAATTCACGGTACTGTTGATGCTTATGCTACACAAGATTGTGCACGGACCTTTCCTCCCAGTCTGGAGTCTCTTTCACCGTCAGTGAGTCAAGGGTGCAAGACTGGAGCAGCTTGCACTTCTGGGAAGGTAAAGATTTAGCATCCTTGAGTCTCCACTGTATATATTCATTCTTGGTGCTTGGCTTTCCTGCCTGTTTGGGTGGAGGTGACAGCCCTGGGTGGTGGCACACCTGAATACCAAAACAGGATGTGTGTGAAGCACGTTTTCTGACAGTTAGCTTGGATCCTTACTTGACCCAGAGTTCTGGTTCCTTCCCCAGACCCTACCACCCAACTCTTTCTTTGGTTCACACGAACTTATTCCTGGTTTATTTTGGTATGGCCAGTCTTTGGAAATGTTGACACAACTCTTTGATTAATGATCTTTGCTACGGGATATTTTTGTAGGCATTTTGGTACGATAGCTAAAAGCAGTAAAACAAAAAATGAAAGTCAAGCCCAGTTAGCTCTCGGCATTTGACTCCATACGTGCCGCTTTCTTCGGAAGGAGGGTGGCACAGAAAAACCTTAAAACAGTGGAAGTGCCTCAAGCTTAACAGAGCTTCTAACAAAGTACTTTCACTTTTAAGGCTAACAGTCATCAGAGTAGTATGTACAATTGCCATTTTGTGGATGAGGATACTGAGGCTCAGAGGGGTTGTACGACTCGTCCAGAGTCACACCACCACTAAAAGACAGGCAGATCCCACCCAGATTTCTGGTTCTAAGCCCCTTGCTAATCACTGAAGATCATGGTCTGATGGTTCTTGCTGACATAGGAACCTTATGATGGTGGCCTGCGGTACTTCCAGCAAAATTTCCACTTTGAAAATACTGAAAATTGAAAATAGTGTCAGGTCAGGAGCCCATAGTTGGTAGGGTAAGATAAAAGTTGGTGGTGGGGGCGAGAGTAAACCTGTCATTTTTAAGCTTCCAAGTTGCTGCTCTTGTCTGCTGGTGTTGAGTCTTAAAAGGCCAAGGACATGCATGTTTCCACATCTGTCACAATAACCCTTGGTTAAACCAGAGGTTCTTAACTTCTTTTGTGCCACTGGTGCTCCTTAGAAAATCTTACACATTCTCTCACTAGACAGTTGCCCAAGCAAGTAGTCAAAATCCAGCATGCACTTTCTAAGGTTTCCTGGATGCTCTGAAGCTGGTGCAGTGTTCCCCAGGTTAAGAG
This sequence comes from Phyllostomus hastatus, assembly GCF_019186645.2. Lineage (NCBI taxonomy): Eukaryota > Metazoa > Chordata > Mammalia > Chiroptera > Phyllostomidae > Phyllostomus > Phyllostomus hastatus. The sequence goes on from NW_025333715.1 coordinate 5,436,391, forward strand.
CCTCTGCTCTGCCTGGATACAGAATCCTAAGAAAAATCATCTACCCAGTACCAGTAGGTAACACCCTTACACAACCAGTGACACTGCTGACCTCCGCACTCTTGTTGCTCGTTGTGTAAGTGACCCTCCGTGTTTCCTGGATCGACACCGGTGAACCCTGGTGCTCCTCACTGGCTGGACGCCGAGGCCGAGGGCTGTGTTTCCGCGACGCCTTCCAATGATTGTGAGTGTCACGCCCTGGCTTCTGAAGGCAGGCTCCGAATCCACCCCTGCGCACTCAGGCCCTTGCCGGGGGGTGTGACTTAGGAACGCTCTCTCTGCAACTCCAGCATTGATCCTGAAAGGGGCTCAGGAGATGGAACTTTTTGCCAGTGTATGAGCCACCTACACAGGTCACAGAGTTGAAATGATGAATTAAGCTGTTGAGAAAGTTGTCAAGTCCTTACTAAGTGTACTTTTTAGTCGCTTTGCCCCTGGTGGTGGAGAACGAAGAAATAAAAATCTTTTCTTTCTTTCAGCAGTGTCACCTTTCCTCTGCCTTTTGGACTAGGGAAACGATGGCTTTTTAATTTTTGGTGGTACCAGAATCCTCAAAGAGCTTAACAAAGATTAAAAGTTTTGCTTTGACTGGTGTGGCTTTGTGTATTAAGCGCCGGCCTGCAAAACCAAAGGTCACTGGTTCGATTCCCAGTCGGGGCGCATGCCATGGCTGCAGGCCAGGTCCCCAGCTGTGGGGGTTGGTGTGCGAGAGGCAACCACACATTGAAGTTTTTCTCCCTCTCTTTCTCTCTCCCTTCCCCTTTCTCTCTCTCTCTCAAAAACAAACAAGCAAACAAACAAATAAAGCCTTTAAAAAATAAAATAAAATTCTCAAAGCCCGGGAATCTTCGCTCCAGAGACATTCTAATGCAAATGGTTTTTGAACTACACTTGGAGAAACACGGGACCAAGGGCTGCTGGTGTCTCTCCCTTTTTAATTTGTAGTAATGGCGCAGACCAGTGATTTTCAACGTTTTTCATCTCGTGGTACACAAACTGCTAAAATTCTATAGCACATCAAAAAATACATCTTTTGGCCAATCTGACAAAAAAGGGTGTAATTTTCATTCATTCACACCAGACAGCTGTTGTGTTGGTTATTGTTGTTTTTTTATTTGACAGTCTAAGAGAAAAGAGGTCAGTGCCCCTGACTAAGTAAATAGTCAGGTATTGTATGTTTTAAAAAAGTTTACAGCACATTAGTTGAAAATCTCTGGTGTGGACTGTTATTATTTTCTTCTCCCCAAAAGTTCTGAAGTAGAGGATGGCCCTGTCCACGTAAGTCAAGAGTTGATAACGAATTACTAAGACAGTCGAGGTTGTCTTATATGAAATGATTGAGCATAGACAATGTATGAACCCCTCTCTCCAGCTGGGAAAAGCTTGCCTCTCGAGTGGCCTTGCACCATGTCGGTGGTCAGTTTGGAAGAGCGAATGAACTTCCTGGAGCTGTGTGACAAAGTTCTGTGCTGGGACCTCGGGATGTGGCAAGACTCATTTAACTGTTGAAGGAGTTTGCTCATTCAGTGATTCCTTCTTCTGCAATATTAGCCCTTCAAAAGAGGGTTGGAGGGAAAAGGAACGGGAGAAGGTAGGTCCCCTTGAATTTTGCTGAAGTCTCCCCTTCTGTCCCTCCCATTGCCAGTGATAGAGAAAAGGACAAGGCAGCATTTCATTCCCAAAGGAGTGGCCAGGGGAAGAAAGCTAAATGTGGAAGAACAGATTAAAGTCAGATTTTTGTTTTTGTTTTTTGTTTTGTTTTATTTTGGTTTTTTGCTGTCACATTTTTTGAGGGGAGAAGGTGCTTGATTAGTGAGATATCCTTTCTCCAACCCACCACCACCTTTCCCCTCCTCCTTCCTCTCTTATGCTGAGACACACGTAAATGAAAAGATCTGAATTGTGAAATCAGAAGAGCCAGAGTCTGGTCTTTGTTCCGTAGTCAATGAGGATGTGATCTCAGGCAAGTCAGTTCTCCATTACGAGTATATAGTATGGAAAATAATAGCTCAGGTAAGGGAATTCCCAACGCACTGTGCAAACATCAGGGATAAAACGAGGAAACCATTTACAGCAAGTCTTTTTATGTTACCCTCAGGGGCCTTTTTGTCAATGGCAGTATTGATGGACACAATCCTGCTTTCTTTCCTTTCCACATTTTACTTCCTCCAGTGCTGCCCGAGAGCAGGGTTCTGCCACCCCTCGCACCCGTCTCCTCCCACTCTTCTTCTCTCTGCTCACCGTGTGCCGCTCTGGCCTCCTTCGTGTCCCCCTGTCACTGCGGCAGTGTCTCACTCAGGGCCCTCGCTAGCGGTGTTCCTTGCCTGGAGGGCTCTTCCCCAGGTGGCTGCAGGGCTCACTCGCTTCCTCCAGGTCTCTGTTCACATGTTACATCAGGAAGTCTTAACTGCCCTGGTTGGTGTGGCTCAGTGGACTGAGCACAGGCCTGTAAACCAAAAGGTCGCTGGTTTGATTTCCAATCAAGGCACATGCCTGGATTGCGGGCCAGGACCCTAGTTGGGGGCACCTGGGGGGCAACCACACACTGATGTTTCTCTCCCTCTCTTCTTCCTTCCTTTCCCCTCTCTCTAAAATAAATAAATAAATAAAATATTTAAAAAAAGAATGAAAGTCTTAACTGGTCACTGACATGAATTGCTCCCACCCATTTCTCTCCATCGCATACCGTGCTTTATATTTCTTCATAGTATGTATTATCACTTCTGTGTTGTGGTACATAATAATAACTATCAACACTACCGTGTCGTATGTTTTATACTAGAGTGTAAGCTGCACGAGAACATGGGTATCCCGGTGCCAAAATGGGGTCTGACATGTGGGCTCTCAATAAATACTTTTTTGGGAGAGTGCACGAGTAACTATTAGTACATCTTAACCTTTCGGAGACTTACACCTCTGGACTCCGCCTCCTCGCCTCTTTTTCCTCAGCCTGTCGCAGTTAGCTTCTGCCCCCACCAACCCACGGGCATAGCTCTGAGTCCTTCGCTGTATGGACTCAGCTAATGGTCATTAGCTGTATGTCCTTCGTGTAAGTGATCCTCTGGAAACTTTGCAAACCTTACTGTGTCTGCTTGTCCACTATTAACATCTCTCTTTATGCCTGCGCCTTTTTTCCTTGAATCTTACTCCTCACATCTGCTTTGCCTAGCCCTCTCCCTGCCTCTGTGAGCCTCAGGTTTCTGTCTAGGCTGTCTTCATCACCGGTGTTTAAATTGTGGGATTCCCTAAGATTTAGCCGGGAAGTATTATATTGTCTCCACATTGCATCACATTATCCCCTGATGATGATGATGATTGTAAGGATAATGATCTTTACACAACACACACCCCACTTGCACATCTCTTCATAGGATGTCTCACAATCATCTCCTCCCTAACACTGAACTCAGTCTCTTCCACCCTGTCCTAAGCTTATCCTCCTGCATCCCCAGTCTGGAAGTGTTAATGGCACAACATTCACCCAGTCATTCCATTTTGTTCTTCTAAATGGCCTCCTGATCATTACTAGAATGATCTTGTACAAATGCAATTCTCATTATTTTGCAGTTCCTGCCGTAATAACAGATTTCAGGCAGAGACCATCAGTAGATTCTGAAATGATTAAGTAAATGGTGGTTAGGGAGCAAAATTTTCACATGTCCTCAAAATGTTACCCCATAGATAACGTATTAATTACAAAGGGTAAAATGCTCTAGTGTCACCTTTCAAACCTTTAGCACCATCAGTGGTTGGACAACATGATACTACGTGCCTTCTGATACTAAGTACGCATCACCTAAGCCATTTTCTTGGCAAAAACGTTTAACCTAAATCTTATCATGAGGAACCAGATTCAAAATATAGGTCATTCCTTCTGCAAGACAGTTGATTATATACTTAATTCAGTGCCATGGAAAAGGTAGGAATACCCTTCTAGCTTGTAACTAAAGAGACAACAGCCAAATGCAGTGTGTAACTCTTGGTTCAGTCTTGGATTGAGGGGGGTGGGAATGCAAACAGCTACGGAAGTCAGTCTGTGGGCAATTGAGGACATTCAAATATGGGCTGTAAATTAGATTATGTTATTGAATTAATAATAATTTTCTTAGGTGTGATAAAGGGATTTAGTTATGTAGGAGAATGTCCTTATTCTTAGGAAACGCATACTGAAGATTTTAGGGAGAAATGTGATTGTTATGTGCCGTTAACTCTCAAGTGATTCCATAAACAACAAAAAGTGTGCAGCCTGTGTGCAGACGAGAAAGCGAGGGAAAACAAACACAGCCGAAAGGTGCCTGGTGAATCTAGGTCAGAGTTACAGGGCTGTTCGTTATTTGCTCTGTCAGCATTTGGGAGTTTGAAAAATTTAAAATTAAAAGGCGGTGTGGGAAGGAGAGAGCATGTGAGTTCAGGCATGGGGTGACATGAATATAAGCCAATTATCAGGTGTGTTTCTGCTTGTTTTGTTTGCTTACAGATTTTATGTATTTATTTTCAGAGAGAAGGGAAGGGAGTGAGAACGAGAGGGAGAAAAATATCAATGTGTGATCAGTTGCCTGTTACATGTCCTCAACTGGGGATGTGGCCCACAACCTAGGCACGTGCTCTGACCAGGAATCAAACCAGTGACCTTTTGGTTCACAGGCTGGTGCTTAATCCACTGAGCCACAGCACAGCAGCCAGGGCTGCTTGTTTTATTTTTTAACATAAAACATCAAGTTGGAAACCACTCTCCCAAAGCCCCTCCATGCAGCCTGGCCTCCTTTGACACAGCCCAGGCAGAGGTATTGGGGTGCTTCATTACAGCCTTGCAAGGGGAGAAAGCTGACTCCCCACTTGACCTTTTTGTGTAGGGGTGAGGCTCCTTTTTTCTTCCTCTGGTGTCTGGCTGGAATAGAATGATTATTGTCTAAAAGTTTTCTGTCTTGCGGGGCTGCCCTTTCTCTGGTCCCTCGGCTAGTGAGAGCAGGTTTTCTTAGGGCCTTTTCGGTCCACCTTCATTGGCATTTCCTGGTCGCTGACTTCTTCAGCTCCATGCACGAGGCACAAGGAAACCCAGGAAACTCACCACTTGGGCATTCTTCATGTCTGACTGCTCATGTTTGTTTAATATATGGTGTGCAGAGTTTTCAGTTGTCATGAGTGGGAGGAGTGGAGCACAGTACGCCTGCTGCATCTTCCCAGGTGCAGAAGTCCCCACAGCAGTACATGAAAGCTCTTCGTGGGCTGGGCCCCGCCTCCCCCTCCGGCTGCACTGTCCCCACGTGAACTCCTAGGTCCAACCGTATCAGACTACTCGCAGTCCCTGGAAACTGTGCACTTCCATACCTTCACGCTCTTGCTCTTCCTCAGCCTCGGATGACCTCCCGACTCTCTTCCTTGTCTCTTGGTGATTCTGTTTTGTACATTTGTACTTTCTCTGTAAAATCTGCCTGGACAGTCCACACACTTCTTCCCTCTGGCTGAATGTCGGCTGCACGTTGCCTCTTCTGCCCTATGTAGCACTTGAAGTTGCCTCTGCAATTGTGCTTCCGTATCGTGTTGTGATTATGTGTCTTTTTTCCTGAGCAGACCACGAGCTGCCTCTGAGGACCGCCACTGAGGGCTGGGGCCCGTGCTGTTGACCCTGTTCTCGGTGACTAGCGCAGTACTGCGGGGCCTCGAGTGACATTGCTTCACTCAGCCTCATTCTGTTGTAATGCTGAGGAGATGTTGTAGGAATTGAACTTTTTACTTTTATCCCCGTTGCTTTTAGAGAGAGAGGAAGGAAGAGAGACAAACGTTGATGTGAGAGAGAAACACCCACTGGTCACGTCTGTGCGCACTGAGGCCAGGGAGCAGACTCGCGACCCAGGCACACGCCCTGACTGGGAATCAAGCCCGCAGCCCCTCGGTCACTTGGGGACGCTGTAACCAACTGAGCCACACCAGCCGGGGCGGAACTTAACTCTCATTTACATCAGTTAGCCTGTGGCAAAACTGAGTCCATGAAACGCTGTTTCGCTTACAGTTGCAGAGCCTGTCGACGGTGTTAAGTGAGGACTTGCTGTAGTTACTTAACACTTGGCTGTTGGATAGAGGGATGGATGAGTGTGTGTCTAGTTTCACGCCTAGGTCGTTAGGTAAACCTGTGCCCACGCGCGCGCACACAGCCCCTGCCGGTGCACTGCGTGGATGCCCGCCGCGTCTGCAGTGGGACAGAGTCCAGCAGGCGTGCCTGAAAGAAGGGCTCCTGGGCCCGTGGCGCCCTGTTGGCCTCTGTTAGCTGTAATGTGTTCACAGCCTTTGAGTTCCTCTGACCTCAGGATTGGTGGAGAGCTTCTGGAATAGTGTCTTATCAAGGATGAGAACCATTATTTTTATTTTGTCAGCACCGAATAAAGTGACATTCAGACCCAGGCACCTAATAAATATTTCTTAATGGTAATGATTAGGAAATAAGTTTTGATGGTTAATTGCTATTCTTCCTTGCTGAGGTTTATTTCCAGAACTGCTTTGTGGATCCTAGACTTCCGCTTGCTTTCATGTTTAAATAAATCTGGGCTAGTGGTAGGAACACGCTGTTTAATGTTCTAAATTAATATGATAGGTTGGTTTTCATGGGTCCTCATACCTACTCCTCAGTGCTAGATTTTTAAAAAAGATTTTATGTATTTATTTTTAGAGAGGAGAAGGGAGGGAGAAAGAGAGTGGGAGAAACATCGATTTGTTGCCTCTCGGATGTGCCCCGATCAGGGGACTGAACCTGCAACCCAGGCATTCGCCCTGACCAGGAATCGAACTGGCAACCTTTCGCTGTGCAGGACAGCGTCCAAACAACTGAGCCACACTGGTCCGGGCCTCGGTGCTACATTAAACCAAGACTGCTGGACCCCAGTACTCCTGCACTGGAAGCCTCAGAGCCTGTGACGCACTGAGCACAACTTTGAGTTCCCCTCGGAAGTGACGGCAGTACACTTTGCCCTGCTCATGTCCAGGTTCTGCATCCATGAATTCAACTAACTTGGGGCTGAAAATGTTACCGAAAATAATGTCACGTGGTTGCTGATGTGTACTGTGTAGTTAGGCTTATGGTGGCTGCGTCTGTGCTGAACAGGTACAGACTTCTTTTCTTGTCATTATTCCCTAAACAATACAGTATGATGACTAATTTAGATTGTATTGAGTATTATAAGTAATCTGGAGATGATTTAAAGTATAAGGGAGGCCCTGGCTGGTGTGGTTCAGAGGACTGAGCGCTGGCCTGCGAACCAAAGGGTCACTGCTTCGATTCCCAGTCAGGGCACATGCCTGGGTTGCAGGCCAGGTCCCCAGTAGGGGGCATGTGAGAGGCAACCACATATTGATGTTTCTCTCCCTCTATTTCTCCCTCCCTTCCCCTCTACCTAAAAATAAATAAAATCTTTAAAAATTAAGTACACAGGAGGATTGCATAGGTTACATGCAGATACTGTGCCATTTTCTGTAAGGGTAGTTTGGTGTCCATGGGGCGTCCTGGAAACAGTCTCCCACAGATACTGAGGGATGACTGTGTATTTTCGAAAAGAAAGTTAAAAACATTTCTTTCTTTTTAGTTCACAGTGACCTCATTTAATTAGTGGAGCAAACGGGTAAGGGGAGAAAGAAAACAAGTGCTGGAGAGAGGGAACAAAGTATTAGTGGGTGGTTTTAGCCGGCCAGGGGCGGGGCCCACATCTAGAACTGAAACTGCGATTAAGGACGCCACACCTCTCAGCCACCTCCGTGCACTTGACTTCCCTGGGGAGCTCGGTCCTTTTCCTTTCAGGACGCGCTGCACACTTGCCTTTGTGCACGCAAAGCCGTGCAAGTGTTCCAGCGGAGTCGGCTCCCAGAGAGCGGGAGGAAAGGATTTGGAACTGCCTTCCAGCGCCAAAGACGTATATTCCTATAAACAACATACACGGTTCTGGGCCTTGCAGTGGTCTCTCAGGGCTTCTCTTTCTGGGAAAACGGAATTTCTGAGTAGTGTCCCGGCTACTCTGAGAAAACCATTAGGGCAGCAAGGAGGAGGGGGGTGGCGACCCAAGAGGAACGCAGCCCTCCTGGTCGGGCACATTTCTGGGTTAACGACGTGTCTTGGGGATGTTTCCGCAACTAGCAGAAGTTTAAAGGAAACCCTGTTTTCCGCCTTGCCGGCCTGCCTTGTGTTTCCTTCCCTCGGCACGGAAGCTTGAGGTGGCTGCTGGTTGCCCCTACATCAGGAAAGCCCAGGGCTCCCTTTTTATCGCCCTTACATCTCCTCCTGCCCTCTCCAGCTGCGGCCTTGAACAGAGCTGGCTGGACACGCGGAGGGATGCCCTCTCGACCCCGCAGCCCAGTGTACCACAGGCACTGACTGCCCCGGCTCCGGTCTGTCCCCGCATAGGCCTGAGAAGTGCCTTACAGGACTCTTGACAGGATCCTGAAGGAGGAGGGAGGGGGCGTTGCCCCTTTCATCTGTTAAAGTAGCTATTGAACTGCTGACCTTGCTATAGGAGAGCATCGTTAGAAATGGGGAGGGGGCGGGCAGAGGAGAGTAATGGGGGAAAAGAGGGACAACTGCCATTGGATGACAATGAAAAAGAAATGGGGGAGAGCAGCACGAAGCGAAGGAGCTCTGCAAGGTCGGGGAGGGACTGGCACAGGTGTGAGGCGGTCTGTCTAGAGAAGGAAGGGGGGGGACAGAACTGGCCTGGGTTGGGGCTCACCACTCAGTGAAGGACCTCACAGCCTCCTGCAGTATTGGTTTTATCACATACCAAATTAGAATACTGCTTCCTACCACAGGGAATTGTCTCTTGGGACTGGTAATTACCATTTTGAATTCTTGGTCCTCATTTTTGGTCCTCTTACCGGGCTCTGAGCAGCTCTTGAGTTCCTCTGGGGTTCTCCTTCCCCTCCCAGCCCACCTCCTGGCATCACTGTTGAAGGCCGCCCTGTAAGCCCCACAGCACAGAGGGCCCCAGGTTTTGAACCATGGCCTTCTGTGCCTGCGGTCACTCGAACCCCTCCTCTGAGCCTTCCTCACACCTGTTTGTGCTCAGTCCTGTGGCTGGGCTGACCTTCCCACACTGCGTGCATTCAGCCCTACCCCAAAGCAGCATGTGTGATTGGAGCCTCCTCGCCTCCCCATCCAGCAGGGCCCTTCTTCTCTCTGCTTTTTGAAGAAGTTAAGAAACCAACCCAGAGGAGTGGAAAGAACTCTGACCTGAGGGTGAGACAGAGTTAGGTCGTAATCCTGACTTTGCCCATTAGCTAGTCTTCCCTGCCCTTCCTGAGTCTGTCCTTATCTGTAAAGTGGAATATCACCTACCACATAGAATCTGTAGGCATGTTAAATTATCTGGAACAGCGCCTGCCACGCAAGTAGGCACTCAAAAAATAGCAATCTCTTCCTTGCTGTTACGTGAAGACTTTAACTCAGTGGAACCAAACAAAGTTGTGTACACTGCAGCCAGTTCACCTGTCGCGTACCCCCAGTAGTGCTGCGTCATCCTTCTTGTCCATGAAAACGATGCGCTCCCCTTCCCTCAAATTCTGGACTTCATGGCTTGTTTTTCTACAAGTTGGATTTGTGCTCTAGCCCTTGGGCCAGCCGTCATAGGTTGTGTAGGCAGCAAGCCAGCTGGGTTTTTAGACAGATGGTGTGCGACTGTGGCACGGAAACTAGCTGACCTGTGTGGGAATCAGACCCATGATTCCGCCCAGTCGCCGTGTTTGATGACAACAGCACCTTCAGGGCACCACTTGCTTCAGAGTACTTTCCTGTTTGACTCCTGCCGGAGTTCCGGGAGGTGGACAGATTCTCACTCTACAGAAGAAGAAAATGAGACCCCCAAAGTGGCCACACCCTGTGGCACACCAGTAGTGATTGGTAAAACCCCGGACAAGAACACAGATGCCTTGATTTTCTGTCTGGGACTTCTGTGAGGTTTTGAACCCAAATGACGGCCCTAATTCTGGCTGTGCAAATGAAAGTTAGTACTCTCCCACAGCCCCCCAGTTTTCCTGTCACATGCGCACTTTGTGCCTGTTTCTTACAGAGTGTTCCGTAGCTCACTGAATGAGTTACGTGCTGGGTGCCCTAGGCGCTGGGGGCGCTGTCAGAAGTGAAAGAAATGGACAAAACCCCTGCCGCGCCCTGACGAAGCCTCTCCTACTGGTAGAAGGCTGGCAATGCACACATGAGGGTAGTTGCAGTATTACTGTCAAGAATGTCAGCTGGTGGTGAGTGCTATGGAGAAAAATAAGGCAGAAAGGAAGCTGGGGTTGGGTGGGGCAGACACTGAGTTTTCTTTTTGATTCTTTGTACTTACTGTCCCATCCATGTAATAAGCTCTCCGAGGAGAGAGTAAGGCTATGAGTGCATGCCCTGCTGGTCCATCATGCCTAGTACAGATTCCTACGTAATCACGGCTTTTGGGGACTGATTTTGGAGTTGAACCAGCCTTACCCAGGAGAAGCAGGTGCAGGGGCTGCCTGCTTACCCACTGAGATGCCCTGGACCTCCCCAGAGCACAGTTGGGGTGGCCTGGATAGTGCCCTGGAATGCTCTAGTGGGGTGGGGAGGGAGCCTGTGCTATTTTTTTTTTTTTTAAGAGAACATTTGTTAAATCTAGAGCTCCCCCTGCTGTTAGAAGATGGGGTGGGCTCTCAACTGATCTTTTACGACAGTTTCTTTTTAATACTAAAATTAAAAGCAATTTAAAAAAAAGTATTACTGAGACATTTGGGACTTTGTTCTGGGACTGCTGTTGCTGAAGCCCAGTCCCCCGCCCCGGGGGGGGGGGGTTGGGATGGAGGGAGGAAGTACAAAGGCCCGGGCAGGATAGGGTCATATCTATGCTCTTGCTACTTTTAGCGTCTCCCTGCCCTGCACTCCTACCACAGACAGTAGCCTAGCAAAAGTTATCTCCTCACACAGTTTCGCAGCTGTTCTGAAATTCTGGGGCAGCAGAAGTGAAACTAACCACTGTTGTAAATTTCTCTCTTATTGCTATTGTTCCTTACTTGAATTGAGTCAGGCCTTTCACCCTCTTATCCTCAGGGTGCCCCAACCCATCGTTTGTCCCTGTAGCTGAGTTTCTGACACAGAATTCTCGCCCTGGTGCCACATTTGTGGGGGGTCCTGTTTGGTCTCCCACCCTCAGTGTTGGTTGTTTGCGGAGTCCAGAGCCATGGCCCCGGGGTGGTGGTGGCCCCCGCACAGAGCGGAGTCCTTGACCAGGGCTGCAGCGAGCCCTGCTTGTCGGCTGCCGATGGTGCATGTGCACCAGGGTCAGACACGCAACCACCGTGTGAAGCCCCTTTAGTCCTCAGAGATGAAATTCAGGTTAATTTTAGCAGCACTATTAATACCAGCCGAAGCGAAGAAGGAATGGCACCCAAGTAGACATGTCTTCTTGTTGAGCCGCTCCCTTCAGTTTGGTCCCTTGGTGGCTTCTCATGAGGCTGGAGTCGGGCGGACCTGCCGTGCCGCGCTGACCCTCCCTGAGAGTGAGGCGAGGCCCAGGAACTGTTCTCGGAGATGGGCCAGTCAACGAGGATGGTACCCGTACCAGTCCAGCCTATGGGTCCAGGATGCCTTTTAAAGTTACATTTGATGGGTTCACTTGACAGAGCCCAGCCTAGGTCAGTGACTGCTCCCATTAGGAACGAATAGCCCAGACCATTGTAATGGGGTAAGCTGAACCATGAAGACACGTGCTTACTTGGGTGCTGCTTTTTTCTTCATTTCAGCTGATATTAATAGTACTACTACAATTAACTTGAATTTAAGATGTCTTCAACACAGTAAATTGTAGCAGTAGACATGATGCTTCACTAATAAAGTGATTATCTTGTGATTCTTTTCCCAACAGCTTTGAAAAGTCCAGCTGCGTTTCACGAACAGAGAAGGAGCTTGGAGCGGGCCAGGGTAAGGCACTGTCCTCCTCCCGAGAACCTCTAGAGAGAGCATGGTCAGAGCACCTTGCACTGCTGGTTATGCTCCTCCCCAGCTTGCCTGCAGGGCCAGCCCTTGCCTCACAGTTCCAAATAGAAAGCGTTTTCTATTTCATCCCCACCCCCGCCATCTCCCAGAGTGGTGCTCCGGAGCATGGAACGTGATTAGAGTGAGTTTTCTCCTTTACCACGCAGGTTCAAGAGTTTGTGGTGATCACCGACCCTCCCTCCTCTGGCTTTGGAGACCGCTTGTATTTTCCCATTCTTGATTCCACCTGAACCATTTGCGGATATTAGGACAGGGCGTGACGCCAGCCGTGGTCCCTCCACGTCAGTGGCTGCACTGCTCACGCCTTTCAGGGCGGGCACTCACCGGTCTTCGTGCGCCCGGAGCAGCCAGGGTCCATTTGAGGCTGTGGAAGCAGAAGCTGGGGCCCAGTCTGGGCCCAGGTTCAGGCTCCACACCTGGCTGCTGCCTGTCCCCGCTTGGTTTCAGTTCCCTCGGGAGCCCCAGGGGAATATTCTGCCGTCCACTGTGGGCGGAGATCAGGAAGTCGCCAACACACGCTTCCCCCTCTTGCTCCCTTCACTTTGTCTTTCACGTCAAAGACAAGGGAAGAGAATCTCCCAAAGGGAGGGCCACAGGCTGAGGTCCCCCAAGACCCACCGCTCTTCCAGAGCCTGAAATGTTGACCTCCAAGGCTTTTCTTACTGCCTTCTCTTTAAATTTATTTTTTAAAATGTTCTAAGGAAAGTCATGATGAATCCTTAGAGTGAACCAAAGCAGTAACAAACGGGACTGTTTTAGTGCCGCAGTGTCGGACAGTGCAGCGCGGTAGAGAAGGAGTGGCATTGCCTGCGCCCCAGCCCGTTTCCTGGCTGCTTCTCCAGCGGGCAGGGAGTAGCTGTGAGCCCATTAAAGCAACTGCTATTTTATTGGGCATTTAAAAAATATTTTGCTTATTTTTATACAGAGGGGAATGGAAAGAGAAAGAGAGGGAGAGAAACATCAATGTGTGGTTACCTCTCATGTGCCCCCTACTGGGGACCTGGCCCGCAACCCAGGCGTGTATCCTGATTGGGAATCGAACCAGCGACCCTTTGGTTTGCAGGCCAGTGCTCAGTCTACTGAGCCACACCAGCCAGGGCTCTTGGGCATTTTTATATGTGAAGATATATTTTCTTGTTTATGCTCATACTAGCTCTTATAAATTAGGTGTTCCTATCTTTATTTTATAGCTGCAGCTAAGAAAGTTTTAAGTAATTTGTCCAGCTAGCAAGTGGCAGAGCTGGGACTCACACCTTGGTCTGTGGACTCTGGGTATTTTTTTAATCAGTACTGTATTCTGTCTTGGCTTTGGGCACTGCCCAGAACTTCATGACATCCTCTGAGGGCTGTGGAGACCTGCGGCATCTCATACCTGTTTTAGCGTCTTCTACGGCAGCCAGAGCACTTTTTCTGCCCTCTGCCTACGGGGTGATGCAACCAGGGCCCAGCCCCTCTTAAACCACCTCCCGGAGAGCTCCGCATCACCCCGGGCTGGCCCTGGCTGCCCGGTCAGAGCCCGTGCGGCCGACGAGGGCCAGCGGGACAGAACAAGGCCTTGACCTTTGCCTCACACAGTGTAGTCTAATACTGTATTTTCTGCCCTGCCCTGCCCTACTTTACCTCATCCTCTCTCTTCCCTGCTGGTCTTGAACCACCGATGGACTTGAAGTACAGTTTGAAATTTCCTGGTGCAGGGGTTAAGAGCCCCAGCTCTGGAGTCCGATGGGTCTGGGGCCACATGAATACGTTCTAACGGGAGCGCCAGGCAGTGGGGGCGGCTCTGGGGCTGTCGACAAGATGGTTTCGTTTGCCTGCGCCTCAGAAATGAGGAAATGAGGACCTCGGACTTGGAGGAACTGGAGCTATGACACTGTGTATCAAAATTAGTGTTCTTCTCGGTAGGCGTTCAGAATGAATGGAAACTGTTCATGAGGTCATAAAAAAGTTTTGGAAAATAGATACAAAAATTGTATTCAGTATGATTACAACTCTACAAAATTAAGTTGTTGCCTTTGTGGAAGAATGATTATAAATATCCCAAAATACTAACAGTGGATGATTAAAATACTTGATTGTTTTACTTTTTAATTTTCTGTGTTCTTTGATGAACATATATTACTTTCATGACAGTAAAAGTAGTAGATTTAAAAAATATATATCAGTAGTTCGACCTCAAAATGACCAGTGGTTTTGACAGATGGATAGTGCCCTTGGGGGGTGCAGCTGGAAGTGGGTGGGGCCTCCCCGGGCCTCCGAACCCTGCAGTCCCCGGGCTGAGGTCCTGGGGGCTGCAGAGGTGACCAATGGCCACAGCTCCTTTTTGGTCCATGCCATAAGCTTGTGCCCTGGGTTTGAGAGCTTCTTGGTGTGTTTTTCCTACAGACAGAGGACTATCTGAAACGCAAGATTCGCTCCCGGCCAGAGAGATCGGAGCTGGTCAGGATGCACATTTTGGAAGGTGTGTCATCATGGAAATGCTTCTGAACCTTGTTGTCGCTGCATGCTCACCACCTCGCCACCCACATCTCTTCTTCCCTTTCCTATCACTCCCATTCCTGTAGGCGGTGGGGGAGCCGGAGCCTCGGCACGGCGGAACGGCAGTGCTGCGGCTGCCGTCGCCGGGCTGCGGGAGTTCCCAGACAACCACAGTCACACTCTGTTGGGCTGGCTTACCCTTTTCTCCTGTGGCCATGGGGTGGCCCTGGATCTCATCTCTCGATATAAAATTCTTTCCCCCAAAACCTGTTTTTAAAATGCATTTGCCTTCTCTTTTTCATTCATTGATTCATTCAGTCAGCATTTCCTTGAGCCCCTGTGATGGATAAATGCGGTCGTCCTAGCCATACTCTGCCTGGCTCCAGCACACTCTTCACCCGCATCCTAGCGAGGGAAAGAGTTTGGCTGCTGAGGGCAGTGTGAATCTATCCATTTTTTGTTGTAGTTTTGAACCACCTTTGGGGTTGGACGAGAACTTTCCTAGTCTGAACCCCAACATTTTGCAGACGAAGACACGGAGGCCCAAAACAGGAAGGTGAATTGCTCCCGTAACACAGAGCTCGCGGGAGAGTAGAGACCGCTGCACTGCCGCGTGTGACCACGCGCTGCCCACAGTGGGGGCCTCTTCTTCTGTCCTTGCGGAGCTTTCAGCTGGGCCGCCCTTTGCTGCCTGGGGTGTGCTTTGCGTTCTGGTAGCCTCTGCCCCTTCCTCAGGGGAAAGGAGAGGCGCTCTGGAGTGCCCAGGGCAAAGCCAGATCCATTCCCACACCCTCCTGCACTCCGTTCTCTCCCACGGGCAGAGACCTCGGCGGAGCCTTCCCTTCAGGCCAAGCAGCTGAAGCTGAAGAGAGCCAGACTGGCCGACGACCTCAACGAGAAGATCGCGCAGAGGCCTGGCCCCATGGAGCTGGTGGAGAAGAACATCCTGCCTGTGGAGTCCAGCTTGAAGGAGGCCATCATCGGTGAGGGGGCCCCGGCACCCCGTGTGGGCCTGCAGGCCAGATGGGGGGGGAGGGCCCTCTGAGTGTCTTGCCCTTTGACTTCCTGCTGTGACGCGGGGAACGGAGGTACAGGGTGTGAGAGCCTGGTAAACAGGTCGTCCCAGCTTGGGGTAGTGCCATGCTGGCGTAGCGGAGTAAACAACAAAGAGGCCTCTGTCCGCCTTCAGCCCTGGGCTTGCTCTCCTCTCACGGGGCCCAGGGACGTCACGGACTGTGTGTGCACGCCTGCAGAGGTGGCAGAAACTGGAGGTCTGTGCCACACTGTCGGCTTTCATTGGCGAAATCTCTTTTTGGAGCCGGGCGCTTTCCACGGATACTTTACTTTTGAAATACTGGCTGATCCAAACCGTGTGCTCGGTGCTAGGGCCACAGCCCCACAAGGCAGACTGAGCCCCTCGTCCCTCCGGAGCGCACATCTAGATGCAGACACAGGCAGCTAAACCAGGCAGAAGCGAGAGCCGTGCTGGGGAGGGCACGCAGAAAGGGCCCCCACCCCTGCCCCGACAGTGGGGTGCGGTGTCAGGGGAGGTGGCAGCCAAGACTGGGCTGCAGGGTGAGCAGGAGGTGGAGTGCGTGCAGGGGGGGAGGCAGAGCCCAGGACAGGCAGGGCTTCCTCTGCCACGGTCAAGTGGTCAGACACGATTCCCTTAAAGTGTGGTGCAGACATGTCTGCTGTGCAACAGTGGGCCCCAGACCCGAACAGACAAGGCTGTGTGTCCCTGCTCTCGGGAGGTAGCTGTGGTTCCAGGGGGGGGAGGCTCGACTGCTCCCACCACACGAGTTAGACTTGGGGCGTGGCGCGCGAGGGGAGCCACAGGAGTGGGCCCCAAAGCATGCGAGTTGTGCCCTGAGCCCTGGGTCAGAGGCCACTGTGCATGGCAGGTGGTGGCGTGACGGGGCAGGGGGCCGCCACCGAGCCGGAGGCAGCCCTTCCCTGGGCCCCCGCCAGCCCTTCTGGCTCATGGCTTTGCCCAGCTTTCCTCAGAGAATTCAGTCTGAGGGGTGGAGACTGATGTATCAACAGGTGATTTCTGAGTCTGGCCCCCGAGCAGATGCCGGCATCGTGTAGCAGCAAGGCCAGGCCCTGTGACGCAGCTCAGTCACTAGACTGCAGGGCGGGAGACCTGGCACAGCTCTGGCACCTGGCAGACTCTCGGGAGGGCTGCGGCGGGCAGCACAGAGCGGGGCGGGGGGCTGGGTGTCCGGTGCAGAGGAGCGCGGCCGCCGGGACGGGCTGCCCTCAGGGAGGGGCACGGTGCAGTGGCTGGGGAGTGCCGCAGGTGACACGGCACATTCTGGGTCAGCCCGAAGGCTGAGTCACATTGTCAGGTGGAGAAGTGCAGGAGGACATTCCAGACGGAGGGGCAGCAGGGGCCGTGTCCTGGAGGTCTGGCGGAGCGCGGCCCGTTTCAGGCCTGGGAGTAGTTTGGTTTGGCCACGGAGAGAAGGAAGCCCTTGCTGGCCAAGGGCCGGTCATGCGGGTTGAGGACAGAGCAGGGAGTAAGGAAGTGGTGACGGCCCACGCGGTGCATTTGTCCAGGACGTGAGGGGGGAGGTAAAGAGGGAGATGGTGGGTTAGGACGGATTTTCCACTGGGAAGGAGGGGCGGGGCAGGAGCTGAGACGTTCCGAAGCCTGAGAGAAGGGCACCCTGGGAGGGACTCTCCTTATCTGCCACAGTCGCTGGCACAGGCACCTCTTCTGCAGGCCACCCCGAGCTGACCCTGAGACTCGTGTGAAGAGCCTTTCTTCCAGAGTCCCCCCCCCGAGCCACTCTTCGCCGTCCCCCGCGTCTGCATTTCCGTCCAGCACGGAGCACGCGCTGCACCCCAAGGCAGCCAGGCCATAAACTCCCTGAGCGCAGGGACCCGTCTCTGTCCCTCCACATCCTGCACTCGGGCCACACCTGGCCACGGTGACCCTGGCCTGCACCGGTCCTTGGCCTTCTGCAGGGTGGCCGGCAGCTTCGTTGGGTTGGGCAGACCCAGAGGGCAGAGAGATGCAGCTCCTCCATCCTGGTCCCCTTGTGCGGCTGCTGTCTCGCTGGCAGTGAGAGACCACGGGAGAAAGTCCAGGAGTGTGATGTCCTGAAGTCCACGGCGGTCCGCAGCCTCCATTCCCTGCGTGCACTGCGCGGGGGCCCTGCCAGGACAGACGAGAGGGCGGTGAGCCAGCCCGGCCATGGGCACGCCTGGCTGCATCACCACAGTCGGCTGGCGGAGGGACAGACTCACGGGCTTCCTTCCCAGGCCCCAGGGGAGGAGAGAGTCTCAGGTCATGGCCCTGGAGGGGAAGCGTCTGCTGGGAGAGCTGCTGGCTTATTCTTGTTCCTTTTCTGTGGTCTCCCCACCACAGCAGGTCCGCAGGTGCGGCCGACAGCTCACCTCCGCGCCGTGGTCACTGCCTCGGTTCCTCCTGGGCGGGCAGCAGCCCGGTGCAGAGCCTCTTCCCCGACAGTGCTGAGGCGGAGGTTGTGGCGTGGGTCTTCTGAATCACCCCACTAGCCCCTGTTACCGTCTTTCCTTTTCTCTGGATCCTGAGATTTCCACACCAGGACTCTGTTGCTCCTGCCTCTCCCTCCCAGCTTGGCCCCAGCCGGCCCCAGAGGCACCTGCGCTCTCGTCCCTCCCAGCCCAGGGTGCAGCAGGGCAGGGTGGTTATAGGCCGTAGGATGGGTTTTCTTCTGGTGGCCTTGGTCTCTGGGAGTCACTAAAAGGAGGTCACCATCTTTCCAGTGGTCCTGTCTCACCTGGACAGGCAGGTGTTCCTTTTCCAAGAGGCTCCTCGGACTGCCCCTGGTCGTTGTTCAGGCAGCTGGCCAGGGAGCCCTCACTGCAGGGTCCGCAAGCCTCTGGGGAAGAGGGGAGTTTTGTGTGCAGCCACAGGATGGAAACAAAGTACTTTTAACAATAGGGAAGCTGAGCCAGGGGAGGTAGCAGCTTGGAGGGAGGGAGGGGAGAACTTTCCAGACTGACCGCAGTGTAGAGTTAAAAGCAAGAGGTGAAAGGTCAGGTCTTTCCTTGCCCAGGGGAGCACTGTAATGGGCCAGTGGGACTCTTTCCAGCCTTTGTTTCGAGGTCACGATGATGCGCTTTCTTAGAGCTCTTTCGGACCCACCAGGCAGGTTGGCTGCTGGTCTCCCTTCTCCTGTCCGCTGCTGGGCTGGGGCAGGGGAGCGGAGGGGGCTGGAGGACGGGCACCTGGCTGGGACAGCCTCTGGCGGGAGAGCAGGGCCCCCCTTCCCCTTCCCTGGGGCCTGAGGTGGAGCCTTACGCTGGCTTTGGCTTTCAGTGGGCCAGGTGAACTACCCGAAGGTAGCGGACAGCTCTTCGTTCGACGAGGACAGCAGCGATGCCTTATCCCCCGAGCAGCCTGCCAGCCACGAGTCCCAGGGCTCAGTGCCATCACCCCTGGAAGCCCGCGTCAGCGAGCCACTGCCCAGTGCCACCTCTGTACCCCCCACTCAGGTGAGCTGGCCTGCCCCGCGTGCCTCCCCTGCTCCTGTGGGCCCCGAACTTGTTGGAGCCGCCCCGTTTGGGGCCCCTCGCTGAGACCAGGCGAGACAGTGGTAGGAGGGGTGTTGCGCTGGTAGCTCAAGAGCTGGCTGCTCCGGGGAAGGGGCGCGTCAGCAGCGGATAGCCATTCCGGCCAGCCTGTGGCCCCAGGGGGAGGACACCGGGCCACCTGTGGTTCCTAAGCCTCCTTGGCCCACCCCGACCACCCTCTGTCTCTCCCTTTTCTAGTCCCCCTTGCCCACGGGGATGGCACCTAAGGAAGTGACTGTCACCCACCTCCAGGCAGAGCAGGACTGGATGCACTGCCCCCCGGAGATGGCACGCCCCCTCACTTCCCCTTCTCTCGCAGGTCGTGCCTCAACTCCCAGTGGGCCCAGAGGCTGGAGAAACGCTTTTCCTGGCGGAGCAGCCTCCTCTGCCCCCCAGCCTCACCAACGGAACCACGGCCCCCACTGCCAAGCCCGCCCCCACGCTCATTAAGGTACCGTTCTCTGGTGGCCGTTCTTCCCTCCCTGTGCCCCTCGGAGCCGGCTGTGACTTCGTGCCCCTGTGGGGACAGCTGGGGGGTGGGGGGTGGTGCACATCACTGCTCCCTGGTCAGGGCCTAGCAGAGGCCACTGAGGTGGTGTTCGGTGCTTCTGCGGGGGCCGGCTGTCGCAGTGCTCTCCCCCCCTCACCGAGCACGGCGTGTGCTCCGTGCTCCGGGCTGGGCTGCCGGGCTTCCATCTCTGCCCTCCCTGGGGGGCACCGGACAGCCTGCTCCCCCGGCAGCAGAGCTGAAAAGTGAAGCCAGGGCCCAAGGCCACTCAGCTGGCAGTGACAGGGGTTCGTTCTTGTCCTCCTCCATGGCCCGACCTGAAATTCCTGGAGGGGCCGCTGGGTTTGCGGTCAAGTCAACCCCGTGGGCACCAGGAGCGCGCTCCGGTCCTCCCTGCCCCGTAGAGCCCCCGCCTCCGGGGCCTCGGAAACCCCGTCCGAGCTCCTGCTGGCCGGGTTCCCTCCCTTCCCGCCCGCTCCCCTGTCGGGCCTTGTTCTCCAGTCGCCCCACACTCCCTGCCTGCCCTGGTGGGGGTCTGGCCGTCCGTGGTCCTCTGCTCCTGTCGCTCCCAGCCTAGGAGCGGGCCAGGTTCGTGTTCTCTCACGCCAGCTGAGCCGCGGCTGCACCTCTGGGTGCTGTGTTTGTCTGTGGGGCTCCCTGAGGCGCCCCTACTCGCCCTGCGTGGGCCCCACCCCTCAGCCCGCCTGCCTGCTTTGAGGCTTCCGAGTCCCAGAGGAAGCAGCCAGCGCCCTCGGCCGGGCCCCGGTGCTCCGGAGCGTTGTGCTGGCTCCGGGCCGCTCCCTCCGCAGTGGGTGCTTTTCTTGCCTCTGTGGTCTGTTCCTGCCTGGCCACAGTTGTTAGTGTTTCCCCCAAAATTCCTCCCCCAGACTTGCTCCCCGTCGTGACCTGTGCCTTCCCTTGACCACCACACACTCGAAAGTGTGCGTGTCTGTCTTCACTTCCTCCTCTCTGGGTTGGCCTCGGCCCCTCTGGGCAGGCCCCTCTCTCTGTGCCTGCTCTCCCTCGGCTCCTCCTGCTCCTCCCTCTCTGCGGGGCCCTCCCAGGCCCAGCCCTCGGCCTCTGTCCTCCGTCCTCCGTCCTCCGGCCCTGCTGGCCCCACTGCTCACTCCGCAGCCTTGCCCCGGGCCCGTCTCCATGCACCCAGGTGCTCTGCCAGCTCTGCTGTCTCCTCGCTCTCTCCGTGCCCCCTCGCAAAACCAGAGCCTCTTCCTGACTCCCGCAAAGCGGCCACCGGTGTCAGAGTTGCCAGAGCTCCAAGCTGTAAACCCTCGAATTGCTCCCCCGCCGCGTGCTCCCATTGTCCACTCTTCCTCTGGCCCGTCTGCCCAAACCTGTGCTTCAGTGCCCACTGCCACTGGGTCACGACCCCAGCGGATTTTGTACCAAGTCCCCACCCTCCTGTCTGGCGTTCCCGCGCAAAAACCTCTCGGCTCTCCACAGTCCTGGCCTGGCACGCCCCTGCTGATGCTTGCCCTACCCTTCCTGACAGCCACAGGCCTCCGGCCGTGATCCGCTACCCTTCTTGGTCAGCCGGGTCCCCGGTGTGCCAGTCGGGGGTCTTCGAGGCCCCTTTGGTGAAGGAGCAGAGCTTTTGGAGTCCGGGGTTTGGGTCCCAGGTCCCCTCACGAGGCGTGATCAAGGCCACTGTGTGGCCTCTGAGCCTGTTTTCTCATTTGCAAGTGAACCTGGGACTCCCTGCCCAGGCAGGCTTCCTGCAGGTCTGTGCGACCCGGTCTCTGTGAAGGGCCTGGTGTGGGTGACACGAGGTCCAGAAACCAGCTCTTTCTACCTCCTTGTCATGTTCACTCTGTGCTTGGTGTGACAGTGACATCTGCTTTTGATTGACTTTCCCTTAGCCTGGAGCCTTCCCCTCAGTCCGCCTTTGCCCCCTCCTTGGCACACTTCCGGCCACTGATGAGGCCTCCGCTTTGGAGGGGTACGGTCCTGGAGGAGGAGGAGGGGGGGACTAGGCAGGGTGGGTGGCGGTGCCTCCTCGGAAGCCACTCCATTGCAGTGGGGTGGCCACCGGCCTCCCACTTGGTGGCCTCCCTCCGAGAGGCCCGGGACTGCCCCCTGACGGCCCCTCCGTCTCCTGCTCCCTCAGCAAAGCCAACCTAAGTCTGCCGGTGAGAAGCTGCAGCGCAGCAAGAAAGCCAAGGAACTGAAGCCAAAGGTGAAGAAGCTCAAGTATCACCAGTACATCCCCCCGGACCAAAAACAGGACAAGGGGGCGCCCCCCATGGACTCCTCCTATGCCAAGATCCTGCAGCAGCAGCAGCTCTTCCTGCAGCTGCAGATCCTCAACCAGCAGCAGCAGCAGCACTATAACTACCAGACCATCCTGCCGGCCCCGCCAAAGTAGGAGCCCACCACAGCCCCCGCTCCCCCCATCCCCGCTGTGAGTGCCCTGAGACAGGCAGGTGCCAGCCAGGTCTGGGGTGGGTGAACCCCGGTCTTCAAGGATCCTTTGTCTGGATCTTGCGGGACTAGTTCCCAGGCAGGGCCTGTGGGCAGACCCCTCGTCCCAAGCCACCTCTGCTCGGCCCTGGGGAAGGGGGAGGGGGAGACCTGTGGGTGCCCACTCCTGTCTTTCTTTCCTCAGGCCGGCAAGCGAGGCTGCGGGAAGCAGTGGGCCCCCGCCAATGCGCAGCCTTTCCACTCCCAGTACCGGCTCCGGCTCGGGCGCCCCCGGGCCTAGTGGGCTCGCACGTCAGAACAGCACCTCACTAACTGGCAAACCGGGGTCCCTGCCTGCCAATCTGGACGACATGAAGGTAGGCGGTCATCCGAAAGTTAGGGAAAGCAGCCGGCTCGGCACCCGTGGTCATGGAAGGCGGAGCAGAGCTCCGGAGTCCAGTCTCCAGCAGAGGCACCTGGAACCTGCCCCAGGGCCTGCCTGGCCCTGGCCATTGGCGACATCAGCCAGCATCTGTCCGGGGCCTCGGGGCTTACCCAGCCCTTGTGAGCCTCTTCTCTTCCTCGGCCTCTGCAGGGCCGTGTGGGAGACAGGGAGTGTCCCCCACTTGCGGGTGAGCTGGCAGGGGTGCCTTGGGGGAGGTCTGACAGGGGCAGAGCCTGGACTGGGACGCGGGGCCGTCTGCTTCAGCGCACCCGCCTCTCCCACCGCGCCGGTCAGCACCGGCCCCAGCCCCACACCTCCTGGGCGAGTGCGGAATCTGCCTGGGAGGGGGGCGGCGTGTGCTGTGTCCTGGGGCCTTGGAGGGGTGGGTCGTGCTGGGGCCTGGCCTGCGTCCTCTGCCCGGATCAGAAGACTGTCCCAAGGGGTCACATTTTCCCTTGAGAGTGTGTCCTCCGAACAAACCCTCCCGCCCGGCCTGCATCGTGCCCTGACCACAGCAACACGCCGGTGCCTCACAGCGGCTTCAGAGTCCGTCAGCCGTGGCTGTGGCTCCCAACGCTGCCGCTCATTAGCTCTGTGATCTTGAAAGTTATTTTCCTCCTGTGAGCCTAATGTTTGTAAAATCTAATCAGTCCAGTAAGTCTTCACTGAGCACAGCCATCATGCTAGGGCAGGGGACAGCCGAGGGTGTGTTCTGCCCAGACATGGGGGCAGGGGAGGCTGCTGCTGTGGTGAGGGCAGGGAAAGGGAGCGGCTGGGCCTGGGGCCCGCGTCTCCCCCTCCAGGGCTGCGGGGGCGAGGGACTCATGTATGTGAAGTGGCCAGGGCGCCTGAGTAGGCGAGGCCTGGGAGACGCCAGAGCTTGTCCTCCTCTGACTGCCCTCTTGCCTGGACCCACTTCCCTGCATCCCCTGCTGCCCTGACTGTCCGCCCCCTTGCAGGTGGCAGAGCTGAAGCAGGAGCTGAAGTTGCGGTCACTGCCCGTCTCAGGCACCAAGACAGACCTGATTGAGCGCCTGCGTGCCTACCAAGAGCAAGTCAGCCCTGCCCCGGGGGCCTCCAAGGTCCCTGCCGCCACCTCCATCCTGCCCAAGGCTGGCGAGGTCGTGGTGGCCTTCCCCGCGGCCCGACTGAGCACGGGGCCTGCCCTGGTGGCAGCAGGCCTGGCCCCAGCAGAGGTGGTGGTGGCCACCGTGACCAGCAACGGAGTGGTGAAATTCGGCAGCACGGGTTCCACACCCCCCGTGTCTCCCACTCCCTCGGAGCGTTCGCTGCTCAGCACGGGCGATGAGAACTCCACGCCTGGGGACACCTTTGGTGAGATGGTGACATCTCCACTGACCCAGCTCACCCTGCAGGCCTCGCCACTGCAGATCCTCGTCAAGGAGGAGGGTCCCCGGGCTGGGTCCTGCTGCGTGAGCCCTGGGGTGCGGGCAGAGCTGGAGGGGCGTGACAAGGACCAGATGCTGCAGGAAAAGGACAAGCAGATCGAGGAGCTGACCCGCATGCTCCGGCAGAAGCAGCAGCTGGTGGAGTGGCTCAGGCTGCAGCTGGAGCAGGAGAAGCGGGCCCAGCAGCCCGCCCCGGCCGCCGCCCCGGCCCCCACCCCTCTTGGCGTCCCAGTGAAGCAGGAAAACAGCTTCTCCAGCTGCCAGCTGAGCCAGCAGCCCCTGGGCCCTGCTCACCCCTTCACCCCCAGCCTGGCAGCCCCTACTGCCCACCACATAGACACTTGTGCCCTGGTGCCCCCTGCGGTGGTGGTGAAGCAGGAAGCTGTGCTGCCCGAGCCAGAGCCGGCCCCCGCACCCCAGCTGCTTCTGGGCCCACAGGACTCTGGCCTCGTCAAGGGGGTCGCACCTCCCACTATCATCACTGACTCCACAGGGACCCACCTCGTCCTCACCGTGACCAATAAGAACGCAGACAGCCCTGGCCTGGCCAGCGGGAGTCCCCAGCAGGTACGTGGCTGTGGGCGGGGGTAGAGGACACAGGAGTGTGTGAAGGTGCTTCTAATGACAGCCCTGCGTACCCGGGGCCCCCGTGGCCGGGCAGGCCAGGCTTGCTTCCTTTAAACTTCCCCTTCAACCCTTCAAATGAGGGATTGCCATCCCTCTCTCACCAAAGAGGGTATTAAGACCTGGGACCGTTGTGGTACCTGCTCGTGACCCCACAGCCGTAAGGGTGGAGCCGTCAGTGGCTGCAGACCTCCTCCAGCTGTCGATGTCAGAACATTTCTGTGCCCCAGCAGAGGGCTCCGGAGCGGCCCCCCAGGCCAGGCCCACGCCTGCCTCAGCTCCGTGGGTGTGGGACGGGCCCCCGTGAGGGTCAGGGAGAGGCTGTGGGCTCAGCTCTCTGGCCCGGGGTCCGACTGCGGGGGCCAGGGGGTGGGCACTGACTGGGCTGAGGCTGGTGAGTTTCACTCCTCTCCTTCCCCTCAGAGAGGCCAGCTGACCACACCACAGTGTCACTGTCCAAACCCTCACAGCCCAAACCCTCAAACCAGCCTCCTTTTGGCTTTGTGTGGCCTCTCAGCCCTGCAGAATTCCAGGATGGAGGGGACAGTGCCAGGAACCAGGCACCTCAGGATGGGAGACAGCAGCCCTGAGCAACCTTAGGCAGAAAGGGAGGAGCAGGGGAGCCAGCCCAGAGCCCCACCCTCTGCAGGGTCAGAGGTCAGGGCCTCCGCCAGCCTGGATCCCTTTTCCCCAGTGGCTTCTCTGAAAGCTTCCTGAGAGCCAGTGCCGCTGGCCAAGTTGGCCTGGCCTGGAAGGTGGGCGCCTCCCGGCCTGTGCTCCTTCAGTGTGCAGCGCCCCGGGGCTGCTTCCCTCCCCCAGCTACGGCTTCTCTCACCGTTCTCATGTCCAGCCCTTGTCCCAGCCTGGCTCTCCAGCCCCCGGCCCACCAGCCCAGATGGACCTGGAGATGCCGCCACAGCCCCGCTTTGGGACCCCTACTTCTCTGCTGAAGAAGGAGCCGCCTGGCTATGAGGAAGCCGTGAACCAGCAGCCCAGGCAGCAGGTGAAGAAGGTAGGCTGAGGCCTGGTCAGGGTGGGTGGCTGCCTAAGCGGCGGGGCTGGGTTCCCGCAGTCCCCGCAAGCCCAGCTGGAGGATGGGGGTGGGCAGGAACCAGTCTTGTAAGGTCGCAGAGGCCTTGGGCCATTCCAGGCAGGGATGCGGGGGCCTGGCCCAGTGGGGTGTGTGGGCGCTGGAGCCTGAGCTTAGGCCGGTGGGCTCTTTGGGTCTGGCTCCCAGCTCCGGGCAGAGGGGGAAGGGTGTACGCCCTGATCCCAGCTAGGGGTCTCCTGTTGTAGATTTTCACCTTTTCTTTTTTCTGTCCTTTTTCTCTCCCACAGGAAAATGGTTCCTCGAGTCAACAGATGGATGACCTGTTTGACATTCTTATTCAGAGTGGAGGTAAAGTCTAAACCCCTGAACTGCCTCTTCCTTTCTCCATAGCTTGTCTCCAGCCCTCACTGGGTTGATTATTCTTTGTTTGGTTATTGAACACTTAATAGGCAACAGGCCTCGAACTTTGGGCACAGCAAGGGTTAAGACACCCTGCCTCCAGGGCCTTGGCAAGACTCTGGGGGAGGGGAAGTGTAGCCTCAACACTCCTTTGCTTTACCCAGACCCACTGCCTGGAAGGCACTGTCCCTGCAGTGCTGGGACACAGCGGTGAGCAAAATAATGGGATATAAGTGACAAAATAAGTAAATTATATCATTTGAGATAGGACTAAATGCTGTGAAAAGGAGGGAAGGATCTCAGGTGCATGGTGGGTGGGTGACTGGTGAGCACGTGCAGTTGTCAGAGTCAGGGCAAGGGCAGATCACGAGGCCTCGTGGGTGCAGCGTGCAGGTGCTGTGACTCTGGATGATGCCAGAATGCACCGCACAGCTCGGAGCAGAGGATTATGGAAAGGCAGGAGCAAGATGACCAACCACTGTAGCGATCCAGGCCAGGGGCAGAGGGCAGGTGCAGGGAGGCAGCAGCAAACTGGAGAAGCGAGGAGTCAGGAGAAGTCAGGATCTGCTGTGGAGAGAGCCAGTTTGATTTCTTTGTGGATTAGGAGTGTGGCGAGAGGACAAGAATGTAGCCAAGGATGGCATTAGGGGTTTCCGCCTGAGTCACCAGGATGCAGATGTGTGACTAGGGGGAGCTCCGGTGGGGTGTGTGGGGCCATATAATGTGCAGCCTCAGTCGGGTTTAGATATGTCCCAAGACTGGAGGCATCATGCGCACAGCCCAGGTGAGGTCTGGGCTCAGGGCAGTAACTGGGGAGTTGTTGGCATCTAGATCGGCAGGCAGAGCCGCAAGGCTGGGTGAGCAGAGAATGAAGCGGAGCTGGGGACACATGCAGATGAGGCTGGCCAAGGTGGAGAGGGCATTCCCGAGGGCGAAGGCCCGAAGCCAAGGGCTGCTGATGGGCAGTCAGGGAAGACAGAGACCAAGGTCTGGTGGCCATTGGTGACCTCAGCCAGGGCGCTACAGTGGGCAAGTCAGTTGTAGGGTGAATAGAGGCCAGCGGGTGTGGGGAGCAGCAGGTCTGGAGAGCTCTCTGCAGCGGGCTTCCTGCAAAGGGGAGCAAAGAAAGGGCAGCATGTTTGCATGCAGTGGGCCGACCGGGTGGTGTGGGGGCGGGGACCCGAGTGCAGGGAGGGCACAGGGCAGCAGAGCAGGGCAGGCGTCAGGTTAGAGCACAGGGATTTCACGAGGGGCAGCAGGCAAGAAAGCAAGAGTGTGGGCTTTCTTTTTTAACCGCTTTATGTCAGTAGGGGGAGGGTTGAGTGAGGTGGTAGAATAAAGTGAGAGCACAGACATGGAATTATACACTTTAAAATGGTGAATTTTACCTCAATTAAAAAAAAAAAAGCTCAAAACCTGGTCATTGATTTTGATCAGTGGGAGACTCCCTGGACACTGGGGTCTGCAGTGGGACCTGAGGAGGATTTCTGACAAGAGCAAGTGGCACTGAGGCTGCTGGGCTGGGAGGCAGTTGGAGAGGCCTGGGTGTGACCTTAAGGAGTTCCCAGTGTCCAGACAGGAACCGAAAGTGGGAGGGACGAGGCCGGACAGGAACAGAGAGCTTGTGCAGGAAGTGGAGAGGAAGCCCGCCTGCAGCCCCAGGGCTGAGGACATGGCCGAGTCAGGGAGGGGCGGGCCGCCCGCACCCAGCAGACCACTGGGAAGTGGCCAGAGAAAAAGAGGTGGCGAGGGTGCCAGAAGAGGGCATTTGAATCAAGTGGGTAGGGTTGGCGGCGTCTTCACTGGTGGCAGTTGGGCGGGTTGCCAAGTCTACTTGGAGGGAGCTGGTCATCTGGTGAGAGCAGTGTCCAGCTAGGATGGGAGAAGAGTGAGAGGACAGGACCTACAGGGATGGGGATTGTTTCTTCATAACTTTTTTTTATTGTAAAATAAAATACACATAAAAATTGCCATTCTAACCATTTTAAATGAACTTACTGTTCAGTGGCATTAAGTACACTCACAGTGGGGACCTCATCTGAATGGAATCAGTCTTTGTCCTTTTGTCTCTGGCTCACTCCACTTGGCATAGAGCCCTCGTGGTTCACACACAGTAGTGCGCACCGGAATTTCCTGTCTACGGCCGAATAATACTTGACCGTGTGGCGGTACCAGGTCATGCTGATCGTTCGCCCACTGGACACCTGAGTTGCTCCACCTCTTGGCCGCTCTGAGAAGTGCTGCTGTGCACGTGGCCGTGCGGGCGGCTGTTGGGAGTCCCTGCTTTCCCTCCTTCGCTTCTGTACCCAGAAGCGGTGTGGGGGTTGTTGGATCTTAAGGTTTTTGATATTTACCTTTTCGAGGAACCACGAAACTCTTCCACAGCAGCTATACCTTTTCATTCATGCCAGCGGTACACAAGGTTCAGGTTTCTCCGTTGCACCAACACTTTTCTTTTTGATTATAGCCATCCCAGTGGGTGTGAGTGGTTCGTCGTGGTTTTGGTTTGCATTTCCCTCGTGGCTAGTGACGTGGAGCATCTGTTCATGTGCTTACAGGTCATTTGTGTATCTTCTGGAGAAATGTGTACAAGTTCTTTGCACATTTTTCACTTGGGTTTTGTTGAATTATAGTTCTTTATTATGGATACGAATCACTTATCAGATAATATGATTTGCAGATATTTTTCCAATTCCATGGGTTGTCTTTTCACTTTCTTGATAGTGAAAAGTTTGAAATTTTTCTGTAGTCCAGTTTTTCTTTTGTTGCCTGTGATTTTGGCATCATAACCAAGAAATTGTTACCAAATCCAATGTCATGAGTATTTCCTCCCTGTTTTCTTCTAAGAGTTTGGCAGTTTTAGCTCCTGAATTTAGATCTTTGGCCCATTTTGCGGTAATTTTGTACGTTGTATAAGGTAGGGTCCAACTTCAGGTCCTATTCAGGCCTGGTTTCTGACATCCATTTACGTCCTTGATTGACAGAAATTTCAGCAGATTTCAAGGAGCCACCATCCCTGCCAGGGAAAGAGAAGCCTCCCTCGACAGCAGCCTGCGGGTCACCCCTGGCCACACACTCCCCACCCTCTGCTGACCTTCCCCAGGCTGCCCTGCCTCCATCGGCTTCACCTGCCCTCCCTGGGCGCTTGGAGGACTTCTTGGAGAGCAGCACAGGGCTGCCCCTACTGACCAGTGGACATGAGGGGCCAGAGCCCCTCTCCCTCATTGATGACCTCCATAGCCAGATGCTGAGCAGCTCTGCCATCCTGGACCACCCCCCCTCACCCATGGACACTTCGGAATTGCACTTTGCCCCCGAGCCCGGCAGCATGGGCCTGGACCTGGCTGATGGCCACCTGGACAGCATGGACTGGCTAGAGTTGTCATCAGGTGGCCCCGTGCTCAGCCTGGCCCCGCTCAGCACCACGGCCCCCAGCCTCTTCTCCACAGACTTTCTTGACGGCCACGACTTGCAGCTACATTGGGATTCCTGCTTGTAGCTTTCAGGTTTGCCAGGGGACTGGAGGGGCTGGAAGTTGGGAGCTTCGGGAACTGTAGGGAGCTCGGCTCTCTCCTGCCTGGTTCAGCCTCTCCGTGCGGTCGTGAGTCCTGACAATCACAGGCCCTGCTTCCCCCTCCCTGGCTCAGGCTCACTCAAGAGAGAAGCTGCCAAGCAGCAGCTCTGGGTCCACTCCTGGGTTTGAGAGGCCTGGACAGGCCAGGGGTGTTCTATTTGACCTCCTTTTGTGAGGTTGGAGGTAACCTGTCCGGCTGCAGTTTGCTCAGGTGGGCAAGGCGTGAATCCCTCCCTTCCCTGTGAGGGAAGAAACAAGCAGGGCCTCTACCTCCCATTCCCAGTGGTGCCGACCCCAGGCTCCTGGGAAGGTGGGGGTTTGGTGGGGGGTGGGGGGAGCTGCCACGTTAACGTCTTGGTGTAGTGTAACCATTTAGCGGTTGGTAGCAAACGTGTTCTGTACAGGTGTACATACCTCTATTATATATCGCCATACATATATACATATATTTTTGGGGGGGAAGGAGGATGCAGCTCCCTCCCATCCTACTGTGCACATACGGAATGGCCTGGAGACCACCTCTTCTGGGGTCCCTAGCTCCACCCTTCACGTGTGTTTGACATGTAGACACCCCATCACAGCCTGTACCCCACCTGTCCTGCTCCTTATCAGTGCCACAAGGGCAGAGGTGCTTCCTGGTCCCCTGCCCACATTCCATCCGCTGCCTCACTGCAGCCACCACAGCCCTGGGACAGGAGGGGCATTAGCCACAGAGTGGGGCCAGAGGTAGCCCTCAGGCCATGGCTTCCTCCTGTGCTGGGGCCCAGCCTCCCTTCTGGCCTGTCAGTGTCATCCACAGGGCCCTGGGCTACTGGGGAGGGAGTCACCAAAACCAGTGCTGGGACAGAAGTGGGGAAGCTGTGTGAACTTTTTAAAATAAAAACAGAAACCCCATTTGTTAGTCTGCATTCAATCTAGGGACAAGGCAGTTGGTACGGCTGGGCCCCAGGTCTTCTGGCATCTGAGGGCCACACCATAGCCCCACCTTCCCAGCCAGGCTGTCCATCTAGACCATTCCAGAAAGGGCAGAACCTTGGACATAGAGCTCCATGGCCCCTACTGGACCAAAGACGGATGTGCTTTCTCAAAGACAATTTATTTACAACCCAAAGAGGCCAAGGAGCCTTTAGCCACCCCCCCCTCCTTTCCCCCATTCCTTTCCTGAGTGAAAACTGACAGGTGGCTCTCTACCTCCTCACGAGGTTTATGGTCAGTACAAGCAGTGAAGTTGGGGCCCGGGGCCGACAGAAAGACACTGGGTGGAACAGACTGAGCCAGGCCCCCCACCTTCTGCTTCAGGGTGGTGTCCCCTATCTCCCTACCATGACGCCTGGCTGAAGCTCCAGTGTCTTCTCCCCTTGCTCCTGCTGGGTTAGGCCTGGGCCACCTCAGCCCCTGTCCAAAGCAGGGCAGTGCTGCTTTCTTGCTGAGGAAGGAGCTGCTCTGGTAGCCGATGGGTTGGGAGAGGCCTGGGCATGACGGGGCCACTGGAGGAAGAGCATCACCCATCTATGTCCCAGCTGAAAAGGTGGTGCTTCACCAGCATGTCCTGGACGCCTTCCTTCAGGGGCTTCTTCTCCTCCTGCACACAGGGACAGCCCCTCACTGTCTGGGGCCGCACAGCAAGGAAGCCCAAGGTGGCAGGAGCCTGAGTGGTCCTTTGCAGGCAATGCCAGCACTTAGGCGAGACTACAGGGCCCTGCCTCAGCCACCCAGGAAGTGTTTGGACTGATCTGCCAGCACACCCACCACAGCAGCCCCTTCAGGAGAAAGGTTGCTGGGCCAAGGACCAACCCCAACCACCTACCTCTCTCTTCGCAGGAAGTTCCCAGTCCTGGGAGAGGCTGAAGGCAAAGCAGCAGAGGACACTGGAGGGAGGGAGGGGAGGCTGTCAGTCACCCTCAGGCTGGCTCTTTCCAACCTCCAACCCCCAGGGTCACTGGACTGGGCTCCAGAAGCCCAGCACCGTGGCAGGGTCCTCACCGGAGCTCACACTTGATCTGAACCCAGCCGGGGCTGCGCAGGAAGGACCAAGGCTGGTACCACT
Source organism: Phyllostomus hastatus (assembly GCF_019186645.2). Taxonomy (NCBI): domain Eukaryota; kingdom Metazoa; phylum Chordata; class Mammalia; order Chiroptera; family Phyllostomidae; genus Phyllostomus; species Phyllostomus hastatus. The sequence goes on from NW_025333715.1 coordinate 5,467,938, forward strand.
TTTCCACAGTAGGCAGGCTAGAGCAGAGCACCTCCAGCCACAGGTGTAGGACCTGCTCACTGGGGACGGGGGACATCCATAGTGTCTTCTGAGGACCATGGTGGGGCTCTGCCCTCTGGTGCTGGGCCGGGCCACCCCACTCCAGGGTTTCTCTAGCCCCAGGCCCTCTCCCTCCATGTCCTCTACTCAGCCCTTTCCTCTCTGCATCCGAGACAGCCACCGCCTCCTGCCAGGCACAGGGACCCTGAGCCCTGCTGGTCAGTCCCGAGTGAAGTGCATACTCACCAGCCTGGTGGGGCCACAGCCACTTCCTGAGCTTGTCTCACCAGCCCCTCCTCCCACCGCAGGTGGTGGCAGATCCAGAAACATCTCCTTCACCCAGGCCTGAGCCTCACAAATGCCCAAGGCCCCTCAGGCAGGGCTCCCCTCCCTGGTTTGCTGCAGTAGACTCACTTCTAGGAAGTCTCTTCACTGGTCACTTTGCTAAAATCTGTGCTTGATATAACCCCCAAGTGCCTTCCTTGGCCACAAAGCAAGAGCTGGTCTTGTGCTAGAAGGCGGCCTTGGAGAGTCAGCCTTGCTGCCTTCCACTTGGCCACCTCCTCGGGGTCCTGGAAGGCCCGGCTCACAGGCCCCTGCTCCCCCACAGGGCCAAAGCCAAGGCTGCCCCTTGTCTGACCGGGGGCTGTCACACCTGCAGCAGGAGCAGGCACTCACTTGAGCCCTACGCAGATGAGGGAGCGGAGCTTCACATCCATTTGCGCGTGTGCGGCATCGTGGGTCACATTCACAGACTGTACAGCCTGGGAAGACACAGCTGTCACTCAGATGCCCCCAGTGCCAGCCCAGGAGCCAGGCTGCAGTCCAGGCCCCACCTACCCGATAGAGCAGCTCCTCCGGGGTCAGAACTTTGCCGTCTTCATCCAACCTGGGGAAGTGGGGACCGAAAGCTGCCTGGCGTGCAGGCTTGGGCTGCTCCCCCTCCCCCCACAAGGATGCCGGGATGGACACCCTGCCAGGGGAGGGGCCTGGGGCCTGGGTACCTGTATGTCTTACACAGCACCAGGCGAGAATACACGGAGTCGAAGTCTCTCTCTACTTCCCGGCCTGCTGCCTGAGGGCAGGGGGATAGTGTCAGGGACAACTGGGTAGGTCGAAGCCACAGGGTCCGATTAAGTGCAAATCGCCACCCCAAAAGCTCCTGCCACCAGCTCCACAGGGCCCAGGGGCGTGGGGAGAAGAACAGTGCGGAACGTGGGTCCAGCCACTGACTCACCTCCTCGATAAACAGCCAGGGGTGGCAGGCACCCCCGAGCAGCGATGGCTTCTTCAGTCCGTGCTCAAACAGGGCCTTGAGGGCCGGGCAGAGGGTCCCTCGCACGAGGTCCGTGACCCCCTCCGTCACTGTGTCGTCCCCAGCGATGGAGTACTGATGGTCGGGGATAGGGTCTGAGAGGCCCCAGACCCACACCGCCAGTCCCCTCTCCCTGTCCTCACATCCACAGCCACACGCCAGAACTTGGTCAGGATACAGGCCCTGGCTAGGAGGGCACGGGCCTCCCAGGGTGGAGAGGGCAGTGTCCCACCCAGTGCCCTGCTTACCTCTTTGCTCCGTTCATCCAGGACTTCCACAAACTTGGCTGGAAACCAACCTGTGGGAGAGGCAGGGTCCTGTGAGGAGCCTGGTGTACCCACACTTCCCCCCAAGATGCTGAGGACAGGCTCAGCCCAGTTGCTGGCGACAGGTGGCAGGGCCGAAGGGATGCGGCAAAGAGTGACCAGCCTCACTGCCCAGCCCACCTCCCTCACCTGGAGACCCGACCAAGGCCTCACCTCTCAGGCCATTCAGCTCCCCCACCCAGCAGTGCTCGTCCTTCTGAGAAATGATCTGCAGAGGAAAAGGACGGGAGGCAAAGCTTTGGTTGCCCGGGCCCAGTGGCTTGCACACACCTTCTGGTTTCCTCCTCAGCCAGGCCGATGGAAATTCTCGGCAGGGAGAGGGCTCGGGTGAAGCTGGATAAGCTGCCAAAGCCTTGGGGCCAGCAGGTAGGTGGCAGTACCTGCTCCCAGCAACCAGGATCCACCTGCCTCTGAGCACCCACCTCCACCTGAGAACCCACCTCCCGAGGCCCGCCTTACGCACTGTGATGATGTCATTCTTGCGGAAGCCCAGCTCATCGTCGTCATGTCTCTCAAAGTCCAGCAGGGCTTTGGCCCGGCGCCGGTGGCTGCGTGAGCAGGCCACATAGTTCTCATGGTCCCGCTGGTGGCTCTCCATGCTGTAGTCTGGGGTCAGCTCCTGCCAGAGCCGTGGGAAAGCCCACCAAGGAAACGGTGCCTCAGGATGGGGATGGGGAAGGAGAGCCCCCAAGTCGAGCCACTGGGCTCGGGACAGGACAGGGAGCCTGCAACTCACCACATTACAGTTTTTGGGGTCAGTGCACTGGAAATGGCGTGCCACACGCAGGATGGCTTCTCGGAGGTCAGCCAGCAGTTCTGTCTGCTTGATGTTCTTGGCCTTGAGTGCCTCCAAGTCATCCTCCCCTGAGAGGCCCAGAGAGCTATGGCAGCCATGGCTCCTGCCCAGCCCCCTTCCCAACTGCGAGGAGGCTCAGAGTCCATCCCGAAGTGTGAGGATGAAGGGACACCTGGCTCTATCTTCATTGCCCCCCCACCCCGGGTTCCAAAAGCAGACTTGGCTGGCAGGAGGGAGACACTGAGCTGGGTGGGCCCCGCCGCCTATGGCATAATGCTCACCGAAGAGCAGGGAGGTGATGCCGGACTTCCTCCGCTGGGTTCGACGGCGAACCACCTGCAGGCAGGAGAGCGGGTCAGCACCAGGAAGGCGCCCAGCGCCCAGCCAAGTGGAGGGCATCTCAGCACTGGAGGAAGGGAGCCGAGCCCTTCCGTGGGACAGCCCAGGGCCTCTCGGGCGTGCCGCCTCATCAGAAGTGTCCTGTCACTGCAAAGCTGGGTCTGCCCTACACCCAAACTGGGCATGTCGCCCCACAGCTGTGGTCTGCTGGGCCGAGCCTGGCCTTGGGTGCTGAGCTAGGGAGGGGGCAGCAGACAGGGAAGGGCTCACTCTCTGGGCTTCCTCAAAAGACCCCCGTGCTGTAGGTGAGGCAGAGCCTCCTCCCTCACAGGCCCACCTGAGAGAGGTGGGTGGTGGTGCTGGTCCCCAGGAGCTGGCCCTGGTCTGCAATGATATAGGCCATGTGCTTGCGGCGCTGGGTCTCCACGGCCACATCAGTGAGGGAGCCCGCCAGCCGCATGGCCTCCCCCAGCAGCAGCTCCGCATCCTCAATCTGGGAGGGTATGTCCGACAGCGTGTTGAAGATGGAGGCCGAGTTCTCTGACTGGATCAGCTCCTCCTCCTGGGCCATGCGAGGGGAAGGAGGGGGCAGTCACTGACCAATCACCATCCCTTGGCATGCATGACTTCCCGGGGTGACCAGCTGAGCACAAGGTGTCCCTGGCCCCAGGAGACCACCCCCCTGCGGTAGCTGTCAGGAGGGGCCGGTGCTTAGGCCACACGATGCTGAAGCCCGGACTCCCTGCATCGCCAAGAGTAGGGGCGCCAGGACAGCTGTGTCTGGGACGGAGCTCCTGGTCTAGCTGGGCAGCTGGGCGGCGTGGCCCCGGGTGGGACGGGGCTGCAGCAGCACCTTGAGGCGTAGCATGCCCAGCGTGGTCTGGAAGAGCACCAGGGAGCCCTCGTAGAAAAACAGGTCCCAGAGGCGCAGCAGCAACTTAATGTGCACCACGCTGGCGAAGGCCGTGAGGAACCAGTGCAGTGTGATCAGGGACAGCTCTGCGGACAAACCAGGGACAGTGGCAGGGAACGGTAAGAGAGAAGGGGCACCCCCAAACACATGAGTGAGCAGAAAGGTGAAAAATGTCTCCCAAAAAACAGCAAGAGGCCCGCCCTGCTCCAAGGGGAGGGAGGAGACAGGTGTCAGGGCATCACAGAACAGGAGCAGCGGAGACTGCATGTCTGCGGATCAGCCATCTTCAGACGAGCTCACTCCTCCACCCCCACCCCCGAGGGCCAGGGGCTGCGTCCTCTGTGCGCTCTTTCAGGAGGCCTCGGGTCCGTCCTTGACCCCAGAGAAGAGGAGGGGCAGCCCGTCTTTACCGATGTCATGCTCCTGGAGCAGCTTGTCCAAGCGAGGCAGGTACTGGACGATGAGGTGGCGCAGGACCCGCTGGTCGGTCTGGACGCCCAGCAGGGTGGTGCTGAAGTAGGAGGCAGGGAGCAGGTCCTCGATGATGGCGCACATCATCCAGAAGGCGTCCTCCTCCTCCAGGAACAGCAGGAGGCAGGCGGCCACCTGGCCAGGGCAGGGGGACAAGGGGCCTCGACCCAGGTCTCCACACAAGTTACAAGCAGTGCCCGCTCTGAGGGTCACGTTACAGACCGTGTGCCTTCCTCAGGCTTAGAACCGCCGTGTTTGGCATCCCCGCCCTCCTTGGGATTCCCGCCTCCACCCCGCTTCACGCCCTACTGCCCTCGATGGTGAGATTATTTGCCCCTGGGGGCCTGGAGAGCAAACACCCTTGGGGACACCCCTTCTGCTTCCTGGGCTGTGCTTACCATGCCCGTGCCCTGGCAGTAGCCAATCTCTGGGTAGAGCCAGGCCAGTGCTCGGAGAACCCTGCGCAGGCGGGGCACCCCAATGCTGCTCACGTTGGCGAAGCAGGCGTTGCTGGGCATGGTGCGGAGCAGGTCCTTCTCAATCTGCCGGCGGCCCACACACAACAAAACCCTGTGAGACACGGCTGAAGGCCTGGGGGTCCACACCCGCCAGGCTGTTGGCACCCGAGACCCGGGGGAGAGGCTGGGAGACCCCTGTTTGGGGTACACCCCAGGCGGGCTTGTCTCCCAGGAATGGGGATTCTTCGACCCCTTCCCTTCAGGATTAGAGCCCAGCTTACGTGTAACTGATTCTACCAGATTCACCTGGGAACTTACAACAATAAAACGAGACTCTTGGGCTTCAGGATGGAACTATGGGATTTGAATCTGGAATGGGGCCTGGAAATCTGTATTAAAATCTCCGGGTGACCCTAGTACGCAGCCAGTTAAACGGGTTAGACGGCCTTGTTGACGATTCTCCCTGCTGCTGACAGGGAGCCCAGAAGGGCGCCAGACTGCGCTACTCGCGTCTGTGGGGGAGAGGCCAACAAGGGGGCTCCTGTCACGCCAGGCAGACCACCCCCTGCCTGCAGGACCGCCCACGGTTCCTGAGGGCCCCGCACCCCGCAGCTCACCTGCTTGGCAGCGATGGTCTCGTCGTTGGAGCTGTTCCTCACCATCTCCCGGTAGGACAGCTCCGAGTTCTGCTTCTTCTGCAGGGCTCCCGAGAGCCGCATCCACAGCTGAGGGGGGGAGCCGACAAGCACTCAGCCTTTGATGGGACACCTGAGCCCTCCGTGGCCCGCTGTGGTCAGGCCTCCGCGGCCTCACCTGTGGCCTCATGCTGTGTGGGATGCCAGCCAGCACCAGGGAGCGGAGCTTCTCTGAGCGGGGCAGGGAGACGGCGATCTTGTCCCAGGTGAGATCGCCCACGTCATGGTTATGGGTGAACTCCAGGTGGGCCTGCCACCGCAGCCGCTGTGGAGGGTCCTCCATCAGAGACACAGCTGGCAGCCTGCCGGACGTGGGGTCAGCCCCATCTGTCAGGGGAGCACCCAGGGACACGTGGTGAGAGGGAGGGGAGGAAAACGTCTCGGGGCTGTCAGCCCAGGGCCCAGGCCCGCCGCTCCCGGGCTCCAGCAGCACTTGCACCAGCAAGCCCGAGCTCTCCGCTCTCCCCCAAACCTGTCCCTCCAGGATCCCCCCCAGGTCCACAAACTCGTCTCCGCTCTCCAGGTACTCAGACCTAAACCTCAGAACCACCTGTGGTCTCTCCTCCACGTCTGCCCCGTGGTCAGTCCATCAGCAAATACCGTTGGCTGGGTCCTCAGAGCACAGGCAGAATCTCACCCCTCTCACCCCTCTGACTACTGCCCTCGTCCGAGCCAGCCATCACCCTTCCTCAGGACCACTGCCACGGCCTTCAGAGGGTCCTCCCTGTGCCGCCCCGGCCCCTCTCAGAGCAAACCCCCACACCGCAGTCAGAGTGCCCCTGAAGACAAAGTCAGATCATGCCACCGCTCAGAGCTCTCAGGTGCCAGCCACCCGCCCGCCTCGCTCAGACACGTAGAAGGCTCTGTGACCCACCTCCTGCTGTCCCGTCCTCTCCCTGTGCCCACGCCCCACCTCCCCCTTGCTTCCTCCGCTCCGCTGTTCCCCACCAGATCCATTCCCAGCCAGAGCCCTTGCACTTCCGGCTCCCCTTCCTTGGCTACACTCACTGCCTCCCTTTCCCCCCATCTTTGACCCACTGTCTCCGCCTTGGGGAGGTCCTCCGTCACCGCCTTACACACAACCCCCCTCCCGTCCTCTCCAGCTCTGAGTTTTCTCATAGCTCTCGTTGCCCCTCACACGTATTTGTTTACGTGTTGCCAGGACACTCCACGAGGCCAAGACCGCCTCTGGTCCTGTCCAAGGCACTGGGGACACAACAGCGGAGGGTGGACAGCAGTCGGCCTTCTTCAAAGTGCCGGAGGGGACGTGGGCAAGGCTCCCACAACCCCCTGGCAGCCTCGCTGTGCGTCAGCCCCAGGGAGAGCCTCGTCCTTCCTCGTCCTAACGCCATACACTCAGCCTTGGCTGTCTCGACTTCGCCTTTAGTGCATTTACATACAGTAAATTGCACAAATTTTAAGTGTACATTTTGGTGAGTATCAAACAGGTGTCTAAACATTATCCCCATCAAGATACGGAATATTTGTATCACACTAGAAAGTTCCCCAAGTCCCTCTCAGGTCCAGCTTTTGACTTCCAAATATCTGCCTGCCAACTAGAGAACAAGGAAAACTTAGTCAGCATCAGAAATAGGAATGACCTGAGATGACTGGTTTTAGTCCATTAAAATCGTGTGGTCACAGTTATATCCTGGTGACAGGCCACCCTGGACAGTGGCTTTCCCAGCAGTCCACTCAGGAACCAGCAGGTATATTCACAGTAGGAGACAACCTACAGGCCCACTGACAGAAGCATGATTATGAGAATATCATGATAAAGCCACTATAATGGGATACTCTGCAGCCACTGAAAAACTATGCTTTTAAAGCGAACTCAAGTGACAGAAAAATGCTCACGGTATAACGCTGCGCTATACGAGCAATATAAAGACATGTATATGGGAGGAGAGGTAAAGGGTAAAGAGAGCCACATATATGGAAACAGAAGATGATCTGATTTGAGGGGTGAAAACACAATGCAATATACTGATCATGTATCACAGAAATATACACTTGAAACCTGTATAACCCTCTTAACCAATGTCACCCAATAAAATTAATTTAAAAGAAAAAAGAAGAAAGAAAGAAGTACAAATTGGTAGTCAGGAAATAATTGCGGGGATGGGAAGTACAGCACAGGGAATATAGTCAGTAATATTGTGATAATCATGTGTGGTACCAGGTGGGTATTAGACTTACTGCAGGGATCGCTTCATAAGTTACATCAACGTTGAACCACTGTGCTGCGCATGTGAAACTAACATAACACTGAATGTCAACTGTAGTAAAAATTTTTTTTTAAACTTTAAAGGTAAAAAATATATATAAGTATATAAAGACATAAACAGGGTGGGAGAGGGTGTACAGGGTGGAGGGGAGTGAGGGGGGAAATGAGACAACTGTAATAGCATAATCAAAATATATTAAAAAAAATAAAATAAATCTAATGATCTGGAAAAAAAAAGACATAAACACAAAACCAGGAAAGGATACATTAAAATGTCAGCAGTTATCTTCAGGTTAATGTGTTTTAATCTTTTTTTTTTAAGTAAGTTATTTATTTTTAGATAGAGGGGAAGGGAAGGAGAAAGAGAGGGAGAGAAACATCGACGTGTGGTTGCCTCTCACACGCCCCCTCCTGGGGGCCCGACCCTGCCGGCAACCCAGGCCTGTGCCCTGACTGGAAATTAAACTTGCGACCCTTTAGTTCTCAGGCCAGCACTCAATTCACTGAGCCACACCAGATTGTTATTTTAATCTTTATACTTTTCTGTATTTTTTAACTTCTCTACAAGGAACATTGCTTTTGCTATCATATAAATAAAATTAATCTAAAAAAATCAGAGGTGTCCATACCCAGCTGACCCTTGGGTTAGGGGGACCGTCTGCCCTCACAGTCAAAACTGTGTGGAGCTTCTGTCGGGGCTCTGCGCACAAGGACTGCCAACCACCGGCTGACCCTTGAAGCACCTGGGTGTGAATGGTGCAGGTCAACTGAGCTGCGTGACTCATCTGCATAGAGAGAGCCACTGGAGCTGGAGCCCTCCCCAAGGTCACCCGCAAGAGTACACGCGAGGGACTCCTTCTCACCTTCCTTGTCCACCCGGAAACCGAACTCGTCGTAGGAGAACTCTGGTTGCTCCTCGGACTCTTCCTTCTAGACCCGGGATAAGGAGAGTCTGTCACGTAGCCTCCCGTCTAGGCCCACGGGCTCTGAGCACACCACCCGTGACGCCGCCACCCGCTGAAGTCCCACCCGGCCTTCCGGGCACAGACCAAAGGCTCTGTGTTCATCACTCAGCCACAGAGGCCACTATCTTGTCGAGTTCTCTCAGCATTCTGTTTCCCCCCCAAGGTCAAACAAAATCAGATCAACTCAAGGAATGTGTTTTATGCGCTTGTGTCCCAATGATACTGAGCACGTAGTGCCATAATACTCCAACCTAATGGCAGATTCTCAGAGGACGTGGAGCTGAGGTGCCATCTCTGATGGTGGCCTCTGACTGTGTGAATAGGGTGGGACTGCCACCCACTGGGAGACTGCAGTCGCAGGTCCCCTCGGGCACGACAACTTGGGAGCACAGCCACTGGTGCCCGGCTGCAACTGCCGTACCTGCGTGTGCTTGGCCAGGATCTCCTGGGGCCACATGCTTGGAGTCAGGGCTGAGAAGGGACCGGAGGCAGAAGATGTGTGGCTTCCTGGAACCAAGGAAAACCAGGGATAGGAGATGAAAGCGATACAGAGCTTTCGGGGCAAATTCAAGAGCTCCAGCACACAGGGACTGACTGCCGGGGGAGGGGTAGAGGTAGAAACCCAGAAATGTGCAAATTTCTGGAAGGAAAAGAAAAAAAGCATGTTACAAATACCACCAAACTCCTCCTCCTTGCCTCTTCCTCCACTATGAGTGAGGATTTGTAGCTGGAAGCAGGGGAGAGGACAGAGACTCAGGAAAACTCCCAAAACTGAGCTGGGAAGAGAGCTGAAACCCTCCCAGACTCCCAGTCATAAGGCTCCTCCTTCCTCCACCCCTTTCCTGGATGGTCTCGATCCTCAGAAGTATGTGAAAAACAAACAAGGCCTCCTGGGTAAAATCCCCCCTTCATCCCACAGACCCTCACTCCATTTCCAAGCCCAGGGCCCTGTTCCCCACCTGACATGGTGTGAAGAGGTGAGGCAAGTCTTCAGCAGATCCAGGCGTAGAAGTCCTCTATCCTAGTATCCTACAGCGGGAAGGCTCCTCAGGCTGCATCTGGTCCAGGAACATCTGTCCTGGCAGGGACGCAAAGGGGAAAGTCACTCAGAAGCAGTCCCCGCTGGGGGTCCTTTCCACCCACCACTCTGATTTTGCTGGCCCAGAAGCAGTGGGGAGGGAAGTCCTGACCACTGTTCAACAAGGGAAGGAAAAATCACATTTAAAAAAGCCTCCTTTTCTGAACATTTCATCTGAGGGAGGGCACACTTTGAAGAAGCTACAAAACCGATGTTCTCAGCAGCTCTGTGAGCCAAGGGGAGTGTCCATCCAGTTCCCGTCTTAGGGAAGGAGAGAATCACACACACAGACCTCGTAAGGCCCTATGCTCAGTAAGTAAGAAAAGAAAACCCAGCCACCAACAAAACCCCCGTGAACAGGTTTCCCTGAGGCAGCGCCTCTGAGGAATCCTCTAGATGAACTACAGCTGAGCTCCTGAGTCACCCGCACTCGCCCAGCAAAGACACATCCCGCTTTCTCACAGCTGCATTATCCACTACAGCCCCAGAGCAGAAATCACCCAGATGTCTACCAACTGGTGAATGGGTATGCAAAATGTATGGAATATCCATCCGTATAATGAAGTATTATTCAGCTGTAAAAGGGGATGAAGTACGGATAATGCTCTAACGCAGATGAACCTTTAAAACATTACACTTAGTGAAAAAAGCCAGTTGCAAGAGGATGAATATCGTATGATTCTATTTAAATAAAACGTCCAGTAGAGGCAAATCCACAACCAAAAGTAATGAGTGACTACCAAGGGCTAGGGGAGAGAGGAAACGCAGGCTGACTGGGTATGGGGTTTCTCTTTGGGGAGATGAAAAATGTTCTAGAGTTGTACAGTGGTGACAGTTGCACATGAAATACTAAAACCACTGAAATGTACACCTTAAAATGGTACATTTTGTAGCATGTGAATTTTATCTCAAAAATAAAAAAAGAAAAAGCCAGCACTAGGCGCATCCTCTGACTTTCTAACTTCCTATTTCTAACTTGCTTCTATTAGAACCAGAAGACCTTATTATCACCCACTTGAGCTTCAACAGAAACACATTTTCGGGGTAGTTTTTTTCAGACGTTTTCCATTTTTTAAGCCTTTTACTTTTAACCATGGAGTAAAAAGATCTGACTCCATGAAATAAACATGAGGGCAAAAATAGGAGGGATGGCTGAAATATTTAGAACAAACTGCCTTATAGTTTTTGTAATTATATTTAGACCTAAAGAAAAACCTCCTTTGCCATTTTTCGGGTGACAGGAAATTAGAGGTGCTAGTTGTTACTCTGGGCCACAGCAGCCCGCTTGTCTTCTCCACTGTCTGCTACAGAATTCTGGTGTTGGGATTCTGGGTAAGCTAGAAGGGTCCTATGAGTGATAAAGAAAAAACGAGGAAAATGAAACAACCACTAAGGGGGAGCTAGGAGAACACGTCACTCTGTGTGTGGGCCCTTAACTCAAGCACAGGTGGAAAATGGGCACGTGAAAAACTCCAGTTCTCTCAAAAGACATACTTACAAATTTGGGGGCAAAAGCGTCATCTTGGAACGCCTAAGGGGAGCTCAGCTGGGTCATGAATCTCCTCCTGTCCTCCGACACACCCTGACCATGCCAAGTTTGGGTTAAATGTCCACAATGGAGGCTTTGGTGCCCAACTGGGAGAGCCACTCCCTCCTGCCTCCAGACAGAGAACCAGACGGCAGAACCTGCATCCCTAACAGGTCAGCTTGTCTGTCCTGTCGAGGGTGATTGTGAAAATGTAATGTCTCCCTTCAGTATAACAGACATGCGGGGAGTGATTTGAATCAGAATTTTGTGCTGGATGGAGCATTACATATTTTTACATTAAAGGGATTGAGCTGGAAGGTTTTTAAATCATGTCATTTAATCCTCACAATGTATTTTGAAGTAGATATCTCTATTCCTTATACACAAGAAAATAAGCCTAGAAGAGACCCACAGGCAGTTTTCCAAATGGACTCTAGTAACTGTGCTCTAACCAAACACCGTGCTCACCCTCCACCCCGCCCCATGAAATGACGACACAAGGCCACTAGCTAGACAGCGCTGGGAAAGAATCCAGTGCTCCATTATGCATATCGTCAGCACCAGCCTCAGGAGGGGGCAGCTTCAGAGCGCCCCCTCTGCACCACCTTCGCCTTCGTGCAGCAGCCAGACAGCTGCAGTTCAAGTGAAGACAGTTCCAGGCAGAGCGATGTGGATTCAAATCCCAGCTCTGCGGCTCCCCACTTAGTATAACCTTGGCGAGTTCACTTCATCTCTTTAAACCTTAGTTTTCTTACCCATAAAATAGAATAACAACTCCTACATCTCATAGTGGTTATAAAGATTGAGAATGCAAATATGGCCCTTAGCACACTGTCAGACACACAGCAAGTACTCAGTAAGCATCAGGCATTAGCAGTAGTCCTAGTAATTTCTAGACAGCTATTGTTAGTATCTGGGCCTTCAACATTGATACAGTAAAAGCTATCTGATATTGCTGATATTCATCCACTACAAACTATAAAAACGACAATTCTATATGGTTCAAAGCAATATATGCCAGTTGAGATCATGAGAAAGACTTATCCACACCCCAGAGACAGTAATTTGGTTGTTTCCTCTAGAAGGGCAGAGAAAGTGTAAGGAAACAGGTGTTGCTTGCAGTGGAGGAAATGAGCTGTCTCTGGCTGTGGAAGACCTAGGGGCAGGGAAGATAATTCTCACCAAGCCGCTTCCCTTCCTGACCTTAGCTTGCCTCCCACTCATTCATTCACTCCACAATTACTGAGCACTACCATTCACCAGGTGCAGCCCTCGGGCTGAGGTGGAACGATGGAAAACAAAAGTCCTGGCCCCGTTAGAGTAGAGAATCAGACAATGAACATAAACATAGCTGTGTCAGGTTGTGACCACTGCAGTACTATGAGAGAAACAAAGCCAGGGAAAGGTAGAGTTTCAGAAGGGAGGGGCTGTATACGTAAAATGGTCAGGAAGAGCTCTTTGAATATAAGCTGATGCCAGAGCAAAGACCAAAGCAAAAGGAAGTGAGGAATCAAGTCACTTGGCTATTGGATGAAAGGGGATTCTGGCAGAAGGAACAGCATGAGCAAAGCTTCTAAGGCTCGAGCATACTTGGCCGGAGGAAGAAGCAACAAGGCAGTGGGCAGAGGATGAAGGAAGAGTGGAAGGAGAGGGTGGGAGATGCAGCAGGGGTCATACAGGGCCCTACAGTGTGGGACAGACTTTGGATCTTGTTCTCATGAGTTGGGACATTATTGGAGGGCTCTAAGCAGAGGTGAGCCCAAGCCTGACTTCGATTTTAAAAGCTCTCTCCGGCCGTAGTGCAGAGACAGCAAGGCAGAAGAGGTGAGAATGATGTTGGCTTTGCGACAGTGGGACCATTGAGAAGTGGTCAGATTCTGGGTATGTTTTAAGGAATCTCTGCATCTCCCATCAACTCCTGTAAGTCTTAACAGGAGCCGGATGTGATACTGCTAAGCTGGGCAGGCAGGTTTTTCCTGCCTCCTGATCACTATGGAAACCACCTGAAATCAGCCATCTGGGAGCCCACAGAAGCAGCTGAGGAGTTAGCCGTGTCACCGGCTGCCCTGCTGTAGTCACAGCACATACAGGCAGAAACTTGAGAAACAGGATTGATGCAAGCTCTAGAAAGAAGTTTTAAAAATTTAATTTACATGCTTAAAGGTGTCAGTCCTTTACTCTGCCTCCAATATTTTCCTCCCTAGATTGTAGATTCCATGTGTCCTAAAAGACACATTTTGTTCACAAAGCAAAGATCGTCACATGTCACTGTAAATCCCTGGGGGGTGGGGGAGGGTGGGGGCTCTGGATAAAGATCAAGTTTCAGGGAACACAAACTGTAAGCAGCAAAAGCAAAAATATTTGTATTCCAGGAGGCCTCTGAGATCCTGAAGACTACTTTTTTTGTGCAAGAAAATAACAGGACACTGAAGGCTACTGATAACAATAAACTGGGAGAGAAGCATAAGGACAGAAAAGTCCCAGAAAGGCTGGACTAAGATGATAATGTGGCTACTAGAATGCTTAAAAAAGTAAAATCAGACAATAAATACTCCATAGAATATGAACATTTTACTGGAAAATGAAGGAAACTATATAAGTATTTACGAATGATGTATTATAGAATTGTACACCTCAAACGCATATAATTTTATTAACTAGTGTCACCCCAAGAAAATCTATCAGAAAAAAAAAGAAAGAAATGGCCCTGGCTGATTGAGCGCTAGCTAGCCTGCAAACCAAAGGGAAACTGATTCCCAGTCAGGGCACATGCCTGGATTGCAGGCCAGTTCCCCAGTAGGGGGTGCTCAAGAGGCAACCACACACTGATGTTTCTCTCTCTCCCCTTCCCATTCCCTCTCTCTAAAAATAAAAAAATAAAATATTTTTTAAAAAAGGAAAGAAAAGACATGCCAGTAAAAAGAATGGGAAAGGGAGGGTTTGAAGACTGATTTAGTAAAGATTAAATTTCTTAGCTGAGGATAGACAAGTCTGGACAAGGTGAGTATATACTTGATTTCTTTATATTGAATAAAAAAGGAAATTACGTTAAAAAAATGAAAGAAAATATGAGTACTCTTTTTGAAGGTAGAATGCAAAAATAGTGGGAATCTTCCTGGGTTTCTCTTCCTCAGCATATCTCCATACTGCCTGTGGGCTCCGCCCTCTGCCCTTGCTCTTCTCACTGGGAGCTACTGCTGAGCAATCTCATGCCCTGCCAGAGCTGTCACAAGCACCTGTCAGACGCCTTCCTGCAGTGACACCTTTCTCACAAACTCCAGTCTCCTATTTTCAGCTGCTTCCTACTGCCAACATTACCCTTCAGTGCAGTCCTGAAACCTAAATCTCCTGCTGTACTCTTTCAGTGGTTTGCCATTGTCTCCAAAATAAGGGCCACACACTCCAGCAATATGAGGCCCTACATGATCTGGTTCCACTCCTCCCTTACCATCCCACACCCACCTTACAATACAGTCAGGGTGGCCTCCTTATTATCAGCTACCCAGTGTCTCCATTATTTTGTCTCTAATGGTCTCCTTATCTGCCAGATAGTCCTATATGTACTGTGAGACTCAACTCAAATGACACCTTGTCACAGAAAGCAGTCTTCTGTGGTAGCCAGCCTCCAAGAAGGCTCAAATGATTCTACCTCCTGGCATTCACGTCCTTGTGTGGGACCTCTCCACAGTGAACCACAACTAACCTCTGTGACTGAGAGAACACAGCAGCAGTGCCCGTGTATAACTTCCAAGGATGAGCCATAAATGGCACTGCAGTTTCCATCTTGGTTACTTTTATCACTTGTTCTGGGGAAGTCAGCTGCCGTGTCATGTCATGAAAACACGGCACAGTCCCATGGAGAGGCACCAACTTGCCAACCACATGAGTGATCCACCTTGGAAGTAGATCCCTTAGTCTCAAACCTTCAGATAACTGCAGCCCCGGCCGACACCTGACTGCAATGTCCTGAGACAGACCCTCCTCTCTCATGAGCCAGAATCTCCTGAGATGCTTCTGAATTGGATTCCTAGAAATCATTACAGAGAGTAAATGATTATTGTTGTTCTAAGCAACTAAGTTTTGGGGTGATCTGTTACACATCAATAGACAATTAATATACCTTCACGACTCTTCCCTGCCTTTAGTTGAGGCTCTCTATGCTCCTATGAAGTCCTGTGAATAAGTCCATCACAGAACTTACCTCTTAACATTTTTTTAGAGATTATTTATTTATTTTTAGAGAGAGGGGAAGGGAGGCAGAAAGAGAGGGAGAGGAACATCAATGTGTGGTTGCCTCTTGCACGCCCCCTACTGGGAACCTGGCCCGCAACCCAGGCATGTGCCTCAACCAGGAATCAAACCAGCGACCCCTTGGTTTGCAGGCTGGCAAGCAATCCAACGAGCCGCACCAGCCAGGGCGTCTTAACATTTTTATCCCTTTTCCTTTTTTGGCTGAGTCCACTAGACTCAACTGGATCTTGTTTCTCTCTGCATCCTTGGCACTCGGTCTCTCAATAAGCATTTTTTAGATACGTTAGATGAATGAATGAACAGCAAATGAAAAAAAGTAAATAAAAGTCATGCTCATGCCACAGTAATAAATAACTAGCATTTTATTCACTCCATATTCTCCCTTCTTCTGGGCATCTGGAAAACAGCAACCTCCCTACCACACTGACCCCACACATTTTGAAACTTGCTTCCTCTACTCGCTCTTTCCAACTGTGTGGTTCGGGAAGCTGTTGATATTTATATGACTTCATCTTCCAGACACTAACTGATTGATTCTAGGCAAGCACAGACCTGAGCTGTGCCAATCATAGCATTCAATAGCATTGCCAAAGTGATCAAAGGAGGTGTCAGCACTTGACCAAAACAGTGTCCAACCTGGAGCCTGTGGACCACATGCAGGCCAGGATGGCTGTGAAATGCGGCCCAACACAAAATCATAAATTTACTTAAAGTCTTTTATTTGCTCATCAGTTATCATTAGTGTTTGTGTATTTCACGTGTGGCCCAAAACAACTCTGGGCCAGTGTGGCCCAGAGATGCCAAAAGGTTGGATGCTCCTGGATAGAACTGTTCTTGGAGGTTTGTTGTTTTTATTTTTTTAAATCCTTACCCGGGAACATTTTTTCATTGTTTTTTTAGAGGACAGGGAAGAGAGATAGGAAGGGAGTGAGAAACAGTGCAAGAAAAAAGCATTAACTGGATGCCTCCTGTATGCACCTGAACCTGGGACCCCTGAAACCTAGGTATGTGCCTTGACCGGGAATCAAACCCTCAACCTCTCAGTTCTAGGACGACACTCCAACCAACTCAACTACCTGGCCAGGGCTTGAAGGTTATGAATTTGAGGCCCAGAGAGCCAAGGAGGTCTATATCCCCTTTGGTGACGGAAACACACACACATATAGATGGGGCAAAAGTAGGTTTACAATTGTGAATGAAACAGAGTTTATTCTTGCCCTGGCTAGTGTGGCTCAGTGGACTGAGTGCTGGCCTGTGCACCAAAGGGTCACTGGTTCGATTACCAGTCCAGGGCACATGCCTGGGTTGCAGGCCAGGTCCCCAGTAGGGGGCGTGCAAGAGGCAACTGTACATTGATGTTTCTCTCCCTCTTTCCTCTCCTTCCCCTCTCTAAAAATAAATAAATATTTTTTAAAAAAGAAAAAAGAAACAAGAGTTTATTCTTGTATTATCGATTGTCACATTATTTTCTATACAGACAACTGTAAAGCTACTCTTGCCACACCCTGTATATACACACATATGAACATTATGTATATTGGTATAATTATTTGTATATACATATTACATGTAATATTAATGTAAATTGATACATATTAAAAATTGAAAATACATTTAATTTGTTAAATACTCAATGCCAGCAAAAACTAGTTTTGTGATAGAAGACTAGCCCACTCATGAACTGCTGTAAATGGGTACGTTCCTTTGAAAACAGAATACCCACAAACATTTCCACATCCTTTATTCAGTAACTATTATCCTGGAAACTTATCTAAAGGAAATAATTCAATTAAAGCAAAAAGATATGTGCATGAAAAGGATTACCGTAGCATTACAGCAATAATATGAAATAACTTAAATGCCAAACAGTAGAAACATTCTTCAAGTTTTGGTATACCGACACAATAAAATTGTGATTCAACCATTTCACACTCCAACTATGGATTTTCACACCTGGCCACGATGAAGTTACAAGAACTGGATTTACTCTCCCAACCTAAACAACTAAAAAACTGGACAGGTACACAAAACAGTGATTTTTAGACACCGGATGGCAGGCAGCACAGAGCAGTGAATCCTGAGAGAGAGAAAACAACAATTCCCCCAGTTACAGCCTGAAGAGAGTCTGCAGGCTACAGTGCCACGAACGGGAGAGCAGAAAGTTGGAGAACTCACACTATCTGACACGGCGTGCCCCTGGCAAAAGGACAGACATGCATATCAATGGAACAGTACAGGTAATCCAGAAATAGACCCATTCATATGGTCAATTAATGTTATGGGTTGAATGATGTCCCCGCAAAAGATGTTGAAGTTCCAACCCCCAGTACCTCAGAATGTGACCTTATTTGGAAATCGGGTCTTTGCTGATTTAGCCAATTTTAAGAAGACCTTAAAATGGGCCCTAATCCAGTATGACTGGTGGCCTTATAAAAAGGGGAAGGTGGACACAAACACATACATAGGAAGATGATGTGAAGATACACACACAGGGAGGACACCGTGTGAAGGAGAGACTGGAATTATGCTAACGAGACAAGAAAAGTCTGGGAATACCAGAAGCCGGAAGAGGCAAGGAAGGATCTTCTTCCCTTGCAGGTTTCAGAATGAGCATGACCCTGCTGACACTTGGATTTCAGGCTTCCGCACTCCCAAACTGTGAGATAATATTACAGCTACTCTACGTCACCCAGCTTGCGGGACTTTGTTATGGCAGCCCTAAGAAAATAATACAACTGATTTTCAACAAAAATACAGAGGCAATTCAATGGGAAAAGGGTAGTCTTTTCAACAAATGGGCCTAGAAAAACTGTACAGCCACTTGCAAAAAAAAATCTTAATCCATATCTCACAGCATACACAAAAATTAACTCATTATGGGTGATAGACCTAAACAGAAAACCTAACCCTATAAAACTTCTAGAAAAAAACATAGGAGAAAATATTTGTGACTTTGGTTAGGCAAAGATTTCTTACCTTACATTAAAAGTATGATCTATAAAATAAAAAAGTTGATAAATTGGATTTTATCAACTAGAACCCATTATGGTAGAAAACATATTCAAATCACATATCTGATAAAGCACATCTATTTGGAATAAAAAGAAATGTCAAAACTCAGTAAGCAGAAAACAAATAACCCAACTGAAAAAAACAGGCAGAAGATTTGAATAGAAACATTACCAAAGAAGATACACAGCCCTGGCAGGTGTGGCATCGTCCTGCAAAATGAAGGGTCACCAATTCCTGGTCGGGGCACATGCCTGGGCTGTGGGTTCAGTCCCCTGTCGGGGTGCGTGCAAGAGGGAACTGATTGAGGTTCATCTCTCACAGAGACTTTTCTCTCCCTCTCTCTCCCTCCCTTCCCCTCTCTCTAGAATCAGTAAAACTGTAAATTAAAAAAAAATTTTAAAGAAGACATACACATGACAAACAATCATGTAGAAAGATATTCAGCATCATTAGTCATTAAGGAAATGCAAATTAAAACCACAATATTACCAACACCAAAACCTAACAATAGCAAGTGCTGGTGGGATGCAGAGCAATCAGAACTCTCACACACTGCTGGTGGGAATTCAAACAGCACAGAGATTCTGGAAGAGGGTTTGGTAGTTTCTTATAAAGTTAAACATACACTTACCATATAACCCAACAATCCCACTCCAAGGTATATTTACCTAAGTGAAATGAAAACTTTTGTTTACATAAAAACCTGTATGTAAATGTTTACAGCAACTTTATCCATGACTGACAGAATCTGAAAACAGTTCAAATATCCTTTAGCTTGTAAATGGGTAAATAACTGTGGTACATCCATATAATGGAATAGTACTCACTCAGCAAAAAAGAATTTAACTACTGACGAACTCAACAACACTGATGAACTTCAAATGCATTATGCTAAAGGAACGAAGCCAGACTGAAAAGGTTACATACTGCATGATTCCATTTATATGATGTTCTGGAAAAGGCAAAATTTAAGTACAGAAAACAGACCAGTAGCTTCTATCAGATGAGGGCAGTAGGAAGAGTAGACTACACAGTGACATGGGTAATTTTTTAGGGTGACAGAACTGTTCTATATCTTGACTGTGTTGTAATTACATGATTCTATCTTTGTCAGAGCTGGCAGAATTGCACACGAAAAGGGATGAATTCATTGTATGTAAAACATACTATAATAACATAAAAAAAAAGAACCAATATGCTTAGTGAAATAAGCCAGACACAAGAGTATAAAAAGAATTTCAATTGTGGGGACTAAAGAAAATTGGTACTATTTATGATCTAACATTAGGAAAAACATGATATTATAATATAGCATGTATACACAGAAATGTGTTCATCATTCAGGCATTCACTCCCCAAATATTTCTCTAATACATGTTATGTTGTAGGGCAACAATTATTTATAATCTAGAGGGGGGAAATCAAACAGAAAATAAGTAAATACATGAATAAATAAATGACAGTTCCAATGTATGGTAAGTGCTCTGAATAAAATGGCTGATGTGATATGGAATCCAGGGAGGAAACACCTGAAGTGCTATTTGAGTTGAAACCTGAAGGACAAGAAGCCAGTCCTGCAAAGACCTGGGAGCAGAGAGAGTCATGGGCAGAAGGAATGGCCAGCCCAAAGGCTCTGAGGTAGGGAAGGTCCTGGAGGCAGGGAAGGAGCTCAGTGTAAACTGAAACCCAACTGAAACCCAAGGGGAGAATGGGGAGAGGGGACTGGAAGGGCAGAGGCACCAGATCGCCAGGGGACTGTACGCCAGAGTGAAGGACTCAGATTGTAACTGCAGCAGGAATCCACAAGAGGGCCCTAAACATGGTGGTGGTGTGAGCTAACATGTTTTCTAAAAATCACTTTGGTTGCCATGTGGAAAATGGCTTCAGAGAGACAAGAGTAGATGCAGGAAGACCAGTCTGAAAGAGATAATGGGGAGCGAGGCTGACGTGGTGACAGCGGGGGCAGAGATAACCCGAGGAGGAACCAACAGTCTTGCTGCTGGACTGGATGTGGGGAATGGAGAAAGGGAGCAACTAAAAGTGAGGCCTAGGTTTCTGGTCTAAACTGGATTTGTGGTGATGCCATTTACTAATATGAGGAAGAGGGAAAAAGAAATAGGTTTAGGCAAAGAAGGAGTTAAGAGTTGTGGGATAATTTAAATGTTGATTAGAAATCTGAGTGGAGGTACTAAGCAGGTGATTGGATAACCAAGTTTACATCTTCAGGGAGATGCAGAACTAGAGATATAAATTTGGGAGTCCTTCCATCACTTACCCAACCAACAAAATTTTTTTTTGAGCAACTACTATGTGCCAGACATTGTTACATGTGCTAAGGATATAGCAGTAAAACAAGTGGACAAAGTTCTTGCTGCTGTGAATTACAGTTTCTTCATCTGTAAAATGGGGATGATGAATGAGAAAATGTAAATAAATACCTATCACAAAGCATGAGCTGAGTAAATACCAGATGTTAATATTAGTGACAATCAATAAGTAAACAGTGAAATAAATCAGGTACAAAGACAAATACCATAAGATCTCACTTATATGTAGAATCTAAAAAAAAACAAAAACAAAAAAGTCAAGCTCATTGATACAGAGAACAGATTAGTGGTTGCCAAAAGCAGGGGTAGTAGGGGGAGAAACTTCCAGTTATAAAATAAATAAGTCATGGCCATGCCACATACATCATGGTGACTATAGTTAATAATAACGCACTGCATATTTGAAAGTTGCTAAGAAAGCTCTTACCACTTCTCACCGTAAGAAAAAAGTTTTTTGCAAAACTTTTGTAAAAAGCTTTAAGGTAGCAGATGGTAATAGTCTTATTGTGACTATTGAAAATTTCACAATGTATACGAATATTGAATCGCTATGTTGTACACACCTGAAACTAATACAATGTTATATGTCAATTATACCTCAATTTTTTTTTAAAAATTCTAAGATAAGCCCTGGATGGCGTAGCTCACTGGATTGAACGCAGGCTGCAAATCAAAGTGTTGCAGGTTTGATTCCCAGTCAGGGTACATGCCTGGGTTGCAGGCCATGACCCCCAGCAACCACACATTGATGTTTCTCTCTCTCTCTCTCTCTCTTTCTCCCTCCCTTCCCTCTCTAAAAAATAAATAAAATCTTTTTTAACAATTGTAAGATAAAAATAGGTAAATAAGTAATTTCAGAATAATATTATATACCATGAAGAAAATAACACAGAATACTACTTTACAGAGTGGGAGGTAGTGGCAGAGGCTATTTTTGATAGGTGGCCAGAGAAAGCTTCTCTGAGGGGAGAACATTTCAGCTGACGGCAGCTCTGACAAGGAGCCAGCTCTGCAAAGACCTAGAAGGGCAGCCCGGGTAGAGGAAATGGCTCCTGCAATGGGGGCCTTAAAGGACAGAAATGACACTGGAGAAATAAAAGGCTAGTGTGTCTGTAGCAGAGCAATGAGGGGGAAGCAGCAGACAGCACTGGAGAGGCAGGCAGAAGCTAGATTATGCAGGGCCTTCTATCCACGGCAGAGGCTCTGGCTTTTATTTAATGGGAAGCCAATGGAGAGCTTTGAGCAGGGTTGTGACCCTGTCTCTGACTCAGATTTTTAAAGAAATCGCATTGGCGGTGCTGAAGGGTGAACTACAGAGGGGTTGAGAGTAGAAGCTATTACAGTTGTCCAGGTGAGAGGTGCTAACTCGCACTAAAGTAGCTGAGATGGTGACAAGTAACCAGATTCTGGATGTAAATTTGGAGGTGGAGAGACAGATAATGGAAAGAAGGAGTTGATGACGTTGCCTAAGATTTCTGACCTGAGCAGCTCTGCAGGTCCAACCAAGATGAGGAACGACTTGAGGAGAGAGCAGGTTTCAGGGTTAGAAAATCAAGAGATCTGCTTTGGCCATGTTAAGTTGGGATGCCTATTAGACCTCTAAGCAGAGATGTCAAGTAGGCAATTAATTGTATATACGAATGCAGAACTTAACACAGTCAGGACTGGAGATATATGTTTAAGAATCATTAGGACTAAATGTTGTGGCTGAGAAGAGAACAGAGGGCCTGCAGAGTAGGGGGCCTAGGACCAAATCCTGGAATTTTCCAACATTTAGAGGTTAGGCAGAAAAAGAAACAGGACATATAATTTGAGGAGTAGCCAGGGAAGTAGAAGGAACACTCATAATGTGTTGGTGCTGCAGAAACCAAGAGAGGACAGTGTTTCCAGAGGAGGAGATGGTCATCAGCATCACATACCAGTTGGAGGTCAAGTAGTATGAGGACACTGGTTTGGCAAGCTGGAGGTTGCTGGAGATCTTGATCTTGACAAGAGCCCTAATTTTTAGTGGTGAGAGTGAAAGTCCAACTGGAGTGGGCCGAAGAGGAAATAGAGAAGTCACCAGCATCGACAGTACATGATTTCTTAGCCATTTGAAATATTGTATGTGCACGTTGAAGGTAATATAAAAATAAATATGGCAGAGTTAGGTGGTAGGAGTATGGGTTTATTGGTCTTGATTTTTAATATTTTCTTTTTTGACAAAGTACAGAAGTATTGTGCTAAAAAATAATTATATCATCACATAAAAACCTGTACATGAATATTCACAGTAGCATTATTGATAATAGCCTAAAAATGGAAACAATCCAAATGTCCATCAATGAAGCACGGATAAACAAAACATGTATATCCATGTACTGGGCTATTACTGAGCCATAAAAAGGACTGATGTACTTAAACAGGCTACTACACAGATGAACCTTGACAACATGCTCAGTGAAAGAAGCCAGTAATATTTGTATGTTTCCATTTATACAAAATGCCTGGAACAGACAAACCGGTAGAGACAAGAAGTAGATTAGTGGCTGCCAGAGGCTAGAGGGAAGGGAAAATAGGAAATGACACCTAATGGGTATGGACTTCCTTTTGGGGGCAATAAAAATATTCTGGAATTTGACGGTGGTAATGGTTGCACGACATAGTGAATATACAGAAGACCTCTGAATTGTGTACTTTAAAAGGGTGACTTTGTGGTGCATGATTTGTATTTCAATTTTTTTTTTAATTATTCTTTTTTTAAGATTCTATTCATTCAAGCCCTGGCTGGCGTAGCTCAGTGGATTGAGCGCGGGCTGGGAACCAAAGTGTCCCAGGTTCGATTCCCAGCCAGGGTACATTCCTGGGTTGCAGGCCATAACCCCCAGCAACTGCACATTGATGTTTCCCTCTCTCTCTCTCTCTCTCTCTCTCTCTCTCTCTCTCTCTCTCCCTCTCTCTCTCTCTCTCTCTCTCTCTCTCCCCCACTCTTTCTCCCTCCCTCCCGCCCTTCCCTCTCTAATAAATAAATAAATAAATAAATAAATAAATAAATCTTAAAAAAAAAGATTCTATTCATTCATTCTTTTAGAGAGGGAAGGGAGGAAGATAGAGAGAAAGAAACATCAATGTGCAGTTGCTGGGGGTCATGGCCTGCAACCCAGGCATGTACCCTGGCTGGGAATCAAACCTGCGAACTTTGGTTTGCAGCCCGCGCTCAATCCACTGAGCTATGCCAGCCAGGGCTTATATTTCAATTTTTTAAATTACGGTTTAAGTATCGTAGAACATTGAGGAAGAAGAATATGTCTTTCTTGAGTTTTTCCTGAGGCTAATAAATGAAGCTCTGAACTTACAGCACCTATGTAGCCTTTCTGTCTTCCCTGCTCCTTCCCTGTCAGAGCCACTACTTACCACCTTAAACATCCATTTCCTTGGGGGATTTAATGTTTATACAAAACCAGGGAAAGTGAGAGTGAAAAATAAAAAGGTGTAAGCTATTAGAAATAGCTTATTTATAACTGTGAAAAGGGTCCCTTTTTCTCTCATTTGTAACTAACACTTTACTTATACTGCTGAGCATGAATTTGACATCTTAGCAACCTGTGAAGTCAGGAACTCCCTAAACTGCTAAAAGGTAAAAATCTGCTACTTTACCTTTTAAAAGACTGTCACAAGTTTCTTAAAAAAAGCCCAAGTAATCACTGGAAGAGAACTGACAACACTTTAAAACTCAGTTTCCAAGGCATTGTTTTTGTTTTATTTTCACAGACTATAACAAAATCCCCAGGTGTGTGACTTCACCTGGGGTGGCTCTTGCTATTACACTGAAAGGAAATCCTTTCCCCAAAGCAAAAGCCACTAAAAACAGTTTAAAGGAAGAGCGCTGCTTCCCTGGCTCGGTAGGTCAATTGTTAGGGCACTGTCTGGATATGCCAATGTTGTGGGTTCAATCCCCAGTCAGGGCACACAGAATCAACCAATGAATGCATAAATAAGTGAAACAAAAAACTGATGTTTCTCTCTTTTTTAAAAAAATCAATAAAAAATTATTATTTTAAATTAAATAAAATAGATGCTTACAAACCAGGAGACTAGAAAAAGTAAAGCAATTTGAAGATAGGGTCTAAGAAGAAAAATGCTATTTTCTAAGCCTACCTTTTTAAAAAATATACTTTATTGATTATGCTATTATAGTTGTCCCATTTTACCCCCTTTATTCCCCTCTGCCCTGCACACCCCCTCCCACCCGAGTTCCCCCCTTTCAGTTCATGTCCGTGGGTCATACATATAAGTTCTTTGGCTTCTCCATTTCCTACACTATTCTTAACCTACTCCTGTCTATTTTGTACCTACCATTTATGCTACTTATTTTCTGTACCTTTCCCCCCGCCCCCTCCCATTCCCCTGCTGATAACCCTCCACGTGATCTCCATTTCTGTGACTCTGTTCCTGTTCTAGTTGTTTGCTTAGTTAGTTTTTGTTTTTGTTTTTGTTTTTAGGTTTGGTTGTTAACAACTGAGTTTGTTGTCATTTTACTGTTCATATTTTTATATTCTTTTTCTTAGATAAGTCCCTTTAATATTTCATATACTAAGGGCTGGGTGATGATGAACTCCTTTAGCTTGACTTTATTTGGGAAGCGCTTTATCTGCCCTTCCATTCTAAATGATAGCTTTGCTATAGAGAGTAATCTTGGATGTAGGCCCTTGCCTTTCATGATTTGAAATACTTCTTTCCAGCCCCTTCTTGCCTGTAAGGCTTTCTTTTGAGAAATCAGCTGATAGTCTGATGGGAACTCCTTTGTAGGTAACTGTCTCCTTTTCTCTTGCTGCTTTTAAGATTCTCTCCTTATCTTTAATCTTGGGTAATGTAATTACGATGTGCCTTGGTGTGTTCCTCCTTAGGTCCAACTTCTTTGGGACTCTTTGAGCTTCCTGGAGTTCCTGAAAGTCTATTTCCTTTGCCAGATTGGGGAGGTTCTCCATTATTTTTTCAAATAAGTTTTCAGTTTCTTGCTCTTCCTCTTCTCCTTCTGGCACCCCTATGATTCGGATGTTGGAACATTTAAAGTTGTCCTGGAGGTTCCTAAGCCTCTCATTTTTTTGAATTCTTGCTTCTTCATTCTGTTCCATTTGAATGTTTCTTTCTTCCTTATGCTCCAAACTATTGATTTGAGTCCTGGTTTCCTTCCCGTCCTGTTGGTTCCCTGTACATTTTCCTTTATTTCACTTTGGGCAGCCTTCATTTTGTTCTTTCATTTTGCAACTGAGCTCAACCATTTCTGTGAGCATCCTGATTACCACTGTTTTAAACTGTGTATCTGATAGGCTGGCTCTCTCTTCCTCATTTAGTTGTATTTTTTTCTGGAGCTTTGATTTGTTCTTTCATTTGGGCTTTTTTTTTTTTGTCTTGGCACGCCTGTGACGTAGTAAGAGGCGGGGCCTTAGGTGCTCACCAGGGCAGGACAAACCAGGTCGCTGTGTTGTGATGCTGACGTGGGGCAGGGGTCTGAGAGGGAACAGTGCTGTTTGCTCCACTCTTTGCCGGCTTTCAGTCACTTCCCCCGCTACCCATAATCAAATTGGCCCTTTTGGTACTGATTCCTAGGTGGGCGGGTTTGTGTATGTTTGTAGGATAAGTGGAGGCAGTCTGGCTTCCTTACCCAGGTGTCTGGGTAGCTAAGGGAAGCTGTGTTCCCACAGCCTTGGAGGGGCCTGGTAACCAGTGTTCTCATAGCCTTGAGACTGGGTCTGATAAACTGTTCTCATAACATGAAGTGGGCTCACATGTGCAGAATTATGTCATGTTATGTAATGTTCTGGCATCTTGCTGGCTTTGTTTCCCTCTAGTACTTAAACAGGTAGGGACTCCATGCTGGGGGCGATGATGAGGAGAGACATACAAGGGGACAGGTGCCACGGCATGAGACATGCAGATAGAAAGACATGCAGCTTGCAGTGTGCGTGGCTTGCCCACGCATGAATAAAGGCATGGCAGACATCCCAACAGCTCTGTGAATATTCTTCTGTCTGCACGAATACCATGAACCTGCCTGGCCTTGAAGGGTGGCAACACAATTGGCAGGGCCATCAGGATTTGTCACAGAACGCTATGGAGCCGGCACCCCTGGAGTGGCTGATCACTGGCAGGTAGTATTCAGGGGCCGGGCTCTTGGCAACTTGGCCTCCCACCCCATGACTGGCCCGTGGAGAAAGCCCTGTGGGTACTGGAGAGGACCTTAGAAAAGCCCAGCGCCTCTGTGGCCATGAGGGCCATAGGCTGGGTGTTTCTTTCAGCTTTGTGAGCTGAGAGATGGAGACTACGCCTTGAGACGAAGTGAAGTTCCAAGAGCCCTGAGAGGGGAAGCCCCTGAAGAAGAGGAGACTGCACTTCCTGACCTTCCAAGTTACCGAACACAGAGGCATAGGGAAAAAAAGCCCTGAAGGCTTGTGTCTGCCTCTGAGCAGTTGAGCTGCTGCAAGCCCCCTCCCCACTCTTAGTGAGTGATTCACTGGAAAAGGGTGGGGGGAAATGAACTGAGTTACCTGAAGGCAGCAGCCTGTGGCTCCTGGGGTAAAGTTTGGGTCTGGGAATCCGCTTCCCTCCCCTGCCCCACACAGACTTGGAACACAGTTGCTGAGAGTGACTGGCTGGAGGGCCGGCCAGGGCCGGTGATCTGGCGGCAGCAGCACCAGCACCTGGAAAGCTCTGCTCCCAGCACAATGATCAGAAGAGGTGGGGATCCCCCCACAACCCCTCCACAGGCGAGTAGCGTGGGCTGCTGTGCCTGTAGGTCAAGGCCGAGTGCTTGGAGCTGAGCTTTTGCAGCAGTGTTCCAGAAAAGGCGGCTGTGGGAGCTGTTAGAACTGGTGGAGTGACCCAGGATGCTGTAAGAAAGCAGGCTGGATGTGGTACGAGATAGGGGAGCAGGTGCTGGAACTCAGAGAGCTCACTAGTAGGGAGTAGGCCAGAGAGCCGTGGTGGCAGGCGAGTGCAGCACCAGTAAGAGACACCTCAGAAGATGACAGCGGCGCCTAGAGCTACAGAGAAGCAGTCACCAGGGTCACAGAAACAGCGTCCTGGTGACCCGAGGGGATGCAGTGGTGGCGCCAGCAACCAGCAACCAGCACCCACCCAGGCAGCGTGTGGTGTTGCACAAGTGCAGCTCCTGGTGCCCGCACACCAGGGTCTGGTGCAGGCCTAACTTATCTGTCCAAACCCCGGGGGTGTGACCCAAAGAGGCCCATCCTACGTGTCTAAAGGCCCATTTGGCTGTGCTAGCCTCTCAAGAGGAGGAAATATCCTGCTAGGCCCCGTAAGCTAGATGTGCATGTGACACAGGAAGGGTTTGGATGGGGTTCGTGGCAATGATCAGAACAGCTTTGTCAACCCTTGGGTTTCTGGTCCCACTATGGAAGGGAGCAGAGGTATGGTACTCCTTGATTGAAAAGCAGTTGGCTGCTATATATGCTGCCCTGTTGGCCACTGAGGCCATAGCAGGAACTGCCTCTGTGACAGTTAGGACCACCCATCCCATTGCAGGGTGGATCCAGGACTGGATGGCCAAGCCTCGCAGTGGGATGGCTCAGATGCCCACGCTGGCTAAGTGGGGGCTTATTTGCAGCAAAGCAGTACTCTATCCACTAGCCCTTTGCAGGCTGAGCTACAGGAAGTATTAGGTCCAGTTATTTATGTAGATCAGAAATCTACTGTTCCTGTCCCTACAGAGGAGGTAGAAACTAGCCCCTTCTGGGAGGGGCAGGCGCCTATTCCCTCAGATGCGTGGTACACTGATGGGTCCAGCAGAGGCCAGCCTGCTGTGTGGACAGCTGTGGCAGTCCGACCAGAAACAGAGATGATCTGGTTTGACACAGATATGGGACAAAGCAGTCAATGGGCTGAACTCTGTGCTGTTTGGATAGTGACTGTCAATGAAGCCCCGCCCCTGACTATTTTCACAGATAGTTGGGCAGTGTACCGGGGGCTAACATTATGGATCTCTACATGGGGTACAAATAAGTGGATGGTTATGCATAGACCATTGTGGGGACAGGCTTTGTGGCAAGACTTATGGGAGTTAGGCTACCAGAAACAAATTACTATATATCATGTTACAGGACATGCACCTCTTGCTTCCCCTGGGAATGGTGAGGCTGATACTCTACCCAAGATGCAGTGGCTAGAAATGGTACCCGTCAGTCCCTCAGGAAGGGAAGTAGCCCAGTGGCTACACCATTGCCTCTTTCATGCTGGGCAGAAGACCATGTGGGCCACTATCAAAACTTGAGGGTTACCTGTTACATTGGCAGAAACACAAGAAACCTGTGAGACCTGTGTTGTCTGCTCATGAGAGCATTCCTGAAGGCCTGTGGGAACTTTTGGACAGGTAGTGCAGGGATGGGTACTGCTGACCCAGTGGCAGGTGGATGTAATTGGGCTCCTACCTAGTTCAGAGGGATATAAGTATGCTATTTCACAGGTGTGGACACGGCCACGGGGCTTTTAGCTGCCTACCCCACACAGCATCCAGATCAGAAAGCAGTGATTGCTGCACTGGAACGGTTATGTGCTGCTTATGGGAGACGCTTAATCGTTGAAAGTGATCCGGGGACGTGTTTTACTGGGGCCTCAGTATAATAGTGGGCTCTAGACTTGCAGATTGACTGGAAATTCCATGTGGCCTATCATCCCCACACTGCTGGAATGATTGAATAGTACACTGGTCTCTTAAAGCAGGGCCTGCGAGCTGCAGCTGCTTCCCCTGTGTTGAGAGGTTGGACAAAGTGCTTATGGACTGTCCTCCGGACTCTAAATGAGGAGTTGGAGGTGGGGCCCAGCTCCAGTGGAAGTGCTACTCCACCAGACTGCAGCTCCAATTCAACTGCAGGTACAAACTATGGATGCTTTGCTGAAACCAGACATGGGAAAACAGGGGAATATTCTCCTGCCTGCTCCAGAGGGCCTGGAGGGAGGGCAAACAGCCACTTGGACGTGGCCTTGGGAAATCAAAGGCTCCCACATGTGCTGGGTGGCTCTTGTTGCCCCTGGGAGTCAAGGGGTGGAGAGAAACTTACCAATAGTGCCCTGGGTGATTGGGACCTGGCCCCCAATCTTAAAGGTGACATATCCAGGGGCCAGCAGACCATGAAGTACTTCTTTGTGGCACCTTTGTGATTTCCCTATGGCTTATTATGAGTTCTGTTATTGCAAGTAGATGCTAAACCCCCAACTGAGGCACGAAAGGTCTGGTATTCATGCCCAGGAAGACCCCCTTGGCCAGCCATTGTCTTATCAGCTGACCAGAAGCTGGCTTGTGTATTTCCTGAGGGTCCTAACTTGCCTTTACTGGTGCCTATAACTGCTCCGTCTTTTCACCCTTAGAGTGCAAGGTAATACGTTAGTGGACTGGGTTCATACCTATGCCTTAGTGGCTGACCAATCAGCATGCTGGGTCTGCACTGAACTCTC
Organism: Phyllostomus hastatus; assembly: GCF_019186645.2. NCBI lineage: Eukaryota > Metazoa > Chordata > Mammalia > Chiroptera > Phyllostomidae > Phyllostomus > Phyllostomus hastatus. The sequence goes on from NW_025333715.1 coordinate 5,498,128, forward strand.
CCTGAGCACATTGGCCTGTCTCCCATGGCACATCTCTCCTGCTTGTCTCAAATTGGACTTGGCTTCAGAACCAGTGGCACAGCAATGAAATGTGAATTGTGACCTGGACTGAATGAACCAGTGGAACAGCAAACATCCTTTGTGAAATGTGACCTGGACTGAAATCTTTGCTGGGGCAAAGCAGTGGTATGACTGGCCTAGGCCGTTAAGCAACCACAACCACTCCATATGGGATGGCTCAGGGTGGCTCACAGCTGAGGCTGTGGTGCTGGCTAGACCAGCGCCCTTTTGCATTGAGAACTCCAAAGGACAACCCCGGATGGGCTGGGCTCTGACAGGTCTGTCAGACCCATACTCCTGGACATTGCTGGGAGGCACAGAATGTTGCATGGGCCGCTGTTCCCACTGGGACCCTCTGAGTCCACCTCTGAGTGGGTGGCCCACATGGGTGGCCTTACTTGTATGAAAATTGGACTGGCTGTTGTACCTAGGGGTGGCCTGATTACCTGTGTTTTGGCTGTATACTATTGAAGCTTGTAGTACTGCTTCTGTGGCAGTGCTTGTGTTTTGCCTGCTGGTTGGTGTAGCCTGTACTGTTGTTGTGAGTTATGGGTACAGGGCTCTGCCCTCCTCACCAAGGGACCTTGTGGAAGACATCCTCGCATAGATTGTAAGGTGAGGAACCCAGAAGGGGTGAGTTGTAGGGCAAGTGGAGGCTTCCTCCTCACCCAAGTGTCTGGGTAGCTAGGGGAAGCAGTGTTCCCACAGCCTTGGAGGGGCCTGGTAACCAGTGTTCTCATAGCCTTGAGACTGGGTCTGATAAACTGTTCTCATAACATGAAGTGGGCTCGCATGTGCAGAATTATGTCATGTTATGTAATGTTCTGGCATCTTGCTGGCTTTGTTTCCCTCTAGTACTTAAACAGGTAGGGACTCCATGCTGGGGGCGATGATGACGGGAGACATGCAAGGGAACAGGTACCACGACATGAGACATGTGGATAGAAAGACATGCAGCTTGCAGCGTGTGTGGCTTGCCCACACATGAATAAAGGCATGGCAGACATCCCAACAGCTCTGTGAATATTCTTCTGTCTGCACGAATACCATGAACCTGCCTGGCCTTGAAGGGTGGCAACACAGTGTTCTAGGACCCTGTGGTTCTCTCCAGTGAACTCTCCAGTGAGGCTGGGAGTTTCCCCTGCTACATCCGCAACCCACACAGGTGTTTTCAGTCAGAGGCCTTGAGGTTTTATTTCCCCGTGCTGGAACCCTGGGTTGTACGGTCTGTCTCGCTCTCCAGTTGTTCCTCCCAGTTTATCTGCATGCGAATGTGGGACTGCCCAGTCTGCAGTCCGCAGCCTCGCCACACACACAGTCCTCTCTGCTCAGCTGCCCGTCTCCACCCTTCCTACCAGTCTGGATGAATGTTTTTTCAACTCTTTGGTTGTTGGACTTCTGTACAGTTTGATTTTCTGTCAGTTCTGGTTGTTTTTCATTTTTAAATTTATTGTTGTCCGTCTTTTGGTTGTGCGGGGAAGCACAGTATGTCCATCTACGCCTTCATCTTGGCCAGAGGTTCTCATCCAAATTTCTTAACTGCCTCCCCCGAAACTGGCATCAGCAGAAGAGCAAAATGACTCCAATAATCAACTCTACCTTGAGCTCCACTCCCGCTCCCACAGCCTTACAACTAGGACTGCTTTCCCTTTCCCAAGTCAGTATTTCATTTGCGACCAGAGATAGTATCCCTGTAGGCAAAAGTTAGGGGTGACTGTGCAAGGCAGAGCAGACTGTGGAAACACAGACCACAGAATTCTACAAGCCCAGGCACAGCTCCCCCTTTCCCGCACAGCAGCACCAGTTAAATGAAGCCCTGCTGCACAGACTTCTGAACATGCTCATCCACCCTAGGTCTTCCCGTAAAATAATTAATCATCCAAGGTAATCTGGTTACCTCCCTGAGTCCCTCCCAGGATCATTCCCCTAAGTTTACAGCCTAGCAGTACCTAGATGGTGATAAGGAAGCAAAAGCAAGGTACTGCATGGACCTTCTGTCATTCCCACCATCAGGGGTGGTGGGCAACAACCTCCTTAGAAGTAAAAGTGAAACAAATAATGATTAGCTAACTGCAATTCAACATTCAGGTAGCTCTGAGAAATGGCAGGCAAGAGTTTTTGAGGAAAATAAATTTCCTTGAGGGCTGTCAAAAGGGCCACTTTTTAAAAAATTTTACTTACTTATTTTTAGAGAGTGAAGGAAGGGAGATAGAGAGAGAGAAAGAGAAACATCAATGTGCGGTTGCTGGGAGTCATGGCCTGCAACCCAGGTATGTACCCTGACTGGGAATCGAACCTGCGACACTTTGGTTCAAAGCCTGTGCTCAATCCACTGCGCTACGCCAGCCAGGGCTAAAAAGGGCCACTTTTAAATAAAGTTTTATGTTAACATTAGAGCATATGGCACTTAAAATGAGATCATAAATATAGTTAATAAAGTCCCTATTCTTCATATAATTAAACCATAGAGGTCTACAAACTATCTTATCTTAAGTCATTTATGTGGCCCTACCATCTATATAATTACTGGGGATGTTTCAATTGCAGATATGAAAATAACTACATAGTAACCCTCAACTATGGTAATCCAATCCTATTTACTTTGTGGCAGTGAATAGGCTGAGGTATTACAAGGGAGGTACCAAGGGAAATATTTACTGAGCATTTACCACTGAGCTAAGAAACCTGAGAAAATCAGGGCTCAGAGAGGCTAAGCACTGCCCATATCAAACACTCAGTGACTCCTAAGCCGTCGCTTCATGCCACCCTGAATAGTACCACTGTAGTTGTCAAGTTAACTTGAACAGAAATCTGTTTGTGAGCAATATCTTTATTCTTTTTAGGGATACTTTGTACACTACATGCTTCAGACATTTGAAGATAGCCTTCAGGTTTTCTCTGAGATTTCTCTTCAGAGACAGTTAACCAGTTATTTTAACTCTTTTGTAGGTGATGTGGCTGCATGTCATGAAACAGTAAGTTAAGGGAGCATCAGATGCAAGCCACAAAAACTGACTTTGGGTGACAAACTATGTAATATAGGAATATAGTTAAAGGATATGAGATAGGGCACAGAACTGAGGAAAAGGTGAAGAATCAAGTCTTTGAGTATGAATAACAGAGTAGCTCCAGCGTCTATACATTAGGAATGAATCCATGGTTGGATGAAGGAGCTGTGACTGTCACTCTGTCATCCAACTAAGATTCAAATTAAAGGAGGAACACATCAATATGTTGGCCCAACCTGGATCAGGTGTTTCCTCATAGCAAAAGTGAGCTAATTCTCAGTAAAACCTGGACTGGATGCCGGGCAGGTCAAAATAACATATGTCCACTAAACTCTCAAAATATGATGCCTCATATTCAAAATAAAAATCCAGGTGTGGAAGAGGACCAAGGCCAGGGCACTGCCTTCATGCTTGCTGTATGACCTCGGGCAAATGACCAAACTCAGTTCCTATCTGTAAGACAGTGATGGTCACAACGTATTGTTGTACTTATGACAAACAAATTAGAAAATGTGAAATGCTTTATAAACTCAAAGCTAACTATAGCAGCCAGCACTTACAGACTTCCTGTCAAGACACATTACATGGATTTTATTTAATCTTCAAAATGACCCTATGAAGTAAGAGGTTATGAGCACAAACTATGGAGTCTGACAACCCACGTTCAAATCCTAATTAACCACTTATTTGTGTGGCCTTAAGCAAGTTACTCATCATTTTTGTGACCGTCTTCTCACCTTAAGTGGGCATAATACTAATAATATAAAGAGTGGTTGTGAAGATTGATTTAATATAAGTAAAATTCTGTGCCTAGTATACAGTAAATACCCAATAAATATTAGCTATTATTATGAGTGGTGGTGGTAGTAGCAGTAATTATTCCAATCTTGCAGAAGAGGAAAATGAGGCATTGGGAAGTTATATCAAAGTTCGAAGTGGTAGAGCCAGAACTTCGTTAGGTGCTCCTAATTACTATACTCTACTGACTTCAAAAGTTAAAAAAAAAAGTGGTATTTGGACTTTAACCTTAACCTTAAGTCACACAAATTAAGGATATTTACAAATGAAAGTCAAACACAAGAAGAGGGAAATGATCTGTTGTTTCATGTCTTTAGTATGTTAGCCAGAAGGCTAACTAAATATCTAGAGAGGTCAGGGAGTGGTCTTATCATTTTGTTAAAAAAAAAAAAATCTGTGACACATAATTGGAAATCAGGCCCTTCTCAAGAATAAGCCTTCTGATAACTGGATTGGTGAGTTCCATCTCATTTCTGATGTTACTCTTATTGAAAAAGCTATTACTTCCCAAAACAATTCATATCAGCAGCAGAGAAAAAAGCATACACACAAAACCTAAATCACAAACACTTAGAAAAAGCAGTAATGTGTTTATGACTGGAAGAGAAGGATAATATTAGAAGTGAAGACACAGTTAACAGTGCCTATCAAAATGAAGTGAATGTTTCCTCATTTATGAATTGTGATGCTAGGTAATGAATCTAATTGGTCAAAAAGAAGCGGCAGTGATTATGTGTATATTGTTCAAACAATGGTGGCCTCAAAATCAGTTTATAAGCCTCACTTTTCAGTCACATAGTATTCGGTTGATCAAAAAGTTTGGTTTTTTCCATAAGATGGTTCCAGTAGCACTTAGTTGTTTTTAACTTCATTCGAAACAATTATGTTATGTTGTATTGTGACAGCTGGCATATCAGAGTGCATTAAAAAAACAAACTTATTAAAAGAAACACTTGCCCTGGCTGGTGTGGCTTAGTGGATTGAGCCCCAGCTTATAAACCAGAGTTGCCGGTTCGATTCCCAGTCAGGGCACATGCCTGGGTTGCAGGCCAGGTCCCCAGTGGGGGAAGCACATGGGAGGCAACCACACATTGATGTTTCTCTCCTTCTCTTCCCCTCTCTTTAAAAATAAATAAATAAATCTTTTAAAAACCTTATCAAAATTGGTGAATTTTTGTGTAGCCATCTCAATACTGAAGATGGAAGAAAATGAGCAACATTTTCAGCGTATTATGCTTTATTATTAAAAGAAAGGTAAAAACTCAACTAAAACAAAAAAAGATCTGTGCAGTATATGCAGAAAGTGCTGTGACTGACTGGACCTGTCAAAAGTGGTTTGCGAAGTTTCTTGCTGGAAATTTCTCACTGGATGATGGTCGGTCAGACCAGTGGAAGGTGATGGCAATCAAATCAAGACATTAACTGAGAACAATCAACGTGATGCCGATACAGGAGATTGCCGATATACTCAAAATATCCAAATCAATAAAGTTACTGGTGAAAATGAAAAACGTGTCTTTTATTTTACAGTAAAAACTAAACAGAGTTTTTGGCCAATCCAATGCGACGAGAGTGCTAGTATCTACCATGTGCAGAACACAATATGCTAGGAAGTGTTTGTTAAACAACTATTTATTGATCTCCTACCACTATTCCAGGAGATAGGGGTGAGGTGATGAAAAAGACAAAGACTACTTTCATAGAGTTTACACTGTAGACACGTATTATAAAGAAAAAAATTAAGGATCAGTTCCCAGGTCTGTCAGACTCTAAAGCCTACACTACATTTCAAGTGTATCATTTCTCACTGGCAAGATACAGCTTCTCCTAAAAGGCCACACCCAAGTATGCAGTCCCAACACTACTGTCTAAAACAATTTAGGGTTTCTCTTAGGTTTCTTTTAATATTTTATTTATTTATTTTTAGAGAGAGGAGAATGGAGAGAGAGGGAAAGAAACACCAATTGGTTGCATGTGTTAAGCACCCAACCGGGGCCTGAACCTGCAACCCAGGAATGTGCCCTGACCAGGAATCAAACCTGAGACCTTTTGGTTTGAGGGATGACGCCCAACCCACTGAGCCACACTGGGCAGGGCAGGGTTTCTCTCTGTTGGCAGTCCAGTGTCACTTTCTCAGTGAAGAGTTCCTCCCCTAACTCCCAAGAGCAAAGACTGCTCCATCAGCAGTTAACACATCATGTTTATGTAGATGAATTTGTTTTCCTCTCTCACTAGTACCTAAAGAGGGCGCGAACCATATGTTGGCCTCTTTATAAGTCTAGAAGATGGTATGTATAGTAGGCATTCAATAAAGGGCTGAGTGGAGCTCATGAGAGCAACTGCAACAGAGTTGAGGGTAAGCACCAGACTGCAATAAACTAAGGAGTAAATGGAAGAAAAGGGCAGGAAATGGTAGTTCTCTGAAGGAGAAATGTGATCACAGTAGTTTTATACTTTTTCAAGAATGAGAGACTTGAACATACTTGTTGGTAAGGTAGTGCAGCACATTAGACAGAGCAGGGGTGTCAGATCAGACCTGAAGCTGCATTCTGGCCCTGTCATCATTACTGTAGGCAATTTACGGAACTCCTGTACTTCGACTTACACATAAAATGAGACTAATACCTGCACCTCACAGTGACAATTACAGCATACGGCAAACAGAGGACATTCAGTAAATGCTACTGATGATTATTACTGTGTGCAGAAACCCGAACTTCGGTGTTCTAACTCTTCCTTGTCGCCTGTGCTTCAGTCTCGATTTCCTGTCTCACTGTGTGTGTGCTGTGGGACGGCAAAGAAACAGGCTTCTTATTTCTTCTGTGGGCACCACCCCCTGAGCTATTATTCCCCTTCCTTGTGACAGTCTGCACGAGCTCGTGAACGGCCGCTGTGGGAAAATCACTGATGTCGCCAGCTGAAGAGCAGCGCTGCTGATCTGGAGACTAAGTAGATGAAACTGATGTTAAATCGTCCAATCATACAAGATTTGGGGCTCCTGCCAAAGCTCTCATTGGGAGCTAAGGAAAGAGAAATGGGAAATACAATTACGGGATCCCAAATTCACAAGGTTACCGTGCTCTTCTTGTATGTCAACTACTTTTGTTCACAAGCCCTTTTTTTAAAAGGTTGACCAGAGGGTCATGGGTCATGCTCACCTGTCACCCATGTCTGGTCAAGGGAAACATCACCCCCAGCCCCGCTCTCCCAGACCACACACCTCCGTGCTTCAAAAGGGGAACGGGAGCCCTGGCTGGCGTGGCTCAGTGGATTGAGTGCAGGCTGCGAACCAAAGTGTCGCAGGTTCGATTCCCAGTCAGGGCACATGCCTGGGTTGCAGGCCATGACCCCCAGCAACCACACATTGATGTTTCTCTCTCTCTACTCCCTCATCATATCTAAAAATAAATAAATAAAATATTTAAGAAAAAGGTGGGGTGGGGAACGGAAAGAGGACTAGAGCCCAGGCCAGCGCAGCGATTAGCCATAAACAGGCTCCGTGCACTACGGATTGTCAGAAGACGGGAAAGCTATGGAGCTGTGTTTAGAATCCATTGCAAACTAGCCATGGAGCACAGAGACAAGTCCATGTAACACACAGACGGTACACCTGTTGTTCGGAGTTCAGAGAGACCTGGACATAAGGCATGAGGGAAAAGAGAACCAGGAAACATAATGCGTATCTATAAATCATCACAGATATAATCACAAAAGTGACGAGTAAAACAAGTTGAAGTTGAAAACTCAGTTTTCTTTCTTTTTTTTTCCCCCAGTCTTATTAGGAACTTGAATTTAGAAAGAATACGAGAAAAAAAGTAAAAAAAAAAAAAAAAAAATTCCAGGGCACCTTTAAATACCCCGCGGAGAACAACCAAACCCACCGCAACGTCCTGTGCGGCAGAAGACTGGAAAACGTGGGACAGTCACCTGTCCCTGAAAACGAGCTTTCACCGCCCCCCCCCCCCGCCCCATAGAAGAAGCAACCTGGATCATCAGACTACGTGCGAGAATAATTCCCCAAATCCCACTCCCAGTCCCACTGCGTGACCCCGGCACACGCCTCCGTGCCCACGAGCGACCCCACAGAGAGTGCGGAGCCGCGGCCCGAGAGGCTCCGCCCGCGCCCCGCGCGCCGGGCGGGGGCCGGACCGCACCTTCCGTGCAGCCGCGAGGTACGTCCGAAGAGCGTGCTGCTCCGAGTGCGCTCAGGGCTGCCGCCCTCTCCAAAAATAAAATAAAATAAAATAAAATAAAATAAAATAAGCCCCATCCCCCACCCCGCATTTGGTGCACTTTCTGTAAAACTGCTCCGAGGTGCCGGGGAGGGACGTGTGTGTTTGGACGCGAGCCCCCCGGCACTTAAGCTGCGGCCCCCCACCCCCCCAAACCCCCGGACTAGGCCAGGCAGAGCCACCCGGCTGGGGGCGGTCCTGCCTCCCCGAGGCCGCCCCCTCCCCGAGCAGGACGCGGGGGCACGCGGGTCCGGAGGCTGCGTACCCAGCCGCGGGAGCCCGTGCCAGACCGCCGCCGCTGCCAGCGGGGCCACATCGCACCAGCGAGGTCCGGCCGGGCAGGTGTTCTCCCCTCCTCCGCCGTCCGTCAGTCAGTCCGTCAGTCTGTCCACAGCCGCGAGGAGCATGTGTGGACCCCAGGGCAGCAGACCCACCTAGCCCCGCTATCCGTTCTCTTCGCACTTACCTGCCCCACAGGAGACGTCCGGCTGCCCCGCCGCCGCCACGACACCCGGCCACCTCACGCCAACCTGGGTCGGGCTCGCGGCCCCGCGGCTCCGCAGCTGGAATCCAGTCAGCGCTCGGGGGCGACACCGCGCACGCGCGAGGACCGAACAGGCGGCCGCGGGGCGTGCTGGGAGCTGAAGTCCTCCCACTCCAGGACTGGATGGGAGGGAGCGGTATGGTTTTCGAGCCCCCGAACCCGGCTTTCTTGAGCCTCCTTTCGGAGCCGAACAACCTTCGAAGCCTGTTTTACCCCATCAGTGTGCACCGGCTTCCCGTCTGCGCTTTGGGCAATATGAAGTGAATGCACGGTCAGAATGGGGGTCAGACACTGCTGGGCTCTGGGAAGGAGCGGCACTGGATGTTAATTTTCTGAAAACTTAAGTGCCTTCTTTAAGGCTGCACATAACCAATGCTAGATCAGCCTGAGCCACTCTCACACAATTCACAAACCTTGGTAGGAGCCCCAAACTGGAACGAATTTGTTGTTGTTGAGGTCATGCCCAGGAAATGTACTCTCTGGGCATGCATAATATAGTGGGTGGAGTCGGAGGCCTGCATTTGAGTCACTAAACCACGCTAACATTTAGCTCTTCTAGGAAATGAGAATGTGAATTTATGGTTGTGAGAAAATGCTGATGCACGGTACAGACTAAGTTCAAAAAGGTGACGGACCCGTCCTAATTTGATGTCCCCGTCCTAGTTGACATCAGACCTTAAGCTAGGGGGAAAAAAAACAAAAACAAAAAACCCCCCTGCTTGACACATTTTAGAAAGGTCACCACAAGTTACAATAGCATTACCAGAAAGTTCTAGACATCTCACCCTCCTCTGAAGTGATACACATTTAGTTTTAGAGCTGCTTATTATAAACCTGAGCACGGATTCCTAATGGAGTTCCAAGGTGATTCAGCCCAGGGTGAGTGAATGGGAACCACAGGCAAAGCCTACAGAACACGGGAAGGCAGTCTGTCATCTGCCTGTTTTTATGCTCACTTTACTTCCACATGGTTCACCACACTCCTGCGCTGAAAGCAGGGTGAATTTGATCATTGGAATTTTACAGAGGACCTGGCCAGAATTATGAGAACTATGAAGTGGCAGAGCAGAAATCTGAACCCAGTTTCTGTGGCCAACTTCATTTTTCTCTCAATCACACCACTGGCTCTTACAATTTCTACTTTTTTTTTTTTAATTGCCTGAGAACAATGAAATCCAGCCTTTTGAGTGTGGTAATGTCCCCTTTCTCTCATAACACAACTTTCAGGGGATATATTTTAAATTTGTATTTTGGGGAAAACAATTTTTTTTAAAAGATTTTATTTCTTGAGCCCTGGCTGGCGTAGCTCAGTGGATTGAGCGCGGGCTGTGAACCAAAGCATTGCAGGTTCGATTCCCAGTCAGGGCACATGCCTGGGTTGCAGGCCACGGCTCCCAGCAACTGCACATTGATGTCTGTCTGTCTCTCTTTCCCCCTCCCTTTCCTCTCTAAAAATAAAATCTTAAAAGAATATTTTTTAAAAAGATTTTATTTCTTTTAGACAGAGGGGGAGGGAGAAAGAGAGGTACCAATGTGTGGTTGCCTCTCACGCACCCTCCACCCAGGACCCGGCCTGCAACCCAGGCAACGTGCCCTGACTGGGAATCGAACCGGTGACCCTTTGGTTTATAGGCCGGCATTCAATCCACTCAGCCACACCAGCCAGGGCAGAAAACAATTTCTTGAGAGAGTTGTAAGGTAAGCTGAGGTGTCAAAACTCAATGGCTGAATAATGCTAGTTTCAGCATAGGCCCCTTTGGTTTTTGCAATAAACCATTAGCATTTCATTTTTGCCTACTTTCTCCAACACTTAATCCTCCCCACCCCAAACACACACAATCCAGTGGAACACTTGTTAGAGATCAACAATGGGCAAGTCCAAAGGCCACAGGAGACAGAATACACGTACTTCCCTTTTAAGGAATGATAGACTAGCTACCAAGTTGATGAAACTTTCTTATCTGTAAATGCTGTGTAAAAATTCTATATACACATTTAGCCTCCATTAGACAACAAAAGGGATGAAGAAAAATGCCAAATCCTCAGCTTACTAGGACAGCATCCCAGGCAAAGCCCCTATCAATTCATGCCACGTGAAGGGCGGTAAGAGAGCCAGGTGCACTGAAGTAGTTCAGCTGAGCACACTGCAGGTGGGGAAAGCACCTGCCTCATGATGAATAGTGAATTACAAGATGCTAAAACCAAGCAAAGCAGTGTGAATTTGTTGAAGTTACAGCTCAGGAGCACTTTTTAAAAATTGATTGTAGAGAGAGAGGAGGGAGGGAGGTAGAGACAAACATCGATCTGTTGTTCTACTCGTTTATTGCACCACTGGTTGATTGTTGTCACTGGCTGATTCTTGTAGCGCCCTGACCAGGGATCCTTGGTGTGTCGGGACGATGCTCTAACCAGCAGAGCTCCTCCACCAGGGCTTCAAGAGCACCTCTTGTCGGTGGAGCTTAATGAACTTGACGTTTGTTCAGATGCTGGACTCTGTATGTCCCGTCATGAAGAGCCATTCACCCTTTTGTGCAGTCTGCTGCCTGCCCTGGGACCACAGGCCCAGGAGGGCCGCCTGTCTTGCTCATCACTGTTCCTAGCACAGAGTAGGGTGCTGGAAAAAATACCTGTTCAGGTACGAAACCTGGATGAGAAACAAAGTATTTTGTAAACCCTTATTTCCTCCAGGTTATCCCTAAAGAAATGAAGCTTTCTACATGTGAAGCATAAATCTATTATTTTACCTCTTATTTTTCTCTTGAAAGAAATGAGCACCTTGTTTAAGGAACTATAGAATGAATCCTTCTGAGATCTTTGGATTTCTCCATTATACGTTTTGAATATACGTGGCCTGAACTCGTACAACCAGCACTATCCTAATTACAACTTTTAAAGACAGGTGTCCTATTAAAGTTTAAAACCATGGAAGAGGAATAACACTTTCCCATTGCTTTAAATGTCTCGGTGCCCTAGAGCCACAGCCGTGAAAGGCTAGATCACTCCTGGATAGAAACGGGCTCACCCCGCTCAGGGCCCCTCTCCTTCCCAGTCTCACACGTGACCTGTTAAAACCAGTCTTCAGTATCAGCTTGTTATTTCCTTGCAGGGCCTGGCTACAGGATTTCCCAAAGATGCCTCCAAACCCCTCCTCCCACCCTGTCCTGCCCGGGCTGGGATGTTGCCAAGCCGCAGTTTCTGGCTCTCTATGGAAAAGGAAGTCCTGATACCACCGCAGATACAATGGGCAGGACCCAGCACACGGCAGAATCTGAAAGGGCAGGTCAAACCTTGTTTTCCTGAGGACAAAGGGCCTTGTTATACCGGGAGATACAGAGGGCCTCTTGTTATTAGCCACTGCTCCCTTCTCACTTTGTCTCTGGGGTCACCTGCAGGTCACTCAGCGTCTTACATGCTCAACTTCAAATCTGGGCCGGAAACCAGCTGTTCCTTGTTGAGTTTGGACGTTTCACGAAGACAAATTCACACCCATACTTACCACTCAAAACTACTTTTTTCAGAAATTTGGCCTCCGAGAACTTCTCTGTATGCAGCACTTAATGAGGGAAGGACAAGGTCACACAGATCCAGAATAGAAAAACCCAATTCTGCCTTGACTTCCAGTTACATTCAGAATTAGCTAAATTGATGAGCTAAGTTTTGTGTTCATTAGACCACATCTTTGATAAAGAACATACCTTAGATAATGTACATGAATTCCAGTACTCAAAAAGCTGTGACTAAATGTAATTTCTTTTCCAAATGGGATCTCGGAACAGAAAAATGACATTAGCTAAAAACTAAGGGTTTGCCCTGGCTGGTGTAGCTCAGTGGATTGAGTGCAGGCTGCGAACCAAAGGGTCACTGGTTTAATTCCCAGTCATGGCACATGCCTGGGTTGTGGGCCAGGTCCCTAGTGGGGGCCATGTGAGAGGCAACCACACACTGATGTTTCTTTCCCTCTCTTTCTCCCACCCTTCCTGTCTAAAAGTAAATAAAATCTTTTTTTTTAAAAAAAGGGCTTTAATAATGTATCAATATTGGTTCATTAATTGTGACATCAATACCATACCAGTGTATTAATAATAGAGAAAACCAGGTATGGGATATATGGGAACTCTCTGTACTATCTTTGCAATTTTTCTGTAAATCCAAAACTTGTAAAATGTAAAGCTCGTTTTAATAAAAATTGCATTAAAAACTTGAAAAGTACACAATCACAAAGAAAACAGAAGTCACTTTAAACTCATTACCCTTAATATTTCATTATGTAGCTTTCCAGCTTTTTAAACTTTTTCAGTTTTTCCTATTTCATTTTTGACTCAGTCCCCAATCTCTGGTTGGTTCCACTCAGGACGCACTGTCATCCACGGCTGGCAAACCGCACCGACAGCAGCGCCCTCGCGTCTCAGCCTGCTCCCCGACTGACCGGAGGGGAAGAGCAGAGCACCCTCCTGGGCTCAGAAGAAAAATGACACGTGCTATGCGATTTCAGCCACTTAACCATCACATCCACCCAGGATTTACGCCACCATCAGGCACTCCTGGTTATTAAGTGAAATCTACCATCAGCCGGGGGAAAAGGGCAGTAAGTGTCCAGGGCCCTGAATGCTGCTGAACTGAAGCCAGTCGCCCCTTGGTTTGTCCAAGCCCTGATTCCTGGATGGTCCAGATCCTGGAGTTTCCATCACTAGTTAACTGATTTCAACCTAATCTTCTAGAAGGTATGAGTGTGCTCTCTTCTCAGCCAACCTACAGCTCACCCAAATGCCTTTAATTAAAATGTTAAAAAGGAAAGTAAGATAATAAAATTGCACTTATATCACTAGTATATAAAAATGACAATGGAAGAGGAAAGAAATACACAACAAACCAATACACCCACTCCGATAGCCCAGGATTACCAATCACGAGTTCAGAAGTCAAACATGATTCTCAGAGCAAGAGTGTTAACATCGTATTTCCTATGAGAAAAGTTATTAACTAAAATTCATGGTATTCAAATGTCCGGCATGTCTACCACGTAATGTAAGTTCTCTGACTACAGCTACACTGACAGAAGCTCGCTTCCTCTTCACTGGCCCATAATAGAGGAGGAGGGAGAATGCTTGAGCAGAGCCCAGTGACTTCATTCCTTGTGCCAGACCCAATTTAAACATCCCTTCAAGAGTCTCATGAGCCCTGGCTGGCGTAGCTCAGTGGATTGAGTGTGGGCTGCGAACCAAAGCATCGCAGGTTCGATTCCCAGTCAGGGCACGTGCCTGGGTTGCAGGCCACGGCCCCCAGCAAGCACACATTGTTTCTCTTTCTCCCTCCCTCCCCTCTCTAAAAAATAAATAAATAAAATCTTTGGGGTGTGGGGGGAAGAGTCTCATGAGAGGAATAACAATCAAATTGATTCTTAAAGAGCTGAAATGTCATATGGGTCCCTGCCATCCAGGCTCACTTGCTACACTGAACTGCATTGTAAAATCTGGTTTTAAGGATTGCCTTAGTCTTTCTTTCCAGTAAGTTGAGCTCTTAACTTCTACTCCCTTTGATTAGATACAATTGGGAGCAGTGAAGACAGTCCTCCCTCAAAGCATTCCCACTCCTGACAGGTAGGTCATCTTCTGCTTGACCTGAGCCAGCGGGGCGGCGGCGAATGTCCGGGCCCAACCAGCGAGTATTGGGCTCAGTGGTGCCTCCTGGGACAGCAGATACTTAACTCGCTCTTCCTCCTCACACCAGTGAAGCAAAGACAAGTTTTCTCCTGCGGGGAAAAGAGCCCCAACCTTCCTTCACCACTCACGACAAGGTCTTCTTTGGAGGCTGGCTCTCCAGGGATCTGCTTCTCAGACTGTGTGTCGAACATTGAACATGCCATGAGCATGGAGTAAGAGTGGTGGTTTTCGGGACGCACACCATTAACACGTCCTAAAACTGTCTTACCTCACTGGCAACCACTTCCGGTCTACACTGAGTTCAACATACTCAAATTTATCTTAATTCTTTCCTCTCAGTTTTGACATCATTTCAGCCAGTTTAAGGTTAGATAAAATCTTAGGTATTTTATCAAATAAATGTAGTGGTTAGTTCTCCTAGTTTTGTGTCATTTGCAGATCTGATAAAAAGAAAAAAACCCTGTCATTTCATCTGTGCTGAGAAAACCTGGAGACACAGGGCTGACGACAGAGCCCCAAGGCCTAAATAACACCAGTGCGCTCCTTCCGGGTGGGCGGTAATTCCCAGTGCACCTTCTTTAGCTGCAGCTGATTCAAAAAACCATCAGTCTCTGTAACCAGGATCAAAGACTGTCAAATGCCTTGATGCAATCAATATACCCTACTTGATATACAAAAGCCTGACCAAAACATGAAGTAAGGTACAACTAGAGCTGAGTTAAGTCTGATGACTAAATCAGTTTCCTTGAGAATATACTGGGTCTTCAGATTTCATCACTTATTCTAGCCCAACATAACCAAATAAAGATACCCAACTGTGCTGAACCACCGAGTCCAGGTTCCTTTGCTAGACCCAGGTCAAAGTCACCCTCGGAAGAAGGACCAGGGACTTGCTTAACTACCTCAGAATCAAGTTAACATGTGAAAAGGACTCGACTAGCTAGAAAATACGCTTCAAAAGAGCAGAGCAAACTATAAGCTACATTTATTATGCTAGTCTGTTTTGCTGAAAACAAAACAAAAACCCAGAGTCCAACTACAGCACAATTTATTTCTCCACTACAAACCCTGAGAAATGTGAGTGTGTGTGGAAAGGAGGAAAGTGCTGCATTAACTCCAGGTAACAATTCTGAGGTGAAATAAGACACTAGAGTGAGTTTGCATGACCCGGCAATAAACGTGAACACAGCCAACAATGACTTTGTTTACTTCTCTTCCAACCCTACAGACACAATTCTGCTTTCACCTTCATGACGTGCTCATATGGTTTTAACAGGGGATACACCTCCTCTTCTAAGAATCTCCGTACCTGCCAAAGAGGAAAGCAAATACAAAACAAAACATTAGGATGTAAGTTTTGATAATAATTTTTCCACGTCAGTTGAAAAGACCTAATTTAGTAAGAATTTACTCCACTGCTGAGCTATGTTTCTCAGCTGTCTGTCAGAATCTCTCCCTCGCCACAGGCGGCTTAATCCACTATGCCCACATATGCTATACCCCCGAGCTCCGTTTTCAGTGGCTCTTGCCATTCTCCACCCGGTCACCCAAGCTGAAATCATCACTGCTTCCTCCCCTCTCCTCATCCCACCAACTACCAAGTGCTTCGCCTTCTAAGGAGCACTCAGCTCTCCCCCCTTGTCTGTATCTACCCGTGGTGGCTCCGAGCCCTCGTCGTCCAATGCTCGGCCCATTGCGGCAGCCTCCTTATCGGCCCCCCTACCTCCAGTTCAAATCTCTCCAGTCCAAAACTCCAGAGTGGTTTGACTATAATGATAAACTCCTGCTGTCTCCAACTTTAAATCCTGTAACTACTTCTGGGGCACTCCACACTCTGGCACATGATCGCAGTTTCTCTCTTCCATGTTAGACAGTCCGATGTTCCCAGATTTACTCCTACTTGTCCCTAAAATTCAGCTCAGATGTCATGCCTTCCAAGAAGTCTTTCCTAACTTCTACTATTTAACGTTGTATCATCCTCTCTGACCCCTGAAAAGATGTGTTTCCCTCAATTCCTGTATGTACTGCTTGGTATTATAATGAAGTATTTACAAGTCTTCACCACTAAGTTTTGAGCTCCCTGAAGGTAAAAATTATCTACCCATCTTTAAAGCTCCAGAATTTTTAAAAATTTATTGATGAGAGACACACACACACACAGGAGATAAACACTGATTTGTTGTTCCACTTACTGACGCATCCATTAGTTGATTCTTGTGTGCGCCCTCACCAGGGGTCCTTGTTGTATTGGGACGACACTCTAACCAACTGAGCTACCTAGCCAGGGCTTAAAGCCCCAGAATTAAACACAGTACCCAAACCCACACAGGACACATGGTCTACATTTGATAAATGGTTTTGAATGAACTCTTGTAGTCCCCAAGAGACCAAGAGCAAAAGTGACAAACACTGACTACTTGCTATGCACCAAGCACCATGCTAGGCCTTTCGATCTCACACTGCCCTACGAGATGTGTGCGTGTGTTCTGTCGGCCAGGAAACGCCACAAGTCAGGACCAAGCTCAGATCTACCTGATGACAAAGCCCAATCTCTGTCCATTACACCCCAGTCTCTAGACCGAAAAAGAACTCAAAGGAATCCACAGAGAAAATCCTTAAGGCAGCGCCAAAGAACTAAAACCTAACAGCTGAGCCAGCGCAACCGGCTCCAAATTCTAACTCGCCGCACTCTCACAACTCCCATGAAGTGGACGCATGACAGGACTGCAGGCTCTGCAGCCCGCGCGGAAGGAGAGGGCAGTGGGCAAGGCTGCAGCGCCACGGAAGAGCGCCGACGCTTACCTGCTGGGATGCGCGCCCGGTGAAAGAAGAAGGGTCCAGCAGGCGGTCCAGCTGGGAGTGAATGGGACTGAAGTAGGCATCGGCAAGGATGCGCTCTATGAGGTCATTGTCACCCCCTTCCTGCTTGACCACCGCAGCTGCCTGCTGGGACAGCACTCTGATCTTTTCATGGCAGTCCTGGGAAGACAGTGAGGGGTCGTTGGGTCACCACTAACAGGCCACCTGAATGCCCTGGTAAGTCACCACCACTTCACACCCACCCTGCCTCTGAGTGGTACAAAGCCCCTCCAGGCCGAGGTGCTTCCTCACAGTCTGACTCCACCAAGACCCTGGCTCTCTGACCACGACCTGGGGCAAATCGGAAACGGATGTCCACCTCACGCAGGCTGCGCTAAAGCCCCTGGCACCATCTGCTCGTGTCCTGCCCACTTCCCATCATTTCCCATGGAAATTCAGACCTAATGGCTTCATTAAGAGTGGACCTTTGCTACAAGTGATTAAATGACTCACTTTTAATAAACAGGGTTTTTCACAGAATAAGCCTATTCTATGGTAGAATACGGTCACTGTTCTGTACCAATGCCATGACTGAGGGTAATGACAGAAACTCCTTCCTTCAGCCATTCTCCTTTTCTCCACTTATCCCGGCGCACGAGGAGTTACAAACCTGGCGGTTACCCCCGGCTTTCACCATGGCCATGATGATGTTCTCCGTGGCCATGAAAGGCAGTTCTTGCCGAATGCGCCGCTCAATTACCTAGAAGAATGAACGAAGGGCCAAGAAAGATGCCTCCAAGTCACATACGCAGTAAGACATCAAACTCTGACCGGCACAGTGCACACCAGGGACATGAACTACCGTATTCACAGAAAAAGAGAGCAGAATGGATTGTTTTATTCTCCACCGTATTTTTAATCTTTCTCAGTAATCCAGAGCATTATTTTGATTTTAAAATGAAATACTGACTTAAGTAAACTTTTAAAAGTTGCTTCCTTGAAAACAATCCCTAAAACCTCCCGCTGTTAAATTTCAAGGCCCACTGCAAGAGTCAAGCACCCGATGGACATGAACCCATCTCCCTCAGGAACTTAAAAACAGGCGAAGGGAACGTCGGCCCCGCCAGTCACACCAGAGCTGGTGGTTCCTGCTGGTAGACAGCTGAAGCCAATTCAAAGTGCCTTTCTCCGTTTTCTAGAACTGTGTCTATAAATCGCACATGTTCGTGCTACAGACTTCCTGTCACAACCCGAAAATGAGCGCCGGCTGGAAGGACTCCCACTGGGCCGGAATATGGAGCCCCCAACATACCCGCTGCAGAGCAGAGAAAGGTTACACTCCCCTTCCCACACTCCAACCCCTCCCTAACATTTCGCTTTTAAACTGAGGCCTCTTACTTTGGGGTATACCACCAATCCTTCAGAAACGTTCTGCAACGTATTCAATATAGTATCTGCAGTGAGAAATGCTTCAGCCAAACAAATACGTCTGGAAAACAAACAACCAATTCAGTGATCTCTTTAAGCAAATAACAATCTCAGTGAAATGTAGGGTGTGTCCCAAGAAACAGTCCTATTAACTTCTCGCGTCATATGCGCTATCTGGACAACTGCCTGCATTCTCTGACTTCAACTACCCCAACACCCCGATGGCCTTCGAAGCCATTGTCTCCTCTCTTCCAGACCACTTGCCCCAGTGCCAGACCATATACCCAGTCAGAGAGCTCCACTTGGTCGATCCCCGAACCCCAAACAGAATTCAGCCACTTTCCCATTGCCTCCTGTTCACTACTCGAACCCACTCCCCCACTCCCCGTGGCTCCTGGCTCAGTGAATGCCACTAGCACCCCGTCACCAATCTTTAAAAAGGAAACATTTCTTTTATTGATTTGAGAAAGAAACATCAATTTGTTGTTCCACTTATTTTATGCATTCACGGGTTGCTTCTTGAATGTGCTCTGACCAGAGATCGAACCTGCAACCTTGGTGTACTGGGATGACGCTCTAACCAATGAAGCTACCTGGCCAGGGCCCCATCACCAAACTTAACACTCACTCCAGTCAGCAACCAAGGCTGGCCCATCGGCCACTATTTTATTTTTTTTAAACGATTTTATTTATTTCTTTTCAGAGAGAGGGGAAGGGTGGGAGAAAGGAGGGAGAGAAACATCAATGTGTGGCTGCCTCTTGCACGCTCCCCACTGCAGACCTGGCCCGCAACCCAGGCGTATGCTCTGACTGGGAATCAAACCGGAGACCCTCTGGCTCACAGCCTGTGCTCAATCCACTGAGCTACACCAGCCAGGGCTCAAATGGGATTTTTAAAGCAGCCTCCAGACTTGTTTGGACTAGACTAATGTCCCCTTATAACTGATTCTCCAAACCGTTGCAGGGTGTTTTAACAGGCACACCTCACTAGGTCACACCCACTAAAGGTATTCAGTGACTGATTTCTGAGTGAGTCCACGTATCTTATTTCCACAGATAAACCCTGGCTTTAATGTATGTCCTCCACTCAAGAAATCCCAGTACAACCCAAGCGCAATGTGAACCTGCTTTAAGTAAGTATATACATAACGTAGAATACCATACGCATGTTGGTACCTTACCCACAACTAGAAATTACTTCTGACCCACCCTGTAACTCATTAACACGTCCTTGCGCCAGACACCACAGCTGACGTCAGCCTGCCTTCCGAACACCACCTCAACTCCTCTTCAGGTAAGTGGATCCCCGATCACGTCCTAACTCGTCTCTTACCACATACGCACTTCATTCCTCAGTGCCCCGGCTATTAGTAGCTCCCTAAACTGCCTTTCTCTTGCCTTTGGTCCTTTACACATACATGCTCCCGATCTTGTCTGAAGTACCTTTTTAAAAATGCCTGCCCTGGCTGGTGTGGCTCAGTGGACTGAGCGCCAGCCTACGAACCAAAGATTCAGCGGTCAGGGCGCAGGTCTGGGTTGTGGGCCTGGTCCCTAGTAGGGGGCACACGAGAGGCAACCACACATTGATGTTTCTCTGCCTCTCTTCCTCTCTCTAAAAATAAATAAAATCTTTTTTAAAATGCCTGTTTACTTCTTAAGTATTAAGCCTCCCCTCTTCTGTGAAGCGTTCCCGGCGTCCTCACAAAGAGCACCTTGTACACACTTTGAGCCCAACACTCATCACACTGTTCTTTCTACGTTCTTGCCTCCCTGCTGGACTCCAGGCTCCTTGGGGACAATGAGAAAATGCAGACATACTCAAAACACCTTTCTGGGACATCCCCGTTCCACTGACCGATTGGCACTGTCATCCAGCGTGCGTTCAAACCACTGCACAGACGCCGTCTGCAGGGGGTCCATGACGAGGGTCATGAGGTGACGGGCAAGGCTGCAGCAGCGCTCGGAGCGCATGGGGTTCCGCTTGTACGGCATCGCACTGGAGCCTGCCCGCGTGGAAGGGCAAGAAGCACAGGCAGCACGGTGTCAGAGGGCAGGGAGAGCCCAGGCAGGCCGGGCGGGTGAGCTGGTAACACAGGCCTGCGAGCCTCGCTGTGGTGTCCACACGCACTCACCGATCTGCTGTTTTTCAAAGGGCTCCTCCATCTCCTTGAGGTTTGCCAGCAGCCGTATGTCAGTGCAGATCTGGGGACAAGCAGGGCAGAGGCATCACCCCACGTTCCTGAGTGCAGGAACCAGGGGCAGGGCCTAGACCGACGAAGGAGACGGCCCGTCAGGTGGGCTGTTGCCGACCGAGCCTAAGCAGCTCATCTCCTTCAGCACGTCCTCCCGAGCTCCCCGGGAGAGCCTCACTCAGACCCCTCCTGACCCCTGAAGAGCCGGGATGACAGGCTCGGGGAGCGTGGACCCGTCTTTGTGAGACACCACCGAAGGACAGTGGCAAGGTGAACTTGAAGGAGAACGCCAAAACTGGTCTTTCCCTTCAATGCACCTTAATTAAGAGGTTACACTCACGGGCCCCAAATTGTTAAAAGTGACACCTGACATCTCGAGTGACATGATTAAGTAGAAGTCCGAGGCTGCTCTGGTCTGGCTGTGGTGTCCGAAGGTCTCATCCCCACCCTCACAAGCTGCCACCACTCACCTTGTGCACTGACGCCCCCAAGCTGGCCAGCACAGACAGCACCTCGATGTCCACTTTCCGTGTGTAGGTCTGTCCTGTGATAATGAAAGCCCTAAGCATAAACAGAAAAGAGCCTTAAGTGGAAATATTTCAAAATGTGACTCTGTCAAACAAATGAGCAAAAACAGAGCCCCAGGGAACGCCTGGCCTCACTGGCACGCCGAGTCACACTCGGCCCAGGGCACCGCACCGATGACTGGTTCCTGGAACGCACTGCCCTTCCACCCTCTTCGTCAACACCCAGCACCCAGACGGCTGTCCTGACCCAGAAGAAAACACAGTCCATGTTCCCACGTCCTGCTGCAGCCTGATGCCAGTGCCTAAAGGGTGCCACTGTGGAGCCTGGGGCCCTCAGCGGGAATGGCCAGATTAGACTAATCCGCTGGAGGCCCTCAGTACATAAGCAAAAACAGTAACATGGGTAAGTAAGCCTATTCTAAAAATCTCAGAAGGAAAAGTTTCCTTTTTTCTTACAGATTGTAAGAAAATAGAATCTAGGCTCTAAGGAAAGAAAACCCAGGCAACACACGGAATGAAATGGGTGGAAGAACAAAGAAAATGGCACAAAGGTTAGGATGAAATCTAGAGGTATATTGGACACAGGCCTTTCATCAAGTAATAGGGAGGCCAGCACTGGTCCCATTTACCTACCTCTTAAACCCCGCCTTTTCTGTCACCATCTTGTCAAGCTGCTCTACCTGGGAAAGAAGAAACACCCCTGTAGTAATCGGGTGTGCCCAGCATGAGAACCCCCCAGCATCCTGCCCAGAATGCGCTCCCCCGTAGCCCTTTCAGCCCAGAGACTGCCCTCACCCCGAGACCAATCTCCTGTGGTCCTGGGGGTCCGCTTTGCCTCTGGGGCTCCCCCACTGAGTTTCTGTGTCCCGCAGGCTGCTTTCAGAATACCTTTTGGTCGTCTCCCTCGAAGAGCTGCAGGAAGCTGGCCTGAGTACCAGTGGTACCTTTCACCCCGCGGAAGCGCAGGTCATCTCGGACACGCTTCAAGCTCTGGAGGTCCATGCAGAGGTCTTGAATCCAAAGACAGCAACGTTTCCCAACTGTAGTCAGCTGAGCAGGCCTGAGAGCGGCCCAAGAGAACACAGGGAAGTTTCAAACCAAGCAGGAGCATTCATAAAAGCTTCGCTGCTTCCTCTAGCCATCACTGTCACCCCAGGAAAGAATGACACTAAGAGATGGAGAAATCGGCATAGACAAAACAGGAGCTAAAGCATTTGAGTAAATATCAGTTAAGGAGATTCTATGTCACTTATAAATATTCAAAGAGTATAAAGGTCCCTATCCAGTGCAGCTCACACGTGATGTAAACAAACAAACGAACAAGATACTTATTGATTTGTTATGAAAAAAGAAAATGAGGACAATGGAGAACGCTACCCTAGCTGGGCAGTCAAGGAAGAGCTTTGTAAGGAGTCACGGCCTGAGGAGGAGCCAGCCACGCTGTGGGGAGCCCCCAGCGCACACGACCAAACCCCTCAGACAGAGCAGCTAACGGCTTTGTGTCCAGGCAGAAGTCTACACCAATCCACTGCAGGTCTGTTTTGTAACATGAAACTTAAACTCTTAAAAACAAAAATAAAGAACTCCAGCATTATTGCAGTTTATTTATAATAATAATATATTTTTTTTTAGAGAGAGAGGGGAAGGGAAGGAGGTAGCCAGGGAGGGAAACATTGATAGGCTGCCTCCTGCATGCACTCCAACTGGAACCAGGCCCACAAGCCAGGCATGTGTCCTGACTGGGAACCGAACTAGTGACCTTTTGCTTTGGGTGACGACACCCAACCAACAGAACCATGTCAGTCCAGGCAATGCCGGAGATGTAACAGAGGACGCAGCCCATCCCAGGTGGAAATTCTCTGGTAGGCTAATGATACTGACAGCTGGGGTAATCAACGACCACCACCAGGAATGTCTGTAACAGGTAAACCACATGCTGTAATATATTTCCAAATTAATCTCATGGTAGTTTTCTCTGCCGACTCCTGCTAATAGATTATTGGCACAAAGAAATAAACAAATTTGCATGGATCTGTTCATAGCGGCATCATACACAATAGCCACAGGGGAAATAACACCAATACCTGGACAAAAGGTGGTGTATCCATAGGATGGCACTGCTACCCGGCCACAGAAAGAAACGAAGTACCGATACATCCTATGATACGGACGGACACTGAAAACACCGCGCTAAGTTAAAAGAAGCCAGTCAGGAGAGGTGAAGATTGTATGATTTCCATGTAAATGAAATATCCACCAGAGGCAAACCCACGGACAGACAAGAGATCAGTGGCTGCCTGGGTCTGGGGGACGGGGGAGTGACAGGCACCGCTAACAGGTACGGGGTTTCTGTGGGGTGACCAAAGTGTCCTGGAATTACGTACTGGTGATGACTGCAGAACTCTAAATATTCCAACCACCACCCCACTGCACCCTTAACAGGGGTGAATGCCACAGTGTGTGAGTTACAGCTCAACACAGTTGCTTCTTTCCCACCACGGGGGCCGACCCATGCCGAGGTGACGCCCACAGTGCCGCGCCACTTTCCCAGCCCCGAGGCCCGCTGGCCGCGGCTGCAGATGCCTCTCGTTCTGCGGTCCCCAGAGGCGCCCCGGGACGCCATTATGTTGTATACGATTATAACATCATCAGGGATCTGGAGTGCTCTCCCACGGACGTGCGGGAGGAAGGGGAGCCGCAGCACACGCGTGGGGGAGGCGGCAGAGGGAGCGTGTGTCATGGCCGAGACGCACACACGCCGAGCACTGGCCCCTTCTCATGAACAATTTTTTCCCAGTTTCTACCAATAAGTATAGGCCCTAACTTTCAGGAAGACTCACCCCAAACCTAGGCTCTCTTACGCTAATAATACAGGAGAGGAGATCCTTGTTACCATGGCAATACCCCACCAAACACAAGGCACCTGTGAATACACCACTCAAATATCCTCACCTGAAACCTGTTATTGGATCCCCAAAATGGTATCAGCTTTTAAAAGGGTCTTTTCGGCCCTGGCTGCTGTGGCTCAGTGGCTTGAGGGCCATGTGCCCAGTAGGGGGCGCACGAGGCAACCACACAAAGATGTTTCTCTACCTCTCTTTCCCTCTAAAAATAAACCTTTTTTAAAAGGGCTTTTGGTTTTAGTAATCATAAAAATACTTGTACATTTTAAAATTCAAAAAGTAGTAAAGAAAAAATTAATTACCCTATTATCTCACAAACCTGAGCAATCAGTATTTACAGTTTGGTGTGACTTCCTCCGAGCTTTGTGCAATGTACATGCCGTTTTTTATCCCCAACATTAACCTAAGCACATTTCCATGATGTTAGTCTCACCGTCATCCTTTCAGTGGTGGCATATAATTCCAACCTGTGGGTACACTACATACCTTATGTAATTATTCTCTTATTGTGAGACATTTAAATTGGTTCCAATGCTTACCATTACAATACTGTAACGAAGATTTTTGCACATAAAGCTTTCCCCATAATTGGCATTACTTCCTTGGTCTAGATTCTCTAGAATGGAATTATTAAATCAAGGAGTATGAATACTTTTTAAGGCTCTTGACTCATGTTTCCCAACGTTCCCTACATGAACTATTATATTTGCTCTCTCACCAGTACAGCTTTTTTGGGGTACATATCAGGTTCGTCCCCATAAGCATCCAAGGTATCTACTTCAGCTATGTCTTGAGACCACTCACCCCAGGGTTTCCCTGCAGGAGAGCCGAAAAAACAAATGAACGCCAGGCGCGCACCGACAAGCCCCAGCCCCAGGAGGTCACCACATCACTTACTGGAAATGTGTGAAGCCTAAGGTGGGAAGACCAGCTCGTTCCTTCGCGAAGTCGGCCAGCCGAGAGATCACTCTGGCCAGCTACAAGAAAGACCACGTGGGAGAAAGACGGTGAATTCAGGTTGAGCTCGTTACATAATCAGGAACGAAACTTCTAGACAACTTAATACAGAATTAGACCTCCAGCTCATGAAGGCAGAGGACATATCTTTTCATCTTCGTATCCGAAAGTATTTGAAAGCGGTCATAGCAATGAATGTTCGAAAACTGAATTGACTACCTAAAGTCACAAACTTTTTCTGCACAATTTTGAGACCCCTGATACGCTCGTGCAGAAAAAATCATAAATCTGACCCACATATTCCAGCAACATGCCATTTCTTCCCTCATTTAAAAGGCTAGGCTTTTAAAAGCATTCACCGACAGTGTTTTAACTGAAGAAGAGACTACTAGTTCTACAGAACAGATACAGGGTCATTCGCCTGAATAAATGATCAGCCATTTAGATTTACATTGTCCTGATTTACTCCTAAGTGGTGCCCGTGCCCTATCACAGGAAATCCGGGGCTGGTAGGAAATTTCTGGCAACTCCTCACCTTTGGCAAAAGCAGGTCCAGTGCATTCCTAAGAATAATCAGATCCTGCAAAGGAAAACGCAGACGCTCTATTAAACCGCTTTGCCCAAACATTACGTAACAGTTTTGGGGCATTAATAACTGATTTCTCAGCTTGTCCTCCACCTATTAGCAACTCACTGTACAAGCCAGAAGATGCTAAGGGAAGTCGTTCTTTCCTGATCACTCTTTTAAAAGCACACCAACTTAGAGAGTGGTACTACGGTACTTGAGGGGTGACCCCCATCCTGGGTACTGTGAAGACGCCCAGGTCAACAAGTATCTATTTCCCACAGACGAGTGCTTGAGTCCCGGAGAAGCTTCCGCAGGATTCACTCCCTGCATTAGTTTCCTCTCCCTTGTCTCATGTCTGCGATTGCTAACAACAGCCAAAAAAAGTCATGAACCAGAACATCAAGGTTTAGGAAATTAAAGCTGTTTTTTGAGGGAGAGAAGAGATGTATTTCAGGCAACTCTGAGATACGTGACACCAACTGTTGAGCCCAACACCACACTGGGTACTTTGAAAAAGTACAACAAATTCTCAGTGAGAGGACTGTTCCTCTCCATTATTTGACTCACCAATTACATACAAATGCCTTTAATTACATGCCACTTAAGACTATTTGAAGCAACTTAAAAGTTAGTGACTTCCATCTGAGTTGGAAGCTGAGTTGGTTAGCTTCCATCTGAGTGTATCTGGAAGCAAACTTCTTCCCACAGGTGCTGTGATTAAGAGATTAAGGGCACAGCTCTGGCCCCGGCTGGGTGGCTCACGTAGTTGGAGTGTCATCCCATACCCCAAACAGGGTGCCCTTCTATCTCCAGTCGGGGCGCTTAAAGGAGGCAACCATCAATGTCTCACTCTCTTTCTTTCTCTCCCCCCCGCCCCGCACCAATCAACAAACATATCCTTGGGTGAGGATTTAAAATAATAATTTCAAAAATTCAAATAGAAAATGTTACTTTGGAACTATTCTACCTGGGCTTGTATCATTTCTAGTTGTGTAATTTTAGGCAAGTTCTTCAACCTCTTTAAGTTTCCTCAGCTGCAGAGATGGGGATAAGAAAGCCAGATTCCAAAGACTAAATATTCTGACTCCATTCACATGAAATTTCTAGAAAAGGCACGACTGTAAAGACAGAGAGCAGGCCGGGGATGGTCTGGAAGCAAGCGGGCACGAGAGGACCTCCCGGGCCGAGGCCTGTGCTCCAACACGGAGAGCGGTGAAGGTGAACAATGGCATCAGTTCCAACTCACTGAGCCGTACATTTAAAATGGGGAAACTTATGGGATGCAAACTCTACCCCAGTAAAGCTGTTTAAAAATGGAGATAATAACATCTCTTACGACTGTCATGGAGAACACATGAATATACGTAACATGCTCTTAGGAAAACAGCCCTGGCTGGCGTAGCTCAGTGGATTGAGCGCGGGCTGTGAACGAAAGTGTCGCAGGTTCGATTCCCAGTCAGTGTACATGCCTGGGTTGCAGGCCATGATCCCCAGCAACCGCACATTGATGTTTCTCTCTCTGTCTCTATCTCCCTCCCTTCCCTCTCTAAAAATAAATAAATAAAATCTTAAAAAAAAAAAGAACCTCTTAGGAAAACACATGCTGATGCTTTTTCTAATTAAAGGTTTTAAGAATTATATTGCAATCCCATTTTCTTTTCAGAATCATGGCAAAGAATTATAAAGGACTTGGGGAAAAAACCCCTTTGGAAAATAACCTTGGCCTTGAAAATGCTAAGACCTTGGCTTATGCCCAGCACACCAGTGCATAAGGGTATCTAAAGGTGTTATTCTATGGAGGCCATCGGGGGGCTCAAAGTCTGGATGGGAGGAATATCCAAAGCAGAGAATTCCTGAGCATGAAGATACCCCCAAAGCTAAAGATCTACGGAGCCACTTCCAAAACTAGATAGAATAAACTACAGTTTGCAACTGTAGTTTACAACTATGGACTATAAAGATCGCGTCCCTAAGCGGAAACAAAACAACCCAGGACCCTACTGTGTTGTCTCCGACGTAGCAGGAGGTGGCCCCGAGATGCACAATGCCAGCGGCTTTTGGACAGCAACGGCCGAATGTGTGCACGTGAGCCATCACATCGTGTCGTAATCGTTTCTCTTCCTCGGCTGCCATCTTGAAGTCGATATTGTCCAGGTTTGATTTCATCTCCTGGATCTGTTCATCTGTGATGGGCAAACCGAGTGTCTGCAGAACACACAAGATAAAATGCCGTCACTTCAGGAGTCACGACTATTTGAGCTGGGTGACACCGTGAAAAAAACTGGTTCATGTTAGCATTTATGCTCTTTCTCCCAATTTTTAAATTAAAATTTGGGGTAACTCACAGTACATGGTAAGGAGGCAATGACTTTCTTTCTCTCAGTGAATCTTGGTAGATTACATTCTAAGTAAACCCTAATTATACAACAATAGGATCCTGATCATTGCTCCCTCAGGCCCTGTATCTCTCTGCTCACTTCACACATTCTGGTCTCTGGGCTCCAACGTCATCTCTTCAGAGAGATTTATCTCCTGACTCCCCGTGAGACATCCTCCTGCGTCTCTCCTCCCCTTTAGCCTGGTTTTACTGAGAGCACTCATCTCATGGCACTTTTACAAATGCAGGAACCCCTCCCTCCCCTCAGAACGTACACTCCACGAGGAGAGCGTTGTTGTGGCTCACTCCTGACTGGCAGGTAAGCGCCCAAGGTGTGCGATCCAAGCCACAGCTTCACATGTCACCCAGATGGATTTACTCAGAGAAACCAAAATTAGGAATGTGGTTAAGTAGTTTTGCCAACAAATCAGGTATAGAAATTCAGTGCAACTGAAAGCAACTCCAGGAGATACCGATGAGAAAACAAACACGCCAACATCTTACACTCATCTATCACTGGAAAAAATCACTGGCTGTCCAGGATCCAAGTGGTGACTATGTACGTTGGTGAAATTCATTCAAACCTGACTCGGAACTCCCAAGCCTGGGCTCTGGGGAGGATCTAGCATCTTAGAGCTATCTTGTCAAAGATGGTAACTACTGACCAGATGTGGCTATTTATATTTAAACTGATTAAAATGAGAAAGTAAAAATTCACCTCCTCGGTCACACTAGCCACACTGCAGTGGCCCGCGCTGCTCTGGATCTCTGGTCAGTACTGGGCACATCTCAGGGCTCCTCCCAGGGCAAAGCAGCAGGGGGCGGTGTGACCCAACTGCTTCCTACCCTCAAGCAATGTATACCTGTCAGAATTCATTCCGGGCTCATTTTCTGCACTCCTCCTTTCTCTCATCCCTCAATTATTTCCCTGAACTACTAAATTAGTATGTAATTTATGCTGCTAATTGTGATACCCTACTAGATAATCCAAAGGCAGGAGATGATACAAAAAACTGTATGCATTTCAGGCAATATGCAGACTGGGCAGAGGAAAGAACACTTTCAGGTGACTCTACATTTCAATTCCAGCTTGAAGCCATTTACTAGCCATGGTGACCCTGCAAAGCCTTTGAATGACACTTCCCTTACCTATACAATAAAGTATCAAATGAAACAGAACATAAAGAGTACATGCTGGTACATAAGAAACCACAACACACTATTAATGTCTTTTCCTATTCGTTACTGTTAAGTGAGTCAATTGTTTATGAAACCTCTGTGCGCCTCCATTTCACCATCTGTAACCTTTAACTGATAGGCTGATTTGAGGGTTAATAAGCTATTAATATGTATAGTCTTAAAACAGTGCCTGGCATAGAAATGCCTGCTATTATGTCACTTTATTTTCCTGAGCACAGTGAAATGGAGCGGATTATTGAGGATGGAAGTTTCCTTTTGGGGAAGTTCCACTGCACCACCATCCCATTCACCTACTCCAGATTACTTGGGTGTTTACTCATGCCATTTCAGAGGACATTGCCGTCTTGCTTGTTGTGGCATTTTCCTCTGAAACGTTATAGCTCTCTGGATCAGCTTCCTTCCACTCCTCTGGGAAAGGCCCCTCAGAAGCTATTTTGGGAAAACACTGCGATTAACAGCTCTACAAGTAGTTCTCATCAAACAAACCCTAAGTCCTGTCAGATACACCTCTACTCCGATTCTCCCTCTTCAGAGGCAAAACATGGACTCGTGAAATGAAAATAGTGCTCTAGGAAGCACGGATTTTGGGACAGTCCTGTCATGGTGGAGACAGGCTAATAAACCAGGACAAGTTGAACAGGGAAACTGAGATAGTTCAATGCCTGTGCAGTTTATAGCCACCTAATAAACTGCAAAGTTCTATGCCCCCTTAACCAAGGACAAGGAATAAATGGTTTACACTTCTCCTGTCCAACCAGAGGGTAAATAGCTTAAATCAGCCTACTCAGGTAGATAACACAAATCCAATTAGTGCCTTTGGTGCCAACCACACCCATGGAATAAATGTCATTTTCGTGGTCAGCATGAAGCTGCTGAGTGTTTTGGGGTCCACTCCCAACACCTCCCCTAAACTCTAAAACCCTCAGGATGAAGGGCCCAGGCACCCCTCCCCATGCTCTTCCTCTCCCCCGCCCACCACGCCCACTCGACTGTTCAGGGTATGTCTTTCCTTGCTCCTAAACTCCAAGGGCCCTTTCTTTTGCCTGTGGAACTTGTTCCCTCAGCCTACACAGCCCAGCTGGCTCACTTCTACTACTTCTGCAACTCTGTAAATAAACTTTCCCTTATAATTTGAGATCCTGGCTGAACTCAAGAACCCAGGTCCAACTTCGTTGGTAACCACTACAGAGGCACCGTGGAAGACAAGTGGCTAGGAGCGCAGGTTCACCTCCCAATTCCGTTCTTGACTGCTGGGTGGCCCAGCGCACACGACACGCGTGGCTTGGTTATTACACACACTTGGTTTTCTCCCCTCTAATGTGGGAAGAGCATTGCCTACTTTGCAAGGGCTGTGTAGGATAAACAAGAAAAGATGTTGTAAAGAAATTAGCGCAACAGCACGTCACAAGCGCACAGTGGTTAGCGGTGTACTCCTGCAGGAATGGCCAAGATTTAGGCCCTGAAACCACAGACCTGAACTTCTCGCTGCCTCCGCGTCTCTAACCCTCAGTGATTAAAAGCACGTGAGACAACAGGTGGCGGCTCCCGGGCCTCCTGCACTGGCTTGTCCTGGGGCTGCAGCTCCTCGTTCAAGTTAACGCCTAGCCGAAAATAGCAGCGCAGCTGTCCCCAGGCGACCAGACCCACGCTGGGCGCGGAGCCTGGCACGTGCTGAAGAGGACCCGCCTCCCTCCGCCGGGTCTCTCAGCTCCAAGGTCCGTTACCTGTTCTGCCTCCGCCAGCCACAGCCAGAGCTGCCGCCAGGTCCGGAATTTGTACTTGTCGCTAAACAAGAAGCACATCTCCGGGCTGGCGTAGCGGGAAGCAAGCGGCGAGCGGTAGCTGTCATACCCGCACGCCGCCTGCTGCCCGCTACAGTCACCTCCCGCCGCCATTCGGAACTTCCGACCTCGCCAGAACAGACTGGACAGCGAGGACGGAAACGGAAGCCTGAAGGCTGGAACTTCCTCCTTTGGGGCGGGACTTCCTCCACTTAGTCCCGCCCCCGGAGCCCCGGGAAACCTGGGCGTTCAAGGTTGTCGAGTTCGCCTGCTGGCTCGCTAGTTAGGATTAACAAGTTTCTCTTCGTTTACAAGAAACAGATTACCGCTTCATAAATTTAGCTGCCCTGTGCCTCATTTCCCCATCTGGGAAAAGGTACATTAAAACTTGCTTTTAGGATTGCTGTGAGGCCCTGTCTAGTGTGGTTCAGTGGATTGAGGACCCGCCTGCGAACCAGAGTTGCATTGCGGTTTGATTCCCAGTCAGGGCACGTGCCTGGGGGCCACGTGAGATGCAACCACACATTGATGTTTCTCTCTCTTTCTCTCTCCCTTGTCTTCTCTCTAAAAATAAATAAAAATCTTTAAAAAAAAAGATTGCTGCGAGGATTGAGTAGCAGATTGACGTCTGGACACTTAGCCTGCTATGTGTGTGCTGTGATGATGATGATGATGATGATAATTATCGCCTACCCACCCCACCCCCACTCTTACTGCCTGTCTGGCACTGAGTGCAGTTCTGAGGGAAACGAAGGTGCCTAAGATAAATCAGCATTTATTGAGTTCCAAGTGACACCTTGCAATGAAACTGCAGTTAAAAAAAAAAAAAAAAAGACTCCAGCAACTGCTAGAGCTAAGATTCAGAAGCTGAGTGACATGCTGAGGGTTGCCAGGCTTAAGAGTCCCCAGTCTTAGCCATTAAGCGGCAGAGTTCCCAGCACCCACCATGCCAGGTCACACCATGATCTGGTGAAGGTATTCTGTTCTGGAACACCTCTCCTCAGGAAATAAGGCCAAGTCCAGAGACTATTCCCTGATGGTCCCGCTCTCTGCTCTGGTTGGCCAATAATAATAAAAGCCTCTAACGTTTATGGAGGTCTTACTAGGTATCACTGCTTTACACAAATGATCTCATTTAATCCTTGTGTTCCTAAGTTGTTCCGGTATTAAATAAAATACTACAAGTAAAGCCTTTGGTGCAATGCACAGAATAAGTGCTAAATAAATACTAGCCATTATTAAGATCACAATTTGCAGATGACAAAACAAAGGCATGGGCAGGTTGAGTATCTAGTTTGCTCATGTAGAAGGGGAGTGCTACTTGTTAATTGCAGGCAGATAGGCTCTAGATGCTTGGTTCTTAGCAGCTCCAAATGTACCCTTTCCTCGGTACTCCAAAGGTACCAAACTGCTTTAAAAATTACTTATTTCTGAGCTGCTCACTAAAAACAAGACCTCCCAGGGAAATTCCATTTGAATTCCCAGCTTTTTCTAGTAACCATAATATTTCGGGGATATTAAACATTGCTAGTTATAGATCTCAAGTCTTCAAGATCTTGTCTTTAATACTAACTTCTTTACCTGTCATCATTCCATTTCTGCTTTCATTTATTCCGGATTCACTCAAAAGCCTATAGGCCCCCCCTGTAGTGTTCTCCTTGCCCAGCCTGGGGATTTCATAGATGATGAATGACCTACTGCTTCTTAGGTCTCTCATAATTTTCACCAGAGAATTTGCCTTTCCCGTTGATGGCAGACTTAGCATGGGCAGTCTTAATAGCCCATTTCCCTGGCACCTAGCACAGGATCTAGCATAGTATGGGTGTTCAATAGTGTTTCCTGGATGAATGAATGCCAAAAGGAGCCTAGCCTAGGAGAAACAGGCCCACAAGCCAAGATACTAGATTCTAACACTGTACTTCCTCTCCCCCAACCTCTGTCACACCTCTTCAGTGTCCTCATTCTGTGACTTCTTCATATCTCCATCTGGAGTCCAGAATTAGCAGCCAGAATTGACTGCAGCACCAATTCCAGAATACTTGACCATTAGAGAGACCCATCAGTCACCTGAGTTCATCACCCTGGTCTTCTTCCACCTTCCCTCTTGAGAACTGCAGAGGATTTGTTTGAGGGTGAGGGCAGACAATTCTGGGAAGATGAATTTACTTCCTGTAACTTCCCACTCTCTGCAGAGTGCTTCATTGCCTTGATGAGCTGTGACGAGTTTACTGTTCTCACTTTCCACTGTGACTCTTGCAAACTCAGCTGTCTTCTGAGACTTCCAGCCCTCTCTTGCCTCTCTGCTTCACTTGCTGTTATTTTTCCTCCACAAAATAGAGATTTCTGCCTCCAGCCTTCTATCCCTTCATGCAAGAAACTATCTTGCTTTTACTTTATATGGATTTTTCATCTACAGTTCTGACTCCCTTCACCTTTGATTTTTAAGAAATGCACACAGATCCCCCTGATCAGTGAGTGTGGGTGGCTCGGTGGGGCATCATGCCATGAAGTGAAGTGAAAGGTCACTGGTTCAATTCCCAGTCAGCGCACATGACTGGGCTGCAGGTTTGGTCGTCAGTTGGGGTACATGTGAGGCAACCAATTGATGTTTCTTGCCCTCTCTTCCCTTCTAGAAATAAATTTTGAAAATCTTAAAAAAATGCACGGATCTCTGCTACTCTAGAAACACCTTCATTTGTTCTTGTTCTATCCCTAACACGGAAATCTCTTTCTAGCTGCCCCTTCACCAACCATTCCTGGCACTGCAAGTTATTAGCTGACTCAGGCAATTACTAAATCTGTGGCACTTGGTCTTTTCACCTGTGAAATATGGCTGATGATCCCCAGGTGTGCATTAAGGCGCAAAGGAAAGAAGAGATGCTGATTCCCTAGCTCAATGTCTGGGACTCCTGTATTCAACAAATTTGTTCCTCTCCAGCTTTATTCCTTAGCACTGCAATACAACTCCCTGTGTCTCCTCCAAACCACAGTCTCATTGATCACCAATAACTTCCTCTAATAAGCAAATCAAAAGGCCCTTTTCCATACTATGTTTGCCTATATTTGCATAAAGAATCTGTTAAAGGCTATGTGTCAGGGGCACATGCAGGCGATATGAGATGAGACAGGATAAAACTGGGAGCAAGCCTCCCAATGTGCATCTTAAATCATTTCGATCTTTGAGCCAAATAGTTTTTCCTTTTTTTTCCTCTACTAAATCATCCCTCCTGGCTGAATGAAGTATTTAGCATTTTTGACAATCTCTACCTCCTGCTTTGAAATTCCTCTCCGACTGCTCTTTCTTCGATGACCCTTCTCTCACTTCCTGGAAAAGGAAGTAGTGGGAGTTTCCTCAAGGTTCAACCCACTTTTCCTCCCCTTGAAAACTGCTTGCACACCTGCAAGGCTTACCTTCTGAGTCTGCAGGCTCTTCCAAGTTCTGGTTCTTGATCTCCAAAGACACTTCCAGCTGGTTGTCACCGTTACCTAAAGCAACTTCTCTAATTTTACTTTGGCAACTCTCTTGCGCCTTAACTCATGAACAGATTCTCTAATTTTTTTTTTTTTTATCTAACCTCCTGTTTTTATTTCAGGCTTTAAAAATACATAGTTTCTTACATCAAATCTTGATGCAGCATCCTGTTACCCGTTAGGATCATTCATTTCACCATGGTGCATACTCTGTGCAGGCACTGTATTAGGCAGTGGGGTACAATGGTCAGCTGATGAGACGAGAGAGGGCAATAGGTGAGAAGAGGAGGAGGTAAATTTGGAAAAGCAGATGGTAGCCAGACCTTGAGGACCTTGTTGGAAATATGGGTATCTCGTGGTTTTATTCTAAGCAATGTAAAGCCACTAAAAGGCTTTAGGCTGGAGGATGACTTCATCAGGTTTGCTTTTAAAAATACCATCCCAGCCATTACGTGTAGACTGGACTGGGGGCAGGGGAACTGACACGAATGCCAAGCAAGACCAGAACTGACACGCTTCACGATGGACTCAATCAGAGACGTGAAGCAGCTATGGGCTTGAATAGTTGGGTGAGCGGAGGTGTCATTTACTGACCTGGGAAAGATCAAGGAAGTAGATTTGACAAGGAAGGTGGAGGGATTTGTCCACTAGACTTAGAGGTAGATAGGCAATTAAGTCAATTAGGTAGACCAGAGAGATCAGGAGATCAGAAAGGCCGGGGTTGGAGATGAATGAACTCATCTGGGGGTGGGGGGCAACATGACAAGAAAACAAAATTGAGGACTGAGCCCAGGGGCACACCGAGATTTAGAGGTCAGTCAGAGGACAAAGGAGAGTAAGAGAGGCCAGTGCGGTGGATATTGCTGCCCAGCATTTTAGCGTGCAACAAAGGAGGGTCTGGGTGTGAGTGCTGATGAAACCCAACACTCACGACCAGATAGAAGAGGATGAAAAGGGCGCAGGAAATAAAGGAACATATTAGACACAGAAGGAAATCCAGGAGCTGTGGTATCAGGAGGCAAACGGTCATGGCCGGTGGACTAGGGGCAGCTCTTCTACAGGAACGACGGACGCAGAAAACACATCGGAAGAGATTCAGGAGGGAGAGGACATTTCTCCAGGGGGAAAATGGGACAGTAGCTGGTGAGGTAGGAGTTAGAACATGAACCCCAAACAGGTTTTTACTATGGGATGGACTTGAGCATGTTGACTGGCAAGGACCCCAGCTAATCACAAGAAGAGAGAAGGGCTAATAGAGAGTTAAAAGTACCCAACGGGGCAGGACGGGAAAGGATCCCAAGCCCTGGAGGAACCTGTGCTCACAGGGGAAGCACCTCTCTCTGCTCATGGTTGGGAAGCAGGAATCGGGGTGAATTTTTCTGACCCCTGCAATATTCTGTGTATTAGTGGACACACAGGATGCTTGCTGCGTACTGCCAAGGTCTCAATGCTGGCTGGTTACAGTACATTTACAGGAGCCCCCTCCACCCAGCATTGCTGCTTTTGGGTGCATTTTGGATAATAGGATTTTTCCAGAGTGAAGATTTTGTCACATGTAAGTGTCAATAGCAACCATGTTATTGAAATTATGGGCTATAAAATCTAAACTGGATTAAGAAGAAAGTGAGAAAAAGGAGAGGGATGATGGATTGGAAAAAAAAAAAAAGGAAACAGGCCAGTGTCCTGGAGTCGTTGATGAGATCATGACACAGCCAAGGAGTGGGAACCAGCCGTTGGGAAGACAGGAGGTCAAGGTCACAAATGCTCAAGTTAGTGATTCTGGAGAAGGGCCAATTTTGGTGAGTATGGGAGTGTGTGGCTGGGTGGTCTGGAGGAAGGAGTGTAGAAGCCTGGCTTTTAGCACGGATTTTCTACGCATCCACTACAGTCACCCAGGGAAAGGCAGGGCATGCCACTGAGGAGGGCTGAGTAAGGTGCTCAAGTCTTAACTGCCACCTCTGATTCTTCGACACATCCACCCTTCACCACTGGTGCATTTTTAATATGTCCGAAGTCTTTGTTGATAAAGGTCTTCATGGTTTTTGCAATGTCAATTTCTTCAAGAAAAAACAAATAGTGCTTGTGCCATGGCAGGGTGGTCAAGTTGGTTGGAGCATCGTCCTGAGGCACCAGGGTTGCGGGTTTGGTCTCTGGTCTGCGCACACACAAGAATCAACCAATGAAGGGACGGATAGTGGAACAAGTTGATGCTTCTCTCTCTCTGGCTTACCCTCTCTAGAATTAAAGAAAAATAGCACTTATTTCTAACAGGCTGGCTCTCAAGATGTTTTTGAAGCATTCACCTCTTCTCACTAATGCTTTCCGAGAATTATCTGAATACTATCTGTGTTCTTCGCATGGCTGGACCAGTTACTGACACACATTTCAAATAAATAAGTGAATATATGACATGCTTAGAGCAGTGCCCAGCTCACTGTAGGCAGTCAATCAATGTTACTCCTTACTAGCTAATTTAATTATTCTGAGCTGCAGCTTCTCCATAAAATGGGTTTGCTATCACACAGCATCCTGAGAAGTCCGTCCAATACAACAATGCCTGGGAGTTGGCAAGTATTAGTTTCTCTCCCCCCTCCCCTTTGCCATTCTAGAGGTGTTCCATAATCACATGTCTCAACACGTCTTATTTTAGCAGCTGACGGTCCAGCAGCCGCCGCTGAGGTGGGGAACACCTCCCCTTCAGGAGAAGGCTCCGGCACTCGTCGGCAGCACGGCGGCACTCAGGCGGGCAGGGAGCGCCAGGGGGGTGGGTGTTTTCCGGACAGAGCTGGCTGGCTCTCATCCCTGGGAGCAGCAGAGGTGGGATGCAGTACAGCCCTAGGCAGGGGTCTCGTCTCTTCTCTCCTCTAGGGCTCTCCAAACGCAAATAAGGATCAAAACGAAACAACAAAAGGCAGAAGGAGAGTATCAGTTTCTCTTTGAGAATCTGAAACTGGCACTGTAGCAGGCAGCAGGAGCGAGGAGTAGAAGCCCGCCACCAACCTGCCCACAAAGGACACACCGAGGCAAGACAGACCAAGTGGAGGCCCAATGCAGATGCTGAATTTTGGCTCGCTTTTAGGTGTGGAGCAGGAAGAGAAGGAAGGGTAGAAAAAAAATATAAACATTCAATAAACAAGCAAATTAAATTTGCAGAATAAAACAGGAAACCACAATAAATGCTTAGCAGCCAAACACATTTATTAGTCTTTTTTCTTTTTTTTTTCCAGGAACCCAAAAATATTTTGTAGTTATAATGTAAGCAACTGAGTTGCACATAATACAATCATATCTTTCCAAAATAAAATAAAATAAAAAACTAAACGAAAACAAAAATAAGCCGTTTAAAAGCCCCCAAAAACCCTTCAGAAAACTCTTATATATGCATTACATCATCTCTCAGTTTTAATGAAATGACGAAGACTTAATTCCTTATTACTCAACCTGTCACAATCCAATAAAACACCACCCTTTAGTTTTTTTTTTTTGCTTTTGCTTTTTTTTTTTTTTTTTGAAATCCAGCATGAGAAATACAGTACCTGCTATGGCAAAAAATACACATAAAATGCAACTTTTCAGCTTATTTGTACATTAGTAGAGTTTAACATTTTATTGTTTGTTTTTTAAGTGAACCAGTGATTTTAAGTACCACTATACTAAAGTAAAATAAAATACAGAAAAGGGGGGCCCAGCCTGCCATGCAAGTGCACCTCTAAAGTGCCTAGTTTCTGTGTCCATGTAAAACCAGTAATATGAGGAACAATTTCAACATACGGGAGTTTGATTAAACCTCTATGCTTAAGAAAAAAAAAAAAGACAATGCCATATCCTTCCTTTTCTCCCCTCAAACTTCCTTGAATCACATCATCCACTTTCTCTATTGCCCACTGGAAGAGAGGAAAGAAAGCCACCAAAACAATATTGTAAAAGCTATTTCAAGTATAAGAAAAACAAAACACTTCTAGGTAACCTGCAGAGAGCATCAGCGTTGTGCAGCTATTCGGTCATGTTTACAGGTTCTGTTTCTGCTGACAGTGTTTCAGATGAGAGGATTTTTACTGTACCTTCCTATTACCTGTTTGTGTGCAAAGTTGGAAAGCTGCCTTTTAACACTCCAGCCTCTTTTTGATGTCCTTCTCTGCACCTCCTGTTCAGAGTGGGCAAGGAGAGAAGCGAAGGGAGGAGACTAGAGGGAGGGAGCAACACGTCACCGGTCATTGAAGTGGGTTCTCCGTCTCTCCTCCTCCGCACCCCTCCGGTCCCCTCACCGGTCTTGCTCACCGTCAGTGACTAACTCTCACTGCAGAGGTTCCGTTATTCAGTTTCCTGATTTGGTAGGATGTATTTTACTCTGTAAACATAGCCCCCTAGGATTATGGAACCCAAAGCAGCATTTACATCTCCATCTAAGTGGAGAAAGACAAAATAGTCCAGAAATCTCTCCTCAGGTTGTTTTTGTTGTCTGTTTTTGGTTCTCAAAACAGGGATGGGTTGGAGGTGGGCAAGGAATTTGAAGTTGTAAGCAAATAGTGGAGTTAGGAGCTGGCACAGCTGAGCTCTTGTGTCTGCCTTTTCCCCTCTCCCTCCCAGAAGGGATTTTTTTTTAAACCTATTAAAAATGTTCCTGCCCCTTAAGTCATACTGAGGTTAAGGCCAAGGGTGCAGAATCTTGTGCACGTGTCTCTGTGAGCACATTCGTGGTGCATGCACCATTTTTGATGTCTTCTGTGAGATCACTGGACACACTTTGGTCACTGGTACGTGTGCAAAGGATGGTGGTGGGGCAGTGAGTGTCCCAGGAAAGAAGTGCAGAGATCAGCAAAGCCCTTTGGGAGGATCATAGAGGGACAAGGTCAGGAAGAACTTTTGATGGGTCAGAGGACTGATAGAAAAAGAATCTCCAAACAAATAAAATCCCAAGGCTGATAGGGCCCAAATCGGTGGGTGGTGAATACACGTGCATTTATAATCAAGCTTCTTCCCCTCAAAGGAAGTCGTCACGTACAAGTCAAAACTAAGAAGGGCTTCTTGACAGATGCCCGGGTTTGTCTTTAAGACTGGGGGCGGGGGTGGGTTGTATGTGAGGAAACTATTCAAAATGACCCATTCTGACCCTGCCTTCAAAGTGGCCAGCCAAATCTAGGAGAGTAGTAGCTGACAGGTCCCTACAAGCAGCATTTGTTAAACTTTTGTCCCTCAACCTAATGTCAGCCAAGCCTCACGGAGGGGCAGTGTCCGAGGGTGCGCATGCCTTTCGGGGCCGTTGTTGCACATCTCAGATGAGTTGCCTTGTAAGTAAGAAATCAACACATTTTCAGCCTCTTGCAGCGATGAAGCTGTGAATTCTATAGCATCAAACTGAAATGCCAGGGACTAATTCCCTTTGTGAATTACAGAATGCTGCTAACTCTGTGTGTGTGTGCGTGTGTGTGAATCAAGAAAGGCTGAGAACTCAAGGTCTCTAGTGGAAAACAAATTCTGAACCCTGAAGGGGATGGATCTTCCTAAAGAGAGAAATTCAGACAGTCCCCACCCTGGAGCTAGAAGGCTGGAACAGATGGCATCTATTCAAAACGGGCATTAGACACTGGCCTGCCGCCGCTGTGGACGGGAGGCTGCCGAGAGAACACCAACCCACAGTGCACGTCCACGCCCTGACCTGTTCTGTGTTCTCTTCTGCAACATGAAAGAATAAAATTGAAAACTTCTGATGGCTTAAAAAAAAAGAGAGAAACATCATATTTTAGGGTTACTTTCACAGCAAAAAATTATAAAAGTTATCCTGCTATTTACATGTTCATATTTTCAAAAGGATAACCCACTTTTGTCAGAAAAGGAGCGGGAAGTCAAGGGCTACACCGCAGGGGAAATGTACCTCGAGGTATTACTTTGTGTTAGTTGAAACGTCAGGATTTTAATTTTTTTTGTTTTGTTTTTTTGTCTAAAGGCAATCTAACAGATTGAGACCCTGATAAGACTGTGCCCGTGCAGCCTCGCCTGGGCACAAGGAGACTGTGGTCAAGTCTGTAACTTGTTACAGTACTGTGGACAACAACAAGAGCTGCCGCGTGGAAACACTGAACACAGGCAGGACGATCTCTTGTGCACGATACTGTGTGTTGCAAATAATGCCTAGGCCGGAGCAATGCAGGTGCCGAGACGCACCACAGGCAAGATCCACAAAGGAATTCTGTGAGGACAAACAGAAGGCTGCAGGCTTTCCCGTGTCAAACACCTCACTGCTCGCTAGCTAGACACAGCTTAATAAACGACAGGGAAGAGAGAGATCACGTTTGGCTGAGGGGTAGTGGATGGGGAAGAGAATCCTTTTTTGCCTGCCAAGCAATAGTCTTCTTTCCCTTAGAACAAGACAGTTTCCTTGTAATTAAGTTCACTTAGAAGTGACTAAGAAGGAAGAACAAAAAATTAAAAAGGAGTGAGGAGGAGAAGGGGGAGGAGGAAGAGGTTTCTGGAGTTGACAAAAAGACGAACTTTAAGGTCAGTACAAGTGAGGCGTGGTTTCCTGAGCTTGAAAGGGTTCTGAATTCAGGAAAGGTTGAGTACTTTCCCCCAGGGAACACGGGGGGCTCTGGGGCCCCTCTGTCCCACTGGGTTAACACTGCATGGCTAGGATGGAGGATCCTGTACCAC
Source organism: Phyllostomus hastatus (assembly GCF_019186645.2). Lineage (NCBI taxonomy): Eukaryota > Metazoa > Chordata > Mammalia > Chiroptera > Phyllostomidae > Phyllostomus > Phyllostomus hastatus. The sequence goes on from NW_025333715.1 coordinate 5,539,281, forward strand.
CTTGGTTTTGCTGGGCCACCAGGCCTGCCAGCGACCACAGGAGGACCCAGAGGTCTCTGCACCTCACTGTACTGACCTCACTGCTTCTTGCTCTCACTCCCCTTCTCCGCCAGGACATGGGATACCATGGACACAGAAACCATAGAACAAGATGCAAAGCTACTTCCTTCCCCTTTCTGCCCTCTCTTCCCCCCTTTTGCAGAATGCATAGTTACAATTCACGTTAACAAAATAAAGCAATGATGACCACATATGGGACCTTTTTTTTTTTTGAAAAAAGAAAAAAAAATCCAACAACCTCTTCTTAAATTCAGTATCAAAATTCACATTTGCATAATAATACGTTTCAAGGCCATTAGAGAGGAATGAGAGTGAAGCTCGAGAGAGAGCGGCAGCATCTCTCCTCCCTGTGTCTTCCTGAATGAGCTGGAGGAATCTTGCGGGAGGGACTGGTTTCCTCTTGGGGAGTTCTGAGGAATTACGGAAATGGCCCTTAGCGTTCACTTGATATTTCTTTAGAAGATCAGGAGTGGGGAGAAGAGGCGGAATCGTTTGAAACAAACAAAAACAAATGAAGAGACACTGCAGGTTTCTATGTGTAGCTATAATAGTTCTGAAGAAATAAAATATGATTTCAGGTTTTTCTCTTTCCTTTCTCAAACACTTCCATCTTACTCTTTCAAAAGCCTTGTCCTTCTGCGTATTACCCTGTTCGCATAAACAGCAATGTGAAGTGACTTCCATTTGGGGAAACAATGGCCTTCTCAGGACACAGACTCCGGGGTGGAAGCGTGCTGCCAGCTCTGCACGCGGGAGCTAGCCAGCGCCTCCTGGACATGCACGGATGCGTCACAAACATCACCATATTTCAGTTCTCCAGTGCTTACAGAAAAACAAAAAGTAAAACCACCACACGAGCACACACACACATACACGAAGAAAACTAGGTAACGCAGATAGGTAACTCTACCTGCACTCTCGGACTGACCTGGGTCTCTGTCACCTGTGCACCATCACCTCATTGCCCCCTCTCCCAAGCCCCAGAACTCTTCCACACAACTCTACACTGTGCAATATTGATGCTCATGAAAACAACAGCTGCCCCTGGAGACTGCCAGGAGAGACGCTGACTTCCCTAAAGTCTAGGATGACCGCCTTTCTGTTTCATCCTAATGGATAGCTTCTTCCTAAAGCAGACGGTCTCTTCACTCACAAAGGCACATTCAGAAATACTACACTTAAGTAAATAATTCCTTGGACAAAATTAAAAAGGGGGGTAGAGGTGGTGTTTTAAACACATTTATTCTAATTTATCCCGAAATTTCTGGCAAGAAGTGTATGCTGAATGCACCACTTACTGAGAAAATATACTACCTTTAAAAGGTACATAACTTCTTAAATGGTTCCAAAGGTTTTTCCCCTTGGCTTTGTATAGATACCCCTCTTTTTCATTTTTGGCGAACACTTGTAGGATAACTACCTTCCTCTCCATAAAGCTCTGCTGTAAGGCTAGTCCTGTAAGGCCGCTCCGCCTCACCTCCAGTCACCTCTTACACCCCCGCCCTCTGAGAGGTGCGCACACCTCTCAGTGGCCCAAGGAGAAGGACTGCCCACTACAGTAAGAGGTCCAAGAAAGCAAGGGAGGAGAAGGGAAAGAAAAGCACTTCATTTCACAACTTTGCTACAATATTGTAAGCTACCCTCACCACTTGTCTTTTGCTGCTCACCATTAGATGTAAAAAGGAATTTCACTTTTTTAAAAAACAATCCCAACTTCTTAATATTGCCTTGAAATGGGTCAGTTACAATTGGGATTTTTTTTTCCCCAAAGCAATGATTTTTAGTTTGAAATCAGAATTGAGGCACACAATGCTTTAAGGAAACACTTTCTTTAAACATTTTAAAACAGAACATCTCTTGTCTTTCTCCGACCTTTCCCCTCCCAGGATCAAAACAAGTGTTGGCAGAATGAAGAACAAATGATGGAGTCTTGCAGAGACCCCTGTGGTCAGGGCAGTACCGTTTTTCCTGGTGTGCGGTTTCTCGTTGAAAACAAACTCAGGTGTGGCGCTAACTGAAAAGGGAAGTATTTAAATTCTGTGAGGCAAGCACTGGCAGTTTAGGTCACTTTTGCTATTTCTGGTGGTGGTGGCAGGTCACTACAGAGATTGACAGCTTAAAAACCACTCAAAGCTTAGAATACTTGGTAATTACTCCAGATCTAGTCCGAATGACCACCTGCAGGGCAGCACGGAAGCCCAGTTGGCGGGGAGGCACGGTCTCCCGGTCTCCCGACCAGTGCCCCTTTGCCATCCTGGGAATGCTCATGGCCTCTTGTCTTTGGCAGTGTGGGTGGGGAGGAGGCATTCTGAGCGGGGGAGGGAGGGCCAATGTTTGCTTTTTAAGTTACTACATTGTTTAGAGTTTGAGGTTGGTAATTATTTCAAATCTAAAGAATGCGATACCAGCACCTCCTTTGTCAAATTTAAGGTCAAGAAAACACCACCGTCAAATGGGGACCACCTCTGAAAATACACACACCTTTGGCACTGGTCATAAGCCTACAGATCATTTCACAGCATGTGCTCTAACTCTGGAACTGTATGTAACAGTTTATGTTTTTTTAATAGATTGACAATGTCCTTGACAACATCATGGATATTTGCTTGTTTCCAGACTGTGTGGACACCCTGCACTTGCAGATAAGAAAGCAGAGGGGGCGCGGCATGGGGTGCAGCAGAGGGGAAGAGCAAGGGCACCCTATTTTCTGTCTTAACAGTTGACAATTCACTGTATACACACAGGCTGGAGTATTTTCATCTGCCCTACCACATGCAGCCTTGTTGTGTACTCACAGGAGGGCAAACAAAGAGTAAGAGTTCTTTTTGCAGTGACACTAAGAAGCGTAGTTAATGCATAGGCGTGAAGTATGACAAAACTTGGCAAAAACATTGGAAAAGAAAAGTTTGACTTAACCAGCTAAAATATATATGTCTACTCCTAGCTAAAGACCTTATAGATAATTAAAACAAAGGAAAAACCCAAACCCCCCAAAATAACCTACAAAGTGTCATATGTTGAATGTGAACTCGGAGGACGGGGGAGAAGGGAACCTTTTCTACATAAAGACTCAATTGTTCCCTAATCTTAGAGATGGCTGTTACAGCCAAGTCTGCCGAAAACATCCTGTTTACACTGCAAGGAAAACAGGCTTGGCGTAAGCAGTTTGCTCAGCACACAGACATCTTCATTCTGTTTTAAGAGTCAAGATGCCAGAATATAAAAACTAAAATGAAAAAGTACACAGCATCTGAGGTCGATATGGAATCTGGCTGTTAACGCCACAAAAATTGCCCCCTCTTCCCACAAGAGTGGAGAAAGTGAGAGTGAATATTTGCAACGAGTTAATAGCCTGTGAAATTTTAGTTTCTGCTAGATGTATTAGTAAAAGCTCTTCCAAATTCTTAGGAATTTCTTTTCCTTTTTTTTGTTGCATATCTTCTACACCACATTCCACCCACAGGAATTTGGAAGAACCAACTGCTAATTTATGCTACATTCATGTCAAAAGAGGTGGGAAAGTTCTTAGAACAGGAGCCGTAGTAATAGAAAATCAAACTGCTATAAATAAAACAAACCGAATGGCAGTCAGTGGATCACGTTGCTTACTGGGGGACACCGATGAAAGATTTTGGTTTGGAATGTTAACTTGCAGAACTGCTAGGTTAACTTCCATGAATGTCGTAAATGAAAAACATCAAGGACTAGGGACTGAGGGATCAGAGATGCCACATCCACTTTTCACAGTGTCTCGGAGATATGAACTGAAATTAGGTCATGGCACTGGATCTCAACTGCCAGCAGAGGCCCCCAGTCTGATGGAAGACATCCCTTCCCCTGCTAGTGCTTCCTTTTGTTTGGCTATTCAAGTGGTACACAGACGCCAAGTTCGTGATGTCTGAAAGAAAGACACCTCCAGCCATTAGTAATCAAATGTTTAAAGAAATAAAGGGAAACTAGTAAAAATTGGAAATTCAAATTTACATGATCAAAATGTTTATGAAAACCTATGTAATGAGAGGTGACCAGCAGGCCTCTGTGCACATGCCAGAATGTGGTGAAGAGAAGATGCTCCCACATAATTTTCTAAGTGGTTCAAAGACACCTAACCTCTCAGCAGACATGGCTCCTGCCAAAAAATACCATGGAAAGAAGAGTTTTTCTCTTCCATTACATCTCACTATATCCTGTTCTTAGGTCACTGCCAACCAATAAAGCAAAGCTTCCAGCAAGTTGACAAAAAGGTGGGGGAAGAGGGGTTGATGGGAAGGGAGGAGGCAAAGTACAAGAACAGAAAAACATGAACCCCTTTCTATTGGCCCAACACGGAGAGGCTGCCCAAATCACTGCAGCTGCCACATGGACGCACCTGGAGAAGTCGATGCACAGTAGTGGAGGGCAACAGTACAAGGAAGGGTCTTGGCATTCCACGGTATCAAGACAGAAAAGCACATGTAACTTCCTTGTGTATTTATTTATTTTCAATGTAGCCCACTGCCTTTGGGGCCTGCCCAGAACCACTCCAACTTCCTACACGGGCAAGTACTTTAATCTCCGTGGAGTGACCGGACCACCTGCACACACACGCGTGTCCCTCCTGCTCAGGATGTCTGGGTGTATGTACGAAGGCACTAAAGCGGTTTTAGAGAAACTGCAGGCAGCAACCCCACCCACTCCCTTTACCTGCTGAGCGGGAGTTTCTTTCCCACTGGGAAGCTTAGATGTTTAAAAGAAGCTGTGGTCATGCTTAGGAATTCTGACCCCTGGCCCCAAGAGGGAAAACAAAAGGAGAATGCGACATTACCAAAAACTGGAAGGAAACACTCCACATCTCCGGCTGAGGGATGGGGAGAATTAAGCAGCAGATCTTCAAAACAGCAATTAGAATGAGCACAACAGTAGCTGGGAGCGAAAAAATTAAAATCACCTGTTTCTTATTAGATTCTTCCATTATTTTCTCCTCCTGCCTTAACAAACGGAGGTAAGACAGACATTCTTCATTAATAGAACAGTTGATAGATATTTTTCCTCTAGTAATGCCTATATTTAAAATTTGTTCCAAAAATTATTAACCTATATTTCCTAACTCTTTACATAGATTCTCAGCAATCCAACTGCACTATTTTACAGGTTAGGGTTACTCTTTTTTAAGCCGTTGTTTCTTTCTTTCTTTCTTTCATTTGTTGGTAGGGCTGGGGGACAGGGAGAAGGGTTCCTTAAAAAAAAATTAGTGGGGGAGATTTCAGTTCAGTCTTAAATGGAAAGGAACAAAGTGATGGAATTCCCATTTATATACACCAAACACTCTCCCGTTAAATAACACACAATTTCAAATGAATCCGTGATAGAGCTCTGATGAAGCTCAATCCTTCTCCCATATTTTTTAAGATAATGAATTTATCTGTTGCTGCTAAATTGATCATATTTAAAAAATATTTCTTTCTACATGTTTTAAAATGTGTGATCCCCAGTATGACAATAATGTTTGGAGACTTTTTTACATTTTTTAAGTAAAAATTGTTTAAACTTTTTGAAGTTTCAGGAACTTGTAAAAGTTTATTAACAGGAAAGAAACAGCCATCTATCTAGGATAAGATACGGTTAAATAAACCATCTTCAAAAAACTGGCTTCCTACCCTAGAATTCCTGAGAATGCTTGCAAATTTTAAAGCAGGAAAATAAATGTTAAAAACAAAAACAGAAAACACTGTTAAATGCTCCCAGAGTTAGTCTTCATCTAAAATATATATTTATATGTATATATATATATATATACGCACTTTTTGGTCTTTTTTAAAAGTTTTTAATTTTTTTCCCTTTAAGCTTATGATGGAAGAACATTTTAGCTTCTCATGTTTATTTTTATATATTTCAAATCCCTCATTATGTCTTGTAAACAAGAGGGGCTCTAGCACCCGGCTTTCACCGTAGTATGGTAAGGAACTCAACTAACCCATAGTGCAGGTCAAGGAACCCAGAGGCAAGAAGGGTGGAGGGTGTGGGGAAAGACACGGCAGGAAACCAAGAGCGGCAGGGTCACTCCTGGCTCTCAGGAGCCTTGGGGCATGCTCCTAGCCCAGGGACACTAAGGTTGAGCCTTCTGCAGATGTCTGAACACAGCTGCTCTTCACCTGGAGGGCACCACATGACAGGGTTTTGCTCCACACACAGAGAGCAGCCAGTGGGGGCTGGGAGGAGACCTTGTGTATGTGGGCAGAGGTGGAAGGGGCATGGTGGTGATGAAAACCGGAGAGCAGGAAGAGGGCACAGTTAGTTTTCTACAAGGCATCCAACGGGACCAAACCGATGCTGGAAACTCAAGTTTGACCACCTACCCATGAAGGGCTCATAAAGACTTGTATAAGAGAATGCTCACTTGAATTATGCATGTCAATCTCTTTTGAGGCTAGGTTTATAATCAACAGGGTAAGCCGAGTGGACTACAGAATTCCCATTCTTTGTCTCACAAAACCACTTGAATGCGTTTTTGCCATTTCCTATACACACCCACCCACCCACCCGCCTACACACAGACACAAGCTAAAAGTCAAATACATTAGGCATTGTTGTATCCTTCACTGAAGATGCTAAATTAGAAAGAAAAACTCCTTTGTCCTCACTAGCAGCAAGTTATGGAGGACAGTAGAGGTCTGCTCCCACCAAGGGTTGGAATGGGCAGGTATTTGCTGGTACAGAATGTCGGCACTTTATGTTAAACAGTATAATGCAGATTGGGATGTCCACACAAGTGCTAGCACGTTACCGGCACACGCCCCCTCCCCCCACCCCACCCACCGTCTGCTCTGTATAAAGGGGTACCCCTTCAGGGCGCTGTAACTCTCTTCACAAAAAGCAGTTTGATACATTTTGATTCCAACATAAGTACATACACGTTGGTGATAACTGTGGATTAAAAGTTGCCTCCTATTCGGCCCAGAGTACTACTACATTGATGCTTAAAAAATGTCTTTAAATATTGAAATAAAAAAAGCAACATTACAAGGAAAAAAAAAAGAGGTCAAAACCAAAAAAAGGTGCAATATTTAAAAGTCTTTGCTAAGTTATACCTGCCTAAGCAAAACCACGTACACAGGAAATACACAACACAGAAAAACAAAAGGAAACGCTTGAAGTACACACTGGTTTAAGAACATTCGTTAAGTAAACGTTTCTGTCAGTGATGGCCTGGTGCTGTAACACGCCACGGCCTGGCACAGGTAACGCTCAGCAAGAAAAGAGCAGAGAGGGAGGAGCTGCGGATGCTTTCAGGAGGCTGCTCACAACTTACTTTTTTCTGTTTCCATAAAGTTAAAAAGAGAACAAATAGAAGTAACTGAATTCAGCATTACCTGACTTTCTGATGAATTTCTCATACCCGATTACACAAGGAAGGGGGAACACAGTTTTTCTGCTTTGGAGACATCACATTATTAAAAACTATCTCATCATCTGTCCCCATTCAAAGTAACGGAAAGGCCTGCATGAAACTTAACAGATACTCAGATGTGCCTAGTGGCCACTTATTTTAAAAAAAACAGAAATAAATAAACACATAGATGCTCCAAGAGGTACCTCCTACTCTCCTAATTTTTTGGACTTGGCAGTGCTCCACTCTACTGCTAGGTCAAAAGAAAAGCTTAGAGAAAACTCACTTGCAGGTATTAGGAGCTCACTGCTTTCATCATTAAAAAGCATTCTGTTCACCTTAATGCAGCCCAAAGGAGTTGCTTTAGTAGCAGCGGCTCCTCGTGCTTGTGTGTTCTCATAGTTAAAAAAAAACTAATAAAAGTAAAAAGCAGATGGCCGGCCAGCCAGCCTGCGGACTGTCAGCAATGCAGCTTTCTGAGAAATCAGAGTCAGGGAGGAGGAGGCGGAGGCAGAGGAGGACACAGGCACACACACACACAGAGACAGAGAGAAGGATGCACGCGGATGCACATGAACACACGTGCACACACATACCAGAACGAGCATGCCTGGGCAGTTACATGTGCCAGAACACACTGGTATTTATCAACCAGCCAATCACAAATGTTTTCCTTTTTTTTTAGGTTTTTATGTTTTTGTTTTTAAAGTGAGGCTCCGTCAAGTCTTCCCTCCCCCCACCCCAACAATTCTTTTGAATTCCCCTCCCTCCCAAACATGGTAGACCTAAGGACGGAAACACACCCAGTGCAAACAAAGTTAAAAAGCTATTTTTTCAGTATATATGTTTCTTAGCAACAACTTCCATATAACATGAAAAAAGTGAAAAACTAGAAACTAATTTTTTTAATTTTTTTTGTGTTTAAATTTAAATGGTATGTGTACTTGCTTCACATTGTCTTTCTAGGTTGGCGTTCATGATTCAAGTATTTCAAGAGTGATATGTTCTCTTTTTGGATTCATATTCCAAACGAAAAAACTGAAGATATAAGGGAGGCAACTATGTGCTCAGACAGTCTGTCAATGACCCACCTTTTTTTCTCTCTCCGTTTTCTTTTTTCCTTTTAAAAATGTATTTATTGCAAGTTGAAAAAAAAAACGAAAAGGTCAAGTTAGTGCTGCTGCTGTTCCAAAAAAGGTAACGAGGTCAGAGTTGAAAGTTCTAAGTTCAGATTGAATCCGACCCTCCTCCCAGAAGGTCACCAGGTAGTAAAGGAGCAGGGCTGCCCATCCTATGGGGATCTTCCACAGTTGGGACTCCCCACAAGCTCGAAGAATAGTTTGGGGGCCCCCACAATGAAGCGCCAGCAAGATCGGCCCCACTGCTGCCACCAGCACTGCTGCTCCACTGCCCGAGCCCTGTCGACCCACCGAAAAGATTCAGAGCAGGCCCGACGGGATCTGACTGGGTCTGGCCGGTCTCCAGCGACTGCCAACCTGCTGCGGGTGCACTCGGGGTTGCTGCAGGTGTAGGGGGCTGAGCTTGTGCCAGAAAGCGGCTAACTTCATCATCGGTGGCAAACTCAGCCAGGATGGTAGTGTTTCCCAACACACACCTGGAAAGGAGGAGAGGAAATAACTACAGATCTGAGGAAAATACTAAAGTGCACAGGGGACTGAATATTTTGAATTCTCATTATTTCAAGTACAGTCCTTTGAGTAGAAGCTTCCACATTCCCTGGATACTTTTTAAAATGCGGACCCACAGGATCAGAACCTGTGTTTTATAACCAGGCTGCCAGGTACTGATTTAGAGCAATAAAGCAGATATCCAAAGACTACTGCAGGATACTATAGATCGATATCAACTGGTATGTGAAATATGTATGTCACGAATAATGTCATCTTTTTTCCTTTTCCCCATGGAAAGTACAAAGATCACTCATCAAGCAGCAAGGTGACCCAGCTTCAGACATCTGGAAATGCTGCTCTGTCTCAGGGGCGGGCTCACGGCCTGAGCCTCACCATCACTTGCTTGTTCTGTGTATAGCTTTTTATCGTGGCAGCTGCAGCCACAGGGAGTCAGGTCTTTCCTGTCCACCAGTTTGAGAGCAGCAGGGAGGGGTATGGTCAGAGTCTGACCCAGTCCTGCCTACTTCATGCAAAACTCCTGCTATCTACCAAGGCCACAATATTTCATCATCACCCATAAAGAAGCCAAAGTAAGCAGTTATATACTATTATAAAAAGTGACAGTAATTATGCTTTCACATTTTCATAAATACTGGCTTTGTTTTATGGTACTTAAAAATTTACTCACTACTTCACAAATTCTTTACTTGTAGAATTCTGATTATTGGCCTAGGATAGACACAGGACAATCATGCTTAGGCAGATAAAGATCAGCCACCTTAGTACCAAACAATTGCTTATGTGATGATGTCATTTTGGGCCTGTTCTCATGCATCTTTGTTTAATTAAGCACGTGCTAGAATACTCACATGTGCATCTTCATGCATGTTTGTCTCAGTGAGCACAGGATGGATACTCACATGTGCAGTGCAGTTTGGGCCTTGGCCGCCTCCTGTTTGGTGCTGTATCGGATCAGGGCGGTGCCCTGGGTTAGGTTCAGATGGAATGTCAGCAGTGGGCCATGCTGCATGCAGATGGTTCTCAAGGTTGACCCATCAATCTAAGGAGTAAGGCATTTGTGAGATAAAAACTAGAAGTGGGGTGTGAAAGAAAGTCAAGTGACCTTTCTTACATATGACAAAAGAAGGGTTTCTGGTTTATAAATAATATAGCACAGTGTCAGCACTAAATAAGTCTTGGAGGGATAAATGAAGAACTCAAAGCAAGGAGAGTGCACTGAATATACAGGTCTTAAAGGGAAATTCAAAGACAGTCAAAGCACTGGCTTGAGATCGAATGTGCCCATTTTGTAAATAAAAAGGTTTGCACAAATGCAGCTCAAAACAAAACCATATGATTTAACCTGTGGTCTATATTTTTTAAGAGGCAAACAAGTGAACATAAGGTAATTTGTAGAGGTTTAAAAAGTGGAAGTAAGCTAGTACCCAAATAAGAGTTTAAGAAAACATGCAAAGTTCTCAGCATCATTACTAATGTATTCTTACACCTCCCAAGTTAAAAATCGCACAAAGAGAGAAAAGCCACAAACAAGCAAAGCACAGCTAACCATCTGATGATAGAGTGTTGACTGCTGCCCCAGCTCACAGACTATTCTGTGTCCTTTTACTCCTACCCTGGCCATCTCAAGACCAGAGTATTTTGCCCTGGATGGTGTGGCTCAGTGGACTGAGTGCCAGCCTGCAAACCAAAGGATCGCTGGTTTGATTCCCATGCAGGGCACATGCCTGGGTTGCTGGCCAGGTCAGGTCCCCACTAGGGGGCGCACAAGAGGCAACCACGCATTGTTGTTTCTCTCCCTCTGTTCCCCTCTGTCTCAAATAAGTAAAATCTTAAAGAAAAAAAAAATCAGAGTATTTCTTCCCACTTCTCTGTTCTCTGCTGCCTGCAGCCAATGGGACCAATGGCTGTAGTCGCTCACCTTAGTCAAATTCTCACCACTAAGATGTCCAGTGATTGGGGATAACTGCCCTCACCTATGACTCAAATGAACAAATCGATTTATTCACTCTAATTAATTTATTTGTATCAAAATCTTAACTACATTTATTTAAGCTGCTTAGTCCAACATTTCAGTTCATTTCTTTGGAAGTGAAACAGATGACTGTTGGAATAGCCTTCAGAAGTTGTGCTACTGGCAGCAGCAGTGGAAACATTCTGTGGTTTCACCATGGAAACCCCGCAGGAGAAAACTGGCAGTTTCACCATAGTTCTTTATAGAAAATGATTGGAGAAACAGCTCAGTGTTGTTTTTAAAGTGACATCGGACTACAGAAGCATACCAGTGTATGCCACTAGTGACTTGTTAGGATAGATGTCTTCCAAACAAATTTTAGGCTATAAAAAGTAAATTTATCCAGGTACCAAAGATCTGACCTTGTAACTTTCTTGTAAGGTACAACTGAGATCAGTCTGCTATTAGGTAGTGTTGCTTTTCTTTTGAAATTAATCAATTCTTTCTAATACAAACACAGCCAATCCCTATATTCATTTTATATGCATATACAGGTGTCCTTACTATTTTTCATGTTCTAAAACAGAAGTGAACAGCTGGTTAACTTGCCCAGGCTCATTTTAACACTGTGTTATCTCATCCTAACCACATTACACCACTACACCGTGTGACTATTTAGAAATAATGAGGCAGATACAGTTTTGAGGATGGTTATATAAAATCTTCATGCTTCAGTCAACTATTACTTAAATCACCTTGGGCTTTTAGCTGAGTTATTACACATACAGGGATTAAAAGCCAATCCAGACTCTTCCTCATGTTAACTATATTTAGGAAACTGCCGTCCTCAACATGTTCCATGAAATATAAGCCCTGGATATAACCCCCTACATATGGGTTCACAGGGCAAATAAATTTAGGAGAAGCTGTATTTCCCCACAGAGGATTATAGTACATGTTAGGATATTAAAGAATCCAAGATGTCTCACAGTGAAGAAACCAGCTTAATTTTATTTAATCAAGTACATAATCCAAGCATATTAGGCCAGACACCTATTAACATCCCAGGGGAAACACTCTGGAAAGTGCTAGCCTAGTACAGTGTACACAAATCTGTTTATCAATTAAACGCTAGGCTAACCATTCTGTGTGTCAAAGGCAGGGGGGCATAACTGACCCCATTTAACAAAGTGTTGTAAAGGTTGTACTGTCAAGTCCAAATGAAGGTTATGGGCTAAGTTTCAATGGGTTCATTTAACTTCATTTGAATGTTCAAGATGCTGCTGCAGCAAATACTTCAGTTGTCAAGCAACCAATGTGAAGGGGAGGGTGCTTTGGTACAAATGAAGTCCCACCACAGTACAACCCACCCAGAGGGCATGTTCTGATGATGGAAATCAGTAATGCCATCTACGGAAAAGAGGGTTAACAGAGAAAACATCCGAAGTACCCATGGGACATTCGACATTTAAGCTGTGAGACAGACACATCACTTCTGCAAAGATAGATGGGTAATTGTTTATGAAGCAGAAAAACAGTTAATATTGAGCCTTAAGTCTTGGATACCTAACACAAAAACAGGTAACATTTTTTGCGTGTGATTAAAGCACTTAAACATCCATTTCCCACTTAGTTCTAGATTCTGACAGGCAGATCTACCCAAGTTGTCTCTGCTAACAGAACTCACCAGATAATACCACTGCACTCTTACTATCTTACAAACCACATACATTAACATCACTGCAAAGGAAGGCATGAAGCTGAGTGGCCAACATCCCCCATTCAGCAGTGGGCTTCGGGCCTTGAGTGGGGAGACCCACCCTTGCAGGCTGGACCTCTTTGCAGTGACCAGAAAATAAACGAGCTTTCATATCTGCCCACAGTTCGCAGTTTCTCTCCCTTAACACAATTAAGTCTTATCTAGAAAATCACAAGAAAGCACGATTACCTGCGGAGTGAGATTGTGAAGGACCAGCCAGTAACTAGGACGAACTGAACCACCATCACTCCAGGTAGAAGCTGTAAGCAACCAGACAAAAGATTAGGAAGAGCCATCAAAAAATTTACAAAGAGGCACGAGTGAGAAACATTTTCATACAGTGCACATGCTGCTTCTCTCCTTTCATAAATCATTCTTTCCCCCCCTCACTCTGACTCTTACCTTGTCACTGAATAGCCAGCTCCCTTCTCCCAGACCCAGATCCCCACACACTCTCATGCCTTCTCTACAACACTTTCCTCCTAGTGCTCTCACACTCTGCCATTTGTCATCTTACTCCATCAGCACCCTGGGAGTTCTTGGGCCCCTCTGCTTTACACCGACCAAGACAGAAAATGTAATTTTCTCTCTTCCGAAGACTTTATCATGTCTTTACCATCTGTACTAACATCAGATCCCTGTGTTTGAACAATGGTGCTCCTTTAGGCAGATCATTCTCACCTGTGGCAAGCCGCGAGTCCTGTGTCCCCCAGCCCCTGACTGATCGGGGTGCTGTGCTGCTCCAGGGAGATGACGGTTTGGGGTTAGTCAGACCAGGAGGCGGGCGGGGCAGCGGTGTAGTGTTCCTTGAGGAAATATGGTTTTTCCACATCTTGTTGGAGAGATGAGTGGGGTTGTGTCCTATGGGATCTGGGGACCATGTTGATTTATAATCAGGGAACTTTGCTATAAGAATATTGAAGAAGGAATAAGGTTAATTAGACACAGTCACTTGTCACCACATATACATAAATGTTAAATATATACACACATTTAAATTCTAAAAATAGTAAGTGCACATTTCAAAGCAGCATACAAAATAATATTGTTCTTTGAGCTTATTAAATATAAAATTTTCAATGACTACTACTCAGAATTGACAAATTAACAAATGGACTAAAGATTTAATAAAGTAACTAAATCTCTGCTTCCTTAGCAAAATACAACCTGAAAGGGAAGATTAATTCAAGGCAAGTACTCCTGAAACCATTAGTCTTATCAAGAACAATGTGAAACTGAGTGGGTGTTCTATAAATACTTACCAACTTATTGAAAAGTGTATTAGACCCCTGGCTGGTGTAGCTCAGTGGATTGAACGCAGGCCGCGAACCAAAGTGTCACAGGTTCGACTCCCAGTCAGGGTACATGCCTGGGTTGCAGGCCATGACCTCCAGCAACCGGACATTGATGTTTCTTTCCCTCTTCCTCTCCCTCTCTCCCCCCTCCCTTCCCTCTCTATAAATAAATAAATATATAAAATCTTTAAAAAAAAAGTGTATTAGAAAACTACACTTTTCTCGATCCAGAATATTAGATATCAATATTCAGACAGATTTTTAAAACAAAGTACAAAAATATTCAATAAAGGCTTATTATGCTTTAAGGGGCTACATCAGTGTGTGGGTAATATAAACAGTTATTCTCAATAACTTCAAGTTCAGATGGGAAAGAACGGATGAGCAACATAACTGGTAACCCCAGACAAGATCATGTATGTTCAATACACAGAGGAGAAAGACAAGGCTGGGCTATCAGCAAAGGCTTTGTAAAGACAGATATGGAAGGATTTACATAAATAAGTGGACTCAGAAAGCCTGGAAAATATAAACCAAGTTCAATTTAAACACTTTCTGTACCAAATGTTTCCCCTCAATTCCGGCTGAACAACATTTCCCAGGGGCAGAGAGGTAAAAGGAGGCTGTACAGGCAGCCTGGGGACTGATTAAAATACTGTCAGGAAATCTGACAGGAGATTTGGCACGCAGTGTTTAAAGTAGGGTCGAAAACCTGGGTGACAGCAAACAGGATAGAACAGAAGGCACAGGTAAGAGAAATGACGGCAGACTAAACCACTTGGAGCAAGGGGAAAATAAAGAGCAAGAAAATACCGAGATTTTGTGACTTAGTGATGCACGGGAGCATCACTGAGAAAAATACATAGTTTAGTTGAAAGGAAAGATGATTTTGGAAGTGGGAAAATACGTGTTCGGTTTTAGACATATTTAGGGTGACTCTTGAGTCACCTCTCAGGCAAATGCCCAACTGTAGACAAAAGATAAAACAGGTCAACCTGAGATACGGGCAGTTTACGGGAATGAAAGAGGTGAAAGTGAGTTTCACATGTAAAGGAGGAAGTCCTATAAATGTATAATCTAAGAGTAGTGGGTAGAAATATGAGACACTGAGCTGGCTCCTTTACACACTCACTCAGACCTGAGGCAAATCGTATCAGCCCAGTGAACCTCAGTTTCACCTACAAAGTGGAGACAACACCAGGACCTCCCCACAGACTCTGGTGCAGGTACGATAAGAATTCATGCTGAGCCCTGGCTGGCGTAGCTCAGTGGATTGAGCGCGGGCTGGGAACCAAAGTGTCCCAGGTTCGATTCCCAGCCAGGGTACATTCCTGGGTTGCAGGCCATAACCCCCAGCAACCGCACATTGATTGATGTTTCTCTTTCTCTTTCTCTGTCTCTCTGTCTCTCTCTCTCTCCCCCTCCCTACCTTCCCTCCCTAAAAATAAATAAATAAAATATTAAAAAAAAAAAAAAGAATTCATGCTGATCGAGGACAAATGCACAAAGCCAAAGGGGGGCAGGATCAAGGGTGGGAAGCAGGGATGGCTGGGTGGGAGGAGGTGGTGCGGAGTAAATGGAGACAACGGTAAGTGAACAACATTAAAAACATGTGGAAAAATTAGAAAAACTAAAAAAAAAATAAAGAAAAGAAATTCATGCTGAAGTGCTTAGCATGCTGCCTGGTTTACAGGAGCTTTCAATAAATGACAGATTATCATTACTCTTGGTATGACTCACAGGTGGAAAGAAAAAATAGAAGGCAATTTATAAGGCTATTAACCTGTAGTGTCTTAGTAGGTAGCTAAGGATTTGTTTTATTTACTTTTGCTAGACAAAGAACAGAAACTTTAATGACTTTAATGGCTTAAGATCCAACTTTTGCAAGACCAAAGTGCCAATTACTAATGATTTGTTTACCAATCTGTAAGGCCTTGTGTTGAGACTTCAAAGGCTCTATTACACCCATCAACTTTTCCATTCCCTCCTGTCTTCCTCCCCAAATCCCTCAAAACAACACAACAAAACAGTAAGGAACTCAACAAATGCAGGTACAATTAATCAAGGTCCTCTTTTCTCCCTCTGGCCATCTCACCTTAGCCTTTGTAAATGGAAGGAGTTTTAGAGAAAAGCCTTAAGAATAACAACCTGGACTTCACTGGTTCTTCCCACGGTCCTGGATTCTCTTGGCAGATTGGTTAAAAGGAAAGCGCTTGGGTCATCAGGATATAATCTCTGCCCTCACAAGACCCACAACTCCCTGCAATTATGTCACCCTATGCCTTGTCTTAAAGCTGTATGTGTCTCAGCTTGCCTCTTGGAGACCAGGAGCTCCTGGAGGACATGGCCGACACAGGAGTCATGTCTCCAAAAGTATTTTTAAAGAAATAAATACCAATTTCCTTTGTAAAAGGGAATCTGAAAAGGGCTAACCAAAAGGAAAAAACAGGTCACACTCCTACCTGAAGTGCTATGAACGTTGGAAAAGGAGTTGTCAGAGGCACTGTAGGGCCAGGCACCAGGTGAAGGCAGCGAGGTGTTGAGGGAAGAATTAGACCCTTTGAGTGACAGATGAAAAATGAGATAAAAATATTGCAGATAAATGTCAGTATAACAAGTGAAACCTTTAAGTACGTATTTTATTTAACCTTCAATAGAAGTGAGAACACAATATATTTAAAAAATAAATGTGAAAAGCTTTATGTTCTTGTTTTCTGGTTAAGTTACTTGATAACAGCAAGCCCATATGCAAGGGATGTGTGACTTACCTGTGGTGTTATCCCGCAGAAGTTGGTGGTCAGTATCTACAATAGGAGATGTGGCTGTACCCCCCAGCACACTTCCTGGGGTGACATAGGGATCAGATTCAGGGTCAATGTTTTGGATACCTTTCCATGGCACTCCTGGTTGGAATTCTGAGAAAAGAAGAACAAGTATGGGAGGTAAGAATTTGTTCAAAAAATGGTAAAATAGTTACTTTTTGATAAGAAATGGATCTGTAAGAAGTCTTTAATTTTAGATTTTCATAATAAAATTTTTTAAAAAGTCAGCCTGAACATACACTCTGCCAGCAGCATCTTTGTGTTACCACAACACGTCAGCCCTCCCTGTCTCTCTCTACGGCTGTGAACTTGATGCCAGGGCTCATCGGTGCCTGGCCCCAGAACCTGCTCTTCCTGCTCCCAGGGAAATTCGGTCTCAAGGGCAGGTAGGCAGGATTAAGTAGTCTGGTGCTCATGAGAACTGGTCAGCCATCTAGGACAAGAACTGGGAGAAAATCTAGGTTGGAGATCCGTAACTTCTCCCATTTAACTCGCAGGAAATTGGCCCTGACACACAAGGAAACCCAATGCAAGTGACCGCTATTGTGTGGAATGTGCAGGAATAATTTGGCTAATAAGAAAGCCTGGAATATGTATAAATAAGTGTTTACGATTTTTAAAAAATACTTTATTTATTTATTTTAGAGAGAGGGGAAGGGAGGGAGAAAGAGAGGGAGAGAATCATCAACCCGGCACTCAGTCTATTCAGCCACATCAGCTAGGGCTGTCTACAATTTTTTACTGGTTAATTTAAGTCATATTTAAAGCTACGGAGCCTATGAATCAAAGGGTCACTGGTTCAATTCCCAGTCAGGGCACATGCCTGGGTTGTGGGTCAGGTCCCTGACTGGGGTATATGAGAGGCAACCACATGGTGATGTTTCTTTCCCTCTCTTTCTCTCTCCCTTCCCCTCTCTCTAAAATAAATAAAGTGTTTAATAAAGAAAAGCAAAGTTATGTGGTAGTACTACTAAATTTACTTTTCTAATCATGGTCAGGACAAGTAAGATGCATTATGTATCAACAACAGGTGTTATGAGTGTACTCTAATAGAATGAAACTCGACATGTTCCCATCACAAATATAACTGTAGAAAGAGAGGTTTAGAAGGACATACCAAATTTTTAACTTTTATCTTTACTATACTAAATTTTTTTGTACAGGGAAAATAGGTTATCTGTATCAAAACAGAGAAAAAAGTAACACATTTTCTCATTGTATTCACTACTGCAAACCTGTAACCTAACTGGTAATAAATACCTTCTTCAAAAATTAAACAAACCAATTCAATGGACATTTCAGAAGAACCCAGGGTATAAGGCATCCATCCTATGGTGGATGCATGCCAAGTCCTGGCTACAATTGTACCTTCTTTTATCCTCACATTCCCTTCCTCTCACTCCTTCAGCTTATCCAAGTCCATGCAATATTTACCATACAGTAATTTACCTGGTCAGCGACCAGTGTCAACACCTTATTTTCTTACTGAATGCTACAGAGCAGAGACCTTATCTAGTGAAAATTTTCTATCTTCCCACAGCATAGCACATGCCTTGCTTTTATCAATTACTGAATGAAAAAATGAAAGTGGGTGTCTTAGTAAAATAGGTGGCAAAAACAATCTGTTCAGAACCAAAACAAATAAACAAACAAACAAACAAAAACCCAAAACAAAATGATACCCCAGAAAACACACTTCCTGGACAATACCTGGAGGCCAACTGGCATTGCTGGATTTACTTCCGATTTTATTTGTTGGTGGAGATTTGGCAGGTAACCAGCTATCACCAGCAGGACCCGTATGGCCACCCAGTGTGTCACCTGGGATTATATCAAACTGGTTGTATGGTGACCCTCCTCGGGTCTTCCCAGGGGCCACTATAGCGCCTGACAAAAGAGAAAGAGGAAATTAATTCAAACTTGGAAAGGACTCCTGTGAACAGAACTTGTCAATCTTTTATTCAGAGAAACTCAAACAAATGCAGTATTCTGAAGTTTATGCAGTGGAAAGAGTACCACAATGGGAGGGCACACTCGAGACCCAGGATACAATGAATACACGGATGATCATGAACAATTCATCTCACTTTTCTGAGCCTTTCAGTTTCTCAGTCATGCACAGAGCACTGTTTTCATTCTTGAATGTTCCAAATTCCATGGCCTTAAGAAGTTAACTAACTAAACTCTCATAAACTATGAATCATACCATTATCCTCACAGTTTGTATACTAATGACCTGAGACAATATAAATGGAGGGAAGTCCACTGGAGGGAAAAGCATCTGCAATTGCTTTAAATTCCGAAGCGATGAGACGGAATTCCTGCCGGGGTCTCTGCCAGCACAAGACCAGCAGTGGCCTCCGCAGCTCTGAGGTCCACGGCCCCACACAGGAACAGCAAATCCTTTGTAGCTACTTTCCCAAGAGGATTTCAGCAGTTTCGTCAGTGCCTCCTTTATGCATTTTATATGCCATGAGGCAGAAAAGAAATTAAAACCTTAAAATTCCCATAAACAAAAAATGAGCTTTAAATAAAATTTTTTGGCCTCTGTTAGATACCCTTCCACCTATTTCTCAATCAAGTTTTACATGTTGTATTGTGTCACTTGAGCTATTCTTAGTTAGGATCCTATTTATTGTACTGATAAAACTGTTTCCAAGGAAATGTATTTAAATATTTGTATAAATATTGATTAGAATAATCTGTCTGGTTTGGCCTAACAGGAATATCATCAAAACTGTCTCTGTGCTCAGTTAAGAGGTCACCAATTTTCTGGAGCCTCTGAAAGAAATCTGATTCAGGGGTACATTACAGTGAAGTAGTAGAACATGAGAAGCTGAATCCCCTCAGGGATTGCTAAAGAAATAGGGGAAAATTTCTGTAAGCTCTAAAGAGGTAAGTGACTCTTTTACTTTTGAGATGTCCTCTCATATGCTGTTTCACGTTTGCTGTCATGCACCTATCATGTCTTTAGGGAAGGAGGCAGTGTCAGTGCTTGAGGCTGTAGACATTGGGCTTGGATTATTCAGTTCAGAAACAGATGTGATATTATGTGTAAATCATTCTTTATTCTGTGGCACAAAATGATGATGCTTTGGGATAGCAGGCAGAGAGCTCCAAGTGGCCACTTCAGCAGCCTCCGGATGGGTACATTTTTAAGAGTGGCTTATAGCCCTGGCTGAGTGGTTCTGTTGGTTGGAACACTGTCCTGTACAGCAAAAGGCTGCAAGTTCAATTCCGAGTCACAGCACATACCTAGGTTGTTGATATGATCCCTGATGGGGTTCGTATGGGAGGCAACTGATCAATATTTCTCTTACATCAATGCTTCCCTCCCCCACCCCTAAAATCAATAAATATCTCCTCAGGCGAGGAGTTAAAAAAACAAAACAAAAAAAAAGAGTGGCTTATGAAGGAACCCTGGAAGGCTTCAGACTGATGGGGTCGAGGCCCGCCAGGGAGCTGCGGGAGCAGTTTCACACCTATTTATACTTGGTTCTCATACATACAGTTGAGTCCAAGTGAATTACTGTCCTCTGAGATAAACAATGAAACAAAGGCTGAAGGAAGACTCCAAGACCTTTTATTTGTCTTATAGGGAAATGGAGAAGCTCTTACAGAGAATTATGGAAATGAAGGGCTGACCCACAGTGACAATCAAAGCCTGGAATGACCTCAATTGCTGTCCAGCAGATCTTGTAATTCATAAAGAACGAGAAAGCTCTGTGGAAATTTCTAATCTCATGTATTGATCTATCAGTCATCTTTTGGAGATGGAAGCGTTCAAAATCAGTACCATAGATATTTCTTGTGACCTCTTACACCTCATTTGATGATTCCCTTCTCTCAGCCAGTTCGTTAGGGTTCCACACTAACGGACGCTCAAGTTCACTTCCACCGCCCTCAATCCCATCCTGCTGCAGGTGGGAATTCTGGTCCTTTTAATTAGAACTCACATTTTAAGCTTCTTATAATTTGAAATACACACAATCTTTTTTCATAGGTGACCATAAGTTTTGGGGGGAAAAAATCAAAAGACATGGTAAGAAATAGCTAAAGATCCATGTTTTAAAATAATTTTACAGGACACTTAAAGGCCTGCTGAGGGTCAGAAGAGCTGCAACTCATAATGCTTTGCTTGCTCTTACCATTTTTGTGCATATTGGCTTCCTGTGTGGCTACAGAGGGCAACCCCTCCATCATGGAGGTCCACTGTTTAAAGCGAGACTCAGTTCCAGCCTCCTTCCCACCAACCATGCCATAGTCCATGCCGCCAGAGCTGAAGCCTAAAACAGAGAACCACATTTTATGTCTTTCTATAAATTTCTAGTATCAGTAACCAAGAGTTCTGAGGCAGAACCCATGAACAGCTTCATCTGTAACTTAAAGACTAGTTCCCAAAGAGTCTCCTTCAGAAACAGATATTTTGATTCATAATGCTGATCTTGGCTCTTGCTTGCTGAAAACATAATGACCGTTAAGATATGAGTCGTGATGACTGCCATGCAATTAAGATCATCTTACTCACTTATTACTTTAGCTAACATCTGTGACACACAGAATGCTGGGACCTGTGGTTCTCCAACTGAGATGGAGGTGTCCACACATCAACGTAATTTGGAAGGAGAGCAGCTCTGAGGTTGTGGTAAGAGTACTGGGGGAGGAAAGGCTCTGATTTGGGGCCTAGGGGAGATATGCAAGTAAGTCAAGGAAACCAAGAACAAAGCTCTAACTCATGACAGTAAGACATGTTTAAGGAATGATGAGAACCCAGTGTGACTCCAAAGCATGGCTAACTACGGACGAAGTGAGACGGAGTGGCAGGACATGGGAGAGAAATGAAGAGTCATGCCATACAGGGTCTTTATGTACCCTGTATGGTGAAGGAGTTTGGGCTTTCCCCACTCTAGGACAGGAGAGAAAATGTTAAGCAAGTGAGAGGGAGGTAACTAAGTTTGTATTTTAGAAAGAGAACTGGCAATGTGAGCATGGGGTAGATGAAGGTCAGGATAGACTCTGAGGGGTCAACTTGAAAGTCTTCATGTAGTGATAAAGACCCTGAAGCTTGAATAGGTCACTGGTAAGAAGCCCAGAGTTTACTTTGCCGTGAACCCGTGGGGAGCTGCAGGTGTCAGGCTCTCAGCACGAGTTTGGGAGGGTAAATGTTTCCCCACTGGACAGGGCTTGAGAGGCGAAAGCCAAAGTAAGAGGCTTACTGATGGAGCTGCACAAGGTCTACCATCCACTCTGGATCAGAATGTACTTAATATTTTTTCAAACCGACTGTCATAAAATAGAGGATTAAAATAAAGACATGAAACAGGGAAGGGGAGGAACAATGCAGACCCAGAGAGACCATTAAGAGCCATAGTAAACGTGGCCACCCAGAGAGGCAAGCAGGGTTCCCACCATGCTAATGCTCAGGTGGCCTGCCGGAGCCAAGAGCCAATCTACTCTTACTCCAGAGTGTGTGCAGCTCTGGCCAGGCCAGACTCCACGCTGAATCCGCTTTATACTCCTACCATCTGCTGGTGTCTTATTGGCCCCTAAGTACCATTTATCCAAATCCCGCTGAGGGTCTAGGTCATGTGTTTCTCCCGTGTGCTTCTCCCAGTTGTCAAGGATGATTTTATAAATGTATGATAAATCAAGTTCAAGTCATTTCTAACACCTTCTTAACCTGTGTTTAAAATGTTGCTATAATTATAAAGAACACTTCATACACACTGTTTGTAACTGACTTCACTAGTCTAAGTGATTGAAGGGTGGAGAGCACAAATCCTTGGAATAAGCTGGAAACATTTCAAATTAAACAATTAAAAGAAAAAAAGGTTTCAGGTATTTTCTTCTTTTGTCCCATGTAGCTGAGCTGAAATGACACTGGAGGGCCGGCAAGTCAGAAGGAGCCAGGGCTCTCTCTGACCTAAGCTGTAATGGCCCACGTGCGCTGCTGCTCGGGCAAATGCAACACTGCCTCCGGCGGGAAAAACCAGCGCAAGGTCTTGGACTCCAGGCCGCATGAAAGGTGGCTCCAGTCAGTGCGAACGAGCTTTTGAAAATAACCCAGGGTTCCGGTGAAGATTAAAAACAATGTAGGGATTCGTACGAGAAAAAGGAACCATTCCTTACACATTAATTCTCTTTCGAGTTGCTCTAAAATTACTCCAAAACTCATAGTGAATTAAAGATATTAAATTTCAGCTGTTTAGAGTTCTTTTGTGACACACAAAGTGTAGAAAATTTGTAAGAGTTATCCTAGGAGAGGGAAGAGTTTGAGGAGTCCATCTGAATCTTAGGCAAGCTGGGCATTGTTCCCATTAGAAACTTGGGGATCACATGCCACCAAAATATGGCAGCACCACAACTAATTAACAAGGTTTGGCAAGGAAAAAAAATGAAAGGGGTAAGAGGAAGAATAGAAGATAAAACTGCCTTCAAAGGTTCATCCTACAAACCCAGAACCATAGGAGGAAAAAAGTCAGTGCAAGGTTGTACAGAACTCTGTGTCTTTCTCGATGCCATGTAGCAACTGACGTGACATTAGGATGCACTCAACAAACCTGGAGAGGAGGGGTTCTTGAGCACTGTGCTCCAGTGGCTGCATTACCAGAAAGCAGAGGAACACACCAATTGTGACTTCTGAGCTGTCTATGCACCACCACACCTCTGAACCCAGGAAAACAATAACTTCACTATACTTCCTGTTTTATTAAAACCAAACTTGCTCAGTCCACCAAGTGGCCTCCCTATTATTCTCCAGCTTACCAACACTTTAATTCAAATCAAACAAATCATTTAGTTCAGTTTAATGAGGATTTATAAAGAGCCTAATTGTGCTAGGTTCTGTGTTAGCAGCTGAGGTACAAATAGAGATAAAATATGCCCCATGCTTTTCCAGGGACTCATTTCACTAACATAGTCCTTTCGCCTGTCTTATCATTCTTACAAAAACAACCCTTTGCTTCTCATCAGTCCTTTCTCCTGCTTCCACATACCTTAATTCATCAGCTACTGAACACTGCCACTAGGCTCAATGCTTACCACCTGGAGGACACTTTCAAATGAACTTGTCCTTAGCTGGTCACTCCTTCACTCCCTTTGTCTGTCGTTCTTTATTTTCTGCTACTCCTTTTGTTGTAAATTAAAACACAAACTACTGCTTTTGCAATAATTATAGTACGAATAAATTATAAAAGCAACAAATTACTGACATTGACCATTTAACACAACAGTTCTAATCCATGCCCACGATATTGCCACATTCATAATCCAGGACAAATACAAATAATTCTCCTGCTATTTTAATAATCTATAATATCCATAACTCTTTCTCACTGGTTATAACACACATAATTATTATAAATTTTGTTACATTTTAACATAAAGAGTGAGATTTTATCGGAAATGCACTTTCTAGTAAGATAAGTGACTGCAAATTAGTCCAGCTACTGTGAATGACTATGACTTATTACTAAAATAAGACCAAGTTCACGCTACAGTAGGCCTATTTTTACAAATTTCTGTAGACATAAAGCACAAAGAAATCTTATATAAGTAAGCAGATTGGAAAAGGAGTCTTGTTGTAACATCTCTTATTTCTTTGAACTTCTTTTGAGTATATTCCCTTCTCCCCAAAGTTTGATAACACATATACTAAAACATAACTTTTAGATATGTCATTATCATCTGATAATTTAATGAAGTATATTTTTCAACTTTGCTGCAAGCAGAGAATTATAAAACCATCTATTTTACAAAAACAATCAATTAAGAATTAGTTAAGCAATTGAAGTCATTCAGTTTTTTAATTTTGAGAAAACATACTGAAAGAGGCTTTATTAACAAGGAACTTTTACTTATTCCTCCTACTCTTTTACCCACAGGTATCTTTTTGAGTTTGATATACTCAGCATTACAAACACTGACATATTCATTTTGTTACATCTTTGCCATATATTCTTTCTTGACACAAATTTAATCTGTATAAGCTATGAATATATTTTCCTCAAACTTTTATAACTATAGATTTAGTTTATTCAAAACAGGCAGTCAAATCAGACTTACTTTCAGTCTCAAAATATATTTTTCAGTGAAAAAAATGAGGTAATATATATATTAGGAAAAATAATACAAAATGCATCTTGTAAGGAAGGCTGTAACTGGTCAGATCACAACCAATATGATAAAGGGCTAAAAAAATTTAGCTATTATTTAATGTTATGAAATGTAAACGAGTTAATAAGTCAGTATGTTCTTTTTCCTTACTTCATTTGGATTATGATACATAGCTAAATTTATAAGTTCCTTATAAAGTAGGAATACAAAAAATGAAAAATTTCTTTAGTAAATAACACCATTAATCTAACCAGACATCATGATAAAATTTTCCTATATATTTAGTAAATAAGAAAGGTATAATATATGCTGCTAAAAAACTAACAGAGATTTGAAGCTAACATATAACTTGCTTTAAAAAAAAAAATCTTCACCTGAGGACATGTTTTCATTGCTTTCAGAGTGAGGGGAAGGGAGGAGGAGAGGGAGAAACAATCATCGATGTGAGAGCCCAACACTGACTGGTTGTCTCTCATACATGTCCCAGCCGGGGATCAAACCTGCAACCTGGGCATGTGCCCTGATCAGGAAGTGAACCCGTGACCCTTCGGTCTGCGGAGCAATTTTACTTTTAATAGAACATAAAAAATATTAAAGATGTTGTAAGGACTGACTGTCAGTGGAATAGATGCATCATGATTTTAGGTCTTTAACAATTCAATTAATTGGCTCATGTATACCCAGCCTAAAAGAAATCATGTAAAAGTTTATCCACAAACTTTACCTCATGCATTGTGAAAACATATTTTTTTAGGAGTAAGTGTCACTAACCTATATGCTCAAGCTGTTTGAGGGTGCTTTTCTTTCCACCTACAACATGCTCTAGGACAGGGGCATCAAACTCATTTTCACCAGGGGCCACATCAGCCTTGTGGTTGCCTTCAAAGGGCAGAAATAATTTTAGGACTGTATAAATGCAACTACTCCTTAACTGTTAAGGAGTTGAAATTACATTTGGCCCCTTGAAGGCAACTGTGAGGCTGATGTGGCCCCCAGTGAAAATGAGTTTGACAGCCCTGCTCTAGGATGAGTATTGAGAAGAGCTGAAGAAAAGAACCATACGCATTTAAATACATGGAAAAGGTGCCTGTGCCTTCCAGATGTTCTCTTTGCTTTGAACTGTCTGCACTGTACTTTGAGAACTATGTACTCTGACAAAAAGAAATGGAAGAAGCTAAGTTGCCCTTCTTTATCATTGCATATGGTATCTTAATTCAGAACAACACATAGCAAAATACTCAGGTTATTACTTCAAGCTTCATCCTTAACAGAAAACATGATGAAGAAGGTAAAAGATGGGAAACCCAGGAGGTAATGACACCTTCATTAGTCATTACAGGAGGCTTCCTCCTTGCTTGGTACCCTGGCATTCTATACCCAGGTGAGCATGCCCTAGTAAGATAGGAGATGGCGGAGAGTTTACCTTTTTTTAAGTCAAGTGGAAGAGGGGTTATATTGAGCTTAAGTTAGTTTTCAGGTAGATCTTTTTTTTTAATCCTCAGCTGAGGATATGTTTGGGTTTTCTTTTTTAATTGATTTTAGAGAGAGAAGAAGGGAAGGAGACAGAGAAAAACATCAATTAGTTGCCTCCCGTACGTACCCTGACTGGGGACTGAACATGCAACCTAGGTGTGTGCTTTGATCTGGAATTGAATCTGCAACCTGTTGGTGTATGGATGACCATCCAACCAACTGAGCTACCTCGCCAGGGATCAGGTGAACCATTTTAAAGAAAGAATATAGTTGATGGAAGCTGAAAATCTGGAAATTAACTTCCTTAAAACTATCCAGGATCAATGAGTCCTTGAAGTCTTTGCTCTTCTCTGCATGCCGACACCCCAGTAGGAAGTGGGTACCTCATGCAAATTGAGTGCAGAGAGCAGGGCCATTTGCCTAAGGTCACTCTGTCACCCAAGAGCATGGATTTCAAGTCTCCCCAGTTCTTGTTTTTGAGTTTGCACATAGTATCTTCCTTACCAAAATAAAACCCAAATGTCAATGTGAGAAGAAACCTGCTGTGGTGTGTAGTATCTTTTTAATTTTTACATTTTATTTTTAAATGACTGTTGCCTCACTGATTGGATTCTGCTTACAACATGTTCCCAGTTCTGAAAAGAGCTACGATTTGCCTGCCAACAAATTCTTGATGAATGTCAAAGGTGTAACCTTACTTGTACCAATTCTATTTAAATCAGACGAACTACAAATCAGAACAATTTTGATCATTTTGCCTTATAATTTTAAATTTAGTGCTCCAGTTTTTCAAGAAAAGGTAATTTTATCAGTAGAGCTAAACATTTCAACTTGTACATATTTTAATGGATTATAACCTCAGGCACGTGCAGCACTCACAGCATGTACAGACATTTACACTGCCTTTTAAAAATTCCTCGTTCTGGGGAAGCGGACTCTCATTGGTTAGAGCACTGTCCTGATACATGAAGTTTGTGGGTTTGACCCCCAGTCAGGGCACATATAAAGAGCAGCCAATGCATGAATAAGTGGAATGACAAATGTCTCTCTTCCCCACTTCCACTCTCTGTCTCTAAAATTAATTTAAAAAGAAATTGGAGTCCTGTTTCTGCTACTTACTGACTGTGTGGTAAGCTTCTGAAAGCCACTGAAACTAGTGTGTTGCTAACTCAGATACCTCATCTGTAAGACAGAGAATTAGACTATCTACTTTGTATGGCTGTTGTGAAAACAGAGGGTAGCGTAGGTCCAGCCCCAACCATAGGCTGAAAAAAAGTAGTTTCCATTACTAACGACTTACCAGAACCATATCCAGGTATTGGCCCTTTGGTTTGAAGGTCTGGGAGCCCCACATTCAGAGTGTTGGGTACTATGTTGTCCAGATGTGGCTTGGGCCCAACAGGATGAGATGGCGAATGCTTCATGCTGGGCTGCCGCTGCTGCTGCTGTTGTTGCTGCTGCTGCTGCTGGAGTGCACTCACCATCCGAGCCAGCTGGAGGGGGGCAGTCCGGAGCAAGGAGGCCCAAGAGAAAATGGACACATGATAAGCCAACATCCTGAGCTTCACAGGAAATGACTGCATATGATTTGTTTTTGCTGTCAAAGAGGTTGAGCAGAGATGCACCTCATAAAGAGCATAGAGGGACCCTTCCAATATCACATACCTGCTGCTCTTGCTGCTGGCGTACAGCTTGAGAAATCTTTCTCTGGTTCTGTAACAACTGCTGCTGCTGCTGCTGCTGCAAGAGAAGCTGACATGCCTATGGGAGAGAGGGAGAGAGGCCCTAAGTTTCCCAAGACGGACTCACTGAGGACACTGAGATGGTGTGTGCACTGAAAGACAGGTTGTTGAGTCAAATGTCCATGAGGAAAGTACCACTAAGCTCCTGGTCCAGCGGTCACATTCACCCCAGTTGAGCACACACAAAATGAAGCAAACCAAGTTAAAGAAAAAGAAAAAATGTATGACCTTCTTCGGTATGGGAGGAAAATCTGCTACTTACCAACTGAAACTGGGGAATCTGTGGAAGCTGGCTCAGCATGGCGATTTGTTGAGGAGATAACTGGGGCCCCACATTGAAAAGACCTGGATTCAGGCCACTGTTGGGAAACTGCTTGAGCATTGAGGCAGAAACCTAGCCAAAAAAAAAGAGAGAGAGAGAACTGTCAGACTTTACAAGATAAATTTTTTCTGTGTGAAAACACTCTTAATAGATCTAAAGCAAGAGCCAAGTTTTTCCTTAAGAAATATTTATGAAATATATTAAATGACTGGGAGAAATACACTAAAGTGTTAACAATGGTTATCTGAGTGGTGACATTGTATAAGTTTTAAAATTCTTTTCTTAGACTTTCCAATCTTTCTACAACAGAAATGATGGAACTTTACAATCAGGAAAATATCTGCAAGACCAAAAAATTTTAAAGACAATGATTTTTGTCTGATAAATTATTACTTAAAATGTGTCATGAGACAAAACATACCAAACTGCATAAAGCTACAATAACACGCTTAAAAGTATTTTTGTTATATGAATACAAAAAATATTAACTTGTAAACAAGAGTAACTGGAGTTTCAACTCATGACTTTCATACCAAATACTCAGAGTCACAGAGAGGCAGAGAAGGGCCTAGAAGGTCAAATGGCTCAGGTGGTTCCTTCTCCATGGTTTTCGGGACTGAGCTAAGCTAGGTGGCAGGAACCTCTAGGAAGAGAGAAAGGACTCCCTCCCATATTGGGATTGATCATTTAAGATGTTTTATCTGACCTGGATTGAGTTTCTCTGCCCTTTCTTTCACTGGAACCCAATGAATTAGCTGGTGTCAAGGACAACCAACTTAATCCCTTTTCCTTGAGTAGCAAGCAGCACACACTGGTTAAGAGTTTAGTTCACGGGGCAGACTGCATGGGTCTGCCATTTCTCAGTTGTGTGACTCGAGGCAAGCTACTTAACTTTTCTGAGCTTCATTTTCCTTATCTCCAAAAATGGAATAATAATAATTTCAGTGATTGAGAATTTTATGAGTTAATCCATGTCAAATGCATAGAAATGCACTCCATAAATGTTCTTATTCCACAGGATGGTTTTTCAAATATCTAGAGACAATGATTACAGTTCTCTTGAGTCTTACCTTTAGGCTAAATAGAATTTTTTTTTACACCTGTATCTCATTTGATTTCTCAGTGCAGGGCCCAGAACAGGAAGCCATTTCCCAGAACAGTTAAGTACTTGGTAGACCTGACCATCACTAACCTTTCTGTTAAAAGCCATACTTTTATTAACAATGCCTAAAATTTCTGATGACTGCACTGTAACTCCCAATTCATACACTAAGCTTATTGTCACTTAAAACCTACAATATTTTTAAATGTTTTGCTTCTGCCCTGGCTGGTATGGCTCAGTGGATTGAGTGCCGGCCTGAGAACCAAAGGGTCGCTGGTTTGATTCCCAGACAGGGCACATGCCTGGGTTGTGGGCTAGATCCCCAGTAGGCGGCGTGTGAGAGGCAGCCACACATGGATGTTTCTCTCCCCTTTTTCTCCCTTCCTTTCTCTCTAAAATGAAATAAATAAAATCTTTTAAAAATGTTTTGCTTCCCTATGTAATATTTAAGTGGCTTGGTTTTAAATTTTTGTTAATTTATGCTTTGATTTTAGGACTTTACATTTATCTTTATGTGCATGGCACACAGTAGATGCTTGATAAATACCTATTAAGTGAACACTGTATTTTAACTTATTAACAGTCACTCCATCAACTTCTTTTCTACCCTATTATTCCACTTATTCCCAGTTTGTGTTTCTCCATTTGGTCATCCATGAGACTGTTGAACTTGACAGAGCCGAGGATAATCTAGTAGCAAGCCACTGAAAATTCCTTTCTGACCTGAAATTGATTAGCCTGGGAATAGTCAGTCAGTCATTTACTAATCCACACAACTATTTCATCATTTAGCCTATATTTTTCCATCTCGTCTAAAACAAAGAGATGGCTTATCAAAACAGAGATACAACTATATCATTTTTATAACCCAAGATTATTTTTACCAATCAATGAAGGAAATGAGTTAAGCCAGAACTTGTTGGCAAGTTATGATTCTTGATTTCTATTCACAGGTGCTCAAAATCTATCCTTTTGATAATCTAGTCCAGAATGTTGCCTGGAACTGGCACAACGTTCATCAGTCTTTAAGCAACTTTCCTTATTCTTTCAACAATTGTTTAAAAAATTTCCCCATTTCCATCACTTCCTAAAAGGGCAGAGGTGGGTTTTTCCCACTTCTGATTGGACTCTCAGCAGAGGGGCATCTGCTTTTTTCACAATTGCAACACTCCAGGTCTCCTTCCTTTTTCTGTTAGCAAGCCTACAGGGAGAACTACCCCATTCCAATTACTGGGGTTAAATCTGGAGCTCAGTATTATGAAGCTCACCTTCTCAAGTATCAGCTTTCTCAGTACTAAAGGGGATATCTGGCCTCCATGTGCCTTCCCCTTTTGTCTTAAAAATTTTAGATTTGGGCAGCAAAGAAGGGTTCTGCCCTTCATGCTGATCTATCAATTCCATCATTTTGGAAAGTCTTTTGGTTTAAAGCAATAGTTCTCCCAGCTGTTCACCCTCTATCCTCTCAGAGATGCTGAGTGTTACCAACTAATGACAAATTTTGTTTGATTTCCTATTTTAAGTGTCGGACCCCTGGTAGACGTGAGCACACCACTACTGTGCATTCTGCCTCTATCAAAACTGCCTTTTGATCCAGCATTTCCACTGCTGGGAAATATACCCTAAGGACCCTGAAACACCAGTTCAAATGAACCTCTGCACCCCCTTTGTTCACAGCAGCACTACATATAATAGTCAAGTGTGGGAAACAGCCTAAGTGCTCATCAGTAGGTAAATGGATTAAAAAACTGTAGTACATTTATACAATGAAATACTATGCAGCAGAAAGAAAGAAGGGATTCCTACTCTTTGCAACAGCGTGGATGGAACTGGAGACTATTGTGCTAAGTGAAATAAGCCAGTCGATGAAAGACAAATACCATATGATCTCACTTATATAAGAGGAATCTAATGAACAATAACAACAAAAAACCCCCACAAAACAAAAACAAAAAGCTAATGAACACAACAGAACCAGAGACATGGGAACAGAGAAAGACTGACAGCTGACAGAGAAAAGTGGGGAGAGAGGGAATGGTGCAAAGAAGGGGAAGAGATTAGTCAAAGAACATGTATGAATGACTCACGGACACGGACAACAGTGTGGGCATGGCCTGTGGGAATGGGGTGGGGCAGCATGGGAAAGGACAAAGGGGGAAAAACTGGGACAATGGAATAAATAAGAATTTAAAAAATAAATAAAAGCGCTACTGAACAAATCGGCTTGCCTCCTGATCAACACAGTTCTCTTGAGAATGTATGCCATCACTTGACAAGAGCCCTTTCATCACGCCCTCCCCTTACTCTTCCTACTACTCAAACTTAGCTAAAAAAGCTACCATTTGAAGTATAACATGCCCGTAATGCAGTGACCTAGAGAAATTTGTCCGAGGACAGAAATTTAAGAATATTCAGAGCAGCACTGCTCATAATAGCAAAAATCTGGAAATAGCCCGAATGTCAACTGATAGTAGAACTGGCAAATAAACGATGGCGTATTCATACAATGAAATACTGTATGAACTATAACTGCCAAAAGCAACACGGGGAAAATCTCAGGAACATTACTAAGTAAACAAAGTCAGAGAAAGCTATATACTGTATAACTTCATTAAATAAAGGACAAAAAAGGCAAACTAAAACAATATATTATTTAAAGACAGACAGACATAAGAAATACTATGAAGTAAAGAGCAAGGTATTTTTATAACTTAATTTAAATGCCAGCATCTCATATGTTCCACAAGTTGACAGTTATAAAGACTTTAAAGGTTACACTCTGAGGACTTCCCATTTAGCTTTGCTCAAACTTTCCCTTCTCCAGACTGCCCATGTACTGTCCTTCTCCGATGAATACAGAAAGACCAGAGAGAAGCACCACTAGCTCCTGGCAAACAGCTATTTGTACCGGGGTTGCAAGGTAATTAAAGCGCAGGTTTGCACATTCCCATAGCAGGGAGTTAATTATTCTGGCTTAAAAGCCATCGATCTCCAGCTGGGTTGGAGAAAGTGAAGATCTAGTTGGAGCCAATATGACATTTAATGAAGCACTGCAGGTGCAAAGTGACAGCAATTTAAAAGCAAGACAGGTCTGCTAAAATACATTACTTTCTGAATATCTGAGAAAGGATGAAAAAGGCAAGGTAGAAAAACCTATTGGTTTCAATGTCTTCTATGTTTACATGAAATATATACTGACTGACTCAAGTAGTTAACATGGGTATAAAATTTTAAAATATTTATCAAAAACTTTAAGAATGATCAACATGAAGACTACACAGCAATAGAGGAAAACTCGAAGCTGAAGGGGACGGCAGGATATAGAGACCACGAATGCAATGGTGTGAAAAGCACACCTGTACATGGAACCAAGACTGAACAGCAGGCTGTGTAGAAATAATCCCTATCATTATAGCTGGGTGGGGGTTTCTGGAAGAATTTTTTCTCCATGTCCAAACTTTCAGTATGGCTATTGTATTGTCTTTAAAAATGTGTGTGTGTCAGAGAGAGGGGGGACACAAACAAACAAAAAAACACCCGGAGGGCGGGCCTCTTGTAGTACAGGTGTCCTCCGTTCTGTGAGTGTTCTAGGAACCCATCTGTATCAGTGCACCAGCTGGCATTGTTGTGAGAGGCTGTGCTGAGCTCCGGTAAATTTTTTTCTATCAATTTTATATAACAATGTATCAAGACATTATAATTTTATATCTTTTGCATTTTCAAGTTTTAGCTCCTATATTTAGGTAAAAAAACTCATTTCCTTTTTTCATTTTTGTGTCTTACAGTTGTTCCAATTATTTTCCCCTTTGCGCCCCTCTGCCCAGCCTGCCTCCCACTTCCATAGTCAATCTTCATCCTGTTGTCCGTGTCCATGGGTTCTGTATGTATGTTCCACGACTAATCCCTTCACCTTCTTTCAAACAGCGCCCCCCCCGCTTACTGCTATCAGTTTATTCCATGACTCTATGCCTTCTGGTTCTATTTTGCTTATTAGTTTATTTTGTTCTCTGACTTTGTTCTTCTTTCTCAAGGTAACTGAGGCTATTCAGGATCTCTTGTTTTTTTTTGGTCCCAAGGCTTCAATGAATTTTTTTGGAAGACTCTTTCAACCTATTTCCTCATTTCATGATCAGGATTTGTCAGCGCACCTGCCCACACCACACTGAGGGTTTAGCAGTTTTTGCCCCAAAAGCTGCATGAACCCTGTTGTCCCACTCTCCCTATTCACCTGTTCTTGCCCTGAGCAACTTTATTTTGTTTCTCTGGATGAAAAATTCCTCAAAGGTAAACATTTTGCTTATGCAGAAGAGGTGAAACCAAAAAATGACAAACACTAAAAGGCTAAAATCAAGTCCAAAAAACTGTTTTGAGCAGTGCAAAAAAGTCTTGACAGATGTTTTGCATGAAATGGAGAGTACTCTGAAGGTGGCTGAAGTTTAAACATGTAAGAACAAATACAAAATTTTTTAATAAATGAATTCTTGTTTTTTTGGGTCCCCCCATATGCAGTCTGTCAGGAAAAAGTCCAGCCCCTGTCAATATAATCAGAACAGTTTGTGGACATCGATGTACCCTGGCAGCCAAAGACAGTGGACTGGGAAACACGTGTGAGCAATGACAACTTTGCTGTACTAGCCAATGGGGGCAGTAGATGCTATCGAGTGAACATGTGTACTATGTGGCCGTCACATTCAAAATGACTGAGTGAGCAGAGCAATGAATCTGCAACAAACTTTGCATTAAGCTTGAACACTCCTCTGCAAAAACTATTTGAATGATTTGGAAGGCTGCAGCTATGGGCAACCAGTGACTGGCAGCTTCATCACAACAATGTACCCACTCACAGATCACATCTTGTACAAAGTTTTTTGGCGAAACATCCAATCACCCATGTGACTCAGCCCCCCTACAGCTCAGATTTGGCACCCTGCAACCCAAAACTAAAATCATCTTTGAAAGGGAAGAGATTTCAGACCATCAAAGAAATTCAGGAAAATATGATGGGGCAGCTGATGGCAACTGGGAGAACTGTGTGAGGTCCCAAGGTGCCTACTTTGAAGGGGACTGAGGTGTAACTGTCCTATGTACAATGTTTCTTATATCTTGTATCTTCTTCAATAAAACCCGTCTCTATTTTTCATAACACGTGGCTGGACACCTTCTGGACAGGCCATATATATGGTCTCCAACTGCTTTGTTTTTTAAAATATGAAAATGTCAGAAAAACTGAATATTCTACTGTTTAATATTCTGCCCTCAATCATGAATTAATACATGTCAACTACACTTTATTCTAAATTTAAAAATGTAGGAAAACACAAATACTTTCTTTTCCAACTAGAACAGACAGCTTGGTCATAAAGAGATTTGCAGCCCCTAATCTCTAGGACAAGTTAACTGTGCTTTCCTATCAATTCCACTTTCTAAGTCATTCAGAAACACATCTTCCCATGACTTGACATAAATTTAGTGAGCTCAAAATCTGTGGCCTGCAGCTGTATGTTCAGGGTCCAGCAGTGAACAAATCAGACACATATCCTGCCACTGTGATGCTGATCACACTCCAAGCGAGGGTGGGGAGGGGACGAGAAGGGCGAGTATAACAGTGGTGGCGAGGTACTGTACATAGCCTGGCCTTGGGAAGCCTCTGATATGGGGCCTTCCAGTGGAGATCTGAAGGAAATAAAGATGGAGTCACGTGGCAGTCTGGGAGAAGAAGTCTGGGAGAAGAGAGACCCAGAACTGTGCTCAGTGCACTGGGCCCGGGTGGCAGGAGAGGCCTGAACAAACGGGAGAGTGGAGGGCTGGGGTGTGGATGTCACCAAGAGCATTCAAGACCCCAGTTAAGAGATGGCTTTGTGTTCTCAGTGAGAGAGGAAGCGCCATGGGAGAATTCCCAGTAAAGCAGTAACATGCTTTACTTTAATTTTCTACATTAATGGAAATTTTCTACAGCTGTACTGTCCAAAGAGTAGTCACTAACTAGCTGTGGTTATTTAAATTTAAATTAATTAAAATAAAAAATTCAGTTCTTCCATTCGACTAGTCACATTTCAGATGCTCACGTGGCTAATGGCTCCATTGGATAGCACAGTTTTAGAGGATCGGTCTGAGTGCCGAGTGAAGAGCAGGCTCAAGGCAGGGAAGTGTTAAATGAAGCAGGGACCAGTCAGGAGGCCCTTTCCAGGAGAGAAATGGTGGTGGCTCGGGCAGGGCTCATACCGGAGGGGATGAAAGGAAATGGTCAGATTGTAGACAAAGCTGTGAAGGGAGGATTTGTTGCTGGACTGGATGTGGACTGTGAGAGACTCACAATTACCTCTGAGATCTGCGACCCGAGCACTGACAGAATGAAAGTACTTGCAGAACTGGAGGAAGAGGATGTTTCTGAGGGGAGTGTGGGATGAAGTCAGAAGGTCCGCTTTGGACATGTTAACTTAAGATGCCTAAGGCATCCTAGGAGAGACCCCCAGAAGTCTGTGGAGTTAAGAAGAGAGATCTAGGCTGAAGACACAACTTTGGAACTGTAAGTATTTAAAGTCATTCCCCAGGGTGAGATCACCTACTAGTTTGCTGTAGATGGTGAGAAGAGTCTTGAGGTTTGAGACTGGGGCACCCTGATGTTGAAAGGTTGGGAAATGAGAAGGAACTTATAAAGGAGCTGGAGAAGAAATGGCAGCTAGAGAACCAACTGAAAGCCAAATGAATAAAGTGTGTCAAAAAAGGAGGGAGTAATTGACTGGGCCAAATGCTGCTGATAGGCTGAGTAAGAAGAAACGAGAGCCCTGGCTGGTGTGGCTCAGTGGATTGAGTGCCGGCCTGCAAACCAAAGGGTCACCAGTTCAATGCCCCGTTTGGGCACATACCTGGGTCTGGTCCCCAGTAGGGGGCACAAGAGAGGTAACCACACATTGATGTTTCTCTCCCTCTCCTTCTCCCTCCCTTCCCCTCTGTCTAAAATAAATAAATAAATAAAGTCTTTAAAAAAGAGAAAGAAACCGGAGAACAGACCATTGTATTCCACAACACAAAGATCACTGGCAAAAGGTCTTAATTCCCAC
Source organism: Phyllostomus hastatus (assembly GCF_019186645.2). Lineage (NCBI taxonomy): Eukaryota > Metazoa > Chordata > Mammalia > Chiroptera > Phyllostomidae > Phyllostomus > Phyllostomus hastatus. The sequence continues at coordinate 5,575,998 of NW_025333715.1, forward strand.
TGGCCCTGAACTCCTGGACTTCTAGACTGAGCTCCTTTGCTCTAGTAACTCTGCCATTCAAACATGCCCTTTATATTACTGTCAGCATTATCTTTGTAAAACATAATTTTTCCTACATTCCCACTCAACTAAAAAAAATCTTGCCTTGTACTATATGGTCTGTAGCAGTAGCCGCCAAACTCCAGGGTACTCATAAAAATCACCCAGGGGTGAACAGCCCCTAATACCCAAGATTCAGTCAGTATACTAGGGGAGACCTAGGAACTCAAACATGTTTTTTTAAGAAACAGGTCAAATAATGCTTATAAGCCATGCAGACCAAAGGACAAAGTCCAAACTCCTTAGCAGGGCAAACAAAAAAGCTTTTCCAAGTTTGGTCCCCAAATTCCTGACTAGTTTCTTCCCATTCTATTCTGGACAGCATCTGTTTGCTTCCACAAGCTCAAACTACCATATTTTTCAGACTATAAGACGCACTCCCTACCCACCCCCCAAACTTGGGAGGAATAATGGTTGTTAATGCTGCTGTTGAGTTCTGTTTACACTTACGTTAGTGAAATATTATGTTATTTATGTTATTAAATACTTTACCACAATTTTGCTTCAAAAATTTTTCCCCCTATTTTCCTCTAAAACCTAGGTGTGTCTTATGGTCCAAAAATACAGTAATTATTCAAACTTAATGCATATCCCTGAATGTGCCATATTCTTCCAGGTATTACTGCCTCTTGCATAAGCTGCGACTCATGCTTTAGTACCCAGCTTAAATGTCACTGCTACTGTGATGCCTTGCCCAGCTCCCCAAACTCTGTGAAGCATTTCTGTACATTTATCACACTATTTCCTGACTCTTCTTCCATCACTGCCACCAACTCCAGAAGGCAGCGACGTGAAAGAAGCCATCTTCTTCATCTGTGCATTGTCAACACACTACCTGGCACACTGCAGACATTCCACAGCCATGGGTGATGCTGATCTGACACTAAGGCACATTGGAGAGTGCTTCAGGAGTTAAGGTGCTGCCTCTGTAAATGCCGAGGAAGAACAGGTCTGTCTGGAGGGCATACCACCACCTGGGACTTAAGTATGACTGGAACTTAGAGAGTGCCAGGGCAGAGATAGTAAGGGGAATCCCAGACAGGACCATGAAGACAGGGGTGGGTGGCACACAGCGAACATTTCTTCCTCTACGAAGACGAATGTGGACTCAATGTCAAAAACAAGATTTGAAATCTATAGATTATGGTTTCAAATAAACATTTTATGATTTTGTCTTAAAAGACATTTCAAAAAACTAAACAAAACCTGACCCGTTACAACCTGTTGGCTGGATCTTGAAAGTGCCCCGCCCCCTTTTATAGAGGGGACTCAAAGCTCTTGCTCCTAAGTTCATTAAAATAATAGCAGACCAAGGTTACATGCTGAATCCTTACACAAGCTTATCAGCTTTTACTTGCTCCTAAGACCATTTTCTCACAAAGAGGTATGAGGGGGACAGTATGTCATAGGCTGGCACAAATCTCTTACCTGTGTCCACCAAACCACTCACTCCGTATCTCCTACTAGGAAAGGGACCTAAAAGGCTCCCATAGTACCCGAAGACCACGTCTTACGGAGCTGCTCCATGAGTGAGTCTCTGCCCCTTCTTTAGTTCAAGAATTCCCCCCAGAGCACCTATCTGTATTTGAGCAGATAGATCCTCAAAACTTTTCAGAATAATCCAGAACCTGGCAATTCTCTGGTTCATCTGTGGGTGAGTCCTCGAGGACAACCAACCTCTGAACACTGACACAACAGAATTTATAAAGCAGTTTTAATCGCATGCAATTAAAAAACCAATGCAGTATTAGAAAATTATATAGATGTAAAAGGAATAGAGAACCATAATGCTTTTCATTCAAAAACATCTACTTTGTATGTAAAATGTAATAAAAAGGATTTAATATTTTGTTTAAAAAACCTTGATCCTTGGCATCTGGATTCTTCAAATTTAAGACTGCTATTATTCCCTTTGTGCCCACAAAACCAGTCAGTTAACTGGTAACCACCTGGGTGGGATTTACCTTTGAATTGTGGAAACACACAATTGCTTACCTGGGGAGAAATAAACTGGGGAGGCACTTGCGCCCGGAGACTAGGAGAAGAATTTAGTGGCTGCACTGGTGTGTGCATACCTCTCGATTGTGCTGTGCTATTTCCAAACAAACCATGATTGCCACCCTGCAAACATACCAGCAACAGTAAGGCTTTTAGTTAATGTAAGAAAATGCAAATAAGAAACAGTTCAGGTTTTCCATCCCTCAGAAGAGTCATATCCTGTGTTCCGTGGAATCACAGAATTTTATACCTGAAAAGATCCTGATCTTGGAATGCTCAGGAAAAGTATTCCAATTCAACAATAGGCATATAATTACTACCCTTGTAGCCTGAGTAACTCTATAAACCAAAAGGGTTAAATTTAGTCAAATATTAGAAAAGGTACTCATCTTCTTTTGTAATTGAAAGATAAAGGCAATATAAGATTTATTTCAACTCTCTTTTTTAAGATTGGGTTTACCAAATTTATTCTCAAGCATTATAATCTGAGACCCATCTTGAGAGGCATCTGAGTAAAAATGTAGGCTTATGAATAATGTCATTGCAAAACCACACGTGGTATTAGCTCTTTGCATTGGTTAGTTCAATCGTAGTTATCAGTGGCACCCAATCCCAAGCCCAGCTCCACAAAAACCCTATTCCAGATCGGAACACCCTTCCTCGTCCTGGGTCTGCTTAGTCCCTTCTTTGTTAGATGAGGAAATCTGAATCAATCACAGAGTGAGATTAAAAGAGGAAAAAGAGAAAAATCATTACAGGGACACCAAACATACATTACTCACCTGTAATTTCTCATTAAAATGTTTGACTACTGGTCTAGTTAAAAACAAATTTAACTCCCTGGAGGACCAACTTCCTGGGGCACTTTGTAGACTGTTCCAATCAAAGAGCTATAGAAAGCGAGGCTATGAGACTGCCCTTCCTGTCTACAAAGTCTGTCAGCAAAGACACCACATGACACTTGACACGGTGTTCCCTCTGACTGAGGAAGTTTTCCAACCACCTTCACTTGGCCTCTGCAAGGCCCAGCTCAGGGGTCATCCTCATCAAGAACACTTTCCCCCAAACCTTCCTCCTTTCACATTCACATTAACTAAGCCCACCTCTATGTTCTCAAAATATTTTAAAACTCTTTGAAAACATGCATCATCGAATCATATTACAGTTATTTTTCTGTTCTGTTTTTCCACCGCCAGCTTAATACCTCCTTTTTTGTATTCCCAGAGCTCAATAATGCCCTGGTCTGGAGGGCATTATTGCCCTTATTTTTCTCTTCAAAAATTTGGGCAAAAAAGTGCACATTATACATGGCAAAATATGGCATGTGAGAACGTCCCACTGAACATCGTCAGTGAAGACAGCTACACCAGTGCTTATACCAAGTATATACAATGAACTGAAGGCACCACTATCACTTTATCCCTGGAATCGTGGTAATAAGGTATGCTAAAGAAGAATTTTGTAAGAGCACCATTAGGTTCTAGAACACTAAAGATATTTTAATGGCTTAATGATTTGAAATAGATTAAGGGACCACTACAGGGAAATTAATAAACTTAAAAGCATTGAAAATAAAAATGATTATGAACATAAAATAGAAATAGGAATCAAAAATCTATGTATATCTCAAAAAAAAAAAACAAAAACAAAAAACAAACCAAAGATCCATCATGAATTTTACATCTCCCAAAGGACTGTTTGAACATGAAAAGAACTTTATTTCTAAAATCTCTTAATATCTCTGCTTCTCCTGTCTTACCAATAAAACTGTCACCTTAAGGTAAAATGCTCAGCTCTAACTTTTCTGTGATCATGGTAGTCAGTAGCTTAGCTACGAGTCACTGCCAGGAAAACAGGAAACATTTATTTTGCTAAAAATATTCTGCAAAGTCAGGATGGCTGTGTAGCCTAAGGTGCTGTGCGCAGAACATTTCATTCTCACACTGTACTATCAAAGTAACAATCTTGTTATTACATGTTTTTGAAAAAAAAAAAATTATTTATTTTTAGAGAGAAGAGAAGAAGAAAGAGAAGGAGAAAAACATCAATGTGTCATTGCCTCTTGCACGCCCCCTACTGGGGACCAGGCCTGCAACCCAGGCGTGTGCCCTGACTGGGAATCGAACTTGGTGACCCTTTGGTTTGCAGGCTGGCACTCAATCCACTGAGCCACATCAACCAGGGCATTATTATATGTTAATTATTCATGAACTAGTCCTTGGATGATAGGGTTTTTGGTAGTTCAGGTCTACCATATTCCACAGTTTCGCAAGTCCAAAACTGCTTTGTGAGGGTCATTTTAAATTTTAATTTTTCTTTTGGTAAAAAGTATTAAAAGAAATTGCTGTTTTTAGTTTCTGTAAAATCAAGCCCTCCTTTCCTATTTCCAGCAGACAGATTCTACCCCACTTCCACCAAGGATTTTAGGTTTTCAATGTCAAGTGTCTCTAGAGCTATACCAAGCACTTTGATATATCTGATGTGGTTAATACTACAGATGAGTCAAGAGTGGTCTATCAAAAAGTACCTTCTCTATTTTTCTTTCTTCTTCTGTATTTTTTTATATGGAACCTTGGCTCCATAAGCTGGTCATTTTCTTGGCTCAGAAGTAGCTATTTTGCACAACAATGTATTCAGTGGCAATCATACAGATTGACTCTTTTCTTCAAAAGTTCTATTTACAAATTACGAAAATGGTCCTCAAAAGGTTGTACACATTAATGGTGGTTTATCTGGCTATTTCTAAAGCTTCACCATTACAGGTGAGGCTTTTATGATTACCTGAGTCCTAATAATTATTGGTGAAATCTGTCACAACTACAGTGTTTAAATTAGAAAGGTATATAAATTGAAGTTGTGAAGCTGATTGAAATCTTCTGTGATTTGAAAAGAAAAACCTTAAAATTTGTTTGCACTGAAAAACACTGTGAAAAAACCCTGACCACCATTTGGATAGAATATGTGTATCAACCTGGTTCATGATGGACCTTGCACAGCTAGTTTGGCTGGCCTATTGTGCTGAAGTGCACGTACTGATAGCAGCTGACAGTCATGTGATCCTGGAAGCACGTTTATAAAATTACCATTAACCAAAAGTGTTCTGGTGACTTTATATTTTCTATAATACAAACAAAACAAAAAGAGCCCCCCACCCAAACACTGATATAATTGGTTTCTTCTATGTTTATGTAAGTAATACATATCCATGTTCTCTGTGGAAACGGTAAGAGAAACAGTGAAATACAAAGGAAGAAAACAAAAAGTTACCTATAACCCCCAATCCAGAGATAACCAATTCGAACACATGAATACCATATATTCCACTCTAAAAAATGTACTAAGACAACAATTAAAAAGCATATGAAAGACCTATATGCATACTGAGGACTACGGTGTAAGAGGTGTTCTGTATCATTCTTTAATTTATATGTGAAAGTCATCATGAGGAAACAACATGAATACAATGAAAAATTGAATGTCCTTCCCTGACATCCTGAGGTGCAAGTCACACTGACAGATGCATGCTCACAGAACACGACTAGGAAAATATCATTGTTGGAGTCATGTCACAAAGGAACTGGCTCCATATTCCTGGTTTTCTCCACAAAAGCTACAAGAGCAATCAGACAGAGGCCTGCTGCGTCCCCTCAGTCCTGTGAAAGCTAGTGGGCATGAGCATGCCAGCCCTGCCGGCTTTGCTTCTGCAGCACGGCCCTTCCTTGGAGCACAGGCAGAGCAGACCCCAGGAAAGGGGCTGCTCCAGGTTGAACGAAACACTGCCACGTCTGAGCAGCATCCGGTCTTGTCAAAGCCTAGTTATCTGGGTAATTATTACATTTTTATATTTAAAGACACTAGATTTTAAGATGTTATAACCCTCAAATACTTAATATTACTAGTTTTGCTATTTTCCAATTAGCCGTTTTAGTAAATTGAAAAGACATCACAAGTATTAGTACTTTACACTCACTATAATGTTAAAAAAAGGGGCAAATATGTTGCTAAATGAGATGATTTAAGGTACCTATGTAGCCTCTTTAACATTTCCCTAAGGCAGTTATTAGTTAACTAGAGAGCCTCATCCCCAAATGTGAATTTACGACCAAAAATGAGTAGACAAAAGAAACAGATTTAAAATAAAATCTATGTAGAGAAACATGAAGAGAGATGGGTTCTATGGGCTGAAAGATCTAAAGCCTATATTTAATATCATTCTGTGCATTCAGTAATCAACAAATTTCCCAAGACAGACAAATGATGCAATAAACTGCAGACCAGGGCCAAGGTGAGGCCACAGCCAAGCAGTTAAAAATCTGAGAGGCCTCCTTACTTGTCTAGCAGCGAAGTTTTGGGGGTTGAGCCCTGTGCCGATTGCTCCAAGGCTGACGTTGGGTAGTGTGGAACCAGAGGGAGACAGCTTGTAGCTGGGAGAAGGGGAGAAGGGAGAGCAGGGAGCCTCATCCCCAAGGCACCCATCTTGATTGGAGAAAGGCAAAGTCAGCTGAAAAGTAGTAGTTAGCCAATCACAATGAGTGTTGGTTAGTGAAGCAACAGAATGTGAGAAGGGAAAAGAGAGAAAACACTAGGAATAAACAAGTTAGACTGTATTAGCAATAAACCAGGAGAGAATTTGGATCTGATAATAATCATCACATTTTGCCCAAAGACACCATCTGTCATCCTCTTTGATATAGATTTTTCTTATCCTCTAAGTTAGTAATACATTCTGTCCATTGCACTAAGACAAAAATTGCCAGACACTTTATTTTTATGTATGTAATATTGATTATTTTTTGCGGCTGCTGAAATAGAAGCCAGAGTAATCTTCCTGTGAATATACTGCTGTCTGGACTAGCATCGATGGTGTCATAAATGTGTCAGATCTAAAACTTTTTATTTTAACTGCTTTCTGGACCATGAACCTGCTAAGTTGGTATTCTGAATCAAAGAATAATCTCCATTAGAAATATGAAAATTCAAAACAAATGAGTATACACGACTTATTTAAATTAGGTAGCTAAAAATTTGAAATTATACCACCATACTATATAGATCACTAGGGAAATGGAGAAAGGATCACAAAAAAAACTCTCTTAAAAAGAGCAAAGGAGAAAGTTTTGGGTTATCTTGACAGCTAGGAGGCAAGGCCTTAGGAGACACAGGAGTATTTGTACAAAATCTTGAAATTTAATTTGTAAATGCACAAAAAGTAGGAGAAAAAAGAATTCGAAATAAATTTTTCTCTAATATTTCTTCTCTAATGTTTTTTGAATGTATAGTTCCTCCCTCAAGCAAGTGAAACCATTTCCCCCCTCCAAATTTCATGTATTTCCCAAAATCCTAGACCTTCTTCACAATACTCACATCCACATCCTAAAGACAGATGGTTTAAGCTTCTGCCTAATCATCTGTTGACATCAACTGTTTTCAAGTCACCATTTAAATCAGGTGATGTTTATGTGTTGTTCATTAATTTAGCTCAGTAATTCTATGCTTCCTCCTGGAATTAATTATCAAAAGACAAATAGAAACCAAAGTGGCTCTCATGAATTAATATCTTAAACAAAGGATTCAACTCACCTTCTCAAAATAAGGCCCACTATCTGTGGTTCCCATGTCTTTGGAATTAGGTGGACGGAACCCAGATCGATCCTTCCTTATGATATCATTAAAATCCCCGAGATTCATTGCTCGCTTGTCCACATCAAATTTCTTATCTGTAAGGCTCCCTGCAAGGTACCACAGAAGGAGTAAAAATTTCAAGAATCACTGTCTCCCTCATGACCAAGAATGACCTGCCCCGCTCTCCTCCCTGGGTCCTCAGTATAACTCCAAAGACTTCTCAGTGGTTCAGGCTGCTGTTGATCTTCCCTGGAACACATGTTGGCTCTTTTTCTTTTCAGTTATTAAAAAGAAAAGAAAAAAAAACCCCAACATGTGTCAGTTGTAGTTTGTTTTCTATGGGAGAATAAGAGAGTCTTGGGGCTAACCTGGTAAAAATCTGACTTAAAAAAATTTTTTAGACTGGTTACTGATATGCTTGATGAGTATGTCTTGCTCATAAATTCAAATGTCCTCTTGTTGCTATTATAGCATCTGTTAGAGATAAACGGTTGAGGTTCTGAAACAGTTATTAGTAATAAGAAGACCCAAGTTGCCCCTCAAATTTAGCACTTGAACAGAGGAGATGGTGTGCCACACTACCGGGACAATGCCATTTCCCGGGGTCAATGATTATTTCCACTTTTCCTTCATAGCTCTATAAATTTGCTCTTGTGCACTGACATGATCAGTGCCTTAGGAAGCTAAGGTTTTAGTTATTCTCATATTTAAAATACCACAGACCAAAGTCTATGTTCTTATTATCCAGGACTGTGTTAATCTCTTCTTGGCTTCAGAGTGAGCGACAGCATGCTCTGAAGATCCCACAGAGGGAGGGCTGGTGCTGCCTCTGCTCCACTGGGAATGGGAGAGCTTGTGAATGATGAAACGGCCCAGGGCAGACAGGACTGGCAACCTGAGAGCTGAGTCCGGCAGGGCCACAGACATATTTTGTTGGGCCACATACAACATTTTTAAAAACTTGAATTAGTTTCCAATATTTAAAGATCAGGATATCAATATACATCTGAACTTTTTTTTTGGCCTCTCCTCAGAATCAGAAGATCTGGCCAAGCTGAGCCTGAGCTCCTCCAGAGCAACAGCTGCTAAGAGCCGAGCAAGACTGGTTCCTTCAGGGGCTACGTATGCTCTCTGTAGCTAAGCAGGGCCTCCGCATCCCAATTTCTTATACCTGGCGCACACCGCTCATTTACCTTACTTTCTTGGCTCCTGCAGTCACTTGAGTTTTCAACCCCTACCTAGTGTCTGGCAACAGTACCTTTGACAGAGCGAGTGTTCAACACTTATGTCTACTGAACTGCACCCATCCCAACTCAGACTGAGACGGGGATCCCGACAGGGTGTCATTAACAACATTCCATTCGTATTGGTGGAGTGATACACACCTACAGACAAATCCATTTTGCTGCTTGGATTATCTTCGGTTTGACTCTGAAGAGTAAAGAACAGGGAGAGAAAATTAAAGGTTTGAATTAAATGTTTGAATCACAGAAGAGATGGCATTACTGATGTTAAGAGTCACATCTTACTACTGACACTATACAAGGTCTAACATTGTTTGCCTTGGCCAGTACGGCTCAGCAGACTGGGCATCGGCCTGCAAAGTGAAAGGTTGCCGGTTTATTGCCAGTCGGGGCTCATACCTGGGTTGTGGGTTCAGTCCCTGGTTGGGGTGTATACCAGGGGCAACCATTTGATGTTTCACCCTCACAATGATGTTTCTGTATCCCTTTCTCCCCGCTTCCCCTCTCTCTAAAAATAAATAAATACAATCTTTAAAAAAAGATAATATTTTTAATATGACTAATTTGATTGCTGCTGGTGCCTATATTCCTAAAGTCAATTTTCACATAAAATTAGCTTCAGTAAATCTGTGGACAGAGCAATAGCTAAACAGCTGCTTGTAGAAATAAACCCCTGTCTTCAAGTTCCAGTCGGCTCAGGATCCAGTTTCACAAGTGGCAGCCAAATGATGACAACTTCTCGTGACTTGTCACGTCATCAAATCTTGAACTGTGCAGCCAAGTCAAAGTCATCTGTCTTTTGGCAACTGGGGACAGGGTGTCCCCATAATGTTCCCAAGAGATTAAAAAAATTAGAAATTCTATAAGAATTCCCTATATAATTGATCACAAACAGTTTTTCTATCTTGCTGTTGTTGTCTTTTAAAAAATGGTAATATTAAAAGTGGTACACTAGTCAGAGAAAACTATATACATTTTAAGTGCCTATCTCTTCCCTAGCTGTCTAAAGAAAAGGCTACAAGGACGATACCATTAAAAAACATTAACCTTTAAATATTGGCGTGTTTCATTAAGAATAAAAGGATAGATAAATACTGTTTAATTCAAATCAGGAACATTTCTTAACCAGTTTCTAAATCTGTAATTTTGTACTGAATGTGGCAGTGCCTTAAAATGTGTACTAAAAGTAAAAGTTGGGATATATTACCCATATGAAAAAATAAAACTTACCAGCAATCCCATATTTGAAAACTGTTTGGCAAGAGGATTCATCCATGAATCACTGTTTCCTCCTTTTAGTGAGCACTACAGAAATGAAATATGTAACTTCAGAACCAAATAATTTATTTTCTTTTCAATTCATATTTGAGTTACATAAGTACTGACTGAAAATGTAGAAGAGTTTACCTTTTTGAATCCTAATTATTCCTCTTTAACTATTACTCTAAAAGCGTAATAAACCTTAGTTATATCTATGTTATTTTATTTGTTACACTGAATTAGAAGTAACTGGAAAAATACACAGCCAGTATCAGATTTTATAAATTGTAATGTTTGCATGCTAGCACTTTCCAGAAAGAGGCCTAACTACACTGGTTATGATTCTCTGTGCGCAACTTTCCATGCAGCACTTCCATGCAGCACTTCCATCTGTTTGCTTCTCAGGGGAAGAGACATGGGTCCCCAAAGGGAAAGAGGCCTAGCCGATCTTACTGCAAAATAAGGCAGACATGCGTTTTTGTTTCTTTCTTAATGGGACGAGCTCGCTAGTTTCTCCCCTGAACAAGACACTGATCACCAGCTTCATTTTCACTTCCTGGGAGAAAGCAGGTGGAACTATGATGGGGATTTGCTGGGGGCAGGGGTGACAGGGCTTTGTGCCCTTGTACATTCTGCAGTTGAAAAATTGTTTGTGTTCTGATGGTATTTGTTATATTAATTTTATTATTCTTGAAAGTAATAAGGTATTTAAGTTTAGTTATATGTTTTAAGGTCAAAAAACCCTCACCGGAGAGAGGAGAGAAGCCGTAGTTTCTGTTTAATGGGTAAAGGGTTTGCAAGCTAAAAAGTGTTATGGATAGATGGTGGTGATGGCAGCACGACAATGTAATGTACTTAATATCACAGAACTGTACACTTAAAATTGATTAAAATAGGACTTACAGTCAAGATGGAGACATAGGCAAACACACCTGGCCTCCTCGCACAATTATAAGAGAAATTACAACTAGACTACAGAATGAACGTCACCCAGAACCGTCAGAGAATCATGCTGATTGGAAGTCCAACAACCAAGGATTTAAAGAAGCCACATTCATCCAGATGGGTGTGTTTTTCTATAACAGGCCATGCTACTAAGACAGGGAGTCAAAGCAGCTCTACCTAATACACAGAAACAAACATGGGGAAGCTGCCAAAATGAGGAGACAAAGCAATGTGGCCCAAATGAAAGAATAGAAACCACAAAGGGATACCACCTCACACCGGTCAGAATGGCCATCATTAATAAATCACAAACAACAAGTGCTGGCAAGGATGTGGAGAAAACGGAACCCTAATGCACTGCTGGTGGGAATGCAGACTGGTGCAGCCACTGTGGGAAGCAGTATGGAATTTCCTCAGAAAACTAAAAACGGAACTTCCTTTTGACCCAGCTATTCCGCTGCTGCAAATATGCTCTAAGAACCCTGAAACACCAATTCAAAAGACCTTCTGCACCCCTGTGTTCATAGCAGCGCTATTTACAGTAGCCAAGTGCTGGAAACAGCCAAAGTGCCCATCAGGTAACTGAGTGGATCAAAAAACTTAGTAAATTTACACAATGGAATAATACACAGCAGAAAAAAGGAACTCCTACATTTTGTGACAGCATGGATGGAGCTGGAGATATTATGTTAAGTGAAATAAGCCAGTCGGTAAAAGACAAATACCATATGACCTCACTTATAAGAGGAATCTAATGAACAAAATAAACTAGCGAACAAAACAGAACCACAGACATGGAAATATGGAACAGACTGACAGTGACCAGAGGAGAGGGGGGAGGGGGATAATTGCAGAAAGAAGGGGAAAGGACTAGTGACAGAACACGTATGAATGGCCCATGGACACGGACAACAGTGTGGGAACTGACTGTGGAAGCGGGGGATGGGATAGGTGGAGGAGGGCAAAGGAGAGAAAATGGAGACAACTGTACTAAAATAACAATAAAAAAAGAAAATTCTTTAAGAACATGGAAAAAATGATTAACACAGTAAGTTTTATGTTAACTGTATTTGATCACAATTTTTAAAAAAGGCCCTCAATATGAAAACTCAGAATCATCACTCACAGAGCAGAAACATTTAATTCTCAATTAACTTAAATCTTGGTGGTTACCTGAGTGGGCTAGTATCTTTCATTCAGTTGCTTCCTTTCAATAAGCAGTATTCTGAACTGTCTTTTAATTTGGTTTCATTGTTAATTTGTAAATAACCACAACAAAAAAGCCACAGCATACTCAACAACATGCGAGTACAAAAATGCTGAAGTTCCTTTTGTGACCAGAGTAAGAAAATAAAAATCCTTAAAAAGGGAAACAAAATGTTTCCTGAGAGTGCTTAAACAAAATGTCTAACAGTAATAACCTGTATTCCTATGCTACAGAAGAGTTGCTGTATGAAGAACAAAATTAATATCCTGCAGGCAAAGGGAATGAAGCCACAGCCCTTAGCCAACCAAAGAACTTCTAAGATGGCATCTGGAATTTGAAACCTGGAAGAACATTCGCTGTGAAGTGTTTCATAGGCAGCAGGGCTCCCGTGCTGAAAGTAAGCATATGGCTGCCCATCTTTTATTTCCATCACTTCATTTGTGGAACAAAAGACTGGAATGAAACAAGAGTGCTTCTGCTGAGAGAGTAGGTCAGGTTCAAAGACTACTATTCTAGACTGAAAACCGAAGTCCTCCTCAAACTGCAAATCCAATGAGAAACTGAGCTGTTCTAAGACATGCAAAGTGAAAAGTTTACAACATAACCTGGCACAGGATGTCGAGAAATCATTTAGTTGCTGCAGCAGGGTTACACACTGGCTTCATTTTGCTGGGCGAAAGGTCTGGACCTTGGAATGTCCTGAATTAGATAAAACCAGCCAGGCTGATTGCCACTGGAGAATCTACCTTACTCTAGTTTCTCTGCATATTCATGGGGATTTACTCTGAGGACTTCCTTGGCTTTAGAAAACACAAGCATAAAACATTCATAGAAAGTGCCTTGAAAGCTTCCCAAGAATAATTATAATATGGATGCTAAAAGAAAAGAAAAGAAAAGTTTCCTATCTTTGAAAATTCCATTTTACCCATAGTAGCTGCTCTGTAGTCTGTGGTTTCAAAGACGGGGAAGGCAAATGAGGGGTAAAGAGGAAGTAGTCATTTGTTACAAATAACCTCAAGGGACTCCAGCTGCCCTCCTCCTTCCATTAAAAATTTTCACTTCTGCCTTCCAAGAACAAACAAGCAAGCTCAAATATTTCTGAAACATACTACCTTCATTTGTTTCTTTCCTCCTTGTCCCCAGCTTGCTGAGTTGTGGGAGGAAGCACTTCCCTGAGAGCCAGCGGTGTTCCAGACTCCTCCATCCTCCTCCTCTTCCCAGCTGGGATGGCGAGCTCCTGTCACTGGCCCGTCACTCTCCCCCCAGCCGTCTTGCATAGATTTGGGATCTTCAGGAAAAGAATGAATAAACTGTATGCAATAGCTATACAATAACCACAATAATCATTTCCTCTAAATACATAATAATCGTTCCTTCAAAATATAGCATTTATGTAACAATAACCACAATAATTATTCCTTGTTAATATATAATGTAATTTTATCTATATGACAAGGAAAACATTAATTATGTTTTATTGTTCAAAGAGACTATTTATTTTTAGAGAGGAGAAAGGAGGGAAAAAGAGAGGGAGAGAAACATCAATGTATAGTTGCCTCTCATGTGTCCTCTACTGGGGACCTGCCTGCAACCCAGGCATGTGCCCTAGACTGGGAATTGAACTGGTGACCCTTTGGTGCAGGCCAGCACTCAATTCACTGAGCCACACCATCGAGGGCTATTATTTGTATTTTAGAGTCCAGAAATGGAAACCCATAAAAGTTCAATGACACAGAATAAATTAAGAAACCACAGAATTAAGACTTCCTGACTTCTGGTTCAATGATGTTCCTCTTCTACAAAGCTTGACAGAAATTCCAAAATTGAAAAGAACTTATCACTACTTAAAAGAAATTTCCATTTAAATTAAGAGAAATCTGTTCTTAAGGATCATGCTTTACCTTCCTAAAAGTATGTTGTGTGATTTATAATGGACACCTCAAATACGAGGTATAATAAGGAATACCTGCCTACCTTGTTTGAGGTAAAATTAAATAAAGAACATGAAAAAGGGAAGGAAAAAAAGAAAATTTTGTTAGATTTTTAATATCAATATTACGGTGAAAGAGAAATTCAAAGATAACCATAAAAATTTGAAAGTTAACTAATTTATATACTTGGAATGAGTTAAACACTAAGAAAGATCCTAGGCTAAGACAATGTACAAACAATGGTCTTATACTGTAAGCAGTGGATTTCAAAGGACAGGTGGAAGAAACTGTTAGAGAATGGGGAAGGAAAGAAGGAAAACAGAAACCACAGATGAGTGCTCTTATGTTCAACAAAGTAGAATGTTAGTATCCAATTCTACTAACACCCCCTTCTCAACATACATCTTAATTTGGGGATTGGGATAAACCCTTAATCTCCTTCTAAAAATACTATATGGAATCGAAGGATACATTTTGTGGTAATAAGACCCTATAAAACGATGGAAGAAGGGAAAATGGGCTATCTTGCCTAGAGACCGCCATCCACAACTTCACTTTACCAAATGACAGAACATTTATGGAACAGGTAGTTATTTGATTTACATAGCTTCACAGGAAGAGTCTAAAGTCAAAAGAGTGACTCTTTCCTTGAATGATGTTGCCACTCCCTGTAACCAGGCCTATGACAGCCATGAGGGCACCCATGAAGTACACAGAGCACAAGGAGGTTGGTTTCTTCTAACTGTAACACCCCCACCCCGCAGGGCCCGAGGGAACCTGATGGACCCTCTATGGGGTTTATCCAGCCTTACATGAAAGGCTTGACTGGACAGCAAGAGGCAGGGCTTGGAACCTATTCTCCCTGCTACTGGAAATGCCATTGATAACCAGGTTAGTTTCTTCCACATATGAGATTATTCATTATTATGTAAGCATAGGTCTTATACCACCCTCAGACAAGCAATAGGAATTAAAAGACGAACATAAATATCATACTGACCCCTTTATAAAAACAAAGATGTCCAAGATAAAAAAGATAACTTATTTTTAGGCATAGATATCTGCAGTCTAGAAGATAACAGGTTAATGACCAGCATCAGCTGATAGGCTGGGATAGCCTAAGCCTCTTCCCTCTGGGTATTACACATTCAGAATACCCAGAGAAAGGGTATGATACAGCTATGGTACAGACGATCCTGAAGAGTAGAAAGCATTTTTAATACCTAGAGAAAAGTGAGGTTTGTAAAAAAGATTTTATTTATTTATTTTTAGAGGAAGGGGGACACAGGGAAAGACAGAGAGCAACACTGATGTGGGAGAAACATCGATTGGTTGTCTCTCACATGCACCCCAACCAAACCCGCAGCCCAGGCATGTGCCCTGACCAGCAATCAAACTGGCGACCTTTCACTTTGCGGGACAATGCTCAACCAAGTAAGCCACACCGGGCAGGGCAAAAGTGACAGTTTTATGCTGAAACGAAGGCGATGCTGAGGTTGGGAAAGACATAAAAACCCTGAAACTACTGCTGAAGTACCCCTTTGCGCCAAGAGTCCCTTCACGTCTTCTGACAGTTTTTTGGATCTATTTAATAGTCTCCAGGATGGTTGTTCCCAATTCTACCAGTTTCACAATGAAAATCAAAGCTTTTATGAAGCTATTTCTATGAAGTTGAAGAGATGCTTCATTTAAAAAATGCAGTCAAGTTATATATAGAATGTACCTAAGATCACAATCCTTCATGTAGCACTGTAAGAGTCCTAAATATCCTAAAATGAACTTTACAATGGAATTTTCAAATTTGTGTTCGAATTTTGAACATTCAGTATGACCACATTTCTAAATCAAAAGACAATTCTTAAGTCTACAATGTAGTAGAAAAGGGATGTTGGAATACTTTTTAGGAAAACTACAAACATGTGAAAACTGGCATTTGAAATAGAAATTTTCATCCGAGGAACAGCCACTGAGACATTCTGAAGCACTGGTTTACAAAGCTTTGCAAATTACTGCGACTACATATTGCCAGCTGGATCAAGGACAGCTTAGATTTTTAATGACTAAGAATTTAAGTATTACATGCTTTGTTTAAAAAATTCAAATGAAGAAACCTCTGTCATGTTCAAGAAACCTTAAATGTCCCTATGCGGGTGGATGTATTGGAAGAGAGACAAAGGGAAAAGTAAGGAACAGAAGCACGAAGTCACTGGGTAGCAGAGACTATGTCCCACATTAAAAACCAAGAAACTTTTCCAATTATACTAACAAAAAAGTAAAAATGCAAAATAGATGTGGAGAGCAATATGTCGGTTACTAGTCAAGAAAAGTACCACATCAACATTTCAATTCTGGCCAGATACTAAACCTAACTTAAAACATCATCAACAAAATTAACTTGTGACTTCCAGTTTGCTGTTAATATTTTAACATTTGCCAATTCAAGTCACCACCATTTGTTACTAACCATGTATTAAAGGTTCGAAGTCCCAAATCTTTTAACAAGTTTAAATACTAAACAGCCCCCTAAAAATGTCTGACCCCCAAATTAACAGAGAACCCCTCAAAGGTAACAGTGTATACTTACTAGGTTTCATGGCATTTGGAGTGTTGGAAGGTGCATTCCCCCAGCCTGTGGTCGATGCTCCTGTGTCTTCCATTTCACCCCACCCAGGACTGCTTTCATTTGGCTCACCCCAAGCTGAAGTACCATTATCAGGAGCAGGTGGTGTGCTTTTGCTCCAGACTGTAAAAGCAGGAAATGTGTCTCTAAGAATGATGTGTTAAATGGAAAACGATAATATCCATGGGGATGGAGGGGGAAGGAACAGGCGCTCTGAGAAATATAGGTTCCACCTTCACAGAGGGCATTTGGCATTATCACTTTTGGCCCAGTAATTTCAATGCCAGGAAATTATACCATAGTTAAACTTATAAAAGTAAATGAAATTACATATATAACAATGCCCCCACTGCATCACTGTAAAAACACATTTGGAAGCAACCTAAATATCTATCAAAGAGGGACTGGTTAGACCAATTGTGGATCGACTATAAAATAAATACTATATACAAAGTAATTAAAAGACAACAACTGTACATGGTAATATGGAAAGATTTTATGTAAAATGAAAAAAGCAAGGTGAAGAAGTGCATATACTTATTCGGCTGTGCATAATGCATGCCAACCTTGTTGTGCATACCATGCGTGGAATTATGCAATCATTACACCCATGAATAATGCGCATTTCCTAATTTCCCTAAAAAATTGGGGCAAAAAAGTGTGCATTGTACATGGCAAAATACAGTACTATAATCTCTTCTGTGTAAAATGATTAAAGGATATTTATACTTTGATATAGGCATGAACAAAATGTTTGAATAAGACACAAAATTCTAAGAGATTACCAGTGGGGAGAGGGACCCTAGGGGCTAAGATTCTTTTATTTATCTACCTTTTATTTATTTACCTTTTGCTTTTCTGTACAGTATGAAGGCTTTTACTCTACAGCCATTCCTCAGTACATGGGGGAACTGGTTCCAGGACCAGAATCCATGGATACACTAGTTCTTTATATGGAATGGAGTAGTATTTGTATATAACTTAATGCACATCCTCCAACATTCTTTAAATCATTTTCGGATTAGCGTTAATACCTAATACAATATAAAGACTACGTAAATAGTTGAAATAGTTGTTATATTGTACTGTTCAGGGAATAACGGCAACAAAAAAAGTTTGTACGTGTTCAGTACCGTTGCAACTATCACAGGCCTCACTATACAGTATAATAATGTAATTCTGAATTTTTTTTTCCAGATAGTTCTGATCTGTGATTGGGGAGTGGAAAGTTGAATATTGTGATTAATTTTAACTAAGGAAAGCTAAAACACTTGAGTGGTGTATCTCCTTAGTTTGTTCATATATGCTTTATGGGTATATTCCAGTTGACAGCAGTACTGGTTGATATTACCAGCACTGCTTTTAATTTATTGGGTTTGGTGTTTCCTATTTGAATACAGCGGGAAGAAATTTCAATCCTAGACAACTGATTACCATTAGATAACAATATCATACAAAGTACTCTACTTTCAAAGGTGATCATATAATTATCTGGAAAGTGACCCACACCTTCCAGATCCCAGCTGTGCTAGTGTCCTGACAGCCTCTGTAAGAACAGCACACAACACTTCCCTTCCCTGGGGAAAAAAGAACCATAGAGGATGTGGCCATGGGTAGAAACAGAATGGAAATCAGCTCTACTCCTGCTATTTTAATTCTTTAGTTTTAAATCTAGAGCATAGTTTGTTTACCCAGATATAAGTCTTCTGGATTTTGCAGACCAATACAATTAGAAAACAATAATTTTGGGGGACCAACACAGGGATACCAACTTCTAAAAAATACCACCAGGATCTGTTATCACTATCATTTTATAAAAAGAGTGTTTCTGTTAATGCAGGAAAGATTCCCAGAACACAGCTAAGTTGAATAAGTGCAGCTTAATAAAAAAATGCCTTGATTTAGGATTTGTTTTCATCAAAACCTGCAAGAAAAGCCACTGCCTACCTGATGCTGATTTACCGGTCATCGGGGTAGGCAGGTTTGGTTCTCGAGGTGCTGGGCCCCCTTGGGAATTCTTATCCCACAGATTCACATTCTTGTAGTTATAACTGTTGGGGTCTCCCCATGCTGAAGTGCCATCATCAATGTCCATTTTCCGACTAATTGACTGTGGGGATGGTTCTTCCCAGCCGCTGGGTTCCTCATCCTTAGGGGTTACTGGCTGTGGCCCGCTGCTCCAGTTGGAATTGGAAGGTCGTCCGTTGCCTGGAGGTGGTGGGGGTGGGCCTCCCCATGAACCAGAAGCCTCTGGTTGTGGTGGTGGTGGCTGCTGGGGCTGCTGCTGCTGTTGGTGCTGTTTATTCCAGGAACTGGGCTGTCTCCCTGTCTCAGTCCATGCTGGAGATCTCTTGCAATCTTCCCATCCACCTTTGGAAGCTAGGCTTGCATTCCCACTGCTCCCCCAAGTTCCAATTTCATTCTGCCCTCCTTCGCCCCACCCAGACACAGGTTTACTTGCAGAACTTTCCCAATTGCTGTTTTTTGCTTGATCAACTTCTTCTCCCCAACCATTCTTTCCAGAAGTCCATCCTTGATTGGTCTGGCGTCCACCTCCCCACCCCTGATCCTTGCTGGAATTCTCATTCCAAGAGGAAGAAGTCTTTTCGTCTGGTCGTCCTCCTCCCCAATTGGAAGAATTGTTGTTCTTATAGTCATTCCAGCCTCCTGTGTTCTTGGGTTCCTTCCACTCCGTAGAGGCTGAGAGCTCCCCCCATCCAGACTTCATTTGATTGCTTTGGCTGGGTGCGTCTCCCCAGCCCCCTGAGTTCTTGGTCTGTGTGGCAGCGCTCTCCCACCCCTCAGTTCCTTTGTCAGACTTCCCCTCGGGCCTTGGCACCTCTTCAATATCCCACACTGTGTCCTGCTTAATTTGAGTTTGGCCCCAGCCAGTGTTTGAGAGCACCCTGGGGTCCAAATCAGTTCGGCTCAAAAGAGTCTGCAAGACAGCCTGACAATCAGGATGTGTGGGCCTATATGACCGACGGCCAGAATTATGACTGTCACTACTTCCTGCTTTGTGGTTGCTTCCAGTGCTTTGACCTCCAACTTCACTTCCTGTGGAGCTGGAAGATCTTCCCCAACAGGGAGCCTGGGCATTGCCTTGGTTTTCAGGGAGGGGGTGGCCCTTTTGATTGTCCCATGCTCCAGTGCTAGAATTTGGTTGGTTTGGACCACTCCATTCTCCAATTTTCAACTCATCAGACCCAGTCGGCTGTTTCCATTCTCCCTGAGAGACCCCAGATGTCATTTTGTTCCCTTCACCCCATTTGTTGTCATTAGAGTCCTGAGGGCCAAAGTTCCAGGACCCACCCGTAGACCTGTTATTATTGTCCCAAGAGTCATTTTTTGAGCCAGTTGACTTCTGAACAGAAGCTCCTTTCCAGGAGTCCTCTCTATCCTTTCCATTGTTCCCATTGTTTCCAGAATTGCTTTGTCCAGAGGCTGTGTCAGTTCCAGAAGGCCCCCTAGCTGCACCCCACGATCCAACACTCCCACTCTTTCGATCTCCAGTGCTTTGTGAAGGGGCATCAGTGCACCTGGAGGCGTTCCCCAAGCCCATTCCAAAGGGCATTCCCTTATTCTCCATGGGGTTTGGTGAACTTAAGTTCAAGGAGTTAGTGTTTCCATTTTTTGGTCCATCAGTGTTATGAATTTGAGCCTGTTCTCTGCCAGAGACAACAAAATTAACACCCGCATTTTCCATCTTTGACTGCTGTTCCCTGGATGCCTGACCTACTGTGCTAACCTGTGCACTGGAATTACTAGTATCTGTCTCCAATGCCCCTTTCCTAGAATTTCCTTCTTGTACCAGCGCTGGCCAGGCAGATGGGTTGCTATTTGGGTTAAAGTTGCTGAAGCCAGAGCCAGGTCCAATTCTATCCTGACCACTTACATTCCTCCAATTTCCAAGTCCATTGTTGTTCTCTGCAGCAGAGTTGGAAGATTGAACAGATTTAGCCTTAGGGTCAGATTTCCAGACCCCAAGATTACATTCGTTCCCAGAACTTGCAGACTGGCACTGGCTCCCTTTTCCTTTGTTACTAGTGGTGCTTCCTGGCAGAGTGCTCTTCTCAGAGCCAGGGTTCGAGGCACTGTTGTTATCGGTGGTGTTTTCGGAAGAAGACTCAGTGTCTTTGCTGGCAATACAAGGCCACTCTTCCATGTCAGACCCGTCTACAATCACCTTGTCCCAGATGTGAATTGGGTTGGGGGAGGCGCCGTTGTTGGAGGAGGCTCCCGGGCCCCAAGTGGAATTTGCATAATTTGAAGCAGCAGCACCTCCAAGGGTTGACTCTGGGAAAGAGATTGTCTTATCAGTCAGATACAAATGCACAATCGATTAACATCTCAAGCTGTAACATTCCACAACTTGCACCTTCTCATCTAGGCACCATTCCCCATCAGCACTTACTGTTATTTTCTCCTGAATTCATACACTTAAATTTGCTCATTTTTCGGGGCCTAGTTCAAGTGCCACTTCTTCTGTGAAGTTTGTTTGTTGTTTTTTTTTGAGCTTATCACCAGAAAATAGTCTTTCCTTGGTTAGAGCCATTTTGCTCAGTGCTGGAGTACTTTGTGTCTTCCCTCCCCTATGTTAGAGCCTTTAAAGGCAGAGACCCTGTTTTGCTAACATTTGAATTCCACAGGCCCAGCACATCGCTGCTTAGTGAGCACCGGCCCAGTATGAATGCCCACCCAGCTGGATGCCAGGGGCTGACAAGCACAGATCAGTCTGTATGCCCAAGAACTTAATCTGATGAACTAGTTTGGCTCAGCACACATTCTGGTGGAATTTACTATATTTGGCAGGGAAAAAAATAGACATGACTTAAACCCAATTATTTCTTCTGAACTTACTTAGTTCCTTTATCCAAGCAGCTTAGTATCAATATGAATTTGAAAAAAAATATTACATAAAGCCATATAAAAGTAAGAAAGCACAGAATCTCAAACTCTTGAGAGTTAGGGGCCTCCTTGGTTTTAAGAATGTGAACAGGAGATTCTGGCTCACACTGGACCCATGTTGACATCCGGGCCTGGACAGACTGGGTTGCAGAAATGTCTGACACAACTGCCCCTCACACACTTCCTTTTCTATCTGGTTACAAGGGGCCAGGAGGCCTTTCCCGGCTGGCCTTGGGTCTGGCCTGATGGTCACCACAGGGAAAGCCTTGTGCACAGGGCTTTCTCTGCATGAAGCCTACGTCACACCAGGTTTCTTTCCACCCTTACTCTGCGCATCAGACAGTGAGAGAATTTTCCAGGCAATTCTATGTTCAGACTTACTAGAATGAAGCATCCTGTTGTTAACAACCACAGTTCATTGTCCTTGCCAACGCTTAATGGTGCTCAAGCTCTGAATTTTAATACAGTCTCAAAAAAACATTTTACTTGAAATCTGCTAATGAGCTAAAAAAAAGTTATTTGGAAGTTCTTAGCTGTAAACTGATTTAGTATTCACACGTTGAAAAAAAAATCTCAGCCCTGGCTGGCGTAGCTCAGTGGATTGAGTACGGGCTGGGAACCAAATTGTCCCAGGTTCGATTCCCAGCCAGGGTACATTCCTGGGTTGCAGACCAGAACCCCCAGCAACTGCACATTGATGCCCCTCTCTCTCTCCCTCTTTCTCTCCCTCTCTCCTTCCCTTCCCTCTCTAAAAATAAATAAATAAAATCTTAAAAAAAAAATCCTTAATTTAAAATTAAAAAAAAAAAAATCTCAAAACTTCTAGTAGAACCCTTTAGCCAACAATCCTTTTATCTACATACAGTTCTTAGTAATGCCCAAAATCCAGGGCCTGCTAAAGAAATACTGCTGCAAAAAAAATCTAATAAAATGTAGAATGATATTATTTGGTATTCTCCTAAGATTCTATAGAGTAATCTAAGAGACCATTCTCTCTACCTGCTGAACATTCTGGGAACATAAACATGAACATCTAAGATTCAGAACACACCCTTGCACTAATCCCACTTCCAATCATACTTGGAACACACACACTTGTGGCAACAGTTGGAACTATGGAGGCTTGAAATTGTAATGCTCTTGTCTGAGAAGGGGAAAAAAAAAAGCTCCAAAGAGCAATGACAGACAGTAGCTACGTCAGCCTCTTACGCCAAGAGCACACATTCACTGGATGCAAAAACCCAGTTTCGGAAGAGAAATGCTGACACGCAACTCGTACTGGGATTCTCTCCCATCTTTTGAATGGCCTTGGTAGTCTATATGACTAATGTTTTCTGTGAACTTTATACCAGGCAATACAGCAGTGCTATCCCTCGCCCTTTTCTGAAGCTGCCGTGAATTCAAGCCACCGACACCGATTCCTCACCTGGTGCAGTCCCACTCTCACTCTGCAGCAGCGTTCCTGTCACTTGTGCGTTGTTTGGGTTTGCTCCAGGTGCTGTGGAGGGAGGAGGCCCTGCCCCACCCCCTAGGAGCATGCAGGAGGGTGGAGGGGGCTGCCCACGTTTTAGTAACACTTTGTGGTCCTGCTGGCAACGGAATCGCGGCGGCACCTCCCGAGGCATGTAGCGGGCGGCGCTTGGCGGTTGTCCGTTCGGCACTGCCACCCTTTTGGCATTGTTGCCACCATTGACTGGTGGCGATGGAGAGCTGCCAATTGGGCTGGCGGCCGTTGGTTGGCTTAAACTTGGTTTCGTCACTTCGGGCACTGAAAGAGAGAGAGAATGGAAAACAACCTTTGAAATCAAATACATTTTTAAGACTTTTTACATGATTATCAATTGCAATAAGACAACCCTTCTTTCATATTATTCCTGATGGACATGGCCTTTCCAAATCGCCCAGCACCTTCAGTTTAATGAAGGATGGAGGTTGGGGGTGATGGTGACAAGGATTCAAAGACAGCAATACCATGGAATTCCATTCTTCTGACTAAGGGGGAGAGGGAAGTAATCCCTATTCACTCCCCTAAATCAACGGGGAATTCCCTGAAGGGCTGCCCTGAAGGTCTAAGGGTACATATTGTCCCCAGGCAAAGTCCTTAGTAAAGTTCAAGGCTCTCAGCCCGAAGGCCCTGTCCTATCCTCCTCATTCTTGAAGGCCTTCCTCTGATAAACTTTTCTGGAAGTCCCTGGTCTAGGGAGGCTCAGCACCCTCCACTTACGCTCCTGAACACGCCGTCCACTGCACCTCACCACTGGCTTTACCACATGACACTGAAGTTCTCCCTTTATAAGCCTCTCTCCCTCGCCCGCAAAGGCCGAGGCCCATCTTCCATCGTTTTTTTTTTTAAGGCCTGCCACAGGGAACCTCAACCTAGAGAATCCCAGAATCACCAAATCAACTTGTTGGGTACTACAGCCACCTAAACTCAGAGACTCCTGCTTGGCACTGTGTGTAAATATTAGAAACATATTAAATCTTTTTGTTTTGTGCCCCGCCCCACCCATTTTAAGTATACCTTGCATTTTTTTGAAACTCCTTATTTAAAATAAAAAAGTTTTAAATGTAGATACTTTCCCTATTTAACAGTAATTTAATGTTTCTGATTACTTTGAAAAATGACAAAAGGAAGTGTGGGTATGTGCTGGACGACTGTGAAGCTACACTCCCTGCTGGCTTAACCCAACAGAGGCCACTCTTCTGGACCTGCACCTCCTGTGTTTCATCCTACCAAAAAACTGCCACCTTCCTAAGAAAATACGCCTAGCAAACAGGGGCTGGCAGTCACACAGAAACCATCACTGAGCCTGATAATTCAGATGACTCCAAGGTCAAAATCCCTGACATCCAGGGTAATGTTAGGGCAATACCATTCTGACTGCTGAAAGGATGCTGAGCCAGCGTGTCGAGCACTGAACAGGCTCCTTTATGAGGAGACAGATACATCATCAGAAATCGGGGGCCCAATCTATACCCACTGGACACTGGTGAGTAGTACTCTGAGTAACAGGAGAAATGAGCATCTGCCTGAAGTAACTTCAGGACAACCTTTGGGCTTAACCTTAGCCCATCAGGAGGCTGTACCCCAGTAAGGAAGAGATCCGCCCAGTAAGGAAGAGAGGTCAGAGGACCCATAATCTGATGAGCAGAAGAAACACAGAACTTGAGAAAATAAATTGGTCATTGTCTGATATTTTTAAAAAATATTTTATTTTTAGAGAGAGGGAAAGGGAGGAAGAAAGAAAGAGAAAAACACTGATGTGCAAGAGATATATCCATCAGTGACATCTCTCATGCCCTCAACTGGGGACGTGGCCTGCAACCCAGGCATGTGCCCCGACAGGGAATCAAACCGGCGATCTTTCATTTCACAGGCCAGCACTCAATCCACTGAACCACACCAGCCTGGGCCACCGTCTAATATTTGTAACACAGTACACTCTGCATGAGCTAGAATAGGCAATGGATAAATAACTGATAAATTGATGAATAAAGATGAATTATTTAACAGTCCATTTTCTATCTGTGCCTGGAAGATTCTACACCATATGGCATTCTCAATCCCCTTTCCTCATCATGAGAATAAACAAGAAGCTGGGAAGGGCTGGGGGGGATTCTTCACAAGTGGTTTTTAGGATGGCAGGGGCTATGTTTCTGTGAAGCTGCTCTTCTATAAAAGGGCTACAGTCTTCACTCTAAGTTAACAAGGCCTATTACATGCTTTGACTCATTTACCTAAAATAGAATAAGACACAGTAAGACCAGCTTAGTGGACTGAGGTCTGAACACAGCTCAGCTGATTCTACACCACTCACAGCACAACCTAAGAAATCTGCTGGGTATCACACACTGGGCAAGATACCCTGCTAATGCTCCTTGAGACGTTTTGTCACCACCACATCTGAGACAGAGGGGATCGTAAATCATTCCTTTACTACCCCAAACCATTTATTTACTCTAAGGATGGAATCTTTTCCTCTCTACTGTTGCCTTAATTACCTTATACTATTCTCATCTCACAGTTTGAACTTCTAATGGCCTCTATTTCTGGAATATCTGAAGCTTTGCTAGCCATATGATCTTTGTCCTCATGACTCATCTAGCACCACTGCTCCTAACCAGGTTCAAATCCTCATTACCTTTCATCTGGGCCACCTTTCTGAGCCACATGTCGTGCAATACCTTTATATTCATCCTCTCTCCAGAGAAAGCCAGTTCCATCTCTAACAAATGGCTCCCACCACAGTTAGAACACAAAGGTGTCTCTACAAGCTATGAGGGCTACTGCAAGTAATTTAGTTCATAAAATTACTTACTTGAGAAAAAAAATGCTCACCTCAAATATTAATAATTAGACTAGATTAAAAAATGATCCCAACCACCAATATGCACTCACTGTAATATGCCTCTGAAGAGGCTCAAAAGACAGCTGTGGCCAATGCACAGCAATGGTCCATCAGCCCAGGTGTGCTGATGGAAAGGTGCTGTCCCTCAGCTGTGTCCCAGGGGGGACAAAGGTTATGAATTATGGCTTTGGAAAATAATATCTAATTTTAAAAATTTTATATTGAGCTGGAAATGTTTCCCTGTTCCTTTCGCTCACCATTGGTACTTCTGGGATGAGAGTATGTCTTCAAATCTTTGAAGTCAGTTACTTGACCCACCCCAGGTGGGAAGCCTTGGTTCACATTTCTTAACCCATCTGACCCAAATGCCACACAGTCTACAGAGGTTTATCTCTGCTCTTTCCATAATGTGGTGCCCATTTCAGGAACTGCACATCCCTTTCTAGACACTGTATTTTTTCTAATGCAGCTATGGTCAGCTTAGTTTTTACAAATCTATCATTTCATACGGATACCTCCCATTAAGACAACCATCACCTGAATAACTTTTTCTTATCAGAAGAATTCCAGTTTATTAATTCTTTGTGCTACATTATGAATGCTATTGTGGACGAAAATGAGGTGAATCGAGCTGTAGTACTAAAATAAGGTTCAGATAATTTTTAAACCCTTTCCCCTCCATTATGAGGCACACAATGGCATAATGGAGAGAACACTGATTTAGGTGTTAGGAAGTTTATGTTCTTCTGCCAAGTATGCCATAAATTAGGCTGCCAACACATCTCTGGATCTTATCCTTCATTTATCCATTCAAGATCTATTACACTCAACTATTATTGTATCTGGTACCATGTTATAAAAAGGCTTAAACCATATGATCTCTAAAGATATTTTCATCACTCTGACATTCTAAGGCAAAGGCTCTTGGATTCTATCCCTTAGACTACTCTTCACTTAGTTTCTTTTATTCCTATTTCCACCATGTGAGGACAGGAGCTTACCATGTACTGTATACTCTTCTGCAACAGCCTCTTAGCTTGTCTTCCTGATGTCTTAGCAGAAAAGACTAGGGAAGGAGGACAGTGGAGCCTAGCATATGGCATAAATCAAAGATGCCATGGGACTACGGGGTTCCCTAGTCTCACCCCATTTTGACCTCTAGGAGTACATGGGATTGCTAATATACCCCATTCCTGGCCAGGACTGGCTGAGGAACCAGGAGTGTGTCAAGGACATCAGTGCCAGTGGCCGTGAAGCACTGGGCACTGCCTTAGACCTGCTTCCCTGTCAATTCATCTTCCATACCATACTCTTTGATGTTCTTTCTATTTAACATCCTTGGGTGCCTGCTCACAGAGAGGAAAGTGAGTTAAAATTCTCTAGCACAGCATAGAAAGCTCTCAGTCTACATCTTTAGCATCTCCTGCCTCTCTGCAACCTACTCTGCCTCAGCTGGTCTAAGCTCTGGGCCATGCCCCTACACACGCTATGTTCTTGCCAACTTCCTGCCCTTCCCCTTTCTTTGTCTCCATTAACAAACCAAAGTCCCCATTAAAGACACCCTCTGAGGCCAGCCTCAAATTTTTAACCATCTTTCTGACCACCTCCTATTGCTGAGTGTTAATTACTCCTTCCTGTGTGCTACTCTTCTTGACAGCTTAACCCTCCAATCCACTTAACCATATCAACAGCACCAGGAATTTCTGGGACCCAGTACTGACTACCATTTTAATATACTGAATATTTATCTGGCATTTACAAATTCCCCCTCTTTAATCCTTACAAAATCCACATGATATAGGCATTGCTATCTGTACTTTATATATATGGAAACTTAGCCAAGGAGAAGTTAAGTAACTTCTCTAGAGTCACACTGGTAATTTGGTGAGCTGATTAGCTTTTTAACAAGGCTAAATTGCTATGTCCAAATTCCTCCATTACATAGTCTATCTTTTAAATTCCCATCTTACCCTAATCCCTGTTAAATCTGATTTATTACATCAATCCCACAAACTCAATTCTAAGTCTAATACCCAACAAAGCGTCTACCTGAGGTGCTTTTTATTATTTGTTACCTGGGCAGCAGGACCAACTGGAGTCCATGCCTTCATATAACCTCCAATTAAATCCCTGTCCTGTTCTCTCCAGAATTTTCACTTAAAAAAAAAAAAAATGATGGAAGAATAGTTCTGAAAAGAATCAGTTCAAAATCATGGCCCATATACTTTCAAAAAGTATTACTTTTTCTAATCTTTTTGCTTCTTAAAAAAAAATTTAAGGCCACTACAAATACCACCACAAGTACTTTTTATTTGTCATTGCTGCTCCTCAGTGACTGCAAACCACCAATCTTAATTATTCTACCCTCACTCTCACCAAGTGCACTGCAGGCTGAGTAAGCAAGAACGTAAAATCTAAAACAAAAGGTTCTAATAACTTAAAAGGAAAAAAAGTAAAACAATTTACCTTTGGTTTTTTGTTCCGTGACCTGAAAAATAAATGAACAGATATGAGTAAATGAGATTTGCTAATTCAGTATTACAAGACTACTTTAATTCTGATAACTCAAGTAATCAGCTATCAGACACACAGTAACAGTTAAAATCCTGAAAGAGAAGGTGGGACATCCTTTTACAGACAACGGTCATCATAACTTACATGACCGTCATTATGAAATCTACAAAAAATTAAAAACAAAAAGCATTCCACTCTTGTTAAATGATAGCTCCTTGTACCAGGAATGCTGTTTGCCATTTTGATTGTTATGACTACAGAGAAGCAAATGGATGTGGCCCAGAAACTAATTAGCTAAAGAGACAAAAAGACTCCCGAGTATGGGTTCAAACACTTGATCTCAAACCTAGAAAGCAAAAGTTCAGAGGCCCATCACAGGAGGCATCAGAGGTCATAGTAGGAGAGCAGGATTCAGAACCAAGCTGTGCCACTTCCTGGCTGTGTGATCTGAGTTTTCTATTTATCTGCTGACTGGGGGTAATAACAGCATCTCCCTGCAAAGGGTTGCTGTAAAGATTAAACAGATAGCCTATGGCAAATGCTATTTGTAAATGTTTGCTATTTTTTCTTTTAAATCCTCACCTGAGGATATTTTCATTAATTTTAGAGCAAGAAGAAGGCAGAGAGAGAAAGGGGAGGAAGAAAGAGAAACATCAACATTTGAGAGAAACATTAATCAGTTGCCTCTAGCACACACCCCAACCAGGGATCAAATTTACAACCTAGGTATGTGCCCTGGCCCAGGATTGAACCTGCAGCTTTTGGTGTACAGGACGACACTCCAACCAACCAAGCCACCTGGCCAGGGCAATGTTTGCTATTTCTATTAAAATTTATATAAAACAACATAAAATAAGCAAAAGTAAAATATGTAAATTTTGCATAAATAAACATTGCTTTGCTAAAAGTATTTCCATATATAGTAACTACTGTATCTATGAAAGTGATTAACCTAAAAGGTTGGATAGGCTGAATATAATAATGGGTTTTTAGAGAGTTTGGAAATGATAGTTAGGAGACTCTTAGAAAACTGTTTCTACTAATAAGAGGAGAAAATAAAGGAGGGCACCTAAGTATACCTGCTCTATGGGCATACATTAAAAAATATCCAAAAGAAAATGCTCAAGAAAAAAAAAGTCTCAGAATTCCAACAGGGGTTATATTATATATTACATTAATAAGATCATAGGTAATTTTGAACCCTTTTCATAATTCCCAATCTTCCACAGCATTTTCATATTGGTTCTCTGACTCTTGTAACAAAAATATTCCTACAGAAAAGAAGAGGTTTGATTATTTGTGCTAGTGACATAATAAGTTACTGTTGTGAGTGTTCATAAAAACATGCTCACCTTTGGAGGGTTATGGCCTACAGCTAACCAGCCCATTTCACAATGGATTCCAGCACAGCAGTGTCAGATGCTAAATCTGAATTAAACAATCTACCTGTGTGACCTCCTGGAATGTTTCTTACATTCTTGCATTAAAAGACAAGCTAAAGCTAACTCTACTGTACTGAATGTGTGGTAGTCAGTGTTTCCCAGTACAAACTGTTACAGAGTTACAGAGCTCAATTCAACTGTATACTTTTTGTATAACCCCACTTTCCAAGAATGAACAGATTGGTATCCACATACCAATTCCTTAAGGTAATTTAAGGTTTATACCACTGTAAATATTTCTTAGAATGCCATTATGAAAATCAGTTATACAGAAAGTTGATGTATTCCCCAACTGTGAGTGACAAACCCAAACAATGTCAATGGGCCTTACAACGTGGGTCCTGTTAAAAGAGCTGTCCCCCAGATGGGGAAAAGCTGGATGATCAAAGCATGTGTTCTGCCAACACTAAACAGTGACCCTTGAGCAGCCCCCACCCAATGAATGTTAATGGAATCCTCTGACCTCTCATGAATAGAAATCTAACAGTTCACTCAGCGATGGCTCTAGAAAGAGCAAACTGCCACAACCATTGAACACAATGGAGAGAGCTCATGCTTAATTTCTGTGAGAAATAATTTAATTTAGCTTTAAATAAAAGTCAATTTTTAAAGAAAAGTATGTTGCCTGCACTCATTCTTGACCATTCACTTTTTAACGAACATTTTTTGAGTGACTATCATGCACCAGGCACTCACCATCCCAGTTACTGGAAATATAAACATGAACAAAACCCTGAGAAACTTACAGTTAGTCTAATGAGGAAGACAGAAGCAAAAAGATGATTATAAAGCAATGGGCTAGGCAGTGGGAAAGATGTGGAAGGACTAAGAAGCACAACAAATGTCTGCTGACTGACTGGCTGAAGGACTGCATAGTAGAACCTCTGGCACATTCTATACAATTCTTTGCATCATAGCACATTTTATGCCTCCTAGCTGAGGTGTCATCTCTACAATAAAGGTGAAAACCACTAAGACAATCATGTGGTAAGCTTTGTTCTCTCCTTAAAACTGCTAAATCACAACTTCATTCTGAAATTTCACAATGGTTTAGTATGATAAAACAATACCAAAGACCACGTGTGGGTCTAGATCCTGTGTCAGCCAATCTAGAACATTTCTGAACAAAATGACTGGATTTTTATTGTTCATAATTAACCATGTGAAATTTTATTTATGGTGATTTTTCTCTTTACCAAAACATCTTAACCA
Source organism: Phyllostomus hastatus (assembly GCF_019186645.2). Lineage (NCBI taxonomy): Eukaryota > Metazoa > Chordata > Mammalia > Chiroptera > Phyllostomidae > Phyllostomus > Phyllostomus hastatus. Next base: position 5,607,349 of record NW_025333715.1, read on the forward strand.
ATTCTTGATGCAGATGCAAGCACACAGAGATCATTCAGCTGAATAAACTACATTCTCTGCATAAATAATCCCAATTCACTCTTGAACAGTAAACGTAAACCATCTTTAATTTTAATCATTTTTCTATTAGTAGGGTCCGCGACGCAAGTTTACAGATGTGTATCGTATTAATGGTTTCTAGACGCTGACACTCTCGGTTTGAGAGAACACACTACTGTCTATGTGAAGAACAAGAATGGACCGCACAGATCCTAGTCAACTGCTTTACTTGGCATTTTCAAGTTCCCCAGTGCCCAGCATATTAACCATCCACTCCCACAGCCTGCAAAATCCAATTTTTGTACCAACTTAGTAAATGAAATATGAATGCCCTAAAAGAAAGAAAGCTTTCACTGAGGTTCACTCTCCTATCACTCCAGTTGGAGGGTCAGCATGTGCAGGGCACAGGGACAATGCTCCTAACACCCTACGGCTGGTGGAGCTGCTTATTCACAACCTCGATAATGTGCAAGTGGCTGCATACCCAAAACAAGGTATGAAAAAAGGTATCTGGGTCATTATCCGACAACTTTAGTCAAGCTCTTTGCTGTCATGCAAGGCACTTCTAACAAGCTCAGGTTAGGAGGAGCACAGGCACCCAGGCAGTATGAAGACATGACGGTGGGCACGCCACTATTCACAGAAACAGAAACAATAGGAAGCAGACAAAGAGCATTGGCTGTCTATTACAGAACCAAAGAATAATGAATACTTCTTTTAATTACGCCATGCAGAAAAGATAAATTATATTTCACAGGTTTCATGTGGCAGGGTTACAGACAATCCAATTAAAAAAATATTTCCAGTATTGCTTTTAATGCAGGTACTCATAAATTATCTAATTTTAATTAATTTGGAAAACTGAACTATGGGAAACACTATATCCAACAATGCTGGGAAGACTAGCGGAGTCCCTTTTACCTTCATGGGCTGTATTTGATTGCCTTGAGTCTGTTCTAAATCTAGAGTTCCCTATGAACCTTTTCAGTTTCCACCTCTGAAAACTTATCTTCAGTAACCTGGGACCACATCAGGGACCCTTAAACCTGTCTCTCACAGTGAGGCCCTGCTTCCCATGTTCTTCAGACAGTGGTAACAAGAACTGAAGGAAAATTATTTTGCCTCCCAAAAAAGGATTAAAGCAACCCTGCCGAGCCACCATCCACATGAGGCAACGAGTCAAGGAGTGGCAAGGTGGGCTCAGACACGAGCTCAGACAATGCCCAGGGCAGAGGGGCATGCCCTGCAGCAAGGGGAGCAGGGAAAGGGAGTCAAGCCATCTCTGCTCAACAGCCCATCAGACAAACACTCCAACCCAGTCTTTATAATTGACAGCTGTCTGCCCTTTTTTCCTTTTAACATCTCTTTTCCCCAGATCCTCAGCAAGGGATGTTTCCCTATGAAATTATCAAAAGGCAGGCTCATATAAATGACAACTCTGGAGATGGACCAAAAGGAGAACAGCAGAGCAAACTATGTCAACTCTGAAGTTATTCTATAAGCTTGCTTAAGAAAATGGAAATTAATTATGATACAAACAGGGAAATATGACCAGAGTTCAACTGATGGTAAGTGTTTTGCCTTTCTTAATATTATTTACTGTTGTTTTCCTAAAATCAGCAGCATTATTTAATAGACTTATTTGATTAAACCCACCTTCTGAGTGGCTTCTTTTTTCTTTTTATCCTCTTTCTTCCTTTTCTTGTCTTCCATTAACTGTTCTTCCCTTTCTTGCTCCTTCTCTCTGTTAAAGTAATGTCACACCGGAAGGTTAAATATCTGTATTTGTGGCAAATCAAAAGCTTGTAGACGGCGTACAAGGCAACATTTTATCTCAGTGACCAAGGAGAACACGTTATTTTACTTAAACTAGGAGGTTGCAAAAACTCACCACATTTAGTTATCCCCATATGTTGGTTTGTCACCCCTTTTGCAAAACATGACATTAAGTTTGTTTTCTAAGAAATACATTACAGTGAGGGTTTTAAAAAAGATTTTATTTATTTTTAGAGAGAGGGGAAAGGAGGGAGAAAGATAGGGAGAGAAACATCAGTGTGTGGTTGCTTCTCAGGAGTCCCCTACTGGGAATTTGGCCTGCAACCCAGGCACATGCCCTGACTGGGAATTGAACCTGTGACCCTTTGGTTCACAGACCGGCACTCAATCCTCTGAGCCACACCAACCAGGGCCTAAAGTGACTTAAAAACAACAACAACCTTTCAATCAGGGTTCTGGGGGTGAAGGGAGGGGGGCAGAGGTGGGGAGAGAGAAACAATGATTGGCTGCCTCCAATATGCACCCAGAACGGGGATCAAACTTTCAACCTAGGTATGTGCCCTGACTAGGAATCAAACCCACAACCTTCTAATGCACAGGACAACACTCCTACTAAATGAGCCACCTGGTCAGGGCTAAAGTGAGTTTTTATGAGATCTTCCTAAAAGAACACACACACACACACACACACACACACACACACACACACACAGTGGGTATTTCCACTCATCAAAGAACCTGATTTAAATATCCAATATTTTAAAAATATGACAACATCCAGTTGGCTTCTGGCAATATTTTTCACAAATAACACAGAATATATTAATTTAATTATGGTACAAAGATATTTATCATAATTTAGATGTTTAACACAACATTTTCAGAGTGATCAGTATAACACTCTACGTTCTACATCTTGTGTTTTTAAGGCAGATACCGAGTGTCCTATACATAAGGTATTTTTCATTGGGTGAGTTCACTGTCGCATCTTCCTGGCACATCTGAATCAGGCTGTCCTCCCCTCAATTAAAAATAAAAATAATACACAACAATAGGACTTCAAGCCAAGATGGAGGTGTAGCATAGGTAGATATACTTTGCCTCCTCACACAACCAAAAGGACAATAAATTTAAAAACAAAAAACCAACCAGAACTGCCAGAAAATCGAATTGTATGGAAGTCCAACAACCAACGAGTTAAAGAGGAAACATTCATCCAGACTGGTAGGTAGGAGGGGCAGAGACGGGCAGCTGGAGAGGAGAGGACTTGTACCAAGGCGGCAGCCAGCAGAGTGGGCGGTCCCACATTCGCATGTGTATACACCGGAACAACTGGGGAGCAAGACAGACCACACAACCCAGGGTTCCAGCATGGGGAAATAAAGCCTCAAAACCTGACTGTAAAAAATCTGTGGGGGTTGAGGCTGCAGGAGAAACTCCCAGCCTCACAGGAGAATTAGTTGGAGAGACCCACAGAGACCTAGAATGTACACAAACTCACCCTCCTGGGAATCAGCACCAGAAGGGCCCAATTTGATTGTGGGAAGCGGGAGAAGTGACTGAAAGCCAGCAGAGAATGGAGCCAGTGCCACTGTTCCCTGACAGACCCCTCCCCCACATACAGCAACACAGTGCAGCCACATGGGCTGCCCTGCCCTGGTGAACACCTAAGGCTCTGCCCCTTACTACTAATAGGCCTGTTAGAAAAAAACAAACAAAAAAGGCCCAAATGAAAGAACAGATCAAAGCTCCAGAAAAAATACAACTAAGTGGCGAAGAGATAGCCATCCTATCAGATGCACAGTTCAAAAGGCTGGTTATCACGATGCTCACAGAAATGACTGAGCATGGTCACAAAATACAGAAATGAAGGCTATACAAAGTGAAATAAAGGAAAATGCACAGGGAACCAACAGTGGCAGGAAGGAAACCAGGACTCAAAATCAATGATTTGGACCAGAAGGAAGAAATAAACATTTGACCAGTAAAGAATGAAGAAACAAGAATTCAAAGAAATGAAGAGACACTTAGGAACCTCCAGGACAACTTGAAACGTTCAAACATACAAATCATAGGGGTGCCAGAAGGAGAGGAGGAAGACCAAGAAATGAAAACCTATTTGAAAACATAATGAAGGAGAACTTTCCCAATCTGGCAAAGGAAATAGACTTCCAGGAAGTCCAGGAAGCTCAAAGAGTCCCAAAGAAGTTGGACCCAAGGAAGCACACACCAAGGCACATCATAATTACTTTACCCAAGATTAAAGATAAGAAGAGAATCTTAAAAGCAGCAAGAGAAAAGGAGACATTACCTACAAAGGAGTTCCCATAAGACCATCAGCTGATTTCTTAAAAGAGACCTTACAGGCAAGAAGGGCCTGGAAAGAAGTATTTGAAGTCATGAAAGGCAAGGAATTACATCCAAGATCACTCTATCCAGCAAAGCTATCATTTAGAATGGAAGGGCAGATGAAGAGTTTCCCAGATAAGGCCAAGTTAAAGGAGTTTGTCATCACCAAGCCCATATTATATGAAATGTTAAAAGCACTTATCTAAGAAATAGAAGATAAAAAACTATGAACAGTAAACTGACAAAAAACTCTCAACATCAACAACCGAACCTAAAAAAGTGAAAACAAAAATGAACTAAGCAAACAGCTAGAACAGGAAGAGATTCACAGAAATAGAGATCGCATGGAGGGTTATCAGTGGGGAAGAAGAGGGGGACGAATAAGGGGAGGTACAGGGAATAAGAAGCATAAATGGTGGTACAAAAGAGACGGGGAGGTTAAGAATAGTATGGGAAATGGAGAAGTAAAAGAAGTTATATGTATGACTCACGGACATGAACTAAGGTGGGGGAATGCTGGTGGGGGGAGGAGGTAGAGAACGGAGGGGAATAAAGGGGAAAAAATGGGATAACTGTAATAGCATAATCATAAAATATATTTTTAAAAATAGAATAAAATTAAAAATACACAATAATAAAATTTTAGTTGAATAAATGTGCTAAATCTTAAGAAATTAAGATAATGTAATTTATACCTCACATTTGAAAAGTAAAATTTAATATTCATTCTCACATACTACAGAATATAATTTAATATATATTCTAATATAATATATATAGAAAGCTGCTAACTTTCACTCTGTGTATCAACTGGAGAAAACGTATAAGCAACCACTGGCATAACTTCAAAGCTCAAAGCAGGAGACCCCAGATGCCATGCTAACTGAATTTCAGAACTCGGAGGATGGCTGGAGATCTAGTTCCCAGGTCCCCAACTTCCAAACAGACACAGCCTGCAGTACTTGCGATTTTAGGGGATCAACACATCAAATCCATGGCTTTATAGATATTATCTAGAAAAAGGCTAAAAGTCAGACAATTCAAGACAAATGTTAAGGTAAAGGTTTGCAGATACAGCAAAAATTACAAAGACGGTTCCTGAAGGACTCACTGGGGAGTGGAAATCACTTCACTTATACAGAAGGAACTGAAGATCAACACTGAGGTGAGCTCTCATGAATAAGTAATTAATTAATGCTGCACTTAAAGAAAAGGAAAACTAAACAACAACAACAAAAACCCCAAGAGTTTACCAACATGTGAAGTTTTTAGCGGCTTTGTCCACATTCACATTTTCCTGCTTACTCTCTAGACATAAGTATATAAAAGCATAATGTGCACAATTCCTACTTTAAAGGTAACTTCCATGAAAACTTCAAAAATACAATCATGAAAGAGACTTTATTGAAATTTCCTTAGGTTAGAGCTGGATTTCTTTGGAGTCAGATTATGTATACATCAGTCTCAGCGTGGAGCTCTTGGTGAAAACCCACTCACAGCTGCGCATTAATAGATTGACGAAAATTGGCAAGATGGATGATGATCATCTAAGGTAGGCTGACCACAGGTCCCGTTACATTTGCATTCAGAGCCCTTTCCTTCCTCTAGATGCAAAGTAAAGAAAAAGATGGGGTTCTTCATGACCTAGTTACTATAACTTGGTTTTCATATTTTGAAGTGCAACTGACTACAGGAAAAGAACAAACACAGCATGCATATCTCCTATTTAAATAAATATTTAATGCTTTACAAAGCATTGTTGCATTTTTCTATGGCTAGTCTAAAATTAAAAGTTTATTTCAAAAATGCAATGAAAAATAGCAGTAACTCTTTAATGAGACACATTCTTAAAAAAACAACTAATCTTTTCAAATATTTTTCCCTATAAACAGGTAATTCGGAGAAAGGGACTGAAAGTCATGTTCACTACAAGCAGATTTACTTCCAAAACAAATATTTTTCAAAGCTTTCCAGGAGACAGGCTGTGCTTTCACCCTGATCTTTTAAAGTGTATATTGGTAGAATTGAGTCTTCTCTTTAAATTTCACGTCCTCCAGAAGAATTTATTTCCCCAAACCAAACCTGACTTAAAGACCTGCCATTCACTTAATAATGCATCACATAATGTGGGTTCATCTTTCTTCTAACTCAGCGGTGCTCTATCTTTGCTGCATATTAGCATTGTTTGGGGAGACTGAAATAGTCCAATGCTGAGTCAGAGCCCAAGCATGGTGAAGAGGGCACCCATGTAGGGAAGGCATGTAGATGGTGGTGATGCAAGACCAGTTAGAGAAAGGAGAACTGATCAGTAAATAAATACATATACTAAGGATAGTAAGTCACGTTTCTCACTATTACAAAAGGAGTTACCAAAATGAAGAGAGAGAATGCACCCTGTGTAGTTGGATCTACTGGCATAAACTCATGGTTTTTAATATACTATAAGCTACTTACCTGTTAATTACTTAGGAGTCATCTCAATAATCAGATGAACTGTTCTTGTACCATAGTGCTTGTGTTCAAGTAACCCTTATTTTACTTAGTAATGGCCCCAAAGTACCAGAGTAACGATGCTGTTGATTTGAATATGCCAAAGAGAAGCCCTGAAGTGCTTTGGTTAAGTGAAAAGGTGTGCATAGGAAAAACGGTGTATATAGGTTTTGGCACTATCCATGGTTTCAGGAATCCACCGGGGTCCTGGAACATACCCCTTGAGCAAAGGGAGACTACCCCCCCCCCCCGCCAACACACACACACACTCTCTATTACAGAGAGGGCTTGAGGAACAAACAACACGCAAACGCCAATGAATGGTATACTTAGCACTCAGACTGTGGATTCTAAATACCATCCTTCACTAAAAAAAACCATAGTTCTTTGGAAAAAGAGCTAAGCTGAGTGCTCGGGCAAGGAAAGTACAAAATGAGCCTGGAATACTTGTTTGCCAAGAAGCAAGGAAGTGTTCAACAAATGATGGGACACGTCAAATGGTCGCAGAGGTCAGTCTGAAGGGGCTCGTACACGTTAAATCTGGGACATGTGTTCAAAAGAAAAGCCTCACAAAAACTAATTAAAGAAAATCATTACAAATGCGGTGAAGAAAATAAAGCTGAGAAAGGGGATAGAGAGCGATCAAGAGGGAAGGGATGAGGGAAGAGGGTGGGCTACTTTACACAGGATGTCCCCTGAAGGCCTCTCTGAGGTGTTTATATCTGAGTAGAGCCCTGAATGAAGGAAGCTTTCTGGGAAATGAGTGGCTGTGCAGCAGAAGAAATAGTAAATGCAAGGCTCCTGGATGGAGAGCTCATGGTATGAATTTTTTTTTCTGGAGGGGGAAGGTGGCACACTCCCATCTTTCCATCACCTCCCTTCATGGCAAACACCCCACACACCCTTCACTATTACTCTGTAGTAGTGCTCGCTCCCACCAAAAGAACTGTGCATTGTTATTTCTTAAAAGCCTGCCTTCTCCTTCCCTCCCTTCATTATTCCAGGGCCTAGCTGGTACCAAGCACTGGGCTGGAGGCCGAGAATTCAGCAACAGAAAACGTGCAGTGCTATCTGCCTTCCTGGGGTTCTTAGTTTAACTTCTTAAATGGCTGTACCTTGCCTTACAACAGCTTCAGGGCAGGAAACTCTGTTCTTACTCTGAAGACAGCCTGCAGTGCCTTTGGAGTTTTGACCGTACCAGATCTTTGGATATGTGAATTCATGGCTTGTGATAACCCAGGTTAGAAATCAACTTCCTTCCACAAACTAGAACCATGAATAATAGTTCTTGAATTCAGCTGTCAAAGCCCATCATCCCTCACACATCAGTAGAGGCGAGGCTGACAATTTCTTACTTGAAAGTGCTAATCACCAATATGCTGACTGGAGAGAAAAGATATGATAGTCTCAATTCAGCTAAACAACCAGGACTCATCTTGACAGGAAAACACCTTCAGATATAAAGAGAGTTTTCCTTTTCTTTAAGGTGTGGATAACTGGTTATCACAGCATCACAACTTGTTCCTGTGCTCTGTGGTCACTAAATGTGGTGGCGCCTCTAGTCCCAGTTTATAACCAACTCCACACAATGGAGGGAGACAGACCTGAACAGACACAACTGATCCACCCAACATGTGAAACGTGCCAGATGTAAACCAACACTCTAAAAGAACTGTTGATACATCAACACTTTAGATGTATCTTCAGAAAATTATGGTAAGTGAATAAGCTAATCCCAAAGATTACATACTGTATGATCCCATTTATATGACGTTCTGAAATGACAAGCAGGGTTCCAGGGGGTGAGATGGAGGGAGGCAGGTGTGGTTATAAAAGGGGGAAACACTACTGATCTGAGGCGAAGGAACTATTCTGTGTCTTGATAGTGGTAGCAGATACATGAACCTACATGTGATAAAACTACAGAATTAAACACACATACACACATAAGTACAAGTAAAACTGAGGAAGTGTAAATAAGATCAGTGAGTTATATCAACTCATCTGGGTTACTATGTTATACTACAGTCTTTAAAGAAGAAACCATTGGTGGAAACTGGATAAAGGGCACATGGAATCTCTGTGTTATTTCTTACAAGTACACGAGAGTCTGTAATTACCTCATTAAGAATTTTAATTTTTAAAAAAGCCCTCAACACTGACTCATCTTGTAGTCATCTGTTTAAAATTTTTTTAGGGACTTCCTTTAAACATTTTTTTAAATAGCTGTTTGTGAAAGTCATGTTAAGAGTCCAAAAGAATTTTAGAAATAATTTACGTCCTGATATTCACAGAAATGCATCTCCAAAAATATTCTAGAATCTGCACTTCACCCTAATATGTTCAAATCATTATAGTTTTATCAATCAAGTTTCCTTAAGTATATTATATAATAAATACAATACCACAGGGGTATTTAAATTGCTCTATTACCACACAGTTCACAATGTAATTCTGTAATTGAGAATTTCAGTGATAAAACAGTAATAGAAGCTATTATTTGACTTTTTGCAGGACACGTGCATCAGCTCAGTCAACTCCAATACCAAGCCCCTTCTGGTCTATTCCCTGACTCCCTTACAACTAGGGATTGGAATGCGCTTTATGCTCTACCAATACGTTGTGCTTGTGTGTGACTATAACAGGGAACTGACAGGGTACAGGCCATCCATCCTCTCAGGGAGCACGACAGAGATGGTGTGGTCCTAGAGCTGAAGCCTGTTAATGGTGGTTTCCTGAATGCACAGGAAGAGGAAAAGGCTCCGAGGAGCCCCCAGTTTCATAGTGTAGTTCCCAAGGATCTATGAAATAGCCTTACCACTTAATAGAACCCTGGGACAAGTGGCAGTGAGTACTACTGTGTCCATACTAAGAACTCTGTCCAACACTGATTTATATAAGATTTCCAAAGCATATTTTATATATGTGCCTTTTGTAGACATTTATTTCCTTAAAAGGCAATAGGTAATTTGGCAATTTATAAAACAGCAAGAAAATAACTAGACGCAAAACCATTTGCAATCATAATCAATTGAATATTAATGATAGCGCACACATATTTGGGGTGAGGAAAATTAACAAAAGGAATATAATGCAAAGAGTTAAGTAATGTGCTTGAAGTATTCATTTAGACTGTTTTTAATTAAAAATGTATTAAGAAAAAGATAATACGTTGGAATATATCCATTCAGGCAGAGGAAATTACATAGTAGGGACATCTAAATAAGTGTATTGGATTTGTTCTGAACAGTTTTTCATTTGCTGGATCTGAATGAGGGAATTTAATGGGATGCTAATATAATTTGCACATGATATTAAGTTAGTAGATAAGACCAAACAGCACTGAAGCATAAAAATCATTCTAACACTGAGTAGCTCACAGGAAGAAAATTTAACACAGCTCCTTCTATATATGGGTTATATTATATGAAGTTGTATAAAGCAATGCTTCCAAACTTCAATGGGAATCTTGTTAAAATGTAGATTCTTATTTAGTTGGTGTGGGTGGGGACCTACAACTCTTCATTTCTAATAAGCTACTGATCTCTGGGCCTTACCTTAAATTGCACAGGTATAATGAATTTGGTTGTTTCTTTCCAAGAAGATATGGAATTGTAGCCATTTATCCAAAGATAAATAACCTCATTAAAATCAAGCTGTGCCTTGTTATTACTGTGTTTTAGTGCCAAACTACAATGCAATCTTTATGAAGATATGTATATTGAAAAGCAATTAAACAACTAAGGTAGTAAAAATATGCATGGAATTCCACTGAAACGGTAACATAAGAATAACTGGGACAAGCTACTCCTTAAGGTGGCAGCCACTAAAGATGGTTGTGCTTAGGAGAAGTGGCTGTAGGGAATGAATGGGCAGTGGCTCAACTAATGTAGACTCCCTCCTGAGACAGCCTAGGAATGAGGCTACAGGTACAGTACTAAAGAAACTAGATGAACAGTACCAAAAGTATAAGTTTATGGAACTCTGACTTGCTCAAAAGAAAAAAGGCTGAAAGGTCAGATTCCTGAAACTAGCAGATTTCAGAAATTCTAAACACATGCAGAAGAAAGAGAGTACGCCAACTTACTGGAGACCAGATCCTTACTGGCTGATAACCTGTACTGCAAAGCTTTAGTTCCTCCTACTGATAAAGTGTGTCTGTGGTTGGAGGCTAATGTAGTGCTTGAATATATTGATGAAGCTCACACATTGTTGGAAAAGAATTTATTGACTGCCACAAAGAATCTTGATTGGCTTGAGAAAGACCTTGACTTTCTTCAAGATCACTTTACTACCACAGATGTCAATATGGCCAGGGCTTATAACTGGGATGTAAAAAGAAGAAACAAAGATGGTTCCATCAAGAACAAAAGCATAATGCTGGCACTAAAATTAAAGTAGTACAGTTTTCCAAACATGTCCATTTAAATACTCCAAAGTTTATCTTTAAAGGTTGAAAAACTCTGAATAATTTTTAACAGTATGAATTATAATTAAAACTTTTAAAAAAACTTAAGCTTAAAACAAATTTTACTTGTTTCATCCTTTTCTAAAGTTTTACTTTTATTTATAAAAACAAAATTAGTTTCAAACATTTTATGAAATTAGCAGTATTTTTATTTTTTTTTCACATTTCCAATAAAGTAAAGGTAACTTTCATCATCATCATCATCATAATCATTTTTTTTTTTGGTTTCTCATAAGAAAAGTCTTAGTTGAAATGGCTGAAAATTGATGTTTGCTATGGAGGCTGAATTCTGGACACTTTAGCACAGTTTACCTTTTCCTTATTAACTGACGTTACTCTTACTTGATGTGGTTAAACCAGTTTAAAGGTAGGAAAGAGTCAGTTTGAAAATTGCCAACTTGCTCTTCTTTAGTACACGTGGGGCTTTATAATCCTCTGTCACTACTTGTCTTATGTACATGGAGATTCATGAATTACTGCTTAGCCAATGACTATTATAATATTCTGCCAACACTTTTTCTTATCTCCTATAAATGCACATTGTTTTTGCAATGACAACATAAGGAAGATTTCAGCCAAAATGAAACAACAAAATTATCCACTCAAAACTCTTGGCTGAGGTGATTATGTATTTCTTTTTTTTATTTAAAAATTTTTTAAAAAATAAATTTTGATTATGCTATTACAGTTGTCCCATCCCCCCCCCCCTTCATTCCTCTCCACCTTGCACACCCTCTCCCACCCACATTCCCTCCTTTAGTTCATGTCCATGTGTCATACTTACAAGTTTTTGGCTTCTACATTTCCATACTATTCATACCCTCCCCCTGTCTATTTTCCACCTACCATCTCTGATACTTATTCTCTGTACCTTTTCCCCCCTCTCTGCTCCTCCACTCCCCTGTTGATAACCCTCCATGCGTTCTCCATTTTTGTGGTTCTGTTCCTGTTCTAGTTGTTTGCTTAGTTGGTTTTTGTTTTTGTTTTAGGTATGGTTGTTAATTATTGTGAGTTTGCTATCATTTTACTGTACTTGTTTTTTTCTTTTTCCTAGATAGGTCTCTAACATTTCATAAAATAAGGGTGTGGTGATGATGAACTCCTTTAACTTAACCTTATTTTAGAAGCACTTTATCTGTCCTTCCATTCTAAATGAAAGCTTTGCTGGATAGAGCAATCTTGGATGTAGGCCCTCGTCTTTCATGACTTGGAATACTTCTTTCCAGCCCCTTCTTGCCTGTAAGGTCTCTTTAAGAAATCAGCTGACAGTCTGATGGGAACTCTTTTGGAGTTCCAAACTCTCATTTTGTCTTGCTGCTTTTAAGATTCTCTCCTTACCTTTAATCTTGGGTAATATAATTATGACCTGCCTTGGTGTGTTCCTCTTGGGTCCAACTTCTTTGGGACTCTCTGAGCTTCCTGGAGTTCCTGGAAGTCTATTTCCCTAGCCAGAATGGGGAAGTTCTCCTTTATTATTTGTACAAATAACTTTTCCACTTGTTGCTCTTTCTCTCTTCCTTCTGGTACCCCTATAATTCAGATGTTGCAACGTTTAAAGATGTCCTGGAGTTTCCTAAGTGTCTCCTCATTTTTTTAAAATTCTTATTTCTTCATTCTTTTCTGATTGGATGTTTCTTTCTTCCTTCTGGTCCACTCCACTGATGTGAGACCCCGCTTTCATTCCATCACTATTGGTTCCCTGTACATTTTCCTTCATTTCACTTAGCACAGTCTTTATTTTTTTCATTTAATTTGCGACCAAATTCAACCAATTCTGTGAGCATCCCTGGTAACCAGTGCTTTGAACTGTGCATCTGATAGACTGGCTATCTCTTCTTTGCCTAGTTGTATTTTTTCTGGAGCTTTTATATGTTCTTTTGTTTGGGCCAGTTTTTTTTTTTTTTTTGTCTTGATGCGCCTGTTATGTAGTAAGGGGCAGAGCCTTAGGTATTCACCAGGGCGGGGCAACCCAGTTGCTGGGTTATGTCGCTGTATGTGGGGCAGGGGTCCGAGAGGGAACAATAGTATTTGCTCAGCTCTCGGCTAGATTTCAGTCACTTCCCCTGCTTCCCGCAAACAAACTGGAACCTTCTGGTGCTGATTCCTGTTTGTGTACGTCCTGGGTTCCTGTGACTCTCTCCAACGAACTCTCCTGTGAGGCTGGGAGTTTCTCCCAGCGCCTCAACCCCCATGGGTGTTTTTAATTGGTGTTTTGAGGTTTTATTTCCCCATGCTGGGACCCTGGGTTGCACAGTCTATCTCGCTCCCCAGTTTTGCCTGGTTTATCTGCATGTGAATGTGGGACTGCCCGGCCTGCCAGCCACCTTGCGTGCAGCGCCCCTCTACACAATCTGCCTCCTCACTGGGTCCGCCAACTGCTGCTCTGCATGCCCAGGGTCCGCCCCTGCCTTGCGAGCAGGGTCCACCAGCCACCCTGCTGAGAGCCCTCTCAGTCCCGGCTCCCTGACTCCGCCCCTCCTACCAGTCTGGATGAATGCGTCTACTTTAACTCCTTGGTTGTCGGACTTCCATACAGTTCAATTTTCTGTCAGTACCAGTTGTTTTCTTCTTCTGTTTGTAAATTATTGTTGCCCTTCTTTTGGTTGTGCGAAGAGCATAGTGTGTCTACCTAAGTCTCCATCTTGGCTGGAAGTCTGATTATGTATTTCTTAGTTCTCCAAAGCAGGTGAACAGGAATATTAAGTAAAAATGTGAGTTCCGGCCAAGATGGAAGTGTAGGCAGAAACCATTTACTTCCTCGCACAACCAAAAAGAGGATAACAGTCCATCTAAAATCAATAAACAACCAGAAGCAACAGAAAATCAAACTACATGGAACTCCAACAACCAAGGAATTAAAGAAAAAATCAACCAGAACAACCAGACTGGTAAGGCAGACTGCTCAGGCCAACTCAGAAAACCTCGTGGAGGCGTCTGAGGGGTGGGGCTGACTGCTGAGCTCAGCAGAGCTGCAGGGGAGGGACTGACTTAAGGGCAAAACTGAGGCTCAGAGCTGACTGTGGGCTACAGCTTGGGTTGCCTGGGTGGGAGATACTGGCAGTTTGACTTGAGAGTCTGTTGGAAAGTGTGCTAGAGACAAGCAGGCGAGCTGCATTGTTCCCTCTCGGGCCCTTCCCCCACAGGCAGCACAGCAAAGAGGGTTGCCCTGCCTGGGTGAATACCTAAGGCCCCACCCCTTACAACTTATCATGTGTGCCAAGACAAAGAAATACGGCCCAAATGAAGGAACATAGCAAAACCTCAGAACTCAGCTATGAGGAGATTACCAAACTATCTGATGGAGAATATAAAACCTTGGTAATCAAAATGCTCACAGAACTGATTGAGCCTGGCCGAAAAATGAAAGAACAAATGAAAGATACCCAAAATGAAATAAAGCAAAATATTCGCCCTGGCTGGCGTAGCTCAGTGGATTGAGCACGGGCTGCAAACCAAAGGGCCACTGGTTCGATTCCCAGTCAGGGCACATGCCTGGGTTGTAGGCCAGGTCCCTAGTGGGGGCCATGTAAGAAGCAACCACACATGATGTTTCTCTTCTCTTTCTCCTTCCCTTCCCCTCTCTCTAAAAATAAATTAAAAAAAATTTTTTTTTGAAAAGCAAAATATTCAGGAAACCAACAGTGACAAGAAGGAAACCAGGATTCAAGGCAAAGATTTGGAACAAAAGAAGAAATAAACATCTAACTAGATCAGAACGAAGATATTGAAACGTTCCAATATCTGAATTACAGGGGTTCCAGAAGGAGAAGAGCAACAGCAAGAAATTGAAAACTTATTTGAACAAATAATGAAGGAAAACTTCCCCAATCTGGCAAAGGAAACAGACTTTCAGGAAGTCCAGGAAGCCCAGAGAGTCCCAAAGAAGTTGGTCCCGAAGAGGAACACACCAAAGCACATGGTCATTAAGTTACCCAAGACTAAAGACAAAGAGAGAATCCTAAAGGCAGCAAGAGAAAAGGAGACAGTTACCTACAAAGGAGTTCCCATAAGGCTATCAGCTGATTTCTCAAAGAAACCTTACAGGCAAGAAGGGGCTGGAAAGAAGTATTCCAAGTCATGAAAGATGAGGGCCTACATCCAAGATGACTCTATCCAGCAAAGCTTTCATTTAGAATGGAAGGGCAGATAAAGTGCTTCCCAGATAAGGTCAAGTTAAAGGAGTTCATCACCAAGCCCTTATTATATGAAATATTAAAGGAACCTAACTAGGAAAAAGAAGATAAAAAATATGAACAATAAAGTGAGAACAAACTCATAACTATTAACAAATGAACCTAGAAGAAAAGAAAAACAACAAAAAGAAAAGCAAACTAAGCAAACAACCAGAACAGGAACAGAATCAGGGAAATGGACATCACACAGAGGGAGTTCAGTGGGGAAGGGTGGGGAGGAAGGTACACGGAAGGAGAAGCATAATTCGTAGGTATAAAACAGATGAAAGATAAAACATGGGGTAGGAAGCAGAGGACTCAAAGAACTTATGTGTACAACCCATGGACATGAACTGGGGGCGAGGAAGGCTGCAGGGTTGGGCTGAAGAATGCTGGAGGGGGGATAAGGGGGGAAAAATTGGGAAAACTGTAATAGCGTAATCAATAAAAATACTTAAAAAAACAAACAGAAAAAGGTAAGTAAAAATCAGCAACAGTTAAAAAGACTTGTGAGGTTGTTTTTTTTATTCATAATAAAAAATCCCCATGGAAAGCCACTGGTACAGTGGTTAGTAGTGGGGGATAGAGATTCTGGTTAAAACACAAATGTATAATTCCATCTCCATATAGTAAAAAGTATATTTGTGAAGTGTTTTATACTTGTATTTTATGATATTAAAACAGTGAAGTTAAAGCTGAGTAAAAAGAGTTAGGACTGAATCTGTGCACACTAAAGGAAAAAAGATCTGGATGACAGCAAACGTAAAGCATCTATAGTCGAAGGGTGCCACCAACTGCATGCAGATGTCAGAGATGTCAAGCATGTAAAAGAAGAGAGTTGCAGACTCAGTGAAATAGGTCAGTAAGACTTTTGCACACACAGCCTCTAACTCTTTCCCACTTTCCATATTTTGAGGCGCATGCAAGGAATAAGTGTATTTGGAATTAATCAAGCCAAATAAAGATAATATATTTAAAAGAACTTGTTTTCACTTTCAGAAATTCCATGTGGCAAAAGCTGTAACCAATAATTTGGGCAATTGTTCCCTAAAAAGAAGTTCAGGCTACAATGGTGCCTGAGGAATATCTAATTTGAAACCATAATTCTTGTATATTACATACTCTCGCCAGGCAGCCCAGCAATCTCTAACAAAGGAAGCTCCTGACGTTCTGTACAATTGTAGGGCAGCTGTGTAGGAAGTTCTTTATATTGCCTTGGAAACTGTCTCCTTACAGCTTCCACCCACTGGTCCCAAGCTTTCCTTTTCAGACCACAAAGAACAAGTCTTCTAAATATTTGTAGTAATACATTGTGCATCCCCAAGGCACTCTCAATTCCCAAACATTCCACATGTGACCTGGTTTTCTACCCCCTCACCAGTAGGGTCATAATCCTCTGAACAAGTTCCAGTTTGTCTGCACTCATGCAATTATTGGACAAAGCAGTGCCACACTGAGTGGGCCTGCCCCTTCCCTGTCCCAGATAATATACCACCGCTGATATGGTCAAAGAGCAAATCTGCATTTTTGGAAGTCACACCTTATTAAATTACGACAATAAAACCTCAGTATTTTTCACAGTACTACGAAGTTAGTTCTCCACAGTCAAGTGCAGGATGTTACATATATTCCTATTAATGTTCTCTGTGACCACCACCTCCTACAGTCTTCCCTGCATTGCAGGGAAAGGCTTGGAACTCCATTTTCCAGAATTCCATTTTCCATTTGTTCTAAGTTAGAGGTTGCCAGCGAGAGGGACCCACTTGATATTTGGGAAGCAGAAAGAAGTGGAAACCCTTTGAAAACAGGTGCAAGCAAGTAACACAGGCATCAGTAGAGAGGACTCCCCACTTTCACAGTAGCTTCCAGATGAGCTAAAGCCATACTGCTGCTGCAGGCAGCTGAGATCACTGCTTTTCTGGGAACCTGGCACTCTGATTCATCAACTATAACAGTGACTTCCTTGAATTCCCACCCCCCAGACTTTGTAATGGTTGTATGAGCCCTTAATTCCCTACATTAAAATCTTTCCTTCTTGAAAAATACAACAGATCCTACCAAAAAAAAAAAAAGACCAGAATTAGTATGTGACTTTATCAAGGTGGTAGGATACAAGACCACATATAAAACCAATTCTATGTACTAGTGACAATCAGAAATGGAAAAAATTTTAAATTTTATTTACAGTAGCATCAAAATTATGAAATAACTTAGGAATGAATCTGACAAAAAAATGCAATCCCCACACATGAAAAAGTCTAAAATGTTGCTGAGAGAAAAAAAAAAGTTCAGAGATATACCTCATTTATAGATTAGAAGGAAGACTCAATATTGTTAAAATGTCAATTCTCCTAAAACTGATTTATAGATTCAAAACAATCTCTATCAAAATTCCAATAGGACTTTTTCAGTAGAACTTGACAAGCTCCTTTAAAATTCAAAAGGATCCAGGCACTGGAGCATAAACAAGAGTGGGGACAGGATGGGGTGGCAACTGATTCCTGGGGCAACAAGCTGTGGAGACCCAGGTGGCAAGCGGGGCCCAGTGCCGACCCTGAGCACACATAATCCCTGTTCTGTGCATAAACCCCTCGCCTGGCCCACCTGCCCACTGTGTACCCACCGTGAACCTGGCCAGTCAGGGCAGAGAGGTTGGCAACAGCCAGCTATTCTTCACTAACTTCCACCAGGACATCACACCAGTGGAAAAGGCACAAAGAACAACTTGTCTCTGTCATCTTGCTCATCCCTGGTCCATAGCTGTTGGTAGTAAGCCCAGTTACAAATTCTTCACCTTTTCTTCTGTGGATAAGCTGGAACACATCTATGAATGCACTGACACTGACTCTGACTGAAGACATGGCATCGTAGAAAGACTGTTCTCAAGCAGCCTGGTGGCCATCGTCAGCCTCAAAGCTTCTATGAAGCTAAAAGTTTGCACTTTACGAAAGCAATGGAGATCTGTAACTACAGCCACTCTAACACTATACTGGCTGTGAAGTTGAACAGGCAGAGGCTCATAGTGTGCTGAAGTCTCTATATACAGACAACATCCGGGGCACAAAGGTGCTGCACAACATCAAGGAGACTCCCTCCCAAGCCCAGCAGTCCTGTGTGTCCTGTCCACCAACAATGACAAATGCTACCTGGCATACCCTGGCAGCGCCACCATCGAAGAAGTGCAGGTCTTCGACACTATTAACTTGAGAGCTGCCAACACAATCCCGGCTCTCGACAGTTCTTTAGCCGTGCTGGCTTTCGTGATTAGGGTATTTTGCATCCCAGAAGGACAGAAACTCTCTGAGTTCCAGAGAGGAGCTAAGAGGCATGTGAGCATCGGCTACCTGGCCTTCAGCATGAATGGCATGTTCCTCTCTGCCTCCAGCAACACTGAGGTTGTGCACATTTTCAAACTCAAGACTGTGAAGGAAAAACCTCAGGAGGAGCCCACCACCTAAATCAGGTACTTCAGAAAGGTGCTCATGGCTCCCACCAGATACTTGCCCTTCCAAATAACAGAAACATTCAACCAGGGCAGAGCCTTTGCCACAGTTCGCCTGCCTTTTTGTGGCCACAAAAACATCTGCATCCTAGCCACAATTCAAAAGATCCCCTGACTGCTAGTGGGAGTTGCTGATGGGTAAGTACCTGGACCCCCAGGAAGGGGGTGAGTGCACCTTGATGAAGCAGCACAAGTTGGATGGCAGTGTGAACCAATGAAATCTTAAGACTCCACCTCTCACGACTGTCCCTTAGTAACTCAGACCTACAACATGGCTGTAGTCGAAGGTACCTGTGCACCTGCATCTCTGACAAGACTTGCCTATGCAGATGAGCTGGGTGCTTATCTAGAGGAAGAAGCCAGAGCCCTGTGGCTGGAGGACAGTGAGCACCTGCTCATGATTCTCCAGACTGACTGAACCTGACCTGTGAACTCTGACTCCAAAGCAGAGAACACTGGCTGACAGAGAGGACTTTGTGTTATGCTGCTATGAACTTTGACCTGAGTTGAAAGAGGATGACAGAGACTTAAAAAGAAAAGAAAAAAATTATAGCTGTAGTCTCATTCCATACTGTTGAGAAACACATGGTTTTCACTTCAGCAGCTTAAAAATGAATGAATGAATAAAATCCATAAGGATCCAGAATAGCCAACAAATTTTTAAAAAGAACAAAATTGTGGAACGTATACAACCTGACACCCAGACTTATTACAGATACAGAAATTAAGACAGTGTGTTATTGGCACCAAGATAGACAAAAAGTTTAATTGGGATAGGATATATTCCAGAAAGAGACCGACACAGGATAGATAACTGATTTTCCAAAAAGATACAAAAAGCCCTGCCTGGTGTGACTCAGTGGATTGAGCGCTGGCCTGTGAACTGAGAGGTCGCCGGTTCAATTCCCAGTCAGGGCACATGCCTGGGTTGCCTGCCAGGTCCTCCAGTTAGGGACATGCGAGAGGCAATTGATGAATGTTTCTCTGGCACATCGATGTTTCTCTCTCTCTCTGTCTCTCTCTCTGTCTCTCTCTCTCTCTCTCTCTCTCTCCCCCCTCTTAAAAAAATAAATAAAATGCTTTTTAAAAGGTGCAAAGGAAATTCAGTGGAGAAAGGATAGTCTTTTCAACAAGTGTTGGAACACTTGGATACCCATATGTAACAACAAAACCAAAAAAATCTCAATCAGTACCTTGTACTATATAAAAAAAAATTAACTCAAAATGGATCGCAGATCTAAATACAAAACCTAAAACTAGACGAAAACGGGAAAGATAACATGTCTTCTTCTAGGAGAAAATCCTTATGACCTTGGGTTAGGCAAATTATTTCTTAGATATAATACCAAAAAAGTGTAATCCATAAAAGAAAAAAACTGTCAAATTTGACTCATCAAAATTAAGAATGTCTTCAAAAGATATAGTTACAAGAATGAAAAGAGCTGTAGACCTGGGAGAAAATATTTGCTATTCACTTATATGATAAAGAATTTGTGTCCAGATATATTGTATAAAGAACACTCAAAACTCAATCCGGTTTCTTAAAGTTAAACATACACCTGCCATATGATCCATCCATTCCAAGTCTAAATATTTACCCTAGAGAAAAGAAAGAATATGTACAATACAAAGACTTCTACGTGAATATTCATAGTGACTTATTTATAATAGCTAAAAGCTGCAAACTACTCAAATGTGCACCAGTAGGTGAACAGGTAAACAAATTGTGGTACAGCATACAGTGACATACTGCTCAGCAATCAGAGAATGAACTACTGATGCAACATGGATGAGGTTCAAAATAATTACGCTCAGTGAAAGAAGCCATACGAAAGCACTCTATGTTCCATTTACCTAACATTCTAGAAAAAAACCAAAATAATCTACAGAGACATACAGCAGGTCAGTGGTTACCCGGAGGTTGGGGAAGGTGGGAAGGAGAGCTGACCAAAGGATATAATGAGATTTTAGGGGACAAGGATACAGTCATTATCTCTTTAAAATTTAGTGTCTACTGAACACTTCAGATATGTACAGTTTATTATACCTCAATAAGGGGCTAAAATAAAAACAAAAAGGAAAAGAGGAAAAAATCTTTCCTACATGGAATACCTAGAATGACCTCTGTTTTCCTGACAGAGCCCTGACTGATACACCAGTACAAGTGAGATCTCTTTATCAGTTGAAATTTCACCCAGGGTGTGCACACTGTTCCCTTAGATGGCAAATCTTCAAATCGGAGCTTCTGCAATGGATAATGTTCCTACCGCGTACAGTTTCATTTTTAAAAGCCTCCTGTAAAAGAAAGCTTACTAAGTCAAATGTCTCAATTTTTAGACTTTTACCTTTCCATTTCATTGCTCTTATACTCTGGGGATCCCCATAAACTATGGGCATCTTCACTGGATTTTCTCATTAAGATTCATTCAACTGGGAACACCTATATGACGTGTTCGTGCTGTAGCCGTGAATCGAATCTATTTTTTCAATCATTCTTGTGGTTTTGCTTGCCTTACACTAAGCTCCAGCAAACTCAAAGGACTCCTTAGGTCGTACTGTGCTAAAATCTGGTGACTAAATGTTTGTTTACACCATTTCGCAGCTTACTCCTGGAAGTGCACTCCCATATACTACAATCAGTACGCCAGGCTCCTAAGGACAGCCTGAAATTAGGAGTAGTTTTATAAATATCCAAACAGGCCAAGGAACAGCATCATCAGGAGGGCTACACCACGTCCTCTAATATTAATATCCTAGAACCATTAAAAACTATGTTTAAACCTTACGGGCCAGACAAACCCACAAAGCCAGAGAAGCACTCTTCCTTAAGCATACAACAGCACAGAAAGTGAAAAGAAATGAGGTATAGGAGTCTAAGCCAGCCAGAGCTTGGAAAATCACTACAAAATAGTGATAAAACATGGTTCTACAGCAGAAAGGAAAATGTTTATCGATCAGAATCCACAGTTGTGAGGCACATCTTATTCAGGAGAATTGACAGCTTATTAACAGTAGATAGTGGGGCTGCTTTCTTTTTTATGTGGCTTCTCCCCCTTCATGCCTGCTTCCATGGATGGTATGACACAATTATTAAAAGAATAAATAAAAATAACAACTGACATTTG
Organism: Phyllostomus hastatus; assembly: GCF_019186645.2. Lineage (NCBI taxonomy): Eukaryota > Metazoa > Chordata > Mammalia > Chiroptera > Phyllostomidae > Phyllostomus > Phyllostomus hastatus. Next base: position 5,629,270 of record NW_025333715.1, read on the forward strand.
AAATCAATATGATTGTTAGCAATTCAACCAAAATTACAGTAAGCTGAAACTCCATTAAAAGGCAATTTTAAAGCAACGAAAGCGCGACATATCCAAGTGCACCGAGGAGTGACTCGGTGGCCAGGCAAAATGCCCAACGTGCTTTGGACCTGTCCAACCACACCAAGGCCTCATCTTTGAAGAGGCTGCTTCGGAACCCTTGGGCTGAGGTCCAGATCCCTGTGCGTGCACTCCCAGTGGGGACATATGGAGGATTCTGGGAGGTCTGTTGCCCAGCAATACAGGGAAAGCTGGTTGGGCAGTGTGTGCCCTAAACTGGGAGACGTTACCCTCATTCTCTGGATCCTTCTCTCTCACTGACCAAGCCATTTTCTCTCTCAAGGTTATCCCTGCACACATAAGAAAGGGGGTTGAATAATGTGTAATAATCTTTAAATGCATTTCTTAAATCTAAAGAACAAAAAATAATTCAAACAATAATTTACTTGGCTCTACTCTGACCAAGGGGCTGATGCATACTACGTTGACAAAGAGGCAAGCAAGGCCAGAAAGGTATTGTCATAATGTGGCCCATCAAGGAAAATACTTTTTGAATACCTTTCTAGATCTGTGTCTTAAGGGGGGAAAAAAAGCATTATATGTTAAGAAATTAAATGGAAGAGGTTTGGACTTTCAGAGGTCACACAGTAATTACTGCAGTGAGTAAGCTTCCTGATTCTACCGCACCACTACCTACTATTTTATTAAGTTTGTGCCTGTTATTTTAATTCTAGAAACCCTCTGAGAAAGGGTGCTATTTGTGACACTTATCTTAATATTGAAAAACTTAGCAAGAATGAAATCCACACTGAATTCAGAATTCCACAGGTGACAGTTGTACCCTACTTCTCAATGGTTTTAATTTGTGCTCCTTTCAGAATAGTAAAAATGGAAAATCACGTTCTTGTGTGCCAGCAGTCAGCATTTAAATTTAGTAAGTTGAATGACAATAAATAAATTACTTTGGGGAAAATACATAGTTTTGAAAGATAAGCATGCTTAATGTTAATAAGTAACCAACTACAAAGTAAAGCTAATTCATGAGGTTACACGAGCTAAAATTATACACCAGTGGGGAAAAAACTTCAAATTTAAAATATTATTTATATACAGCTGTTTGGGAGCAGCTAAGCCAACATATACCTATGTTTAACTCCTTCAAGATCAGATATAAGATGCTTAACTTCATTTAAGATGATATTCGAGTCTCTGTATAATACAATTTTGTACCTAATTTCTATTTAGGTATCCTGAGTAAAATTTTTAGAGAAGGATCTACCATTGTAATCTTTAATAAATAATCTCAGTAACAGCTATGTGTAAATATGGTTTTCTGAGCATACTTAAGTTTCTCTTAAACAAGGTTATCAATAGGATCCTCTCCCCCTACTTCTAGTTAAGAATTCTGCTTTCTCTATATCATTTGAGTCTAGAGGCTTTCTTAATGAATGAGTGTGGTATTTATGTTATTTCTTTGTGTTTCAGGACCCTCAGTTTCCAACATCTTAGCAGTTCCTTTGATTCTACCTCCCACAATCCCATTTCCAAGCATGGTTAATTACAACAAGCAGAGCCCTCTACCCAGGTCACCAGATAAAGAGAAAACACACAGGCTTTGATCATTTGATTGTTTTGATTGTTTTAAGACCAAACTCTATTTATCTTGGGACCAGACACTAATGGTAGGAACTTGGGGAAATTACCTGGCCTCTAAGTCAGTTTCCGTACCTATAAAATGGGGGTTATACTAATTCTGTGTGGATTAGAGGTAATGGCCACAGATAATTAGAGAAGTAATTAGAGATAACAATACTCAGCCTAGGGTTGCCTTGCTGCTGCTGCTGCTGCTGTTTCTGGCAGCACTGTGCTCCTCCTCCTCCACATCAAACACCTACTATGTATAAAGCACCAGAGAAGGAGCTATAGGCAATCAAAGAGGAACGAGACACACACCATTCTTGAGAAGGCCCTCAAGAACCTCTACCACTGTCCCTGGCCAGGTGGTTCAGTTGGCTGAAACATCATCCCGTACAAAAAGCAGTGGGTTTGATCCCTGGTAGGGGCGTGTACAGGAGGCAAGCCATCTGTGTCTCTTTCACATCTGTGAGTGTTCTCTCTCCCTCTTTCTCGCTGATCCCCCCTTTCCTTTCTCTCTAAAATCAATTAAAAAATATCCTTGGGTGAGAATTCAAAAATGAATAAATGAAAGTTAACAACAAAAAGATCTTCCATGACTATATAAAAACTGAATCCATACATCACACATGCAAATAAACTCCAGATTGAGAAAACAATTAAAAGTAAAGGAGGGAAGGAAGGAAGGAAACAATTAAAGCACTCGAAGAAACTGGCTAATTTTTCTTTCTATAATTGCACAGTAAACAGACTTTCTAACTATGAAAGACCTTAGAACCCACAAATGACTGTTGTATCCATATAAAGTGTAGATATATAAAAACCTTTAAAACAATTATTATAAAATCCACCAGGAACAAAGTAAGTATTTTTGGGGAAAAATACATTAACAATTTATATAACAAAGAGCTAGGTTCCATAATACATAAAGAGCTCCTACAAATCAATAAAAGACCAACAATTCAATAGGAAAGCAGGTGAAGGAAATGAACAAAGAGTTCCAAAATATATGAAAAGATGAGCTATTGCATTCCCTATGTGGGAACAGCATATTAAAACTATGCTGAGACACCATCTTTCATTTACCAAACTGTCAAAGACAAAATTTGGTAAAAACACAGTGCTAATGAAGGTGTCAGGGAAAAAGACATTCACTTATATTGCTGGTGAGAATATAAACTGATACAATCTCTGTAAAGGACAAATTGACAGTTAACTGTCAAAATTAAATTGTTACGTAGTCTTTGATCCAGCTATCTAACTTCTAGGAATATATCACAGGAAAATAATTACATGTGTGGGAAATTATGTATATAAAGTAAATTCACTGCAATATGTTTGTAATGGCAAAAGATTGAAAACAGTCCATCAGTCAGGAGACTGGTTTAATAAATTATGGCTTATCCACACAAGAGAATCCTATGCAATTATAAAAGGAAGCTCTTTATGTACTAATGAAGATAGATCCTCAAGATACATTGTTAAATTTAAAAAGCAAGTTCCCCCAAAAAGTATACTTTGTGTTAACTGTGTGTAAGAAAAAGAAGGCTTCGGCTTCTATGTAATTCTTTTTTAAAAAAAATCCTCACCCAAGAATGTTTACTGGTTTTACAGAGAGAGGAAGGGAGGGAGTGAGTAACGGCAGGTGGGGGGGGGCGGGGGAGAGAGAGAGAGAGAAACATGAGAAACATCAGTTGGATGCCTCCTGTACATGCCCCAATGGGCTTGAACCAGCCACCTTTTGGTGTATGGGACAATGCTCCAACCACTAAGCTACCCAGCCAAGGCAATTATGTGCTGTCCAGGTCAGCCATGATGAAATGAACCCCTCCTCAGCAACAAGCTCACATGGACAGCTAAGAGGTTTCACAGACTCCCTACTTTTACCTCCAGGAGGGTACTATGAGATGGGGTGAAGACAGAATACCACATGAGAAAGATGATCAGGGGAGACTCCAAAGAGTATGAAGAACTTATGTTGTTTCCACTTTTCCCAGGATGGGATGTGACCCCATTATTAGGCATGAGTCATCCTGCCTCCTGGCTACACCTAAAATAAAAAAGGAGATGGATTGGCCAGGACACCTTAACTTCAGGGCACTGGCCACTAAAATCTTTCCATTAAATCACCCCTTATATGGACTCCATGCTCACCAAACAACTATCTAATTCAAATACACAGGACACCTACAATAAGGACATGTTTGGCAGAATGTCCAGTGGGAACATGAAATAAGGAGCAGCGGGAGGAAGACAGAAGGAGTTAATGAAGGGAGTATGAAGGCAGCCACCAATTTTTACTTAATGGTACTATATCTAAGAAAAAACAAACAACTAAACAAATCTGCACTTGTCTGTGTCCTAAGTAGTCAACTGGTATAGAAACATTATTCCTAAAACATCAGCTGGACACTGGACACCTGTCTCAGTTGCCCTGACAAAAAGGAATTATGTGCTACTCGGTGTCACAGGGAATGGTGGAAGAACTGGAATCTTCCACATGCTGATCTGGCTTAAGTGTCCAGGTACAACACAGAATAACATTTCAGTATCAAGAACCAAGCCGGGGCTGGGAGTGAGGTGGGAAGAGCAGGAGATGGGATACCTTAAAAGTGTGCCTCCATCTCCAGGAAACTTAGAGCTGCCCGGAAGCTGCGAGCCTCTTCACTGACAGCATACTAGGTACAGCTTTGGGGTTAAAATTTACAATTGTTGGCTTCCCCCTACACACCTGCTTTGGCTTTATCTTTTCACTCATTTTATTTGACATGCTCAGGGCCCTTACCAAATTAGACCAACAAGTCCAGTCTTGAAAAGCTAACAACTACTTTCCAAACATACCAATTTCCTTTTCCTTAAAGCAAAGGCTTTAAAAGGGAAAGGAAAATGAAGAAAGCTCATTCACATGCCTGCCAATTCTTCTAACCAATTTGGGGTTTCCATAGTTAAACTTGCCAGTTATATATGTGTTTTTTGCCTAAAAAAGAAAAAAAAGATAAAAGGAGAAGGGATATAAAACACTGAGTACCAAAACTAAACCATAAAGGTGCTAACCAAAAGTTTTAAAAAAATTCCAAGAAGATAAAATGATTTAAGCAAACACTTGCACAACAGTGTGCACACATGTAAAACTATGTAGTGCCCCCAGCAAGCGAAATACAAACCAGTCCTTCCCTTTCTCTCTCTTTTGAGTCACTCTGACTGACAATGACAAAGGTTCCTCAGTGGGTGGGGAGTGGAGGGGATTCGAACCCCTCTACCTCTACCCCTCCCTCAAAGGGAGAGGAAAATGCACCCGCACACACCTCCTGCCATGGCCTAACTCTAGCTCCTGGTCATACCCAGGATCCTGGCTTTGGCTCTAGAACCACTGTGGACTGCCCATGGCTATCAAGAGTTTGGGGATGCTTCAACAAGGATTCTCACCCTGGCTGGAATGGCTCAGTTGATGGAGTGTTGTCTCAAAGACCGAAAGGTCCCAGGTTTGATTTCCCATCAGGGCACATACCCAATTAATGGGTTTGATTCCTGTTTGGGGTGTGTACCAGAAGGCAACCAATCAATGTTTTTCTTTCTCTCTCTCTCAAAAGAAATGAAAGAAAAAAAAAGTACTCTGGTGAGGATATATTAAAAAAAAAGAAAAGAAAAACCAAAAAACAAGGATTCACTATTACACATCCCTAACCAACAAGCAACTGGTACAGATTTAGTCAAAAGGCCAGTGCATTCAAGATAGAACATACTGAAATGCTCCTAGATAAAAGCTCCACTCCTCATTTACTGTATAGCAAGACTTCTCAATGAGATCAGTTGTTGAGCTACATCATTATTTGTTCCTAGTAAAGTTCCTAAGTTTACAAATGATTGGTTTAAAGCAGAGTCTCCCTCTGCAATGAAATCTGTTTTCCCCCATGTGTTCACTTAGTGCCCCTTCTTCTGAGTACTCAGGGTGGAGGAGAAAAAGAAAAGGTGTTTTCCAGTGAGAGAAAACAGGCATGGACCAGCAGACTAATGAATAATAACACTTTAGTAGTGATCATACTATGAAGAAAATAAACTAGATAGGATAATTGGGCGGAGTATGAGAAGAGCAGAGAATGATTTCTTTTGGATAAGGTGAGGGAAGGCTTCTGAGCAGGTAACATGAGTTGAGAAAAAGCCACGTGTGGAAAGAATTCTCTAGGGAGAGAAAAGACCCAGTCTAAAAGGCACAGGGTGGGAACCAATTGTTGAGTACAAACCAAAGTACAGGGTAGATGACAGAAAAGTAGGTGCTAGCTGGAGAGTACGGGGGCCCATGGGGAATTCCTAAACAATACAAAAGGGGACAGCACCTGTCGTGATGTCCAGGGTTTTCCTTTCCTCCTGCAGCAGTAAGAGAACCAAGAACCTCTGGCTCCCTGTTGGTCCTCCTCCTGTCCACATTCTCAGGCCTGGACCTTTGCTTGGGTTATTCCCCTCTCTCCAGAAATGACTTTCTTGCTCCTTCTTATATTGTTTCCATCCAGCTGAAGTTTCCTCACTGAAATCTCACCTCCTCCAGTGCAGTTAGGTCCAGGATTCCTGAAAGCCCAGAGTACTTATTCATTTTTCCTAAGCAAATATTCATTGTCCACCTACTAAAAGGTCAGGTATTATCCTGATTCTGGGGATACAGAAGTGAACAGACATATGTCCCACCTTCAAGGGGCTCCGTTTGGTCTCCCAGAGGGAGGAACTGGTAAACAAGCAATCTCTATACAATGGGGTAACTGTAACAATAAAGGTTCATTGGACTTTTCATCAGATAACCGCTTCTAATAGCGACTTAACTCCTCTGTGGGTGTATATGATGTCATCTGTCCCTCTACGCGGAATGTCTACGAAGTCTGGTTGCTACCTGTAGCTCAAAAGGTAGTCCTGGTTTGGAAAATGAATCCATCCTACCCATCACAATCAAGCCTCCAGTTCTGCACCCGGCTCTTCAAGTCCACCATGCCTGTGGCCCCGACTCACATCTCCATCTCCTCTGCCACACTTCCCTACACAAACCTTCACCTCCCGTTACCAGAATGCACTGTCACCTTCCGCCTTCTCTCTGGTCACCCCGTGCCATGCAAGCATAGTCCAAGAAAGGCTTTCAATACATGCTTGTTAAAACAAAGAAAGAAAGATGGCTGTCCAACTGTACCAGCTTTCCCAGAAGCTTTGCCCTCCTTGCTCAAAATTCTTAGTCCTCACTATCACTTCATAATTGATAAGGTGCTATGCAATAGGATTTTAAAAATTATTTCTAGTATTATTAAATTAGGTCATTGTCTCTAAGAATATAGTTATAAGCATGTTGAAAATAGTAGCCGTAACTTTATAAACTATATTGTACAGAAACAAACCTGAGATTTTAACAATCATATCAAGATTTACTAAGACAATTAAATGTTGTCCCCTTCAAAGCAATTATCTCAATATGACTATACTATGTGTCTTATTTTCTTGGCTCAAACAGTCTGGGACCTCTTCTCATATCTGCAGTCTGCTTTTTAGAAGCAACGCTGATAAGGATGTGTCAGTTCTAGAGGACCAGCCTAGAAAGAAACTACACAGTCATACCTTGAATCCTTTCCTGACACTGCCCTCACACAGCAGGTTTGCAGCCCTCACCGACACTGAACACACAAGCCAGGGGGTGTGGAGTCCTGGGGCAGGCCAGTCATCTGCTCTGGCTCACACATGTGCAAAGGGAACCGGGCTAGATGATGTCAGGATCCTTTTAGCCTTAACATTTAATGGTGGCTTTGGAAAACAAAATCCAACTTCAACAAAAGAATAATTTGGGAATTACCATGTGGGACAAATATTAAGTATCTACTTTTTCATTGTTAATTACAAAAGAGTTAATGCCAGTAATGCAGTGATGGAAGAAAAAAGCAATGAAATAAATGCTTCCAAGGAAGGAAGGAACTTTCAGTGTGGTAATGGGCTCTAGGAAGGACATACGTAGGGTATAACTAGCTAGGGCTTTGTCCATGTGACCAAGAACTTGGGAAGACAACAGGAAAGGAAGGTGAAGGCACAACGGCATGAAAGACACGGCACTGTACTGGATCAAGAGAGACAGTTTTAGAAGGGAAATATCCATACACTGTGGGCTCATGCAGCAAAATCTCCAATTTGAGACTAATGGCAACTCAAAGAAAGAAAGTAGGATAACTTCTCATTTGTTAGGGAGAGATTGGTAATATAAAAACTAGTACAAGAATTACGCTTCACTGAGTACTCAGGTTTTCATATTTTGTCTTTTCATCTGAATGAAAAGGAAGGCTAATGTAACATACTACAACTTCCACTTTAATAAATTATTTTTTTCCTTCATGGTGTTGTTCTTTGTTAGTTTACTAAAATAATTTAACACACAGCAAGAGAGACTTTCTAAAAATGTTTCTTATAATAAGAATTGATATCATCAAGATATCACTGACTGGTCCCTTCCTACTGTTCAATCAGCAAAAATTTATTCAGCACATACAATGTGCCAAGCACTGGGGACACTGGAAGGAAACAAGAAAACACTCTGACACTGACTCAGTCCTGTCCTTACGAAGCTAATGGTACAGCTGGGTAAAGGGATGTTCATGAGGGAAAAACTCACATAAATGTACACCAAGGCTGTAATTAGTTCTGTAAGGGGCACAAGTTACCAAGAGTGCATGTGGAGGGGGTATCTGCCAGGGAGGGCAGAAGGGTGTTCTAGAGAAGTTTACAATTAAACTGAGACTAAAGGAAGAAAGAGCTAACTAGGTGTGGGGGTGGCAGAGGCAGTCCGAGCAGAGGGAACCCCATGGGCGAAGGCTGAGCTGGGAGAAACCTGGCTGTTCAGATCACTGTGGCCAGATCAGAGAGACCAAGGAAGTGAAGTTAAGAGAAGAGAGTGGGATAGCAGATGGGGTCAGCCCACCCACGGCCCTGAAGGGCCCATGAAGAATGCCACGCCCGCTCCTCCCCCAACCCCCTGCCCACCCTGGTCATGGGTTTAAGTAGGAGGAACATCAGATTTCTATTTCAAAAAGGTCACTGGCTGCAGAGAACAGAGCATGTGTGAAAGAAGCTCAGATGAAGCAGTCCATGCACACACTTACTGCTGGTTCTGCTGACTTGACTCATATCAGTCAAGGTCAATGCCGGAAACAGACCACACTCACTATGTTAACAGAGAGATTTCAATATAAAGAATTCTTAACTAGGTATAAAGTTACTAACTAGTCTCTAAAAAGTCAAAGAGAGAGAACACACTAATGTACTGCAGAGGCAGCAGCTGCTCCAGGGCTGGGGAACAATGGGAAGAGAGCGGCCATGGGCCTCTGGGCAGGGGGCTTGGTCAGGTACCACTGCCTAAGGGGTGCAATGAAGCTGGTCTTGCAAATACTGGAAAACAGATTCAGCTGCTGTGGCAAAGAAGTGCTGCTCAAGTGACTCTCGTGGGAAGAGGAAACAGGCAGGAAGAAGCAAGTTCCTTCCTCCTTCCCTGGCTCCACAGTCGCCCGCTCACCCCTCCTGTTGGCACTGCCTCGCAAAGAGCCAGGTGGCAACCAAAAATGTGGTTGGTGGAATCCCAGCTTTAACACCACAAAACAGTATAGAACGGTGAGCTTGGAGCTAAGAAACAAACACTTACTAACCAATAAATATCTCACACACAAACACACAACTGTACTTAAAACTTTCACCAGTCATTGTTCTTTTCCAACACAGCCGAATGACCCACTCTCTAATCAAATGTATCAAATCTAGGATAACGGTGATTGTAAGACACACTAATATTTTAGGTGCCATTAAGAAAAACTGCAGCCAATTAAACTGACTCAATACCAAGTCTCCATTGTAAGATGCATTCTTTTTCAAAGATGTTAAAAGGAACTCCTATCAGTTCCTTTTATCAGACAAAAAATACCTTAGAATTGATAAAAGAGCTAGAAAAAATACAATAAAAATAAATTAAATATACAGGGAAAAAGCTAAATATTCTTTAGTAATGGGTCAAATTTAATCAAAACAAGTCATTTCTGTAGAAAATTATTACTGAGGAAACATCCAGTAAAAAGGACAGGCACTCAAAGGAAGACCTGCTTTATTCAATTTTTTCTTTTAAAAAGTTTTTATTTTGAGATAACTATAGATTCACATGTAGTTATAAGAAGTAACACAGAGAGGTCCTGTATACTTGTCACTCAACAGTACAATATCACAACCAGGAAATTTACATGATACAGATTACTCAGGTCTCATCTGTTAAATATACTGATTTGTGCGCATGTGTGTATGTGTGTTTAGTTCTATGAGACTTATGTGTGAATTTGTATGAGATACAGAACGGTTCCATTACAAAGATCTCTTGTGCTACCCTTTTATAGCCAAAGCCATCTCTCTCCTCCACCAATACAACACCTATTGATGTTATCTCATAAGGAAAAGAGCTTATATATTATTCAATCATTATTTGTCATGTGAACGAGTCCTTTTTTCCATGTTTAAAGAGTGATTACAGAAGATATCTCAGTTGGCTTTGGGTTAGCTATTCCTTTACAGTAGTATACTGCAAAATGGATGAAAAATAAGAAAATCTTACTTTTCAAATAAGAGATGGCATCTTTCCTAATCCCATCATTGTACACTGCTCAGTCTCTTATCATCTCCTCCTGCATCACTGAAACCCTGAATGTTAGCTGCTATTATTATTGGTGTGACTGTTATTAGCCTGGTTATGTCTCCTATGATCCAGTCTTGCCACCCTCTAATACAGAGTAGCCAGAGTGAGCCTCATTAAAAATGAAGTCCAAACATGTCATTTGTTTGCTTAAGATCCCTCCGTAGCTTTCCAGACCAAATCTCATCTCCTTAGCCTGCCATTCGAGGCTCTTCATGGCCCTGCACTCCCTTGCTGTCCAGCATCTCCAGGTCCAGGCCAGGAAGACACTAGTCACCTCTTTCCCCCAGGCCACTGCTCATATCTTCCAGACTCAGGGGGCTCCTCCTCCACGAAAACTTCCCTGATGGCCCTTCACTGTAGGTTTTGGGGCCCTTCACTGTTCAGGCACTTTTTTTTTTAATTGTGAAAAATACACACCACATGAAATTCACCATTTTAACTGTCTTTAAGTGTACAATTCAGTGGCATTAAATATATTATTCAATTTTAAAACATTTATTAATCTAGATGCAGCAGGCACTGAAGTACAGTTTTCCATAAGAAAGGCTAAGAATATCAGATGTTGCAAATTAGAGAAGACAGGATGTAAAGTCTCATTTACCAGGAAGGGTTAAGCTGTAAGACCCAAACTGACCAGTATAGTGGCCACTAGTCACCTGTGGCAATTTAAATAAGTAAAATTTAAAAATTAGCCCCCTCAGTTACACCAATTCCATTTCAAATGTTCAATTGCCACGCATGGCTACTGGGTACCACACTGGACAGCACAGATACAGATTATTTCTGTTATCAGAGAAAGTTCTACTACACAACACTGTTTAAGAGTATTTTAAAAAGAAGAAATACCCTATTGGTGAAAGGCAAGGCAAAGCAAAAAGGAGGGAGCAAAGCCGCAGCTACAAGGGAAGCTGATGCATGCTGGAAGCATGTAGAAACCCAGCCCAGAGAGACCACAACCTTGGCCTGGGTCCATACCCAAAGGCCATAAAAACTCCAAGCTAATCTGTTCCCAAAGGTATACTTTTTAAAAAATAACAAGTGCTGGCAATAGGGATACTAGTAAGAGTTCTAACTGCAGTTTGTACAGAGGCTAAGAATGGAATGGTTAAAAGGGTAGGGGCATTAAGAGGCCAATAAGGCCTCTCCAACAAAGGCAGCATTCACAGTCTTAAACACAGACTTCAGTTAGGAGGACAGGGTGGACAGGACATTCCAGGCAGGGCCTGAGGTCACAGAGCTGGTAGGTGGTAGTGCCAAGATTCAAGGTTGGTTTTCCAATGATCTTGAACCACTCTACTAAACCCATACAACTGCAAAATCACGTTTTGTAGCCCTGGTGTCTGGAGCCTTAAGCAAAGCTAGGAAAGTTACATGAGATAAGCCTAAGATAACTTTAAGATAAGCAAGAGCCAATACAAAGAAAGGGCTTTGCCTTGCAGGCTAAATTTGGACTTTAACTTGGTGAGGAAACACTAAAGAAATCTACTAATGAAAGTAATGAAACAACCAAATTTGCTATCTAGAAAGCTAACCTTTGAAATGAAAGCTATCTAGCAGGAGGAGAGAGAGACAAAAGGAAAGATGAGTTAGGCTTTAGCACACAGCAAGGGAAAGGGCTTTGGAGTCATACCCCTCCCAGTTCCACCCACAAGATAACCTTGGGCGCAGGGTTCCCCTCCCAGAGCCTCAGTTTCCTTACAAGTAAGAAGGAGGGCTCTTCCTACACATTTCTGTTAAAGGTGAGAGGCTGGCCTCCTCTGAGAACAGTTGCCAGGGTTCTGATGACACCCTTCTGCTCTCTGAGATGGAGAGCTGTAAGGACAAGTTAGGCTGGGAGATGCCAGGCCTCCTTTGGCTGCTCTGCAGGGAGAGCCTGTCAGACTAAGCAAAGCACAAGCAAGCTCAAAGCAAGCACAGCCTAGCAATATAGAGAAGGGTGGAGTCCCAGGCCTCCTAGTAACACAGGCCAGTAAATTCCTCTTTTGGTTTAAAGGTTTGAGCTACTTTAGGTTGCTTGCAACTCAGGGACCTACAATAAATTTGAAGTAAGGACTACATATGACATATGTAAAGCTCCAAGCCTGGTATTTTCCAACCATCAAATACTCCATACAAGTGGTGTTCTTAGTACTATTAAAATAGTTCAGGCAAGAGCCCTAGCTGGTGTGGCTCAGTGAACTGAGTGCTGGCCTGCGAATCAGAGTTGCTGGTTGGATTCCCAGTCAGGGCACACGCCTGGGTTGCAAGCCAGGTCCCCAGGAGGCACATGAGAGGCCACCACATATTGATGTTTCTCTCCCTCTCTTTCTCCCTCACTCCCTCCTCCCTAAAAAATATAAAAATGATGTAAAAATGTGCAAAGTAACATTTAAAAACATAGCTCAGGCAAGAGAAAAGAACTTGAAGATATGAGCAATGAGAATAAAAAGAAAGATAAGATCTCAGAAATATATTCAGGAAACAGCATTAAAAGGGCTTACTAACTGACTAAATGTGGGAGGTTAGGGAAAAAAGTGTGACACAGTCATTTTCTTTTTTTCTTTTAATTTTATTGATTTATTTGAAGTAGGGAGAGAGAGATACAAACATCAACTTGTTGTTCCACTTATTCATTGGTTGCTTCTTGTATGTGCCCTAACCAGGGATCAAACCTACAACCTTGGCATAATGGGATGAAGCTCTAATCGACTGAGCTACCTGGCTAGGGCAACACAGTCGTTTTCAACAGGAATGATTTTTGCCCCACCTCCCAGGGGACACCTGATAATGTCTGAAGAAGACATCTGATTACCATGACTAAGGGGCCAGGGTCCTATGGGCATACAGTGGGTAGAAGACACAAATGCTGCTAAATGCCCTATAGTACACAGGATGGGTCCCCAAAACAAAGAATTATCCAGCCCCAAATGTCAGCTTTGAAACTGAGAAACTCTGGTCTAGGCTGATTCCCGGGTGCCTGGACTAGACCAGGGTGACTAGTAAAGAACGTGCTATTAATTAAGAGAGCACACGGAAGGAAGAATATAGACCTGGGGCTGGGAGAAGGAGGCTAAGGAGATAATGAGTTCAGTTTTGGGTGTGATAAAACTTGTGTGCCCTTGGGGCATTCAGATAAAGATGTTGAGTAAGGGCTTGAAAACTTATCAGAGGAACAGTGGAGCTGGTAACAAGAATCAGGAGTCTTAAGAGTGAAGAGATGGAGGCCCAAGACTTGGCAATAATGACTTTATCCAGGTAGCCTGAAGAAAGGATGGCAAATGACAGATCTAGAATATAAGTCTCAGCAAACCACAACTTCTTTACAACTGCACTAAGGAAGGATGGGTATCAAATGTTAGCAACGGTCCGTTACAGTCTCCAGTCCTTGCCTTCAGGACTGTCTGCACTGCCAGCTGAGAGGAGTACTTAGGAAGTGTTAGCTCTAGACCAGTGATTTTCAACCCTTTTCACGTCATGGCACACAGAAACCAATTACTAAATTTCAGTGGCACACCAAAAATGTATTGCATTTATTTTGCTGACCTGACAAAAAAATAGGTTGATTTTAATTCATTCACACTGGATGATTGGCTGTTGTCATTTTTTAATTTGACAATCTAAGGGAAAAGAGGTCAGTGTCCCTGACTAAATAGTCAGTTGCTGCATGTTTTAAAAATTCTTGTGGCTCACTAGTTGCTCTAGACCCATCTACCCGTTTTAACTGCTGAAAGCAATGCATAAAAAATGTCAGAGAAAATAATTTCGACCAAAGTAATAATAGTTCTCAATGAATCTGAAAGTGGAAATTGATACATAAACTCCCTTACCAATTTTAAGCAAAGGCTCTCCAAAGTCACATACTTTCAAAGGAATTTTATGAAGATCAAACTCTACATTCAACAAACATTAACAGACCTGCTGGGGAGGAGTGCTGCTGGATGTCATGGAGAACAGTCATCAATGCCTATGTTCCCACGTGTGTTACAGAGGACAGAGCATTTTCAAGTCCACTGCCTCATATCACTTGGCTACTGGGTTTGTGTAGCAAGACTGTGACAACCGATACTTCCATCTCTGTTTTATAGTTGAAGAAACCATTCTGAAGATCTAATGTGATTTGCCAATGTGCACACATCTAGTTAATAGGAGGAAGAGATGAAATGCCCAGGAATATCCAAAGGATACAACCTGCCCCGGCTTATTGTAAGAAAATTAGGGGCTGGTCCAAGAATAACAACAGTAACAATCATGTGCTTTATATGTATCAGTCCTCTATTCCTTAAACACTGAAGCTGAAACTATTATCTGCATTTTATAAGAGAAAACTGAAGTTCACAGATTTTAAGTAAATTACACAGTTTTTACATACAACAAGAGGTGGAGCTGAGGCTTGAACCTAGGGTTGTCTGATGCTAAAGCCCAAGTTCTTATTTTACTCTACTGAATTTTCCATGTTGTTTTGGTTAGATAAAGGTTTGGGCTTTTTCAATTGCTAGCTAGCTAGATGACTCCACCCAGAAAGGCTGTAAGAAAGGACAGCTAGTTTTATTTATTGTGTTCTTTCTCTCTATTAAGTACAGTCAGACCTCAGTAAGCATTGCATTTGGATGAGAAAAAAATGTTTCAGCACTTGTTGCTTGCCCAGTACTCAGTTTTGGCACTCCTCGTGTGATTTGAAGAGAAAGGGGAAGGTGAAAGCTATCGTGAAAAGCTTCTGTACTGGAGAACTCAGTGGGAAAGTAAATGTTCTAAAGGAAGGCTGCCCCAAGAACAAGCTGCTGTCAATTTTGAGGAGCATAACTTTGACTCTCTACGTCAACCACTCACATTTTGAAGTCCTATCAACAGGGGACGAGGGACAGTAAAATTAAATGGCTGTCATCTGAAAGAGAAACTAGTGTGGGATATGTTTTCCATCTGGCTCAATTAGATGCCAAGAAAAAATAAAATGAACAGGAGAGGGGCATATTGCTACTTCACTAAAAATGTGAATATACTTTCACTTGCAGCTGAAGTACAATGTCACGTCTGTAGGGGCAGAAGGCTTCTTAACACCAAAGTCATGGGACAAAGGGCCTGCCTTTCTCATCTACAAAGAATTCAAAACACATGTAAAAATAAGTATTCAGCACTTAAATTAATTTTTGGATGGAGGCTTGACACTTCTGTCATTTTTCTACTCTCAAAAACAATAAAGCTTCTGGAGTAATTTTTAAGAAGTTTTTATTGTTAAATATTTAGTACATATCACAAAAGAAAACAAAACCCGTGTACCCACTACTCAGTTAAAGAACGGAATATTCCCAGTGTCAATAGCCCCCTCATGCGCCTGTATAAGCCCATCTTTTCCTACCCTACAAGTTCACTACCCCTCAAATGATCGTTACTTGCTCCCCTGCTTTGTAACACATAATGCTTTGTAACCTAAACAATTTATCTTTCATTTTATACATTTTGATCTTTATAAATGGAATTATACCATAGTTGACCGTTGAACAACACGGGGGGCTAAGGGTCCCAAACCTATGTACCATCAAAAAAATCTGTTTGATTTTTGACTTCCCCAAAACTTAACTACTACTATAGCCTACTGCTGACTGGAAGCCTTACTGAAAACATAGATAGCCAATCAACACATATTTTTACATGTTATATGTTTTAGATACTGTATTCTTATAATAAAGCTAGAGAAAAATGTTATTAAGAAAATCATAGGTAATAAAAACACGTTTACAGATTTATTGAAAAAATGTGCATGTAAGTAGATCTGCACAATTCAAACTGTGTTAAGGGTCAACCGTATTTTACTTTTCTATGATTTGCTTTTCTCACTCAATGCTGTTCTTGAAATTCATTTATGTTGTATTACATTTCATTCATGTAAATGCTGTAGAGTTCCACTGTTAATATACCACAATGTATGTATCCATTTTCCTTCTGATAGATACTTAGGTTCCCAATTTGTACTACTACATTGCAATGTAACTGTAAACATCCTAGTACATGTCTCCATATAAGCATACACACACAGTTCTTCAGTGGGGTGGGTTTGTGGCTACAACTCAACCTGCTGGGTTACAGGGTGTCCAAGTTTTCCAAGTTTATTGGACACTGCCACACTGTTCCCAAAGTGGTTACTACAATTTACCCTCCCACCAGAAGAGTACAAAAATTTCCGTTGAGCCCTGACCAGTGTGGCTATGTTGAATGGGCATTGCTCAGCAAAGCAAAAGATGGCCAGTTCAATTCCCAGTCAAGGCACATGCCTGAGTTGTGGGTTCAATCCCTGCTAGGGGCATATACAAGAGGTAACTGATGGATATTTCTCTCTCACATCGATGTTTCTCTCCCTCCTTTCACTTCTCTAGAAATAAATAAATAAAATCTTAAAAAACATTCTCACTGAATATACAAATTCCCATATCCTCAGCCAATCCTTGGTATTTTCAAATCTTTTAGTGTTTGCTAATTTGATAAGTACAAAATGGTATCTCATTGTAGTTTAGCTTGCATTTCCTTGATTACTAATTAAATCGAAATTTTTTTCATTATATTTATTGGCAATTTGGATTTTCTCTACTGTAAAATTCTTATTTCATTTATTTTTTCAGCTAGGTCTTTTTCTTATTGATTTGCAGTTCTTTACGTATTCTAGGTACAAATTCTTTGTTGATCATATGTGCTGAAAATATTTTTCCTAGTTTCTTTTTCACTTTCATTATAGTGTCATTTGGTGAATATAAATTCTTAACTATAAGGAACATGAATGTATCAACTTCCATTCACGATTTTTGCTTTTTGTATCATGTTTAAAACATCCCTCCCTTTCCCAGGCCTATAAATATTCTCCTATGTTTGTTTCTAGAAGTATTAAATCATTTCATGTTTATCTGAATCTATTTGGTGTTATTTTTGCAAATGGTGTCTGATTGATCCTCATAAAGAGGGAAAATGATCATGTGAAGACAGAGGCAGAAATTGGAGTGATATGGCTACAAGCCAAGGACCACCAAGGAAGAGACAAGGGAAGACTCCTCCCTATTGTCTTCTCGAGGGAGCCTGGCCCTGCCAACACCTTGTTTTGGACTTCTAACTTCCAGAACTGTAAGAATATAAATTTCTGATGTTTTAAGTAACCCAGTCTGTGGTATTTTATTATGGCAGTCCCAAGAGACCAATACAATCAGATGGAGCATCCCAGTACCATTTGTTGAAAAGCCTATCCTTTTCCCTACTAATCTGCAGTGTCATTTGTCATCTCTCTCCACTGACTGATTGGTAAGGCCAGTTCTATCATAGAGACCACATACGCACGGTCATCTGAGTCTAGGACTTCCACTGTGATCCACTGGCCCATCCCTATCCCTGCATCCTACCACATTGCCTTCATCTGTGGAATATACCTGAAATTAACATCACCATCAAGATTACTGTATGCTGGGCAAAGCACCCTTTGCCATATGCTTGTACACTGTTGTTGTTTTTTTTCTTAATAATAAAATTAAATAGTACTGTTTAATAAGATAAAAATTCATCAGTACGTTCAAAATAACAACTGCCACGAGTTTTTTTAGTACCAATCATTTCACTAGGTAAGTGAAAATAAAAATCAGAAAGCAACTACATGTTTCCTTTGCCCATTTCAGCGAACTGTTGGTGTCCTACAAAAACTCAGTAACTGGCCACTTATTAAAAATAGAAAAAGCAGGAGCAGTGGTGGCCAAGAGAACAACAGCAGGTGACACAAGTATAGTGCAGCTTCTTGACGGCCACAGGCAGCTCTGGTTCAGTTACATTACATGTTACCATGCCGAGCCACATCATGCTTAGAAAGAGTGGTGCAAGCACTAAAACCTAAGTTCCACCAATGGCTCTGCAACCCATAAAATTTACTCAAGTGAGTCACTTGGTAGCATTTTCTGAATACAAGTGGGGCCAAGAAAGGATAAGGATAGGTCAACAGCCTGGGCTCGGCTAGTCTCTGGGAAGCAAGTAGCAGTATGAGAATCTGGAGGGACTGGCCCTGAACACTGACCACAGCATCCTGACAATGAGGAAAAGAATTGAACCTGCCTGTCCATTTCATCCTAATGGTCTGTGAATAAATACTACTCTTACATCTTAAAGAACTGACAGAAATTGCAGGTACATAAAAAGGTCCTGCCCCCATATGTCCTCTAATACTTAAATAAAGAACCCAAAGAGTCTAAACCCAGTACAGACAGCTTATAAAATACATAAGACAGCCCTGGCCAGATAGTTCAGTTGGTTACAGCATCATTCCGATGCACCAAGGTTGGGGGTTTGA
This sequence comes from Phyllostomus hastatus, assembly GCF_019186645.2. Lineage (NCBI taxonomy): Eukaryota > Metazoa > Chordata > Mammalia > Chiroptera > Phyllostomidae > Phyllostomus > Phyllostomus hastatus. The sequence goes on from NW_025333715.1 coordinate 5,647,914, forward strand.
TCCCTGGTCGGGGCACATATTAAGAATCCATCAATAGGATGCATGAAAGAGCGGAACAAGTCAATGTCTGTCTGTCTGTCTCTCCCCCTTCCTCTCTTCCCCCCTCTAAAATCAGGAAGTTAATATTCACATCCTCTGAAAATGTAAAAGAGATGTGGTAACATAAAAAAAAAAAACACAGTGTTAAGTATTTTGCTCAAAACTTGGCAGTATAAAATGTTTCTTCTTTTACCATCTTTCTACTTCTTTACTTTCTTTTTGATTCCTTTCATTATTGACGGGCTAGTATGCGTGAGAAGTAGGGGCTGAAGAAGGCAATGTGCTATTTGGGAGGAAAGAGGGCAAGGAAAACTGAGGAAGGGAAGAAAACTGAGAGAGGTACACAATAAAAGGCAGTAAGAGACCAGACAGAGGTCCAAGTCGAGGACAGGCACCAGCCTCTCACCCTGCCAACAAACAGCCCTTCTGAATTCTACATCACTGCACCCTGCAGAAAGACCGGACCAGAATTTTCAGTGGATCCTGAGGGCACTTCTCTCAGGTGCGCCTGCCTTGTGGCAGAACATGAAAACAAAACATAAAGTCTCAGAAGGCCTCACCATATTCTCATGTTCTCATGACTGAATCCAAGGTGAAATGAAATGAAATGAGAGAGAAGAGAAAGATAAAGAAATTGGGTCTCAAATTTTCATCTTAAATACAGAACTTGTAACTGCAAAGATTTTCCGTAAGTGGCCTTTATCAAAGTTATCGTTAAGGAGTTTATTGGGCTATCTTTCTAATTCTGTTTACTTCATTGCACACTTGTATGTTTTTATGACATACCTGGAAGAGATTAAAATGGAAAGCAAAGAATACTCTCATGAAGCTGACTTCTGTTATGGAAGGGCAAATGGTGGGACATGGACTGATGGAAAGAGGAAACAAGCCTGATGGGAATCCATTAAGGGGGCAAGCTAGATCCTGGGCAGTGGGGGAAACCTTGCATGTTGTGACATGTGAGGTCTTTGTGATGCACCAGTATCCTGACACCTGGCTGGCCTGACACCAATACCTTAGGACCAAAAAATGATTTGCTTTGAGCTATTGGTTAAGTATATTAAACAACATTGTGAACACCAATTATTAGTTCTCTCTACTGCACTCAACAAGACAGGCCAGTAATCAGTAGGCAACATTTTTTGAAACTTAGTAAGTTAATGCCAACCTGCAATGCTGAATTGAAGCTCATTCAACACAGGCCTTGGCCTCATCACAGTCTAAGGCAACAGACCTGATGTTTTCCTCACTGAATTCAAAAGTGTGTTAAATCAAAATGTTAGTGAAAACCTGGGCAAGAAGAAAGGGGCTAGCAAGAAGAGACAGTACGAGTGGGTAGGAAAGACGGATGGACACAATGGTGGCAGGCTGTAACTTCTGAGACACACAACAGTACAAACTTTCAGACCAATCATCAATAATTGGAAAACTAGAGTTGTCTCTGATCTGCAATGACCCCCTCTACTCAGTACCTTCCTGTTCCTGTCGCAGCAGGCGATCTACACATAGGCCCCTCCAACAGATCTGCAAAAACTTGATTGAGATCCACTGGGCCAGTGACAGGAAGGAAACATTTTGGTCTTCACAAAGCTATGATGACTACCCAACACTGTGGGCTATGTATCTCCAAAGTGGGAAACAAGTTAATCGCTATCCTGAGACAATACATAAATCAGGTTAACCAATGGATCATCTTCCTCTTGAAGGAGCCTCCCTTTTGCTCCAGTTTTCAAGCATTTCCCTGTATCCTACATGAGTTTATATATACATATACTCATAGCTAGCTAGTAATGGTTTATTTACATTCCTTCAGAGTAGAAGAAAATCACCACCTATTTCCAACTACAATACTCTAAAAATAAGTCATGTGATTCTTTCAAATGTGAAAGGTAAAAAGTGGAAACATTCTAGTGTTAAAACTTATAGTAGGAAGGTGGTCATTTGTGAAATAGATATGCCAAAAGTAAACAAAATAAAAGCCATTCAGAGGTTTAAAAGCCTATGTTAATTTTTATAGTTTTTAAAGCAGTGTTTAAAGCCGGAATGCAAAGAATATATGCATTGAATTAAATGACTTTAAGATAGAATAAATAAGAATTCTCTTTCAAAATCCATCAGGCAAAGTTTTCAAAACTCCCCATACAATATTTTCTTGGCTTATACTACTTGAGACAAAGTAACTGGACAATTCCTAGTGATTAGCATTGCATATATGATCCTTTCAAACTTGGGCAAAACTCATCTAACTATTCTAAAATTGTATTATTTGAACATGGCAAATTTCCAGATTAAAAAAAATGTTATTAGACAAACACTTGAGTAGAGATAATAAATCTGGAATTATCCATTGTTTCATATTCCATATTGCTCAAGTTCCAGCTGTATTTAGCAAAGAATTTCAGACAAATGTTCCCCATTCTCTATTTTTCCACATCACTCGAACAGGCTGACAAATCCACTAAAAAGAAAAACTTCATGATAGTAAGGTAATGAATTGTTTTTTCAAGTTTCTAGTGTTGTATAAAAGGAGAGAAGGTTAGCACTCCCCTTGACAAGGATGGAAGAGACCCTTGGGCCTAACAACACGCATACGGTTAAGGCACTGCCACCTACTTCGTGGCATCTATCCACTGTTTTTAGGTGCTGGAAGCAACCTAGATGCCCATCAGTAAATGAATGGATCAAAAAAGTATGGTACATTTACACAATGGAATTCTATGCAGCAGAAAGAAAGAAAGAGCTCCTACCCTTTGCAACAGCTTGGATGGAGCTGGAAAGCATTATGCTAAGCGAAACAAGCCAGGCAGTGAAAGACAAATACCATATGATCTCACCTTTAACAGGAGCCTAAACAACAAAACAAAGAAACAAGCAAAATATAACCAAAGACACTGAAATAGAGGACAGGCTGACAGTGACCAGAGGAGAGAGAAGAGGAAATTTCAGGGGAGAATGGGAAGGGTTTACAGGAACAAATTTAAAGGACACATGGACAAAAACTAGGGGGAGGGTGGTAATGGGAGGGAAGTGGGGAGGGTTGGGTTGTGGGCTGGACTGGGAGTAAAAGGGAGAAAACTGTACTTGAACAATGATTTTAAAAAATTGTTTTTTAAAATTTCTAAAGCATAAGTATGTAAAATGTGTGCAAGACAATTTTAAGATTTATAAAAGCAAAAAACAGTAACTTAAATGTCCACTGGCAAAAGCTAATATTTACTGAGCACTTGCGACATGTCACATGCAAGTGTAATAAACCCTTTACAAGTCTCAAAACATTTCCATTAGACAGGGCCTAGCAACATCTCCAATCCACAGATAAGGAAACTGAGACACAATGAGGGTGAATAAAATTTCATATTGCTGGTAGAGCCGGAATATGAATTTATAGCTCAAGCTCCCACCACCACATTCCACTGTCTCTCACTGAGAGGGAACTTAACCCTGCAGTGGTTACACTTCCAGACTAAAACTGACGATTATTTTGTATGGATGACTACTGTCATTCTCGTGACCACTCAAGGGTTAAGAAACAAAGGCACCTCCAGAAACCTCAACACCATGCAGCAACTACAGGGAGGCAAGCACTGTGCCTTTGATTGCTGAACACTGTAATTCCTAGGAATGCAGTGTGCCCAGCACATAACACATACTCAGTATAATCTTATATATATATATATATATATAAATGTACACATACATATATATTCATATATACATAAGTAAAATGCCTGAAAGAATGTCTTAGCTGTTACCACTCACATCTCCAGGAAGCAGAATTGCAAGTGGGTGAGTTAAAATGAGAAATGGGGGACGTTTTAAATTTTATGTACTTCTCATGATTTAAATGTTAGGCAAGAATATTACTTTTTAAATTCCTTTTAAATTTTGAAACAATCTCAAACTTACAGAAAAACTGCAGGTATGGTACAAAAATTTTTTTCTCTCAATCATTGAAAGTTGTCAACCTAATGCTTCATCACCCCAAATACTAGAATGTATATATTCCTTAAAAAAAAAAAAAAAGAAAGAAAAAGAAAAGAAAATCTCTCAGGCAACTATACAACAACAACCAAAATCAAAACATTAACACGATACATTACAATACCACTTAATCCTCAGGCTCCACTGAAGTTTCACCACTTGTCCCAGCAATGGTCTTGACAGCAAAAGCCCCCAGGTCAGAATCACCTGTGGTATTTAGTTGACCTGCCTCTTCAGTCTCCTTCAGTTTAAAAAAGTCCCATAGTCTTGCTTTGACTTGCATGACCTTGAAACTTCTAAAATTGATCGCAGGCCATTTAATTTGTAGACTGTCCCTTAAATTGGGCTTGTCTGTTGTTTCCTCAAGATTAGATTCAGGTCATGCACCTGGGCCTGAATACCACCCAAACGATGTTGTGTTCTAACTGCATCCTATCAAGTGACATAATTTCAATTTGTCCCTCTGCTGGTGATTACTTAGACTACTTGGTTAAGGTGGTGTTTGCCAGGCTTTCCCACTGTAAAATTACTCTTTTCCTCTCTTTGTAGTCAATAGGTATTTTTCAGAGAGGTACTTCTATATTTAAATAACCCATTCTTCAAACTCTGAATTTACTCATGAGTCCACACATGTTTTATTGCAAAGTAGGTCAGGTTGTGTGCGGTCTCTCAGTTTTCTCCCTTTGTTTTTTTACTTTTAAAAAGATTTATTTATTTATTAGAGAAAGGGAGGGAAAAAGAGAGGGAGAGAAACATCAATGTGTGGCTGCCTCTTGCATGCCCCCAACCAGGAACCTGGCCAGTAACCCAGGCACGTGCCAACTGGGAATCCTTTTGTTCGCAGACCAGCGCTCAATCCACTGAGCCACACCAGCCAGGGTTCAGTTTTCTTTTTTACTTAGCAGGTTTTAATCCATGACTACCACTTCTTAAATTTTGATGAAAAATTATCCCAGATTTGGCCAGTGGGAGCCCGTTCAAACTGGCTTGTGTCCTTTTGACATGCATTCACGATTCTTTGAAGACTTCTTTGCTTTCAAGCACATGCCATTACAGGTTCATCTTAAACTTTTCTGCTCTAATCCTGTAACCAGCCATTTCTCCAAGAAGCTGGGGTTCCCTTTTAGTTAAATACTGGTATTCTGCAGTTAAGATCTAGGTATATGATGTACTCATTGCGACTGGGGTACTCGGACACTCACCCTCTTTATGGACAGTGCTAAGAAATGCATGTATATGTGTATATAAACACACATGTGTGCATTTTACACCTGTATTATTTTTCTATTTGTCAAGCACACAATACTTCTGATTCCAACCTACCATCACAGGATTCATTCCAGTTTTCTCTTTCAATATTTATAACTCCCTTCTCCAACAGTGATGGCTGCTAGCTCCCATTATCCTTAACACATTTATTTGATCAATCCTGTATTTAGTCAATCTCTCAACGCTGCTGACATCCGAGACCCACATAGACGCCCTTCATGCCTCTCTTCAGCTGATAAGCCACACCAAATCCACACTTTCTGTGAAGGCCTCCTCAGTCTGACACCCCTGGCCAAGCCCCCTATCTTCTCTGTCTACTGACTGGGCTTTAGGACAAAACTGTTCAGAAAGAAGACATGGAAGAGAAGAATACTACTTTTAAAAATTAAATGTAAGCCCTGGCTGGCGTAGCTCAGTGGATTGAGCGCGGGCTGTGAACCAAAGTGTCGCAGGTTCGATTCCCAGTCAGGGCACATGCCTGGGTTGCAGGCCACGGCCCCCAGCAACCGCACATTGATGTCTCTCTGTCTCCCTCCATTCCCTCTCTAAAAATAAATAAATAAAATCTTTAAAAAAAAAGTGAAATTAAAAAAATTAAATGTAAAATTATATATATATATTTAAAAAGGGTATCCATTAAATTAGAACTGGTAATAATTTAGACAGCCAAGTTAAAGTTCACTTTTGTATCATCTATGAAGAACAGGTTTGTTAAGTAAATTAATAGTATATACAAGCTTGCAACCCAGTTGTTTAACCTACTTAAGAAAACTAATTGTTTTCAAGCACTTTAAAAATCGCTGGGCATGTACTTGCCTTTAATTACTGTCTAATTACAATAATTTCTATTTTCTTCATTATAGCTTTGATAACCCTCTATTTGATTACACTGTAAGTATTACTATACTTAAACTTAATGTAGTTTAGATCCTTTTAAAAATGTCTCTTTATTAATCAATTTGGCTTTTTAAATAATCATCTGAGATAAAGTGCTTAGCCATTCAGTGGTTTCTCCTTTTTAGTTAATCTATGATGCTGCCCAAAACGGGAAATGCCTTTCCACGGCCTTGCAGGCCCGTTCCCCAAGCCCCCCTGCTCCGCACACCAGCACTCCTGCCTCTTTGTCCTCCGTTATTTATTATGAATGCAGTGCTGAGAAGCCCCATAGAGCCATCAGTTCCCACCACTTGAGCCCATATTTTATTTAAGACATTACACTTCACAAAACAAGGATTCGCCCAATCAATTAACAAGTTTAATTTAAAAAGGTTTGCTTGGGAAGAGAATATATTCTAGAGTCATAGCCCCTAGTTCCTCCACTTCCTTGTTTGTGTGGCCTCAGATCAGTTACTAAGCTTTAAAACTCCATCTTTTAAAGATCAAACCATTCTTCACCTCAGGTTGTGTGAGGACTAAATGAAGTAGTGGGAAGTACCTTCTATATAACAAGCATTTAATGAATACAAGTTCATGTCTAAACTCCTCTTCTCTCTGCCTCATAGGAAAACTCAGTATGATTCAGAGCAGTATTTTAAAATCTGGTCATACACAGCCTCAGAGGAAACCCTCAGAAGAATATGCCAGCCTAAACTGTGTCTGCCCTATCACTGTCCCTAACCAAAACAAGGAGAATATTAAGCAAAACAAAACAAACACAAACAACCACCAGCAAGAGTTCCATAACCTAAAACTGAGTAACTAACTTTGCCCTACCCAGGAGAATAGTATCAGTATTTGAGGGATTAAGGGAGCGGGGTGCGAATGAGGAATAAGCACACTGTAATATTTACTTTGGCTTCCAAATAAAGGTGCCAACTAGTTGTAGAGACCCCAATTAATCCTGGCCTGGGAGTACTGGGACTACTGAAGGCATTATCTCAATGGTGGGTTACCTGGGTTTTTGGGTTTTTTTTTTTTGCTTACAAACCTCTGTCAAATACCAGTGACTAAATATTGGCATTTCATATCTGACAAAAGAAGATTATGTTATTAAAAATCCATTAGAGGTAAGCAATTTTAAAAATCAAAGTTGTTAATAATGTGATGCACCATGGGCCATCCTAGCAGTGTTTTAAAAATGCCAACCCCTAATAGTGAACCAAGCAGAACCGCAAATGCTCCAGCAGGTAAGACATTTCAAAGGCACGGCCTTAACAAGTAACACGGAAGTGAATTTAAAAATTACCAGCAAATAATGCCAGATGAACTATTTGCTCTGTATTTTCAACATATGAAATAGCTAAACTTTTCTGGCATGTAAAATTAGGTGGTTTTAGTGTACTGTTTCTTTTAATATCATGAAAATTTATTTACATCAAAGAGATGGAAGATATAGTGGCATTCCTTCCAAACTGCCTCAAGAGCAAAGCCAAATATTAAAAGACTGCAAACAAAATGCTGATGTACCATGAATATACATGCTGTCTCTGCAAATAATCCTTTCTCTATAGAGGATAAAGTTGCTAACCTGTTTCATTTGCAAAGCCTCTGTGCTTCCAAATGGCCTGCAAGCAAAGGTCAAAGTGTCTCCCATGGGTTTTCGAAGGGCTAGACCCTGAGTGATATGTCAGAAGCCTCAGACACAGGTGGAGGGCATAGAGCCAGGGACTAAATTCCTCACCCAACAGAAGTCCAACTAGTTATCCAGAAGAGCCTGTGTAACCTAAGACAGAAGGGGACTCTCCCCAGGAAGAGAACACATTCCTGTTTGTCAAACTAGGAACTGTAACCACCACCACAACTGCAGATATTACCAGTATTTCTGCAACAGGCAAAGTGGAAAGATTCCCTGCTTTTAGGTACCACACATCAGCCATGCTTTTCTTCAGTCTCTCCACCCTCAACCTGGTACACCAGGCGGCTGCTCTGGCTCTTCTTTGTTCAAAGGGGGAAGGAGGACAGGTGTACAGAGAAGGTACTATAGCTCAGAGAATTCAGAATGATTTGCATTTAAAGTTGTCTCTAATTGTGCAATTTTCCTTGTTTCCTATTAAAGGACATTCAGGTATGAGCATGGGAGGTGGGGAAAACTGTTTATACAAAGCACACTGTTGTCTAAAATATACTTATTTTAAGTGGGGGTGGGGGTGGGGAGAACCAGACAATCCAAAGCTCCCTTCCATGCCACCCTAAATATTTCTCCTAGAAGGAAAGGAGGCCCAGCAACTTCAGGAAGCTATTGCAAACCTCATTGGCCTGGGAGATTTCTGTGTCTAGTTTCTTCCTAAGGCAGTGGAGTATAGTGATCAGGCACACAAACTGAGCAGTCAAGTCTGTCCGGTGACTTCCTACCTGTGTGACCAGATACTTAACCCCCCTGCAGTTAGCTTACAGTCTTCATTATGAAGGCTGAGTTATCGTACGTAAGGCACTTACAGCAGAATGCCTGGTGTTCACTGTAGGAAGCACACAGGAACTAATATTACCTTCCCCTTCTCATATACATGTGTAAGTTCTCACTTCCTCCAACCCCCGCTCTTTCTTTCCCTATTCTTTCAAGTCATTTGCCTGACCCCGGTTTTATCTTATTCCCAACCCAGCCTGGACTTTTTTGAACATTCACCAGCATTCCCCAAAGGCTTCACCCCCTGGTTATCCCACACTATCTATTTAGGACAATCCTCACTCAGCCTCAAGTAACTGCATTCTTCACCGTGACTTGCTGGGAAAGGCTGCACAGCCACAAATCACTGAAATTACAAATAAAGGATCTCCCTTCTCAGCTAAGCCCTTAGAGCTGGTAGATGATTCTTTATGTTGTTTTCCTTTGAAGGTGCGGGGTGGAGGTCTTAATTTTCTAAATGTTTTCTCTTTCTTTTCCCTCAGACTTCATCTCATATTTTACAAAGAGGAATGCCTTCTACTTTGAGGCCAATGTCTCCCTGGGGAAACTCCCTCAAATATCCTTCTCTCCACTTCCAAACTTACTCTCTCCTCTCCAAGGCTAACCTGTCATCCATGCAGCAAATCTCTCCCCACACCTGAGTTGTCTTCCCAGACACACTCTCCCATGTTCAAGTCAACTAACTGTATCAAATGCCTACTCAGGGGACCAGGTCACCTCATGGATGTTGAGGATATAGAGCTTATTCTTGTACTTCCAATGGTTACCTCTCTACTTGCTCTTTCCCCTTAGCCTTCCGATTCATGCTTTAAAATGCAAGTCCCACAAGGGGAGAGATTTTTATCTGTTATGTTCACTGCTTTATTCCTAGAGACTAGCACAGCTCCTGGAATACATAAGGCACTCAAAAATTTTTGATTAGTTAATTCAAGCCACCCTTGATTCATTTATCCATTCAACAAATGCTCAGAGCACTCATTGTGTGTGGCAGGTGCTGGGGTGTGTGGCAGGTGCTGGGATTACAGGGGTGAGCACAACTAGTTTCTGTCCTAGAGCTACTCACTACAGTGACAAAAAGAGACCCAAGAGCCCACTCTGAGCCCACTGGAGACTTCTCGATGCGGCAGACCACTGACAAGCAAGATAAACAATGTGATGGAGCTGCGGGGCCCCAATGGAGACCCAAGGACAGAGGGTGCACTGAGCTCTTCAAGGTAAAACCTAACCACCCACTTTCACGGTTTATCTCAGCAGACCCCCCCCTGAGGCAAGGGCCCTGATAACTGTTCTTCATACTTCCCTAAACTCCTTCCTGTCTGGGTTTCTCTTGCACCACCCCTCTTCCTGTTTCATTGCATCCCCTGAGGACGCACTGTCAACCTCCGGCCTAGACAACCATCTCTACAGTAAAAATCAATGTCTCTGAAACTTCTCTTTTGAGCTCCAGACCTGTATTTCCACCTGCCAAGTTGTAGTACATGTCCAGCAAACATCCAAAACATATCTCAAGCAAAACCACAGCCTCTCAGCCCCCATCCTCACCCTACCACATAGTTCAAACCCACTGAACACCTACCCTAACTCACAGCACCACTCATTCACCCAGCCTGGGGCTTCTCCACAACTCCTCCCTCTTTCTCATCATATCCAACAGATTCCACATCAGAAGTCTCTAAATCTGGTTTTTCCATCTTTACTGTCATTGACTTAATTTACATTTTCCTGCTTTGACTGTCTGCCTCTTGTATCTTCTCCTCCATCAGACCCTCAACGTGGAGATCAATGGAAGCAGGCTGATTTTTTACAAGCTGCTTTCTACAAGATAAATTCCAAATTTCTTAAAATATGAAATCCAAGCAACCTATCCACTCTCCTCTGGAAAGCCTACACTTGTATCCCACTAATATCACACCATTTCCCAGACCCTCCTACTCCCTAACTTTGTTTTTGTTATTTCCTCTGTGAAATGCTAACAGTAAAAATAATGGGAACAGTGGCTTACATGGACTCCCAACAATATGCTACTTTAAATAAATGCTCACCTAGTCATCACAACTAGTCTTCGAGGTCGGTACTACTGTTGTTACTCCCCAGTCTCCCAGTGAGGAAGCTGAGGTGCACAGATATTACTTGCCCAACACGGGGCTGACCTAACCACACAGCTGCTCTGGGTTCAGAACCTTGGTTCTTGACCACTGGCACTACACCCCCTCCCACAGATTTACTCACCATCCCCTTCACCAAGCAACTCCTAATTATCCGTTAAGACGCAGCACAAATGCTTCTTCTTGGGTAGAGTCTTCCCCAGTGCCCTAGCTCGCTCTCTCCATCCTCTCAGATCCCTTCACATCATACTTCCACCTTTACTACAGACAGCCTCACTGGCCGTTTACATTAGTTTAAAGATAAAAGTCAGGCCTTTCTTAATCTTTGTAATCAGTGTACTACACAGCGTAGTGCTGAGAATATACATAAATACTTATTAATAAACAAATTCTTCCTATGTAGGACCTAGAGTATATCCTACTCAAACTCAAGTCTACCTGGCAGGTTCACCGTCTCCAAACACTCTACACTGCTAATCCCAAACTCTCACCTCTTCCTCTCTGCCCTAGGGCCCTAGAGGACAAAGTGTCAAAGCCCTTGCTGCCACTGCCACAACCAGCTCACAGCATTATCACAGCTGGGGGCAGGCCAGTGCTCCCCTTAATTAAAGAATCAAGTGTATCTAAGAAGCACTTTCTCTCGAAAAAAGACAGAGGTGACATTTGATGTGGGGTGGCCTGATTCAAAAACTTTGTCACTTAAAATGTGAGGGGGGGTTGTACACATAAAAATAAAAATGTACGTAATATGACAGAACATCGGCCATTATTCGTAACTCATAAAGAGTGAACAGGCTGGCAAAACATAAATAACATTATTTAGTCTTGCCACTTTTACATAATCACCATGACTATATACCTCATAAATAAGATAAACTTTGGTAGATTCTACAACTTCTTAGCATATAACAAAGCTAGCTTGTTTTTTCTTCTTTTTTTCTTACATTAAAGTAGAATGGTTATCTGTTTACAGTATATTTAGAGGGAATAAAGTAATATTTTACAAAGTGTGACTCATTATCACTGTAGTCAATAAATAAGAATGGAGGAGGTAGTTCCAAAACTTGAAGTAAGGTTTATTCCTATGAGTAAGACTAATAAAAACCAGCAAGCACACAGTTAATGGTAAAACATGCTAATAAGAGATGCTCTATAATTAAGATGTGCTTCCCAAATGCTGACCTTTAGTACCTGTACTGATCTGCATTCCCCATGTAATGACTTTCATAAAGCTATATTCAGTTTACTGAGATGTCTCTTATTACGATGTTTTTCTTTCAAATGATAATAATAAATGGTGGGTTTTAAAAAATGCCTTTACTTGGCAAATTTAAAACTGGTAACTCATGTTGGATTCCAATATTGCTTTTGCACTGTTACAGTTCCCTGAAACCTAAGTCTGGGAAACACCATATTAAAGTGTCTGAAGAGATTTAGGAAACAGCTAACTCCAGCTTGCTTGACCAGGAGGTAATTTTAGAAAGGCATAATTGAAATGGAAAGCTAACCATGCATTTCCACAAACTGTGCCTAAAAAGCAAAAACCTTGAACATTAAGATTTTATATATACACATCACTTACGATTTCCAATGCCCATTAGCATCTTAAAGATGGTTAAGTCCTATATAAGTAAAAACCAGTTTAATTCAGCTTAATCGGGAAAAGAACCTTTTATTTTTCCAGGCAAACCTATTAGTATCCTGTCAAACAGTGGCAAACATGGAACTCATCAAATGTATTGATGTATGTCCAAAATGTGTTAATAGTGGAGGCTCATCTTCACGAAACCTGGAAGAGGGGCGGGAAACATTCCCCCTCAAAAAACATTATGGCAGCATTTTCTGTTGGGTTTTCCCAAGAAAAACATATAATCTGGTAAAAGGGTGTTTTCTACTTAAGTTTCTTTAAAATCCAGGAAAAGCATATATATAACCTCCATTCCTCAATATGGATGGCCAGCTCCTTTTGATCCACATGGAATGCTTTGGACAGAAAGGACAACATTCTGATCATCAAAAATATCTATCGCCCACATGTTGAAGTAACAAATTAACATTTTTTTTTATAAAGCACTTATATATTTGGTTGGTGTGGTAACTGAGTAGACTAATAAATTTGATTTTCAAGACCAGCAAAACTGGGAATCATATCCTGGAATATGGCAACTTACCAGTTTTAAATCTTCTACACATCTCAGTGAGACAACCCTTAGTGAGTCCTTAGCTCAATTTAGTGGGTGGGGATAATCAGCTCTTTTGGTTTTTGTTTGTTTTACAAAATAGACTTGAATAGAATATAACAAAATATATTACACATAGTATCAGAAAGTAAATACTTTTGTGTCAGTGTATGTAGAAGGTCTCAATGAAAACTATATCTCATTGTAGATCCAATCAAAAAGTCTGAAAGCCCTGTACTACCCAATTGTCTAACTTCAGCATATAGACAGGAATGTCATGGCATGAAAAGCACAGCGATTATTTTCTACAAGCAAAGGGGTAAAAGAAACAATGGCATCGAGAGGTAAAAATCTGGCCATGGCCACTCTGGGCTCCTGGGAGAAGCAGTAGGGAATTTTCTGCTGGGTCTCTTTATTAAGGCATTAAAGGTATTAAGCCTACCACTATACAGTCTGGTTTTCACAAAGGCATAAATAGGTAACCAAAATGTACTTCTAAAAGAAAACAAAATAGTAAGAAATTTCCATGCTGATTAAAAAAAAAAACACAAACCCCACACAAACTAACCAGAACTTCACAGAACAGCTTATACCCCAAACTCTTAAGAGGGCAATTCACAGAAAAATAGGCTCCTTTGTCAGATAAAATGAAATTCTGCAGCAACCAAAACCAACACTTACTCTCCGGTGTGGATAAAGTTTAGTTTCAAGCATAAGTCAAGATCATTTCTTGCTTTACTGGTTATTATAGGCATCCCTTGGAGATACTGAAGGTTCAATTCCAGACCATTATAATAAAGTATCACAATAAAGCAAGTTGTAATCTTTTTGCTTGTGGAGGATCTTGTCTTCAATTTGTAAAAAATGCAATGCCTATGAAGCACAATAAAGTTAAGCACAATAAAATAAAATATACCTGCATTTGGAAGGTCTAGTAACTATAAAGCAGTCTAAACTAATGAGATGATTAAATAAAAATCTCTGAACCTGCTTTTTATAAACCACCCATATTTAGTGAATATTATACTGGCCCAGAATGGCAAGAAATACAGAATGAGTATAGTAGTCTTAGGCCAAGCAGCCTGCATATCACCAAAAAGAAGTGAGGCACGAGCACAGAAGAACTAGCCCGCTGGCCTTGCAGTGTGGGTGAGGATGCATGAGGAGGAAGGCTAGGACCACTGACGGACAGCTTTCGAGAACATCTGAACCCTAATTTCCTATTTCCCCACCCAGAGCACCATCTCACTGACTCCATGAGTTCAAAAAGGGGTGGGGAATTTTCCCACCTCTCTAACCAAATCTGTATTAAAATGCAAGTCTCTGCATCTGGCATATTTCTTAACAATGACACAAACCAGTATGTTTTAAGAACTTATACCAACGTACTACTCCACTGACCTTAGCCAAAAAATTTTTTAATTCCTGTTTTAAATTTTGGAATCTGTTCACTTTCATATACAAGTTCATCTCCTCATATGCGAAATTAAGATTTGACCCTTCCAATTCTAAAAATACCATTAGCATAAGCCAACAGGTGTTCCAAGATATACCGATCCTTGAAATGCTTTGTGATGGTAAGAATACTTTGTGATGCCTTGACTATTTTCAAAGTGTGTATCGGCTGTAAGGTAATTTACTTTAATTTGTATAATCCTGGGTTGTCTGATATAGTAGCCACACATGGGTAGTGTGCACTTGTAATGAGGCTAGAATGACCAAGAAACTGAATTTTCAATTCTATTTTAGTTTAATTAACTTAAATTTTAAAATTGATACCTACTTCCAGTACTGGAAAATTCTGTTATGTTTGGAAAAACTTTGATATGTGAATGTACTTTTTTTCAACAATAAATTTTATGAGCTCTATATAAAGAACATTTCCAATAAAAATTTCACGTTCAAACTGAAATGTGCTGTAAGTTTAAAATACACACCAGAGCTCTAGGTGGGTAGCTCAACTGGTTAGGGCATCGTCCTGATATGTCAAGGTTATGGGTTTGATCCCTGGTGGGGGCCATACAAAAATCAACCAATGAATGCATAAATAAGTAGAACAACAAATTGATGCCTCTTTTTCAAAAATTAATAAATAAAAATTTAGAATAATAAAATATACACCAGATTTCAAAGATTTAGTATGAAAATAACACCAAATACCTCATTAATATTTTTAAATCAACCATACTGAAATGACAATACTGTGCATACTAGATTAAAATATATTAAAATGAAATTCAACTCCTTCTTTTTACCTTTTTAATATGACTCCTGGTAAAAGTAAAATAACACATGTGGCTTGCATCCTATTTCTGCTGGATGGTGTTGGCATAACCTAATGGTTCCCAAACCTTTCCCACTGGAACAGGTCCCAGCACCAGGTTCAGGAACATTGCCATAACCAAATGCTGTTCCTCCTGGGCAGAATCAAAACATGCTGACCACATCTGAGATTGAGAAGTCCTCCCCCCTCATTTTCAGTAACTATTACTGACTACCTACACAACCACCTTTCTTTTAATCCTTTTCCAGGTCCACTTTCTCTTCTTGTCCCCAAAACCCAGTTCTCAGTTCTCGTTTTCATTCTTTACACTTCCATGGTGATCTCATCCACTCTCTCAGCTTTAACTCTCACTTCTATGTGGATGACTTCCAATTCTTTATCTCCACTTCTGACCTTTTTCTCAAGCTTCATCTCCACACCACCAGCTACTTACTAAACAGATCCATCTAGAAGTCTACCAACTTCTTGAACTCAGACTTCCCGCATGACCTGGAATTCCTCATCTTCATTTCTGTTGAAGATTCCCATCATTTGCCTTGAAAACCTAGACTTTCTGGTCTCTTTTCTAGCCTACTGCCACAATCTTATAGCAGGCCCTTTCATAACTGTCCTTTTTGCCACAGCCTCCTAACTAGTCTAACTTTAAATTCTCCCTGCTGTCCTGTCGACCCCCACCCCAGTCCTCCTCTTGCCCACTGCCATTTTAGTATTCTCAAAATACCACTTTGATCATGTTGCTGTTCAACTTTTATCAGGTCCCCACTGTCTGCCATGGCAATCCCAACTACTCAGCAGGCACCCTAGCACTTTGGTACCCATTTGACTTCCCATCAATCTTCCCTGAACACAACTAATCCTCTAGCTAGAATGTCTTGCCCTCTAGGTCCACTCCACAATTCTGCCCACGCTTTAAGGCTCAGCTCCAATACCAGGTTCTCATAAAGCCTTCTCTGATCAACTCTGCTAACATCAGTCTTTCTCTATCCTCAAACTTCTTTGGTACTTCTCATGAGAACCACTGTGGTAATGAGTATGTGCCTTATCTTCTCTATAAAGAAAGTTGCAACCCCTTCACAACATCCAATAGCACCTTGCATTGCACATTGCCATCTTTGCACATTTTATCAAAGCCATCAACTTAAAAAGGGAAATCTTAGAAAACTTGGGAATACTGATGACTTTCAAGTCTTTATCTCCAGCCAGTTATCTAATTACTCCAGGCCTTCATTTAGATGTCCCAATATTCAATAACTCCAAAACTGAACTCGTTACCTCAACCCCACATGTGTCTTTTCTCTAAATGGACCGTAACTCAGTGAATGGTACCACCATCTCTAACCCAGGCCAGAGACAGAGGTATCAGAAGTATCATTTTTAGTTTCCCCAGCCTCCACTTTCTCAATGATCAGGTTATGTGAACTCTTCTACCTAAATGTCTCTGGATTTATCCACTTCTTCCCAACTTTGCTGTCAGTCCAGGCCACTATTAACTGGGATTACTACAATACTATCCAGTCTTATACTCAACCCTCCACCCATTTTCTGTAATGCAACTTAACTTAGAATCATCTTTTAAAAATATATTTTCAACAGGTAAATTCATGCTGAAAAGCTTTCCATTATTCTCAAGATAAAGGCTTCCAAACATGGCTTATAGACTCCTCCGCATCTGCCAGTGTTTACCTTTCCGGTCTCACCAGATCACGCTTCCCTTACACACACCGCACTTCGACCACGTCCAAGTACTCCGTATGTAGTTCTCCAAATACTCCAATGTCCTATCTTGCCTCGGGGACCTGGCACAAGCTGGTAGGGTTAGGTGTCCCTCCTTTATAATCACCCATTGTCCTGAGCACTGGCTGGCTCCTTGTGTTCATATTCTTTCTAACTTCAGCAATGGTGACTGGAGGAAAGCTGCATGCTACTCCTGTGCTAGCACTTATCTCAAAGTATGGCATGTAGTAGGTTCTCAATAATGACTTGCTGAATGAACAAATACAAAATAATTTTCTGTTTTTTTAAATAACAAATTCCAAGGTCAATGAATGAAAGTCATTTCTGTATCATCTATAATTCAAAAGCATTGTATAAAGTGGGCAACTGACCTAAATTTTTATTTTTCTGTCTTTTGAGTCAAAACCATTTGTACTTTGGTTAAATAAACAGAATTTAAGTGAGTAGGCTTAGAATAATCAAAACGAAGGAGAAAACACTATTTTATGTTCTCCTTTGCCTTGTAAACTCTAAGACCAATTCATTTGAAACTGCTGAGAATCTTCTGATGTAAAACACAGAATGTATGAGAAGCAGCCAAGCAAATGTGGATACATCACAGAGGCAGAGCCTGAAGAGAACACATTAGACCATAGGAATGCAGGGACTTCAATAAAAAGAAAAGGCTCAGCACTTGTCCAGGCTAAAGCTCAGTGCAATCAGTGCAGCACACACCTCATGATCCTGGGAGCTGTGAAAAAGAATGGAGGTATCAGTGGGGCCATAAAAGCCTTTCTGGTTTATTTAACAAAAGGGAAGGAAACACTTACTAAGCAACAAAACTAGCAACAAAACTAAGTGCTGGCCCTTCCATACAGCATTTCCTTTATGCTTCACAATGTACCATCCCCATTTTACTGATGAAGAAACAGGGGCTTATGGTCATATACCTGGTCCTAGTGACCTTGTAACTCAGGTCTAACTGATACATTTCTACCGAGCACTTACTCCTGATAAGCCCTCTTCTATATGCTGGGGGTAGAGCAATGAAAACACAAAGTCTGCTCCCATGAAAGTTTACGATTCAGTAGGGAGTGATGCACCTTAGATAAATAATGTAAATCAGATGATGATACAATTAAGGGGTGGAACAAAGTAGAACTGAGAAATGTTATAGAGTAACTAGGGAGGCAACTTAGGTTTTGAGGTTCTCAGAGTTAACTAAAAAGATAATTCTGAGCTACTTATGTAGGATTAAAAAAATGGATCAAGTGATTATCTGGTCAAAGATTAAATGGAAGTCTCCAGAACTACTATAAGCAAAAATTACTATTCATTCTCCCATTAATAAAGTGACTACCAAGTGAAAGGAATTATAGCCTTATCCTAGTCCTAACCCAAAGCAGTAGGTTAGATAGTCACCAATGGCAAACATTTCCACATGAACCAAATGGCTGTTTAGGGCCATGGGCCAACCAAATTAATCCTTGGATTCCCCAGCACCTACAACAACACCTGACACACACCAGGGCATAAGTGATTGCTGAATGAACATATGAAAAGAGAAAGAGAGGAGAACATGTTAAAATGTCACCACCATGGATAGGTTAAATCCTTTTTCAGGCCAAGTGGCTTCAATTCACCCCACCTCACTCTACCACCAGCCTCAATCACAAGAAGCAGGTGAGGGAAGTCAGATTAGTATAAATCCAGGAATAAGACTGTACTAGGAAACAATTAGCATATGCTGCCCCTCTCCCCAGTGGTCAGAAACCCCATCTTTCAGTCACGAGCTTCACTTAAAGAAAGCCTAATATCCAAATGATGAGGTCATGGAGCAGCTGGAGAGGGTAAGACCCACCCTACCACTGTTACCTGCTAGGCCCGCTCTGCAGAACCTGAAGGTCTCACCATGCCACGTCACTCTTTTAGTGTCTCTCGTAGAATTGAAGAGCTGAAATACCTTAGAAGTCTCTGCTTCAATTTTAAGTTGTTTATTTTTAAAGCACTCTTAGTGGTGATAGAAATAACAAATGGCCATTCAAAGCTGAACAACAGAGTTGAGTTTGCACCATATATCAAAGTTGCAATGCTTCCTCTCTGGCACCCAGACGGAAGGACTAGAAAACAGAGGTTAAAAGTAAGGTAACACTTCTGATAGAATAAGTGCTACCAATTTTTGTGATGTTTCGGTAAAATCTTAATAAGGAATATGTGACACATTTTTTCTGAGACAGAGGAGCACTGTGAATAATGGCATTACTATTAACATCACAAGTAGACCCGGCATAAGGAAATACGGATGGGCAAGGGAAAGAACTTTACTAAGGATCCTGTTCATCTTCTCCAGTAACAAACTTCCTCTGCATATGCCATCTCATTTTTTAAAACCACAACATGCCAGTTCTAATATCCGTGGGTTTTGCTTTTCATAACATCAGCAACATCTCTGAAGTTTTCAATGCTTTCTTTCACACTACTGACAGAAAGGAAAATTCAACAAAAGGCACAAATTCGATACTATCCATCTGCACACTTGATTTATTACTCCTTTTTATTTGATTCTGAAGAACCATATTTTTGGTGTGCCATAAGGATTGGCTCTGCAGGAACTTAGATTCAAAATGGCAGCTGAGCTTCTGAAACTCACCAGAGCCATAACGCTTAACATACGTGAAACCATGTCTTATTTATCTCACTTTTCAACCTGTCTAGGAGAAAAGAATATTTATAAAAATATTTCAAAGAATCAGATGGTATTTGTTAATGTTCATTATTATATTATTCTCTTTCTTGTTTAAGAGAGCAGGCATCCTGTCTCTGGTTTCTTCGTTCTGCAAAGTGAATTAACCTGCTATTCACATGTTGACACAGTCCACAAAAAAACAAAGTAATGGCAAAACATGGAAAGCCTAGGTTTTTCTCACTCTTCTGTTAAGACCAACTTAGGAAATGGATGTAAAATGAATCATCTAACAAGTAAAGCCCTAAATAAGCACTTTCATTTTCAGAAAAAACACCACCAAAATCAAAGCTCTAATTTTCCTTAGGTCCACCACAAAGCAACATTCCCTATCACTAGGGCAGTTTCTATGTCTTTTCCTTTAAACTGAAGCTGTAAAAAAAATGTTTAAAGAGACAAATTTGTTCCAGACGACCTCTCTAATGTAATGTTTCTAATCCTTCTTACACAAAACCTGAACTTGTATCATCAAAAAATGTACACTGAATTTAAAACCATCACTTCTCTTCTTATTTCCATTACTAGTATAATAACATTAATTTTAGAAAGATAATAAAATACTTGCTCTTTAGAGACAGAGCACTTTAATTATCTTTATGTATTCAAATGGAAAGTCTTTTTGTTAAATTAGCATGAAAGTCCCTTCATCTACACACAATTGGCCCAAAGAAACAGGCCATTTTCAGCACAAGAGGCCAATCCATTTTAACAGTGAATAAAGCTTTTGAAAGCACTACACACCCTCTTCTAGACTGTCAAATTTTCAAAATGGTCCAGCACTTTTTTCCATTTTTTTAACACTTTCAGGCCCAGCAAGAATCTTGTAATTAGATTAATTTAAAAGGAACCTCCCCCCAAAATACCCACAACCAATGCTCCCTTCTGATCAAAATTATTCCATTTATGCCTAATTAGCTTTAATCCAATTCTACATATTTAATGATGGGGATATGACAATTCAACCATTTGCATATTTTAAATGCCTTTCTAAACTATACTTTGTAACAGCTTTAGAAGAACAGTCTCTTTCTCATGCCAATATTCCCAGGCGTAAATCAGGAGGATACAAATTAGAGGAAAAAAGAAAACAAAACAAGGCCTCTCAGAGCCAGGGATGTGCTAAGGCAGGGAGGGGGGGTAATTGACCCAGGGGTGGGGGCAATTTACCCGCCACATCACAAACTACAATCCTTTCAGCCCACCAGACCAAGAAGCATTACATCACACTCTCACAATGATTGGGGGAGGTGGCTCTGAGAAAGCAAGTTTTCAGCTTTCTTTCCTTCCAGCTCCCAGGCTTTCTAGAATCCTGCATTTGGGGAGTAATGGAATTTAACTTGAGGGCACTGCACAGTTTCATGGTAACTAACATATGTATACACACAGACAGCTACTTATTTATGGGACCCTCAATGACCAATTCACAATGGAAACACGGCCAAACAGGCTACTGCACACACATATGCTGAATTTGTGCTAAAAAGCTCAGTTCATCTGCATAAAATTAAACAAAAAATGTAATCCGGGAGAAATGGAGAAGGCCAATCTCCAGGGAGAAACTCATAAAGAAATAATTCCTATCGGGGTGAATAGCTGTTCATATCTTTAAAACACCATGTTTACAAGCTAGTCCTACCATTTGGTTCAAACTATGATCAAAATAACAGCGCATCTGGCTGCACATTTGAGAACACAGAGAGAGACCCAGTGCAAATGAGCGCGCGCAGAGAGGAGAGGGGTGATCCATACATAGCTCTGGAGGTTTTCGAGCAGGGGAAATCTATAAATCCCAAACCTCCTGGTGTTCACTCGCCCCCAGCCTGAAGTTTAAAATGTATCAAGTCTTATTTTAGGCTTTACATCTCTCTAGGAAGGATAGCTTAGCTTTAAAAAGAAAAGAAAAAAAAAAAAGAGGCTTTCCTGTGGTGGTGTTTGCCCTCCCAGATCCTTTGTGGGCCTTAGCAGCTGAAAGAATGTAAACCCATTTATATTTATGCAAATTTTTGCAGCAGATTTAAGGGGGCAGGGAGAGGTCTGTGTTTTTTAAAAGCCTCTTTCTAAATATCAAATTTCCAATTACAGCTTTATTTATTGGCAAGACAGAAACGATGATGAAAGTCCAGACATTAAAAGTGCAATTAAATCACTTTAAAATCTAAATATTTTACCAAGGCTTTTCCATTTCTAAAACGCCGAACCAAAAGTACATCACGGGTCTGATTTACACAGATTCACGAAATGTCTGAAGCCAGTCTCCATGCTAGACAAATGTCGATTTGCAACACCACTAGTGAAAACGGTTAGACAAGATCGATATAAATCAATTGGTTTTAAAAAATTGAAAATATTTACCAACCTCATAAAGTGCAGCAGTGCTTAAATCCAGCAAATTGAGGCATACAAGGTAGAAATGGAAATGAAAAAAGGTCCAAAAAATGATTTCTTTTTGTCTGTCTGTATTTGTATTTTAAATATTCAGAAACCAGCGGAGACTCTGTCGGCCATTTTGGCTTGAACTAACTCGCTCTCGCTCTCACTCTCCCTCTGGCTGGCTCTCTCTGGCTCTCCCTCGCTCACGCTCTCTCGCCCTCGCCCGCTCGCTCGCTCGCTCCTGCTCTCGCTCGCCTGCGCGCGCGCGCCCTCTCTCTCCCTCCCTCCCTCTCTCCCCCTCCGTCTCTAAAGGAAGCAGCTTTTTGTGACCTTCAAATAGAGGCGGATCATGTGACTTTGGGTAGGTTTGTCAATCAGGAAAGGGGAGGGAGCTGGGGAATGAAACTGCCTTAAAGGGAAAGCGGCCCTTTTCCACTCACTTTCATTTGTGAGGCTGTTATCTCATCCTCTCCGCCTACACACACTGAATGTGAAAGTGGCAACAGCATAAGGGGTTTAACAGATGAACAAAATATAAAACTTTTATTGGTTTACAGAAATATGCTCAGTTGCTAATGACTCTTGCAGTTCCTAGAGCTTGGCTTGCTTGCTCTTCTCCAGATGTTTAGGCAAGCAAACTGCTCTTTAAAAGGGGGCTTAAACAATGCTTTACCAAAACAAG
Source organism: Phyllostomus hastatus (assembly GCF_019186645.2). Taxonomy (NCBI): domain Eukaryota; kingdom Metazoa; phylum Chordata; class Mammalia; order Chiroptera; family Phyllostomidae; genus Phyllostomus; species Phyllostomus hastatus. The sequence goes on from NW_025333715.1 coordinate 5,670,623, forward strand.
AGACTTTATTTTTTACTTAAAAATGTTTAAAAGATTTCATTTATTTATTTTTAGAGAGAGGGGAAGGGAGGGAGAAAGAAAGGGAGAGAAACATCAATGTGTGATGTGAGAGATACATCTATCCTTTGCCTCTCACAGGCCTCCAACTGGGGACCCGGCCAGAAGCACAGGTTGCTTACCTTTCCTACACACCTGGACCATGAATCTTAAGCACCCAGACCAGGGATCAAACCCGCAACCTAGGCATGTGCCCTGACTGGAAACTGAACCCACAACCTTTCTGTCACAGGACAATGCTCTAACCAACTGTGCCACCCCAGCCTGGGCAAGAGGCTAGTTTTTAAAGACCAAGGTGAAATAGAGGTGAAATGATCTCTAACCAGCTCCTAAAATGCTTAGGAAAAGATTGAAAGGAAACATACCAAAGTATAAAATTGTGAATGGCAATTCAGAGAGGTTAAGTGACTACCCCAAATCTTACAGCTAGACAGCTGCAGGACAGGGACTGGATTCCCAACAGAACTACACATTCACTGTGTGTGTGTGTGTGTGTTGTATTTCCTCCCCCTAATCTAAATAAAAACTATGCTACAGCATAGCAAACTGAGTTCCTCTAGGTCAGATAAGGCAGATCTGAATCATTATTAATCTCCTCTTCTACCTGAAGCAGTAGCTCTGCAGCTAACAAGGAATAAGTACTACATTAAAAACCTGCCTAGCTTCCCCCATCCTTAGGTGTCTTCTAGCTACAGGCTTCTAGATTTCTAATCACCTAAGAAACCCACACTGGGTTTGTGTCTCCAGCCCTGGGGCTAACAGGCTGTGTAACTTAGGCTAGGCAAGTCCTTGGTATCCCTGGGCCTCCACCTTCTCATCTGTAGAATGCAAGGATAAGACATCACTAGACTGTATCTTTGGTTCCTTTTAGCTCTAAAACTGCACTTGCCTTGTTCCCACCCCCTACAGTTCTGTTCATCTTATTCTTGCCATCTCAAAAGTCAGTCATTACCTTGGGCAAACTTTCCTTGTCCTTCCCAGGCTAGACCAGCCTTCCTGTTCAACATTCCCATAACATCTTTTACTACTTCATAGCACTGGTTGTAACAGCAATTTATTATTTGTGAAATAATGTGCTCACTGCTTGCCTTCCCCAGTATATATAAGGACAAACACCCATCTTCCTTCATGGCTGTGTGAAGCCCTACACCAAGCCCCAAACAGGTAAATAAATGAATTAATTGGACCTCCAGTTGGAAGTGCTGGGCTGAACAACAGGAAATCTGCCACCCAAATATAAGGAATGAAAATCATATAGTTTCCAGAAACTTGCATCCATCTATTTGTTTGATTGCTTGAGGAAATAAAGTAACTAAAATGACAGCAAGTGGACAAAAGTGCCCTGTGTCTATCAGACTCCATCTATCTCTATAAAGCAGAACAAATGGGATTCCAGTGTCATTCTCCCAAATGAACTAGGCTCACTGAGTGTAATCTGCTATGCCAGCCAGCAGAGAGCTGATGGATTCTGTAAGCCTGGCATTCCTTGAAAGGAACCTATGAACCTTTTCTAAATTGCACATTTGTCATCCTGGCTTCTGGGTCTCTATACAGTCTCCCTCCTTTCATTCTCTTTACTCTGACAGAAGAACAGGAAGGAGCTGTTTCAGGGAAGGCGGAGGCCAGTGCCTAGATGATCTGCAGCTTGAGTATGTATGGTGTAAAATACTTCCACTGTCTTTGCACAGCTCTGAGTGGAGTAGGAGCCAAGAGCTGGACTGACAATTGAGATGTAGGCAAAAGCAGGAAACTCCTAGGATGGAAATTTTGAGTACTTATTCTATTTTTATCCCTCCAATACCTTCCAGATGAGTTACGGAAAGATTACTGACGTGGAGCATGCTCAACATGTTAAAATGCATGAAGATTGTACAACCGCCTTGTTTCAATTTGCGGACACGATCTCTTTATAAAACTGAATTTTGCTAAGTCTCTGTTTCCCAGTGCAGAATATTACTCTGAATGTCTATATGTGTTACTTCGTAAGTATTAAGTAACAAGCTGCACAAAGTTGGGAAACATAAACACATTTTAAAACAAAATACTAGTTCTCTTTTCAAATAATATAATCGACTTTTTCTTCAACATCCAGACATCTTTATTTATTATTATTTTGGTGACATACCTCTAAACTTAAAGCAATTAGTCCAACTGTTCATCTAAAAGAAACAAATGCAGTAAATACACTATTTCGCCTGTATTTTCAGACATTTGGGGTTCTATGATATACATATTATAATTTTTTCACAATAATTAGACAGTTTTTAAATTATATTATTACAAAGTGAGAATACAAAGTAACAACAAATAAGTTTACTTTTTTTAAAATTTACTTTCTAGAGAGGGAAGGGAGGGAGATGGAGAGAGAGAGAGAGAGAGACGTCAATGTGCGGTTGCTGGGGGTTATGGCCTGCAACCCAGGCATGTACCCTGGCTGGGAATCGAACCTGCGACACTTTGGTTCGCAGCCCGTGCTCAATCCACTGAGTTACACCAGCCAGGGCATAAGTTTACCTTTTAAAACAAATAAACCAGAACTTATACACTCATATAGGTATTCTCTTCCAGAGTTGCCATCTTTGGTGACTATACACCATTATTAAAATATTTTTATTTGGAGACAGATTGAAAAATATAAATTAAACATTTAACTCAAAAATCTAGAAAACAAGTAGCAAGTACCAAAAAAGAAATTAATAAAGGTAAAAGCGTAAACAATAGTTTTTTAAAGAGTAGACTGGTTCAATAAAACCAAAACCTTTTTTTTTTTTAAATAAATAAATCCTGGATAGGTAGCTCATTTGGTTAGAGTGCTGTCCCCAATATGCCAAGGTTGCAGGTTTGATCCCCGGTCAGGGCACATACAAGAATCAACCAACGAATGTATAAATAAGTGGAACAACAAATCAATAATTTTTTTTAAAAAAAGTAGGTAAACAACCCTTTGAAAAATATGATCAATTAAATAAAAAGAAGTCATAGCCCTGATCACTGTAGCTCAGTGGGCTGGTGTCATACCACAAAGCAAAAGGTCACCAGTTCAATTCCCAGTCAGGGCACATTCCTGGGTTGCAGGTTTGATCCCTAATGGGGGCATGTACAAGAGGCAACCAATAGATGCTTTCTCCCTTTTTTTCTCCCTCCCTACTCCCCTCTAAAAATAAATAAATCGTTAAAAAAGAGAAGTCATAAATGAACATTAGGAGTGAGAAAGGGGGTATTATAATTACAGATTTGGAGAGGATTTTTTAAATTGTGAGAGAGTTACCCATAACTTTATATCAATAAACTTGAGCCCTGGCTGTTGTAGCTCAGTGGATTGAGCACGGGCCGTGAACCAAAGGGTTTCTAGTTTGATTCCTAGGCAGGGCACATGCTTGGCTTGCAGTCCGGTCCCCAGTGGGGCCACGTAAGAGGCAACCACACATTGATGTTTCTTTCCCTCTCTTTCTCCCTCCCTTCCCCTCTCTCTAAAAATAAATAAATAAGTCTTTTAAAATAAACTTGAAGATTAAACAAAATGGATAATAGTCAAGGAAAATAGAAAGTACTAAAATTGACGAAAAAATTATGAAAATAACAACAAAAACCCATTTCAGAAATTTGTAAGATATTCAAACTAAAATTACGTGAGACACAAATGGTTTTCTGGATGAATTCCACCAAACTTCTATCAAACAGATAATTTCCATGTTATCCCTACTGTTTCCAGACTTACGGAAACAAAAGGGAAAGCTTCCTAATTTCTTCTATGAGGCTAACATATTCCTGATACCCATCTGGACTAGGATGGTACCAAACAAAACCCAAAAACTACAGACCAATCTTCACTTGTGCAGACACAAAAATCTTAGGTTAAATATCTGCAAATAGAATTTAGCAGTTTTAAGAGAATATTAGGACCATGTAGGGGTTGTAACAAAAATGTAAGGATGGTTAAATTACAAAATCTATTAACATAAATCTTCATTTATTCAACAAGTACACATGCGCTAGGTGCTTTCTGTATGTCTGACTCTGCTAAGTGTTGGGAAACAGCAATAAATCAGGTCAGGTTCTGGTCCACATGGAGTCAACACCCTCGTGGGAAAAGGACATCACTGGGAAGAAGAAAAAGAATTTGATGGGATACAGAATGACTGAGGGAGGCTCACTTTATATAAGGTGGGTAGGGAAGGCTTATCTCAGGAGGAACAACAGTTAAGCCGAGTTAAAAAGCAACTGCTTGAGTGTTCAAAGAACAAGAGGGATGGGTGATGAAGAGGCCAGGGCACGTGAACAGAGGAAAGAGGGAGAACATGAAGTTGGGGAGGCAGGAGGTGCTAAATCATACTACGACCTATAGGCCACAGTAAGGATTTTATTTTCAGAACAGTGGAAAGTCACAGAAAAATTTTAAAGTAGGAAAGTGAACACCACCATCTGATCTATTATTTCCTCTCCACCTAATACTTAGGGTCGACAAGCTTTTCAGGGACCGTGGAAAATGTCCGAGACTGGAAAAGATACATTTGTAAGTCTAAAATACAATAAGAAATTTATAACCATAAAAATTAATAAATGTTTAAATGTCCTCAAAATATAACCCATAGATTTTATTCACTATTAAATTTAGCAGTTATAAAATTTCATTACATTTGAAAACAATTCTCACTTTGCAAAAAGTCCTAGAAGTGTTAACTGTTAAGAAATCTTAGGTAATCATAATTTGAGTCAGTTATTTGTAGCCAAAGAATTTCAGAAGCAAAATAGCACAATTCTTTTAACATGTGATAACAAAAACAAAGAAATAAAACCACATATTTAATATGGGATGTGGGCACCTTTTAATATGTTTTCTATAAAGTGGGACAAAATCTCTAAAATCTCCTGAAGTAAGAATTCCGAGGACCCATGGAGGTCTTACAACCACCTTAGGAGAGATGATCAGATTTATGTTTTCAAAAGCTCCTCCTGCCTCCTACATGGAGACTACATCACGGAGGACCAAAAGCAGCAGCAGACAGACACGCTGGGAGAGGTGGAGAGAAGTACCTAAGATATTTTGAAGATAAAAGTGATTCTATCATCAGATAACTTGGTTGTTGTTACAGAAGCAATCTGTGACCATGAAATACAGTAAGGCAAATCAACTCCTTCAAAAATAAGACTCCAAACATGACTCACCACTCGTTCATGCATTTAAAAACTATTTTTGAGCACTGACTATGTATTAGACACTATGCTAGAACCAAGCCCAGGGGATAAAGAGATGACTGTTAACACCTTGAAGGACAGAGGCATGTAAATCTGTAATTAAAATACAGCCTGGGGAGTGCCATAATTAAAATACAGAGATATGGGATAGTTGTGCTATAATGATACAAAGGACTAACTGCTGGGAGAGTCAGGAAAGATCTCACAGGGGAGATGAGAGATTTTGGACTGGGGCGTAAAGAATGAGTAGGAGTTTGCCACATGAACATGAGAAAGCCAGAGGCTTTTCCAAGTCTTATCAACTTCAGTACTACGAATAGTGAGGAGGAAGGATGATAAGAAAAAATATAAATGTGAGAGCTAAGTTTTTCCAGGATTCTTACAACCAACAAAGTCAGAAGGTGGAAACAGTAGCCAAAACTATTTGGGAATCTCCAGTGCAACTAGAATCCAAAATTTTTGGACTGTAGTTGGAAAACAGAATGTTAGCATTTACACCCTTGTTACATTTATAAGTTAGAATGCTAGCAGACCTTTCAGGGAACATTTTAAAAAACCCTTAAATTCTTTAGAACCAAACCTCAAAAATCAAATCTGCATGTGGAGTAAGCCTTCCCTGACACTCCAGTTTGAATGCAGTGTCCTCTTCTGTGCTTCCTGTCACCCGGTAGGCACCTCTGTGGTAGCACATCCATACCCTATTACTATTGTTACCCATTTACTTGGTGCTTCCCCCTCTAAACTATGAGCTTCATAAGGGCAGGATATGTGTTTTTTTTTTCTGGAGCTAGCACAAAGGAGAATTCAATTAATGTTTGCTGAATGAATGACCAAATTAATAAACAAAGGAATAAATAGATGACTACTGTGAACCTAGGTATTTATAGGGTGCAAAAAAGTCAACACTTAAAATCCTATAATTGGGAGATGAAACATATACACATACACAGGACAGCCACAAGAAAGTATAAGACAAATTGTTAACTGTTCAACCCTCCGAGAGACAGGAGTTAGAAAATGGGAACAACTGAAATTTAAGCTGCAGGAGCCCTCACTTTTAACATTGTGCCCAAATGATCTCTCCTTATGTTTTGTCAAAATATAGTTCTTCCATTTTTATTGTGGTAAAATATACACACAAAATTTACCATCTTAACCATTTTTAAGTGCACAGCTCAGTACTGTTACATATATTCACACTGTTGTAAAACATCTCCAGAACTTTCTCATTTTGCAAATTTGAAATTCACTATTAAATAACTTCCTTTTTCCCCTTCCCTCCAGCCACTGGTAACTACCATTCTACTTCCTACTTATATAAATTTGACTAGATAACTCACATAAATGAAAATACCCAGTATTTGTCTTTTTCCAACTGGCTTACTTCACTTAGCACAATATTCTCAAGGTTCATCCTTGATGTAGCATGTGACAGGATCTCTTTTATATGGTTGAATAATATTCCATTGTATATGTATACCACATTTTGTTTATCCATTCATCTGCCAGTGACCACTTGGGTTACTTCTATCTCTTGGCTATTGTGAATAGTGCTTTCATGAATATAGATGTGCAAATATTTACTCCAGAACCTGCTTTTAATTCTTTTGGATACATACCCAGAGGAGAGCTTGCTAGATCACATGGTAGCTCTTATTTTTAATTTTTTGAGGAACCCATACTGTTTTCCATGGCAGTAATGCCATTTTATAATCCTACCAACAGAGCACAAACGTTCTAGTTTCCCCACACCCATGTAAGCACATGTTATTTTCTGTGTGTTTTTTTAATAGCTGCCATCCTAATCAGTGTGCAATGATCTTATTGTGGTTTTGACTTGCACTTCTTTGATGAACAGTGATGTTCAGTGTCTTTTCATATGCCTGTTGGTCATTAATATATCATCTTCAGAGAAATGTCTATTCAAGTTTTTTGTCCATTTTTAAGCCAATTACTTGATATTTTGTTGTTGAGCTGTAGTTCTTTATATGTTGGGTTGGCCAAAAAATTTGTTTAGTTTTTTTCAGTAAGATGGTTCTTACAGCACCTAGTTGTCTTTAACTTCATTCAAAACAGTTTTGTTAGATTGTATTGTGACAGCTGTCCTATCAGCATACATTTAAGAACAAACTTATCAATTAGTGAATTTTTGTGTAGCCATTTTAATATTGAAGATGGAAGAAAATATGCAACATTTTCAGCATATTATGCTTTATTATTTCAACAAAGGTAAAAATGCAACTGAAACACACAAAAAAGATTTGTGCAGTGTACTGAGAAGGTGCTATAACCAGTTGAATGTGTCAAAACTGATTTGTGAAGTTTCATGCTGGAGATTTCTGACTAGATGATGTTCCATGGTCAGGTAGACCAGTTGAAATTGACAGCAATCAAACAGAGACATTAGTTGAGAACAATCAATGTACTACCACAAGAGAGATAGCTGACATATTCAAAATATGCAAACCAATAAAGTTATTGGTGAAAATGAATAATGTGTGTTTTATGGAAAAAATGAAATGGACTTTTGGTCAATCCAATGTTTTGATACATGTAAATGATATGCAAATATTTTCTCCCACTCTGTAGGCTGCCTTTTCACTCTATGGATCTCTTCTTTGATGCGCAAAACTTTTTAAATTTGATGTAGTCCCATTTTCTATTTTTGCCTTTTGCCTATGCTTTCTGGTGTCATACCCCAAAAAGTATAACCAAGTCCAATATTATGAAGCTTTTATCCTATATTTTCTTCTGGGAGTTTTATAGTTTTAGGTCTTAAGCTTAGGTCTTTAATCCAGTTTGTGTTAATTTTTTCATATGGTGTAAGATAAGGGTCTAACTTCATTTTCTTGCAAGTGGGTATCCAGTGTTCCCACCACCATCTGTTGAAAAGACTCTCCATTCTCCAGTGAGTGGTCTTGGAACCTTTGCTGAAAGTCATGTGAGCTAATACGTGAGGGTTTATTTCTGACTTTCTATTCTATGTCATTGGTCTATATGCCTATCTTTATGCTTATAACAACACCGTTTTGATTACTGTAGCTTTGTAATATATTTTGAATTAGAAAGTGTGAGTTCCCTAATTTTGTTCCAAATTACCAATTATTTTTATAAAATGTACAAAAGCGAGATATTGTCACCACAATCTTAATCCAAATGGTTAAAACCATACCACCTCTTTCCATCTTACGTTAACCACGCCCCCCCCATCGACTCCCCATCAGTGGAGTTAGAGTGGCCACAAGTACTTTGGGGATCCCTAAAGGGAAAGTTGAATTGGTGATATTATTTTAGGTTTACTGGAATATACTTATGTAGTTTTCAGTCACTTCCATGTCTGGTCAAGTTATTGTTAATTAACCTTGTGTGAAATAGATGTTACTGGCCCTGGCCAGTGTGGCTCAGCTAGTTGGAGCATTGTCCTGTGAACTGAAGGGTCGTGGGTTTGATTCCTGGTCAGGGCACATACCCAGGTTATGGGGTCAGCCCCCAGTTGAGGCACATATGGGAGGCCACCAACTGATGTTTCTCGCTCACACTGATGTTTCTCATTCTCCCTTCCTCTCTCTAAAAATCAGTGAATATAGCCTCAACTGAGGATTAAAAAAGAAAAAGATGTTGATGGACCAACTCACTGCATAATGACAGAAGTGGGCAGGGCCAGATCATATCATGATGTAAATATGTCAATTCAAAGAATACAGTCAATGTATAAAAAAATGAAGCCTTGTAATTATACCTCATATAAAAATCTTGTGGCTCATACATTAAGATACTTGGGAGAAGTTTCCCCAAAGGTGATAACAATCTTACAAATTTGTATGATGTTACTAATAAGAAGTTGTGAGGCTGAACGGAACTTTTTTAATTTGTCAATAATAAAAACTGTATTTTGGTCAATCATGCTATAGATAACACTGAATTATATCTATTCTATTTTTAGAAAGATCACAGAATTTGTATAATAGGAAGGAGTAATATTTTTCCCTATAGCCAAAACAATGTGTGGAAAAAAAGTTTCACAGAAATCTGTTTAGACAGTGAATTAATACAAATACTACGTTTTTTTCCTGAATTTTGTAGCTGTCAACTTTTTAAAAGTTGCCAATTTTGTGATTTCTTTCCTCACTGTAAATAAATACTCATTTTGTATCTAATTTGTATTTTAAATTAATTTTTTTTTTTTTACTTAAAAGCCTAGATTTGCTCCTGGTCAGAAAGAAAGGACTCGTGGCCTGAATAAAGGCACGCAGGGGGGAGGAAATCAGATGTGCATGGAAGATCTTAGGGAGACCCACTGGGAAGGAGAGGGAAGATCCTTTAAAGAGCAGAGAAAATGTGCATAGGTAGGCAAAAGGCATCTATGGAGGCCCTTAGAAGCAAGAAGAAGTTCAAATGGATAAAAATGTACTTTCTGCAAAATAAACAATAATCAACAGCTTACTGGTAGGGATATTTAAAGAGAACAGTGATAAATATTGGGTCTGTTGGAATATATTCTAGAAAACACTACGCATAAGGTCAAATATGACATGTGAACTTTTCTTCTGCCAATAATAAATAAAATATTCAGAGGTTAGGATTTTTAATAACCCCTCTTCAGGTTTTCAAAGTATGTATGTAAAACAGGGATTCTTAACAGTCAGTGGGAATTTGCTGACATCTTCATTCATCTAACACACAGTATATTTATTTATGCTTTCTGCAGTGACCAAGCCACAAGTCTGTCCGTGAAGAACTGAAGATCTAGCATAAAGCTTTAACCTGACCTTTGACTGCCCACCATTGTGCTGTACCTCCTCATTACTACACTCTCCCCTCTACTTCAGCCCACACTGTGGCTCACAGAGATCCTCCCAGCAAGGGAAACCCAAACTCAGCCAGAGTGTTCAGGGCAGAACCTGTGTGCGTGGCCTCTAGTGACCATTCATTCTGGGAGAAATGAACACTAACTTCTCTTCATGACACCACTGGAGATACCTGCAGGCAAACATGTATTTTTTTTTTTACCTGTATTGCATAATGCTATGTATTTCATAACATTTTACAACTACATAACAATATCTCCAAAAAAGAAGGCTTAAAACACCAATTTCAAGGCATTGGACAAACACATCTTGCCTTTCAAGTAATGCTTTTTTCATAAAGGCATATATCATTTGTCCATAAATAAAATATAAGCTAAATAAATAAGACTTTTATTAAATTAACTGCAGTTTGCTGAGAGCTGCACAATCTACTCTACCCATTGTTGTGTAAAATCACCACCTTAACCTGTAAGTAGTAGTGACCCACATGGTTTGCAGTCATTTTCAATTATGACACATGTATCTCCTGAAGTTATTCTTACTGCAATTAATCCCAGATTCAGGGAAAACCCTCATGAAATAGACTCGGAACTTACATAATTCTGAGACTTCTGGGAAAAAGACATTTTCAAAGAATTAATTTTTTTATGTAACTTCAAATGCAAATTAGAAAATTTATTAGCAACTGAAAGTTTCTCAAAGACCTAGTACAAAATGTTTATGGTTATACTAAAATTCCTGGCAGCAAAAACTCCATGAACATAACTATTACTTATTGAACCTATTTATGGCATTTTCAAAATACCAATTAACTTGAAAAATTTCCTTTCTTCCAAAAACAATCTGAAAAGATTATATAGAAATCCAACTATTCTTCTGATGTCCAGCTTACTATTTTGTAATAATGGTTGAGTTTACTCTATCATTCAATTTGATACTTTTTAATAAATTTATTTCAACATGTATAAATTTTAATGGTTCAAAGGAAAACAAATGGTGAAAAACTGATGGTAGACTATGAGAAATAAGATTTTTAAAAAAAGTTTCCTATGGCCAAATATAAAAATTTGTGTTTTGATAATTAGCTGTAAGTGATTTGAAAATATTTTCATTTTTTTCTGTATTTAGAAAGTGCTTATAGCACTTTCTGCCCAAAGTTTTTAAACAAGTACCCAAAAGAATGGTTAAACTGGGTGGTCAAATATGAAACAAAGAATATGTTAATAAAAGGAATCCTTACTATAGAGATTTGGGGAAATAAACTTCAGTATACGATTGATCCAAGAAAAACAGAGCTGTAGGTTAAGGAGTGAAAGTGGGAACAGAAATAAAAATAAGGACAAACTATTAGAACTCACGAAAGGCCTGTATAATTAATAATTTTAAAAAGTTAAAAGGGCATTTTTATTAACTTGACATTTAAGTTGGGAAGAATATAATTAGTGAGAAGAGAATTTAATCAAGACACTGGAGTTAAGACATTTTAAAAACAGCACCTCAAGCACAAAGCTATATTACACCACACTGGGGTATAAGGACTGATGTTTACCCTATAAAATACATTCTTCTCTCTGAATCAATATAAAACTGTTTCAACACTTGATCTCCTAACCGGATGCCCATGCAAACTTTGAACTGACTTTCCATTGGAAAGAGGGAAAAAAGAAGGTGTCCCAAGGGAGTAGAAATATAGCAACTGATAAAATTAATTCTTGTCAACAAGCCCTACAAAGGGGATACTGTCTGTAACACACATTATTAAATGAGATTTTTGAGTTTTTCGAATTTTAATATGCTTTATTTAGTACAAATAATACAAAAGATTATCATTTCAATATAAAATCAATATAAAAGTTATTAATTTTACATTCTTTTGTTGTTGTTCTAAAGGTATCTGGTACATTTTGTACCAGGCTGTATTTTGCATTTAAAGTACAATTCAATTTTGTTACTATTATTTTTATTGTAGTAAAAAACAGGTAACAGTGAATTCAACATCTTAACCATTTTTAAGTATTAAGTTCAATAGTTAAGTATATCTGAATTGTATTGCAGCAGATCTCTAGAACATTTTCATCTTGAAAATCTGAAATTATATACCCATTAAATACAAATTCTCTGTCTTCCCTCCCTCTTGCTCTTGGCAGCCACCCCTCTACTTTCTGTTTCTATGGTTTTGACTATTTGAGATACTTCATATGGGTGGACTCATACAGTATGTGTCCTTTCTAATTCGCTTATTTTGCTTAATGTGATGTCCTTCAGGTTCATGTGTTGTAGCACACGACAGGATCTCCTTTTTTTTTTAAGGTTTCATAACATTCTATTGTATTTAAGCACTACATTTTCTTTATCATTTGTCAGTGGACCTCTGAGTTGCTTCCACCTCTTGGCTACTGTGAATAATGCTGCAATAAATATGGGTGTGCAAATAACTCTCTGAAGTCCTACTTTGAAAGATTTGCTTTTAATAATGACCTTTTTGTAAAATTAACCAAAGAATTAAGAAAATTCAGTCAACAAAAATTTACTAGAAAAATTAATCATTTTAGTTGGTTAAAGACAAACATCTTTTGACACTATGAATAAACTTCAGCATAGAGATTTAAAACTTACTTGTTTCTATTTTAAAAAAAGGAAAAGATGAAAAAAGAGACCAAACTCATTAATACACCAAAACTGATATTTAACTTCAAAATAATTTATAACAAGTGATCTGTCCATAAACTTCCAGACCATCACTTGTATTATAAATAAGACCAATTTAAAAGCCTGCCTGGGTAGAAACATTTTATGTGAAATGAGCTTCCAATAAGCATGGTCAAACACAATCAATCTCTGGGCAAGTAACTGCTCATGCTCCTTTTTGAAAAGCTGTACTAGTTTTACATTTACCACTGTGTTAAACACACCATGTGATTAATACTGTTTTAATATAATTATATGGCAATAAATTTAACTTGTCTGATTGGCTACAGTAGCTGGTAACTGAATATCCTCAGAAAAATGATTGCTTTAGATACACTATTAGTAAATTAACCTCATTAAAAAGCAACAACCAATATATACAGATAGTGTTTAAAGTTATATACTACCAAATTTTATTCACACATACACCATAATTCAGCACAACTGAACTGAGTAGTAACCAATTAACACTGATATTTTTCAATATCAAGAGTGAATTCTTTTCCAAGAAAGCCTTCTACATGCATGGTTATCTTAATCCACCTATTAATAGAACTTAGTTTCATTGAAATAAACACCATGGAAATAAAATATTTTTTCAACACTTACAGAACCTATAGTAAAAATGTTAAATGAAAAAACAGAGAAAGTGGCACAGGTCAGCTAACAAAAATAACTTTAGACTTAATCCTTACAAGAATTTGCTCGGTAACTTTGAGAAGTTACATTAACCTTGTGCTCCAACTGCTTCCACAAATGAAACAAGCTATTCATACAAACTAATAGCAATAAATGAGACCCATCTTGCAAATCAATTTAGAAAAAGTGTAAGTTAGATCTCTGCTTCACATCATACACAAAAAAGAGTACCAGTTCAATTAAAGGTGGGAATATAAAAATAGAGCAGAAAAACTAAGGATATTTTATCATGTTAGGGTAGGGAAAACTTCTTTAACAAGCACAAAACATAGAAACCATAAAGGCTGACTGATTTTACTACATAAAAATTTAAAAGTGTATTGGTATGAAAGATACCCCAATGTTAAAAGGACTGGGAGAAAATATCTGAAACATCACAACAGACGAAGGTTAATATCTATACTTTATAAAGGGTTCCTACATAACTATAAAAATAAACAATCCAACAGAAAAATAAGAATAATGCGTAAGTAGGTAGTACATAAGATAAAAATCAATGGCCAATAAAAATTAACAAGAGATATGCCAACTTATTAATAAGCAGAAAAGTACAAATTAAAACAATATTAGAGTGGCAAAAATCTGAAGATAAATAATTTTATTGTCATTAAAATTATGGAGAAATGGGCACTCCCCTACACTGCTGATAGACATGAACACTGATACAGCTTTTCTGGAAGGTGATTTGGTAACAGCTAACTCCATGTAAAAAATACAAGCCCATAACCCAAACAGCTCCATCTCTAAAAAAGTCTATTCTACAGAAATATATCTGAGTATATAAGAATAAGGATGTTCAATAAAGTACTATTTGTGGTAATCAAACAAGTAACAATGATCAAAATATCTATTAGATAATAATGATTCAATAGAATTTTTGCAGATGTTTAAAATAATGAAATAGACTGCAGAAAATGTCAAATTTAAACAGCATGTTCAGAAAAATTATGTCAGAAAAATATCTAGTTTTTTTTTTCAAGATTTTATTTATTTTTGGTGGGAGGGCAAGGGAGAGAGAAAGAGAGGAAGAGAAACATCAGTGTGAAAGGAAACACTGACCAGTTGCCTTTCACACACGCCCAGATTGGGGACCAAATCTGTAACCCAGGCATGTACCATGACTGGGAACTGAACTGGTGGTGTCCTTTTGCTTTGCAAGAGGATGCCCGACCAATGAGCCACACCAGTCACAGCACAGTTGTTATACAGGAAATATTTAGGAAGATAAGGAGGGGAATTAGGGTAAAAGAAGAATCTCACTTTTATTTCTAAATCCACATTTACTGTTTAAATGTTTTATGACAATCATGTATTATTTTTATAATTAAAAAATAAAAGAATGAATGGGAATTTCATTAAGTCAGTCAACAATGTGTTACTTTCAGGATCTACAATTTCTCTGATTCAGGATCTACAGTTCAGGATTCAATCATCTTTGCTGACTAGAGTTCTGAGATACAAAAAAAATAAAGTTATTTCTGTTGCCTCAAACAAGAATGCCACACCTGTGCTCCCCGCTCCCACAGAAGAGGTGGGGAGGTCTAAAGGAAAAACACCTAATAAAGATCCAGTTCTGCTTTATTATTTTGAGTGTGACAGTGGACCGAGCCCAGAAAAACAAAAATAAAAACAAAACAGGATTCACCTGTGAAAAGGCAGCATTAGACTTGTGAATACAAAACAAGGGAGAATGGTAAAGATCACAACACGTGACGTTTCAGGTCTGCTGGGGCTGTATGAAGCTCTCTGAGAAGTGCAGTTTGTAGAACACAAAACTTGTGGGAGAATCTGCCCCAGCAATGTTTCCTGAATACCTAAAGGAGCTAATTCAGGAGAGGGGTTACTGGAACAGCTTTTTAAAGATAGAGTCTGGTTTGTTTGAGAAATGGATACCCTCCAGAGAACAGAACTTTCATCTGTGTTTTAAAAATAGGCTTAATGCCAGTTTCATTGTTTCCCCCACCTCCCTCTTATCCATGAGACTTTGATCTTGATAACTGCATTTTGCTAATGACAGTACTTTTCAGGAACATAGTTCCCAAGGTTGGCAAAGAATTTGGGCTTAAGAAGATATTATAAAAACACTTTAAAGTCAGAAAGATCTGGGTTCAAATACTAACTTCCTTTTCAAGCTGCATTACCATGGACAAGTTATCTACCCTAATCCCCCAATTAAATGGAGACACTGTAACAAGCAAAGTACTTGGTGCACACAAAACACTTGTCCAATGGAAGTTGTGATTTTTATAGTATGAAGACTTCTGACTGGAGTGTAGGGGTGGGGAGTAGGCAGAGGGGCAGAAATAAGCACCTGAAGCATTCCTATAATTCCACCGGGACTAGATGTTTGGCATTCTAATTTGCAAATGATGAATTCATTTCATCAGCTCATGCATTTGACAAAATACAGCAAAGTTAGGATTTATATTGTAAGCTATTTTTAAAACTGCCTCGTTAGCAAATTAAACCAGCTGTAAAAATATCCTGGTTTCCATTCACAACAAATTTGAGATGAACATTCTCCTATAATGAACCTGGCCATGTGACAGCATAGCTATTCAGAATCATTCATTCCTAAGGATTTTGAAGGCATAATTGTCATAAGACAAATCAAACCTAAATTATTTTCTAGAAAATAAAACAGGCGAGAGAAAGGAAGTTCTCTCCACAGATTTTCAGAAACTTCCATGAATCACTGAACCATTCAACTTAGAAGACTACTGTCTGAATAAAAATGAGTAGTTATGTCTGTCCTTTAATCCAGTCTTAACTATTTTTTCTTTAAAAGAACATATGAAAAATCAGTATGCTCTGCAACACAATTTTTCAAGTTCTGTGACAAGAGCAAAAAAATTCTACTCACTGCCACCAAAAAGCTACCCAGAGAACTCTCAATTTCAGATTTAAAACTTAATCACTTTTTAAGTCAAGAAGGGAGAGATCCTGAAGTATTTAGAATTCTGGCTAAGTTACATTATTTATAATTTCTATTCCTTTAGGGAAACAATTTGTGATTTAAACACAGATCCAAAGGATAAATAACTCAATGGAATAGAATGTCAGGAAGTACTATTCAAATAAATTCACACTTGGAATGCAGGAAAACAGCCTATTAATTTCATCACTTCATAAAGACATTGCTAAGAAAAGGATATACAATTTTATGCTTTCTTTGGAAATCAACCAGACTGAATTAGTTCCATTTGGAACATCCTGAGCCTTAAAGCCTTTGCTAAAGTGTAACATAAATTTTGATTAGTCAAGTATGAAAAACTACAAAGTCAACTTTCTTGTCCCTCCAGTTAGTCTATAAATAGATACAGTGCATTAACAGCCACCAAAGCAACTGGTGAGTTCCACAATGTGCTCAACATATACATCCTGCAAACATGCTCTCAGCGTGTTTAACCAGAAGTGCTTCTAAAGATCTGTAATAAGATCCTTTTTAAATAAAGTGTGACTCACTGTTTGCTTTCTTCACCAGGAGGTGGAGTCTTGCCATGTCCTTCCATTACAAAATCCTCCTGTTCCACCTGCAAAGGCAAGCACCACAGGTCAGCAGCAGCCAGTAACTATGATGTAACACACTTCCAAGTGCCAGGGCCTGCCCTTGCAGACGACATGGCTATTTCACTAGAGTGCCTAGTACAGAAGCCTGGCCAATGGTTCCACTCTCTACATTTGCTCAAAGCATCTCTCCTTGGGTTTCTAGATATGCAGAATAAAAAAGGAAGCATGTTGATCTGGAACTCATATTACTGTGAAAAAGTATTAGAATGTAATAAAGAATTGCTGTGAATTCATAAGAAAAAGACAACCTCCCAGAAGAATTTACAAAATAACTGATTAGGGATTTCACTGGAGAGGATGCAGAAATGGCCCTAAACATGTGAAAAGATGTTCAATCTCATGTCAATCAGAAAAATGTAAATGAAAACCACAAAGAGATTTAATTTAATTTAGTTCACAACTACCAGGTAGATTAAGATTAAAAAGTTGGGAAGAATACTGACAAGGGTGCAAGGCAATAGCAACTCTCATTTGCTCCTGGTGGGAGGTGCCACCACTTTCACAAAGCGTGCCATTATGTAGTACACATGAATGTGTCATCACTATGCAAACTAGTAGTTGCACTTCTAGGAATATGCTGCAGAGAAACTTTTGCACATATACCAAAGTATTTTTAGCCCTGAACAGGTGGGTGGCTTAGTCAGTTGGAGCAACAGCCCATGTACCAAAAAGTCGCAGGTGTGATCCCCGGTCAGGGCACATACTGGTACCTAGGTTGCAGGTTCGATTCCCAGATCCCTGGTCAGGGTGTATATGGGATACAATCAGTCCATTTTTCTCTAACACACTGATGTTTCTCTTTCTCCACCCCCCCCCAAAATCAATAAAAACATATCCTCAGGTGAAGATTTTAAAAAATACTTTTAGCATTATTTTTAATTGAAAAAAAAAAATACAGGAACAAACACCCATAAACAGTAAAACAGGTAAATAGGTCATGGTGTTCGCAAGCAACAGAATATTATCCTGCAAGAAAATGAACTGGAGCAACACACTTCAACCTAGGTGAGTTACAAAAGCACAATACGGGGTGAAAGAAGCAAGTCACAAAAGAATATGTTTACAGTACACTCCATGAATACACCGTTCAGATATATACCTTTAAAAATCATACATACGTATTTATATAGGCATCAATGTCTATATATAGTTTATAAAACTATAAAGAAAAGGGAGTAATGACTACATAATTTAGGCTAGTCAATGTCTGAGGGAGAGAGGGAATTCGATCAGGAAGGGGTACAGGGTGGGTTCTGGGGTATGGTTATATCGTATTTCTTGGCCAACACATAGAGGTTGTTTGGTGAACCTCCATCCTTATTACATTTTCTGGAAAACGGCACCCAGATATAGCTAGGAAGTGGGAAGGACCTGGGGCTGAGCCTCACCATCAATCTGTTCTGCTGCACACCCAGGTACATGGATTCTGAAATCTCAGACCACAGACACCTGTTCTACTCCCTCCCTCCATTTGGGCCTTTAAGGAGTCCTACAGTAACTTCTAGTCTGCAGTTCTTTCTCCTCAGACTCCATTCAGAGCCTCACGCAACAGGCACAGTACAATCAAATTTCCTCTCCTGTACAATTTTTTGTTTTCCCTGGAACTAACAATTATTACTTTCTCTTCTTTTACTTTCTTTTCATTTTTTTTTTGGCTTGGCATTTATTATGTATTTTTCACTAATTCATTCTCAAACTCTCCAACAGAGCTGTGCATCTCCTCTAAATCAGTTCAAACACTTCAGGTAATCTATCAATTTCATTCCAGTCTTGGAGACTATCCCCAGGGGTTTTCCCTTGTTCTAGTCTAGATTGTTTGCTCTTTAGGCTGCTAAATGTCTGACACCTTGCCAGGGACGTCTCTTCCCCTAAATCTCTGGAATTGTCTGCTGTCTGCTATGCTGGAGCACCTGTTTCCCAGATCCTTTGTCTTTTAGTTACTCCCTGACTTGGGTGAAGCATGTAATCTAGTTACTTCCTAATAAAAGGTATATAGGAACTGAATTTTTGAGATCTTGAATGACTGGAATGTCCTTATTTTATCCATACATATTGACATACAGTATTTTTTTTTTACCCACATACTTAATTGACTATAGAGGTTTAAGATAGCAAACATTTTTCCTCCAAAAATTTGAAGGCCATGCTCCATTGTCTTCTAGCTCCCAGAGTTGCCATATAGATAATCGATGTATTCTAGACCCTAATGTTTTAGGTATGAATTGTTTCTTTTCTAGGAAAATTTGGAATCCTTATTTCTCCTCAGTTTTCTAAAAATATATTTCTTTTTTATTTATGAACATGGTACTGGGTAGGTGCTTGTGATCTAGAAATATGGGTTCTTCAGGTTTGGGATATTTTCTTTGCTTACTTACTGATAATTTTATCCCCTCCAATTTCTTTTCTCACCTTCAGGAATTCCTATTATCGGTGTTGTATCCATGGAGCTCATCCATTAATTTCCTTCCTTCTCTCACCATTTTTATTACTTTTACCTTTTATTTCACTTTCCAGAGATTCTCTTAACTTTACCATCTAATCCTTCTAATTAAAAAAAAAAAATCTGCTATTGTATGTTAAGAACTCTTCCTTGTTCTTTGAAGAGTCCTTTTTTATAGTCCTGTTCTTGTCCCACGATAATACCTTCTCTTAAATTTGAGAATATTGTAGTGGTTTTTAAAAATTATATAGTGTTTTTGTTTTAATCTTCTTCTGCCCCCTCTATTATCTGTTTCCTCCAACTTCTTTTATCTTTGATTTGGTATCTTTCATTCACAGATTTTAATCTAATGTCTTGTCATCTTTGGCTATCCATTTATACTTCAGAATTAAGCCCCAAAGAACTTGAAAGTGCTTTTTGTATGTGGAGAAGAGGAGGCTGCTTATCCTGTGGTTGTTCTCCTAGGTACCAGGAGGGAATCTGGCCATTTCAGTGGAAAAACTCTCAGATGCCCATATCTGTATATTCTTTACCCCCTTGGGCTACTCAGTTGCCCCGAGAGGTACCCTTAAATCCTAGGCCAGATGGGTGTAAGCCTGGCTTCCAGGGATCTGGAACTGAATTGGAGAAGACAGTTGGCACAGTCTTGTATTAGCATGTAGACTCTGATTTAATCCTTCTGTTTTCAGTCAGGTGCGCTGCCTCCAGCCTCAGCTTTGCCAGGGTGGGAGAGGAACAGCTATCTGTCTGCGGATATCAGGGGCAGGGTAGCTAGGGCTTTGCTCCTTGTAAATTCTTCAACTAATCCTGCTGTTTTCGGTGTCACTCCAAAGCTTTCTACCTTCCAAAACTTTGCTGGCATCTCTTATATGCTTCATCTTCTCTTTCACTCACTTTTTTCTGGTGGATTCATGCTTGCTGAAATCATTTGATAAAAATAATTTTAGAGGAGGTTTAGAAGGGAGCAGAGATTAATAACTGGGTTTAATCTACCATGGCTAGGTCTATTCTTACACCCTTTTTCCCTCTACTCTTTGCACTCTATCAAAGCTGCTCTATTTAATGCCCCTAATAAAATTTTGTTAGTTCTCTCTCTTTTTAAAAGATTTTATTTATTTATTTTTAGAGAGGGAAGGGAGGGAGAAAGAGAGAAAGAGAGAAAGATCAGTGTGCAATTGCTGTGGGTCATGGCCTGCAACCCAAGCATGTACCCTGACTGGGAATCGAACCTACAACACTTTGGTTCGCAGCCCGAGCTCAATCCACTGAGCTATGCCAGCCAAGGCCCAGTTCTCTTCTTTAAAAAAGATTAAAGTATAAAAAATATTTAAATTTTAAAGTTATTTGAAATTTTAACAGTATGATGAAGTATAACTGACATATCCTTTAAAAATATTTTTATTCTCACTTGAGGATATTTTTTTCATTACTTTTAGAGAGAGAGGGGAAAGAGAGAAACATTGATTCCAGAAAAAGCATTGACTGTCTCCTGTACACACCCAGAACTGGGGATCAAACCCGTAATCTAGGCATGTTCCCTAACCAAGAACTGAACCTGCAACTTTTCTGTTACAGGACAACGCTCCAACCAACTGAGCCATGCTGGCCAGGGCATAACTGACATCTTTTTTTAAAAAGACTTTTATTTTTAGAGAGAGGGGAAGAGAGAGAGAAAGAAAGGGAGAGAAACATCAATTGGTTGTCTCTCGTATGCGCCAGGGCCCATGGGGAAAGAACCTGCAATCCAGGCATGTGCCCTGACTGGAAATTGAACCAGTTTTGAGGTATGACACCCAATCGACTAAGCCACACAGGTCAAGGTATAACTGACCTATCTTAAATAGTGTATCTTTAGAATATATAATGTGATAAGTTTTGACATATGTATGTACTGTGAAACCATCACCACAATCAATAAAATGAACATATTCACCAATTCTAAAAATTTCATCATGGCTCTGACCGGTATAGCTCTCTTGGACTGCACTATTCTTCAAAGCAAAAGGCTGTTGGTTTGACCCCCAGTCAGGGCACATGCCCGGGTTTCAGGTTTGGTCCCCAGTCAAGGGTAGTAAGACAGGCAACTGATTGATGTTTCTCTCTCATATTAATGTTTCTCTCCCTTTCTTTTTCCCTCCCTTCCCCTCTCTCTGAAAATAACATCTTTAAAAGCTAAGTTCAAATAACATCTTTAAAAACTAAATTTCATCATGGCCCTAGATGGTGGGGCTCAGCTGGCAGAAGTTTCATCCCACAACAGAAAGGTCACTGGTTCAATTCCTGGTCAGGCCTAGGTTATGGGTTTGAATCCCAGTCGGAGCATGTGCAGGAAGCACCCAATCGATGACTTTTCTCTTCCTTCCCCTCTCTCTTGAATGAGAATAAAATGAACCTTTAAAAAATAAAATGAAAAAATAAGTCTCATGCCCCTTCTTAATACTTAATCCTTCATATCTCACAATCCTTCCCTCCAGCTCCACATGCCCAGGCAACCACTAATGTGTTTTCTGTCATTATAAGTTAGTTCGTATTTTCTAGAGCTTATATACCTGAAGTCACACAGTAAATACTCTTTTCTGGTATGGCTTATTTTGCTCAGCATAATTATTTTTCACATTCAGCCACATGATTTCATGTATTAATAGTTCATTTCCTCTTTACAGCTGAGTAGTAGTCCACTGTATAGAATATACAAGTTTGTTTTCCATTCACCTGTTGAGGGATGCCTGAGTTGTTTCCACAGTTTTTTACATTAAAAAAATTTTTTTAAATATATTTTATTGATTATGCTATTATAGTTTTCCCATTTTTCTCTCCACTTTATTCCCCTCTGCCTGGCACTCCCACCAGCATTCTCCTCCCCCCCTTAGTCAAGTCCATGGGTCATACATATAAGTTCTTTTGGCTCCTCCATTTCCTATACTATTCTTAACCTTCCCACCCCCTGTCTATTCTGTACTGACCATTTATTCCCTGGACCTTTTCCCCCCTTCCCACTGATAACCCTCTATGTGATCTCCATTTCTGTGATTCTGTTCCTGTTCTAGTTGTTTGCTTAGTTGTTGTTGTTGTTGTTTTAGGTTCAGTTGTTGATAGTTGTGAGTTTTGTTGTCATTTTACTGTTCATAGTTTTTGATCTTCTATTTCTTAGGTAAGTCCCTTTAACATTTCATATAATAAAGGCTTGGTGATGATGAACTCCTTTAACCTGACCTTATCTGGGAAGCATTTTATGTGCCCTTCCATTTTAAATGATAGCTTTGCTAGATAAAGTAATCTTGGATGTTAAGTCCTTGCCTTTCATGACTTCAAATACTTCTTTCCAGCTCCTTCTTTCCTGTAAGGTTTCTTTTGAGAAATCAACTGATAGTCTTATGGGAACTCCTTTGTAGGTAACTTTTCTGTCTCTTTTTCTCTTGCAGCTTTTTAAGATTTTCTCCTTATCTTTCATCTTGGGTAATGTAATTATGATATACCTTCATGTATGCTTCCTTGAGCCCAACTTCTTTGGGAGACTCTAAGCTTCTTGGACTTCCTGGAAATCTATTTCCTTAGCCAGACTGGGGAAGTTCTCCTTCATTATATTTTCAACTAAGTTTTCAATTTCTTGCTCTTCGTCTTCTCCTTCTGGCACCCCTTTGATTCAGATGTTGGAATGTTTCAAGTTGTCCGGGAGGTTCCTAAGCCCCTCCTCGGTTTTTTGAGTTCTTGTTTCTTCATTCTGTTCTAGTTGAATGTTTCTTTCTCCCTTCTGGTCCAAACCATTGATTTGAGTCCTGGTTCCCTTCCCTTCACTGTTGGTTCCCTGTGCATTTTCCTTTATTTTACTTTGTTCACAGCCTTCACTTTTCCCTCTATTTTGTGACCATATTCAGCCGTTTCTCTGAGCATCTTGACTACCAGTACTGTGAACTCTGCATTTGATAGGCTGGCTATCTCTTTCTCAGTTCTATTTTTGGAGTTTTGATCTGCTTTTCATTTGGGCCATTTTCTTTGCCTCAGAACAGCTGTTCCATTTTAAGGGGCAGAAACTTAGGTATTCATCAGGGTGGGGCAACCCACATTGCTGTGTTGTGGTGCTATATGTGAGGGAGGGATCAGAGAGGGAACAATGAGGCTTGCTTGGCTCTCTCCCTACTTTCAGTCACTTCCCTGCTACCCACAAGCAAATTGGGCCCTTCTGGTGCTGATTCCCGGGTAGGTGGGTTTGTGTACATTTTAGGACCCTGTGGGTCTCTCCAACAACTCTCCTGTGAGGCTGGGAGTTTCTCCCACCACTGCAACCCCCACAGATTTTTATAGTCAGAGGTTCTGAGGCTTTATATTCCCGTGCTGGAGCCCTGGGTTCCTTGGTTTGTCTCGCTCCCCAGTTGTTCCTCCAGGTTTATCTGCATGCAAATGTGGGACCACCTAGTCTGCCATCATTCACCTTGCCTCAGTCCTCCAGCTGTCACCTTGCCATAAGTCCTCTCCTCCCCAGCTGTCTGTCTTCACACCTACCAGTCTGAATGAATGTTTCCTCTATTTATTTATTTATTTATTTATTTATTTTTAGGGAGGGAAGGGAGGTAGATAGATAGATAGATAGATAAGTAGAGAGAGAGAGAGAGAAAGAGAGAGAGAGAGAAACATCAATGTGTGGTTGCTGGGGGTTGCTGGGGGACGGAGCAACCCAGGAATGTACCCTGGCTGGGAATCGAACCTGGGACACTTTGGTTTCCAGCCTGTGCTCAATCCACTGAGCTAAGCCAGCCAGGGCCGAATGTTTCCTCTTTAACTCCTTGGTTGTTGGACTTCCATACAGTTCACTTTTCTGGCAGTTCTGGTTGTTTTTTGTTTTCAAATTTGTTGTTGTCCTTCTTTTGGTTGTGTGAGAAACCAAAATGTATCTACCTACGCCTCCATCTTGGTTACTGCAAATAAAGCTGCTATGAACATTTATTTACAAGTCTCTGTATGATGTATGCTTTCTTTTTTAGTGGGTAAACAGTTATCCGTGTATATTTGTTTGCCAGGGCTTCCATAATAAAGTACCACAAACTGGATGGCTTATATAACAGAAATTTATTGTCTCGCATAGATCTGGAAGTAGAAGTTAGAAACCAAGATGTTGGCAGTATTGGTTCCCTCTGAGTGCTATGAGCAGAAAATCTGTTCTAGTCCTCTACCCTTGGCTTGCAGATGACTGTCTTCATGTTCACATAGCATTCTCCCTGTATTTGTTTCTCTACACTTAAATTCCCATTTTTATAAAGACCTAGTCATACTGGATTATGGCTGTAGGGTAAGTGGAGTCAGTCTGGCTTCCTCACCAAGGTGTCTGGGTAACTTAGGGA
This sequence comes from Phyllostomus hastatus, assembly GCF_019186645.2. Taxonomy (NCBI): domain Eukaryota; kingdom Metazoa; phylum Chordata; class Mammalia; order Chiroptera; family Phyllostomidae; genus Phyllostomus; species Phyllostomus hastatus. Next base: position 5,695,417 of record NW_025333715.1, read on the forward strand.
AGCAGTGTTCCAACAGTCTTGGAGGGGTCTGACAAGGAGTGTTCTCATGGCTTTGAGACTGGGTCCAATAAACTGTTCCCATAACATGGGGTGGGCTTGCATGTGCAGAATTATGTTATGTAATGTTCTGGCAGTTTTCCAGCTTTGTTCCCCTATAGTACTCAAACAGGCAGGGACTCCCTGCTGGGGGAGATGAGGAGAGACACATACAAGGGGGCAGGTGCCACAATGGGTGCCACACTGGGGAGCAAGGGCCACCACATGAGATATGCAGACAAACACACAGCCTGCAGTGTGCATGGCTTGTCCACCCATGAATAAACATGTGCCAGACATCCCAATGGCTCCATGAAGATTATTCTGCCTGCATGAATACCATGGACCTGCCTGGCCTTGAAGGGTCGCAATACAATGGCCCCACACAATCTGAAGTACCAAGGGTTGGGACTTCAACATGAGTGGGAGGGGCACATTTCAACCTATAACAGAGTGAAATAGTTGGATCATATGGTAGCTATATGTTTAACTTTTTAAGAAACCATCTGACTGTTCCAAAGTGGCTGGAGTATCTTACTTTCCTATAAGCAGTGTATGCGAGTTCCAGCTGTTCAGTATCTTACCAACACTTGGTATGGTAAATCTTTTTAATTTCAGCCATTCTAGCTGTGGTTTTAATTTCACTGATGTTGAATAACTTTTCATGAGCTTCTTTGCCACCTGGTAAAATGTTTCTTAAATCTTATGACCATTTTTAGACAATTTTATTGAGATATAATTTGAACACTATAAAGTTCACCTGTTTAAAATGTGTAATTCAGTGGCTTTTAATATATTTAGAGAGTTGTACAACTACCACTATAATCCAATTTTACAACATCATCTGAAAAAGTAAATTTTGTACTTATTGGTAGTAACTCCCTATTATGACCACTTTTCATCTTCCTCCTCAGCACAAGAAAAACATGAATTTATTTCTTGTCTCTACAGATTTGCCTATTCTGAACATTTCATATATAAATGGAGTCATATAATATTTGGGTATTTTGTATCTTTCTCTTACTATAATGTTTTTGAGTTCCATCCATGCTTTAGTATATACCAGTCCTTCTTTCCATTTCACACCTGAATCCAATCCCATTACAAGGACAGACCACATTTTCTTTGTTGACATCATCAGTTCGTGGACATTTAGACTGTCTCCATTTTGTAGGGAGGCGTTACGTATTATGAATAATGCTGCTATGAATGTCAATGGACAAGTGTTTGTGTGGACACATGCTTTCATTTCTTAGTTGAATAACTCAAGAGTGGAATTGCTGGGTCATGGGATAACTGTATGCTGAACTTTTTGAAGAACTGCCAAACTACTTTCCAAAGCAGCTGTACCATTTTACATTCCAATCAGCAATGTCTGAGGGTTCCAATTTCTCTACAGCCTCACCAGAACTTGTTGTCTGTCCCTTCATAATAGTGGGTGTGAAGTAGCATGCTACTGTGGCTTTGATTTCTATTTCCCTCACGAGTAATGATGTTGAGCATCTTTTGATGTGTTCATTGGCCATTTGAATATTTTCTTTGGAGAAGCGTCTACTCTAATTCTTTGCTCACTTTCTACTTGGTGCTTGCTCATGTTAAAAATTGGGTTATTTTATTATTGAGCTTCGAGAGATTTAATATATTCTAGATACAAGTCCTTAATTAAATACATGCTTGGCATATATTTTCTTTCAGTCTGTGGCTTGCTTTTTCATTCTCCTAATAGCATCTTTCAAAAAGCAGACATTCTTAATTTTGATGTATAAATTCTTAAAATTTAATGGACTGCGCTTTCACTGTGGAATCTAAAAAAACTTTGACTAACCCTAGGTCACAAAGATATGCTCTTATGGTGCCTTCTTTTTAAACAATTTAAAAAAAATTTTATTCATTTATTTTTAGAGAGAGGGGAAGGAAAGGAGAAAGAGAGGGAGAGAAACATCGACTGGCTGCCTCTCACACTCCCCCAAACAGGGAGCTGGCCACAACCCAGGCATGCACCCTGACTGGGAGTCGAACTGGTAAAGGCGCTCAACCTGCTGAGCCATACCAGCTAGGGCTCTCCTGTGTTTTCTTCTAAAGATATTACAGTTTTAAGTTTTACATACATACCTATTTTGAGTTCACTTCTGTGTATGGTATGAAGTACAGATCTATGTTTATTTATTTTTTTGCAAATGGATATCCAATTGTGCTAATACCATTTGTTGAAAAAATTATCTTTTCTCCACTGAATTGCTTCCATAAAACTGCATTTGTCAAAAATCATTTGTCCATCTATGTGTAGTTTTGTCTGTACTCTCTCTTCTGTTCTACTGGTCTATTTGTCAGTCTTTTCTCCAATATCACAAGATTTTGTTTTGTTTTTTAATCTTTATTATATATTTTTTCCATTACCATTTAGGCCCCTTATGCCACAGGGTCTTGATTACTGTAAGTTCATATTTAAGTTTTAAAATCAAGCAATATTAATACTCCAATTTTGTTCTCATAAGTTGTTTTCACTGTTGTTACAGGTGAAATAGTATACCCCTACCATGCTCTCAAAAAAATGATACACTGGAGCCCTAATCTTTAATGCCTCAGAATGTGAACCTCATTTAAAAGAGGAGCCTTTACAGAGGCAATCATGTTACAATGAGGTTATCAGTGTGAGCCCTAGTCCAATATGGCTGGTGTACTTGTTAAAAGGGGAAAAATCTAAACACAAAGACAGACATATACACAGGGAGAATGCTTTGTAAAGACTAAAGTTATGTTGCCACAAACCAAGAAGCTAGAGGAGAAACTGGAAATCAGAAGCTGGGAAAGAGACCTGGAAAAAAATCTTCCCCTAATCCCTTCACTGGGAACATGGTCTTGTCAACACTTCCGTCTCTTTATTTGTAAACCTAGAAAACCACGAGACAATACATTTCTGTTGTTTAAACCACTCAGTTTGTATACTTTGTTACAGCAGCCCTAGCCTCCTTATGACTATTGTTTTGAACTCTGTATCTGGTAGTATGCTTGCCTCCATTCCATTTGGTTGTTTTTCTGGAGATTTCTCCTGTTTTGTCATTCGGGACATGTTTCTTCATCTCCCCATCTTGGCTGCCTGTTTGTTTCTGTGTATTGGGTAAATCTGCTATGTCTTCCAGGTCTTAGTAGACTGGCATTATGGACTAGGTGTCCTGTAGGATTCAGTGGCATAGCATCTCCAGTACCTGAGCCCCCATATAGGCTATATGCACCTTTCTTTTGTAGTTGAGCCTTGACTGCTGTTGGTGTGCCAACAGAAGGAATTGACCCCCAGGCAGATCAGCAGCAAGGACTGACCACAACTACAGCAGAGGAGCTGCTGTGCAGAGGGCTGACCCCATGGAGCAGGACTTGCTTCAATGGGGCTCTGTTGCCCATGAGTCTGCCCCTTGAGTGTCAGTCATGGAGGTGGCTGGGTGGTTGAAGCTGGCCATTGGGTGCAATGGTTCTGGGGCCTCCCAGAAGGTATAGGCCAAGGTCAGCTGCTGCTTTTCCACTCTTGGGGTGACCCAGCATGAGTTAAAATGTGATCTGAAGATGGCTACTTGTGCTGGGCTTGGAGGTGCCTGGGAGAGACCAAGCTGCAAACTGAGTCCAGCTGCTGCTAGTGCTGTGCCTGGGACCACTTAGCAAGAGGTATGGGCATGCCAAGGTAGATGCTTCTTGTTTGGGGTTTGTGAACCTTTTTGAGATATTTTAGGAAAATTGGCAGCATGAACCTAGAGAGGTTGTTTATATGGAAAAGCCACTGGAAGCAGTTTGGGTGGGCCTGCAAGTTGGGTGGGGTAGGGTCTCAGGAAATCACCAGGGCGGTGAACAGTGGGCCAGGTTGGTGGAGACTCAAGATGTGGTGCCCACCTGCCGGCACTGTAGGGGGAGGGCTCGGCAGAGGAACAATGGCTTCTGCCAGCACTTCTGTCTAGGAGAGAGCTGGCCTACCAGCCCACGCCCTGAAGCTAGACAACTAAATTTCTCCTGTATGTCCCTGGCATCTTTCAAGCTACAGCTGTAGCACTGCAGCTCAGAGTGAGTGAGTCTAAGTCCATGTGTGAGCCCTTTAAGAGGAACTCTGGGGACTCCAGCAGCCATCTTCTCACTCAGCCACAGCTCCACTGGTTTCACAGCCAGAAGTTATTGGGACTTCACTTCCTGGCATTGGAGCTCTGGGCTGGGAGGCCCGGTATGGGGCTAGGACTCCTTGCTCTTCAGAGGGTAGCTCCAAAGCTGAGACGGCACTTCTGATTTTTAACAGTCACACATGGGTGGGAGACCAGCCTCTTCTGAGTCTCTGCTCTTCCTACTAGTCTCAACATGGCCTCATCTGTATATCCTTAGTTACAGGACTTCTCTGTTCAGCTAGACTTCAGGCAGTTCTCAACGATGGCTGTTCTGCAGTTAAGCTGTAATTCTGATGTGGTCATGGCAAGATGCCAGTACTGCACTTACCTACTCTGCCATCTTGACCATAAGCTGTAAATGGTATTTTTTAAATTTTCAATTTCTGATCGTCTTTAAGAAATGTATTTGGTCTTTGTTCCTGGTTCCTGGCAAAGAAATCCTAAAACCTTTGGAATTTCCTGAGTATAGGAGTGTTTTTTGCCTTTTTGGAGTATACCTTTTTTATTGTTTTTAAGATTTTTTCCCCCTCTATCACTTGTTTTGAGTAATTTAATTATGATGTGCTTTAGCATGGTTTTCTTTGTGTTTATTGTGCTTCAGGCACATTGAACTTTTTGGATCTGTGGGTTTACAGTTTTTATCAAATTTGGAAAATTGGGGGCCATTATTTCTTAGGTATTTTTCTGCCCCCTGCTCTCTTCTTCAGAGACTGAACCACATGTGTATTAGGCTGCCTGAAGTTGTCCACAGCACACTGATACTCTTTTCACTGTTTTTTGTTCTTTTTACTCTCTTTTTTATATTGTATAGTTTCTATTTGTATATAGTTAAAGTCACCAATCTTTTATTCTGCAATGTCTAATCTGCCACTAATCCCATCTGGTGTATTTTTCATCTCAGATATTATAAACTCTAGACATTTGATTTGTGTCTTTAATACTTCTGTGTTTCTGCTTGATTTTTTGAATATTTGAAATATAGTTATGTTTTTAAAACATTGTTTAATAATTCTAATCTATGTCAGTTATGAGTTGGTTTCAATCAGTTGATTTCTCCCCTCACTTTGGTTTGTATTTACCTGGTTTGTTTTTTTTGTGCCTGATAATATTTGCTTGGATAACAGACACTGTGAATTTTACTTTGTGGGGTGCTAAATATTTTTCTGTAAGTATTTTTGAGATTTGTCCTGGGACACAGTTAAATTACTTTGAAACAGTCTGTTCTTTTCGGGTCTTGCTTTCAGGATTTGCTAAACTGGACCAATGTAGTGTTTAGTTGAGGGCTCATTATTCCCCACTACAGAGGCATGAACTCTGTTAGTACCACTACTGAGTCTCAACCTGATGACCTATAAATTATGAGGTGTTGAAGTCTGTATAAATGGACACTACCACCTGCACTGTTTGAGTGCTAGGCACTATTCCTCCTAATCCTCTTAGATGAGATCCCCCTCCACAGATCTCGAGAGTTCTCCATGTCAGTCTCCTCTCCAGTACCCTGTCCAAATTCTACATGCCTTACTCTCCCCAGACTCTCAGCAAGGTTGCCTCAACAGAGAGGGTCCATTCGAGTTTGCCTGGGCTCCTCTTCCCTGTACCACAGGCTGGAAGTGTTCTCAAGCCCATATGCTGGGGTAGCCAGAGGGCTCACAACTTATTTGTTTTCCATTTCTCAGCAATCACTGCCCTTCATTATCTAATGTCCAGTGACTTGTAAACAGCTGCTAAATGAAAAAAAATCTCACACATAAAGAACACATACTGTATAATTCGAGTTATAAAAAACGTCCAGAATAGGCAATTCTAAGAATAAGCAATTCTAAGAGACAGACAGTACATTAGTGTTTGCCTGAGGAACAGGAATAGGAAGTGACTGCTCATGCATACAGGGCTTCTTTATGGATGAAAATCCTTAAAACGAGATTATGGTGGTGGTTGTACAACTCTTGTAAATACACTAAAAACTACTAAACTATATACTTCAAATGGGTAAATCTTATGGTATATGAAACTTAACAAAGCTGTTTAAAAAAAGAAAAGAAAAATACCTAATGTAATTCTTATGCATGCTAAGGTTTGACACACCACCTGTAATAGTTCCTACAATTCCATACTTGGGCTTTTTTCCTCATTTCCCAGGCCCTATCTATTCCTATATGCTGAGAATTCCCAAATATACCTGATGTGTTCCTTCTCTCTCTCCCCTGTCCCCGGCCCCTTCTTACCTCCCCGCCCCATCTCTGACTTCTGAGTTTCAAAATCCCTACTAATCATCTTCTCCTGGGTGTTTAAAGGTACCTCAATATTTCAAAATCCAAACCCTCCATACATCCCCAGTTAAAAGCAACAACAGCTACACCCAACCTATGTTACATGGTATATCATTCAGCCCACTATTTCAAACTAAAAACTCCAGATGTGTCTCCAAGCACCCCATGTCCCCTTCTCCCCGAACATTCCCCTGACAGACCTCTCCTCTTCAGACCCACGCTGTTGCCCGATTTCAAGCCTTTCTTCAGTTCTCCTGAGGAGACTCCTAACTGGCCTCCCTGTGTGCATTTTAAACCCTGCTTGTCATCATTTGTTCACACTGCTGCCACCGTGATCATTCTAAAACACAGTATCAGACCAGGTTTCTCCTCTTCAGTAGCTCCCTACTATCTGCACAGGATTCTGCCTCTAACCTCCTCTCCCAGTCTCACACACCCATCTCAATGCTCCAACGTCTTCCCAAGAGAAGTGTGTGATTCTGGATATGCACAAAGCACTCTGTCCTCTCACATGCATTCTTTTATACCCAGATGACCTTTCTAACAAGTTCTTCTACATATGTAAATGGAGTTGATTACACAGCCATATAACTTTGTCAGGATGGAGTAGCAAACTCCGCATGACCTTTGGAGTCAGACAGACCTGGAATCCAATTCAAATTACATTGTTTGTCAGCTATGCAAACAAATAGGAAAAAAATACCTATCCTGCGTGGGTTTTTCCCCAATCTGCTATTAAAATACCGAAATCCATGGAATCTTGTTATAATTTGCTAAGTCAGATTCAGTTTAAGGTAGAGAGACCCTAAATTACCTCCTTTAACTCTCTTTAAGGTAAAGTCAATCAACAGTTCAGTTTCTTCTTTGTAGAGAAATTAAGTTTAGTTGTTATCTTTGATAACAAGACAATATTATAGCTGAAATGGTGACTTCCTGATTCAGTAAATATTTATTTATAGTAATTAACAGAGACACGTGGGCACTTAAATCTTTAGCTGTAATTCTTAAACCCTAGAGTTTATTTTGATTAGAAAATATTTATATATACAAAGTACAGAGAGTAAGACTGCAAACAACTTACTTGGTGTTACCACTTTTACTATACTTGCTTAGATTTCAATGAAAAAATAATCATTTCAAGCCTAATGCCGCAGAGTCTCTACCTCTAAGCCAACACCAACTCATTCAGACTATCAACGTAAATCATACTAAATTTAAAGTAAGAAATAGCTGTGAAGTTGAAATTAAGAGTTGTAATCCATCTTCATTAAGAAATACAGTGGAAGACTACACCAGTGTTGACTGCAGACTGTCCTAGGAAAGCTCGCTTTTGCCTCCTGATCCCTATGTTCTTCTGTATGATCTACTTCCTCATCTGTGGCCTCTGCTATCCCACTCTGAGAACTCAAGGCCCAATGGAAATCAGTACACAGGCTAGATTGGGCCAATCAGACTCTCTTTACTTAGAGAATCTGAGTGTCAAGATACATATCTTTTGCCTATCCTCTACATCAACACCAGTTATTATAAGAGAGTAAATCATAAAGTCAAGTGGACTTCTCATTCCCACACTTTAAAAATCTGTTGCCTATTCCTGAAACTCCTTAGCCTACAATAGTCTGGTTTCAACCATCACCTTCTCTTCAGCCTGGGCACCCAACACTCTAATCACTGTGTGGGGGATTAAAAATGACCCTAAATTTTCTGCCAGTCTTCCCAGGAAGAGGAAGAATCTGACTTTGCAGTGGTCCTGTGACTTGCTTTAATGCCAATGGAATGCCGAGGAAGTCAAGTTGTGTGACTGCTGAGGCTGGGCCTTGTGCTATCTGCAGCTTCTGCACGCTTGAGAGCTCCCTCTCGGATCCCAGTTGCCATGCTGTACGAAACCCATGCCGTGTAGAGAGGTCAGGTGGAGGAGATCCTTGATGCTCAGTCAAAAGCCTCGGGCCGCACTGCCAGCTGACAGCCATGCGAATGAGTCATTTTGGACATTTCTGGCCAGTTGGACCTCCAAGTGACTACAGCCCTTGCAAACACCACTTTGGAGCAGAAGAACTCCTTGACTGAGCCCAGTCAACCACAGAATTGTGTAAAATAATAAAAAGTTGTGTCGTGTTTAAAATATAAAACACCTTTATTTTTTTAACAGGTTCAGATTAACAGAAGAATTATGAAGTGTTCTTGTATACTCTCAACTCATTTTCCTCTATTAGCATCTTACCTTAGTACATTTGTAGAAATTAATGAACCAATGTCGACACATTATTATTAGCTAAAACCCATACTTCATTCAGATTTCCTTGGTTTTTACCTAATGTCCTTGATTCTATTCCAGGATTCCATCCAGGATATCACATTACATTTGGTCATTATGTCTCTTTAGGCTCCTTTTGGCTGTAAAAGTTTCTTAGACATTTCTCATTTTCCTGGACAGGTCTGAGGAGCACTGGTCAGGTATTTTGTAGGGCGCCTCTCTAATGGAATTTGCCTGATGCTTTTCTCATAATTAGAGGCAGATAATTGGGTTGTAGACCATAGCCACAACCCTTACTTTTTTAAAGTCATTTTTCCTTTTTAACCCATAAAACTCGGTTTCTCACCCTCTTATTCTTGAAGACCATTAATACATTCTTTTTAAAACTTTTCTTGCTATGGAAAATTTCAAGTGCATACAAACAAAATACAAACGAACCCCTACACACTCATTACCAAGCTTCAACAGTTGTCAACATTATATCATACTTGTTTTATCTATACTTCCATCCATTCTCGATCCCTATTAGATTATTATTTTACAATTTTCTCAGGTAAAGTGGACCTGAAAGTTGTAACTTTTATTGTAATTGTAAATTATAGTAGTATAATTCTAACGAAAACACCCGTATAACCCAGACCCCTATCACACACACAACATCTCTGTTTCTCCAGAAAGCTTTCTTGTGCTCCTTCTCTCTAATGAGTTGTTTAAAAAAGAGAGAAGAAAAGAAAGAAATCCAGATGTCTTTTTTCAATTCCCAGCCTCCTTGGCTTCTTGGCAGCATCTGACAGTAATGACTACACCTTTTTGTTGTAATTATCCTCTTGATTTCTATGATGCAAAAGTATTCCAATTCATCCTCAACTCACATTAGTTTTACCTTCAAAATACACCTCATGTCTGTCTTTCTTCCACTTTTAACACCACTACAACAATCCAGGCCAATATCTTCTCTCTTTTCCAAATGACTACAACTAACTTCTTACTATCCTCTGCCTCCACTCTTACCTTTCTCCAATCCATTCTCTATACTGAAACCAGAGGGATATTTTAAAAACACAAATCATATCATGTCACTTTCCAACTTAGCCTTCAATTGCTTCTCAGTGTACAGAGAATAAATCCACATTCTGCACCATGACTGTTGAATCCTTCAAAGCTGTCTGCCATCCTCTCTAACCCCCTATTACCAGTTGGCTACACAGGACTTCTGATAGTTCTGAGGAGAGGCTGAGGGCTTTTGAAGCTGTTTCTTCTGAAGCAACACTGTTCCAGCTCTTTATGGAGCTGCCTCCCTCATCCTTTAGCTCTTAGCTGAAATGCCACCTTCTCAGAGAGGCTTCCTTGACTACTCTTAGCTTGCCCTCCTACTCACCCTATAATAAAGTATATTATATTACTTTATTTTATTTTCTGCATAGTACTGACCACAATCCATAATTATTACCTTTTTATATTTGTTTCTCCCAGTAAAATATAACCTCCTTGAGAGTAAGAACATGTCTTTTTGGTTCATTGTTGTATAGCCTAATAAACATACTCAAGAATTATTTATTTTTAAAAAATGGATTTGTCTCAAATCACTGTCTTGTAGAAAATTCCCTAATTTTTTACAAAACCAGCTACCTTTTCTGACTTCTTTCTGTTAACAGACAACCACAAATTACGTTATCATAGTACTATAATGAATTCCTGCATTAACATCCAAAATTCAAATATAATAAGGTCTTTAAACAAAGAAAAGCATAAGAAAGAAAACCATAAAAACATAAATTAAACTAAGACTGTTGAAATCATAATCTAACATCTGATAACAGAAGCCTCTACTTAATGCAAGTATAAAAAGAATGTTCTTGTATTTGTTAGTCTAATTGATTCTAAACTCATAAATTATTCAATAATGTAATAGTCAAGAAGTCAGTTTTTTTTTCTCAGAAAGAAGGTGTAAACTAAGTTTATGACACAATAAAATATTCTATATTGGTCTAATTATATGCTCACCAAGTTCCAATTACAATGTAGCTTTCCAGGGACAGAATGTATTATATCAGCCATAGGATGCAAGAGTCCAGTCTTCCTTAACATTATAGTTCATTATAAATAAATTACTTAGGATCTTGAGGAAAGGTCCATGTGTACTTCAGAAACCTTGGGGTGTGTGTACCTTGGGTATCCTGGGTGTGAATGTCTCTCTGCTTTGGGGAAGCTTCCTGAATCCCAGAGGGGGTGGGTCTGCATAAGTCCTGAGACCTTTGTGGGCCCTTGGGGGAGATTCATAGAATGTGTGTTATCTCAGATTCTGATTAACCCTAAATGAGATTCAGGATCTGGATGACTCTGATGAAAGTCTATAGGCTTCTGCTTTGGCTGCAGAAAGAAGGAAGAGATCTTGTAAGATGGGGGAAAAAACAAGTAAGAGGACAGGACGGTATTGATTCCTCTCCGCAACCCATGGACTGTAGAGAGGGGTGGAATTCAAAAAGAAGCTGAGAGAGCTGTTTCCAAGAGGGACCCTGAGATTCAGGGGATAAGCAGTGCTCTGAAGTCCAGCTCACAAAGCATTACAGAGCAGAGAAGGGGGTGGCCTCTCTAAAACTCAGTGAAGCACTGCAAGAGGCCAATGGGAGGTGAGGACTGCTCTGGTGGGAATTCAGATATTTTTTCCCACCTTTTTATTGTTTTTTTAATATTTTATTGATGTGAAATTCACATAACATAAAATTAACCATTATAAGGTGAACAATTAAGTGGCATCTGGTATATACACAATGTTGTAGAACCACCACCTGTCAAGTTTCATCACCCCAACTAGAAACCCTGTACCCACTAAGTAATGATTCCTCATTTTCCCTTCTCCCTAAACAATCCCTGGCAAACACCAGTCTGCCTTCTATCTCTCTAGACTTATCTATTCTGCATATTTCCTTTAAACAGAATCATACAATATGTGACCTTTTGTGCCTGGCTTCTTCCATACAGCATGATGTTTTGATAGTTCCCAGTGACATTTTGACACCTCCCCACTTTTGCTCTGGTGAAGGAATAAGCCTTATCACAGAGACCACCAGTAGCAGGGGCAGCAGATAATGAATGCTGCAGGTGCTGGGCACTGCCCTGAACACAGTGTGAGACACCCTCAAAGCTCCCAGAAGGATTAGGAACAACATTGAAAGGAGAAAAAGAGAAGTGAATTGAAGGTGATACTGAGGGTCCCATATAACCAGGCAGAGAAAGAGCCAAGCAGACTTGGGACACAGAGGCAGATACAGAGAGGTATATGTAAATATACAGGTAACTATTTGTACACAGGTTTTGACAGTGATAAATAAAAGTTGGTTATTTAGCTTTAGCTAAAGCTTGAGTAACCAAACCAATTACCACTTAAAATTTATAATAAAAAATGTCTAAAAAATTATCAGTGATGGCTCTGTACAACAGGAATAAGGGATAGGCTTTTACTTTTTACTCTATACACTTCTGATTTGTTTTAATTTTTCAAATAAATATACAAGGTCTGTCCAGAAAAAGTCCAACCATTGATATAATATAATGAGAAGGGTTTGCACGACACCGATGTAACCTGGCAGCCAAGGAGAGTGAACTGAAATGCGCATGTGTGAACAATAACGACTTCACTGTACTAGTCAATGTGGGTGGTAGACACCACTGAGTGAGCACGTGTACTGTGTGGCCATCACATTCAAAATGACTGAGAGAGTAAAGCAACAAATCGGCATCAAATTTTGCATTAAATTTGAACATTCCTCTGCAGAAACTATTCGGATGATTCAGAAGGCCATACATATGGGCAAATGGTGACTGACAGCTTTATCACGAAAACATGACCACTCATGCATCACGTCTCATGCAGTTTTCTGGCAAAACATCAAATCACCCGGGTGACTCAGCACCTGACAGAGCACAGAGTTGGTGTCCTGTAACTTCTGTTTTTTCCGAAAACTACAATCACCTTTGAAAAAAAAAAGGGTTTCAGACCATCGATGAGATTCAGTCAAATACGATGGGGCAGAGCTCATGGCAATTGGGAGAACTATGTGAGGTCCCAAGGTGCCTACTTTGAAGGGGATTGAGACATCACTGTCCTATGCGCAATATTTCTTGTACCTTGTATCTTCTTCAATAAATGTCTCTATTTTTCAAAACACATGGTTGGATACTTTCTGGAAAGACTTCATGTATTACTTATATAAACAATACATTAAAAAATAAAGTGCCAGTATTCTACAAATCAATCATTATGCTCTTATGAGTTCAGTCAAATCTGTTTTAAATTTCTCATTTAGCTTAACAAAAATGGATACTGAGAAGAAAAAAATTTCAATCTAAAGTTAAGGTTTAACTTAATCTAGTTTATAAATTCACCTGAAACAAAATACCCACTCTACTCATCCACTGCCTCTGTTGTTTAAATTCTACTCAAATTGTTTGCACCTTTAGTAATTCACTGACCTTGGAACCACTTTCTTCTGATACTTCTCCCTCATTGGTTTGCATGGGAACAGACTCTGTGCAAAACTCTGCAGAAACACACAAATACTGCCTAAAAGAGATGAGAAGAAAAAAATACATAAGTAATTCAGCTCCAATATTTGGGTTTTCAAAGATTAGAATGAAATTCTGTTACCAAGACCACAGAGGCTGGGAGGCAACAACCCTAAGTAACACGGACGTGTCTGTCTGTCTGCATATACACATGCATCTGAGGTAGACAGGGGGTTTTCCCCACCTTGGGGGAGGATGGATAGAAAAGGGTTAAGATATTGGAGTAATGAACATTACTATAGACAATTTTCCTCTTTTTATTTGGCTTCTGGTAGAGGTGATAGTGAAAATCTTCAGTAATTCACACAGCACAAATACTGACCTATGTGGACCAACTGTTGTTATGTGGTAGTAGCCAGTCCTATGGCCTGGATATTAAGGTAGGCTATTTAAACTGAGTGAGTTTCTTGTGTTTATAATTTATGTGCAACATTCATGGTATTTTATTAACTGAAATTAAGGTGTACTTTAATGATTGATCCTACTTGTTTTAAGAAAATTTGTTTAATAAACTTAATGTCAGTTAATTTATTTTTATATGAGAACAGGCTATTCAAAGGGAAAGACAATATAAAATAGTAATTTTTCCTCTAAGAATAAAATGAGCCAAGTAAAAGTTTATTAAAGTGTTATTCATTAAAATGTACCAAAAGAAAACTGAGTTTATGCAACATTCAAATTAATTCATTAAATATGTAATTAATAAGGACTCATTACTCAAACTGACACCAAGCAAATCTCCATTATAATGCACATACGAATATTTTAAAACATTTCAAATTCTTTAAAAGGTTCAAAGCTACAAAATATAAAAGCTAAAAGGATGCTGACAGTGTATCTTTACTGTGTGCAGAGAAATCTCTTTATGAAGGTAGCAGCTTGGGGGCCTGGCAATCTGGTTCTGACGCAGGCTTCTCACAAACCAGCCATAAGACCCGAGTCCAAGAAGGCACTTGGGAATCTGTTTCCTCATCAGCTGGGTTGAAAAGGGGTGTCAAAATACCTACTGTGCTAACTTAAGGAGGTGTTTTGGGAACTACTGCGTATTTATCTGATATGAAATTTAAAACCGGTACAGTGGAAGCTCCCTCAGTCGATCCCTGGTCACCTATTCCAGATGAACCGACACTGCCCATTCCCTTTGTAAAACAGATGACCGACACTCACAGCAAGTGCAACAGGCTTTTGCTAATTGATTTTGACCCTTACCTGTTCATGACAATTGTGCAAAACCATAATTGCTCTATGAAAATTAAATTGATGGCACTGGAAAAACTCAATTAACACATATCTCGAAAGATTTGGTATGCAAATTGCTTTGCAAATTCTTTAAGTCCTCAATCTACTTTACTGAAATAGAGATTGTATTCTGTAGATGATGCATTACAGACATAGCTGACCAAGAAAGGCACCCCAATCATCTCTGTGCGATTTGCATTTGAATGTGCTGGGGAAAAAGGAATGCTTCTTCGCTCTCCCAAGCTGCATCCTGGCTCCTCTCCACTTCACACACTCTACCCACCCCACAGGAGGTACAGGATCTTATCTGAAAGGTGAGTTCAGAAGGAGAAACAAGATAGGGAGTTCTCTCTTCCTTTTGGAAGCCAGCTGTCCCTAGGGAGCAGGCATTCTCCTCTGCTCCTGTCCCTATCAGTGCAAGCCCCTCACAATCACCTGTGACAAGGTAAGTTTGAATTCTGAGGTTCAGTGTTAAGTTCACTTGCCTGCAGATGTAAGCTGCGTTCTCCAATTTAGCTTTATTCATAGTAGAGATGATATTTTGGTCTCCCAAATGCCTTTCTCTTTCATCTTATTTCTCAGTTGGTATAGAACTCAACCAAGGGGAAAAAAGTGCTGTTTATCTGGGTCTCTCACAGACCCTAACCTACTGTATGAGACTAGAGTCTTGATAAGCAGACATGAAGCAAAATCTAGGGAGTAAAATCCATGTGGGATTTCTGAGGCTTCTGTTGGGACCAGGACTTAGAGCCTTGGTTTTTATTGGGAGGGGGGGGGGGGGATACAAAGTGTTTTAGTCTTGAAGAGGTTTACACTAGGCCACATTACTTTTTATAGCTTTATACTAGCTTTTCACTATTGAAGCTGAATCAGAAGTTTATAAACCATAGGCCACACTGTACTTTGAACTTAGTGGTGACAAAAGTTATGGCGACTTTGTCTTCAGGTAGTGCCTATTCCCATAGGGAAAGGCTGTATGCACAGACACACAAGCCTTAGCAAAGGCTTGGAGGGCTTTGCCAAGAGGCAAGCCACAGTTGGCTGGCCGTCGTGGTGGTACTGAAAGCCCATCTAAATGTCAGCTGCGCAAGAGGTCTCAACATATACTGACCAGTCCGGCCTAGCAAGCAAATGCCAGCTGTGCTGCCCTCAGCAAAGGGGGCAGAGCATTAGCAGGCTTGGGCGGCTTCAGCGTACACAAGACTGCCGCTTGACCTCGAATTATGCAGACAGCTTTTCCCAAGCAGGCACGGCTGAGGAAAAGATTAGGCTTCAGAAAAAGACTCCTCATCCAGGCCTTTTAGATATTAGTGAGGAAAACAATTATTTGATGTATGTAAGCTGCATGGCATGTGGGCTACAAAACCAGTGACCTATGTTTCAATTGTCTGTGCCAGGCTTACACAGGCAATTCAAAGGGAAAATGGAGCCCCCGCTGGTGTGGATCACTGGATCGAGCACTGTCCTGTGAACCAAAGGGTCACGGTTCCCTTCCCAGTCTAGGGCACATGCCTGGGTTGCAGGTCAGGTCCCCAGTAGGGGACACATGAGAGACAACCACACATTGATGTTTCTCTCCCTCTCTTTCTCCCTCCCTTCCCCTCTCTCTAATAAATAAAATCTAAAAAACAAAAACAAAGGGAAATTAAGAGGTTTATCACTATACTTCACAGAAGGAAGGAAGGGAGGGAGGGAGGGAGGAAAAATGGAGGCAGGCAAGGAGGGAACTTACAGAGGAAAGGAGGAAACTGGGGTTACCACTATAAACCTCTAAATTTTGAAAAGAAGAGGTAGTATTTCAAATATTAATCTTCAAAAGAGAGGACGGGTACACTGGTTGAGTTTTTTGCAGATATGGTAAAGGCACAGTTCCAAATTTAACCTCTTGCTGACAGATTGTTCCAAATTGCATGGCAGTGACCAAGTCATGGATTCTGGACACTGGCATAGACTAGGTGGGTATCTTGGTGAGGTTCAACCTGAAAGGACCCCACCCATCTTCCCTCCCTCAGATACCAATATGTCTCTGCTACAATCTCTGGCTAGACTGAGTACATTGAGTTCGGAGAACATAACTATGTCAGAAATAGTGGTCTTGGGCTAGAGGTAGGCTTTCTTTTTTTTTATATATATATATATTTTATTTACTGATTTTCAGAGAGAGGGAGAAAAAGAGGGAGAAAAACATCATGAGTAAAACATGACTTGGTTGCCTCTTGCATGCCCCCGACTGGGGACCTGACCCACTAACCAGGCATGTGCTCTGAGACCAGGAATTGAACGGGTGATCTTTTGGTCAATGGGATGAAGCCCAACCCACTGAGCTACACCAGCCAGGGCTAGGCTTACTTTCTGAATTTCGTAGTTGTGGGGACACTGCCAAAATGATTTTGTTTAGCCTTTGAGTTCATATAATTTGTATATTGTTCCGATCCATTTTAGAATCTCCTGGGGACAAATCTATTAATGGTCCCAAGAGGAAACCCGAGAGAATAGTAATTGGTAGTGGAGGGCTATCCTCATGAAAGTGGGAGTAGGAGGGTCCAGACACCACCTCTGTCCTAGGGGGACAGGTACACTGCAGCTGACCGACATTCACTGCTTAAGGGACAAAAGCTGGCGAGCATGGAGGAGGACAACTTCTTCCCCACTCTCGATGCTCCCCTCTGTGTGGGGCAGTATCAGTGTGTTTACTATTCCTGGCCTCATCATATCCCTGACTCCTGCTGTCAGGGGTGGGGTAACTGGTCTGATCAGTGAGCCTAGAGAAGGACACTGTGCTGTCAGAGCCCAGCCCCTACATTCCCCTTCTCCTTGGGGTACCTATTCTGCTCAGCAACTTCCTTCCCTCTAGGAGGTGGGTCTATCCCAGACTAGTGCTGCTGCATGAGAAAACCTGTTACACTCTGGAGTTCAGTATTAGAAAGCTAACTGGCCCTTAAAGATGAGCCAGTTCTCCTATGTCAACTTATAACAAAGGTGAAGTTTTGATCTCCATCTGCCTTACTCCTTCGCCTTCTGTTTCTATTGG
Organism: Phyllostomus hastatus; assembly: GCF_019186645.2. NCBI lineage: Eukaryota > Metazoa > Chordata > Mammalia > Chiroptera > Phyllostomidae > Phyllostomus > Phyllostomus hastatus. Next base: position 5,712,952 of record NW_025333715.1, read on the forward strand.
TTCAGAACTTGGGCAGGGAATAGGATATTATTTATTGGGTCCCCTGCAATTCTAACTGAGATCTGAAACTTACCCACTTCACAACAAAGTTCATTTTTCTGTCAGTCTTGTCTTCCCAATTATTCCATTACCATGATATTGATACACTTTCACTTCCTATGCTTTTCAGTTCCATTTCTAGTTATGCCCAATGCACACACTCTACTCCAGTCAGGCAAACCTTCTCTCCATCCTCTTCCTCCCACAACTGGCTAATTTCTGCCTGAGCAGTCCACACCCCATTTGAAATCCGACCCCTTCACCAATCCACATTTCTATCCTCTAATATCTAGTCAATATATATTTCTAAAAATCTTTCCTGATTAATACCATATAATCTGCCTACTTACTATATGTCATATCAACACCTATTTTTTAACTTGTCCTTTATTTAATTTACTTTCATTCTTTTGTTTTGGAATTACCCTTAATTTTTTTTAAGTTTTATATATTTTTAAAGATTTTATTTATTTATTTTTAGAGAGGGAAGGGAGGGAGAAATAGAGAGAAAAGAGAAACATCAATGTGCGGTTGCTGGGGGTCATGGCCTGCAACCCAGGCATGTGCCCTGACTGGGAATCGAACCTGCGATGCTTTGGTTCACAGCCCGCACTCAACCCACTGAGCTACGCCAGCCAGGGCACCCTTAATGTTTTTAATGTGTTTCTTGAAAAAGTCTTGATGACATTCTTGTTTGAAGGCATAGCTTACAGCTGTGTCCAAGGTTCTAGGTCAGCTTTACTGTTCTTTGACAGAAGGGAAAGAGAATCAGACAACGCAAAAGTATACGGCTAAGCTAGGGGTTCCACTGGGGGAGTGACACAGGGTCCAGAGTATCGGTGCTGATGGAGTGATGAAACAGTCAAGGCAAAGTCCACTCATGTGAAAATTAACTGGCGGAGCGAACAAGTGGCGGTAAAGCTGTCAAGGATGATGTGACAACAAAAGCATTTCATTTCTGCTTCAGCACATCATTTCACCTCACAGCTGTCATCAGTTTGCCATACACAGTAAGTGACAGATAGTTGTGACCTGGCACAGTGCTTCAGCACACACAGGACAGGACTCAACAAATGTTAACAACCAGATATGAGTAATGTCATACAGCATCTGTGCTAGGTCTCCTCTAAAAGTTGGCAAATACATTGCTATTTTCAAAGCCCTCCAGGATCCAGTCATCTGTCTCTCGGTGTCACCGGCCAGGCCTCTTTGTTCCTTCTGTTCCAACCATACTGAACTACTTATAGCTTCAAAAATATGCCGAATTGTTTCAGGCTTCTATTGTTTTTGTTCCTATTACTCTCTCTGCCTTTCCCTCTCCTGATACCCCTCATTAAGATGCAGCTTTTAGAAAGTATTTCCTGATCCAACTCTAGATAGAACGGATGATTCCTTTCTCAGTGTCCCCAGCGGATCTTGCTTGCATCCTATTATAGGATCTGTAACGTTACTGGATGTATTTGCTTGCACAGGTGCCTTTTCTATTAGATTGTCAATCATTTGATACCAGTCACTATGTCTCACTGAACTCTACATTCACTGTTTACGTAAAACTGTGTACCTGTATTTAATAGGTACTCAATAAATTTCTATGTAAGAATGACTGAATTAATCAACTAAAGTTCTTTTCACTTAAACTGCCAATAGATATCGATTCAACAAATATTTACTGGGTCTCCATCACATTCCAGATGGTGCTGGGCTAATGTGGTATAGTATAATAAGCATTGGTTTTGAAGGAGCAAAATCATTACTCTTCGACATTTACTAGCTGTGTAATCTTGTGCAAGTTACTTAACTTTCTAATCTTCATTATTTTCATCCATAAAACTGGTCAGGAGGAGGTGTTATAAGGATTAAATTAAATTTAGGAGCAGCCAACAGGCACTAAAAAAACAATTCTTTTCCAAGAAGTCTCAAAGGGTTTTATACACTGGTAAAGGAGACGTAATAGAAATAAATAACTCCAATGTAAAATAACGAATGCTTTGTTACTGTAATAATAACATGTGCTCCTAGAATAGATGAAAGAGAAATTCTGCGAGAGTCTAGGAGAAGGGGACAATAGGACAGATACAAGAAGGAAGAGTGGATAGCCACATTCTTCACCATTCTTCCAAACTCTAAGCAAAGTACAAAGTATCAACCAAGGCACAAAGATGTGAAAAAGAATTAAATATCTGGGATATAGAAACAGGCTTGCAGACAGGGGTTCAGTAAAAAAGAAATGCTGATTGCAATTAGGTTTTGAAGGGGTTTATAGCATGACATCCGTAGCAACTGGGAGCCATGAAAGCTCTTTAAGCAAAGGAGAAACATGAGTCAATCTATCATTTAGAAAGCTGACTCTGGCAGTAATGTGGACTACAGACTGCAACAGGGACAGACTAGGGGCAGAGAAGCTAGAATACACTTACATAAACTGTGGAATTGCTAAATCCTAATAACAAATTTCAGCTTTATTAAAGGATGAAGCACCAAATGTCAGTATCAATCTAAATACAAGTGCTTTTTAAAGGGACCTACCAGAGCAGAAATGCAAAGGGCTGATGTGGTGAACACTCTAAATACCCTTCTGTATGAACTCTGAAAGAGGCAATGATGTCAAAACGTACTTTTCTTGTAAGTTGAACACTGTCCCATTTCATTGTCAGTACCGAATGGATATAAATATTAAAAACTTACCTTTGACAGTACCCTGGGGCAACACACGCCCGTGAAGATGAATCTAGACTACATTCAGTGCAAAAACCAAAACCCTGAAAAGAGAGAAAAAATACAATGAGCCATATGCTTGTAGCAACACACCATGGCAAGTGGCGGAGCACAAGTTCAGAATTCAGGCAGCCTAGTACCAATCCAGGCTCCTCCATCCACCAGCTACTGACTCTGGCTAATGGCCTAACCTGTCAAGCCTCAGCTTCCTCATTCAACACTGGGAACAATAATATCATCTTCCTCAGAGGGTTCTTTGGAAGCTTAAATAAAATATACATGAAACACTTAGCACAGGGCAGCATCAACCACGTGTTCAAGTAAGGCAAGCAGTTATTAAGAATGTGAACTGTAATACTTCCTGAAGAAACAATAAAATCTGCATTATACCTATATTATTTATTTTACCTTATTTGTTCTGCCAGAAAAAAATACCATATTGCCTTTTCAGCTTCTCCATATGCTATGATGATGTCTCCTAGTCACTTTACATTCAACACGTCCCAAACTGCCCTCTTCATCCCCCACCCAGACCTTGTTCTCTGTCTCCAGGATCTCAACCAAGGGCGCCATCCTCCGCCCAGCTGCTGGTCAGAACCTCAGACCCATCCTAGATTTTGCAGTTTACCTCAGTCCTCTCATAGCACATCAGCGAGTCCTGTCATTTCTGCTTTCACAAGACGTATCTCACATCCACCCACAAGTCTTCATTTTCACTGCCTTCATCATTTCTCAACTGTGGAGTCCTCGTAGGTGGCCTCCCGCAGCCTATTCTTGCTCCTCCCTAATCCATTCTCAAATAATGGCTGGAAAAGCCTCTTCAAATCAAATCAGATCACAGCAAGTTGCCAAAAAACGTAGTGAAATGTTTATTTCAATATGGGATGTCTCAATATATATGAAATACATATTTATATACCTGTAAGTATACAAATATATCAATATGTATATGAAATGACAGCCATTTATTAATAGACATCTAGAGATCCCAAGCCAGTCCCCTCATTTTACAATGGCAAAAACAAATGTCAGAAAGATATTCTTTTCAAGGTTGGCCGTGTGTGTGTGTGTGTGTGTGTGTGTGTGTGTGTGTGTGTGTGCGCGCGCGCACGCAGGTGGGAAAAACAATGCCAGGCCAGCCTGGCAGAAACGTCTTTGTGATTAGCATCCATGCAGTATCAGGAAGCCTGTCTCACTATCTGGAAGTTGGTTCCTTAGTTTCACAATCGATGCTTCTGTCCAAGAAAGTGCATTCCATTCCCTGCAGCTACAGATTGTAAATGAGAGCTTTAGTCCCACATTATGTTACGATGTGTGAGGTGGTACTTTAGTGGAACTTGAAAACACCTTGCTACCCTCTATCTGTCCATCACCTCTACATTCGCTTATTTTTAACAGCGTTTGAAGAAACAAATCTCAGATGGAATTGTGCTGTAGTGTCAGTAATACTGTATTATCCCTATCTTCCTACTATGCACACCACTGTCCCAGCAATCTTCTGAAAAGTGCATTTGACCTCTGAGTGTGTCACTGCCAAAATTCATTCAAGAGCTACCCATTACCTCTGGGGAAAATTCAAGATCTCTCTGAGGTGCACCTTCACTTCACACTCTATTCACACTGATTGCACATAGCTCCCTTGTCCCCAATACATACACTAATGTTTCTCAGGGCCCTTTGCCTAATTCCCTTCCTTTCCTCTTTTGAGATCTGCCTCAGGTGCGGTCTCCTGAACTTTCCTGTACTCTCCTTGGCTGCACTAAGTGTTCCTCCGCTGAGGCAGGCCATATAATATCGGTAATATCCATGGGTCTGTTTCCTTCTCTCAACAGGAGCTCCTTGACAGGAAGAACGATCTAAGTCTTACACATTTTTGAATTTGGCATTGAGTAGGAGTTTAATAAACATAGCCGAACTGACTCCTGTCTCTACAATCCAATGCTTCAACATGGATGTTTCCCCATTAAATGGCACTGGGGAAGGTGGAAGAAGCTAGCTGCGACTTCCAGGATGGGTCTGGCCCTCACAGAGGATGTGAGCTACATGGTTACATGTGACCCTCAGCACCTCAGCGACAGACTGGATTCTTTCATTTTTCTGTCAACCACAGACCATCAAGATAACAACCCTGACTAAATTTCAGTTCCCTATTCTGATTAGTTTCTGCCCCAGCTAAACAGGACTGCTTCTCTGGTCTTATCAGTAGTCTAAACTCTGTAGCAGCTTCATAAAGTAGCTCATTATTACGAATCTTGTTAACAGACAAGCTTAGGACACAGTGGCCAGCTCAGTCCTTTGCCTGCTTGGCAGCTGGTCCCAGACACTGATGTTCAGTGAGAGAAAAGGAGTTAAAGCAGAGGAGAGGGAGGCAAGGGAAAATGGGCAATATTCCAAGTAGTCTGGAAACCCGCCTCATTACTTTCTCTGCAGGGCTGTGTACCTCTGTATCAGATGTACTCATACTCAAGACAAACATAAAATTTAATTCTAAAATCAACATTTGAAATGATGAAGTTATCTACAGCACTATTTTCCTTCTAAGGTATGCATAGTGGCAAATTCCACTTCAAAACATCATTTTGGAATGTTCGGAACTATATACTGTAATCTGACTATCTGATCCTGTACAGCCACAGAAGTAAACTTTGTGGACAACTCCAGTTTTCTCTCTTTTCTTGCAGAGTAACCAGGTCTGCCTTGGAATTCACACAGGGGTAGAGAAGGTTCAGTGAATCTTGGATTAATTAACCCCTGGAACCTGCTAAACCACAAGTAGATCTCAGGAGTTCCTCCACAGCCAAGCACCTGCTCACAGTAGGTAATTAGAACTGAATCTTCCCTAGGAAACATGGCAAGTTAAAAGAAATACATGTTCAATAAATTATATTTACTAATATTGCCTCTGACATGGTAGGGTTTAATTTTCAAACTTGATTATTTAGCATGATTCTTTTAAACTTAATTTTCTCATTTCAAAATATTCAAGCAATATGGATAAGGCTGTCCTCTCTCCCCCAACACAAGTCTTCCCAGAATTTACCACTGTTTATCTGATTAGTATCCAGCATAATTCTTGGGGTACAGACTATTGAGAATATACTAAAAACTTTTAATTGAGTCACAAACAACACTGAAAACCCTGACTGCCTATGTCATTGGCAAGTGGCCTAACTTTAAGCACGATGTCAGGAAAAGATGTCTTAAGTGAAGCAGCAGGTGTGAAGGAGGAGCAAACACCAGCAAGGAGGCTAGGAAGGTCTTCCCGAGGGATAAGCATGGACCAGGAGGGTACCACGAGCCCAGCTCTATATGCAGTACACCCAGCCCAAGCGGGCAAGAGGGAGCCTATTAACACAAATAATAATGAACACCTAAGGAGGACAGCTATGGGCAAATGGGTTTATACACCAACACACAAGAGTTACTATTGTTCCAAGATCTTTGCAGTTTCAGGTCACTTCTACTTCAGTTTGACACCTTGGAAATTCTGTAAAAATGTTCAAGCCTTCCCATTCCTAGAACAGCCCCTTAATACTGTAACCTCCTTGAGCTTGTGTCCTCCCTCCCTCTTTCCTCTCCTAGTCAAGCTTTTTTAAAAAAAAAAAGTTTTTATTTGTGGTCTCAATGAGCTCATTCTCATTCACTTACTATTAAAATTTTATTTCTTTCCCTATCATTCCCAGTTGCCAAATACAATGGATATTATTCAGTTGTTTTTGTTTTAACTTGGGCATTTAAAAATCAGGATGGCCTGAAACTATCATTTGGAATCTCCTTTCCTATCTGGATATTAAGGATAATGCAGATCCAGCCATTGGCCAGGGGTACCTTCTATTAGTTCCTGATCTCTTGGCTGTGGCTGGGTCCTCCTGTCTGCCTGGGTGTTCAACCAGCCCAAGGCCTTTGTCAATACTGTTGACTTTCAGATTCCCATCATGGGCAGGGTGGTGTTGGGTAAAGAGCTGCTGCTTCTGTAACAAAGGGGTTGTGGGGAGAAGGGTTGTGGCGAGAGAACCAGACTCAACTCCTGGCTTCAAGGACTGAGTCTAGTTCTGATGCCCAAAATGACATGGAACATGGTTAGTCCCTTGATCCCACAGAAGGGGCCAAATTCATTACTTTTCCTACCTCTTAGACAAGTTCTTACCAGTCTCTTTTGCGTGGTAGTCTTTCTCTGTTTGTCCTTTCATTACTGGTATATTCCTTGGGAGTTCATCCTTCCCTTTCTCTTATTTTTTTTCAAATATATTTTATTGATTATGCTATTACAGTTGTCTCATTTCCCGCCCCCCTTCATTCCACTCCACCCTGCACACCCTCTCCCACACACATTCACCCCTTTAGTTGATGTCCATGTGTCATAAGTTCTTTAGCTTCTATAGTTCCCATACTATTCTTGCCCTCCCCCCGTCTATTTTCTACCTGCCATCTATGCTACTTATTCTCCATACCTTTCCCCCCCCTCCTCCTCCCACTCCCCTGTTGCTAACCCTCCATGTGATCTCCATTTCTGTAGTTCTGTTCCTGTTCTAGTTGTTTGCTTAGTTTCTTTTTGTTTTTGTTTTAGGTGTGATTGTTAATAATTGTGAGTTTGCTGTCCTTTTACTATACATGTTTTTTTTATCTTCTTTTTCTTAGATAAGTCCCTTTAAAATTTCATAAAATAAGGGCTTGGTGATGATGAACTCCTTTAACTTGATCTTATCTGAAAAGCACTTTATCTGCCCTTCTATGCTAAATGAAAGCTTTGCTGGATAGAGCAATCTTGGATATAGGTCCTGGTCTTTCATGACTTGGAATATTTCTTTCCAGCCCCTTCTTGCCTGCGAGGTCTCTTGAGAAATCACCTGACAGGGGTTCTGATGGGAACTCCTTTGTAGGTTACTGTCTCCTTATCTCTTGCTGCTTCTAGGATTCTCTCCTTCATTTTTACCTTGGCTAATGTAATTATGATGTGCCTTGGTGTGTTCCTCCTTGGGTCCAACATCTTTGGGACTCTCTGAGCTTCTTGGACTTCCTAGAAGTCTATTTCCTTTGCCAGATTGGGGAAGTTCTCCTTTATTATTTGTTCAAATAACTTTTCCACTTGTTGCTCTTCCTCTTTCCCTTCTGGTACCCCTATAATTCAGATGTTGGAATGTTTAAAGATGTCCTGGAAGTTCCTAAGCCTCTCCTCATTTTTTTGAATTCTTGTTTCTTCTTTTCTGTTTGGTTGTTTCTTTCTTCTTTCTGATCCACTCCATTGATCTGAGTCCCAGCTTTCTTCCTATCACTACTGGTTCCCTGTACATTTTCCTTCATTTCACTTAGCATAGCCTTCATTTTTTCAACTAATTTGCGACCAAATTCAACCAACTCTGTGGGCATCATTATCACCAGTGCTTTGAACTGCATCTGATAGGTTGGCTATCTTTTTGTCGCTTAGTTGTATTTGCTGTGGAGCTTTGATCTGTTCTTCCGCTTGGGCCATTTTTTTTTGTTGTCTTGTCATGCCTGTTATGTATGAGGGGCGGAGCCTTAGGTGTCCACCAGGGCGAGGTAACCCAGTTGGGTTGTGATGCTGTATGTAGGGGCAGCATCCGAGAGGGAACAATTGTGCTTGCTCTGCTCTTTTTCAGATCCCAGTCCCCTCCGCCGCTTCCCCCAAGCAAACTGGGCCCTTCTGGCGCTGATTCCCATGTGGGTGGGCCTGCGTACATTCCAGGACCCTTTGGGTCTCTCCAATGAACTCTCCTGTGAGGCTGGGAGTCTCTCCCTGTACCTCAACCCCCACAGGTGTTTTCAATCAGTGTTTCGAGGCCTTATTTCCTGGTGCTGGGACCCTGGGTCTGTCTCGCTCCCCAGTTTCGCCTGATTTATCTGAGCTCAAATGTGGGACCACCCAGTCAGCCAGCTGCCTTTCGCACAGTGCCTTGCTTTACAATTGTCGCCTCGCTGGGTCTGCCAGCCACAGCCTGTGCACCCAGGGTCCACTCACTGCTGTGTTGCATGCCCGGTGCCACCGCTTTTTGTGCTGTACCCCTCTCCACCTGGCCATCTGACTCTGCCCCGCCCACCGGTCTGGGTGAATGTGTCTGTTTTAACTCCTTGATCGTCGGACTTCCATACAGTTCAATTTTCTATCAGTTCTGGTTGTTATTTTATTTCTAAATTGTTGTTGTCCTTATTTTGGTTGTGCGAGGAGGCACAGTGTTGTCTACCTATGCCTCCGTCTTGGCCAGAAGTCTCTCTTTTTATTATATATACGTTGCCTTATCCTCTCCCATAGATTTAACTACTACCTGTATCTTGATGACTCCCAAACCTCTCCCCAGTGCTGACCTTTCTTACAATTGTGAAAGCCATCTATACAACTACCTAATGTCAACGGATTTCTCCACCTCATGTTCCAGGGGTCACTAAAACACAACATAGCTAAAACTAAAATAATCATCCTCCAAACTGGGTCCTTCTGCCTCACTCTGCAATACTCTCAGCCCACTCAGAGAAAAAATCTGGGACCACCATCAGCATCTTTCTTTCACCAAATATTTCACTATTTATATTCTTTTCCATTCTTATTGCCACTACCTGAGTTCTGCCACAGTTTCTCACCAGATTTATTCCAACTGTTTTTTCAAATTGGTTTTCTTACCCTCAGGCCCCATCCCACACCCACCACCATTAGAATTACTCTCATAAAGTGCAAACCCACATTGCCTTTGCAATGTCTCTCATCCAGTGTCAAGACAAAACCCAGTTCTCAATGAGTGATATGCAAGGCCTGGTACCTGTTCATCTCTCAACTTCATCTCACATAACTACACTGCTTTAAGCACCACACAGTTTCATGTGCCTGTAACTTTGTATATGCTGTTTCCACTTGGACTGCCTTCCCACTCACAGGGAAAACTTCTTAACCTTCAAGATGAAGGCTTAGGAAAGCTTTTCTATGCAGTCTTTCTTGATTTCTCTCTCTTGCTACAGGTGATGTGGACGGGTTCTTCCTCTGAGATAGCAACTGTACTAGGTATATATTTCCACTACACTTGTGTATGTTGTTTATACTACTGGGTTATAAGCTTCCTGAAGACAGGATGTAAGTCTGATTTATCACTGTATCACCATCATTTATAAAAGTACTAGTACAAAGGATACCCCAATAAATTCTTATGGAATAGTCATTTGGGGAGGAAAAATAAAGTCAACTCAATATAATGTTCTTAGTTTACTCAAATAAGGATGCTGCTTATAGCTTATAACCATTCATTCATTCATTCATTCATACGTTCATTTAGTGAGTGAGCTGCCTGCCGAGTATCACGCTCTGTTCTAGGAATATTATGGTAAAGTAATGCTAGGGTCTCAGTGCAGTGTGCTACTTGCATGGGACCCTCAGACTTCCAGGGAGAAGCTGCAAAGGAAATTTTGGGGTTAACAGCAAGAGTTTGGCATAAAGATGTTAAATGTATTCTTACATCATGTAAGTCAGAGAGTGTTGCCAAAGAAAACAAACTCATTCTGAAGCAGGGATGAAGAAAAAGGCATGTGCCTCACCTTGGACACCAATCCACTTTGGTCAGCTAACTAATGCCCTAGCTTAGTCTGAGACAAAATTTGTCAGTTCTTCAATAGGAAGGGCTTCGGAAGGTAAGGCTACCTCTGAAGACCTAGACACAACTGCAAGTCACTTGGACGTGGAGGTGGGGGTGGCAGGGAATTAACAGTTGCCTGCTAGAAGAACAGCAGAGGCAGCTCCTGAAACAGCAGATTCAACTCAACCAGCTTTACTGAATGCTTACTAAGCACCCAGCACTGTATTCTGTTTTCAGAGCAGGGGGCTATGGCCAGGTGTTACTGCAAGTGTTGGTCACATAAAAATTAAAAAGATTAACATACTCAGCTTTTGCAGCCAATTTATTGATGATCTATGATAAAAACTTATTTTCCCATACTGTATATTAATTTTATGTAGCTTTTTAATCAAATAGCCATTTCTATTTTAAATATTTTATTTATTTACTGTTAGAAAGGGGGAGAAAGAGAGGGAGAGAAACATCAACTGGTTGCCTCTCATATGCGTCCTGACTAGGAACTGAATAGACAGGCTTCCAGTGTGCAGGGCAATGCCCAACCAACTGAACCACACTAGCCAGGACAGTGTTCAAAAAGTTTTAAATGGCCCTGGCTGGTGTGGCTCAGTGGATTGAGTGTGGGCCTGCAAGCCAAGGGGTTGCTGGTTGGATTCCCGGTCAGGGCACATGCTTGGGTTGTGGGCCAGGCCCCCATGGGCACATGAGAGGCAACCAAACATTGATGTTTCCCTCCCTTTCTTTCTTCCCTTTCCTTCTCTCTAAAAAGAAATAAAATCTCTAAAAAAAATTTAAATGCATATTGAGTCTTCAGTAACTGGTGAGTTTGGGAAACTTGAACATTGATATTGAAGATAATAATAATATGAATAACTATTACCAACTTTTTCTTTGCTGCACTCAGCAATATATATCATGGATATCTCAAAAAAATCTCTTAAATTTAAGATAACCCTGTTCTCAGAGGTCTTACACTATTAATAAGGAGAAGAAAACTAGCACACCAAACAATTCCACAAAAACTAAGCACTAAGCTGTGTGGGGCAGAAGTCTGGGTAATGCAGTGAAAACAGTGGGCTACACAATCTATGCAGACTCCAGAGGGAACTAGGACTTCAACTGGAGTTGGCAGAATTTAAAGCACTGATTCTGAAACTTCTGATCCTGGTCTCAGGATCTCTTTAGATTCTTAAAAGTTATTAAGGACCTCAAAGAGCTTTTGTATATTTGATTATAATTTTTAATATTTACCATATTAAAAAGTACAAGTCATAATGGTACATAATTTAAGCAATATATAGAAGTAAAAATTTAAAATATTTATTTATAAGCATTCAAAAATACTAATAAACATTTTTAAATTAAAAATATTCTAAAGGATAAAAATTTGAGGAACATGCCACTGTTTTCCCTTTTTGCAAATATCTTTAATATATGGCTTAAGAGACAAGAGCTGTATCCTCATTTCTGATTTGCGCTTAATCTTTTGCAGTCTCACATATCAAGTAGCATCTGGAAAACTCCATGATCATGAGAGAATGAGTTTAAAAGGCATATATGATCTTGTGTTAATAAAATAGTTTGTGACCTCACAGACTCCCCTAAAAGGGTCTGGATTGGGGGGCGGGGGGGGGGCGGGGTCCTTAGAACACACTTTGGCTATTTATTTTTAAAAGAGAAAGCAAATGGTGTAAGCAAGGGCTGGGCAGGAAGGAAGTGTGTGGCTTGAAAGCCATAACTTCTACATATGTATACCTTTACTCCTAATATTTTGGCTACCACCAAGCTGACCTCCTTTGTGAACCTCAGCAACAGAAATGGCAGGGCAAGGTGGAGTTCTGGTGACAGCAGGACAAGAACCTCTCCCTCACCACGTGGTGCGTACTTCCCCTGGCAACATTCCCTGGAGGCCACGTCAGGTTTTCCTCTCTGGCGCCTACACTGTGCTCTCCTCCTTGAAGCTGTAAATGGCTCACAAGAAACTGTTTTGCCATGGCTTCCAGAGTCTGTGTTTACTAACTGAAAAATCATCTCACAGCTACAGTCTCAAATTCTTCAGACAGTTCTTGATCTGGCTGTTTAAAAAGAAAATTTAACATCAGCCACGTAGCCAGTTTTTCCTTGCCAATAATCATGTGAGTTTGCTACTCCGTTCGCGTGCATCTTGTGCACTGTAAAAACAGTTCCTGGAGCATCATATGTCATGGATCTAGTTGCCATAAACTAAAAACATTTTCTTCCTATTTTCTGGCACAAACTAAAAGCATTCTAGATGGGGTGTGCACACAGTCCATTTCTGGCCAAAAAAGAGGTTTAAAAATATGGATAGACAGAGAAAGAGAGGTAGCTAACAATGGTTAAACTGTTTTTCTCATCAAAGTCAAAGTTCAAAAATGGACACTTTTTAATTTAAAATTTTACCATTATTAATGTAATAAAGTTATCCTGCAGTCAGTATACGTATCCTGCAGTTCATTTTACGCAACCAGTTTTAAGTTGTCTAATAATATTTCATAGATGAAACACAGATGAAACAAGCTTCTATTTATTATCTCTAAAATTAAAAAAAAAGAAAAATAGGAAAAACTAAGAATCTATTTTTTCAGTCTTTTAAATTTTATTTTTGTAGTAAACATATTTATCAAGGTCCTTTTACAGAACAGATCGTTTTGAAGTCAAAGCGAAACTAAAACTTTGGAAGAGATCTTTGCCGAGAGTGGTAAACTACAGGGTCCAGCAGAAGTAATGCCTGTTTGAGTGTGGTTGGTAGGGCAATAATATGGGTGTAATAACTTATCATTTTAATTTGAACATTTCACCTAAAATGTCACATGGTGTGATATTGTTATATTACAGAATTACATGCTTATGATTTGTAATAAAAGATTTTATCATAAAAAAGGGTTGTTATTTGTGCCAGGCCCTGTATGTAATTTAGACCAACCAATGCTGAGTACAGCCAGAAAATCTGGACAAAATATTAAAAAAAGTCTCGAAGGCAGAGGATCGCTAAGAAGTTAATTGAGAATTATGCAAAAATCAATTTTAGGTGAACTATACACCTAAACATAAAAGATAAATAATAAAGCTTTTACAAGATAATATGGGACAATGTTTCCATAACCTAGGGGTAAGGAAAGTTCTCCTACACAGGATACAAAAAGCAACTACTATCAAAAAACAGATAAATATGACTACACAAAAATTCAGGACTTATGTTCATTAAAAGACAGCCTCAAGAAAATGAAAAAGCAGGCAACATAAAACCCATCAAGGGCTCATATTCAAAATAATAAAAAATTCTTGCAATGGATATTGCAAACATAAGGACCAGATATAAAACTGTACCTGCGGGCATGTGGCTCTGCGTTAAAAATCAGCCAAAATATAATGTTTAGAGGTATATGGGTGGTGAAAGTAGAAAGGGAAGGGAGGGACTATGCCTAGCAAAGGTCACTAAGAACGGGCTTCTGAGTACCAGCAACACCTTATTTCTTAACCACAGAAGGTAGCTATTTTAAAATAATTCATTAAGTTTTACATTTGTATATCAGGCACTTTTTTGGTTGTGTGACATGTTTTATTTTTAAAAAAGAAAGAAACAAAAGAATGAAAGCCAAAAAGGAAAAGAAAGTTAATACAAAGAGGAAAGTATTTTGGTGTAACCTTAAAAACTGGACCACAGAACCCAAATTCCTTAGGTGGCATTCCAGCCCTTCACTGTCCAGCCCTGTCTTTCTAATCTCATCTCTTGCCATCTACCTTTCTTCAAAAGTAGTCTGCCACACTCAGTCTCAACCTTGTGTCCTCTTCTTTACCTTTACTTGTGGTATTTCTGTTTAGAAAACCATGAGGACCTACCCCAATCACCCTTCTTCCCAAGTACAAACTGTCATTCAAGACACAGCGTGGGTGTCAACTCCTCTGAGAGACCTTTTCAGGAGACACAGATTCTAGAGGCACACTGCCGAGTTTAAATTCCAGAGCTGCCATTTACTGGTAGTGTGACCTTGGTCAACTTAGCAACCTTAGTTTTGTGGCTTTCTCATCTGCAAAATAGGAAAAAAGTATTATCTGCCTCATTGAGTTGTTATGAAGATGAAATGAGAAAATATATGCAAAGTGCCTGGAACATGCCTAGGAGAGAATAAGTACTAGGCATTAGCTAATATTATTATTTAGTGTTATTATTAACTAGGTATGAGCTATTATTATCATCATCAATAATACACTGATAACTTTCTCCCTACCTACCCAAACCCCTCCCCATTAGATATCTTTTCCTCTAAAGATACCCCATACTTAATTTCTTGAGAGTTAAATCTTTCACGTCTCAATCCCCATCTAACACAGTGCCTGGCATGCACAATATTAGACATTCAATGGGTATCTGCGGAATGGATAAGCTACGAAGACTCCAAACTTGGATCTATGTCACATACAAGAGTAGTCCTTTGGTACTGCCCCATCCTGTGTGCACACCACAAACTGGAAGCATGTAGTCTTTTTAAAAAAAGATTTGCCCTGGCTGGTGTAGCTCAGTGGATTGAGCGCAGGCTGTGAACCAAAGTGTCGCAGGTTCGATTCCTAGTTAGGGCACATGCCTGGGTTGCAGACCACGGCCCCCAGCAACCGCACATTTTAAAGTCTAAAAAAAGATTTTATTTATTTATTTATTTATTTTTAGAGATGGGGGGGCGGGAGGGAGAAAGAGAAGTTGAGAAACATTCATGTGAGAAAAACATGGATCGGTTGCCTCCTGCACACGCCCCAACCAGCGACAGGCCTGCAACCAATGCATGTGTGCTTACTGGGAATTGAACCAGTGACCTTTTCCTTTGTGGGATGAAGTTCAACCAACCGAGCCACACCGGTCAGGGCATATTTAATCTTGATGAGATTCCTACAGCAACTACCTTAGAATATGAGCACAGACGCCTTCTGGTAGCAACACATGAAGAACAAGTAATAATACTTGTTTTAAGGCTGTTTTGTGGCTCAAATGATAATGAGCATGAAAATATTTTTTTAAAGTGCAAATCTCTACTATGTGACATTTTATTGCCTTAAAACAAAAGGATTATTGTTGAATTGCAAGTCTGAAAAAGGCTGTAAGGGATAATAAGGAATTAATGTAATTAAAAAGGCAATCTGATAAGGTCTAAGATAAGATTTTTATTTTCAAGTTAAAATATTTTGCAATAAAATATCCCAATTTTCTCATTTGGTTATTAATGATTTATGGAATGTCAAAACAAACATTTGTGCATATGAATACTCACAACAGCACTGTTCATAATAGCCCAAAAGTGGAAACAACCCAAATGTCCATCAACTGGTAAACTGATAAATAAATTAAGGTATATCCACCTACTGGAAAACCACAGAACAATAAAAAGGAACGAACTACTAATACATACAACGTGGGTGAACCTCAAAAACATTATATTCAGTGAAAGAAGCCATCACAAAAGACCACATATTGTATGACTCCATTTAGATGAAATCTTAGAAAAGGCAAATCTATGGGGACAGAAGGTAAATTAGTGGTTGCCTGGGGATGGGAGTAGGACCAAGGTTTAACAGCAAATGGGCACAAAAGGTGTCTTCGGGCTTGTGGAAATGTTCTAAAATTGGGTTGTGATGATTATGCAACTGTGTAAACCTAAAATACTGTGATTGTATACCTAAAATGGGTGGATTCTGTGGTATGTAAATTTAACTCAATAAAGTCATTTTTAAAAAACAAGTGCTTGGCACTCTGTAATTCCCACATCTTTAAAAACTCGACCCATATATGGGATCAAATAACACAATAAAGCACAACAATAGAAAAAAGCTTTAAAAAAATGGCATGTACTGACTATCTTAAAAACCCAAAGCACCATCTCTATACTCATTTTCCAATCCAGGAACAACAAACTATGATCTTGATAAACTGGCTTTCTCTGTCATTTGTTTATTTCATCCCACCTGTACAAACACACACTCTGGCTTCTCTGCATTTATAATTGCAAACATGAATATTTGGCATAATACCTTCCCTTTTTATGGCCAAACAACAAGCATAATAAAAAGGTAAATACAGAAAACACACTGTATAATGAGATAAAAGAATAATGATATATATACAATAAACAGGATTTCTAAATAGGGTTTAAACTAACCCTTAGAAATTGACAGTTCTTTATACAAATGTACTTCAGATTAAATTCTACAGGTCCTAAAATGCTATCCAAATTAGTCTGCTGAACTGGAATTGTTAAATTGGACACTGTTTAAAGTAGGTCACTGGCTCAGGCTTGAAAGTATTTGGTAATGCAGAGATCTACTTGCAAAGCCATTTGTCATAATGAGATTTGACTTAGACAAAACAGGAGAAACCACACTGGTTGGGTGTCAACTGTCAGTTGTATTTTATTCAAATAAATTTCATTTTAGATTTATCTCACTGCAGACTTCTGAAGAGGAAGTAAGATGAAAGAAGTGTTTTTCGAAAGAGTAAATCTGGTGGTAATGTTTAGAAAATTAGAAAATGCCTTTTTTGCTTCCTGCTCCTTAGTCCCTCACATCTACTCAGTCTCCAAAGACCACTAATCTTTCTTTTGAAATGTCTTTCAGGTTTATTTCTTTCTCTCAACTTCTACTCTCACCAATATGATCCTTATTTGTGTCAAGAGGCCCTAAAGGGCCAGGAAACTGGAAAAAGAACCCTAACTATAGACCATTAGAATAATTTAAGATGTAAGTGAAGAGGACTTGGTTGGGTGGTTCCCAAAGTGTGGTCCCCACACCAGCAACATCAGCATCACCTTGGAACTTAATATAAATATGAATGATCAGCCTTTATCCAGACCTACTGAACCAGAAAATCCAAGGTCAGGACCAGCATTCTGTGTTTTTAAGTTCTCCAGGTGATTCTGATGTAGCTAAATTTTGAGGATTAGCGGTTTAGAGAGAAGCAGAAAAGGAAGAAATGGACCAAGAAGAGCAGAGAACTTGGGGACCTACTAGAAATTTCTACCACAATGTCCCTCCAATCTCCAACCCCACCTATCAAACAAGAACTCTTCCCCAAACCTGCTCTTTCAAATGTTATTCATTTCTCATACCATGACCCTTTGCATTGCTAACGTTCAATCTCGAGTCCCACCAGTTCTCATCAATATTGTAACCTTGTTGATTCTTGTCCTGGCTGGTGTGGCTCAGCAGATTGAGCATCAGCCTGCAAACCAAAGGGTTGCCAGTTCAATTCCCAGTAAGGGCACTTGCCTGGGTTGCAGGCCAGGCTTCCAGTGTGGGGGGCCCACGAGGGGCACCCACACATTGATGTTTCTCTCCCTCTCTTTCTCCCCCACTTCTCCTCTCTCTAAAAATAAATAAATAGAAACCTTAAAAAATTTAATCTTGTTGATTCCACTACTGGGGCTCTAAGCAGTAAAGGAGAGAAAAAAAATGCACCATATATGAGAAATTGTGCTTAAAAGAGCCCTTCAAATTGGTGGAGAAAAGATGAATTTATTCAGTAAATGATTTTGGAGTAACTGGCTAGTCATTGTGGAGTGGATAGTGGAAGCTATACTCATTACTTTATACATCTCACTCAACACAACAAAATAAGATTTCAGGTAAATTGAACACTTTAATAAGGAAACATAAAAGTACTAGACAAAATCATCATAAAAATATTTTTATAATCTTCAATGGGAAAGGTCTTCCTAAAAGCATGATAATTTCACCCACAAGGCATAAAAAATTACTAATGAATTTTACTACATAAGAATCTTCTATGGCCAAAAAAAGATCGTAACATAAAGATATACTAGAAAAATATTTGTAATGAATAACAAGTAAAGGGTTCTCTCATACTGTTAAGAAAAAGATGAACAAACCTCTTAATAGATAATTGGACAAAAAATTCACAATTCAGTAAAGGAAAAAATAAAAAACATATAAAAACATAAATTGAATACTTTAAAACTGGTTTTTACCTAGCAAATTGTCAAAGATTAAGACAGATAATGCTGGAGTGTGGAGTAAGCGGCACTATCAAATACTGATGGTGGGATATAAACTGCCTTGCTACAGCATAATGTGACAACACCTGCCAAACTTTAAAATATGCATTTCTTTCAGACAACAATTACTCTTCTAAGGAAGAATTCTACAAAAATACTCACAATGTATTTGTATAAAGATGTTCATTGTTATTGCTGCTGTACTATCTGTGATCCTGAACAACCTTAATGTTAACCACTTAGGGGCTGGTAATATAGACATAATATTATGCAGACAGTAAAAAGAAGGCAAAAGTAACATGGAATATGTTTATGACAGATTAAAAGAGCTGTCACAAAACATGTATGGTTTAATCCCTTGTTGGTTTATATACATATAAATATATATACCATGTGTACATACAGAGTAGGGCAAAAGTAGGTTTACAGTTGTATGGAAAACAATACAATAATTAATAGTAATATAAGAATAAACTGTGTTTCACATACTCACAACTATAAACCTACTCTTGCCCAACCCTGTAGAATATATAAAATGTATAATATAGTACATAAAAGTTTGGGGGGAAAGTCTCGCAAGATACACAGCAAACTTTAAGAATAGGTACCTCTTAGGAGTGGGATGGGGGAATTTTCCATTTTCTATTTCATAAACTTCAAGTTCTTTACAAAGAACACGAATTACTCTTATAATAAAAAATAAATCTCGTTAGCAAAAAGTTCTAAAAAGTTCTAAAGCTTTCTAGCCTATATAGAACATAATCCAAACTCCTCAATCAGATACAAGGACGGTCCAGCGATGCCACTGGACACCCCATTCATCACCAGGGGGAACTTCCCTGATGGGGCAGGTTCGGAAAGGATGTCTTTCACCCTCCTCAATTATATCCTTCCCAAAGCCCAGTCCCTACCAGTCACTCCTGATAATCTTTCCTGACATTATCAAAGCTTTTATCGTGATGGAGCACACTGGAATGGCATTCTAACTTGTTCTTTTCAGAATAATGTTAACAGAGCTGCTCAAATAAATTAATAGACTCGTTCAACTGTTTTGTGGGAAAATAAGTTCACATGCCAATGTACGGGCTTACTAATACAATTCCATCACTGAAGCTCAAAATCTGACTTTTTTTTTTTTGGCTAGTAAATATTTTTAAATGATTTCTTTTTCTTGTGTTTGTTTGTTTTTTTACAGCCATTTGTTGGCATATAGCCAGCGTCCTATGGAAGCCATGAATAAAAAAAATTACAATTGTTCATGAGCAGGGGGAAATTAGAACACTTCTGAGAAGACATAACAGGTAGAGCCAGTTTTGGCTGGGGTATAATGGGGGGCCATCAAGTATTCAAACCACATCCTGATCAAGTTGCACTACTCACCCTGCAAGCCCAAACTCACTCAAGTTGCCAAGGTACAGCAATATCACACCACCTAAATGCCAGTGCAAGTCTGACCCAGAGTTCATTCAATTAATGAAAACATCATGTCTCTGCAGGAAATCTGAATGCTTCCAAAAATTACAGTGTTTTCCTTGATTAACAGAAACTCTTCTCCAATCATCCATAACAGCAAGAGTTTCTTGAACTTCACTCGGTAATATCTGAGCTTTATTCTAACCCGCTCCTTATGGCTGATAATTGTCCTAACAGTCCTCCTGAGAAAGAATTGACCACATCAGTAATATCCTGTGTCTAAAGATCTAGAATCCAAAGTCTCATAAAACTTTGGCCATGATCAGGGCACTAAGTGCCCTATTTATTATGGACAGCAATGTATTCAATATGGAAGATAGTGCTTTCTGAAGTCAGCATGGTAGTTACATGTTTCTAAGAAAACCAATTCGATAAAATACAAACACTTGGGTTTGGGGATCAGAGGGGTGCAGAGATGTTAGAGTGCATGAAAGGCTGAGGGATTACAGTCATTACCTTAGTTATCTGGTGATGACATGGATGCACTACTGTACTTTTCAATCACATCTCCCTCAAGTGTGAAGGTTCCAGGTGACAATACTTGCAGTTGTTTTTGTTTTGATGCCCATCTTCCCTGTCAACTATGGCAGGAACGGGGCACCTTACTCACATTTGTATTCACAGTGCTTGGCACAAAGCAGATCCTCAGTAAATGTTTGCTAAATTAATGAGTCATATGCTTTCAGAAAATATACGTCACACAATAAAGGGGCACAAAGCAAAACCTGGTAGCTGCCTACACTTGTATTGCAATCCAGGTTTGGTTGGGGTAACCCTGTACTCGGCTAGATTTTCCAACCTTTCTTATGAACACCAGTAGATGTAGCCAAGTATCACGGCTCTGGTCAATGACATGCACATCATTAGGCGAGGCATACCTTTTGTGCCTCACCTTCCCCCCTCCTTTCTGGGGGTAAGGATGTTGGGGGATGCAGAGAAGTGACCTTGCCACTATCAAGAGATACATCTAAGGATGGCTAGAAGGAATCTGAGACATTAATACCACATTGGAGTGATTGCAGAACTTTGGATTACTTCTCAATTTTATGTTGTGTAAGAGAAAATTAACCTCTATTTGGTTAAAGTTAAATTTTCCATTATATGTAGTCTAATGTATTTCCAATTGATAAAAGTATACATTGGTAAGAGGAAGAATGGTGAAGCTACTGTAATAATCCGAAGAACAAAATTTGATCCTAATAACTGAGTTAGTACAGTCTTCTTTTTCTTTATGGAAACATAATTGTAAGGATTTCTAGACTGCGTGACAAAATTAAATGCAGCACTCTGGCTAGTAGCTTCATAATGATTTGAGATGATCTAACCAAATCAAAATGTTTGGAAAGAGTGCTGATGCTTATATGCATGGACACAACATATTACAGTATCATCAGCAATGAGACCAACTAAAACAGATCAACTTCAAGTTCACATGAAATTAGCTATAATCTCCTCTCAACTACATGGAAGTGGTAATCAAAATCCAGAGTGGAAAGAAAACTGAAAACATTTCAAAAAACACCTGCAGAGGAGTGCTACTATTCTAGCTGCATATTAAACTCCTGCTTTATGAAATATGTTGTACATTCAACATCTGTCCTTTACAAAGCTAATGCCTACCAATTTGATGTTAAAGAACACTTTTTGTTTAAGTAACCACCACTGGGAAATTTTAATCCCTCTCAAGGGCAGTTCAGTTGCAGTTCACAATCACTTCTGGAGAAATAGAAGTAAAACAGCTGTCTTAACCTTCAATATATTATACACAAACTCTGCAGCTACAGGTAATGCCTATTTAATCATTTCACCAAGTTCTCATTCAAGCTGTTTGTTTTTGTTATTATTTTCACATATTTTCTCCCGCACTTGATAAGTATTTGCTATCAAAATATTTCATCAATTCTGAAATGCACATCTTTTTCTTTACGTGTCAGCATCTCTGAAATACAGACAGATTTTATGATTAATGCCATCTTACATCTTACAGCTAATTGGCAGCATTCTTTTACTGTGTCTTAAAATTGATGGCATCTTAAATTTAAAAATATGAAAATAGTAACCCCCAACATTCACTGAATGCCTACTACATGCCCATCACAATGCTTTACATGTAACAGCACATCTATTTATTAAGACACCCCCACAAAGTAAGTATTACTGTAATCCCATTTCATATAGAAGTTAATCAGAGCAGAGAAGTTGAATAACATGGTCACTGGAAATAGAACTCAAACTGACTCAAAGATGGAGGGGTAGGTAGATAAACTGTGCTTCCTCGCACAACCAAAAGAAGGACAACAACAATTTAAAAACAGAAAACAACCAGAGCTGCCAGAAAACAGAACTGTATGGAAGGCCGACAACCAAGGAGTTAAAGAGGAAATACTCATCCAGAGCAGTAGGAGGGGCGGAGATGGGCTGCCAGGGCAGAGGAGACTTGTGCCAAGGTGGTGGCTGGCGGAGTGTGTGGTCTCACACTCGCGTGTGGATACTTCGGAACAACTGGGGAGCGAGACAGACCAAGCAACCCAGGGTTCCACCACTGGGAATATAAAGCCTCAAAACCTCTGACTGAAAAAAACCTGTGGGTGTTGAGGCAGCAGCAGAAGAAACTCCCAACCTCACAGGAGAGTTCATTGGAGAGACCCACAGGGTCCTAGAACGTACACAAAACCACCCACCTGGGAATCAGCACCAGAAGGGCCCCATTTGATTGTGGGTAGCAGAGAAAGTGACTGAAAGCCGGCCCAGAGCTGAGCAAGCGGCACTGTTCCCTCTAGGACCCCTTCCCCACATACAGTGTCACAACACAGCAACATGGGTTGCCCTGCCCCGGTGAACACCGAAGACTCCACTGCTTACTATGTAACAGGCGCACCAAGACACACATGCACAAAAAAGGCCCAAATAAAAGAACAGATCAAAGCTCCAGAAAAAATACAACTAAGCGAGGAAGAGATAGCCAACCTATCAGATGCACAGTTCAAAACACTGGTAATCAGAATGCTCACAGAACTGGTTGATTATGGTCACAAAATAGAGGAAAAAGTGAAGGCTATGAAAAGTGAAGTAAAGGAAAATGCACAGGGAATCAACAGTGATAGGAAGGAAACCAGGACTCAAATCAATGGTTTGGACCAGAAGGAAGAAAGAAACATTCAACTAGAACAGAATGAAGAAACAAGAACTCAAAATAATGAGGAGGGGCTTAGGAACCTCTGGGACAAGTTGAAACATTCCAACATCCAAATCATAGGGGTGCCAGAAGAAGAGGAAGAGCAAGAAATTGAAAACTTAGTTGAAAACATAATGAAGGAGAACTTCCCCAATCTGGCAAAGGAAATAGACTTCCAGGAAGTCCAGGAAGCTCAGAGAGTCCCAAAGAAGTTGGACCCAAGGAGGAACACACCAAGGCACAACATAATTACATTACTCAAGATGAAAGATGAGAATCTTAAAAGCAGCAAGAGAAAAAGAGATATTACCTACAATGGAGTTCCCATCAGACTATCAGCTGATTTCTCAAAAGAAACCTTACAGGCAAGAAGGAGCTGGAAAGAAGAATTCAAAGTCATGAAAGACAAGGACTTATATCCAAGATCACTCTAACTAGCAAAGCTATAATTTAGAATGGAAGGGCAGATAAAATGCTTCCCAGATAAGGTCAGGTCAAAGGGGTTCATCATCACCAAGCCCTTATTATATGAAATGTTAAAGGGACATACCTAAGAATAGAAAACCAAAAACTATGAACAGTAAAATGACAACAAAACTCACAACTATCAACAACCAAAAGTGAAACAACAAAAACAAAAACGAACTAAGCAAACAACTAGAACAGGAACAGAATCACAGAAATGGAAATCACTTGGACAGTTATCACTGTCAAGGTGAAACAGGGAGAACAAGGAAAAAGGTACAGGAAATAAGAAGCATAAATGGTAGGTACAAAGGAGACAGGAGGAGGTTAAGAATAGTATAGGAAATGTAGAAGCCAAAGAACTTAATATGTACAACCCATGGACATGAACTAAGGCCAGAGAATGCTGGTGGAAAGGGTGTGCAGGACAGAGGGGAATAAAGGGGGGAAAAAATGGAACAACTATAATAGCATAATTAATACATTTTTTAAAAAGAAAAAAATTAAATAATTAAAAAAAACTCAAACTGACTCCAAACCTTGCTCTTAACTACTGCATAATCAAAGCTCAAAAACACTCTAGTATTTTCCTCCATTCAACATAAAAAAGGCCTTTATTTCAAAATGTTTTGATTTTGTCATCATTCTTAAAGATGGTTATTTTTCTCTTGCCACTTTGACAACAGCATTCTGTCTTGTGGTTTCCATTGTTGCTAATGAGAAGTCAGCTATTATTTGGAGAACAGTCTGCTTTCTCTTTCTTGCCACAATTAAGATCTTATATTTGCCAATATATCTAGGGGACATTTCTCTTTATACTGCTTGAACTTCCTAATTCAGAGGATTCAGGTTTGTAATCAATTTTGGAAAATCTCAGTCATTATCCCTTCAAATACTGCCTTGCCCCCAATTTTTCTATTATCTCCTTCTAGAACTCTGATTAGATGTTATTTTAGACCTTATTGTATCTTCCATGCACCTTTATCTTTCTTTATATTTTCTCTTTGTCTCCCTGGGTCTCATGTAGGCAATTTCTTTATCTCTATCTTCTAGTTCACTAATTCTATGCGTCTAATCTGCTGTTTAATTTGTTAAATAACTTCTAAGTTCAATAATCATGCTCTTTATTTCTGAAGTGGTTCTTTTTTCAAATATACCCAGTTATTATTATTTTTTTAACTGCTAATCAAATGGCTTCCCAGTGACACATGGTACTGAAAAACTCAACCTTGACATATAGAACTTTCAACCTGGTTAATTCTTTTCTTTTCTTAATTTAATGATTTTAGAAAGAGGGAGGGAAGAGAGGGTGAGGGAGAGAGAGAGGGGATGAGAGAGCTACTTGTTGTTCCACTTATTTACACACTCATTGGTTGGTTCTTGTATGTGCTCTGACCAGGGATCAAACTCCCAACCTTGGCATATTGGGATGACACTCTAACCAACTGAGCTACCTGGCCAGGGCTCAACCTGGTTAATTCTGATGGTCTCAGTTATCTAGTTATACTTCTAATCTCTGCTTTTATTTCTTTAAATATACGTTGTTTGTATTTTATGTTCAGTTTCCAGTCATTACAATGTTGTAGTCTTTTCAAATTGGATGATTTCTGCTGTTTCTGCTGACTTGGTTCCTCATTGTTACTTGTTTCCTAAGTGTTTTGTGATTTTTTTCATCATGGGTTTCTGTGCTGTGGAATTTTATTTGTGGGACTTTTTTGAGAACTAAATAGTAGTTGTTGTTGTTGTTGTTTTCTCTGCTGAGAATATTTGTGTTGCTCTGGCAGGTTCCTGAAGGCACTACTAATTCAAGAACAATTTAAAGTAAATTAGCCTGAGTTTTTCATGCTACAGATAGTATGCATTCAAGTTTCATACCCATACGTGGGAAAGTTTATGGTCATGAATTCTTAGGTGAGATTTAAAAATTTTTTATTATGGAGAAATTTAAACACAAAAGTAGACAGAATAATATAATTAACCTTCATGTGTTTTCATCATCAGCTTAAATAACTGTTAACTCCTGGCCCACACTGTTCCATCTGTATCCAATTCACATTTGTCTTCCTCCCTTTGTATTAGTTTTCAAGTGATTCCATTTCATTGATAAACACATCAGTATTTATCTCTAATATATTATAACTTTTAAACATTCACAATATCACTATTACACTTAAAAATATAAATAATTGCCCTGGCTGGTGTGACTCGGTTGGAGCACCACTGAAAGGTCGTGAGTTTGATCCCCAGTCAGGGCACATACCCAGGTTGTGGGTGCATATGGGAGGCAACTGACTGATGTTCCTCTCACACTGATGTTTGTCTGTCTCTCTCTTTTTCTCTCTCTAAAGTCAATAAACATATCCCCAGGTGAGCATTACAAAAAAGAAACAAATAGTGAGTGCATTAATTGCTAATCAAATGGCTTCCCAGTGACACATGGTACTGAAAAACTCAACCTTGACATATAGAACTTTCAACCTGGTTAATTCTTTTCTTTTCTTAATTTAATGATTTTAGAGAGAGGGAGGGAAGAGAGGGTGAGGGAGAGAGAGAGGGGATGAGAGAGGAACAATAGATGTTTCTCTCTCAAGTCAATTCATAAAAAATATTCATAATAATCCCAAGTAACCCGTGAGTATTCGAATTTCCAATTGTCTAATTAATAAATGTCATATGAAGTTGTTTGGTTTGATGTGTTTTGCCTTTACAACTTATTTGTTAAGAAACCAGGTTGTTTGTCCTGTAGGAGTTTTCATAGTCTGGCCTTTTCTTACTGGACCCTGCTGCTATGGTGGTATCTAATATGTTTCTCTGTCCTCTGTAATTTTATAAATTAGTACTTTGATTTAGAAGCCAGATCAATTTGTATAGGAAAAGAAAGATATATGATTAATGTAGCACTAGTAAATGTTAACCAATAAGCTTTTTTTTTTAAGTTTTTTTCCTTTCTTTTTTTTTTTATTTCAAAGAGAGGGAGAGAAACATCAATGTATGGCTGCCTCCCATGCACCCCCTACTGGGGATGTGGCCCACAACCCAGGCACGTGCCCCAGCTGGGAACCAAACTTATGACCCTTTGGTTTGCAGCCCGAGCCCAATCCACTGAGCCACACCAGCCAGGGCTTTTTTAATGTTACAAAATGGTGATATTCTAATTGTCATTTGTCTTCATTAACTAGCTAGAGAAACTTCTCCATTTCAACTCTGTGGTTTATCTTAGGCACACTTCATTCAGAAAGGTAGGTTAAATGCTTGATTCTTTCCCTTACCAGTTTTCAAGTGTAAGTTGGTTTCTTAGCATCACCCAAAGGAGACCAATTAGGGTTTTTTTTCTATGTCATTACAAACTCATGGACTTTTAACATATTTTATAGATATGAACCCATTGCAGTGATTATTTTTATTGTGGCTTCATATTGTCCCAGTCTTAACTAGTGGGAGGAGCCTCTTCATCAGGCCTCTTGACTTGCAGGCTTTTTATAGCATCCTTGCTTTTTGATGTAACAAGATGTCTAGGCTCATCTTGTACATTTTCTGTCCCAGTCCTGAATCAGCCATTTCTTTGAGGAGCTTTGGTTCCTTTTGATAGGAAAGGCTCCTTTTGAATTTTGGGTGTTTGGTTGCATGTGAATGTTGGGTGCTTGGTTGTGTTATAGAGAAATCTGGTAAATAGATGCTTATCAGAATCTATGTAGAGTTCAGAAAAGGCCACCTTTTACTTTGAGTTCATATAAATAGAAAATACTATTCTTTTTATTTTTAAAATAACTTTTAAAAAGTATTCTCACCCAAAGATTTTTTTTGTGGGGGAGAGGGAGAGAGAGAGGGTGAGGGGGGAATGAGAGAAACAGAGAGGGAGAGGGAGGGAGGGAGGGAGGGGGAGAGAGAGCGAGAAGGGGAGATGGGGAGTGGGGGAGAGAGAGAGAGAGAGAGAATGTGAGAGAGAGAATGTGAGAGAAAAACATTGGTCAGTCGCCTCCCATACACATCCCAAGCAGGGATCAAACCTGCAACCGAGATATGTACCCTGACTGGGGAGAAAACCTGGACCTTTTGGTGTATGGAACAACACGGCAACTAAATGAGCAACCTGGCCAGGGCTACTCTTTTTCTTAATGTAAGCAATATGGAGTGTTTTTGTTCATTTGTTTGCAGAGAAATAGGAAAATGAAGGCTTTAAATAGAAAAAATTAATAAAGTTTTAACTTCCCTTTTAAATTTTGTGTCCTCTGTCTACCATACTTTATTCATTATGTCTAGTGAAGAGAAATGTTAATGGCCTTTCATATTTCTGGCTAGATAAAAATTAGGTAGTATTTAAAGATTATTATTATTACAGCATTTTGGTTGATACATTTCTTAAGTTTCTTTTTATCTCTAGATCCCCCCTCCTATGCTACTAAGACAAGGTGTCATAGCAGCTCTACCTAAGACACAGAAACAAACACAGGGAAGATGCCAAAATGAGGAGACAAAGAAACATGGCCCAAATGAAAGAAGAGATCAAAAGTCCAGAAAAATAACTAAAAAAATGAAGACACGCAAATCTGTCAGATGCAGAGTTCAAAACACTGGTTATAAGAATGCTCAAGGAACTTAGTGAGGACCTCAACAGCAGAAAAAGGAAGGATCCAGTCAGAGACGAAGGATACACTAATTGAAATTTAAAAAAAAAACAATTTACAGGGAAATAACAGTAAAATGTATGAAGCCAAGAATGAAAGCAATGATTTGGAACAGAAAGAAGCAAAAAACAACCAATTAAAACAAGAAGAAAGAATCCCCCAAAAGTAGGATAGTTTATAAGCAGCCTCTGGGACAACTTCAAGCATTCCAACATTTACATCATAGGGGTGCCAGAAGGAGAAAAGAAAGAGCAAGAAAATGGAAATCTATTTGAAATAATAATGAAAGAAAACTTCCCTAATTTGGTGAAGAAAATAGACATGCAAGTCCAGGAAGCACAGTCCCAAACAAGATGGATGAAAAAAGGCCCACTCCAGGAATATATGATAATTAAAATGCCAAAGGTTAAAGATAAAGAGAATCTTAAAAGCAGCAAGAGAAAAGCAGTCGCTACCTATAGGGGAGTTTCCATAAAACTGTCAGCTGACTTCTCCAAAGAAACTTTGCAGGCTAGAAAGGACTGGCAAGAAATATTCAAAGTTATTGTAAAGCAGAGACCTACAGTCAAGACTGCTCTATTCCACAAAGCTATCATTTAGAACTGAAGGGCAGATAAAGAGCTTCCCAGACAAGAAAAAAGCTAAAATAGTTCATTATCATTATATGAAATGTTAAAGGGACTTATTTAAGAATAAGATCAAGGCCCTGGCTGGTGTAGCTCAGTGGATTGAGCGCAGGCTGCAAACCAAAGTGTCGCAGGTTCGATTCCCAGTCAGGGTACATGCTTGGGTTGCAGGCCATGGCCCCCAGCAACCACACATTGATGTTTCTCTGTCTCTCTCTCTCTCTCTCTCTCTCTCTCTCTCAAAGTGAATAAATAGAAAATAATCTTAAAAAAAAGAATAAGATCAAAACTATGAAAAATAAAATGGCAATAAATACATACCCATAAATAATTGAATCTAAAAAACAAACTAAGCAAACAATACCAGAGACAGAATCATGGATACAGAGAGTATTTTGATGGTTACCAGATAGAAGGGGGGAATGGCAGAATGGGGGAAAGGGTGAAGAGGTGAGGGGATTAAGAAGTACAAATAGGTAGTTACAGAATAGCCAGGGGATATAAAGTGCAGTAGAGGAAATGGAGCAGCCAAAGAACTTATACAACGGACATGAAACAATGGTGGGGGTATTGCCTGAAGGAGTGGGGGTGCTGGACGGAGGGGGTCAAGGGGAAAATTGTGACAACTTGTAAGAGCATAATCAATAAAATATCATTTAAAAAATAAAAGAGGGGACCCTAGAGATAAAAAGAGATTTAAAAAAACATATCAACCACCCTTGTGGGAGCAGCTCAATTTAGTGCTCCTTCCACAGTACATATACTAAAGCTGGAACAATGCAGAGATTAGCATGGCCCCTGCACAAGGATGACACACAAATTCGTGAAGCGTTCCAAATTTTGGGGGGGGGCATGTGCAGGAGGCAACAATCGATGTTTCTTTCCCTCTCTCTCTATGTCCCTTTCCCTCTCTCTAAAATCCATGAGGGTGTCCTCAGGTGAGAATTAAAGACAAATATACACACATAAAAAGACAAATCAACCAAATGGTATACTAATCTTTGTTTGGATCCTGATGCAAATGAACCAACTATACAAATTCAGAGAAAATCTGAATACTGATTTCTTTCATGTGTTATTAAGGAATTATTAATTTTTAGATGTGATAATGAGATTATGCTTAATTTTTTTTCAAAAGTCCTTACCTTTTAAAGATATACACCAGAATATTTACAAATAAAGTTATGTGTGAGAGGCTGCAGTCATGGGAAGGTCTGTCTAGGGCTAGAGGACCTCCTTCCGCAATGGCTCCCACACAGGTGACTGTTAGCCAGTGAACTCAGTTCCTGTCCGTGTGAACCTTCCCACGGGCTACTCAAGTGTCCGCCTCACAATACAGCAGGCTGCCTTTCCTCGGAGTGAAGTGAAGAGAGCACGGCAGAAGCTGCAATGCCTTTTGTGACCTAGCACCAGAAACCACACTCCATCATTGCTTTAATACTCTCTTGGTCACACGGGTCAGTCCTATTTAACATGAGAGAGGATTACACAAAGGCATAGACACCAGGAGGTGAGGATCATTAGGACCATCTTCAAGGCTGGCTAGCACATCATGGAACTTAAGTTCCTGACCATGACCCTGTAACATCTGGCTCCCACTGAGCACCCCTCTCATTTAATTTCACCCTTTCTGGGTCCAATAAGCTCCAATTTTATTGGCCTCCTTCTGTTCTTCAAAGATAAGGGGTTTATATTCAATTTAGAGCTTTTCTCTCTACCTGGGTTATTTCCTCCACTCATCATCTTATCATTCAGACCACATTCATTTACCATAAATGTCACCTCCTCAAGGAGGCCATCCCTGGCCACTGCATCTGAAGAAGTTATCTACTCCCTTTCTAGCCCAGAACTCAATTTAATTCTCTGCAGAACACCTATTACTGATATTTTAGCACATCTGGCTCAGTGTTAAATTGTCTAGCACAATTAATCATCACACTCAATAAAACTTCAACAACCAAATGAGTGACCTAGCCAAATACCCTGGCCTCTCACTTCTGTAAACTGCTCAACTCCAAGGACCTTTTCCTTCACTCTGCCTCAACTGTACCTTCCCACTGTCACACCAAACTCAATCCATCTTGCATCTCCTCCAAACTCAATTCACTATTGGATCCTTCCAGTTCACTTGCTCAAGAGCTGCATGAAAACAACTTTTAAACTGCCATGAGACCTTCAATCCCCTAAGCCCATCTTCCCTCTCCTTTCTTTTTTCTCTTTATCCAGTTTAGATTTCATAGTTAAGAATTACAAACACTCTCTTACAAGAACCATCAACTCTCTTCCAAGCTCTCTTTCAAACTCTATAATCCCAGAACTCAAGAAACTGCCTTATCCATATAAAAAATACTGATGAAAAGGCATTCAACTAGGCAGATTATGTTCAGCATAAATTCAAGGTCACTAAATGGACATTCAATCTTAACTGGCAATCATACTGCACTTCACCAATAAACTAGCTTTCTAATTCCTCCCCTCTCCAAGAAGGTTCTCTCTTACCCATTTTCCCCTCCTCTATAACCCTCCTGTCCCTTTTAGCTAATGTCCTTGACTCTTATGGAGAACCAAAAAGCCTAAACCTAAAAATCTGTCATCCTCCCATGACCAATTATATACACCTTCCTGAATCTTCACCCATTTTTCCTTCTTTCAACAGAAGTGACTCCCCTCCTCCTTTTCAAGAACCACCCTGCCACTCACACACCTGATCCCAGTCCTTCTTCCCTACTCATAAACTCCAACCTCATAATTATCCCTTATTTTTCCTCCATCAACCATCATCTACTCTTTCCTGGATCATTCTCATCTGCATATATTTAAGGTCTAGTATGCCCCTTCTTGAGAACAAAAATTCTTCTTGGACTCCATAGCCTCTTCTAGGTACTACTCCATTTCTCTACTCCCTTCACAGCCAAACTTTGTTAAAGTGGTAAAACAAACAAACAAACAAACAAACAAACGAACGAAACACAACTATTTGTACTTTCTCACCACCCATGCATGCTCTGTTCAATCCATTCCAATATGACTTGTGTGTCTATTACCAACAACATCCATCCTGCCAATCTAAAACTAGTCTATGCCCTCATCTTACTGGGCCCCTCAGCAGCACTAAATTGTGTTGATCATTCCCTCCTTCTTGAAATAATCTCTTGATTTCATTCAAATAATGATTATTGACTCGGGCACTGTTCTGGGCATTGGCTGGGATACAGGGCCTCTGTGGCATGTCACTCTCCTGATTTTCCTTCTGTGACGCCGACTCCTTCTTCTTTCTCATCTTCACCCTGCTGACCCACCCTTTAAATGTTAAGTAATTCAGAACATAATACCAAGCCCCCTCTTCTTTACTATCTCCTTCAATGACATCATTATTTCTCATGGTTTTAATTACTACCCTTACAGTGAAACTTTCAAATTTACATATGTAGTCTGGAACTTTCCTTAAAACTAGTTCTGTTATATTCGATAACTTACTTGATACTTCCACTTGGACATCTCAAACTTAATATAATCAAATTTTAACCCTTGACTTTCTTCCCAAAACATTTCTAAGTTTCAGTAAATAACATAATATTTGGCTCTCAAGTCATTTATCTTGGTTCCTCTCTCTCCTCTTCCACTTCCTATCTATTAGGAAGTCCCACTGAGTCTGTCCCCAAAATATATCTCAAATGTATTCATCTTTCTCCATCTCTTTTGCTATTATCATCTCTTGCCTAAACTACTGCAATAGCTTCTCAACTGGCATCTCTGCTCCCATCCTTGTCTCCCTTTGATACATATCTTTTTTAAAAAGTAAACTAGATCATCTTGTTCCCTGCTTATAAGTCTTCAACAGCATCACAATGTAGCAGGAATAAAATCTAAACTCAAGAGATAATATGGACTCTGCTTATCTGCTTTCTAACATCATGTCCCTCCATTCTTCCTCACTGTAATACAGTCACACCGACCTTGCGGTTTCTTGACTATGGTAGTAAGACTCGTTCTCCTGTGGCTTGGCACATGCTACTCCCGCCCTGAGGAACACTCTCACCTCTGACTGGCTCCTTATCAATTGAGTCTCACCTTAAATGTACACGCCCCAGACCATCTGATCTATGATGGTCCTTCCTGGAAGTTTCTAACATAGTCTTTATTCATTTTCTTCGTAGCAAATAATATTTTATAATTACTTATATATTTACTTTAAAACTTTTGAAAATTTACAAACATAAACAAAAGTAGGGCAAACAGTATTATGAGGCCACAGATTTTAGTATTTTTCTTTTGTTTTTACTAGTTCCCCTGCTAGACTGGATGCTCCAATGGAGAGAGACCGTATCTTTTCTCTCTTTCAACCAGGGCCTTGCAGAATACCTGGCTCAAGATAAATACTCAACACATTTTTTGTTTTCAATGAGAAGGAAAGTAAAGTCGACAGCACAACTAAGAAAAGAGAAACAAGGAGGGAAGAGTTTTGAGGACAGTTGGTAATTTATTCATCAGTCTATTCCCTGCCAAGGTCTGTGCTAAGTATTGGGTTTCAGAGATAAATAAGAGAAAGTCTTATACAAAGTCTAGTGGAGACAGACATAATAAGAAGTAGTATTTATTTAGGGCCACCTATGTTCTGGATATAGGGCTAAGCATTTCAGAGACACTGTCTCACTTAGTCCTACTGCAACCCTACAAGGAACTATTATAATCCCTACCTTGCAACTAAGGAAATGGAGGTTTATAAAGGTTAAATAATTGATAGCAGGTTCCAAAGCCAGAAAGTAGTAAAATCAGGTATAAAACTGAGGCTACTTAATTCTAAAGCTAAGCCACTAAATAGCACTATACTTATAGATGTGTACTATCCTACAGAGCACTGTGGAAAACGTTACGTTACAGCAAAAGCATGCACATGGTATGATGGAAGTAAGCAGGAATTCTGACGACAAGAAAGGCAAAGGGCTTCGCCAGAAGTGATCCCTGAGCAGAGTCTGAAATCTTAAGCAGGAAATTGCTAGGTGGTACAGTCTGAGGAAACAGTATGTGCAAACAACTATGCAGGCACTCAAAGGCGCACTGTATATCCAGGATACTTTGAAGAATTCCTCCATTTTTGTTTTTTTTTTTAATTTTTAAAAACTGAGTGCAATGAATAACATTTGCTAGGAACTGTGCATATGAGACAAAAGATGAAACACTGGGAGAATGTTATGCATGAAGTCCTATGAAGGCACTGAAGGAACAAAGGAAGGTGGCCTTTTTTTTTTTTTTTACCAGCCTAGTGGGGATGTGGGAAAGCTTCACAGAAAGATAACCTTTGCTGATCTTGAAGGACAAATTAACCATATTAGAAGAAGACAGGCAAAGGGAATGCCTTGCACAAAGGCATGGATATGACCAGATTTTAGGTGAGTGGCAAGAGATGAAGCTGGCAGCGAGGATGCAGATGTGAACTTCAATGTTGTTGTTTGTTAGATAACTGTCTAACAAAAATGCTCCAAAGCCGCAGCTATTAAAATAGCATGGTCTCACAAAGGAATAAATAACCAGGCAAAACCGAGAAACAGACCTATATATATATGTACATTTGAACTTGGTATACAATAAAGGTGATGTTCAGGTCAGTGGAGAAAGGATAAAACATTTAATAAATGCCATGGGGACAACTAGTTATCCATTTGAAAAAATCATTAGACCCCTCCTTCATATTATATAAGAAAATAAACTTCACTTAGATTTGGGATTAAATATAAATAATAAATCCATAATTTTTTAAATAAAATAATATTTTACTGAATAGAATAGAAATTCTATAGGAATTTCCCTGTTAAAACAGGAGACTTCAAAGAAGTTTTGTTCTGGTAGCAGATTAATGGGGCTTGCTTACCAATATGAAGGTTATCATGTTCACCCTGTGGGAAAAGAAAAGACAGGAAGCACTGGTCCAAAGCAGTGCTTCCCGCATCTTTCTGCTAGTCAGAACTACCCGGGGAGCTCTGTAAACTGTCCCCTGGAAGCATACAAGAGATTCCAGGATGAAGGAGAGGCTTAAAAGACCTTTCATCCTGGCTGGTGTGGCTCTGGGTGAACTGAACACTAGCCTGTGAATCACAAGGTCCACGGTTTGATTCGCAGTCAGGGCACATGCCTGGGTCACGGGCCAGGTGCCCAACTGGGAGTGCAGGAGAGGCAGCTGACTGATGGCTCTCTCACACATTGATGTATCTCTCTGAAAATAAATAAAATCTTTTTTAAAAAGACTAAAAAAAAAAAAAAGAGAGATCTTTAATAAAAGTCTTCATTAAAAAATGTACACTGATTTTTCAGTATTATTCATCAGTGATTAATCAGTAATTTTATTAAGAAACTGAAAAAGCACTCTAATCAAAAGTCTTCAAGTAGGAAAACAGTATGGACACTTCATGAGAGAAGTCTCCATTTACTATATCAAAACTTTACCTTTAGCTTGACGAAGTGTATTTTTAGAGCATTAAAAAACACACACATATACCCCATGACCCAGCGATTCTTAGGGAGAGTTAGCTAGTTAACTATGGATTGTGTGCAAAGATAGATATATAAACATATTTATTACAATGTTGTCAATAATAACAATAAGTTGGAAATAGCTAGAATCAGTACAGGAAATTATTATATATCCATATAATGAAATACACTATAGCCATTAAAAATGAAGTCTATTTATTAACATGGAAAAATGCTCATAATATATATTGAGTAGATAAAGCACATCTTGATGCAATATATCTTGTATTGCTCACTTTTGTGGAAAAAATTTATACATGTACAATTTATATATTATACATGTATCATAATATATGAAGTCTGCCCGGAAAACATCCAGCCATTGCTAATATAACGAGAATGGCTTGCGCAACATCTGTGTAACCTGGCAGCCAAGGAGAGTGGACTGGAATGTGCATGTGTGAACAATGACAGCTTCACTGTACTTGTCAGTGGGGACAGTAGAGACTGTGGAGTGAGCACGTGTACTGTGTGGCCATTGCATTAAAAAATGGCTGAGTGAGTAGAGCAACGAATCTGCATCGAATTTTGCATTAAGCTTGAACATTTCTCACGGAAACTATTCTGATGATTCAGAAGGCTGCAGCTATGGGCGACTGGTGACTGGCAGCTTCATCACGACAACATGCCCATTCATACATCACGTCTCATGTAGAATTTTCTGGTAAAATATCAAATCACCCAGGTGACAGAGCCCAGATTTGGCACCCTGCAATTTCTGGCTTTTCCTAAAACTAAAATCACCTTTAAAAGGGAAGAGATTTCAGAACATCTATGAGATTCAGGAAAATACGACAGGGTAGCTAATGGCGACTGGGAGAACTGTGTGAGGTCCCAAGGTGCCTACTTTGAAGGGGACTGAGGTGTCACTGTCCTATGTACAATGTTTCTTATATGTTGTTATCTTCTTCAATGAATGTCTATTTTTCATATTACATGGCTGGATACCTTCTGGACAGACCTTATATATACAAGATACAAGAGTGATCATTACCAAAATGTTAACAATGATTATCTCAGTGTAATGGGATAACAGAGCAAGGGCAATGTGTATGTTTTAAAATTGTATACAAGAGCTCTGACGCACGTGGCTCAGTTGGTTGGGCGTCATCCAGTAAACTGAAAGGTTGTCCGTTTGATTTCCGGCCAGGGCACATGCCCAGGTTGCATGTTCAGTCCCAGGTCTGAGTGCACACGAGAGACAACAGATAGATATTTCTCTCTCACCTCAATCTTTCTCTCTCTCCCTTTCTTCCTCCCTCCCTTCCTTTCTCTCTGAAAATAAAGTCTTAAAAAATATATATGTAATTGTCTACAATAACTATTTATTACTTGTGCAATAAAAACTATTTTTTTCCTAGTTACCTGTGTTCCATTCCCATCACACAAAGTAAAAGCAATGAAGACCTCTTGCAGCCTGGCAAATGCCAAATAATGAATCATGGTATTTACGAATCAAAAATGAAAATTTCTAATGGTTATTCTAAGAAAAGGATAACCGTCAGCAGACTGCTGCTTTCTTAGTAAACTGGAAGTAGAAAGTTTCAGGGTATGTAAGGAATGCCCTAGCTTCTGTTGGAAAGGAATTATTCCCTTGGTCTCACCTCCTGACTGGGTTCAGTAACGTCAGGAATGGAAACTGTTTAGTATTTCACTTAGCTCTCAAAATCGTGTTCAACAATATGTCTAAGTGATTAATAAGCAGACTGGGAAGAGCACTTAATTTGGAGGAGGAAGACATGGGTTCTAGAAATTACCACATAGTATACAGCAGCTGGGTGGTGCTAAACTATTTACTTTGTTACTTAACTTCTCTGAAATGCAACCTGATCATTTGCAGACTGAGAACAATGATAATTCTAGACTCCTCTCCTGCAGGGGGAATTGAGTGAGATCATCTTCTTTTGTAAACCACTCAATAAATATTTGTGGAATGAGTAACTTAATATACCACACACAGTAAGTGTTTCATTCATTTATAAATATAATGAACACTGCAAAATATCCCACCACTCATAGTTATAATAACCACTAAAACTAGAGAGTATAGATTTATATCTAAAAATCTATAGTTCACAACTCTTCATTCTTCTAAAACACACATCAAGGATGTGACCAAGTCCTGGGGAAAAGGCACTGCACTGTTTGGTTTCTTCCCCCTCTCCTTTCTACCTCTTTCCTCTGCCATCAAAAACAAATAGAAAGGGAAGGACTCTCTACATGACTCAAGCCAATGAAAGGCTCTCTTTTTTCCAAGTATCTTGATCAAAGGTTACATTTTAAATATAAAGGCATTTACCTTTCCTCCTGAAATATGATAGAATTTTACTACCATAATTTCAAAATTTCACTTCCTATTCAAATAAGCCTTCATTCAATAAGCATTCTCTCATTTCCCAAAGAATATGCTCTCTGTCTTCTCTCCACCTTCATAAATTTTTTTGTACTTTTCTTGTACAGTAGTACTTATCACCATCACCTTTTGTTATAAGTATCTGTACATATGTTCTCTCATTACCTCACAGGCACCAGGAGACTGTCTTTGACAGCTTGTGGGGCTTAGCATATTATATACTACCTGATAAATGCTCAATAAAAATTTAGTGTATGAATGGATGATGACACACTGGGAATTTAGTATCATCTTAAGAGGGTGAAGCCCAAATCAAAATAACTAGGATGGCAGTAACTGAGAAAATACATAATTTTACTTTAATGCATTCATTTAGTAAATATATAATAAGCATCTGCTGTACATCTGATAAAGTCCAAGGTATGCCATGATAAAGCCCAATCTCTATCTTCAAGGAGTGTATAATTGTGTTAACACTCAACTGTACTGTTTTTCCATTTTATTTTGAGATATTTTTAGTACAGAACAATTACAAAGATATTATAGAGAGTGCTCACAGCATCTTCACTCAGCTTTCCCTAATGTTAATACCTTAAGTAACCTTGGTACAATCAGCGAAACTAGGGAACTATCAGTATTACAAAACATTAACTATAAACTTTAATATGATTTCCCCAGTTTTTGTATAAATGTCCTTTTCTCTGTTCCAGGATCCCTCATTACATTTGGTTGTCATGTCTCGGTCTCCTCTCAATTATATTTTTAGTAACTTTTTTTCCTGTTTATAGTAATACATGTTTTCTGGAAAGTCAAATAGAAGAAGAAAGATAAAATCTCTGATACCATGCCCCCCCCCAAAGAGATAAGCACTCCTAACTAACATCTATAATCTACTGGTCATTTTCCATGTGTTTATACAAATAATTTTGCTTTTTTCAAAACCAGGCATCTAAATCTATGGTCTTTTACATCTTCTTTTCTCATTATTATTTCAGAAACATTTTCTCATGTCTTTAAAAATTCTTTTAAATGTTTTTTTAATGATAGCCTAGATTCCAGTATTGTAATTAACCAGAATTTAATCATTTCCCTGTTGTTGAACAGGTAAATTATTTCCCATGTTATACTACTACAAATAATAGTGCGATGAATAATATCCACAAATATGAAAATAGTGTATGGTAATATACAGGGTCTGGCAGAAGCAATGCCATTATGGTTGGAAGGATATGTGAATGTCTCACACAAGATAGACAGCAATTTGAACATTTCACCTAAAATGTGATATGGTGGGACTTTTCAGCCAAGATGGAGGCATGGGTAGATATACTTTGCCTCCTTGTACAACCAAAAGAAGGACAACAAATTTAAAAACAAAAAATAACCAGAACTGCCAGAAAATCGAACTATATGGAAGGCCGACAACCAAGGACATTCATTCCTTGAAGGAAACATTCATTCAGACTGGTAGGAGGGGCAGAGACAGACAGCCGGGGCAGAGAGGACATGTGACAAAGTGGGTGTGCAGGTGAGGTGGTGGCTGGTGGACTAGGTGGTCCCACATCTGCATGCGAATAAACTGAGAGTGAAAACTGGGGAGCAGACAGACCACACAACCCAGGGTTCCAGTGAGGGGGGCGCCTCAAAACCACTGACTGTAGCCCTGGTGTTTGTGGCTCAGCGGATTGAGCACTGGCCTGGGAAACAAAGGGTTGCTGGTTCCATTCCCAGTCAGGGCACATGCCTGGGTTGCAGGCCCAGTCTCCGGTAGGCAGCATGTGAGAGGCAACCACACGCTGATGTTTCTCTCCTTCTCTCTCTCCCTCCCTTCCCATCTCTCTGAAAATAAATGAATAACATTTTTTAAAAACAAAGAAATAACAAAAAATGATGGAATTAGCAGATAAGAGTTTTAAAACAGCTATGAATTATGTTTGGGAATTTAAAGTAAAGCATCAACAAAATGAGAAAAGAAATAGAAGATATAAAAATAATCAAATACAACTTCTAGAGATAAAAAATACAATTAACTGAAATAAAAATTTCACTGGCTAAACCTAATAGCATAATAGACATATGAGCACAACAGATACAATAGAAAAAAAAAGGTCTATTGACCC
This sequence comes from Phyllostomus hastatus, assembly GCF_019186645.2. Taxonomy (NCBI): domain Eukaryota; kingdom Metazoa; phylum Chordata; class Mammalia; order Chiroptera; family Phyllostomidae; genus Phyllostomus; species Phyllostomus hastatus. Next base: position 5,752,660 of record NW_025333715.1, read on the forward strand.
AAAAAATAAGCAAAGCCTCAGTGACCAGTAGAACAATATCAACTAATCTAAATGTGTATTTTGAGGCCTAAAGGGGGAACAGAGAAAAAATACTGTAAAAAGATAAAGACTAAAATGTTCCCCAATCTGTTGAAATTTCTAAACCCACAGCTCTAAGAACCCTGAAACCCCCCAAAGGCATAGTGTCATCATCAAAGTGCTGAAAACAAGCAAGAGAAAATCTTACAAAGCAGCCGGAGAAAAAGAGCACATTATAGAGAAGTGAATAAAGAATGATATCTGGCCCTGGCTGGTGTGGTTCAGTGGATTGAGCACTGGCCTGTGAACCAAAGTGTCGCAGGTTCGATTCCCAGTTAGGGCATGGTGCCTGGGTTGCAGGTTCCTGGTGTGTGGGCATGTAAGAGGTAACCACACATTGATGTTTCTCTTCCTCTGTCTAAAAATAAATAAATAAAATCTTACAAAAATAAGAATGATATCTGACTTCCCATTAAAAATAGTACAAGATAGATGAAAACAGAAAGCCATCTCAAAGGGCTGAAAGATAGAAACTGCCATCTAAAATCTGATACCCAGCAAAAATAGCCTTCAAAAATGGAGGCAAAATAAAGGCATTTTTCCACAAACAAAAGGTGAGAGAATTCATTGCCAGCACATCTTTTCTACAAGAAATATTGGAGCTTTTCAAGCTAAAGAAACATGATACAGATGGAAACTCAGATCTCAAAAAAGGAATGAAGGGGACTGGAAGCGGTAAATACATGGGTAAATGTAAAAGTCTTTTTCAGATTTTTAAATTTCACTAAAAACAAAAATAGTAACGATGAGTTGTGGAATTTATAATAAAGGTAGAAATAAAAGGTATAATAACAGCCTGAAAATGTAAGGGGGAAATGAAAGTGTACATTATAAAGCTTTTACACTAAAAAGTGGCACATTATTTTAAAGCAGGCAGTATTGAAGATGCATATTTTAAAGCCTAGAACAACTACTACAAAAATAAAACAAAGATTTCTTCTGTTGGCCAATAGGCCAACAGAAGAAATGGAATAGTAAGAAAGTAATCAAAAAGAACCAGGAAAAGAGGAAAGAATAAACAGAAAACAGATGGAATAAATAGAAAACAAAGAGCAAAATGGTAGAATTAAAGGCAACGATATTGAAAATCACATAAATGTAAATGGTCTTAACACTTCAATTAAAAAGCAAAGATGGTAAGATTAGATTTAAAAACAAAACAGAAGACTCAACTATCTGCTATCTGAAATAAACTCATTAAAAACAAACAAACAAAAAAAAGCCCTGGCTGGCGTAGCTCAGTGGGTTGAGCTCGGACTGCGAACCAAAGCATCGCAGGTTCGATTCCCAGTCAGGGCACATGCCTGGGTTGCAGGCCATGGCCCCCAGCAACCGCACATTGATGTTTCTCTCTCTCTTTCTCCCTCCCTTCCCTCTCTAAAAATAAATAAAATCTAAAAAAAAAAAAAAAGACACAGACTAGGTTAAAAGTTAAAGAAATGAAAAAATATACCATGCAAACACTAATCATATGGAAGCTGGAGATGTGGGCAACTGTAATAGAACAACAATAAAATAAAAATAAAAATAAAAAGATAGCTGGAACAAACATATTAATAACACACAATATAGACTTCAGGACAAGGAATATTACCAGAGATAAAATGACATTTTATAATTATAAAGGCTTGATTTATCAAGAAGACATAACCCTAAATGTGTATAATCTAATTACAGAGGTTCAAAAATAACATGAAGTAAAAATAAACATAACTGAAATAGGAAATCGACAAATTCACAATTATGGTTGAAAATTTCAACACTCCCCTCAGAAATTGATATAATAAGTGGAGAGAAAACCAGTAAGCACATACAAGACTTGAAACAGCAATGCATCCAACTTGACTTAATTAACACAGATAGCACACTACACCCAAGAACAGCAGAACACACATTCTTTTTACGTACACTTAGAACATTCACTGAAGACGACCATAAAAATTCTCAATAGATTTCAAAGAATTAAAATCTTACGTGTTTTGTGACCACAATAGAATTTTAAATCCGAAATTAGTAACAAAAAGACATCTGGAAAATCCAGAAATACTCAGAAACTAAGAAAAACAAATTGGTATGTGACACATGGGTAAAAGAAAATGTCACAAAGCCACTTAGAAAATAATATATAAAAATGTGTAAGATATAGCTAAGCAGTGCTTAGAGGGAAATTTATAGCATAAAATGTTTCCATTAGGAAACAAGGAAGATTTGAAATCAATGACCCAAGTTTCCATGCCTAAGAAGCTAAAAAAAAGAAAAGCCAATTAAATCTGAATCAAGTAATATGAAGTAATAAAGATAAACGAATAAAACAGAGAAAAATCTATGAAATTTAAAGCTGGTGCTTTGAAAACACCAACAAAATGGACAAAACTCGTAGCTAGAATAAATAAGAGAAAAAATGCAAATTACCAATATCAGATATTGGGAACCGCCCTGCCTGGTTTCAGAAGCTGTAACCCCCGCCAAGGCTAAGGCTGAGGGACCATAAGGCTTGGACCATAAGCCACCAAGGAGACAAAAGCTTATCTTGCGGGCAGGGGGTCCACTTCTGCTCATTTTACTTCATCCATAACTGGCCCCCAATACTTAGTCGGTTAGCCAATGACGGGTAGCTTGAATTATGTACTATTTCTATCATAGAGAACAAATATATTACTCTTCATAAACATTTTATTTATTTGTTTATTTTAATTTTATTTTATATTTTGAGAGAGGGAGTAGGAGGGAGAAAGAGAGGGAGAGAAACATCAATGTGAGAGATGCTTGGCTGCCTCTCATAAAGGCCCTAACTGGGGACCAAACTTGCAACCTAGGCGTGTGCCCTCACCAGGAATCAAACCCACAACCTTTCAGTTTGCAGAATGATACCCAGCCAACTGAGCCACTGCAGCCAGGGCCAATTATATTACTCTTTAAGTGCTACCTAACTGCCTAAAATAATCAGCTCTATTTTAAAATTTGATATTTTTATTCTTTAATCTGCTAATTGGCTTTTTAATACTTGACACTTTTTTTACCTGACTTTATAACACACTTTTATTTATTATTCTTATGTTATTCCCACTTATTTCTACTACATTTATTTTATAGTCAAGTTTCCCTTCATCATTTTTTCCTCTCGTTAATGACTAGAGGCTCTTTGTTATACAATAGACCCTCATTCCCAGCCCCTCCAAAATCCCATGGAAAGGAAAGAGGCCGTTAGATTCCCAGAGTCCACCAGCCAAAGCTTTGCCACAAGCTTAGAAATCTCTAGTCTAGCCCCCACAATTCCAGCCATGTCAGAGAAGCTCCTGTCCAATGCAGAGTACTGAATCCCAACCAAGGCTCCAGGACAAGAGGACAAAGAAAGACAGAGAGTCCCTGACCTTCACTTACAAAAAGCAGTCTGTACACACTCTGCCAAAACAAGGAGTCTGAGTCTCTAAGCTGGAAAACAGGCAACCTGGAACACTGATGACTATTTATTTCTGCCATCCCACATATACAGCACTAGGTACAGTGACTGGGGGAAAAAAACAGACACTATGTACAGAGTTGGGGTGGGGGTGGGTGGGAAATGCCACTTAGGGATTTGAACCAAATAATTTGAGATTGAGCTTAAATTGAATACATTTTACCCAATACTAATTAGGTATGCCCTCATTTCAAAGGGCGCATCTAACAGCCTCATTATAACTTAGGAAAAGTGGCTGTCATCTTTTTTTCGAGCAATCTCAGGATACTTCTCTGTTATGTCTCAGAAACCTCTAGCTCTCCACTATGAAGCCAGTTGTTGACATAGTACTCTATTAGTATTTCTTGAAGTAAATATTAAAACAACCTGGATTCCATACAAACAAAAATTTACATTTTCCCCAGAAAGACATTCATGCTTAGATGCATTGTGCTCTCATATTATCACAGGTCAAAGAACATAAACAATTTCCATAATGTTCATGGGACGTCACTGGGACCGCACCTGCATGCCGTTGCCTATATGCTTACATCGAGAACCACCGACGGCAAATGAGCCAACATGCCACTTTCTTTAAAAGTAAGTGCTCCTTAAAAATAAGCCCACACTGTTAAATATTATGTGTGATTTTTTAAATTATTTTGCTAAATAAACCAGGAAGTCACTGTATTACCACTTCTGTTGTGGATAATACTCAGGATACACAATTTGGAACAATTAATATTTGAAAATGTTTGACACCTCAAAACTATGCATTTTGAACAGCTTTAGAAATAAAATAGGTGCCAGCTAGAAAAGGTCATTCCAATGTTCCATATACAATGAACACAAAATCAGTCCAAGGTGAGTTATAATGCTTAAAGAGAATTTCCTAAACTATCTCCTGTAATGTCTGAACTTAAAAAAAAAAAAAGGAATTAGTCAAAAGGAGGTAAATGGAAGAGCTAGCAAAGGAGTGGTCAAAAGCTGGTTGGGTAAGAAGAGCAACAGAACAGGAGAAAGTTTCTACTTTTTATGTTTCTATACCATTTGGATTTTTGTTTCACCATAAGAATGTTGTTTTTAGAAAGATTCACTTTTTAAGCTAAAACATAAGCTAGTAATAGGAAGGGTCAGTTCAGAGGAAGCATGGCACTCCTTGTGAAACCTTATTACGTGAGACAGGATATATACCATGTGAAGTACTGCTCATTTGAAATCTCTTTTCCTTACTACTTATTACCACAAAGCACTTCTGAAAGAAGAATGGAGAAGGGAACTACAAGATAACTTAAAGCCAGTGAATTGAGAAGTGTCACATGACAGTGACAGCTGCCTAAGGTATCAAGCTTTGTGAAGAGGTGTCCTAATTTCTATTAACTGGCCCGTAGAGAACAGATTTAATCTCATATCCTGTGGAAGAAAAAAAGGAAAGCAGGTTTCATTGTCTGAAGGCAACAAAAGTAACCAAACATTAGAGCTAAGAAAGCAAATACAGGTCCATAATCCCTTAGCCACAGTTCCAAAATCCAAAAACTTCTGAAAACCGAAAGTTTTCTCTAATTCATTTTGTGGCAAAACTTGATCTGAACTTAATTGGCAGCAAAATCGGACCTGAACTGACATGAGACTATTTATAGTCTACCTACTAAAGTAAGAATAGTCCTTGCTTTGGCTGATGAAACATGATGTATCTGACTATGAAGTGCTGCCCCTGATTTTGCAGGGACATTATATAATATGTGTTCAATGCATCCTACTAGTTTCCAGTAAGAGGTTAAGAACCTAAAAATGGGTTTTTATTAAAATGTCATCCTCCATTGAAATATTTAACTTTTTTCCTAAAAAAAATGTGTCAATAAATTAATTTGAACTAATTAATTTCTTTTAAAAATTTATCATTATTAAAATATTCTACTTTGAATTATCTATAAATCTATAACTGTATTGCTAAGAATATTTTATACCATTTCAACATTATTTTAAGTCAACCTCTCTCTGGAAGCAACGTTACAATTGACCTTAGGCAAGAGGGTGGTAGCTGAATGAGATAAAGATAGTAAAGTTAAAAAAGAACACCTCTGTCAATAGGCTTTGGTTTTTCTTTTTTACGTTTAAAAAATGGCATGAGATTTTCTCAATGTATTAAAGAGGAACATAGATTTAAAAACTTAACACGCACCAATTTAAATCATTAAAATAATCAAAATAAAAAAGAAGCCATAGAATCTAAGTAGTTATCAAGGAATAGAACACAAAATAGAAGTCAAGAAATAGAACATGTACAAGTAAGGAAAATTATATATTTTAGCCCAGTGATGTATCAATTCTGTTATAATATACGACTAAATGACAAATGATAACAAAGCTTGTAAAGCTCAAAAGCCTTTATTATAGAAAGAAAATTGTAAAGCCAGATTAAAGCAAGAACTAAGATGTGAGACTACTAAGAACCTGTAATTAATTACAATGAAGAGTAATTTAGAAGGTATTTCATAAAAAATAGGGACAGAAAAAAAGGTTTTAAGAAACAAATAATTATATTTTAAGTCCTTGTATTTACATAAAATAAAATTGGGTTAATTTTTTATTATTTTTTACTATACACCAATCCTACCCCCCCCACACACACACAACTAACGAATACTAGAAATAAAGTAAACAAACAGGAACCTCGTTTCACAACTGAAAGCAGTGAGACTCTCTTTTAATCAATGTGTGGGGTAGAGAAGAACCCTAAATTATTTCTGTCTAAAGAAAGCTCAAAGAAACTAAAAACTGAAAAATAACCCAAACACTCCTTAAAGTCAAATTAGTAGCAAAACTGGTTGCTGCTATATCCTGGAAACAAAGGATAATGCTATTTTACGAGTATTATTTATTAAATTATGGTTTTAATATCTGAGAAGAATATGCTGTGATAAAAATAGTACATATAAAAACATCACTGATAATATGGAATCCTAAATTAATTAAAAACAAAAATTTAAAACTTCTGAGTAAATTTGGATTTAAAAGAAAAACTTTCCACTGCTAGGATTATATTCTAAGAGCCCTGAAACACCAATCCAAAAGAACCTATGCACTCCAATGTCATAGCAGCACAATTTACAATAGCTAAGTGCTGGACGCAATGTAAGTGCCCATTAATAAATGAATGGATCAAAAAACTATGGTATAATAAATAAAATCTTTAAAAAAAAAACTATGGTACATTTACACAATGGAATTCTATGCAGCAGAAAGAAAGAAGGAGCTCCTACCCTTTGCAACAGTGATGGAACTGGAGAATATTATGCTAAGTGAAATAAGCCAGGTGGTGAAAAATAAGTACCATATGATCTCACCTATAAGTGGAACCTAATCAACAAAACAAACAAGCAAGCAAAATATAACCAAAGACATGGAAATTAAGAACAAGCTGACAGTAACCAGAGGGGAGAGGGTAGGGGATAATGGGGGGGAAAGGGTGAAGGATTTACAGGAACAACTATAAAGGACACATGGACAAGAACAAGAAGGGATGAAAACAGGGGAGGGAGGTGGGGATGGCAGGGGTGGTGGGGAGGGGTGGTTGAAAAGGCAGAAAACTGTACTTGAACAACAATAAAACTCAAAAGTATTTAATTAATAAAAAGAAAAGAAAAGAAAAATGCCCCACTATACTCTTCCATGTACTTAAGACAGAACTGGGAGAAAAGATTAAAAAAAAACACACAAAAGGAACCATGACTCTGAGTTTTTCTTTCCAGCCAGTGCTGAACCATGGGCATCTCTCAGGACAACTGACACAAGCACTGCAAGACCCGGGGCAAGAGAAAGCCCCATCACAAGATTCGAAAAGATGAGCTGGGACGCCCTGCTGCCAACAAGAAGATGGTCTTCCCCCTTTGCCCCCCGCATATAGTCTGTGTGCAGGGAGGACATGAGCAACTTCTCCTGGGGCTCTCAGTGTTGTACACGCAAAACGAGGATTACTGATGTTGACAGTGCACCCAACAACAAACTGATCTGCACCAAGACCCTAGTAAAGAACTGCATCATGCTCACTGACATCCCACCATACTGACAGTGGTACAAGTTCCATTATGCACTGCCCCTGGGCTGCAAGATGGGGGCCAAGCTGACTCCCAAGGAGGAAAAGATTTTAAACAAACAAAAAAAAAAAATTCAAAAAATTTCAGAAGAAATATGATGAAAGGAAAAAGAGTGCCACAGTCTGCAGTCTTCTCAAGGAGCAGTTCCAGCAGGGCAGGCTTCTTGCGTGTATCACTTCAAGACCAGGATGATGTGGCGACACAGCAGATGGCTATGTGCTAGAGGTCAAGGAACTGGAGTTCTGAGGAAAATCAACACCTGGAAAGGCAAGTAAGTCCTCCTTCCCTCATCTTGACCCAAAGACAAAGAAAGAAGGAAGAAGAAAACAACAGAAAGGTACTAAGGTACAAAGAACAACAAAGATAAAGAGCAAGCCAAGAAGATATCACATAAGTAAAAAGAGTATCCGAACTCTTTACTATAAGATTTATTATAAAATAACTATAAAACTATAAATTCAATTAACTAAAAAGATAAAATTAAAGAAAATCAAAGTTGAAAGCTAAAAATTAAGAATTGAATCTATTAAAAATATTTTTTTTAAAAGTCCTTGTTTCCTATGGGGGGTGAGAGTGGGACTAATGGGACATTCAAGTGCTAAAAAAAACAAAGACTGTGGGTAAAGTATGTACTCATGCTACTGGAATTCAACATTTCATATGAGTAACTTTAAATCATGAAAGCGTTAGTAATGCTGTACAGGTATCAAAAACCAATTTTACATCTTTTATATCATGCAGCATATTTGACAGAGTGATCTTAGTTTCTTTACATAGAAATTAGTTGTTTATCATGAGTTAAGGAGCTTCCACAGTTAGGAGTGCAGTGTAGTGAAGAAATCTACAAAAGTACTCAAATATAACTGGAGAGAGAGTATCACATAAAAAGTTTAAGAAAGCTTACTAAGTAGAAGTTAAGTATAAATTGTAAATATAAAATGATACTAAATGCATACCAATAAATACACAGAAACATTCAAGTAAGTTATTTTTCAAATCAATACCCCTAAAAAGTTTTATATTTTTCTTAACTACGTTGCCACCACTGAAAATATTTTGCAACTCCTATTTTGCTTCCAAACTAGTTTATAATCAAATCACACAGGGAAATGTGCCTCGTAACTTTGAAGACTCATTTTGGACACCAAACAGTATTACCCAGACAAATCATTTAACCAGACCTGAAAACTGACTTTTGGTTGCCAAAATCAAATCCATCCTGAAAGAATGAAGATTTTCCTTTACAGAAATTCCAAATATTCAATAATATCTCATACTCTGGAAGCAACTCCTAAATAATTCCATAGATATTTTAAGAAAAGGCAGAACTTCCACTTCCAGAAAAGATGGAGTAACAGGGACCAGGTGTACCCTACACCTGAAACAACTAAAAATATGGACAAAATATATTTTCAAAACATGGACATCAGGCAGGAAAGGACAGTGATCCCTGAGAAAGGGTAAACAAGCAAGGTGAGCCACACAACTGCCCAAGTTTGCTGCCTAGGTAGTTTCCAGACCACAGTACGGGAAGGGGGAACCCAGGTGGAACTCAAGAGGCCAACCTTAGTTGAGAAGACGGAGCTGAGAATCTGGGAAGGCCAAGATAGCTAGAGCCAAGACAGTGTGCAGTACTGGAGGAAAAAGAACTGCACAGAGAAAGAGACCTGCAGGGGATCCTTTCAGTATTCAGCTGAGTACTAGCTGGGTAGTGAAAAAAATACAGCTAACATCACAATGGTACAATGCTCCCCCTCTACGTCTAGGGGAAAAGCAAGGATGCCCAATTATACCACTTTCATTCAACATACTCCTTGAGGTCCCAGCCAGTACAGTAAGACAACAATCAGAATGTCAAGGCAAGAAAGTAAAATTGTCTTTCTTTGTAATGATATAATTATATATGGAAAAAAAACCCTACAAAACCCTAGAATGGAAGAAATTAGAAAATTTATTTTTATTTAGTTTATCAGAGTCACAATCGTATCAATAAAAACAAACTGTACTCAGGTGAAGAGGTCTCCAATAAAGAAAGGCTTCCAGGAAGAAAAAGTTTAGAGAAAGCTTTTTGAGAGTAAGAAAGAAAATGGTTTGGAAGCCAGAAACAGAATACTTTATATAAAGCATAGCCTTTATAATGTATGGAGGGGGTGCAGGGGGAGAAAGGAGGAAATCATATGGAAAATAGAGAAGATCATATGGAGGGCAAAGATTCAAAACTAGAGAATGATAGTTGATGGATGGAAACAGTCTTGGAGTGTGGCTCAGACACAGGTGCTTGGATTTCATAGAATAAGAAAGCACAGACTAATAAAGAAGGGAAAATAAAACAGGATGTAGGAAACGTTTTCTGGGAAGAAACTGGCAACAGAACAACCGACAGAAAGCTATTTTAGTAATCCAGACATAGTCTGAAGATGACTTAGAATCAGGATAGAAACAAAAATGAGAGGTTCAAAGTCCAAAGCCACAGAGAAAAGAGTTAAATGATTTGGCAATATTTCAAGGGTCTCTGTTTCAGGATTTCAAGATTCAGGTGTTGGGAGGATGGGTTACCAACAATGGGACCCAAAAGACTCAACAATTAACCCTTCAAGGGAGGCAAAGCAGGGGTCCCTCTCCAGCTTCCAGTTACCTTTCTGAAAAGCACCTTGAATGGTAAAGCCAAGATCTAAAACACAGGAGGTTAAAGGAAAACAAGAAAAAAGGACAGTAAAAATATACATTTTATTTTTTTTAATATATATATTTTAAAGATTTTATTTATTTATTTTTAGAGAGGGAAGGGAGAGAGAAAGAGAGAGAGAGAAACATCAATGTGCGGTTGCTGGGGGCCGTGGCCTGCAACCCAGGCATGTGCCCTGACTGGGAATTGAACCTGCGACACTTTGGTTCGCAGCCCGCGCTCAATCCACTGAGCTACGCCAGCCAGGGCTAAAACTATACATTTTAAAGTACGGTAAATAAAAGTCTAGAGAGCATTCACTTCAAAAGCAAACACAGGGCATCAGTGTTGAGCCCTGGTTCTGTCAGGGTCAGGAAGCACAGGGTGGTGTCACAATGAGCTAAAGCCAACTCACAAGCTGTGTGGGGGGCACAGGTTGCTCTTTTTAAAGTTTTCAAACTAGCCCTTTCTGGCTTGAAATGGATGTCTTTTGCATTTTCATTCTCTTATTTTGTTTGGTTTTGTTGTTGTTGTTACTTCAAAGAGTCTTTTCACTAATTCTCTTGGTGTTTTAAAAATAACATTTTTGACCCTCTGGGCCCATGTTTCGGCCATATATTGGAACTGTGGGAGCATAAATAGATCTCCTCTCATTATACCAACCCACAGACCCACCTGCACGGTTTAAGCAGAAATTAGTAATTAGTCTGCTCTTTTGTTTAAAGGAATAAAGAGCCAAACTGCAAATGAAAACATCATAAATTTTAAACACTTTGGTATATTTAAAAATGTAACATTGTTACAATGAAAAGAAGGTTGAGTACTTGGTGAAAGATTTGTTTTAAAATCTGTTGTTCATGGTACATCTAAGTGGAGAGAGTCTATACTTAGAAGTCCCATAGAAATACACATCTAGATAAAACAGCTCCTCATAAAAAGGAAATTACTGAGCATGATATACCACCAGCAATATTTTCACAGAAAGAAAAACATACGGCTCCTTGGAGGGCCCCGGCTCCACGCGTTACTTTGTGTTTCCTTCCCCCACTCCAGGACCAGGCAGATGCTCAAGACATTCGTCTTGATATACTGACCTGGGCCTAGGTTAGGAAGTCTGGGTCACTTCCACTTTTTGAAGTACTTAGTATGTGCTTAAAAGAAAGACATGCCAAAACAGCATTATAAAAATTGTGCTGTGTTTTAAATGCATACATTTAATCAATTAAAACAATTTTGGGAAAAGAATACCACATAACTGTGCTACTATTCACAAAACACAGGATTCATAAACATGTTCATTTTTCTTAAACCACAGATGGTATGATCTGGTAACTGAAACAATGTTAAAGTTATAATCAATACCTTCTTTTAGTCCTATATGTGCAAACCATTCTGCTGGGTGCCACAGAAAAAAACATAGCATAAACTTGTTTTGAGCTCAAGGTATCCAAGAGAGATCCCCTGACAGCTCTCTTCTCCAGTTGAGCAACTAGAAGGAATTTCTAACAATTATCACTCCACCTATGTCCTGGGGAGGAATTTGGTGGCCTTGCCCCTCCTTACTTGCTACCTTCTCCACTCAAGAAGCTTTAATTTTCTTTCTCTCCTGGGTCCTTCTTACACACCTTTAAACAGGTTTTCTATTATACCTTAAGATATTGCCTTCTCAACCTTACCCTGCTTCTATTTTCTCCTTCCTTTCTTTCCAAACATCCAGAAATAAACTACACACTACTATCTCTCTCCCTACCATCCACTATCTCCTTAGCTCCTAACAATCTAGGTCAATAAACAAACATACAGAATTTGTAGCAATCGACAAAACAATGGGTCAATTAGCATCTTCTGAGTATGATCAGCACTACCAGAGCTCAATCACCTCTTACTGTGAAAAGTAACAAGCCCCTAATGTGCAAAGCTGAGAATCACTGGTTAGCCATCAAGTACAGACACTCCACAATTGTACTTACAAACAACTTAGTGATAACAGAATGAAAAATGGCAAGAGATGGGGTGGACTGGAGGAAAGGAGACACTAAGGAGTAATAGCCAAGAAAGAGAGATGAAAGGGGTCACGAAAGCAAAAAAAGTTATTGAACTAAAGATAAGTAAAATGAAGGAAAATGGGCTAGATTCCCATTCCATGAGCCTCTGGTTAAGAATCAAATTAAATTAATGCTAGTTCAGTGAACCACTTGGAGAGTTATTAAATATGTAAAGACTTTTAAAGCAGTAGAAATCTTAAACAGCAGAAATCGTCTTTCCCAGTACCTGTACCCAGAGACCCTCCTGAGCAATCCTTTCTGATTTCATTCCTTTCACTGGTTCACTACCTGGCCTTCATGTGATAGATCAGCACTTGCCTCAGGTGATCAAGAGGTCACTTCCTTTATTCTCACCTCCTCCAGATAAGCTTAAATGAGTCATCACTTTCTAAAACTCCACCTGAAATCATTTGCATGGTTGTAAGGACTATCTTTACGCAAGCGTATTAACTAGAAATGACAAGCATCATTCTGGTTTGTGATTATCTTCTTTGAATAGTACTTTACAATGCATTTATGAATTCAAATATATGGAATCACACTATTATTTCTAAGGTCATTTCCAGTTCTAAAATGCAGTATAAACCAAGAGTCTGAGTGTGACATTGCATGGTTAGCCTAAGATAGCTGTTGGCCCTGTACTCCAACTTTATAAAGTATACCACTGTGCTAGTGATCATTCTCCACATACTGCCTTAAATATGCTCCTTCGTGTACAGACTGTTCCCTCTGCCTGCAATGTCCTTTTCCTTCCGGACTTTAAGGGGAGTGTCACCTACCCTGGAAAGGCTTTCTTGACCTCAGCTTTGTTGATGACTTTCTTTTTCACCCCGGCCCCATCCCTTGTACTGCCTATTGTAAAACTTAAAAATGACACTCATCTGGGCCCGTGTCTGCCTCACCCACTTGGCTGTGAACTCCTCGGGAGCAAAGATCTCTTCGCATCCCATCCTTGTAGTCCTAGCTCCTACCACAACCTTCAGCACATGGTACTCCTCAGACATTCAGTGAAACTGCAGTCACGTGAGTCCTAGTACATGAAACGATTTGAAAAGAAATAACCATCCTGATCATTTCTGCTGATGAAGAATAAAAGGATACTCATTAATAAGTCTTCAATGACTAAATAAAGTTTTCAGACAAACTAAAAATTTTCATTACAATATTCTTTCTGTGATCTTAAAATGTTTACCTAATAATGTTTGCCTATTAGTGGTTTAATAGAAATTAAAGAAAAATATAACCTGGAGACATGAAATTAATTTATTTAAACCATTAGAATGACTAAGGATTTTTTATAATTCTATTTTTAGTTTTCTTTCCTAACTTCAACTGAAAAATATTTATTGAGGACCTACTATGGGTAACTTATAGTGCTAAATACTGGTGATACAAACATGAACAAAATAGGCAAGGCAGTTCTATTCATGCAGCTATGTTCTAGCAGGGAAACAATAGGCAAATATTTAACTACAATTGTATTAACTGACCTGAGTGTTTAAAAGGAGCACATCTCCTCCTGGTCTGGGCTTGTGGTGATTAGGAAATCACTGAAGAAGTGACACGTAAACTGAGCTCTAAGGACTGAAGAGACATCAACGAAGGTCAGAGTGAGGGCCATGAGTAGGCCAAGGGAACAGGAAGAGCGAGGAAGAGACCCTGAGTGGGGAGGGACACGCATCTCAAGAGCCAGAAGAGGGTCAGTGTGGCAACAGCACAGGTAGCAAAGAGGAGAGCCGCAGGAAGGGAGGCAGAGTCTTCACTGGGCACTCAAGAGAACAAGACAGACCAGGTACTTATTGTCATGAAGTTTATATTCCAGAGAGGGGATGCAGGGTTTTGAGGACTCATTAACTGTTTAAAGTAGGGAAAAATATGATCAGATTTATACTTGCTTTTTAAGTAAATGTTATATATGAGGTATAACATACAGAACAGATATGTAGTTTTGAAAGATTACTCTTGCCACAGTTTCAACAATTCTGAGGCAGAGAATTCTCTCCTTACAAAAGAAAAAACAGGCTCTGCAAAGCTAAGTGATTTATTTGAGATTATTTATTCAAACATTTGAGTGCCTACAATATGGCAGGCATAGCACAGCATGTGCTTGGGGATGCAGGGCAGAGATGAATGCAACAGTCTTGCTCTTAAGAAACTCACAATCTAGTAAAAGAGACAGATCTGAAACAAGCTATCGTGTAGTCCACAGCACTAATGAGTAAAGTATTAGTGTGCAGAAGGAATTAAATCTCCCTAGGAAGAATTAATTTCACCTGTGTTAATCGCACATTTTTTTCCATGCTATTAGAGTAGATGAATTTTCAGTCATTCCTGCGCTTGGAACATAGCGGGGACTTAAGCAAATATCTGTAATACAAACCAGCCCAGGACTTTTAATTCCTAGTTTAGTGTCTTTCGAGTAAGCAACTGTGCCCCTAACTCTGGAAGAGTATGCATTAACTCCAAGGCGCTCTTCTTTTCAAGCTGCTTTCAGAGCCAGTTTACAAACCACACACACACAACACACACACAGTCTCATTAAATTAAAGCCAAACCTCGTTTGTGACCCAGCCTTAAAATCCCTAACAATATCCAAACCTAGTTTTTAAGAGCAAATCTCCATTCAGAAGAAATGTTCTTATGAAAACAATCAAGAAAATATGCCACATACTCCTTCATAATACATGATCTCTGTTCTGAAAGGACTTGTATTTTAGTTTCTAATTGGAAAGATAAAACATAGCCCATAAAACAAAATTCAAGGTAGCACTTGTTTATTTATTTAAAATATTTATAAATTGTATGCTGCAGGCCAGGACAGGAGCTATCTTAGGGATGCACACATGAGTAAAACAGAAGTCTGCCTTCAAGGAACTCACCATCTCTTGCAAGGAAGCTGACAACACACCCCTTGAGACAATCAGCGCTGTAACTCAGCAGGCACACACAGAGAACATGGAGGCTGCGTACAGATGCCACAGGTTCTAGTTCATCAGCCACCTATTCCTACTGGTCAGTGCCCATGCCTTATCAGTTGTTAAATATTTTAATATTACCCCTGATGATAAAACAAACTAATAAATATTATAAGTAATTGCTATATGAAAAAATAACACAAAATTAATGTTAAAAGGATTCAGAGGAGATGCTGAGAACTAACATCTAAGGGTGGTCTCGGAATCCCCTGGGTTTCTCATCCAGGAAGGTTAGCATATTTGGTAAAAGAGCTGGTTCTAGGCAAGGAGAATACACTTACCAAAAGGCAAGTGGCTAGGAATACCCAGGTATAGCCCTTCAATTATGTTGAGGATATGGTTTAGAAGTGTGCTGTCCAACATGGTAGCCATTAGCAACATGCAGCTACTTAGAACCTGACATGCAGTTAAGTTTGAATTGAGACGTGTTAAGTGAAAAATACACTCCAGATCTCAAAGACTTAACATGAAAAAAAAAAAAAGTAAAGCACCTCAATTTTTAAAACTGATTACACTTACATAACATTTTAGACATATTGAAATAAATAAAATGTTATACAAATCAATTTTATCCTTTCTACTTTTTTTAATGGTGGTACTAGAAAAGTTAAAATGACTTTTAACTTATGTCGCTCATATTTGTGGTTTGCATTCTGTTTCTACTGGACAGTTCTGGTCTGGAGAGCTTTAAATAACAAGCTCAAGAGTTGAAACTCTAGGAGAGGAAACACCACTGAAGGTTTTCAGACTTAAATACCTGGGGTAGATTTGGAGAGGGGGCAGGAAACATAAAGCATTGTTTCAGGAAGGTTAACGTGGGGCAATCTGTAGGGTCAAAGACACTAGAGGTAGTTGTCAATGTCAAAACGTAGTGAATGTCAAAGTTGGTAAGCAGGCTCGGCTGGCAAGTGTACCCTGTCTTTAGAAGGTCACGTTGGGTAGAGAGAGGAGGGAGAAATCAAGAGCAGGGTGAGGCGAGGGAAGACGAACAGCTGCAAAAGCTGACCCCAGTCTGGACAACCAAGGTGCACTGCTCAGCAGACTTGGCAACTTCAGCCAACACACTAGGTTAGATCTCGTCTGCCTCACTGGTAAGGTCTCCCGGGCAGAGGCACAATTCAGAGGGAGAACAGGATCAGGATGCTCTTCGGCAGGCTACCAGAAACTACAAGATAGCAATAAAATATAAAATCAAAATCCCAGACTCACAACAGTCAACGAATATTTACTGGGAGTTTGCTGTATGCATGAGTCTTGGCTAGGTTCTGGAGACATGAGAAACAAAACAGGCGTAGTCCTGAATCACACTGTGATGAGAGCGATGAAAAAAGAACAGGAGCTCTGAGATATCTAAACGAGGATGGAGGTGGTGGGACAAAGTCATAAAGGAAAGCCTCTCTGAGGAAGTGACAATTTAATCTGAACCCTGAAGTCGGGTAGGAAGCGGAGGAAGAATAGCCCAAGCCAGGAGAGTGGTAGGTACAATAACCTTGAGGCTGGAAAAGGCTTGGGTACCTCAAGGAACTAAAAGACTGATTGGAGTCAGAAGGTCAGAAACGGGAGTGGGTGGTAAAAGAAATGAGAAGGCTGGAGAGACAGCTGGAGGCTAGATCTTATAGAGCCTCATAAGATGAAATACAAAATCCCAAATGACCTGAGTGCATCGGGAAGCTGTAAGGGGTGTTGACCAGGAAAGTGGTCAGATCCTGACGGGGTTCTAATGTTAATTAGTGTTCTAAGTGTTCCAACTACCTATGCTCCACTCAGCCTAATGAACCTGAGCCAGCTTGGCAGCAAAGGGACAGAAGCCAGTATTTGTAGCTGAGCAGCAGGATATCAGGTCTGGGATAACAGAGTTCATTATAAGGCCCTCCAAGTATTCCAGGGTTGCAAGTTTGGGACAAGGATGGCATCCCTGAAAATTATGGAAAAATCAGATGGAAAAGCTGGTATGGGAGGCCAAGTTAGGCATAACTTGAAGCACAGTGAGTCATGAACTAGTGAAGAGTTTCAGCAGGTAAGCATGGATGTTATTTGGATTATGGAAGAAAGGACAGGCACGGTCATGCAGGTTAGTAGATAGAGAGGTGATAGATATTCTAAGTACCAAAAGTAAATAATATTTTCAAGGAATAGAAAAAGAGAAAAATAAAACAAGGACAACAAAAGGAGCCCTAGCCTGATCCTCGGTGTTATCTCTGGGACACAGGTCAGGAGAAAAGTGTATCAGAAGGGATATAGCATGAAAGGATTTTGCAGGGGATGGCAGGGTGAGGTAACTGTCCGGTGGCCTGATTGTGGCAGTGCTTACATGAGTCTGTATGTGTGTTAACATTCACAGAACTACATTTACGCTAAAAGTCAATGCTGCTATATACTATTTTAAAATTTAAAAATTAAAAATTTAAAGTCAAAAGGACTGGCTGCTAAGGGGAAACAGAAAAAGATGCTGTAGGAAATTTAGCTATTAGCTAATTTTTAACCTTGGGAAAAGCCTCGGTGAGTAGCAAGGCTAGGAGCCAGGCTGCAGAGGTTCAAGAATGACTGAGTAGTAAAAGGAAGCAGTCATCGTAGCCTCCCTTTCAGAACTTGAGGTGAAAGGAAGAACAGGATGGTACAGCAGCTCAAACAGATGAGCAGCACTGGGAGATTGAGCAAACTGGCAGAGCCAAACTTCCAAGACCATGAGTTGTTCCATTTAAGTGTTCTTCTAGAATATGCGTCTTCTACATGAACTATTCACATTTTTCTTGTCCCATTAAAACTAAAACTGCTAAAATGAACCTGAAGTTATTACATTTTTAACTTTGCTCCCTAGTCAACTTACATTTACTGTGTCCCTGCTATGTGCAAAGCACTGTGCTAGATGCAAAAGTTCTTGGTCTCTGGAGAACACACGGGATTAATCACAACAACACGGTAGTGCAGCAGAGATCTGCACAAAGGGCTCTGAAAGCCTTGACCTCTAAATTAAATGCATTCTATTTACCTTTATAAAAATTAAACAGGGAGGAAATAAAAACAATGCACAGATGTGCTTTGGTACAAATTTTCTTAATTTTTTTAAAGGCTAAGAATGAGTTTAACATTAAGTTCTTAAATTAGGTATGGGCAACCTAATTATCAGCGGCATTTCCCTTTACTATTTCTCTCTACTTTTCAGTGCCCTTCCCGTATATTTTCCCCTGGATAATTTAGGGGGCAAAATGGAACAAGTGCCGGCTTTGAAACCATACAGACTTGAGGCTAAATCTATGACCCTGAACTTCCTAGCTGTGTGGCTCTTGGAGGCTCTCTTTCTCGTCCATAAAACAGTAATGATACCTACCCCACAGGCTTGGGTTGAGGTGAGGGTTAAAATAAAATACGGGAAGCATGCGATAAATGTGCCACTGCTATTTGAACAAAATGATATTTTCTGATTTTAAAAAAATTTTAAGTGCTTCCTTTTGAAGGAGGAAAAATATTATTTTGTTTCAAGGGCATGCATGACATTTATCTGCTACCTTAGAAAAGTAGCTCTCGAGAATTTCTTCTCCTTCAGTCCTACCGCAAACTATTCTGCTCAAATAATGTGTGGGACAAGCCCTTAAAATCGACGGAGAACTAAGGAAATGTAAAGGTGTCCCAAGTGGGACAAGCCAGCCTGATCTGTGTTCTCAATACTTGCCCTGGTGAAAGAACCTATGACATTCACAGCCCTCCCACTACCTACCTACAGAAATAGTACACACTGTGTCAGTGCAAGACAATGTGCTAAAAGTTCTGCTTTTTAAGAGGCATTTGTATAACTCTACCAAAAGAATAAGTATAGTTTCAAAGCTAAGATCACGGATGCTTCTCCAAATCAATAGGAAGCTATCATCCTACTGAAATTCCCTACATCAATGAAATAGTCTCTACCGTTAATGCTAAGACACACCTTATTTCTATAAGATCAACTGCTGTGGGGGGAGGGGCGGAGCGCCAACTAATGACGTTTTATTCACTGACTATGGAGAAACATCTCTGGCAAATTTTGTTGTATAATTTTGCTTGTATTGTAATACAAACACACACGTGAAATCTGCCTAATCCCTCGCTCAATCTCTAACACAGATGCTGAAATGCAATAAAATAGCTAAAACATACATGAGAAAGCAAGGATTCTTAAAAGACCCAGACTGGTACCCTGTGCCCAAAGAACTGAGGATGGGCTGGTTCTTAACGCGCCTCGCAGCGGCTCCCGATACTGGGTGTCTACAGACACCAGAGTGTATCCTTAGCCCACTCTGGGCTGCCTAATGACCCCGCCGGTTTGAAACTAAAGGGGGCTCAACCAAAGGAAGGCAAACAACACTCCTCGGGTTGTTTCGTCCAATGGTCCAATGTTACTCCCCTTGTTTTCTCGTGGAAAGTCTGAATTTCCCGTCGAAAATGGCCACATACGCAGGGTTCTGGGATGAGGGGATGAGGCGTGGAGGGGTGAAGGGGTGGGACTCCTGGCCCGGGTTAAGCAGAACACATTCACTCCGTCACGCAGGTCCTGCACACAGACAGGAACCGGGAGGCTCCGAGGCCTGACACGTCCCTCGGACACGAACCTCCGAGGGCCTCGACTCCCCGAAGCGACGGGGACCCTCCCTGCCCAGAGCCCCCCACCCCCACCCCGCCACCGCGAAGGGAAGCGAACCCGACCCGACCAGCCCACCCGGAAGCCCTCCCCAGCTCACACCTGCCGGCGCGTGACGCCCACAGCCGCGCGCGCCCGCCCGTCCGTCCCGGCCCTGCCATTCGGGGCTCCCCTTCTCCGTGGACCGCTCGTCGCCCGCGTTCCTCCCAGCCCCGAGGTCAAACCCACCAGACTCCCGCCCCCACGGAGCACGCGCTCAACGCCCCTGCCCCCGCCGGGCCCCGCGCGCGCTCACGCCCCTCCCGGCCCTCTCCCCGCCGCGCTCGCTCACTCGCGAGGACTAGCACAGTCTGCGCCTCAGCTTGACAGGCCGGCCCGCGCCGCGCGCTCCCGCGAGCGTTCTCGCCCACCCGGCCACCCAGTTCTGACTCGCGGTGTGCGGGGGAGGGGAAGAGCAGCAGTGGCCGTCGGTCCTCACTCACCGCCGAGCCGTGCCGGTTCCGAGTGCGCGGCGTTCCGCTGTGAGGCGATGCGCTGCGATGTGCGCGGTCCCCGCTTCTCCGCTGGTTGTGGAGGCGACGTAGTAAGGGGCACTGAGGAGAGCTGGGGGTCAGTCCCGCCCGCTTCACCTCCCAGAAACACGGGGACCCCAGAAACTAAAAACAAAATAAACAAACTTTCCCCTCCGCCTCCCTCCCCCAAAACCACAACACAAACACTCGGAGGCCTGCCCACAGCCTCACTCTATTGGCTGTAGGGAGGATACCTCAGGCTGTCACTGGCTAGTTTTTGTGCTCGTCAACGTTACGCTCCGCCCCTCCAATTCCTCGCCGCGGCCGTCACACCTCATTGGTCAAGCGCTTCCCGTTTGACGAGCTAGGATTGGCTGAGATGCCTGCGCCAATCATTCGGGGACACACCCCCTTAGCATCCCAGAGGCCGCTTCCTTGGTCGCGGACCGGGAGAGACGAAGGGGAAACTAGAGCATGATGGCGGCCGAACTCAGTTTGCGCAACCATGATCTTTTTTGTTTTTTTTAGCTCATTAGTAACAAGCCTTCACGCAATATCCCCTAAGTTCCTTTCTCCATCCAGTACTTCCTAATAACGGAATGTATACGTGCCGGCTCCTTGATTTATCGCCTCCGAAGTGCCGAGTGTGGGCTGGTTATGCGTCATTGGGCGGTCTGGATGTCACTCCCTAGTTAAATCCTCGAACTATTGGTGGAACGGCAAGAAAGCCCGTCCAACAACAAGAGCCAATGCCATTGGTTTGACTCCACTGAGTTTTTTTCCAGGCACCTTATTGGGCAAATAGGCTCGTTAGTCAGCTGTGGATTCCCGTGCTACAGTTAATTGTTAGCTAGACAGTGTGGGTGACTCCTGCAGTTGACGGCTATTGCGTGCCCACTATGTGCCAAATACTGTTCAGAGGCCTTTACAGGGATTATCTGGTTAAACCTGTGAGTTTTACGTTCTCCAAATTTTACAGATAGGAAACAAAGGTGCAGAGAGGTTGGGAAACTTGCCCAAGGTCACCCAGATAGAAAGCAGTTGAGCCCGGCATTTGGTCCTAGATCTGATTCCAGAGCCTTCTCTCTTTTCATTGTACTTCAGTGCCTCTCTCTTAAGCCAGAATCGTACCTGTCAGCCAATCCAACACCTTTAAGAATTTTCATTCAAAGCCCAATTTCCTCAATCAGTTTCTAGAAGTGACACTGTTGGGAACTAAAGCTATGAAGAGGTTTCACCCTTCTGCCACATCCTCTTCTCCAGGGCCCATTCCTCCTCACCCTAAAGAATCTTGGTGCTTCCTGACCAGAAGAATCCCATCTATCTGTATGTTCATTCTCTTAGCTTTATACATGGACATTTCTTCCATCCTTGTGTGCTAAGCCCACCTCCTCATCCCCACCCCATCTTTAGAGAGAGTCCTCAAGAGCTGGAAGCAAGGAGGAACAGTCTGAAAAGAGAGAAAGAATAAATTGCTTTACAAATAAATAACTAATTGCATGCAAAGGGAATAGCTCTTCAGCTCTTGGAAAGCTTCCAGAGTCACCCTGATGCAGTGCAAGACGTATGCTCCTGGCTCTTGGCCATTGGATTCTTTCTCTGTGGCAGCTTACAGTGAAGTGAATCCAACATTCCAGCCAGAGGAGGGCAGGATGCTTAGGACCCAATGCCAGAGAGCCAGCCTCAGCCTCCGGGGCTGAAATGATCTCCAGGAGTACCGTGCTGGACTCTAGCCTGCATTCCTCCGACTCAAGTAATTAACATTTTACCATCCCAAATCCTCATCCCTTGCAGCTTCAGTGGGATCAACGCCCTTGTTTCACTTCCTGATCCAAGCTGTTGTGTAACCTCATTGGCACTGCTTTAATAATAAAACAACCACTGTAACACAGTAATAATGCTCAACACTTCAAGCCGTTCAGCAGAGAAAGACAACGCATTTCACGAACATCAAATAAGATTAAACGGCAGGTATTCCTAGGACAACTGATGGCAGAAAATCATGAGTCAAATTCTAATAAAGGTCCTAAAATCCTGAATCCTTATAACCACACACACACACCTCATATTAACATTCCAATACGGGATTTTGAGCTAGAAAACAGTGAACAAGAAGTGTTCAGGCTCCAAAACCTTCCTTATCTTTACAGTCGGTTGTTTGTACCTCTATTTTAACCCTTAAACTAGTACTTGATTTTATAGCTAATTGTTGGACACATCTGTCTCCCCCAACTCAGCTGTAAATTTCTTGAAAACAAATGGTTTCTTTTTCATTTGTGTCTCTCTTGAATTGCTCTGATTGTTAAAGTTCTCCAAATAATGATTGCTCAGTAAATGAAACCTAGCTGGAGGAATATGACAGAACTGAAACCGTCCTACTTCAGGCATGCCAGAGAAGGCAGGGTTCTTCGAAAAGACAATAGTGCTGGGAAAAACAGAAGGCAGAAGGAACAGAGGAAAACCAAACATGAAGTGGACTGACTCCATCAAAGAAGCCGTAGGGATGAATCCAAAGAAGCTGAGCAGGACTGTTGAGCATAGGACATGGTGGACATCCATCACTAGTTAATAGGGTCTCCAGAAATTGGAGCCGACTCAATGGCACGTAAGGCATGTAAACACACAGAAATGTTTATTCAGCCTGTTGGCACTTTCCTAAGGTACAAAGGCTACACAGATTAATAAAACACTTCTGCCTTCAGGGGCCTCAGTCTAGTGGGGGGGACCAACAGGTAAACAAATAATCACAGTGCAGGTGGCCTGAAGCACATGGGAAGGACACAACTCAATCTTGGATGGACAGGGATGACTTCCCAGAAGAAGTGACATCTACAAGGTGAACTGAAGGGTGAATTGTGGTCAGCTAGGTCAGAGACTGGCAGTGTGTGGTGACTCGGCACGTTTGCTGCCGGAGGGCAGGAAGCAGGATAGGAATATCCAGGAGTGACCAAAGTTTCTTCCTATGACCTTTGTCTTTGAGGGCCTTCAGCTGTCTGTCCACTCCACCTTGTTGTACTTCCCTCTCCAGGGGAAAGCAGGAGGTTGGAAACCCTGTCATGGTCACCTATTCAGAACAGGAAAATAATTTTCAGATAAGATTGTTGGTTTTTTTTTTTCCTGAACATAAAAGTAACATTGAGTAAAGATTTCAGACAATACAGAAAGTTTTACAGTAGAAAATAAAATCTCCCCAAAATCCCACTACTAGAGCCAACCACTGTTAAGGAGAGTATCTTCCCAGACTCTTTTATGAATAGACTCACACTGGGATTTCTTCCAACAGTGGGGTGTGGTTTAGGGTCTTGTCTGCACTCTGAAAGCTCTCATTACTCAGAGCTGAAACTTTGGAAGGAACCTGTCCTCACTTTCTATACTTATAGAAGGGAAGCCAATAAATCAACCAAATATTTATTGTAGAGGATGATGGTTTCAAATTCCCGTTGCAGCAAATGACAAATTACCACCTGTTACAGGACTTTGGGGCTTGCTCAGCCTACTGCAGAGTCAGTGGATGGCGGGGGCTGCTATGCCTGCTGCCCCAGGGCTCACCGGCACGCCGTGGTGGCTGTAGAGTCAACCCATGCCTAGAAAGCCCAGGTCAAAGAATGACATGCTAGGGTACTGTCCTATGCTCTTTATTATTTCTTCTCTGCATGCTACTTGGAGAAAATATTTTTTGTTTGTTCCAACCCACCTGGCCTAGAGAGTAAAAAAACTTGTCAAGCCCCGCACACCTGTATACAGGCCAAGTACAGTGTGTTCTTGGAACACTATACTATTCTTAGGGCTCTATATGTGTTGCTCTATGCAGCTGGCTTTTTGCTGGAGGGAAAGACAGATTTAATGAGTGATAGCTGCCTTGGACAGCTACCAAAAGTGTTCTAAGCCATTCCAAGCAACAGGCCTTCCTTTTTTGCCTTCAGTGAGTGTTCTGTGATCCCTGAACACACTAGATAAAATCCAATGCAACACTAATGTTCTGCAAACGATTCTGGAATGACCCACAAGCTTGGGGTGACATAACCAGCTGGAGCCGCTCCAGTTCTGATTTCTGTGGCACAGAACTCCCTCTACCCTTTGCACTGGCCCATTGCTATGAGACATTTGGAAGTGTTTGCATAGCATTCTTCAATTCTTCCAAACGTTATAAACATGGGAAGATCCCTGCAGAGGAACCTTATCCAAAAAGGCGAGAGGACAGGCGACAGCTGATACTGCTCACTCGGGCAATGGGTGTGGCCACAGCCAAGGCCAAGAGCCGTGGGGGAGGGGAACTTTCTAGAGGGTGCTGATTACAGAGGACATGCTTATAAGTGTTTATTACATGTCTGGTAGCATTTATTGTGCAACAAAACCCTTGTGACAAACTCCATGCCACTTCTAAATCACCTCTCATTTCTTATGACCACACTTCCTGAAAAGCTCGGAGTGAAGCAGCAGATGCTGAACTGCCCCGGTGTGCTGGCCGAGGCTAAACCCCCAGGAGTTTCCCGAGAGGACAGGGGAAGCGGTTGTTAACAATAGCTCCGCTTTCGTGAACGCTTGCTGGGTGTCAAGACACTGTGTGGGGGCTTTACATGCATCCTGGCAGGTAATCGCCGCAACAAATGTGGTTTTCCCTATTTCCAGGTAGGGAAGCCGAGGTACTGCAGGGCTGGCTAACTTGCTCCAGGCCACCACAGGTAATACAGGTAGTCTGGTCTGACTCTAGAGTAAACCCTTTTCTGTGCTGCTGTGTTGCTCCTGAGATGGCTGTCTTAAGAAAGCCGCAGTATTTCTGGGGAGACAACCGGACTCCCAATAAACTAGCCTTTATGAGCCGAACCCATGCTCCTTTCCCTGCGGACTCAGGGAGAGAAGAGCGCGCTTCCTGACTGAGTTACTTCCCCTTATGGTCTTTCCTCCATTTCCTAATTGAGATCTGACTCTCCTGCTCCCCCCCAGTCAAAATTCATTCATTCATTCCTTCGTTCCTTCCTTCCTCCCTCCCTCCCTCCCTTCCGTCTTCCCATTTTCCTTCTATTTCCTTTTCTTAGCTATAAAACCTGGGGCTGTCTCCACCATGGGTCCTCCCTCATTCTTTAAACCAGCTTCTAGCCCTAACTCTGCTGAAATTCATTTCTCTAAGTGCATCTATGACCTCTTGGTGGCCAAGATCCACGAGACTTTCTCAGTCCTTGTTTCCATGGCTTCACACTATGTTTTACCCTGAGAATCTTCTCTTGGCTTCCCAAAATAGCCCGATTCCCTCCCAGCTCTACAACTGTGCATGCCCTTTCTCGTACCACCTCTTTCCCTCAGCTTCTTCAAAGAAATCTGTCCATTCTTCTTTCCCTATGTCACCCTTCTGGGGGTGTGGGGGTGGCTTGGGGAGCTGTGTCATCGTCCTGCCTTCCCCTCGAAGGTTGTGATTTTCATCTCTTCATCTCCAGCCTTCCTTCTGCAGCCCGCCTACTGTGCGACCTTGTGCAAGTCACATGAACTGTCTGTGCTTCGGGTTCCTCATTTCTAAAACGTATATATATTATATATATTTATATATATATGTAAATGTGTAGTGTATATATACATTTATGTATAAATACATACACATGTGTGTAAATGTATCTATTTTTATATTTATATATTTCTAATATGTGTGTATATATATATACACACACATGCGTTATTGTAGACTCTAAGATAATGATAAAACTTAAAGTTTTTAAGCACATACTATGCCAGGCGGGACTAGCTACATAATCCGTGGCCATGCAAAAGGAAACCATGGGGCTTCTTCTTCTAAAATGATTAAGAATTTCAGGACAGCAACAGCAGAGCATTAAACCAAATGTGGGCCTTCTTGCCTTCTGAGCCTCGTGGCACTACGCAGGCTGCATGCCCATGCGGCCAGCCCTGCTGCCAGGCACTGCTCTAAAAATCATATATGGATTCATTTATTCAGTCTTCACAACAACCTGATGAGGTAGGTGTAGACGAGGAAACGAAGGCAGGGGGAGGTTAAGTAACTGCCAAAGGTCACAGTTTTTAATTGCTGTAGTTGAGAAAAATACCACCTGTCTGGTGGACGTTGTTGTGACATCCACACAGAGAATGATGGTTCCCTCCGGGAGGACCCTCAGGAGGATGCCCTGGTGGCCCCTCGGCTGGGCGACGTCTGTGCTGCCCTCAGCGAGTTTGCACTTGCGGTTTCTGCGCCCGGGATGCCCCTTCTTCCTTCCCTGTGCTTCCGAAGTTCAAGCCCCTCTCCTCTGGGGGGCCGCTGGAGCAGAGAAGCCAGGCTGACATCCCCCCCCACCCCCAGATCCTCTCAGGGCCCTGTGTGGAGTCAGGCCCGCCCCCAGCCTGGCCGTGGGGATTATGTTGAGCCTCCAGAGCTTACCTTCTCAAGGCTCGCTAACAACCAATCCTATAAGGCTACTGAGAAAATTTTCTTTAAATCTTTCTCCACAACATTACAATAGCTTGTGATAGGCTATCTCACCCACCAGACTGAGATGCCTTGAGAGCAGATACTAGATCTGAATCTTCATTATGTCTTTAATGCTTATCATTCTCTTGAAAGAATTCTTTTCAGGCTCTGGACCTTTTTTCTGGAAAGTCTTGCCTCATCCTCGCTTCCCCTATTCATTCCTCAGGTGTCAGCTCAGACATCACCTCCTCCACCAGGAAGCCTTCCCCAACCTCCACCTCCAGGTTGAGTTTAGTGCCTCTTCTGGGCTTTCACACTCCCGTTGCCCCCCATCATAATACTGCCTCCCTGGGTTCATCACCCCAACCAGGTTATGAATGTCTTGAGGGTACGGACCAGTTCTGTCTTATTATGGTGTCTGGGACACAGCACATTCTCAGTGTTTGTTTGAGTGAACAAATGAATGACTGAATAAAAGTAAATGTCAAATATTGGTTAAAACTCCAGGCTCTTTGTGGCCCTCAGCACCGGGCTGGGCACCCAGTTGGTACTTATGTAAACTTATGAAACGGTCGAAAACCAAGGACAACTCCATAATTTCTGCTAAGAAGAGGCAGCAATCAGGTAGGGGGCGGATGGTCGGGCATTCCCCTTGACAGCACGATGGGAAAGCAAGGATCCCAGGTGTGCTGGGGGAGTTAGCACTGGGAGTATGGGGGAACAGTGGCCTGGGCCAGGGGTCGGCAACCCAGGGTTCATGGGCCAAATCCAGCCATATATTTGCGTGGTCTGTGAGCTAAGAATAATTTTTTATGTTTTCAATGGTTGAAAAATAGGAAAAGAATATTTTCTGGCACATGTGAATTACATTGAAATTCATGTTTGTGTCCACAGTGTCACTGGAATGTGGCCACGCCCACTCATATACACAGTGCGGTTGTGTACCGTTACAGCAGCAGTCGTTGTGACAGACACTGCCCGTCTGCAAAGCCTGAAATATTTACTATCTGGCCCTGTACAAGAAACGTTCATCAACCCCCGGCCTCTGCCATCTTACCTGGAGGGAGAAAGGAATGTGCCGCCCGCTGGCCACAAGGTGTCAGCATTTCACAGCAGTGGATTCAACCCTGTGAGCTCCTCTGGGAAACCACAGCTGGAAGCGGGCACCGGAGCTCCTCCCAGTCCCGCTGGGTCCCGCAAGGAGCGTGCGGAACTGGTTTGAGAAGCCCAGTGGCTTGGTGCAGGTTGGCAGGCTTTTCTAGATATGTATGCTCTTTCTTTGTTTTTGGTTTAATTTGTATTTTATATATGAGAGATTCTCCAAACAAACTAAAATAGTTAATTTTACCCAAAACTGTAAATCAAGAACAGCTGTGGGACTTTTGCACAGCCAGGTAGGACTGTGGCCCTCTTCCACACCTGGAACCAACAAACCCACGGAGCCAAGGTGGGGACCGGTGCGCAAGAGGCAGTGCGGCTCATACGTGGCACCTCTGGCCGGTTTTCTCTATCTCCTCTCAAAACTTGGTCCTGGAAACTTTCTCCAGGTGGACAGCCATGGAGCCCTGGGTGCCAACTACTCAACGTGAAGGTGGGAAGTATACAGGGAGGGAGCAAGGAGGAGAAACCAGGAGAGACTGTCCCAAGAGGGAAATGATAACAGCCGCCAATATGACACACCACCTGAAGCACCTCAGGTGACACAGCTCCTCCCACATGTCAGCCATGGTGCTAAGTGCTTTACTCCCAGGACTTGCCCATTCTGAAGACGGTCCTCTCATCTCTTGCCTCAGCTAAGATCACAGCAAGCAGCGTGCCCCCACCCCACCCTAAATCCACCAGTTCCCCCAGGACCTTCCTCGCTCACCATGCACCCCCAGGCCTCCTGCACAGTAAACCTCCATTGAATGAACACATGGACACTAACTACTGTGGTGAAGTGCCTTTCCTGGTCTAATCCCTGCACTTCCAGGAAGAGATGAACCCGGGAGTCCACACTGCATTCAGGAAGTGAGAATCACAAGACACAGTTCTTGGTTCTTAGCACGGGATGGGCTCTCTCCCTTGCTGGTACCCAGAGGACCATGGCCTCTGTGGCCACACTGCCTGTTCTTGCCTTTTCCCCCTCCAGGCTTTTCACTCACTTGCTGGCTTCTGTGGCAGGTCCTAGCCAGTCTCTGATGACGTGACACCTGTCCCTGGAGAAGCTTTTTGGAGGCTGCAGACAATGCCTAACTCCTAGCCACCTTTCTATTGAAAACTTGCCTCCAGCTGGCTGTCACTTGGAGAGGCCACATGACAGTGCTCTAGGAGGGTCTGGACAATCAGATTCTAGTCCTTCCCATAACTTGTTGGTGACCTTGGACAAATTTCTTCACTTCAAGGCCTATCCCTTCCTCCCATGCTTTTGTGTTAGTGTTTTGAACGGAAGTGTGCAGATGGGGTCTTCCCTGAGCAGCCTGGAGCCCTGGGCCCACCCATCCTGGAGCGATGGGAGATGAAGACGGTCCCCCAAGGACACACAATGAAAGAAGGAGCTTTCCCAGAGGAATGGGTTGGGTCAGGAAGGACTTTTGATAAACCCAGTGCTTACAAAATTAAAGAGCAGAGAGCAGAATCCTGTTCGGCTTCCAGGTAGTCTCAGAAGTCAAGAACAAGACGGAAAGGGTCCTGATCGATTCTGGAGGCCCGGACACCCCCTACATTGATCAGCCTGGTCTATTCTCTCTATCAAGTGACTGTCAAGTTTTTAATCATTTAACAACTAGGTGTTAGGCAGATACAGGCCTGCAGGCTCAGGAGCCCCAAGGACAGAACGGGTACGTACTGTGCCATTGGCAGCACATGCTGCCAGAGTGGGTACCAGGAAGCAGGGCCTTCCTCGATTCATAGCTGAAAAGGCAAAGGTTCGCAGGGGAGGTGAGAAGTTCAGGGCATCCTAACTTTTCTAGGCCTTCTGGCTGATACAGCGACTTCTCAGCCTCAGAACACTCTCCGCCTGCACCTGCCACCTCTCAACCTTAAGGTGCGCGTCCTTGCAAACCTTGTTCTGGTTCAGCTCGCTGAGCCCCGGGCGCTTGCTCCGCACCAAAGCTCCCGCCACTGAGACAGCAGTGCAGATGATCACGGTGACAGCCGCTGGGTCCTCCAGGCAGGGAGGCTGACTGGTGCACAGCCAGATGACAAACTGTAAGCACAGTGCACGGTGGGGCTAATTAGCTGCTGAGGGGCCTTTGTGGGTGTTCGCTCAGAGTGTGGTCCTGCTGCTCCAGGTAGCAGCTCCCACCTGGCCCGACCTGAGGAGCATGGAAGACTCTCTGCCGTCGGCTCTGGCTGCCTTCTGAGGTGGGGAACGCTGCTGGGCACACACAGGTATGTCCAAGGATGTTTTCCACGCAGGACTGAACTGAGACTGAAGGAAGGGGACAGATTGGGAGGAAATGCGATAGAGCGCTGAGTGGAGTAAGGCAAGATGCGTGTTCGTAAACACACCTGTTCTGGGGGGTGGGGGTGAGGACCAGGCGGTGCAGAGCTGACAAGGTAACTGGGACAGAGATGGAAGGTGCTGTTGTGTCAGTCACAGAAAGCACAGCCTCGGACAGGCCGGCCGGCCGGCCCTCGGGGCCAAAGCACTGTTTTAGGGGGATGTACGTGAAAGCACTCTGGGAAAGCACGCTGCAAAGCAGAGTCCTCCTTCTCCGCTGGAGTGACTGACCTCTCCCCTTCACCCCGGAGGACATCTGACGTCTGCAGACATTTTTCCAAAGCATTAAGTACAGTAACTGGCAATAGTTGGTGCTCAAAATTAAAAAGGAAAAAGCAGCATAGTAAAAGGGGGGAGAAAAAAAGCCCATTCCCCCTCTGGCCTGTTTTTTCCACATCTCAAGGCTGCCTTTTTGTCTAGACTTTCTACTAGGTTCTGCACAGACAGAGGCCCACGGTGTTAGCAGAGGCTGTTCTGAAAGCACCTTTGAAGGATCAGGGCTAGGACCAACCACACCTGAGGACAGACACCTGGCAAGAGACTGGGAAGTTCTGCCAAATCTCAAGGGGAAGCCTCCAGCGCCATGCAGGAGTCCCATGCTTCCTGTCCCCGTGGGGCAGGATCCAGGGTGGCGGCAGCCCCAGGGACTCAGCCCTCGGGCGCCTCTGCTCCGAGGAAGTCAGCCTTCCCAAGCAGCCACACCAGCTGTGCACACTCAGCCTGCAGACGCCAGACCCAGAAAGCGGGCAGCTTGCTCACGGTGGTGGGACGGGGGCAGCGAAGCCAGCCCCGCACCGAGCGCTCTCATCCCTGTTCCTCCCCAGCCCTTCTGCCACTCCCAGCCCTGTGCAAGCTGCTGCCGAGGAACCAAGGGCATGATCCACCCTTGAACTTGCAATCCAACTGGGAAGGCCAGATGTACCCTTGAGATTTGATGAGGGAATATTTCGAGAAGGGAGTGCAAGTGCTGGAACAGAGGGCAGACGCGCTAAGGACTGAGGAGGCGAGAAGCGGAACAGAGTGGGCGTGTGCTTGGGCAGACAAAGGAACCCTAGGAGCTGCATGTTAGGACTTCAGGATCCCTGGCAATCTCTGGACTACCGTCTCTTCACAGGCACCTCAGGGATGGAGGGAGCCCGAGGCCGTCTTGTCCAAACCCCAGTAAAGGGAGGAGGAGACTAGGACCGCGGCGGGAGGGGCCTCCCAGGCCAGCCCTCTTTCTCCTTCCACTGTGCTCACCTCCACCCTCTGTTCCTAAGAAGGAAGTGAGATGACCCCACCTTGGCACACGGAGAAACTGGGCCAGGGAGGAGGCTTGGCTCAAGGCTGCAGTGACGTGGAACTTCCAATCTGGACCCTCCTCCATGTCAGGACAGGGAGGGACCTGGGCCTGCTCTGGGGCAGGCGGAGGGGAGAGGGACAGAGGCTGCTTGTCTCGCAGAAGACGCACCAGAAGCCCTCGCACCAGAATCGCTCGGGAGCTGGCTCCTCCCTGGCCTCCTCCCACGTCCCCAGAGAGGTCCCCTCTCCTCATTGATGGTGATCTCCTTCCCCCATTGCAATTCACCCGCCTTGTGTTCCGCACTGTCTAGGTGACTGCTTGTGCTGAGGTGCAGCGCCACCACATCCCCCAGTTTTCCATCTCTCCCTCCCTTCCCTTCCAGAATAAGCATGTGCCACATTGCCAGGCCTTGGTGCATAAGGAAGCACTTCCCAGAAAGTGTTTAATCCTCACAAAAGCTCAGGGAGGTGGGTCAGGGTCTAACCTCAGGATGAACAGAGGAGCCCTGGGAACCAGGATCATCCGCCTCCCCCCCACCCCCACCTCCACCAGGTTCTTCTCCAACGACCGCACTGTGCTGTCCATTTCCTGCTCCTCAAAGGACCTCTGGTTCACCTCAGTGCAGCCACACCCCCCCCACACCAGCCTCCTGCCAACACCTAGGCCCCTCCCCCCGGTGCTGCTGGTGCCCCAGGATTTTGCAGAAGGAAGGACACAGGACAAGTGTTTGGTTCAAAAGTGAGGCTGAGCGGCCAAGCAGCCTGGTGCTTTCACGGGTTCACGGCAGTGGCTCCGACCCCCAGCACTCCCCCAGGGGCCCTGCTCGCAGAGCCTGCAAGTCAGCGGCTTCTCTGGTGTGCATTCACAAACTCTCTCCTCGGACACCCCAGTCACCCCAGTGGGGAGGGAGCAGTGTATGATTTAGGCAGATCTCTGGCCTGGCGCTGTGGCCTTAGGCCCGTTGGAGAGGCTGAGGGCCCTAAACACAGCCTGACTTTTGGCAGGGGGCTAAGGCTGGTCTTTGGCTAAAATGTAACTAGAGAAGGGACCTGAGTCCTGTCTGGTGAAGGGGATCATGGACCACCTCAGGTGGGGGATGGGGGTGGGGAGGGCAAGTGCTGCTGTCCAGCGGGCCCAGCCTCCCACACCACGGAAACCCACTCCTTGGCCAAGCTCTCTCCCGGCCTTGGGCTGCAAATCCAGGCACGTTAAGCGGAGGGAACGACCCCAGGGAAAGGCACAAAGAGAAACCGGTAATGGCTTGCAGCAGGGCAACAGCCAAGGAGGCCTGGACCCCCGGGGCAGAGAGTGCCCAGATAGGGCAGAGGGAGGGGAAGGAAGGAGACCTCAGGACAAGGGCTAGTCAACAGTGTCAAGTTCTCCCACCGTCTCCCAGTGAGAGAGCTTCCCCTCGATCCAATCCATTCCGAGTCTAGCGCAGGAGTCTGTTGGCACCAACCGAAGGCCCCAGGAGCCAGTGACCTGGCTGACCTAGCATCTTCTACATTCAGTTCAGAGGCTAGAGCAAGACTCGGTCCCTGGCTCAAAGCCCTGTCTTCTTCCCTTTTATTCCACCAAACCTGGGGGCGGGGGGGATGGGGGTGGGCAGAAACACCAGGAAGCCCAGGGAAGGAGAAGTCAGGGGGCCGGGGCTGCCCTGGAGACCCTGTCACACTAAGGCATTCGGATACGGGCTCACCCCATCTGGGGCCCTGCAGGGCGAGGCTGGACCAGTGAGAGAAGGGGGTCAGGCATAAAAGAGAGTGGACACTAGTCAAGCTTCCACTTCATGTAAACAAGGAGGAGCGGCCCCTGCCCAGCCGCCGACAGTCTTGCGGAGGCGTATGGCTGCCTTGAGACGCGGCAACCCCTCACATCTGGGATTCAGGGTCCTTGAGGCCAGGATGGAGGCTGCTGGGCAGGAGGACAGTGGGGGTCCGATGTGCAAACTGGTGCAGAGTTTCACCTGTGTTCTCCACAGGACAGGACAGCGGGGCATCCACAGGTCCTGCCACCACTGGCCCGAGGCTCAGGAAATCACGCAGTTGCTGTTCTTGGCAGGACTGGGACTTGTTTTACCTGCAGAGACAAGGGACACAGGCGGGGAAGGATGTAAGCGACGTGCTCAGTGGACTTGCCTCCAGCCCCTGTCCTGCGCATGCGCACTGCCCACACCTCGATGGCGGGGACCACAGGCTCGGGGAGGCGGTTTTCACGTGCAGGGTGGAGGGAACACATCTCATGGAAAGGAAGGGGAGAGAGGGCTACGTTCCTGCAGGCCAGAGCAGCCCAGGTCTCCTCTTCCCAGGCCCCTTCCATACAGTCCCACTTTTTTATAATCCCCAGCAAAGGTTGGAGACTTCTTTGGCTTGATTCCTGCTCTTGAGGCCGACGCTGACACCTCCGGGCCTGCCTGCTGTCCACATTCTCCTGGCGCGCACGCTGGCTGTGTCTCCCCCAGGTGGAAGCTCTGAGCTACGTCCTGCCAGCTCCTCTCTGCACCGCAAGGGCCGGGCCGGCTCCCTGGCGCTCACTCCACGTTCCCACATCACTTCAACTGTGAATTTCATTAAGGTGGCGCTGCCTCTCCTCCTGGGCCACGAGCAAGAGAGACACCGAACAGGCCCGAGCAGGATCCCTCCCCGCTGCCCTGCTCCATTTAGCCACTCCTCGGGACTTTCTCCAAGTCCAGCTGAGCTCCTTGGAGACTGTGCTGACAGCGTTTAGAGCCTAGAGGGGGTGGGAGGGGAGCCGATGGCTGTGCCCCCTCCCTCCCCAAGGGCTCCCAGGGTCCAGAAGCTCAGCCATCTTCCCTGGCGGTGCAGAGGCTGCCCGGGTCCCCTCGCTGCTGCAATGGACATGTCGTCCCCACTTCCTCTCCTCAGGGGCTCCTTTTATTTGCTTGGCCTGCTGAGCAGACACCAAGCTCCTCCATGGAGGCAGCAGCCGTTTGGAGGCAGGTAAACGAAACTAGCTCTAGATCGGGAGTGGGACAGGCAGGGGTGCGGAGCAGCCGACCTCCCAAGCCTGCACGGCCTGGAGGGCAGGAATGCCCACCCTCGTGCTTGTTTGATGAGGCTGGATGAAAGCCTGGGGAGACCCTTTACACCCGGAACTCGTCTTCACACCACAGACAGACAAGCCATTTCAGGGAAAAGTCTTTGTGCTCCATCGTTCCTTTGGTGCACGGGGAGGGGGAGCCCATCACACGCACGTGTTCGGCCAGGCTCTGGGGAGAATCAGACCTGCCCCAGTGACCAGGGAAGAATCCAGGAACAGCCAACAGTTTTTGCAAACTATCTGTAGCATGGATGCCCGGAGGAGGCTTATGAGAGAAAGGCACACTTCAAAGGGAGGTCACGGTGGAGTGAGCCTGAAATTGCGGTGGGAAGTAGGAGTCAGCGAGAAGGAAGGGCTGGAGGGGGCACATGGCCTGGGGGAGGGAAGGAGGGAGGGAGGTGGGGACACTGATATGGGTACTGGACCAGGACAAGTAGCTCTACCTTTCTTCAGGTTTCAGGGCTGCACCTTTGCCTTTTCTGGAATATTCTTCCCCTGGAAGTCCAACTGGCTCTCTCCCTCCCTCCCTCCATTCAAGTCTCTGCTCAAATGCCCCTTTGTCAGAGGCCTTTCTGATCACCCTTTGTCAAAGGGTCATTGCCCTCCCCACCCTCTCTCTGCAGTGTGGGGTTCACTCTCCATAAGGGCAGGGACTTGCTTGTGTTCACTGCTGCGTCAGGAGCTTAGAACAGTGCCTGGTGCAGAGCAGACTTTGCGTAGATATACATTTGTTGAGTTAAATGAATGATCAGGCAGTGGCAAGCTACTGGAGGTTTATACCGACACGAACAATAGCAAGTGCAATCTCGGTGTCAACAGAGGGTGACATATGTGCCCTCACTCACCTAGATGGCGACGCAAGCCCCGGCTAGGCCTAAGAGCAACCAGAATGGCAGGGGGGTTGTGACACCTGCCAATGACAATAAGGACACCTGCCTCTCTCCGAGAGCTGGTGGGGTGAGTTCCTCGAAGGAGGCTCCCTCGGCTCCCCAACCTGTGCTGTGCGCCCTGGACCCTGGCTCAGACTTAGAACCCGGGACTACAGCTGGAGTCAGGACCCACACTCCTCAGGACTGACCGTGAATTTTGAAATTCTGCTTTGACAAGAAAGCTTGAGTCAACTTAGCCAGGAACTGGGGGCCCACAGGTCCCTTGTGGAACTCTGAACCTCAGAAGCACACCCCCAACCTTCCGTCCCAGATGGGAGAGAGATATGAGACCTCCAGCCCCCAGGGATGACAGAGGTGAGCCCGGAGTCCCCAAATCCAGGAGCCTAGCAGCCACATCGCCAGAAGCCAGGCCACACTGCCAGCCAGGTTGTCCCGTCCACGCCTGAATCCAAGGGGAACCCAAGAGAGTTCGGGAAAGGGAGCTGCCACTGGAGCTACCTCGAAGAACACAGGGAAGAAAAACGTGGGCCTGGAGGACCTGGGAAGGTAGTGGCCCAGGGGTCAGCGGAGCGGACCACTCTCCTCTTCCTCTGCTGGGGGGATGCCAGGGGAGAGGGGATCACTAACTAGTCAGGCTTCTGGCCCTTCCAGTCTCTGAAGACGCAGGGAAATGCTGCCAGCCCCAACCCTCCGGCACAGGCTCCATGCTTCACGCAGGGCCCTGGGGGCGGGGCGGGGCGGGGCAGGAGGCCAGGCCGACCTTTTCTCACTCTGGGACCGTGGTGGACGCAGGGCTCGCCTCCTGTCTGCGAAGTGGCGTCACCAGGCAGGGTGCGTGTGAGTTCGGTGGGTGCAGAAGCACTTCGCACCGCGTCCGCCCAGCACAGGTGCTCAGCGCCAGTCTGCGCCTTTCCTGCCTCTCGCAACCGTGCCCAAGCGTGTTGGCCATTGCTCAGTGATTGCCCTGGGGGAGCTGGGAGGGGCTTCAGGATGTCACCCGGAACCTCCTTCCCCAGCCTGGCAGCCCCGAGTCACAGTAATCTGCTGCTCTGGGGACCCTCCACACGGGAAACACTCAGGGTGCTTGTTTAAAACTCAGATCCCTGGGCCCGGCCCAGCGCTACAGAGCCCTCCCTGCGTTTTAACAAGGCTCTTCGGGGACCACCGTTCCCTGAGGAAGGGAGCTCTACTCCGGAGGGCAGGTCTGGCGCTCCCTGATGGACTCTCCGCCAAGGTGCAAAGGTGCAGAGTGCACCCGGGGCCCGGAGCAAGTTCTCGGCGGCGGAGGGAAAAACCGGAAGGAAAAGGTGCTCGGCTTCCACCAGTAGAGGGGGCTGTGGGCCTTCATACCATCAGGGAGCACCACCCACTCCACCCCGCCCGCCCCCCACCCTCGCAATCCCAAACCTAAGGAAGGGATTGCTGAAGGTCCTCCCAAAGACCACACTTGGGTTTACGGCGTTTGCAGGTTTCACAGCTATGCACTTCTTACCACGCAATTTTACAGGCTGTCCGCGCTCAGCTTTTCTGTTTCTCTCTCACCTGGCCTGTCACCAGCCCATGCTCTCCCCCTTGCCAAGAGGGCAGCAGAGACGGGGAGGGCAGGGTCAGAATCAGAGTTCAAAGGGACCTTGGGATCCCTCCCTGGCTCACCCCCTCTCTTCTGGACCAGGAAATGGCCCTGGGTTGGGGGGTGAAAGGGTGTGTCCCGCAGGTGGGGAGCAAGAGCCCGTCTCTACATGGGGGCCCTCAGGTGGCAGCAAAGTGATTTCCTCCCAGCTGACAACTGCAAGTGCGCCAGGATTACTAGTGCCAGCCCTTGCGCGTGCGTGCGTGCATGCGTGTGTGTGCGTGTGTGTGTGTGTGTGTGTGTGTTGGTGGGGGCGGTCCCCGTGCTGTCAGGGGCCTGGCCCTCTGGCACACAGAGTCCTAGTGATGTAGCTCCCCGGGGACTGAGAGGAGACACTAAGACAGCCCAGCCGGAGGAGAGGAGTTCCTGCTTCTTGCTCTGCCTTTGAGGGAAGAAAGCAGCAGGGAGGGAGAGGAAAGGTCTCGTTAGGGACTGGAACGTCAGGCCCTCGGGCAGTGGGTGCTCGCTCGGGTGGGCAGATGCTGTGCCGGACAAGGCCGCTCTGTGTTTCTTCTAAGGAATGAAGAGGGACAGTGGGATCTCGTTGGGCACGCCGTTATGTGACTCTGGAGTTTGCTGTCCTCTCCCCCTCTTTTCTCGCTCTCTCTCTGAGTGTCGCACTCTCCCCGGTGGCAGGCCCTCGGGAGTCCAGGGCACAGTCCAGGTCTGCTTGGCTGGCTGCCGAGCACCACGCGAGTGGTGCGGCTGAGCAGGGACCGTCCAAGTCATCCGAGCAGGGAGCCGGACGCTGAGAGACGCGTGAAAGGCAGCGAGAAGGGACAAGACAATGGACCTTTCGTTTCTATGGAAACAGCATCTCAGGGTGAGGGGCTGAAGGAGGAAAAAGCTTCCACTTCACCTCCATCAGGACTTGAGAAATGGCCCCTTTTGTGGTTGGGCTTGCCCCTCCCCCTCCCTTCCCTGCCAGGTGTTCACCATGGCAACCCTGCCTCCAAAAAGAGGTGCAAAGCAGCCGCAGCATCTGGTGCTGGGGGAGCCAGGGAACCCAGGGGAGATGGGACTGGGCTGGTCACCCCTTGTCCTGATAGGACACAGGCCCTCGCCTGGTGTGAGTCCTCACCCCAGTACTATGTACTGACGTACTGACGTACTGTGCCTGGGGACCCCTAAATTCACCTGTCCAAGCCTCCATCTGCCACCACTGAGGCTGTTGTGAGGGCCAAGTGAAAGAGAAAGCTCCTAGTGAAGGAGCTCAATAAACGCTTCTTGGCCCAACAGTGGCATAGCACTGGTGCGGTGCTGTGCCCACATCCACCGAGACCCCCAAGCCTGCCCTAACTGTAAGAAGCACAGAGTACGTCAGGCTCTGTAGCGGGGCTGTGGAGTGAGCGGAGGGGAAGGAAATTAAGATTCTTGCACTCAGGCCGCTCCCTATCGGGTCAAAGCTGGGGCTGTGGGTGACGTGGGAGTCCTGGAAGGGCTCAGGTTGCTCGGGGAACGACCTCAGGGCCTGCCGTCACTACCCGGCTGGCCATGGAGCCCGGGCCCACCGCAGCGAGGCCCCACAGCCACAGAGGGAGAGATCCCCCCCCCCCGCCACATGGAAACCTTCCAGACTCGGAGATGATGCTGACATGAGAAAAGGTGCCAGCGGTAGTCCTGGCTGTCGCCGCCAGCCTCTGGAAAAGCTACCCTGGAAACTGCTCTGGAGAGAGAGAGAGAGAGAGAGAAAGGCCAGGACCTCTAGGGGATCCCTGAGAAACAGCCAGAAAAATATCACTATCAGGAACAATCTCTCCCGGAGGTAAGCAGCAAGGCAAACACACTTATCAAATAAACACAGGGAGGAGCCACGGCACACCATTTACAAGAGGAACAAGGAAAGCGGGTCAGAGCGTCGGTGGGGCCCAGGTGAGGGTGGGGTGTGTTTGACCAGGTCGGATCCTGAGGACAAGGAACAAGCTTTGCTAGATGGAGCCCTAGGCTCGGAGGCAGGGTGAGTCCTTAGCCCTGCTGCTCAGCTGGGCGGGGCCTCTGTGGCTTCATTTACAAAGGAGAGACTTTCCAAGCTTCTAGGCCAGACCCGTTCATGCCCAGCACGGCCCTGGCACCTCGTATCCTCAGAACAGCTGGGCAAGGCGAGCGTCACTCTCCTCTTCCAGGGAAGAGGGGACAGAAACTCGGACCTGCAGGGGCTGGCCCAAAGCCGCGAGGTAGATGAAAGCAGGAGCAGCGTGGGCAGCGAGGACCGTCTGACCCCTGACCTCGGATCTCTCCACGCCAGCACTCGGCCTGTCTGCAGCTGCGAGGCAAAGCTCCTCGGGAAGGGCAGAGCGGGGCGCCCTGGCCCGAGCTGGGGGGGGGCTCACCTGAGGCGCTGGTACTGCAGCTGTCACTGGGCCTCTTTCCCATCACAAGCTCCGCTTCGGGGAAGGTCTCGGTGGACAGGGAGCTGGACATGCCGTTGGGGGCCGCAGGCCTCTTGGCCCGGCGACTGAAGAGCCTGCGGCTCAAGCCCTTGCCCGCCTTGGCTGGGGTGGCCTCCCCGTTGGCAGCTTCTCCCTTGCCGTTTTGGGCGAGCTCCCCCCGGGGTCTGAGGTCCATGTGCGGGTGAGAGACCGCCCTGCCATCCTTCGGACGCAGCTCTCCCGCGGGGACGGGCTCCACGGGGGGCAGCACCTGCTCCAGCGTGACCAAGTCGTTCAGGAAGGTCTCCAGCCGCCGGGCCGACTCGCCCCTGCTGCCCTCCTCCTGCCCCTCGGGGTTGGCGCCGGCCTCCCGCTGCCGCTGGGTGGCCCAGCGCATCATCTCCCCCGGCGGGTGGCGGCTGCCGGACACCAGGGCGTACTTGGGGTTGATCAGTTTGCGGGCCACAGTGGAGGTGAGGCCGGCCCTGCCTGCCCCTCCGGCCAGGCCCAGCAGCCGGTACAAGTTCACCTCCTCGGAGATGGCGTACAGTTCCCGGAACTCCTGGTCGAAGGGCTCCACGTTCTGCCCCGTCAGGAGGAGGAGAAGGTTCCTGTCCGTGTAGGAGGAACTCCAGGTGAACCTGCGAATGCGGGGGCAGAAAAGTAAGGCTCGGGTGCCAGGCCAGCGACCTCGCCGCGCCAGCAGCCCCCGGGCAAGCCCATCTCAACGCCCCGCTGTCCCCATGCCAGCCTGGCCTACCACTGAGGCGGGATGCCTCACTACCTGGCGGAAGGCACCGCTGGGCCTTTTCGTCGGGGTGCTGTCCCTCCACTGACCCAACCCCCGCTCTTCTCCAGGTCTTGGCCTCAACTGCAGAGAGCAGGCGGTGGGTGCCGGGCAGGGTCATGGGAGGCCAGGCCTGGGTTCAAGCCCGGTTTCCACCCTGCGTGCCTCGTGCAGGGGGCTCCCAGGCGCACAGGCACAGAGCTGCGGCGAGGCTCGAGGGAGGTTAACACGTGTAATAAGATACTCGGCTCAGGAGCTGGCACAATGCACACACTTCACAAGTAGCCACTGCAGCTGCTGCTATTACTCATAGCATCCCATTCCTTACTGCTTCTGGGCTGAATTTTTAGAGCACAGAGTGTCTGCAAAACCCCATGTTTTAGGCAGGTAAGAGGACTTAATAAGTCGTTTACAGCTGTGTCAGGTGCCCAGGTCTGTTTTCTGCACCTAGATTTTCACTGACGGGGAGGGAGGACACCCGCTCAGATACAGCCTCTCGTGTTCCTGGAAATTTACTTCTGAGTCGGAATCTGGGAGGCATTCCTTCCACGCTACACCCTCATAGTTCTTTCTCAGATCGGGTCCATTCTGCTTCCCGCTCGTCCCGCCTAACGGCTAGCCTCAAAGTGCAACCCTGTGCCCTGACCCGTGTGGCTCCGTCGGCTGAGCTTCGTCCTGCAAACCAAAAGGTGCCGGTTCAATTCCCAGTCAGGGCGTGAGCTCAGGTTGCAGGTTTCTGGTCAGAGCGTGTACAGAAGGCAGCCTGTCGATGTTTCTTTCTCAAATCAATGTTTCTCTCTCTCTTTCTCCCTCCCTTCCCTTCTCAAGTCAAACATAAAATAAAATAAAATAAAATAAACCCAACTATTTGCTGTGGACCATGAAAAGCAGGTGCTTAATGTTCAGCAAGAATTGACCCTCTCTCTGGAATAATCCAGTGGCCACAAAGTTTGAGGGAAGGGACTGGGCAGGAGGCTCCTCTTTGCCATTGGGCCAGACAACCCCTCTTAAACCCATGACCACAGAGATCCCAGCGTTTCCCTGAATGTGGACATTTCCCACAATGAGTAAAAGCCTCGCAGGCCCTTCTCTGACCTGGCCCTGCTCACCTGTAAGACCCCGTGGCTACTTTCTCACCGTCCACCATTAAGAACTTGGATGACAAGGTCCCCTTGATCTTCCCCATGGGCATGCAGAAGCCAACGCCTGTCACGGAACGGACACGGATGTTCTGTTGAGAAGAGAAGAAAGGTACTGTCACCCAGGTTGGGGCCTGCGAGGCTCTGAGCCAGGTCTTTGCCGGGGCCGGGAAGGAGCCCTCTTGTCCCCGGGACCCTGCCTGCTGGCTCCTGTCTGCACTAAGCTCTGCTTTCCTTGCAGGTGGGGCCCCATTAAGGGCACAGGAGGAAGTCAGCAAATCTTGCTTTGGGAGTGGATAAGCTCAGGGTGGCTCCTGCCTGTTCCCAAAGCTCCCCAGAAGAGAAACACAGCCCTAGCTTTGACCTTGCACTGCAGGCTGACCACCCTAGGACTGGGCCAGATCCGCCTCCTTAGCCTCAGTAGCACTGTATGCAATTTAGGGTTATCAGTGCAGGAGACAAGGGTTCCGACAGAAGCGGTTGAGACCTTGATGTTCACCTGAGGCCCTGAGCTGGAGAAGAGGCAGAGAAAGGGGCAGGGGCGGCCTCTGTCTCAACTCCCGCCCCCCGCAAACCCCCACAGAGGTACAACTCACCCGAATGCGGAAGTCGGCAAGCTCCAGGCCCTGACACATCTCCAGGAAACACTTCACGCCCGCCTCGTCGAGGATGATGTACACGGGGACCCGGCGCTTAAAGGCAGCATCCACAATGTCTTGGAAGATATCGCCATCTGTGAAGAGGTCCATGACCACAGCGATGACCTGGGTGGGGAAGGGCACTGGTGAGGCACGTGGTGACTACATACTCGACAGGCACACACCTTGGCCCAGAGGGGACCAGCTGGGCCCGGGGTAGCTGGTGGCCAAGAGCCGAAAGCCCCATCTGCACCTCTCCTGGGTTCTTCTGCACATCCTCACCCAGGTGGGGGGAGCACATCTGAGCCCAGGGGATGGGCCTTCTGCTCTGGGAAACGCCCGAGGGTGCGGGCCATCCCTGACAAACCCCACCACTCCACCCGAAGGATTCTCCGGCAGCTGTTCAGGAGCCGTATCGGGAGAGAGCTAGAGGCTGCGGACAGCTGCTCGGGCGCCCCACGGAGAAAAGCAGGCCCAGGAAGCTGCGATCACCGGGAGGCACGGAATGAATAGACTGGTCCCCACAGGCTGCAGATCTGCTCCCGCGCCACCTTCTCTGCACACGCGCTTTGCTCGCCCTCTGCACACGCGCTTTGCAGCCTCCCTGAGGGCAGAGCTGAGGGAGAAGCCCTTTGCTTCCCCAAGGGCCCATCTGGGCAGCGTTCCAGTGAGCTTGAACTCCCCTGGCCTCCAGGTGTCCAGACCATCCCACTCCATCCTCAAATCAAAGTCACTGCCTAGGAACCTTGATTTCCAAAGGTCAGCCTTAATTATCCACGCTGGAAAGTGAGATCAGCCTTTCTGACCTTAGCTTCCTCCATTTTCCCACACAACCCCCCACCCGCAGGGCCCGGCTCCAGTGCAAGGGTTTTCTCGTTGGCCCCGAGCACTATGCACTGTGCACGAGACACAGAAGAAAGGGCAGGCCTTGGAGTCAGAGAGATCTGGTGATGTGACCTTTCCACTTTTGTGACCTTAGGCAAGTCACTTAATCTTGATGAGCCGCCTTATCTGCAAAGCGGAATGTCCAGCACTTTCACCATTAAGATCACAGATAAAGTCTGTGAAGCATCCAACACAGCGGGCCCCGGACTGGTGTGAGTCCTCCATAACTGGTGGCTGCTGTGCGCCTGAGGCATCTGCTAGCCCTTGGAACTGAAAGCCTGAACTCTGAAGCCAGACAGACCAGGCCTGGGACCAGCTCACTGCTGACTTGTCAGAGCCCTTGCTTCCTTGGCAGCAAGATGGAGCTGGTAGCAGCACCTCTCTCAAAGGGCTGTCATGAGGGCTTAGACAGATAAACTGTGAAAGCACTTACCACAGTGCCCGGCACGTGGTAGACTCAGTATGCGGTACCTGCCATGCCATCACCATCATTTTCATCACCAACCTCACACATGCGCCTTACCACGACTCCTGCCTCCAAAGAACCACCCCCAACACCATTTACACACTGCTATTTAAGGTTCTTCTTAGCTCCGACATTTAACACTCAATCATTTATACAAATAACGTTCACTGAGCTGCCCCGTCCGAAGGAGGATCTAAAGACGAGCTACAATCCCTAATGTTAAGGGATTAGTCCAGTTGGAACAATAGGCACTTGCACAAAATAAATAAGACATAAGTTAAAATGAAATAAATGCCTTTAAGAGATGCACAAATGGCATGTGCTGTGAATTCGGGGTGGGGGGTGGGGCGAGGAGAAGGACGGACGGAGGGAGAGAGATCGATAGATCAACTGCTCTCAGCAAGGGGAGTACAAGAGAGGCTGCAGTGAGGGAGCTGACCCCCGGGGAACGGGCAGCCTGGGGCTCCATGAGGAGTGAGCGGAGAGGGGGCAGGCCAGCGGGCAGGGCTGCCACGCCAGGGTGCGCAGGCTGCGCGCTGCACGCGGCACTGGGCCGAGGGGGTGAGTGGAAACTGCGCCTGCCTGAGGAAGGGACGCCCTTTCTAACCCGCACGCAGGTGCCGCGTGGGCCGGCGGGCACTGCGGAGGTGGGCATTTCAGGCAAAGAAAACGGCAAGGAGGCCCCGAGGACAGGCATTACCACGCACTGAACACTTTTAATGTGCCTCCCATTGTTCCAGGGGCCGTAGGAAAACTTCCTAATTTGATCCTCACAACGAGGATTGTCATTCCCATTTTACAGATGAGGATGTAAATACGAAGGGGCAAAGTAATGTGGCCAAGGTCACACAACATATAGCAGAACAGGGACTGGAGCTCAGGTCTGACCGACTCCACAATCTTCATTTCACTGTATCGTCCTGGCTCACAGAGATGGGACAGCTGTAGCATAAAACAAAACAAAACAAAAACAAAAAACAAACCAAAAAGCCCTTAAAAAAACTGACTTTTTAAAACCACTAAACAAGAGAGACAAACTTCTAGCAAGACTGACAAAAACAGAGGATGTGCAAATAAAATATTGAGTGAAAAAAGAGAAATAGCTATAGACATATTTACTTTTTAAGAAATTCTTACTTTTCAGAAATAGTAAAAATGGTAAAAAGTATTTATACATTGATGAATTTGAAAATAAAAATGACATGGAT
The DNA here is from genome assembly GCF_019186645.2 of Phyllostomus hastatus. Lineage (NCBI taxonomy): Eukaryota > Metazoa > Chordata > Mammalia > Chiroptera > Phyllostomidae > Phyllostomus > Phyllostomus hastatus. The sequence continues at coordinate 5,797,333 of NW_025333715.1, forward strand.
AGTCATTATAAGTGAATTAAACATAATACAGCATAATCAAGTACAGTTTATTCTAGGAATGTAAGAATGGTTTAATATCAGAAGATGTATCATTTTAATTTATAACATTTATGGTGTCAAGGAGAGAAAAATTATACATTGTCTTCATAAGTTTTAAAAAGTATTTGATAACACTACATCTCTATTTATGATTAAAATTCTCAAAAAACTAGGACTAGAAGGGACCTTAACAGAGAAACTTGAGATGCAATCCCTTTAAGTATCAAGCAAGTCAAAAGCACTATCATCACTACTATTTAACAAAATATTGGAAGTCCTAACCAATGCAATATGATAAGAAAAGAAATAAGAACTAGAAGGATTAGAAGAGACAAAACTACCAGTATTTAGAGATGATACTTTTATAGAAAACCCAGTATAATGCTGGAAAAAACTATTAAAATTAATAGGAGACTTCAGTAAGATAGCCAGATACAAGAAAAACTTACAAAAACCAACAGCATTCTACTACTAGAGAAAATCAACTGAAAAAGAAAGAAAGAAAATAGATCCATTCAAAACTGCTACTTAAGCACATAGTATTTAGGAATTAGAACCTTTATGGAGAAATGTATTAAACTCTATTAAAACACCTTTTCAAATAAGTGAATAAAAGACAAGACAAATGATGTGCCTGGTGAATACGAGTCGACATTTTAAAAGTCCAGTTCTCCCATATTTATCAAATCCAATGCAATTTCAATCAAAGTTCAGTAAATATTTCTGAGGAACCCAAACACTTCTAAGAGGTGAGGAAGGATAAAGACTTGGAAAAAAGGAAAGTTAATTTTGAAAAAGAAAGGATAAGTTGAGTTTGAAAAAGACAAGCTAAAAAGGGACACTTGTCCTACCAGACAGTGAGACACTGTCACAGTGGTGAGAACTGTGGTGTCGAGGGGGGAAGGAGCTGGCAGACAGACTGACGGACCAGAATGGAGGGACCAGAAACATGCAGGTACCTACGCGCATGCATAAACCTTTGTCACATAGAGGGAGAACCACAACTCAGTGGAGAGAGGGTCCTGTTCAGTAGATGCTATTGGGAAAACTGGCTTACTATATGGAGAAAAATAAAGTGGATCCCTACAAAAAAGGCTACCTCATGCCATATATAAAAGTGAATTTCAGGTAGGCTAACTACCTAAACGTGAAAGAAAATTAATAAGGGAATTGGTGAACTGTAGGCAAATATCTTCATGGCATAGGTAAGAAGGATTTCTTAAGATTCCAAAAGCACAAATCTTAAGACAAATAAAATTTAAAAAGATGCATTCCACAACTTAGGCATTTTCTGTTCAAAGAATATTACAGACAAAGGTAACTGAAGGATGACAGGGAGACGGTATCTACAATGTCCACAACCGAAAGGAATTAACAATATACAAGGGATCCCTGAAAAATTTTTTTAAAAGATTAATTTTAGAGAGAGGAAGGGAAGAGGGAGAAAGGGAAACATTGATTTGTTGTTCTACTTATTTATGCATTCATTAGTTGATTCTTGCATGTGCCGTCACTGGGGATTGAACCCATGACTTTGAGGTATTGGGATGACACTCTAACCAACTGAGCTACTCAGCCAGGGCTGGGATCCCTGCAAATTGGCAAGAAAAAGACAGGACGTTAATTAGAAAAATGGGCAAAGAATATGAATCAGCCATTCCCAGAGGAGATACCTGAATGGCTAATAAGTATATAAAGAGAAGCTGACCTCATTAGCAATCAGAAAAATTCACATGAAAGCAAAGAAATGAAAGGGGACCCTCATGTACTGCTGGAGGGAGGGAAAACCGGTGCAGCTATTATTCCCTAGAGCAAGGGAGAGGTCTCAGTGAATTTAAGGATATGCGTAACTCCAGTCAGCAATGCCACTCTCGGCCCCGCACGCAGGGGACCTCTTGGATCTTTGCACAGGTCTATGAAGGGGCAGGAACAAAGACATTCGCTGCAGCTTTCTTTGGGACACGAGCAGCTGGCGATGGCTCAGATGTGAATCTCCAGAAGAATGCACACGGTCACAGCGAGGGACATACACGGCAAAGTGGCAGACGGGAGCCAGGAACTAGTTCTGCGTCCAGAACTTGAATAGTTTCCTTAAAAATGGATGGTTTGATTTAAAATGCTAGAGGATCGAGATCTCCAGCCTAATGCCATTCATGTAAGTAAAATAACACTGCATGTTTTTCCAGGATACAGACATGTCCAAGGACACGCGCTCAACACACCAAGGATGGCTGCCTACGGGCGGAGGAAGGGATGGGAGGGAAGGAGCAAGTCAAACCAGCAGGGCCCTTCCATGGGTTGAGGATGGCAGTGCAGCATGAACTGAGGTTCGCCATCAGCTCGGCGTGGGAGGTCCCAGACAAACACACACACACACACACACACACACACACACGGAAGCGAAAACAAGCAGTTGGTCTGGAACCGTTCGGGGTAGCTATGGCCGGCCAGGTTGGGCTTAATTACAGAGGTGTTTTCACAAGACACTTCAGGCTTCCTTCCATCAGAACACGGCTTCCCCACCGTCTTGGAGGGTTCCTGATGTGTTATCTCCCAAGGCCAGAGTCCACCGTTTGCTCATTTCCAAACTCTCCACGGTGTCCAGCTTCAAGTTGACTCTCAGTATATGACTAAGGATTGCCTGACTGGCTCATTGTGCTTCTGCATTTTATTCTGTGACTGAAACAGCCGACAGGGAGACGGCTGCCCTGCCCCCCACCTGAGCAGCCTGGGATGTGAGAGGATCACAAACTGGAGAGAATCCCAGGACCCCCCGGCTTTAAGGAGCCTTGGTCTGCGGCACCCTGGTGCGAGCCAGCCATCTGTGTCACTACCAATTAAACAGTGAACTATCTGTAGTCGGGGGAAAAAAATCAATTGCTCGCTGACTCCTGTAATCTCCTGGTGGAGAGGAGGTGATAATTACCCTCTGCCTTGGTCTCCCAGGGCCCCTCCTGACATCCAGCCCCGCAGCATCAGGCCGGGGAAAACCAGCTGCCCACCCCCTCTGCCCTGGTGTTTAATGTGCCACGTGACCCTCCGAGCCCAACCTACCCTCAACACTCCCGGTGTCAGTGGAAAATCGGGTTTTAAAAGAAGGACGTCACAGGCTCAGGACCAGGGAAGAGGGATTTCATCCGGAGAAAACGGTCACCCCGCTTCCCCAGGCAGGCTCGCAGCGTCCTTTACTGGGTCACCCACTGATGTGCGGCACGGGGGAGAGAGGTTAACTCCAGGTGGCAGGAGTTTTTAGAAGCTGTCGCAGGCGCCGGCAGAGAGGCTCTGATGCTGTCACTGCTCATGGGGTGTTTGCTTTGATATCCCGCCGCAGTGGCGGAGTGGGAGAGCAGGGTGGGCTAGCGACCCTCAGAAGCCCCCTCTACCTGTCATTCGCCTGTAATTAAACTGCCAGCTTTTCGGGTTCTCTTTCTCCACTCCTTAATTATCATCAGATAATAACAATAAGGAAAAGGACTCCACCTTCCCCCACGCAAACCATGGCTCACGACAGCCAGTGCCTGGAGCCCCTGGTGTGTCCAGGCCAAAGACGATCCAGGCCCACAGGCACCTGCAAAATCAGCGCCCTCTCGGTCACCCACACCCACGAGCTAAATCCAATTGGCCACCGAGTCGAGCAGGCCCTCTACCCCATGCACCTCCTCCGGTCGACTCCTTTCTGTTCCCGCCGGACTGCTGTGGAACCTCAGCCCCCCGCCCCCCATTCCTTACTGAACTTCTGGAATAGCTACCTCTTCCTGCTCCACCTTTGCACCCCAATCCATTTTCCACAGCAACGACCCCACCAAAACAAGAGACCGATGAACCCCTGGGTCCCACGGTCCTCAGGAGAGGTCCAAACCCTTAACTTGGCACTTGAAGGGCCTCCTCGGCCTTTGTCTGCAGCCATGCAGATGGCCTGCGGTGGCCCTAACACGGGATTTCTGGGCAATGTCGACCCTTCGGGGCCAGTGATCTTTGTGGTGAGGGGCTGTGCATTGCACGGCGTTAGCAGCATGCCGGCAGCAACATCCCAAATGGTGACGATCCCCCAAAAATGTGTGTAGACATTCCTAAATGTTTCCTGGGGACAAACATCGCAGCATCTCCCCCACCCCCACCCCCACTGACATCTTTCGGGAGCCTCTACACACACCAGGCAGTTTCCAGTGCTTCTGTTCCTGCCCCTTCCACACCCCTGGCAAACATCTGTGCACCTCAGCCAAGAACTTCCTGAACTTCTACCCCCCAATAAGGTTCCTGCATCCTGCCCACACCGTCTTCCCCACAAATAACAGAGCTCCGTCCTGCAGAGTAACACCTGCGGGATGGCTCTCTCCCTTCCCGGGCGTGGGCTCCTGGGTGGCAGGGATCATCCAATTTCTCTCAGAATCTCTGCCCTGCGGGGTCCCCTCAACCCCAAGCCGGTTCTCCATGTTTGTGGAATGAATGTCTAAATGGAGGTGGTTTCATGCCTATTGTTTTATTGGCCGGGTATGGATATAGGTTTGCAGTTATCTCTTTTATTTCACGAATGCCAAGGCACTGGGGAGGAGAGAGAGAAGCGTGGTGAGCAAGATTCCGGGTTAGACTGTGCTGCCGGAAGGCAGAGTTGAAGTCCTTTCTCAAGGGCGTGGAGAAGGGAAATGGAGTTGGTGCCTTTCAGGACTGCTGCCTGAGCCCGCAGCTCTGGGGTCGGGCCTCTCTGCCTCTGCTGCACCCACATAAGATGCTGGAGGAGCAGCCAGCCCGTGAGTGAGGACAGCCCTTCACCCAGGGGTAGCGGGCCACACTGAGGACAGCAGGCCGGGAGGCAGGGCTGCCGCTGGCACGCAGAGCGAGCGCCTCTGTGCAGATTGCAGAAGGACACTGTGCTCTCTGAGATGGAACGCAAGCCAGTGAGTGGAGCGTGGGCTGCATGGCGGCTCCACAGAGCCCCTTGGCCGGGCCCTCCTGAAGGGCCCAGGCTGCACCCCTGCACTCGGCCCCTGCACTGGAGGACATTCCAGATGTGCAGAATCTCAGAGCCAGGAGCGGACTTAGCCAGAGCCTAGCCTGGAGGTTAAGGTCCCCATCTGGGTCTTGACAGAGGTGAGACTAAAGCCGGGCTTCTGAACCCACTCCGAGCTATCACCCCCAGAGGATGGGGTCACAGCAGGCTCTGGGGTCAGGTGTGCTCTAGCCGGGACCCCAGGCCACCTCTGCTCACACAAAGCCAAGACGCATCAGTGGAACCGCACTGTACCACCCTCTCCCTCACTGGTTCCCCAGCCCGGCTGACGGGGAGCTCTAGGTACTGGGGCGGGCGTGGCTGCTGTTCCGGCAAAGACCCACCCCCTTTTTACTCAGCTGCATGGTGGGGAGAAGCAAGAGGTCACAGGCCAAACCTACTCATTGCAGGGGTGTGCTGGTCACGGTCACTTCTTCCTGGGGAGGAAGTGAGCCAACCGAGGCACATCCCTGCCTGCCCACTGATGGCCCATGTGAGCCTGGGGCCTGACTTTGACCCCCCCATGCCTCCCCTGCCTACTCCCCACGCCTGCTGGGCGGTTCAGACAAGATCACGCCCAGGACATCCCCGGGGGAAGCTGTGCAGTTACGAGGGGCCAGTAAGCTGACTTGCTACAGGGGAAGGGCGCTAACTCCCCACACCGCAAACCCCAAGGTCCCCCGGGGCAGGGAGGAAAGCAGCTGGGCAATGTGGTCAGGCTGCTGCCTCCCAGAACAGGCACCTGTCGGGCAGCCCAGGGGCGTCACCTCGTCTGGGCCCAGAGAGCAGGCCTTCCCGGTCCCATGGAGGCTGGTGCCGGGCTGGCCACCGGCCTCTGGATCAGTCACCTCCAAGGGTGGAATGTTCTCTGAGGGCCCAGGGGCCACGGGAACACTGACAGGCCAGTGCAGGAAGCCTCGCCTGCGGTGCGGCGCGGGGCCTCGTCCTCAGAGATGCGGATGCTGCGGGCCGTGAAAATGCATTGGCACGGCGCCTGCCCCTCGGGTGCTCTGAGTGCGGGTGGTGGAGGGATCAGACTCTGAGCAACCACTGGTGCTGGGAGGAGGATCTACCCTGTGGAAGCAGCAAGTCTCCCTGCTCTGGACTAAATCCATTTAGTCTAAGTCTCGGTTTCCTCATGTTAAAATGCAAGTGGGGGGGTGACACCTTCACAGGGTTGTTGAGTTCTAAGCGAGATGGTGTGGGAGGCACGGTGCTCAGCCTGTGGGGAGCCCTGGGTAAATGCCAAGGTCTCCCCTCTCCTCAGACAGGGATCCCAGAGCAAAGGGCCATCGCTGTAGAGGAGGGGGCGCAAGGGGAGGGAGGAGCCAGTGTGGGGACCCGGGAGCGCCGGCAGCCAGCTGGCAGGCATCAAGGCCTCGGGGTTTTCCTTTTGCTCAGCACTGTGCCCAGCAGGCCCAGCCCGGCTGCTGACTCAAGCCTGGGGAACACCACACGCCCAGAAGGGAAGGGTGGCCCGACGAAGGGAAGAGGAATCCGAGTGGTGCGCTGTTGGGGGAGAAATGCTGGGCGTCTGTGCCCGCATCCCAGGCAGCGGGCAGATGCCGCTAAGAAAGCCCGCTGCCAGACAGAGCAGAGTCCGCAGGGAGGTGGGCTCCGGGAACCTGGGCAGAAGCTGTTGCGGGGGTGATGGGGACAATTCACCTCTGGGGGGTGGGGGTGGGGCTCTAGGTACACAGTGGAGACTTTCCTCGGTCAAGACTGCAAGGGGCCCCATCTGAGGCATCGCCGATTTCTGCACCCGCAGGGAGCGAACCCCCGCAGTCTGAGAGCCTACCGCAGTGGGGAGGGCCGACACTGGAGTCTGGGGTCCCGCACGGGCGGCGGCGAGACCGTGGGTGAAACCCCTCTGATTCCGCCCGAGAAGCGAGGCTGCCTGGTGGTTCTGGCGAGGATGCAAACAAACGCTGTGGTGGCTGGACGTGCGACCTCCGCTGCGGTGCGTGCCCCGTGGCTGGGCTCTGCCCCTCTCCGCCGACGGTGCCGGCACATGGTGGGTGCGCAGGGGCGGCTTGATGGGGCGCCGGTTTCACAGTCCTCATCACGCTCCCTCCGGGAAGGCAGGTGGATCCTACCTCAAACACGCTGGCCCCCACCTGCCTGCAGAATCAAGCCCTCGGCCTGGCCGAAGGCCCTCCTTGTACGTCCAGCCCACTCCCTCCCCGGACAAACACTGTAAATTCTCCAAACTCACCCACAAGGCTCTGCCCTCCCGACTGAACGGTCACGCCCTTCCTGTGAGGAAGGGTGCACCCTGTCCCTGAGGCTGTCCCAGGGCCCTGCTCTGTCCCCAGGCCCCAGGGCAGCGGGTGCCCTTCCTGGGGTGCTTGTGGGCTCAGACCTGCTGCGTCCTAGCACTTAGGGGGGCGGGGGAGGGTGTGGAGGGCAGAGACCTGTCTGTCATTCCTTCCTCCCCGCACGGGGCCTGGCTGGCAGGAGCTGCTCGAAACAGAATCCCTCTGCGCTGGGGGCCTCCCCTGGGGGAGCTGTGGAGGCAGCTTGGACCAGATCCCTGGCCGGGCAAGAGGCCAGAGCCGAGACCAACGGGGCCCTATCCTCTGTGTGAAGGCCAGGCTGCCCCCACCCCACCAGCAGGGAGAGCATCTGCACGTTGTGAGCCGAGGCTTCCCAGCTGTCTGTAGCCATGTCACATTGTTGCAGGCTCACTAATTAGACATCATTAAACACCAGGCTCCCTTGCTGCACTGGCAGCCGCCGGAGCCCAGTGCTGCCCAGCCAGGCGGCTGCCGCTCCCAGGCCCCTGGCCTCAGAGCAGGGCTCTGCTCCCAGCCCCGTGGGCCGTGCCTGCCTGTCGTGAGCTCCCCGGGGCTCATCCCCTGTGGGTCTGACCCTGTGAGGCCGTCACTCTTTCCACTCACACCCCAAACTAGGGTGATGACGGAGACCCACAGAGACCCGGGCTGGCTCTGCAGAGAAAGAGAAGGCTGTCCCGACGATGTGAGCAAGGTCAACTCGTTTAGCCGTGAAGAGCCGTCTGTGATTCACCAGGGAGTGAGCGTGGCAATTCCTTTTGAGATCCCGGGCCAGCTTCTCCCTGCCCCGTGGCGTGCTTCTGGGACGACTTTCCCTGCACTAAGCTGGTGTTAATTAGTGAAAATTATCTAATGCAAGCTCATTTTAACATTAGCTTAAAGCTAAACATAATTAGGAAGATAAATCAGCTGCTAAAAAAAAATTTTCCAATGGAGATACACAAACGATTCTTAGGACCCGCTGCTGTTTGGGTTGCTGGCCTGGGGCTCCGGGCACCGTCCAGTACACGGGCAGAGCAGGGCAGGGCTCAGAAAGTACCTGCTGAGGTATTTCCTGATGGATTGATTCATTGGAGCAAGACGACTAGAGATGGCGGTTCGCCTGGGCGTTTCTGAGCAGGAGCAAGGATAACTCTGTGGCTAGCGGCAGGTGATGCTACCAGGGAGGGGGGTGGTACAGGCGGAGGTGCAGTTTGGGAAGGTGGTCAGGAAGGCACTGGAGTGAGGGCAACAGCGCGAATCCGAGTGTTCCCAGGCCTCCGTCCGGGCACACCCCTGCCCTCCGCCGACCCTCCCAGTCTACCCTGGCTGCTCCGGCTGCCAGTTCCTGAGGCCTGAGCTTCCCTGGGGCTCGGTGGGAATCGCAGGCAACGCAGTCCCCGTCCGGTCCCACCACTCACTGGCAGAGTGTCCCTATCCTCTCTGACCCTCGATTTCCTCATCCGTAAAATGGACTATTGTGAAAATTTAATGAAATAAATAATACATCCTTCAGGGCTGACACAGGCCTGGCATTTAAGCGCTCAGTGAAAACAATAGCGATTAACCCACCTAACAGTTCTGCCGTTTATTTCCTTTCTATCTCCCCCATCAGCGTGAAGAGCAGGGCCCACCATTTTATTCATCTGTTTGTTTCTGAGACCTGGCGCACCGTGGGTCCTCAGAAAAACGCGCTGAGTGAGCTACTAATGTGGGAAATTCCCTGGCAGCCCGGGAACCCTCCGGGGCGGGGCAGTCAGGGACACTCACAGTCTCTCCTAAAGGTAAGGAGCCCTGGTCCCCCCACCCCCAGCCCCACCCCCTATTGACTCAGTGCTAAAAAGGACATTTATGTGGAGCCTTCCACGTGCCCAGCCAGTCCTGGGAGGGGCCCAACGGAAGGATGACCACCCAACGAGCTACGCCAGGATAAGTTTACAGATTATTGGAAATTTGAGCCAGAGAGACTCATCGTTAAAAACCCTCTTTTTCCAGAGCTAAGACTCTGGGATCAGTAGCAAGTCCGCAGAGTCTAGGGATTTCAGAGAAGGGGAAGGAAAACAGGAAGGCAGCAGAGCTGACTGCTAAGGGCGCCTGGCGGGGGGTGGTGAGGTATTGGAGGGGCAGGGGTGGGGGCAGACAGGGATCCCTGCAGTGACTCAGCCTGCGGGTGGGGGACCTCCCGCTCAGCACAGTGCCGGGATCCGCCCCGGGCCTGTTTGTTCTCTGCTTTGCTCCCCTCACCCCCCTGGGAAGCTTGCCCCAGAACAGGCTCTGCCTTGTACTCAGAGGTGAGTCTGCTGGTGCTGGGAGCCACCGCTGACTTCAAGGCTTCACCACACCCCCCGGGCATGGATGCCCGGCCGCTCAGCTCACTCGGGTCCGCCGCCCAGACCTCCAAAAAGGTGGCTCCCCTGGCCGAGCATGCCTCCTGCTGGGAGCCTCTCCCCAGACCCCTCTGACCCTCTCAGCACCCCCTTCCACCTTAGAGCTGCTCTCTGCTGCCCAGACAGCCTGTTAGGTGGCGATTAAAGGGGACCCCAGGGGGTGTGCAGTTCAACGGGGGACTTCATGGGACACTTGCTTCTCCAGGGGGACAGAGAGGGACAGTGGCCAATAAGAGACAGTTTCCAATCATTGAAACAAACCACTGACCTCCTGTGGGCCCTGCAAAGGAGACAGAGAGGAATAAGGGGGAGTCTTGGCTCTTCCAAAGTCCCCGGTCCCCGAGGACAACGTGGGCTCTCCTGCAGCCAGCTGGGTGCCGGACAGACACGCCGCTGGCACAAACAAGGAGCCACGTCGAAGAATTTAAAAACAAAAATCACTTTTGGATTGAAAATGTGATCGAGTGCCAAGGAAGAGGGGACTTCTGAGGTGGGCACTGAAGAAAAGGGAGCAAACCCGTCAACAGGCAGAGATGGGTAGGGCCTGGCCTGGCCTGGCCTGGGCGCCCATGCCCCTCTGTCCGCACCAGCCACATGCGGGCCTACTCCTCCCGCTGCAGCAGCAAAACGAGGAACAGCTCCTGGTGAATACAAGTTGCCTCGTCCAGCAGTCCAGAGGCCACCCTCTCCTGGGTTGTGCTTGGAATCTTCGTGGGGCCATTGGTAATCCCGACCAGGGGCCTGAGGAAGCAGTGTCGTTTCCCTGCGGTTGGTCTGAAGGTAAGTCATCTCACCTTTGTGACCTCAGAGGATGTCTGTGAAATGAAGCTAGCACTCTTCCTTACCTGGAGGTGATTGAGGCTCAAAGGAAATGGGGTCCAGGAATGCAGAGGTCAGGGGGCCCAGGAATGCAGAGGTCAAGGTCAATCTTGGGGGTTGGGGAGGCTGTGTCCCTGAAGCACAGGCAATAAACCCTCTCAACCCGCCCAGCAGCCTCTCAAATGGATGCTGCTGGTTACCGGGTCACCGGGGAGCGCGGAGGACGGGTGGAGGGCTTGGTGCAATCTCATTCTTCCTGCTGCGTTTGGACAGGCCTGCAGACGGATCCACAGCATCAAAGGTCCTGCCCTAACCCCGCTCCCGGGCTGGGTGAGTGGCCCTCCTGCCACACCCTCTAGTTAAGCACTCATCATACCGTATCATAATGATGGCTTAGTAGACTCTTAGGCTACTTAAGAGCAGAGGTGAGTTTAATATGTCTGTTCTCTACTGAAGTACTTAGCACACAGCAGACCTCAAAATATTTGCCTGGTGACCATGAGTGCGCTATCCTTCCGAGTCAAAAGCCCATCCAGATTAGACTTGTTTGAGCCTCTCACTCTGCCTGTGTTAAGTATGAACCAAGAGCTTTCCAGCCTACACGTGGTCCTGCGTTAAGCCCGCCCCCTGGCAGTTACACTGATGTCAGCAGGCCAGGAAGCTGCAACCTCCCCTGGTCATTTCTGCCAACATGGGACAGACCGGGAGCTCATTTCTGACATCCTGAAAGCATCCTTTCTGCCTGTAGTTTATGCTGACGAAATACAACATTCGGTGACACTAAAATAAGTGGATAACCCTAGGGGGGCAAATCATAAAAAGAAACAAACCCACCCCACAAGTAAACATGGCTCCCCGGTGTGACCCAGAGGGCCTTCTGACGTGTGCAGAGAGGTCCAGAGAGCAGATAAGATGACAGCCTCAAAGACCTCCTCCCATTCCTGGTAGGCCCCACCTCCACACCTGCTGGGCTGCTTCCTCACTGGTCACTGCCCTCCCCGCCTCTCCTCTCCAACCCCCAATCATATTTTCAAAGCGTCCCCTAGTTAGGCTCCTTTCTCTGAATCCGGGGGCCCAGGCCGGGAAGCCTCACTCGTCTGCAGCTGTGGCAGGTAAGTCACAGCCGCAGAGCCTTAGTTCCTTGTTCTCACTCCGGAATAACCTACAGGAGTATCCCGAGGGTTAAATGAGATAAAATACAAAACTCTGGCACACAACTGGACACGTCTGTCCTCTGCCTCTCCTCCCCAGGTCACCCTGTCTCTGCACTTGAACTATCTCACGGTCTGCCCCATCTGGCCTTGCAGCGGCCAGGCTCACTGGAAACAAAAAAACTCCACGCTTTGGGGTGAAAGGAAGGAGGAGGACTCTAATAATGGCCATGGAGGGCTGCTTGCCAGTTGGACAAGTTGGGGTATGAGTGGGGTTGGGCAGTGGTCAGAGGCGTAGCCTTTAGAGTGGAAGCTAGGGATCAGTGTCTTTCTATAACCAGCCACGTGACCTTCGGGCGAGCCCCCTTCCTTCTCTGTGCCTCAGTTTCCTCACCTGCCCTACCTCCTTCACAGGGTCTTTGAGAAGAAGGTGCTGTACAGGTGTGAGCCACAGTGACGAAGAGCGGGGGCCCAGGGGGCCTGGGACTTGAGTGGGCACCAACAGGGGCTGTGCTCAGCTGCTTTGAGACCAGTTTTAGGACCCCCACACCAGGCCCCACACAATACTCAGCTCCCACCAGGGCAGCTCTCTCCTCCTGCCAATCAGAGCTGCTTGCTGTTTTCAAGCAAAAATCTCTCCCTCCTTCTCCTGCTCCTGCTCCTGTGTGTCTTATGACAAAATTGTCCCTTCCAGTTCCCTTCTGTGTTTACCACAGCAATTCACCTCCCTCAGGAAGCCCTCCCAGATTAAGCACATCCGGCCTCAAAAGCTCTTCCTTGGAGCACATGCCCCAGCATTTAACTCTTGGAAGGCAAAAGCCACAGATGATATCCTCCTAGGGCTAGCGCCTGCCAGACATTAGGCCTTCCGGAAATAACTACGGGTTAAAGATGCATGGATTGGAATACTGGATCAGGTCACAAATGTTAACATTTCTGTTGTTAAATATTTTGAGAGTTTACAACACTCCATTACACAAGAGACAGTTGACATCCCACGTGGGGCTATGAGCCCCAGTGGGCAGAAGCGCTGTCTCTTCTCCCTTCTTGTAACAGCTTGTGCCCGGGCTAATTCCATTCAAGCTCCTTGGTGTAGCCCTGCCGCACCGCCCTCAGACAGCGGGCCAGGGCATGGTGGGTAGGCAGTCAGACAGATGAGCACAGCGAGGACGATGAGCCAGGTACAGGTCACCGGAGTGGAAAGCCCTGGGTGCCTCACTGGGCAAAACTGGGAAAACAAGGACCTTGCCCCCCAGGGTAACCTTTCCTCTCCCAGCATATCGCTGGCCATGTGGTTCGGACCCCCTTGACCCTTCATATCGCTGGTCGTGCAGTTTAGACACCCTCACTTTTGCTCCCTAAAGATAACATCTAGGCCCCAGCTGTACTTCAGATCCAGGCCCAGAAAGGCAGCAGAACCAGACAGGCAATGCCAGGGCTGCCTCAGGACCAGCTGCACTGACTAATGACCCCCTGCCCTGGCGCTGACCCATCGGTGGAGCCACGACCCTAACAAGAGCACACCCGGAAAACGGACTAATGTTCTGTTGAGATCCTCCTTTAGGCCTCCCCTAAGATTCCCGCCTGCAACACAGAGAGACAAACCCTCGGGACAAAGGGCCCAGCACTCGCTCTCCCTCTGGGGAGCATGCCCATGCCTTTCCCTTTCCCCTCTTATTCCCCCACAGGCACACACCTCCTCAATTCTAAGGGTCCCCATGAAACTTGCAAACCAGGGAGGCAACGGACAGCGGCAGTTTCCCCCGGGCTAACCCCCCGAGCCTGTCTCCAAGGCCCCCTTCTCTCTGACTTCCCACTGAGCCGCAGCAGCCCTGCCTGGGCTCTCCCGTTGCTTCTTGCACGCCAAGCCCTTCCTCGTTTCACTGTCCTGAGTGTGCGTTGGCCGAGGCCAATAAACTCTTGCTTTACTGCACTTTGTCTCTTGACTGAAATCTTTCAAGGAGACAGGAACCGAGGACCCATTATCTCGCCACGAACAGTGTCACTGTGGGTCAAGACCAAGGACTTTGGCATTTGGATCCTGGCTCAACCACTTACTAGCTATGCTGATCTGTGGCAAGTAACTGTTCTGAATTCAAAAGCAAGGAAAATTCCCATTTCCCCCAGTTGTCGCAAAAAGCAAAGGAGAACATGCAGGCCCGGAAGTGCTAATAAACTGAGGCCCGTCAGTATTATAAGACTCAACCCCAGACCTCAGCTGCAGCCTGCTGCAAAATAGTCACCCACGTCCATTTCCCTCTGTTCCAACTGGCCTTTGTCTTTTGCAGAATGCAATAGACAAAGGCAGCTCAGGCAGACAAAGAGGAATTACTTAGAAAGAGAGGGAGGAAACACGGACAGTGCAAGTTAACCCTTCCTCCCGGTGGCCAGTCTACCAGGGACCTGCAGCAGCGCCCCTTCCCGGAAGAGGTGCTCCACCACCGGTCTTTCAGGTTAGTCTCCCCTCGCCAGGCCATTCGGTCTCGGGGTAACCGAACTCCAGACGCTTTCATTGAGCTGACTTAGAACAGTGCACCCCAGCCGCTCCTGCTGTGTATTCTGAACCAGACACCAAAGGCTACTACTGGTGCTTCTTAGCAAATCTTTGTGAGGGGAGCCAGATTTATCAAATAAAAAGCAGGATGCCCATTAACTTTGAATTTCAGATATGTAATGATTAACTTTACAGTATCAGTATGCCCCATGAAGTATTTGGGGGCATATTAACAATTCAAATTTAAGGAGGTGTCTTATATTTTCCCTGGAAACCCTACCCAAGGCCACAGAGCAAAGATTAAAATCTCTGCCCCACCTATATTCTAATCAGCCAACCTGCAAGCATTCCTTCCTTTCAGCCCCTACGCACAGCAGACTAGGTAAAGGGGGAGCTTTTCCTCAGCTGAAGTCCAGCGACCCGTCTTGTCCAAGTGCCCAGCACAGAGCCAGGCACATAGGAGGTGCTCACAACATATTCCTCATTGATTCCAGGCTGCTTGAGCTCCAGTGCTGGGCCCAGTGGGGAGTGTAAATGGGCCAGCCGGGGCAGCCTTGACCCAGCAGCAAGGCCAAGAACAGAATGGCTAGGGTGGGGCTGGGACGGGCCAGCCACTGGCTTCCCGGGGCTGCTCCGCAGACCGTAGGAGCGAATGGCCAGGGTTGTGTTTTGTGAACCCCTGGGCAGCACGGAGGCATTATCAGGACCTCTGAGTGGCCCGATTTCCCACAGGGCCCCGTGAGCCCACACTCATCCTAAAGGAGAGAAACTCTCCAGGGACATGGCGGATGGAAGCCAGTGCCTCTGGACCCCGCAGTGACGACTGACGGCAGTCCATAACTTTGTCATTTGCCAAAGCCGGTCACACACTTCCTCTAGAGGCCTCACCACAGCCCCACGACCTGAGCGAGGTTTCCTGGACCATTTTCCGGCGCGCGGTCAGGGCGGTCTTCCCCCGAGGTGGGGCCTGATCCCAAGGGACTGACTGGTCGTGGGGTCCCACCCGTGAGGCGGCGGGGTACAGGGCCTACCTTCTGGGCCTGTTGGATCATCTGCCTGACCACCTGCTTGAGGTGGGGCGCCTTCTCCTCCTTAGGGGGGTGGGTGAAGAGGGTGACACGACTCACACCGCGGTAAACACCCGTGTCGGTCCAGCCCAGGTCCAGCGGGGGCACCTCGGTGTCGGAGAGGTCGGGCCAGTAGGCCAGGGACTCGCCGGGCTCTGCTGGGGCCTGCGGCGGGGCCTTGGCCTTGGCCTTGCTTTTGCCCCGGTTGGTGGAGCCGGCGGCAGGGGCGGGGTCCTCGTAGGGGCTCCAGGAGGCGCGGAGGGCCTGGCGCTCCTGGCTGGACAAGAAGTCCCGCAGCCGTTCCTTCTTGACCCGCTCGCGGTAGGCCTGCTCGCCGCCGCCCAGCAGCGCCTCCAGCGCGGCCCGCCGCCGCTCGCAGTAGTAGAAGGCGGCCTGCGCCTCGGTCACCCGCTCGTTCACGTGGGTCTCGTCCAGGCAGATCAGCTGGGACTCGGCCATGGTGCCCGGCCGCCCGCCACCGCCCCGGCAGCGGCCCCGGTCCCGCCGCCGCAACCTGGAGCCGCCGAGGGGCGGGGCGCCTCACCTGGCCGCGAGGTGGGCCAATCGGCGGGGGCCGGGGCGCGGGCGCGGCCGTCGGGCGGGCGGGGAGGGGCCGCTTCGCCCTCCGCCTCTGCAGGCGCGAGCGGCACGGATGACCTCGGGGGGTTCCCCGGGGACAACAGGGCCTAGGCTTGCGGGGTCCAGCCCGAGCCGGGAGCTCCAGTGTGGGCAGGAACGTGGAGCGCGGCCGTAGGCAGACCCACGTGCAGCCTCTGGCCTGCTTCCACCTTCCGGCCCGGACCCTTCTTACGGGAAAGGTGGGGTAGCTAACCCTGCTGGGGCCGCGGCGGGCAGAGCCAGACACCTCGCAGGTGCAGGTTACTCGCCCCGCCCCGCCCCCACAGATATGCCCGGAGCATGTGCTCTGGCCAGGGCGTCTTTGGGGCTGCGGGCTTGACCTCTCCCAGTTGGAGAGCCTGGGGGCCCTGCTGCTAAACCGGATTTTAACGGCTGAGGAGGGGCAGTTAGTGTGCAAAAGCAAAATGCTAATAAAACCACCAGCTCCCAGCCCACGCGTCCCAGTTCTGAGATCAGAAGCCTCCCTCCAGAGGCTATCAATCCAACACCTTCACCACGATAAAAATTTCTTGAACAAAACAAAACCCCACCAAAATACAGCAAAAGCGTAAGCAGCCGCGAATGGAATTTCCCCCCATTTTAATTTGAAGCTGGTGGGGGGGTGTATGTGTGTGGCAAGACAGGCTGCCAGAGGCCTGATTACTGTATTAGTGATTCAAAATAGACGTCTGAGCTCAAGGAAGAAAGCCACACACACGGACGCACACAGACAGGCACAGAACCACCACCAGCAGCAGCAGAAGCCGCAGCTCTGCTGTTTCCCATTGAATTAAACAGAATCTTCTTAATCCTCAGCGTATTATTTCGTTCGAGCACCGCTATGAGTTTGATTCTCTACATCCAAAATATCTTCAGATCACAGCGACGAAGAGTTCACGTTTCTCGCATTTTACATCTCGGCGTCTGAGAGCTGGAAGGCGATTTAGAAGCGAGTCCACACCCCTCGTTGCACAGACGAGGAAGCTGAGGCCCAGAAACCCGTGGTTTGCACGGGGCTCCCCGTGCAGAGAAACTGCCCTTCAGGTTCTGTGTCTCAGAGATCTCTGCCCCCATCACAGCCACCTTTGTCCTTTCTGTTTCTCTTGTGAAATGACAGAATCTGGGACCTGGTTTTAACTCCAGGGAATTTGAAGGGATCTCCTGCTGTTTCTGGGCCAAGGCTCCCTTCATGGCCTGAAAAAGTGAGGGTTAGATTTTCAAATACAAGCAACTTTCCTGACAACAGTAGGTTCTGCCATCCTGTGTCAGCCCCAAGATCGGGGTGGTGAGCACCGAGGGGCCTGTCCCTCACCTGTCCCTTTTCCCACTCTCCGGACTTGGAAGGTCTCACTGCTGGGAACACTCTACTCAAAAGTACAGACAAATTTCACCTTTAGACTGGAGAGCATTGAGTTTGTTTCCTAATGACCTGAGGCCCTACCAGATGCCAGAGTCTGTGCCCTGGGGAGCCAACATTTCCTCAAGGCCTACTAAGTGCCTGGCACACAGTAGGTGCTCGGTACAGGTTTCTTTGAAAGAGAGTGACTCTGGGATGTAAAGTGCAGCACAGGGAATATGATGTTGTAATCACTAGGGATGACGTCAGGGGGTCCTAGACTTTTCAGGGTGAACACTTTGTAAGGTGCCTGCATGTCTCATCACGAGGTTGCACACCTGAACCTGATATAATATTCTATGTCAACTGCAATTGGAAAATAAATGTTAAAAAGAGCAGTGCAACTCGTCACTCATGTGTTGGAGCTGGTGCTGGTGCAAACCCACCCGCCGCGCTGCCCGTCTCATAAACGCCCTGGCAGTTGTGTGTGGTGTGTGGTGCGCGGTGCGAGGTGCCGGAGAAGAAGAATGGACGACGATGCTACTACTTCATGCATTTACTATACTTTTTGTTGCTATTTTAGAGTGTGCCTTTCCTACGTATAAAAAAGAACCAAGTTTGCTGTAAACCAGAATGGGGTGTCCTGCCGGCAGTAGCCTCATACCTCTCGGGCTTACTGTCTCTGGATCGTATCATGTTCTCTTGAGTTCGATTTAATGTCTTGCTGTTTTGTACAGTCCTGGGCTGTACAGGCTTGTAGCCCAGGCCTCGGCTTGTGCTGGGCTGGCCTTTCGGGTGCATGGGAGTGCGTTCTGTGACGTTTGCACAACGACAGTCTCCTGAGGCCGCGTTTCTCAGGATGCACCCCCAGTGTCCAGCGGCAGGCGGCTGCACTTGACCCTCGGCGTTCACCTCTGTAAAGAGGAATAACAACTCCGACCTCCCGTGGCCCGAGATTCTGCATCCCTAGCAAACCCCCAGGTGGTGCTGGCAGATAGACGGCACTTTGCATAGCGAGGGTTCCAGAGGCTGGTGAACAGGACTGTGAACTTCCACATCAGAGAGTGCTGGGATACAGTCCCGCTTTTCTGGGATAAGCTGTGTGTCCCTGGGAAAGTTACTTTCCCTTTCTGAACCTTAGTCACATCATCGGCAAAATATGGGCAACGGTCAGCCCTACCTTACAGAGCAGTGTGAGAATGGAAACAGGCCGATGGATGCCCATCACTTATTAGAGTGTCCAGCAGCTGGTAAAGGGCAGTTAGTATTAAGGAGTGAAAAGATGGGACTGGAAAAAAGGGACATTGGGGCCACACTGTGGGGACCTGGGCTTTGGATCTTATTCTGTAGGTAGAGGGGAGCCACTGAAGGTTATTAGTAGACCAGCAGGTCATTTTTTAAAATAGCAGCAACTACTCTGTGCCAGGGACTGTGCTAAATACTTGAGGTATCCTTCCAGTGAATTCATGTAATCTTATTAGAAAAACTATCACCCTCATTTTACAGGAAAGAAAAGAAGCACGGGGTGGGGAGCGGGGGTGGAGGGATTGAGGAGTACAGGAAGAAGAAGAAGAAGAAGAAGAAAACTGGAGCGCAGAGAGGTTCAGTGGCAGCTCGCTCTAGGTCGCCCAGCCAGCGAATTAGAAGAGCCAGGATTAGAACTCAGACCATCTGACTCCGGAGCCTGTCTACCTGCCCACCTTGTTTTGCAGCCTGAGTGGAGAATGCTGGGAAGGAACATTGGTAAAAGACAGTGTTCCCCTTGTTTAATTATTTGTTCCTTCAACAAATATTTGCTGGATGCTTAGCACTGAGCTATGGGTTACGAAGCATTCATTCACTTACCACATTCTTATTGAGCCTTTCTAAGCGCAAGGGCATGTCCGAGGCCCGGGGGATGCAGCGCCCAGACAGCCAAGTCCTTGCCCACGTGGCGCTTACACTGACGTGAAACGGTGAAGACGTGGCGTTTGCTCTCCAGGAGCACAAATGTTAAGTGACACAAATTGGAGTCGCACAGAAGGGGAGCGTTCAAGTAGAATACTTGATTAACAGTTCACACTGGACAAGATCTTTCTTAGCTTTAACTGATCAAAACGAACTCTGATCTTTTTGTAATATTCCCCTTTACACGCCAAGGACTTATTTATTCAGTCAACATCGCCGAGCCGTGAATGTGGACTAGGTAACACGCCTGCCACCGAGAATAAAAAAAGAGGGCCCAGGGCCCACAGCCAGCTGCCCTGGGGGCTCCCTCCGTGCAGCCGGTGGAGGAGTGACGCCACGGCCCTCACAGAGAGAGAGGGGCTCCGGGCCGCGGACGGAGGTGTTCCGTGCACCGCCGTCTCATCTGCCTGCCCAGCCTGGTGGAGTGGACTGGGAAAGGGAGCCCTGTCCGGTGTGGAAGACAAGCACACTGAGGCTTCGGGGAGGGCGATCGGGGTGGTCTGCTCAGGGCTGTCTGCCAACCAGGGAGAGCAATGGGACGCATCCCCGCAGCCTGAGCCCCGGGCCTTCCGCCCGGCCGCACAGCTGTGCCACACGGCTGAGCACTCTGAGCATCTCTGCTGGGATTCTTCCTTAAAAAGTCCTCATCCGAGGAAGGAAGAAAGAGGGAGAAACATCGATGTGAGAGAGACACATCGATTGGTTGCCTGTCATCCTTGACTGGACCCAGGATCATGCAAACCTGGACCCGGGATTAAACTCGACACCTAGGTAGGTGGCCCCATCACAGAAGTCTGACCCTCAAGCTCCTGCCGACTGAACCACACAGGTCGGAGCAGTTACTGAGATGCATTAAAAAGCTTTATCAGCCAGGAAAGGGATCCTAATAGGCTCAGGTCCTGTGGTGCTGGGGACAGCCCATGAGTCCCTGCCATCTGGGGAGAGCCTCTGGCCCTCTCCTGGCTCCTCCTGCCCTGGGTCCGGAGTTCCCCTGAGTTAGGTGGGGCTCCTCACGGCTGCATCCCCAACTTGTTCCAATTTTGGAGGCCATCTTGGCCAAGGTGACCTCGCCTTCCTGAGAAGCTGAGAAGCTGTGCCTCCTCCCGCTCCCTCCTCCTTCCTTGGCAGCCGCCTCTCCCTCCTGCTCGGGTCCTTGGCTCTCATTCCCCTTCCTCTGGCCCGCTGCACACGGCTGGCTGTGTGTGCAGCAAAGACACGACACCTGGTCATTAACAGTAATTGTGGCTGTGTTCGTTCCCCCACACGCCTGCTGTCCCAGGCCCTCCCGTGTAATGCGCGTCCCAAAATAGCCCACCTCATCCGAGAGGCTCAGAGAAGTTCCCCGGGGCTGACTTTTTCTCTCTGTGGCAATTGGCGTCCTGAGGGCCTGTTATAAAACTTGGAGGGGCTCTCTGGCACCTGGGTAAAATTTGTGCTTGCTGCCCCTACCCCCAAAAGGGATTCGAGAAGGAGAGGAGGCGGTTACATCCAGCATGGTGGCTGCTGACCTGCTCCTCTGGCCTGCAGAAAGGAACACACCCAGCTTCTCCTGGACCAACGTACCCAAGGCTTTTACGTCTTCCTTCAGCAGGGACTTGCTGAGCACCTGTTATGTTATGTGCTGGGCAAGTGCCTGTGTTCCCAGACCTTCCTGGCTCGGGGACAGCAAGGTCCCTGCTTTGTTGTATCTGCAGCTTTGAAAGCACAGAGGCTCCTCCCCCCCCCCCCACCTCTTTGCACCCGCCCCTGCTTCCCGGACACCGTGGTTCCCTGGTTTTTCTGTGCCCCTCCCATCACTCATTCCTAGTCCCCTTTGTGCACCCCTTTAAATGTCGGTGCTCTGATCCTCAGGGCAGCAGCACAGAAACGGGGGTTCCTGCAGCGGGTGTGCCTGCAGGTGACTTGAGCGACCTTTACCCCCTCGGGGCAGAGGGCAGCTGACGAGCACCTCCTCCGCCCCTCACCTGCAGGCAGGGCCAGGAACTGGGGTGTGTCTGAAACACTTTTAGACACATTTTTAAAACAGCTCTGACTCCAAACAAGGGACCTGAGCTGGACCTATTTATCGACTCGGTGCCTGCCCATTTCTGTCTTTGGGGACCAGAACCTAATAGTCACGGGGCCCAGGCCCGGAGCACCCCCCCCCCCCCCGCTCTAGGGCAAGGCCGGGGGAGCACGTGTCAGGAGACTTCAGCAGAGGGACAATTGCTCTAGGCCACGGGTGGAGCCAAGGAAGACTTCGTGAAGGAGCTGACATTTTCCTGCTCTGGCAGGCTGGCTGGGAGCGGACAGAGGTCAAGAGGAAGGAAGGGGCATCCCAGGATGGAGGGTGCTGTGCGAGCACAGTCACCCATGAGGGACAGTGCAGGGTAAGGCTCAGGGCACAGAGGAGCCCAGAGGTCCCGTCTGCACCCCCCACTCCCACCCGGGAGGCAGCTGGAACCCAAGCCCAGGATGGCAGGGGAAAGGCTTCTAGTGCAGCGAGCGCCTGACCCGGCGGCGCGCTGACGCCTGAGTGCAGACAGCCTGCAGGCGGCCGACTGGCCGGAAGAGGGAGGAGCGGAGCGGAGTGGGGGGCTCCAGCTGCGGCTCACACCTCTGCCTGGCCCCCACTTCTCCCCGCAGGAGCCCCCGCTTTGTTCTCTGTAGCTGGGCTGTAGCTACGGGTTTGTTTCTGTTTTGTTTGCTTTGATTTTATTTTTTAAATTTATTTTTAGAGAGGGGGAGGGAGGGAGAAAGAAAGGGAGCGAAACATCCATGTGTTTCTTGCACACCCCCTACTGGAGACCTGGCCTGCAACCCCAACCCTGGGAAGTGAACCCGTGACCTTTTGGTCTGCAGGCTGGCACTCCATCCACTGAGCCACACTGGACAGGACATGTTTGTTCATTCATTTTTAGATTCCACATGTAAGTGAAATGATAAGGCATTTGTCTTTATCTTATTTCACTTAGCATAATACCCTCTAGGTTCATTCATGTGGCAAATAGCAAGATTTTATTCTTGTTTATGGCTGAATAACATTCCATTGTACATATGTACCCCGTCTTCTTTATCCATTTATTTGCCAGTGAACGCCTAGGTTGCTTCCACATCTCGGCTATTGCAGATAATGCCGCAACTGATGGTTGCCAGACAGGAGTGGGGTCAGGGGAACGGGTGGAAAAGGTGAAGGGATTAAGAACTACCAATTGCCAGTTATAAAAATAGCCACGGGCATGTAAAACATAGTATAAGGAATACAGCCCATAATACTGTAATAACTACGTATGGTGCCAGGTGGGTGCTGGATTTATTGGGGGGGGCACTTTGTAAGGTATGTACATGTCTAATCACTATGTTCTACACCTGAAATTAGTATACTATTTTATGTCAATTGTAACTGAGAAAAAAAAATAAAAAAGAAGAATCATTGCTTTATTTGGCCAACACCCTGAACACTGCTCCTTGCTGGCCACCACGACAGACCGCCCTCACCTGGAAGAGGGTGAGCGAGGCCCGGGGAGGGGCCCCTCCCAAGGCTGATTTACTGCATCAGCAAGTTACCGGCTTGTGGGGTGCAGGCAGACTTCCCCTGAGTGCAGCTGGAGATGAGAGTTCCAAAGGAGAGGAGGCCTTTGCCAGGACGGGCCCCTGGGGGCGCCGGGGGGCGGGCTCGGGTAGACAAGGCTGTGCCTGCCGTCGGGGAGGCGTGGGGACTGCCCACCATGGCCGGGCCCTGACCACGAGGCTCCTATCATTTTGTTTGCCTCTCATGACAACTCAGGGCCACGGCTCTGCTTCTCTCGAGCAGCTCAGAGAGGTGGAGTGACCTGTCCCGGCTCGCGCGGTCCGCGGCAGAGTCTGGACAGGGACCCCGAGGGTGCACGACTCCGGGACGAGGCTGGGAGGCCGTGGAGTGCCTCACAGCACGACCAGCCGCTGAAAGGTGACGCAGACGCCCCAGTGGTTCTCACTCCTTACGCACAAGGCACGATTCCCCCTTCTGCTTGCTCCCAACCAGGGGGCACCTGGCCGTTGTTGAGTGGGGGCGGGGAGTGTTTCCTGACATGACTCCAGCATCCCGAGTCCCGCTCGGGCACACCGCTCCGCCACACGTGTGTGGCGGCCGGGAAGGACCGGGAGTGGCGGAGACTTAGAACCGGCCCTTGGAGGCAGAGTCCGAGGAGGAAGGGGAAAGACAGGGCAGCTACTGGGGGATGGGGGAGGTCCAGCCTCTCTTCAGGGGTCACAGGGGCCACGTGTGACATTGGGCATCGGGTGGTGGTGCCGTGCCGCCAGCAGCGCCAGGGGCTCCGGCTGAGGTCCTTGGCGTGCTGGGGGGTGCCACCCAGGCGGGGAGGGGGCGGCGGCCTACGGAGTCTGCAGATTCGGGCACGCAGACTCTGGGCAGGACGGCAGCCAGGGTTAGGAAACTTCAGCAGGAGGAGTCTGGGTTCTGGGAAGGTGCTCGGCCTGCACACGCAGGGCAAGGGGAGGAGCTGGGTCCTGCACAGGCCCCACCCCCAGCGTCTGGGCTTGGACCGGGATCTCCCTGCAGGAGCCACGGCAGGGGGTGGGGCCAGGCCTCAGAGCAAAGATGACACAAAGCCGCGGACCCCAGAGGCTCCTGCAGAGCCCCGCACTAGAGGAGCCGGATTGGCCGCAGTGACCTGGGAACCAGCAGACCCTGTCTGATAGGACATCACACGTTAGCAAGCCGGGGACCCTAAGGTGACATACCATTAAGGGGACTTCCTTAGGGAGTCTAGATCTGGAAAAGGACCTAGGGAGCCCCAGGGACTCATGAATATTGATTCCAGAATCTAAATTCCTGCCAACCGAAGGGAGAATCTCCGCAACTTCTCTGTCCCAATGGAGACATAGGCTTGCTAGTTTCTCTGTTGGATTTCAAAGACGAAGAACCCATCCCTTTTCTGCACCTATCCTGAGTCATTCTTACCTAAGAGGAGCCTGAGCGTCATTGTTTATTTAGTTTGTGCTGGCTGCATACATCAGCAGTGCAGAGTAGGAAGAGACCCAGCCTCTCCTTCACTTTACTGGCAAGGAACTGAGGCCCAGAGGGGGGCAGAGACTCCCCTAAGGTCCAGTGGCCCAGAGAGAGTAAGGCAGCAGAACCCCCGGCTGCAGGCTGCAGGCTGCAGAACCCCCGGCCAGCACTCCCTTTCCCCTGCATACGCCCCCCGCCCCCCCGCCCTCGCCCCATCTCATCTGGACTTGCCATGGTAACCAACCCTCCTTCAGCAGTGGGAAGCAAAGGCTGCCCAGCAGTTACCTAGCAACCCCCAATAACCGGGCAAGAACGGGGGAGGGAGGCACCAGGCGCTGCCCACCCTGGGGAGTTCCGACCTGTCCAAATGGGATTGCCCACATCAGAAAGTGTGTCCACAAACGACCCTGGGTAGAGCCATACCTGGAAGAACCTGCACTGGGGGGGCTCAGGCCGGGGTCAGTGAGTTGCTGGGACTAGACACGTATCTGGCCGGCTGGGGCCTCTGTCCCCACGGCAGACGCAGGGCCTCATTATGTGCAGTTCCGGCATCTGTGCACGGCACGGGCTCGGTCCCCACTGACGCGCTGGCTTCATCTGCATGATGGGGATCCAAAGACGAGGGCTCACGGGTGTGTGTGTGTGTGTGTGTGTGTGTGTGTTTCTGCGTGTCCAAGTGGGCGTTTCAGCTCAGAGGGGCAACGCCGCGGAGCTGTGCACCCTCACCTGCCATCGCATTCCTTGACTGTCTCAAGAAAGGTTTATGGAGTGATTGGTCCTTTAATACGTGAACCTTCTAATATTCCCTGTAGGCTGGCTCTTGGCAGCCACTGCCCACCAACACCCTACCCTCACCGCTTCTTTCTTGTGGGCAGAACCCCGCCTGGGTTCCCAGGTTCTGTCTCCTGCAGGGGCCCGCCCATTGGTCTAAGGCAACCGGAGCGGTCTTATTCTCTAGGAAATGGTTGGCTTAGGGGCGGCCTGTGGCCCAGTCATCGCCAATGGGATCTGCGGGGGCGGCTGTGGACGGACTCCCGGGGAAGGTCTTTCCGCAGTATTGGAGACTGGGAAGGAATGCCTCTCTTCTTCACTGGGCGTTGTCAGTCTGCACGTGACGTCTGGAACTGCCACAGCCCCCGAGACGTCACTGACACAGAGGAAGGTGTTGCTGAGCCACGGAACTCAGCAAGCCGGGAACTGCCCTCTTTCCGAACTTCCTGTGTGGACGAGCATCAACCCTCGTGTAGGGTTCTCCCGCTCAGGGTTCCGTTTTCTCGCAGGCAGAAGCCTCCTGACTGATATACTCTTGTCCTCGTGGCCTCGAGTTCACTCACTTTACACTCGTCCGAGCGGGGCCCTCGGCAGGTGCCTGGTCGAGGCGTGGTATTAAAGGTCAAGGACACAAAGGAAACCCTCTTCCTGAATGAACCAAAGATACGACTCCTTGGTCCTTCATATCCTGGGTTGGAACTGAAATGGGATCTGCAGCTGTGTGGCCAGCTTCTTGCAGGTGAGGATAGATTCCTTCTCAATGAGCCCGAAGGTTTCTCTTATATTCCTGGTGTTTTCCTTCCTTCCTCCCTTCTTCCTTCTATCCCTCCTTCCTTCCCTCCCTTCCTTCCTTCCCTCCCCCTTCCTTTCCTCCCCCCTCCCTCCCTTCCCTCCTCCCCTCCCTCCCTCCCTTCCCTCCTTCCTTCCCTCCCTCCCCCCTTCCTTCCCTCCCTCCCTCCCTTCCCTCCTCCCTCCCTCCCTCCCTCCCTCCCCTCCTTCCTTCCCTCCCTCCCCCCCTTCCTTCCCTCCCTCCCTCCCTCCCTCCCTCCCTCCCTCCCCTCCCTTCCTTCCCTCCCTCCCCCCCTTCCTTCCCTCCTCCCTCCCTCCCTCCCTCCTTCCCTTCCCTCCCCCCTTCCTTCCCTCCTCCCTCCCTCCCTCCCCTCCTTCCTTCCCTCCCTCCCCCCTTCCTTCCCTCCCTCCCTTCCTTCCTCCCTCCCTTCCTTCTGTATGCTGGAGCTGGTTCTTAGCGGCTCCTAAGAGCCAACTGTGCACGTACGTCTCTTCCACACTCCGAGTTCAGCAATGTCACGTTAGTAGCTTGCAATCAGCCATGGTGGGAGGTGGGGTTTTTTTTTTTATACACTTAATTTGTTTTAGAGCAGTTTTAGGTTCACAGCAAAACTGAGCAGCTGATAGAGGCTTTCCTTATACTCCCTGTCCTCTGACATGCATAATCTCCCACATTCTCAACACTTCCCACCAGAGTGGTTCATTAGTTGAAAACTGATGAACCCACATCAACACACTATTTTCACCCCAAGTCCGCTGTTGACGCCAGCGTTCATTCTCGGTGGTGTGCGTGCTGTGGGTTTTGACAAATGCATACTGACCCGCAGCCACCACTGTGTCATCACAGAGAGCAGTCTCACCGCCCTGAACATCCTCTGTGTGTCACCTGTTGTCCCCTCCCACCCTTGGCAACCTTTGATCTTTTTACTGTCTCTTTAGTTGTTGTTGTTGTTTTCTCAGAAGGTCATATAGTTGGAATCACACAGTGTGTATGTAGCCTTTTTAGATTGGCTTCTCTCACCCAGTGACTGGCATTTAAAGTTCTTCCATGTCTTTTCATGGCTTGATAGGTCCTTTGTTTTTAGTGCTGAAGGATCTTCCATTGTCTGGATACCTCGGAGTTTATGTGTCCACTCACTGACTGCAGGACTTCTTGGTTGCTTCCGAGCGTTGGCAATCCTCAGCACAGCCGCTCTGCACACTCACGTGCACGTTTTGTGTGCACATGAGTTTTCAGCTCCTTTGAGTAAATGCCAAGGAGCACAATTGCTGGATCATACGTTAGGACTATGTTTGGTTTTGTGAGAAACTGCCAAACTGTCTTCCCAAGTGGCTGCACCGTTTTGCATTTCACTCACAGCGAACGGGCATTCCTGTTGCTCCGCGTCCTCGGCAGCGTTCGGCGCTGTCGGTGTTCTGGACCTTGGATTTCCCACGAGATGTGCAGTGGTACCCGTTGTCACAATCTGCCTTTCCCAGGGACATGTGACGGCGAACGTCTTTCCATATGCCTCCTTGCAGTCTCACATCTTCAGAGGCTGTCTGTGCAAGCCTTTTGCCCATTTTAACATCAGGTTGCTCACCTTCTTGTTGTTGAGTCTGAACAGTTCTTTGCATGTTTTGGAAAACAGTCTCTTGTCAGATACGTCTTTCACAAATATCGTCTCCCATTCTGTGGCTTGGGTTCTCATTCTCTTGACATGTGGTAGAAATATTCACATCACACACTTGGCATCGCCACACAACAAATGAGGGCTGTCCACCAGAGAGCCCCTTGCTAAACCTTTACCAGCACACGCGCCCGTGTATTCAGGCACGTACCATTTATTGGGTGGACTCTCTTCCTTGCCCTCAAAAAATATTCAGTCCGGTGAAGGAGGCAGGTCAATGAATTCCCGACTCTGGTGCAGAGTCCTGCGTCTCAGGACAGACACGGAACAAGGATGCTACAGGAATGTGAAGGAGGGGCAGCTGTATCAGCCATGAAATTGGGATGGCTTCCCAGTGTGGAGCTTGAGCCTTGAGCTAAGCATTTCAAAGTGAGCAGCAGCTGTCTGGATCAACACTGCCCACTGAGGTAGCCTGCCACTTGCCACATGATGCTGTGAACTCCCACTAGCCGCACTGCAAGCACCTGATAGGCACACGTGGCTACAGGCTACCCCAGCAGACCGAGCAAACACGTCTGAGACAGTCCTATTGGACAAGAAAGTGAGAGAAAGGCGGAAGGAACAGAATGGGAAGACACAGAGGTCTGAGAACGTGACTCACTCTGGGGAGGGGTAGGAGCTGCGGCTGAACAAACACACAGCAGTCAGATCACAAAATGTCCTCGGTGCGGAAACCTAGGAGTTCAAACTCTAGTGTGAAAGCTCTGCGGAGTCCCTGAAGGCTTTCAAGCAGAAGCCTGATGTCATCTGCTTTGCATGTTAATAAGGTTCTCCGGCAGTCAGGCTGACGAGGGGGGGCCACCCAGGAGGCGGGGAGCCCAGTTCTGAGACTGTCCCTGGGAGAGCTGTGAGAGGCATTAGAAATGAGGCACTGACCGCCGGATGCAGAGAGAGGGCAGAGTCAGGAGATGGGAAGGCCCCAGGGCTGACTGTGCCTGGCCCCTGGGAGGTGCTTTGTAAACATCTGTTGACTTAATGAATTGGTTCTAGCCGAGCCCAGATTGGACAAATGGGTGCACTTCCCCTCGGCCCTAGCTGGTATGTCTATCGCACAAATGAACAGGTAGAGGGAAATTCCTTTTCAGCCAAAGGGGAAAGGGGAAATAATGAGAGAGACAGACAAAGGAGATGTAGGGGAAGGTGACATCTGTCCTGTTGATGTCCCTGGTGACAAGGGAACAAGCTATGATTGTGAAAGACTGTGAGGGACCTCTTTGGGACCCAGGGACAAGAGCTACCAGAGTTGGGTGCAGGCCACTCTCCACCCCACCCCTTCCCTAACCCCTTGCCGCACGGATGCGGGGCAGCTTCGGTTTCCTGGAGGAGCCGGCCAGCTTCCCAGCAGACAGAGACGCGATGCACAGCAGGTCCACAGTACAGGAAAGGCATCAGCTGGGAATGTTCGAGGCAACCGCACGTGGCCGGAGTAGGAGACAGACATAAGCAGGCCGATACTTCAATACGTGAGAAGCACCAGCCTCCCACTCACTCTTGGAGTCTCAGAAGAAACTAGAGATTCTGAGGGCAGGTGGCTAAAACCTACCATAGCTTGGGCACCGGTGTCAGTATCAGCTTGTTTGCACCTACGGGTCTATAATGAAGGGAGCATGTGGGTTACGGAATGAATGGCACAGGTGACATGAGGCGGGTTTCACTCGTTCGTTCCTTTATTGAGCCTCTGCCTGCCATGCACAGTGCTGGACGCGGGGCACACGGCAGGGGACGGAACAGATGGGCCCTGCCCCCAGCGGGCGTACAGTCTGGTGGTCCTCCACATCAGCCCGGCACCGCCACCCCCACGAGACGGTCTAATGGGAAGGGTCACTTCAGGTCAGGGGTCAGAAAAGAACAATTTGAGAGAGTGACATTTAAACCAAGCCCTGGAGACGCATGGAAGTTAGCCAGGTGAAGGACAGGGGGTGTGCATTCCAGGAGGAAGGGACAGCAGGTGCGAAGGACTTGGGGACAAGCCCTGGGCCATCCGGAGGCGGAGAGACAGCCAGTGGGGCAGGGGCACAGGAGGGGGCTGGAGAGGGAGGCACAGGCCAGACCTCACAGGGCCACGCTGGGACTTGGCATTTCAACTCAAGTGCGCCGGGCAGGGGAGTGATGCGATCAGATTTCTGTGTGCCGAAGATCGCTCCGGCATCGGTGTGCAGAAAGGAGTGGGGACAGGCGGGCACGCAGGGAGGAAAGTGGAGGCTAATGCAGGTGCCGGGGAGACAGCCGGCGCTGGCACTGGCATGGCCGCGGTGACGGCCAGAAGTGGAGGAGCTGGATCAGGACTCGGAAGAATTGACACTGTGCTTCCCCCGTGCCCTTGCCCGGCTGTGGAGAGGCTGAGGTGCTGGCTTTAGACGAGACGAACAGCAGATGTCCTCACCCGGCCGACCCGTCTCCACCTCCCCCACCCCCCGCCGTCTGTCCTGCTCTGGGCCAGCGCAGGCCTGATGACGTCACACGAGCCACCCCGTCTCCTGGCAAGCCCACGCCTGACGGGAATCGACTCTGTGTTTACAGATTTCCTGAGAAAGCTTTCGCAACCTCTGCTCACGTTTAAAATAATTACTAGTAGGAAATCCCGGTTTCTACTTCACCTGAATGCCTCTCACCCTACAGTTTCCTGACTCCTGATGGAGAGGGTGATGCTAAAAGAATAAGGCACCTGGGCAGATGTGACATCATAATGACGGTTCTGAATCACGTCCGTCTCCCCCACAGCCACAGCCACCCATTCGTTAGCAACAAAGAGAGGTGCCCCAGAAAAGGGATCCAATTTAATTTTTGCGGCTTGCTTGCTGTCAAGTTCTTTGCCCTTGCTGCCCAAAGTATGGTCCTGGACGCAGGAACCTAACTTTGGAGACGGGTGGAAGCGCAGACCCGAATCAGGACGCGCGTGCTAACACGCTCCGCAGACCACTCACGGGCACACTTATTTTGAGAAGCGCCCTGGCCTCAGACGGCCCCGGGGCCGCCGAGAAGCGGGCGGGCAGGGCAGTGCCAGATCTTAGAAATGCAGCGAGCAGCGAGCCTCGGCAAGCAGGGAGGGAAACCGAACTGGTCCAACAGGAACTGGGTTTTCTCTGGAAGTTCCCTGCTCCCAAGTCACACGGGGCATTTCTGCCGAATTCAGAGGCAGTGTGCTGTTTCCTGGCCGTGTGCCTGGCGAGCGACGCTGGGTGGGTGAGCCCCTGGTGCGGGGATGCTGTCAGGTGGGCAGCGCCGTGCAGGTGCCCCCGCGGACAGCACCAGAGGCCACGCAGAGCCAGCTGCCCCTCCCCCAGCATGGACGGTTTGGTCCCTGTCCTCTTAGCTTGGTCCCTAAGGGCCCTTGTTCTCTGGGCGATCAGGGTGACATCTGCCTCCTTCTGCACTGAGCCACGCGATGAGCAGGCTCTTTTCCCCCCTCAGTGAAAACTGTTCCCGCGGTGGCCTCAGGTGGGACAGAGGGCCCAGTCGGGGGTCCCGAAAGCCCCGCCCACACTGTGTGGCCAGCCTCTGCAGACCCCGGACCCTGCCCCTCCTGGGGGGCGTGCCACCAGGCGCCAGGCACAGCCCCACAACAAGGGCCCTTGTTTTGTTACTGCTTCCTTGAGAAGTGATTCAAGGCATGGAATCCAGGCCAGAACCAAGTCATTTCACTCTGCCCTCACTGGGGCCGATCCTCCCACGCACTCGGACAAATGGATCGAGCTGGTGGGCTGTTTACAGCACATGGTTTAAATACCATGTAAATCAAGCATTCACGCTGGCTTTCATTTACCGTACCACGTTCGCAACACCCAGCGCCAAACGCCCGATTCAGCCTCCTTTGCCTTTGTTCTCTGGTCCTCATTCCCGTGGCGACGCTGCCCCCGACCCGCTGGTGTCCGTCTCTCTGCTCCAGGTCCTCCTCCCCACCTGCCTCTGCGCCCCTCCCGGTGCCTCTGCCTGAGACTCCGGCGCCCCCTCGCCTGCCCACTTAGCCTCTGGCTCCCTTCCTCCCTCTGCGCCTCTCTCGCCGCTCCTTCCTCTTTTGAAATGTCCTCTGGCTGCTAGACGACCCTCGCTCACACTCGGCTTCCCCTCCTCTCTCCGGCTCTTGTCTCTCCCTTCCTCGGTCTCACCACGGAGTCCCTTCTCTTCCTGTTTTTCTCCGAAGGTGACACGGGGATCAGAGAATCTTAGAACTCGGAGCCAGAGAGACGCAGCCTACGTTACACTGACAGTTACTTCTGAGTTGCAAACTCTTTTTCTTACATCCTCACCTTTGATGGTGGCTGCCCCCGTCCCTCCCTAGAGCAGGAAGGGCTGGGGCGGAAGGAACAGACCCCCCTTCACCCCACAGGCCCCCTCACTGACACTCTGGCCCCAACCTCTCCTTTCACGTCTCAGAACTCTCTCTCTCTCTTTCTCCCCCTCCCCCCACCTTCTAGGTGTCCTCGGTGCAGATGCGTGCGCCCGAGCTCCCCCATGACGCTGAGCTTCCTTCTCCAGTGCCCCTTGTCCCTGGCCAGGCTAGGATGAGCACTGGGAAACACAGTTCCGTTTTGAGGTGCTGAGGGCAGACAGATCGCCATGGGGCTGTTCTCCCCAGGTGCAGCTCTTGGGCGGGGAAGGTGCCAGAAGAGGTCCAGTGGTCAGGGAAACAAGAAGCTCATCTGAAAGCCGGGTCCCACCCAGGGTCACGGTCCACCAACCCATCAGCCAATCACCAGTGAGCGCTGCTGGGGAGCGGGCTTCTCTGTGCGCCACTGGGCAAAGCAGCTCCGGACGGACGCGGGGAACCCGGACGGAGAGCATGTAGAGCCCCAAGGAGGCACCTCTGCAACCACACAACACTGACTCTGACGCCTGGCTCTCTCGGCCGAGGCTCCTCCGGGCACTTTCCAGGATCTAGGACGCCACTTTCTCAGAAGCTGGGGACCTGGAGGTTACACCCAAGTGGGCCACCGGGAGACTTGTGAAAAAAACCCCTCCATTTCCCAGTGCTCGGCTTCTCGCAGTGTCCCCACTTCTGGGTGTCGGCCACAGGAAGGGGACCGGCCAAAGAGCGAGTCTTTCGAAAGAGACGCAGGTCCTGGCCTTGCCCGGCCTCGGGGTGCCTGTGCTCCGGCCCTGCCCTCACACCCTGGCCGCTCAGGCTCAGACTTGTGGGGCTGCACCCTCGTTCTCCACCCGGCAGTGCTCGCCCTTGCAGAACGGGGGCAGAGCGGCCCTGCACACCCTCCAGAGGAGCAGGGCTCCCAGGTGAGCTAGACATGCCCTGCCAAGTCCAGCCGCACCCCGCTGCTCTGCAGCCAGCGCCGGGGTGGGGCCTCTGATGAGCTGCCCAGTGACGACTCCCAGGACCGGCGTGGGGGGGTGGGGGAGTGGTGCCGTCTCTAGAACAGGAGGAATCTCGGTTCCCTGCCCCCACTCCCAGTCCCCCCCACCGTCTGCACCCCGCGGAGGGGAGTAGAAAAACAAGTATGAATATAAGCCTCCACCTGCGTTACTTTCACATCAGCTAATTAACCAACTAAACTGTCAATAAATTACTGTCATAAAATGTGTGTATACATGGGCACACGTGTGTGTGGACGTAGTTGTCTTCCTTGCTCGCGCCTGTGCAGGCAGCTTCGGACAAAGCCTCCGGCCCCTCCAGAAGGGATTCATCGGATCATGGGTGCCACGTAGTTGGCGGGGAAGAGGCCCAGTTGGTTGTGCAGGCGGCCGGTCCACCAGTACAGGTTGGAGCTATCCAGGACCTCGATCACCTCTCCGGAGCGGAACCCCAGTTCGTCCTCCTCGAGGGCCTCGAAGTCGTACAGCGCCCGGGCCCACCGCACTCGCTGTTGGGGCAAAACACAGAGGGGTCCCGCTAAGCCGGGGCTGGCCGGGCCGGCTCTGGGACCAGCACATGGAAGAGACTCTGCTAGCTCTGGCATGGAGACAAAGTCCTCCGCCAGCAGCCTGCCCTGGAGGCCGCTGTGTGGCCCTCCAGAGACACCTCGAACCCCGCTGCCGCTGAGAGCAGACACCGGCTGCACAGCCAGGCGTGAAGTTAGCGGAGCCCTTCAGGGTCCCTCCTGAGACTCAGGACTTGGGCTGACAGAGATGAAACTCTCCCAGCCCCAGGAGAATCCTTGAGAACTACTCTCCCCTCATCGACAGGTGGCCCTTTTACTGTCTTCAAGTGACGACCAGAATGGCAGGGTGCCCAAACTCACAGCCCCTGGTACTGGCACAGCCGGGGCAGGATGGCACTCGGCGACCTCTCCACGAGAAGCAGAGCCGGGAAACGTGAGGAGGACAGGGCAAGGCCGTCGGCCCAACGAGAACATGGCTGGTGGTGTCGGGCTGGGACCACCCCACCCCAGGGCACTCCCCCACCCCACCCCCGCTGCCCTTCACTCTCTGGGTTCCCGCCACTGCTAGTAGAGCCCCTCGGACCTTGACGTCGCTCCTGGAGGAACAACCGTTTCTCTAGTTACCCAGCCGGCAGCCTCCAGTGACCCAGAGGGGGGGAGTTCACGTACCCCAGCCACCTGGAGCTGCACCGGGTCTGTGTGCCTGCGGTGCATGAGGGCCACGCTCATCTCGCCACCCAGGCCTATGCCGCAGTGCCCGTCGTTTATGTCAAGGCTGCCTCCGCGGCGGTCCTGGAGACAGACGCAAGAGAGGCCCCGTCACCACGTGGCCAGAAGCATCCCTCCCAGTCTCCCCCAGTGCCTGGCTCGGATGCCATAAACACGGCCAGTGTTCCAGAATACTTGCTGATGCTGACAGTAAACCCCAGGGGGTGGCAAGAGGAGGAAGTGTGACGAAGGGACCCTAGAGTCTGAAGGCAAAGTCGATGGCAGGTCTCACTCACTCACGAACTGCTCAGCAGGCACCTAACGTGTGTCTAGTGTCGTCTAAGCAGCGGGGATATGCAGCGGAAAGAGAAGGTCCCTTGTCTCCGTGGAGCGTCAGTCAGAGGGGACGTCATGCACATTGAAGTGATAAGTGAGCAGCAGAGAGAGGAGTGGCTGAGTCTGCCTGGGCAATCAGGGAAGACTTCACAGAGGAAGTGATCGTTGAACTCCAGCTTAAAGGACCGGCCAGGAGAGACTTCCAGGCAGAGGGGAGAGCACATAAAGGCCTCGAGGGCATGAAAGCAGCAGCAGTGGACCCTCCTGCCAACTAGAGGTAGTGTGGCATTGCGGGCAGCAGGGTTTGTGTGGGCGCAGAGGGGGGCAGCGGGACATGAGGCTGGGGCACCAGACGCGAGCAGCTCACAAAGGACTCGGGGTGCCCTGCTAAGGAGTTCAGGAGCGATGCTATCTGGCATATTGGCCATCTCGGTAAGCCGCCTAAAGTCCCATCTGGAACAAGGCAGGGAGCGGGTGTGGATAACTAACGAACTAAATAAATAAATAAGCAAGGCTCTGGTGGCAGGTGTTAATCCGCTTTTCTTGTCGATCTCTGGCAGCCAGGTGGGTTGAGCAGCAGGAGTAGATTTGAAATTGTGCTGATAGGAAAACCGGCCATTGTCGGCCGAGCCCTCGGAGGGAGATGGAGCGCGCACGCGCGTTCAGGCAGGCAGCCGTCCGGCTCGCGGAGGCTGCTTTGCCCGGGCACGCTCCCTAGCCTACTTCTGCCATTTGGGGAGCCTGGGATCTTCTTTCCGAGCGCAGTGGGACCGGAGGAGGCGGGGCCGGGCCAGCAGCCCCGGGACCACAGCAGCACCCCAGCATGGTGGGGTGCTTCCCCGCAGGAAGAGGTGGTGGGAACAAAGTGTCCCCAGCCTCCAGGGGAAGGGTGCCCTGCCCCATCCTTCCCAGGTACCTGATGAAAATGGTGATGCAGCGCGTACCGCTGCTGCTGCTGCTGCAGCGGCGGGACTAGGGGGTACTGCGAGGGAGGGGGCGGCGGGTGATCCGACAGCTTCCGGTTCATCAAAGGCCGCATCTCTTCCCCCACAGCCCCACTGAGGTGTGGGCTTCCCTGGGCCCTCTGGTCCAGGCTGTTGCTCCTGCGACCCTGGGAGAGAACAAAGATGATTGGATCTGTCCTCCTCCCACATCTCCTGGCCAGCCCCCGCCACCCCCCTCCCCGCTCAGGCAGCTGTTCCCAGACTCTGCTCATGACAGCTCTGAGAAACGGCTGATGGGTGGGGGCAGCTCCACGAGAACCCACAGTTCAGACCCTCCGCGTTCTCCGATTCTCCCAAATTGGAGACGTCAGGTCTCTGGGTCACAGACTGACACTTTCCACATGGTGTCCGTTTGGTCCATTCCCAGGGGGCTGCTTGTTCTCTGTGTAATCAAGCTTAGATGTCCTATTTTACTGACACAATGCCACCCCTCCTTATCGCCTGTCGCCACACTGCCGGACATCCTGCCCTCCAGATACGCCCTGCTATGGCCTTTGCATGATTTTGAACTGTCGTTTAGAGCCTGGTGAGAGAGACCACAACGCAACAGTCTTGCAGCACCATGGAAACCAGGCCTGCACTGGGCCTGCTGGGAGGAGCAAGGCCGTCTTCATGCTACAGCCGCTTCAGGAGACGGAGGGAGTTATTTTTATTTATCAGTTTGGAGAGCCCGGGGCTGAGTTACTACATGCCAGGCACTACTCTAAGCACTTTAGAGAGATGAACTCATTTAATCCAGTTTAAGGCAGTTTTAAGTTGCCTTTTCTTATCTCCGCATGTACACCCTAGTAATGAATACCTCTGTCCACTTCCTGGTTACAACACTCGGTTAACCTTTGTATTTCTTTCTGAACTTCTGTGTGTACTTGACGGGAACGCCCTTTTCTCCTTTGACTGTGACTTCTCAGGCTTAAAATCAGCTGATACCTTGAAAGGTGATGGCTTGCTTCATTTCCCCAAAGCACGTGTTGCTTTGAAAGTCTCAATGCCTTTTCAAATAGCCGGGCCCTGGGACTGCAACTGCTCCAGTCAATGCCCTTCCGAGACCTGTCTCCTAGGCCGCGTCATTTCCTTTGAACGGCATTTTACACATCCTGTGTGGATGCGTGTGTGTGTGTGTGTGTGTGTGTGTATGTGTGTGTGTGTGTGGACTGACTTATGGAAGGCAAGTTAGTATCTCCTCTGAGCCCGCTGTGGGCCAGACTCCATGGCAAGTGCTGTAACTGTATTTTCCCATTCGACTGTCACAGCAGCCCAGGGATGGAAATACTACATCCCCCCCATTCTACAGATGGGAAAACTGGTCCTCGGAAAGGTTCTCTTCCCTTGGCTAGGTGATGAGGAGAGCTGGCGATAAAATCAGGACTTAAAGCCAGGTCTGTCCCATGCCTTTTCTAGGAAAATGATACTCTGCCTTCCCAATGCTTCCAAGAGCAAGAATTCCGGGGCAAGTTTTCTTCTCCTGCAACGCCTCCACCCCACCCCGAATCCTGTCATAAAGCTCTAGCGAGGCCGCAGACTGTGACGTGGTCACGACGGTGACAAAAGAATGGCACCCACAATCAGGGCTCCTGTGCACTGAGCGCTTGCAGTGCGACCAGGATGATGTGCGAGAAGGGGACACATCCCTTCCCCCTCACAGCCGTCCCACGAGGCAGAGGTCCCTGTCCCCCCAGTGTCATGGAACGGGACACGGGGGATCGGAGGACTTCCCCAAGTCGCACAGCCAGGCAGTGCTCAGCTTCGACTGAGGCTGAGCCCCGGCTGCGGCTGCGGAGCTAGTCTACCTTTCCGAAGCCTCGGGCACCTGCCTATCCAATGCGCCGCCTGGTGGTTGGTGGGAGGCCGCGGCTGCCTCGTCCAGTCTCTAGTCTCTAGTCTCTAGTCTCTAGACGGGGCGGCTTGGGGGCGGAAGCGTACCGGGTCCTCTCGCGTTCTGTCCCGCAGGAAGATCTGCTTCTGTTTGGAGATGGAAGTCGTCCTGTAGTAGTCCACCAGCTTATTCAGGGATGGAAACTTCTCTGTCCATAGGAAGTAATTACCCTTGTTGTCTCGCATGACCTTGAAGTGCTGAACATCATCCTCGTGCCTAGAGATCAAGGCAAATCCAAACGGTGTGTTACTCGGTGGCAGCGTCCCCGCCCTCAGGGCTGCCGGCATCCAGCGAGGGCAGTTCCCGGGGCAGGGCAGGAGGAGTGGGTGGCTCCCTAATTACTGGGCTCCAGGGGCAGATCTGGGACAGGTCCGCTCAGGACACGGGCTGCGCTAGAGCAGAAGTAATTTGTCTTCTGACACTGGAGCCGATCTTTTATAAGAAATGTTCTGAGAGCTTTAAAGACTATGAGGTCAAGGACCTTTTAACAATGTTTATCTGAAACGCGGCAACCCTTGAGTCCTGTGCTGGCTAAGGGCTCTGCCAAGACTCAGGGGGAGGGGTTCCCAAGCCCTTGTTATCTCTCTGTTATCAGAAACACTTGGAACCAGCTCCTTCAAGCCCAGAGACTTGTTCTGGACAGTAAGACACTGCCTTGAGAAACTTGTCACACTTTGTTCTCTATCTAGATCTCTTGGTCTTGATTTATGTTTTGCATAAATAAGGTGGCAGAGCATTTGGAACTTTTGAGGAAAGAAGTATTGTATAGAAGTGTAGGGTTTTAATTGGAAAGGACTTCAGAGATTGTTTATCTTGATGTCTCCCTGTTACAGCTGAGGAAACAGATGGAGGGCCTTGGTCAAGGTCACCACAGGTGAAAGGCAGAGCTGAGGCAAGAGCCCTGGGTCTCTGGCTCCAGCCTGCCACACCATGCGCACGCGCTGACTGCTTTTAGATGGGCGTCTTTGGACACCAGCGGGACTCACAAGGGACTGGGCACATCGGTAGCAGGGCTGCAGAGATGGGATTTTATTCATCGGGAAGGGGGGCCCTGGGCCTTTATTAATACCTCCAAGTCATTCTCTTTAGGGCATCAAGTTTACTTGTGAAATGGACATACATTTATATCTAAAAATTAACTGACGTTCATTGTACCAATTGCCTGACCCAAAAAGCCAAGGACTTAAAGAGTGTTGGAGAGTAAAGGTACCTGAAGGTTAGCGGAGGTTTCTGAGGGGTGGATGGAGTGGTCTGTGTGCAGAGGGGACAGGAATTCTGATCGGCAGCCTCATTTATGAGCTGGGCTCCGCTCGAGGCCAGGTGACCCACGCGGTGACCTCTGCCACACCGCTCGGGGGCAGCACCCAGCACGCTGCAATCGCCGTGCGGCCTTCGCCTTGGTTTTGGCCGTTAACAGATGTTCTCTTCACTCGAACACCACATGGCTTGACTCACAGTCATCACCCCTCACGTTCGGGTGAGGAGGAGGAAATATCCTTGTGGTGTAATTATTCACCCACCCTCACTGGCTGAAGAACACAGAGTGAGAAGCATTAACCCTTTCACTCTCATGAGCTGAGAGGGTGGATGCGGGGTTGCACTTGGTCACCGGCACCGACAGAGAGTGCTCTGAGAGGGGCAGAGAAAAGGCTACAACCCAGTGCTCTGGACACTGGAGTCCAATGTTTCAGACCCTTATCAAACGCTAAGGGATGAAACCACAGTTAGCTCTTAATTGTCTGTGCTCGTGACAGAAAGCAGATGTATAAATGAATTAAAATGATGTCACTCTGGAATACATTATACTACATTTCTGTGGAGTATGTGGTAATGACTAGGGTA